>NC_141691.1:799983355-801429862 GCF_964263255.1 Lissotriton vulgaris
GCGCCACCGCAACCGAAGATAAGAACAACATCATCAGCACGCAGCAAGTGCGCCCAGAGAAGATCCCCAGGATCGCAACTAGCAATGCACAGAAGAAGCAAGATCAGAAGAAGGTCAATGGAATGGTGACGCAACCCTCCAGAAGCAACACTCCAGAAGCACCTATGCCACGCCGGAAGAGAGCACAGCGATGCCTGGTGGCCACAGGTCATCGCTGCAGGAGTATGGCGAAGACAGGAGCAACCCCCACACGAACCGGCGGTATCTATGGAACCCAGCAACAGGAGGTGCAAAAGCGCATGATGCAAATGCGCAGCAGTGCGGACAGCACTAGCCCAAAGCAGCAAGACACGAGGAACACCTGAAGAGCGTACCTAGATGTGCAGCGATGCAGGCCAAACTGCGACGCAAAGGAAATAGTTGCGCAGACAACCCGCAGCATCAAAGACTCAACACACAAGTAACCGGACCACTCATTATGGTCACAAAGCACGAAGTAGACCAGCCATATGGTCGCACCAAGAAGTCGACCAGCCAGATGGTCGCACCACGAAGCCTACCTGCCTGACATCGGCAGAAGGGACCAGCACGAGGTCCAAGTAGCTCGCACCATGAAGCCTACCTGCTGGACATCGGCAGAAGGGACCAGCACAAGGTCGGAGAAGCTCGCACCACAAAGCCTACCTGCTGGACATCGGCAGAAGGGACTAGCACGAGGTCCAAGAAGCTCAGCACCACGAAGCCTACCTGGTGGACATCGGCAGAAGGGACCAGCACAAAGGTCCAAGAAGTTCAGCCAAGGCGCGGTCCATGGACATGGACCAACAAGCTTCACCTAAAGTTCAGCCAAGGCGCGGTCCGCGAAAATGGACCAATGAACTTCAACTTCACAAATAATGGAAGCGACTGAAAGAAGAGGTGAAGGTCGCGACGCTAACCCTGGGAGTTAAGTGACAAGAAGACAGTGTTCTAGGACTAGGACAAGACCAGGAAGACCTGTGTGGAGTGCCCGCGCTGCATGGGGAAGCCTGGCCATAGAAGATGAAGTAGAGGGGACAAGGGTACGTTGCGAAAAGAAGGAAGAAAAAATCGGAGTGGCACACTGCCACTTCAAGAAGGAAGAAAGAACAGAGTGGTGGCCACGCCACTAAGAAAAGAATGAAGGAATCCGAGTGGCACACCTGCCATTTCGGGGAAGAAGGAAGAAAGAACAGAGTGGCCACCGCCACTAAGAAAAGAAGAAAGGAGAAGTCAGAGTGGCACGCGGCCACTGCAAGAAGAAGCCGCCCCTGCGGAAAGAAGGAAGGTGACAGGCACTGGAACACCTGAGTGCAATTGAAGACAAGACCTGGCACGAGCACCGGCAGCGCAGACTAAAGACATCTACCTATGAGCCATCCATCCACATGGCGAACGATGAAGAAAGCAAGCTATACTGTTGGCGACATCTACCTCTGAGGCTGAGCGGAAGATTGGATGGCGAGAGTGCTCACACATCCCGCTGGGGAACTGACCACTCCACACTGACCCGTGACAACCAAAGAAGCAGAGGCCTCGAGGGACTCTGGTGGCAGCAAGTCCCGCACGGGAGACAGGTCTACAGAAGCGCATCTGCAGGACCCAAGGGGATGAAAGCCTCGCGAGCAATGAAGAGAGTTGACAACTCAACCTTCAGGTGGAACTAGGACACGACGGCGAGGCTCGTGGAGCGCCCTGCTCACAGCCCGAAGGCCATGGTGGAGCAACACGACCGAAAACACCAGTCTAGTGGAAACCTGGCAAAGAGGTCCTCCCAGACATCTGGTGAGAGAGGAATACCGGCGAGAGGGGCATCCTAGTGAGAGGGATGTTTGCACCTACTCTATTCACCTGCCAAGAGTCAACACTAAAGCCTGCCCGGAAATATCACGAAGCCAGAAGAGAGAACAAAACCAGAAGACTGTTGACACCCGTGTCATCCATCTATCTCTCATCACCAACGGAGTGAAGCAAAGGCAGGGCTGAGAACAGCATACAGACAGCACAGAGAAAGAATGAACCCGCCGAACAACTGCGAACCGTGCCACCGAGAACTATTAGTCCTGAATGCAAGAACTATACTACCTGCGGCTTGCAAGCAGCCAAAGAGACCCGTTTGAAAACACAAGTCCAATGTTACATTTCTGTGTTTTCTTTCCCCCACAGGTTTTTGGACTTTTTCCGTTTGGTTTAATTTTTAACCAATTTTGGGAGGGATGTAGTGCCCAGAGTCAGTTAGCATTCTAGTGCTAACCCTGTAATTACACCGAACACCCACCCACCACTGATGTCACTGGTCAGGTGACACAGCTTCAATAAAAGAGGCCGAGCCCACGTTTTCTGGGCCAGTTGCACCATACAGCCAGTGTGTCTGTGTCAGTGATCATTAGCATGAGGGCCAAGGGCCCAACCCCACACAGTTCCCCAGTGTTAGTGTTGTTTATTGCTTCATACCCATCTGCCACTTCAAGCACTTCTGGGAGCAGGGCAGAGGCGAGGGTATGAGAAAAGGATCCGTCCGAATCTTAGAGAGGAAGAGCTGTGACCGATCTGGCCGTCAAAGGAGTGTTTGATCCTTGCATGATGGATGATCTGTGTTGCGGAGTCATCCCCGCCCTGCCTTTCTTGAGCCAAAGCTGCCTCCTTTGCTGAGAGGTGGTCCTAGGGCAGTTGCCTCCTGTACCCCTGTCAGTTCTTAGCAGGGACGGTGGAATGAATGGGAGCCTCAGTGTGCAGGGGGTAGCAACATGTCTGCTTCTGTTACAAAGGAGCAGTCAGAGGGTTCTTATATGTCTGCTTACAAGACTGGACACCTGACTACACTTGTGAGGGATTCCTGTACTAAATTCAGGTTCTGCAATGTTCTAACTATTCAGACTAACTTCTCTTTAAATCTTCAAAAGCTTGTAGGCAAAATAGTTATCTGGGTAACTTTCGCTTCAGTCACAGGCATCAACACGCATTTACAATGTAATAGGTCTCACATTAATTAAGTTTGAGCTATTGGCATTGCTAAATATTGAAACACCAATTGCAACATAAGTCTATAAATTGTAGGCCAAAAAAAACTGTATTTATTTCTGTAGCAATGGTGGCATGCGCCGCTTTAAATGAATATGTTTAAAAGTAAAGTGCGCCATACTGCTATTGTTACAATAGTTAATTGTGGATGCGTTAACAAGTGATGTGTGCACTGATGGCTGGTGGTTTGTGTGTCTGTAGAAATTGTGCACTGATGGCAGGTAGTGTGTGTGCCTGGTGGAAGTGTGCACTGCCGGCTGGTGGTGTGTGTGCCTGGTGGAAGCGTGCACTGACGGCTGATGGTGTGTTTGCCTGGTGAAAGCGTGCACTGATGGCTGGTGGTGTGTGTCTGACGAATGAGTGCACTGACGGCTGGTGGTGTGTGTGTGTTCTTGGTGAAAGCGTGCACTGACGGCTGGTGGTGTGTGTGTGTGCCTGGTGAAAGCGTGCACTGACGGCTGGTGGTGTGTGTGTGCCTGGTGAAAGCGTGCACTGACGGCTGGTGGTGTGTGTGAGCCTGGTGAAAACGCGCACCGACGTCTGGTGGTGTGTGCCTGGTGGGAGCGTGCACTAACGCTGGTGGTGTTTGTGTCCGGTGAAAGTGTTCACTGATGACCGATGGGGTCTGTGCTTGGTGAAAGTGTGCACTGACGGTTGTGTGTGTGTGGTTGTATGTGTATGTGTGGTTGTGTGTGTGTTGTGTTTGTGTGTGTGGTTGTGTGTGATGTTTGAGGTTGTGTGTGTGTGGTGGTGTGTGTGGTTGTGTGTGTGTGTGGTTGTGTGGTTGTGTGTGTGTGGGGGGGCGGGTAAGGGGGCAGATACGCGTAATGTTGTCAGCTCTGAGGAGCACACAGTTTACGCTCATTTTCTGCAGCATGTGCTTCCAGACTCCCTGCTCCCCCTTGACAGTCGTTCCGAGTTATACCTTGCACTGCTGTTAAGCCTCAATAAATCCCAGGCACACTTCCGCTTTGCATCTATCACCACTGGGAAGAAGCAGTGTACCAGTACATTGATTAATTGGCCGGCTGATGGAGACCCTCCTGTAAAATCTAAAGCATTTAATAAAATAACCCTCATGTTAGCTCTAAAAGTGACCCTCGCATTATATCCTCAAATGACCTTCCCGTGAGATAATAAAGTTACCCTCCGATGAGACCCGAGAGTTAGCCTCTTGAGATCCAAGGGTGATTATACCTGAGACGCCAAAAGAAGCTGCTGTGACATGTCCAGGAGCCACCTAAATTACCCAACTGTATTTACAAAAACTACATAAATGTGAGAAAATAGATGCAAAATATTATTATTATTATTATAGTAATTTATATATTATTATGGTCATTTATATAGCGCACAGCTACCTCCAACGGAAGTGTCCCGGAGCTAGATAGGTCATGTGCGAGACCCCTACGCTAGACGATTACAAAAGTATGCACATGTCTATTTCTGAGCTTTTAAACTCTCCTGACATAGAAATAGTGGTCTAACTAGAACATTATATCTAGGACCACTGGGATTATGTGGCAGTGATGGACCAAAGTATGCCGCTAAATTATATGGCAAGAATAGGCAAATTATGCAGCATAATGCAACACATTTTGTTATATTACTTAACTTGTTTGTCTTTTTTACTCACGATAACACCATCTGGGCAAAGAGTTCACCTTATTAGCAGTACCTTTTTAACATCCAAATGCACCAATAAACAAATGAAATATAACTAGTCAACTATTGTAAAAGGTCTTCCACTGCGCTTGAAGTCAACGTCAAGCTTTAGTGAGCTAGAAGCATGCAGCGCTAGGAGAAAGCAGCTGTGTGCAGAGCGAGGCGATACGGGAGATAGATGTACAGAGAAGGAGAAGAGACGCCTTGTGCGCAGAGCCATCAGGGAGGAAGCGAGGACTCGAAGCATCACCTTACAGTACACTGTTTATTTAATGCCGTCCACATCAGCAGAGCAGAGGCCTGTAGAGAGGTCCTGGAAGGCTCGGCTCAGCTCCTTGACTACTGGGGGGTGTGGGAGATGCCTGTCTCTGGCTCAGCCCGAGGTCGTGTTGGCACCTCGAGCCCATGACGAGCTGAGCCTCCATGTGGCATTGCCTGCCCCTCTCCCCTTACCCCAGGATGTGGTGTAATGGCCAGACCTGCTGACTTTAGAACTGTGAATCGGGTTTGAGTCACGGAGTCGCTCGACATCCTATAGTTCTGGACGAATAAGCTAATATTCCTGTGACAATAAAAATGAATGTGACCTTGTGTAAGGTAACTGGAATGAATGACACCCCTTAACAGGAGACACGCCCATCCAATACCTGGCCTCTCTGAAGAGAGCACGCAGCGATGGTCAGCTATGTGCGAGTGTGTGAAGGGGTGCGCAGCGCTGAAGGAGGTTACAATGAGTTGAGAGGAGGTGAAGGGAGAAATAACTTGCAATACCACCTACCATCTTCCTGCCCTAACAGCCCCACATAACGCCTTAAGTTGCTAAAATGTGAGGGACAGTACAGCAGCAAAAAGTGGATTGAAAGGATAACGCCAGCAGCGTTGGTAATGTAATAAAGGGAGTGGCTTATTCGTGCTTACGCTAAGTGTGCTGCCCGACTTGTAGTTTGGCTGTTTCTCTCATTGCATACAGATATATGATACAACGAGTAGCAGCATACTGACAATAAGTCGGGTCTATTGGCTTTGTCAATGGTTGTTAGTTGCATAAGATAAATAAGCAGCAATGATGGCTTGGGCTAAAGTATGCGGCAGGGTTGGGTATAAAAACAATAAAATTAAAAAAAGAGGCCAAATTATGCGGTATAAAGCAGCACATTTGGGTGCATGGGGGAACTAAACAGGCGAAAGCCACGAAAAAATAGTGGAATCACAAGTCACTTGGGGGACATTACCTGGCCTGTAGTGACATCACACGGCTGATGTACAGCCATCCAATACCTGGCCTCTCTGAAGAGAGCATGCAGCGATGGTCAGCTATGTGCGAGTGTGTGAAGGGGTGCACAGCGCTGAAGGTTACAATAGCTTGCAATACCACCTACCATCGTCCTGCTCTAACAGCCCCACTTAACGCCTTAATTTGCTAAAATGTGAGGGACAGTACAGCAGCAAAAAGTGGATTGAAAGGATAACGCCAGCAGCGAGGGTAATCTAATGAAGGGAGTGGCTTAAATAACGTGCAAAAAAAAACGAAAATCGTGCTTAGCTTAGTGTGCTGCCCCACTTGTATTTTGGCTGTTTCTGTCATTGCATCCAAATATATCATACAACGATAAGACAAAGAGAGCAGGTGAATGAGTGTTAGTTAGAGCAGTGGTTCCCAAATTCTTGACTCATGAGGACCCCCATCGAGTCACCACTGGCAGCCGGGGACCCCCAAGCAATTTGTAGGATTTAAATTTCAATCAGTAATTCAAAAAAAATTAGCACATGTGTGCACACAAAACAAATACTCGAATTACTAAGGATTTTAGGGGCATATTTACAAGCCCCTATAACCATGGGAACATCACTTTTTGCGACGTTTCTGTGGCAGTAGCGGCTTTACCTTATTTACAAGGGAGCGTTAAGCCGCTTAACGTGGCTTAACAGTGCCTTGTAAATAAGACCCCCTTTTACCAAATGCTTAGCGTGAAAGGGGTAGGCTGTAGGTGTTGCGGTGGGCGTTTCTCCTGCAACACCCATTGATTTTGAAGCTGCCCCCTAATTACAAGGGCAGCGTAAATGGGAGGCAGTGCCAAAATTAAGACCAGGAAAAACCTAATCTTCTTAACTTGGAGAAAGAAGGAGAAATGCTTTATTTCTCCTTCTTTCTGCAAAACGCCTTGGATTGTTATTTTCAGGAAGGTGACCCTTCCCAACAATCTTTTTTTTTTTTTTAAATGTGTAACTTCCATGTGTGCTGCATTATGCAGTACACCTAGATGTGACAAAACGACATTTCAAGATTGTTTATGTGCAGGAAGAGGGACCTTCCTGTACATAAACAATCTTCACAGGGGCGGCTCTAGGCTCATGGTGGCCCTGGGCAGGGAGCGTAGGTAAGGGGTCCCGAAAGAGGGGGTCTGGGCAGGGCGGAGAATGGAGGCCAGTGAAGAGGGGGGTGTTTGGAAGTGGAACAGAGCCAGAGGCCACCAAATCCCTGCCAGGGGCCGCCACACAAATATGTATCCATCCTCAGAGGATCATTATATTAAGGATATATATTTGCGTGGTGGCCCCTGGGATTTGCTGGCCCTGTGCAGGTGCACAGCTTGCACATGCCTAAGGCCGCCCCTGATCTTCATCTGTAAAGTGTGCGCTAGCACAGGGGAAACACAGGACTGCAGCATATTCTTGTAAATATGGTGCAGCCCAGCATTTCTGAAGTGGCAGATTTTGTTAAGCCAAGGAGGCTAACGACACTCTCTGCCACTTCTGTTGTATTTTATATTGAAAGAATTTTCAAGCAAACGAAAAAAGTTAATGGGGAGGTTGGTGCTGCATCTCCGCGACTAACTTTTCAATGGTTGGTTTAAATTCGTAGTACAAGGCTCCTGCTCCTGCCAGGCCCAGATGGAAACCCAAAGCAGCTCTGGCAAATGATTTCAGACCAGTCCCTATACGGTGCACACCAAGTGCAGTGAGTGAGCCTGACCACTACAAAGGGGGCTTTGGGAGGCTCTCCCCCAAAGAAATTAGGAAACAATGGTGCAGTCTACAACACATTTATCATTATATATTGAATTGTATTCGCTTTTAAAGAATAGTAAATGAAGACCTGACTATGCACCAGAATACGACAATCTTTCTGGGGGTTCTTCAATGATTCCCCCACTATCACCCTCCAACAGTGCTTCTCATCTCTCCATAGCCCCTCTGTCACGTGTATTTCATTTTTTATAGCATTGTCACCTATGAACTGCACAGTAGCAAAAGAAACTCTGTGACAAAAGCAGTAACCCACTGACCTATGCATATAAAATACTAATTTTTAAAATGCATGGTACACGTTCTTTGCAGTAGGCATATTAACCCTCTGTGCTAAATTAGATAAGTCAAAGCTGCCACTGGACAAATCTCTTGTCGCTCTCCAGCTGGGACATTATTCACTGGTGTTATCTTGACACTTTTATTGTTCTTTGAAAACTGCTAATTATACAAGCTACTTTGCAGTGCTTTTAAAACTGCTGCCTGGACCCTCTGGGAATGTGTCAGGGACCCCAGTTTGGGAAACACTGCTTTAGATCATATTTTTCTAGCAGCTTTTATTAAAGGATAACATTGTAATGCAAACAGACAATGCTGCAAAAGGAAAGCACAGGAGTGAGTAAATGTGACGTTATATTTTCGGGTGTGTGTGTATGGTGCGCTGTAGCCACGGGTGGGGTATCTTGGCGTGAGTTTGAGCTATTGACATTGTAAATGACAATGCCTTTTATTTATGTGTTAATTATCAAAACAGATAAATAAAAGGCATTGTCATTTACAATGCCAACAGCTTAAACTCTCGCAAATACAAGACCTATTGCATTGCAAATGCTTGTTTTATGTAGCCACTGCATATTAATCTGCATATCAAGCACTTACTACTTCCTCTTAGACTGCCCAGTTTAACCCTTTCGCTGCTGGCCCGTTTCCGCCGCTGTGCGGTAAACAAAAGAACAGGGGCGGGCCATGACGAACCCCAGCCGTCATCAGCACACGATCACCGTAGTGCATGACGGCTGGGGTTCGTCATCAGCATACAAGGGGTTAATGTTTAGTCTAAAAAGTCAAATTTCTTATCTATTGCGTGCAGCAGAGTTTCTTTTTTAGGGGTGGGTGGGAGGATCCGGTTTCAACCATACATATTCCAATAACATTGATTTAATTATTTTGGTAATGTATAGTCAGGGCCACTGGAAATCTGCGGCAGAGTTTAGTAAATTATGGGGCAAGAAAAGGCACAGTAGGTGGCATAATGCAGCAGATTTTGTAATAGTATTACTTTGGTATTATGTCTTTTTTAAACTTGGTAACTCTGTCTGGGCATTGGTTGCACCGAATTAGTAGCATTATAATACCCAAAATAGCAGTAAGCAACAAAAAGATGACCAGTCCAGCTATGTAAGGGTCCTTTCACTGCACAGCAACATGTCACTTTATTTCTAGTAACTTTTGAACCGTTTGAGCTAGAAACTTTTTTGTTTTTGTTAAAATCTACAGAACATGCAGCAGATGGATTATGTGTCAAATGTGGCAAATTTATAATTATGTGAAAATCACCACAGCTGCACAATCTCATGATTCCAATGGCCCTGTGTATAGTGGAAACCGGACACCAAAATAATTCTGTTTTTAGCATCCTAATTATCCTTAAAACATCATTATAACTCAAGTAATCATGTTCACGCCACATTCACAGCTATCAACAGTGCTTTTGATCAGTATATAGATATAGAAAGAAAAGTTACACATACACTTCCTTTGTGTTTACCAGTCCATATACAAAGAATGTTGCAACAGCAATGTTCTCCACCAATAAATGCATTGGAGATAGCCTTTTACGCCAGTGTTCATGAGACAGAGATTGAGTTTAACTGCAACCAGTGCGGATGCATGCATTACACTATTACCTATACTGAGGGAAACTCCTTTTAGGTATGTACTTATCTCATGGCAATCACCATACACTCTCCTACATTTTTAAGCATTGAAGGCTACTGATGCACCATTAGCTTGTGTTCAAATGGTTTGTTGAGATGTCTTCTGGAGACCTATAACAACGCTTCTTTGTTTTAGAGCCAGTTTTAGAGGGCTATTGGCAGTTTCTTAACAGGACCTCTTAAGTGTAGCACCTTTTGAAAGATATTCTGATGGATACTTCTAACCATAAATTACTCTCCTGGTGAATATTCTACCAGTCATGTAGTACCCCTGTGACCCAGTATGTGGTATCATGCAGCTCTGTGCCAACATTGTTCCTGCTCCAGCAGGGCTGCATATAAGCACGCAGGTGCCCTAACATCACCTTTCTTTCTGCACCTTCAGCCTCGAACCTGGATCTACTCCTTTAATATTTGACTGGGTTTTCAGCAAAAATAATTATTTTCCAGTGTGCATGGGAAATAAGTCTCTTACCAGAACAAAATTGGTTAAACCTTGTAGAGATTGTCAAAAAACAACACTTAGAACACTACTCCAGGGACTGTGCCTGGGTACCCAGATGAAGCCAAAGGCCATACGGTACCGGGAAGTGTAAAACTGGCCAAACATCAGACAACTCCGTGTTGTGATCGGTCAAAGTCGAGAGGAGCATCTTGTTCCTGCCGCAGATCCTAGCTGTAGTCTAAGATTTTGGGTAAGTCGAAAAAGTGTAAGAGGCCCACATGAAAACCTGCCCCTTCGTGCCCCCTCGAAAACCAGAGGATGCACGTGTATCAACGTGCCACTCTGTCTTCAACCCCTGAATAACCATTTTTGAATCTGGTCCCATTGCAACCTGAATTTCTGAGTCCATCAGTTTCATCACAGTAGATAGAGGCATTTAAGACATATATATTTATCATTCTTCTGGATCCTGGTGTGCCTTTGTATGCCAAGGGTCTCCAGAAGCCTCCAGTTTTGGTTCCACCAGCATGTTCATCCTTGGTTTGGCCTTTTCCTCTTGAAACTGTTTTGGGGTTTACACTGGCTTCAGTTACAATGCTACTCCATGCGCTGGTACCTCTGACATTGATGCAGAAGCCAGTGAAGAATCAACCACCCATATTGATTTCAGACTTTGAGCTGGCCTAGTCTCAGCTGAGGAATTGCTGAGATCCCACCGAAGTGAAGCTAATTGGCAACTTTTCTGACTGACACATTGCCTTTACCACACGGTACAGCTTATACATTTTATTCTCAGATCCTTGGTTCTTATTCAGACAGCTACAACTATGAAGAAGGCCTATTTGTCCCACAGTATGATGAGGATAATCGGTATGACAAACTACGGGATGCCTGTGGTGTAGACACCTACCCACACACTGAACTCTTCCCTCCTCCCGATCTCCAGTCCTGCTACATAGGGGTGCATCTTTCACTGTTGTCATGCAAAGGTTTTTGACCTGCAGCTCCCTAACCATGGAAAGAAAGACTAACGTTCTCATGCAGGTTCTTCATTCTGGCCAGGCACCTAATGAATCTCCTTCCATTTATTGAAGCCATTACAGATGCCCTCTTGGGCAAAACATGTTCTGGGCCCCAGTCAATAGACCAGTAGCTTGTTGCCACAGACCAGCATCAGGTCATCATGACATCCCGACTCAAGACACAATACCAGAGAGTTTGGTGCTACAGGTGCCCACCAGCAAAGTAAACCCTAATGTTTTTCCCATGACTCATCCTGACTGTGAATCCCAACGGATGAATTCTTATGGCAAGCACATGATCGCTTCTGCCAGCATTGCCCTATAATCTGTCACCGCAAATTCCTTCCTGGATTGCCACGCCCTTGCATTGTAGGACAGGGTGAACCAAATTTTACTGACAGCACAGACGACCTACGGAATCTGCAGACTGGGATGCAGCAAACTAAATCGGTTTGGCCTTGTCAAGACCGATCGCCTGGGTCTGGCAATCAACATGAGTGTGGTGCTTAGGCTCCCTATCTGGATGAGTTCCACTGCTTTCTCTGGATATTCATTTTTTCCAAAAAAGGAAGTTTGGCCCATGCGGACAGAAGTGGGGTAAGGGCCCAAGTACTTTGTAAAAAAGAAGGAAACCCACACTTCATTTCATTTCACACCGTATTGATTTAAGATGCAAAAAGATAAACAAAGCTTAATATGTTTACCTTGGCGATTAGTTGCGCCGTTTTTATTTATCAATTTCTATCAAAAGTAGATATCACTCCAGTCAAGAGAAGTATCAATGTCTTGAACGTACTAGCCATGGGCGTACAACAAGAAAAATCAAAAGTGTATAATAACACAACAATTTGACGCAAACATACAAAAGTGATTGAAAATGCATACAACTAATACATACTATACAAAATATACAAAACACATATGTAAATATTTCACAAGTCAGGGGAAATTGTCAACATATTTATCCATAACATTATTATGAAGTTATTGATTTTGACCAACAAGGAGCCTATCAGTAGGTCTCCAAAGAACAAAACAAAACGACCTTTCGGTAGAGATGTTTAAGCAGGCTTATAGTTCCTAGCAGTTTTAATTATTCATGAGAACTACGCGTTTCGAGTTTGGGAGATTTCTTCTCAAACTCTCCTCAGGGCCAACTCAATTCTTTCCCCGTATGTTAAACCTATTAATAAAAACACAAAAATGTGGACACTCATTATAAATTGCTCCCCTCAACCTGCTCTCGTTTTCTCTTATGTACAGTTTTTTATAAAAACAATAACATACCTCTGGGGGGTAGAGGTGGTTCTGTTCATCCAAAAAACTCTTTGTAGAATTTTCTGTGCGTTTTTCTAAAAACCGGAAGAATTTATTGTAAAATGCCGGTATTGGACATGTGTTTAAAGTATACATAAACGGTAAACTTAAACCATTATGTTCCTACCTGGATTTATGGTACAAGATGGGCCAATGTTTTACTGCAAATTTTTGATTTTTAAGAGGTATTCGGTTTCCACACGGTTCACTGCAAGTGAAATGGGCTCATTACTCGCTTGTTTCAGAGGAGTCATAATGGGCTTTGAGTGTTATAAAGTGTAAGTAGATATTGACTTACTTTATTTTGTTCCGCTCGCCGTTTTTCAATGTAACATTAGTTCTCAAAGAGAGGGGAACCGGGTCTATTCCGACGGCTTTCCTGGAGCGCCCTCCAGTGTCGTATTTCTATTTAGAGAAACGCGGGCGGTAATTAGGGTCCGCGTTGAAAAATAAACAAATAAACAATGCGCGCGCTACATTATTTTAAACAAGCAGCGCGGCGGGACTATTGAAGTCAATGTTGACCACAGAGTTTTCAAGAGAGGTACTACTTCTCAGTTTTCAGGGTCTAAAGCACTATGAAATACAGCGTGGCGGTTAGCTCGCTTGTTGCCATGTGGTTGTCATACCTTTTCGCTTTGCAGTGTTCACCACTTCCTCATTCCTTCACACGGAGTTACAGGGATTCTGTTCCCTCGGTATCTCCAAGAGGGCGACTCCTCCTCTACACACAAACTGCTGTGTAGGCTGTGTCTCCATTTTACGCCATTGTGGCAAAATTCATCTCCTTCTACAACATTATTGCAGGCTACACAAGTACCACATTTATGGTGACCTGTGAGGCTATGAATAGATATCATTATCGAATGGACATCAGGTCCCATAATGCAGCAGTACGGCAATGTAAAATTCCCCACCGCTGACAGCCTTTGCATTTTAGATCGTGTTTTACTGCATTGTGATTTTTAAAAAACTTTGGGGGCTTTTACCTTTAGAATTTAAAGGGAATTGATTTTAGGTACACTGACACCTCTAAACACTCTACCTCCTTGATACAGCCTCGCCCAGCCGATCTTTACTCCCGGCTCGAGGCGGCGGCGGGCGCCATCTTGGGTGTGGGCAGGGGCAGCGCTCTAGTCGCGCCGGCCTCCCACCCTCCTCATCACCTATAAAATGTGCGTAGGGTTCAGACGGCGCAGCGGGCGCGCCGGATGCGCGCCGAAGCCGCGCCAAAGCCAAGCCCGTCTGCGCCCGTCCGCGACCGGCCGGAACCAGGGGCCCAGACCCCTGTTCCGCGGGCGTGCGGCAGGCAAACTTATACAAGTAAGAGGCTGAGAGACCTATGTCCCGTTTTACCTACTCACTGTCATCACTTGATGGAGCCCTTGGACCTAGGTCCATGTCCTCATTGTTCATTTAGTGGTAGCTGCTTAGTGCCAGTAGTTCCTGACTCTGATTCGATTCTGGCTAAAGGGGGTCTCCTAAATTGTAGATCCATCAGCAAACACACTCTTCAGCTGTGGGATCTCTTACTGGATGAGGACATGCAGATACTGTTCCTAACTGAGACCTGGTTGGGAGAACACTCTGACCCGGATGTACTGGACACCATCCCTCCTGGCTACACCCTCCACAGACTGGACAGGACAATAGGAAGGGGAGGCGGGATTGCCATTATTGTCAAACACCCGTTCGAGTGTATTCTAAAGCCAGTAAAAATTGATGACTGCGAAGCTGGTGAATTTAGTATCAAACTGACGCAACATGACACTATCTCTGGCATCCTTATCTATAGA
Source organism: Lissotriton vulgaris (assembly GCF_964263255.1). Classification (NCBI taxonomy): domain Eukaryota; kingdom Metazoa; phylum Chordata; class Amphibia; order Caudata; family Salamandridae; genus Lissotriton; species Lissotriton vulgaris. Next base: position 799,997,604 of record NC_141691.1, read on the forward strand.
CCCCCTGGGTCCCTGGGAAACTTCCATAGTAGCCTACTTGAAGGGGCTACTCAGACCGCCATCAAACACAATAAGGTTCTGGTACTGGGTGACCTGAACCTACACCTAGAGGACCCCGTACAGAAGGAGGCAGAGGATGTTCGCCTTGTATTACAAGAACTACAGCTAACCTTGCTAAGTACAGCAGCGACACATCAGAGGGGTCACTGTTTAGACCCTATCTTTGCGAGCTGGGACAAAATAAAAGTACTTACCCCTCGTCAGCTCCCTTGGACTGACCACTTTCTGGTCCCTTTTCAATGTTTTTATCAGACCGCTAGGACTAAAGACAATGGGGAAGGATACATTATGAAACGCAAATGGAGACAATTCTCCAAAGAAAACTTTGTAGGTGCCATCCAGAAAGCTCAACTAATAAGTGCCCTGGATAGTGATCAGGCGAACAAGGAATTTAACCTACTTGTTACTGCCACTCTGGATGAGCTAGCTCCCATGTGTAAAGGTAAAGTCAGAGATGGCAGACAACGCACTGCCCCATGGTTCACTACCGAACTCCAGCAAATTAAATCTAAATGCAAAAAGCTAGAAAGGACCTGGAGAAGGAACCCGAGTGAGCAAGCAAAAAATAGCTATAGCTCAGCACACCGGAGCTATCAATATGCGGTGCGTAGAGCAAAAGCCAAATATTTTCAGACTCGTATTGAGGATGCCGAGAGCTCCTCGTGGGAACTGTTTAAAATATATAAAGAAATATCTCTGGTCTCTAGCTCCAATACCCCCATAAAATCTTCCTAGGAGGAATGCAATAAAGTCGCTGACTTTTTCTCTAGTAAAGTTAAAAAGATTTATGCCTCATTTTCTCAAATACCAGATAAGGGCACAGATTTCAGAGCAGACAGCTCATTGGCAGCCCCGGATTCCTCACTCCTAACCTTCGAGTTTCCCGCAGCTGACAAGCTAATAAACATCTGTTGGAGTGTGAAGTCCGGCTCCCCTAATGATCCGGCCCCTGCCTGGGTCATATCAGAGGGCATGACAGCCTTGGAACCTCACATTAGACACGTCCTACAAACCTCCTTTTCCACTCAGCAAGTCCCTAGGGAGTGGAAGAAGGCTATAGTACTGCCAATAAGGAAAAAACCCAATGTCAGCTTGGAGGTACTAGAAAACCTTAGACCCATTTCCTTATTGCCGTACGTGGCGAAGGTAGCCGAGAAGGTGGTTAATGCTCAGCTCACGGAGCACCTGGAAAAATGTAACTTACTCCATCCCTCTCAATCAGGATTTAGGGCGGGCTACTCTACGGAGACGGCCCTCCTAAGAGCCACTGAGACTCTAAGAGCAGGGGCAGATGCTGGTCATACAATGGCCCTGATCATGCTCGACCTAAGCGCGGCTTTTGACACCGTAGCGCACTCCATCTTGCTACGGTGTCTGAACGAAGCTGGGGTCGTTGGTCCTGCGCTGGGCTGGCTGCAATCTTTCCTTACGGAGAGATGTTTCCAGGTTCAGCAGGGGACCTGCCGCTCAGGGGAGATGTCACTAGACCAGGGAGTGCCTCAGGGCTCTGCTCTGAGCCCTACTCTTTTTAACTTATACATGGCCTCTCTGGCGAAAGTTGTACACTCTTTTGGGGTGGAATTAGTGTCGTACGCTGACGACACTCAGCTGCTGATCTCCCTATCGCAGAGTACCTCCAACACCCCTAAAAATTTTAAATCCTCTATGCAGGCATTAGCAGAGTGGATGGATGCCCATTGCCTAAAACTCAATGGCTCTAAAACAGAGGTGCTGGTGGTAGGGGGAAAAAGGGAAAAATGGTCGGATGAGTGGTGGCCTTCATGTCTGGGCCCTACCCCCATACCATGTCAGGAGGCCAAGAATCTGGGAATTTGGATGAATCCCTCGCTCTCATACGAAGGCCACATAAGGCGCCTTGTGGGCAAATGTTTTGGAGTCCTAAAGACCCTAAACAAAACCTTAGACCTCCTCCCTTTATCGGCCAGAAGAACACTAACGCAGGCACTGGTGACCTCGCGGTTAGATTATGGCAACATTCTGTTCCTTGGGGCAACCGAGGGCAGCATAGGTCGCCTACAAGTCATACAGAACTCCGCCGCCAGACTGGTGTTAAGAAGACCCAGGAGAGCTAACTCGAAATTGGCGCTGGATGCGCTTCATTGGCTGCCGGTAAAGAAGCGTGTGCTATTTAAGTGCCTCCTTTTTTGCCACCGTATTGTCTGGGACAAGTCACCGACATATCTGAAGGAGCTAGTTAGCCGATATGAACCTACTAGGACCCTCCGTTCAGAGGGTACCGGTTTGCTGACAGTCCCCAGGATCAGGAAGGCGAGAATAGGTGGACGTTCCTTCGCGCTACTAGCAGCTCAAAATTGGAACAAACTACCTCCTGTGTTAAGACTGGAGGGCAATGAACTGCGGTTTAGGGCTCTGCTCAAAACACACCTATATACTGCATAGAGTCTGGGTTTTCTATGCTGTTTCACCGGTAGCTTAGCGCGGGGACACGCCGTGATGGCGTTACTGAGCGCTCTATAAGCTCTTTATTATTATTATTATTATATACTCATCCTAGTCACTCATGCAAAGAATCAATCACAGTTTAAATTACTCACCTACACAGTTATACACACACCACCTCATTTATTCAGACAGATAGTAACGCATACTTAGTCTCTTATAAATCACTGATACAACTATACACTCATACATATACAACCACTCACACAATCACTGATTCTCACATACATTAATTTCTATACACCAACTCTCACATACACTGCCTTCTACATATGTACTTAGCTGGACATGTGCACTGAGATATCCATTCACTCACCAAGACGGCCATTCACATACTTATCCACCCATACATATTTTTCCACATGCACTCTTAAACTCCTACATCCTGTCAATCAACCTATTGCACATCTATGCACAGAGTCACACACCCCCATCCAACCACACGCACGTCTTGTATTTTAATGGAAACTGATTCATATGACTCTGTACGATAGGAAGCTCGGAGCAGAAAGAAGGTGGCAATAGAAAAGCTTGTCACGGAAGACTAAATCAGTTTCCATTAAAATACAAGACGTCCACATCCTGGGGGGAATGCAAGGTCCAGCAGATCCAGGAGAGCTTGAACCATAAAGTATAAAGAGGGGACAAGAAGAATCGAATGAATGGAAGTTCTATAAAATGGATAGCACTCGAGATCAGAGGCTATAAACGAACAACATAGGCTATTTTGTGGAACCTCATGTAAAGCGCTCTGATACCTTCGGGTCTAGCCAGCGCTATATAAAACTCTTTAAATAAATAAAATAAAAGGCAACAGTCCTTGAAAAAAATTGTTCTTACAAGAGGATGTACTCCGGAATTTAACGCAGGAACACCATACGACTCTCCAAACCGAATATAGATCCAACAGAATTTATATAGAAGGACTATTTACAATGACCTAACGAGATAGAAATCTTTTTGTCTTGATAAAGATGGGAGAAGTGTGAAGATACCATTGAAACGCATTGATGCTTTGTAAATGACAATCTCTAAGGGTTTATTGCTTTGGTATCAGACAAATATAAGTTTGACCACACTATTTTTACACTGATGTAGACAATATGTCCTCGCAAATGACTAAATTAGGAGTCTAGAATCGGGTTGTCTTTCATTAATGTGGCTGTATTTTTATGTTGATGAAATGGTGAAATATATGTTGAAATGTTTTTATGGAATGTGTTAATGTAATCTTTGGATCAATTTAATGATTTTTATGTGATTTTAATTAAAGAAACATTTCTGTACTGCTCTAACAGAAGTGTTAGATTTGTATTTATTTTTCTACTTGTTCGTTGAAGCAATTAAAATATTCTCTTGTATTGATTTTGCAGTCTAGTTATAAGTGTTTATAGTGTATAATCCATTCTAAGTGATTCCAAAGGGAATCCATTTGAAACTAATTACTCGTGTGCAGGTCTTTCCGACAATTGCTTTGACTAACTGCCAGGATACAGATGGAGTCAGTGTTGTAGGTAGCCCTGGAAGTGATAGATGGCCTTGAAACAAGGCAAAAAAGTGAAATGCTAGAGTTCTGCTTTCAGGCCTGGCAGAGTATCAAACTACGCATATTACTGAAAAGTGCATTGATGTTTTAATGGCATATAGGAGGCAATGCAAGAAGATTAGTAGTGCCCTCTCAAGAAGGATACCAATTACTAAGGGAACCACTTTCTCCACACCTAGATTCCAAAGCATTTTCGATGGGGGACCACCAGCCTGAGAGTAGGCTTGATGCCTGCACATGAGGCAGTTTCTGATCCTTCATTCGAACCTCATTAGAGGAACCTTCCTCCTTTTGGCCCGTGGCGGCCAGCAGAGTGCAGGGATTGTAGATAGCTCTGGCCACAGTATAAACTTTCTATCAGGTTGAAAGCAACTGTGTGCAGGTATCCAGGGAAGCACACAGAGGTTCACGTCCTCGGTCTGTATTACGTTAAGTGCCCTGGGGGTGCAACGGGCGTGTTAGCTTGCTTTGTATGTCCCGAGGGCACCTTGGTATTATAGGAGGGGCCACAGATGCTTTTGTGGCCCTTTTGTAATACTGATAATGCTGGCACACATATACCAAAAGTGCAAAAAAACGATGGATTTGGGCCCAGATCTTTGGACTGGGGTGAGTGTGTGACATTGATCCACATTCGGTCCATCACCTGTTGTGTTTGCATATTCCGCCCTAAGTGTGCTGGGGATGCCCAGACGTGGGTCCCAGGCACTCCACATCACTGGAGTCAAGCTAGCCGGGCTGATGAGGTATTACCTCGAAACCGGTCCGGTCCTCGGATGCTTGATTCCGTTCTGGGAAGGACATGGCTTTTGTAGTTCGGACTGGACTGTTCCCATGGGGCACAGGGTCAGAGCTGATTTGCATATCGCCATTGTCTAACCCAGGGTGGTATGTAGTGCAAAAAAATGATGGATTTGGGCCCAGATCTTTGGACTGGGGTGAGTGTGTGACATTGATCCACATTCGGTCCATCATCTGTTGTGTTGGCACACATATGCAGCAGCGGTATCTTGAGAGGATTTTCCCTCATTTGCATTGAGACGTGGCACACAGTCAGCCCTCAGGAGGGGTAAGGGGGTCCCATGGACACCACCACTACAGGCGGGTGCAGTCACTCACTCACTCACTGCAATGAGACCCCTCTCCCCTCTTGAAAGTACAGTTGGATTGTCGCCTGCACTGAGAAGCACAGAGCAACTTGTAAAGAGCTGCTTCGTATTTCACTTGAATGTGCTGCAACTGCACTGAGGGCAGCTCCAGTTTGCGGCTACTCTGAGGGCAGCACATTCACTATAACAGGGTGCACTTTCTCTGTTTGTGCCCAGCGCACCTTTTGAAGGGCGTGCCATGGTGCAAACAGGTAAAGTGCGTCCTGTGAGTAATACAGCCTCAGGTGGCTCTTTTTGTAACCAAGGTAACTTTACCAAGTTTGAGCGTAGACTTGTACCTCTGCTATTGCTACTAGCTAAACAAAGTGTTGTCATGGCAAGGATGAAGGGTTCCCCCCCCCCCTTGTTAAGCATTGGTTGTGAGATGCAGCCCTTTTTAACGACTCAGCTGATTGTTATGCAGCTACGATCTGACCGCAACCGACCTAAAGACGTTTGGGGGCCTCAACTACATTATGTTGAGCCATAGGTGGCATCTGAATGATATTGGACATTGGGAGTCTAGTTTTGTATTGTATACCCTATTGATTAGACTGTACTCACCTAAACGTGATAACTGAAGAGGAATCATTGCATTAGAGATGAAAGAAACATGGAGAATTATCCGATTGCTGTTGTTAGGTGTAGGATTATTTTTAACATAATAAATAGTTATAAAAAACATAATTCCTGAAGCATGGCAGGACCGACTTCGGTAGCAATTGGGTATGATCTGAAAAAACAGTGGCAGACTAGAGAACGACAAGCGAGTAATAGCATCACATCTCTTATAGATGTAAAAAGGAAGGCCCACTTAACAGAGCCATCGGATATTCAGTGTGCTTTCCTTAAACACTATGAAATAATATAACACACTCCGCAACAGGTGGATATCACACGACGCAAGCACTTTTTAGTTAAGCTTTCTATTCCACAGCTACAAAATGATCAAGCACAAACTTGAGTAGCTAAGTTTTCTTTAGAAGAGGTAGAGAAGGCTGTGAAATCATTAGCCAATGGTAAGTCGGATGGGGAAGACTGTATGCCGGTAGAACTATATAAATGAGTTACACCGATCTTAAATATGGAAATTCTAGAATTTGCAAATCATATTTTAAAAGGAAGGGAGCTTCCCTCATCTTTTCATACTGCGATCGTAGCTATTTTTTTGAGAAAGCCAAATATAAATATAAATATATATATATATATATATATATATATATATATATATATATATATATATATATTCTCCAAAAATGCCCCTGCATTGAAGACGCACTCCTCCAGCCAGTAAGTTAACAAACTTTTATTTTTGCTAGGAACAGGATTTCAGCTCTGGGGCCCACTGGAGGGCTATTATCGGTCCAGGAAGGGTTTCAAAGGCACAAAACCACTGGAGGTAAAATTGAGCATGAAATGGAAACTACAAGTTCCAGCGTGCAATTGTACTTGACTTAATTGAAAACGGCACACCGGAGGCCTAAATAAATTAATTGAGCACGCAGGGAACTGTGGGTATGTGCTAAGAAAACGTGCTTTTGAATCTGCCTCTGAGGAAAGAGCATGAATGCTCTGAAACGCGTAAGGCAAATGGACTTAAAAGTGGAGCTGAAATCCTGTTCCTAGCAAAAATAAAAGTTTGTTAACTTACTGGCTGGAGGAGTGCGTCTTCAATGCAGGGGCATTTTTGGAGAATATATATATATATATATTAACTCTTATAGACCGATTAACTTATTAAACGTAGACTATAAGATCTTCACTAAACTTTTAGCTAAACGAATGAGTAATATTATGGGATCTATTATTCATCCTGGTGATCAACGTGGTTTTGTGGCAGGCAGGCAGCTATTCTGTAATACAATTCTTTTAATAGAGACCCTAGACTATATGTTACAAAAAAAAAGTGCCTGTGCAGGTCATGTTTTAAGACGCTGAAAAGGCTTTTGATTTAGTGTGTTGAGAAAGCCTTTTCACGATTCTTAAGGAGTTTGGGTTTCCCAAACTCCCTTATTATTATTATTATTATATAAAGAGGCCACTGAACAAATAATCATTAAATCCAGCAATACCAGCACTTGAAAAGTAAACAGGAGCGCGCAACAGGGTTGCCCCCTGACGCCAATAATCTATGCCCTGTTTATAGAACCTTTGGCAATAGCCATCGGAATCAATAAAAAATTCCCTGGCACCAATTAGGGGGTTATATAATATTAAATCATATGCCGTTGATATTGCCCTATTTCTGAAACCTGAAATAGACATTCAGGAGAAAGTTTTTTAAATTTTTCAAGAATAAGGAGGTTATAAGATAAATAAGTTAAAAACAGAGATTTTACTATGTAATTGTGTACAAGACACCTTAGTTTTTGAATTTCATCCATTAATCGATACAAGGCATAAACATCATTTAGGGATATATGTTTCTGAGAACGTTAATGATCTGTATACATTGAACTATTTCCCCTTCATTAACAAGATGAAGTAATTGTTTGCAAAATGATCACACTTACCAATTTCGATAATAGGACGTGCTTTCCTTAATTCGTATGTCTTTTTGCCTTTATGTAATTGTTTGTTTTCTGCTATCCCATGGGCTTTACAGATGACATTTTTGAAAGAGTTAGGAGGGTCTGTTTGGGTCAAGTGGGAACTTGGATGGCACAGAACTGTTTAAAGCTAAATTCCAGCAACATTTTCGGCAACAATCCTATTTTCTGGACCCCAGCCTGTTGGCCAAACTCCTTAGGACCACTGCCCTCCCCGACTAGGAAGGTGTAGAACCTGGTAGTATGGGTTGATGAGACACTTTGTTTCAAAGACCAGGTGAACACCATGGCATCTACTACTTCTTACTTTCTCAGATCGTGTAAAAAAGTAATGCCTCTACTACCTAAAGGCGCACAACAAATGGTGGTGACTTCATTAGTAATGTCCATATTAGACTATTGTAATAGTCTTTAACTCAAGCTACAAGAAGGATCAATGAATTAACTACTAAATCTGATGAACACAGCAGCCAGACTCCTTACAGGCACTCCTAAGTATGTATTGGTCACAGCAGAGATCAAAAAACTTCACTGGCTACCAGTTAGGAAGCGCACCCAGTCCAAGGCTCTATGTCTGTTTTTCAAAACTCTTCAGGGAGCGGGGCCAGACTTTGTAAAACAACACTTCCGCTAGTACTCACCAAAAAAAGCACTCCGGTCATCTGATGCTAAATTGGTGAGGATGCCCCTGATGAAAAAAGCTAACTGGCGTGGTAGAAGTTTCATCATCAATGCAGCCAAGGCTTGAAATACCCTCCAAATACATCGAAGACGCATGACCAATCTAATGGCCTTTAGGAAGGCTTTAAATAATTGGCTTTTCACAAATTAGGTCGCGCAATACACCAATCGCTTGACTCCCTGGGTGGTCTTCACAATAGCGCCAGGACACCTTCAGGTAACAGTTGCACTTGACAAATGCAGTTAACATCTTATCATTGGTCTCACCTACAAAACCACCCTCTGCAGAACTACACAAACCACCTGTAAAAACTGCCCCTAGGACATTCCCTTAAGGATGGATGCCAGTTTTGTGAGGTTATGATGAAAAACGTATTTAGCTGGACCAAGACTCCTGCTGGCTTTGCTCATTAATGCAGCACCACGCCTTCAACAGGAAGAAGCTGGATGAAGGAATGCCGCATTCCTGGGAGTGTGTAGAAATGAATGTAAAATATGTGCTTTCTGGCACAAAACATCCCTCCCCCAGCATCACTGACCAAACGCGGCAATATATAGCTTAAAAAACGAGTGTTTACTGTACCCCCCTTAAAGATCTAAGAGTCTGGTGCATCGAGGGTGAGGCACAAACACTAGAAACAGGAAGAGGAGCCGGCACAGCAAACTGGAAGTTGGGGTGCTGGCAATCTAGCAACACCTGAAATGGCTGTGTGTGCGTTCGCTCCGCAGCTGCCTTTTACACATGATGCTCTTCTCCACATACTGTTGGTACTAGACCATTACTTCTAGTGTACTACACTTTCACTGTGGTCATGAGTTGCGTCCATTTGGAAGCCACATTAAAATTGACATAGTTCACAGTAGATGTGATTGGAAGTGGAAGCCACGTGACACCCCTAGTGTTGGTGGATGACCCATAATTCATTGTTCCCCTGGTGTTTGAATAACCTTTTATTCCAGCTTGAAGTAACTGTTGGCCTGCTTTCATAACACCTGAAATTATTAAAGTAATAAAAGTGGCCACTACCAATAACTGTGCTCGTACTTTGGAATTCACTCTTAATAAGTCTCCACAAAACTCTCAACAAGAGCAACCAATGCGAATGAAATTGCTAAAATTATTTTTATGGTTTTATCAATCTCGGTCAATATGTCAGGATTTACTCTGCTCTACTTTCCCATTTAGACTATCTGTCAATTTACATTGTGCGCCTTTCTCTTTATAATACAAATTGCCAACCTGAATGCATCTCAGAACTAGATTTATTACATGCAACCCCGGAATTCATATTTGTTTCACGGACAAGTGAGACCACAGCAGTTTCCTTCAAATAACATACTTTTATTTCCAATTTTCAAGTTTATTAATAGTCTGATAAGGTGCAATTGCAAATTTATAAAAACATTCTTCACACAATTACAGTCAACGGTTAGAGAATAAAACAAGTCAACGGATTCGTAACAAATGCACTTTAGAGGAGAGTTCGTTATGCCATAAGACGATTTATTGAAACAGTACAACTCAAACGGCTTTGTCACGTGTTCACTGTTGCGAAAATGACTAAACTCCATTTTGCCCCATTTTGGCGCTAGAGTCCTTACAAGTCGGTTTTGAGGTTTTGCAACTTTTCGTAAAGACTGCACCAGGCAAAAATGGAGCAAACCTGTTTTGTGCTAAGTCTGCTTTTGTGCACAGAAAACATTTTGCATACTTACTTTATCTTAAGCAAATTACAAGCAGTCTGTACCAATTCTTGTTATGTAAGTATCCTTGGAGGCACAAAAGTGGTTTGTTCTTTTTTGCCCTCATGCAAAACTTCCTTATAAAAGCCGGACTGTGATTTGTAGGTTTTTATTGACACCACCACATTGGTCTACTCCATCTTTTTATTCCATGCGGCAAAATTTCATACGATGTGGCCCAAAGTATAAATAGTATCAAAATCAGTAGCTCCACACATGACAAAAAACGGAATTTGAGCTCTAGTTAGATGAAAACAAGTTACAGTAAACCATATCTGTTCTTTTGTCTCTAAAATACGTTTTACCCTCCTCCGTGTTTATGAACATGGAACCGAACAGTCAAGTAAAAGCACTACAATGGCCATGTAATCATTACCTTCAAGTCCCCCGCAAACACTTAGAAACAAAGTGACAAAACGTTTTGCGCACAAACAAAATAAGCGCCAAATTAAAGCATAAATGGCAGATCATAATTCACAGAATTCGGACCGTCAAACATTTACATCGCTAGAAATAATGAGCCATTGTGGAAAATCTCCATGTCATATGTTTTTTTTCCACGCACTTAGTTACTTTAGAGATACTTGTGCTCAAAACATTTAAGAGAGTCTAATGCTATCGGTTGTGCTTTGGCTAAGTCATCTGCTCCTAAATGTCTGCGTACTAGATCTTACAAGCAGAAATGAGATTATTTTTATCTTTATTTTCTGTTTCTTATTATTCTTTTTATTATTTTCTTTTAATCTTTTGCTAAGTTTTTAATTAACTGAAACAAATAAACACTTCATACCATGCAATGTCCATGTTGTCCAGTCTTAAGTATTTGGTTAAAGGAGGGACTGTGTTTTTTCCCAGCACAATAACAGAGGGATGGCCATAGGGAAGGAGTTAACACCCACATAGTTGAAATTAGCTTCAAAGCATTTCTGATGTCCTCTCACTTTGGGTGAAAAATTTAACAATTTTAAGAATAGAAGCATCTCACACAGAAAAAACGTATAAATGCGAGAAAAAAAAGTCTAAACCAGTCAGAGATAATAGGAGGAAAAACAATAATGACACACGCGTGGATCTGTCAAGGTTCATGTGAAATGCCAAGCAAGTTTTCTTCAAATTAAAATTAGAAATGTGCTTGCCATTACTTTCCAATGTGCTTTGTGTGTCTTCCCTGTGCTATCAATTTCCCTGTAGCTTTGTCCGTGACATCTACTGTGGCAAAGGCCATGCTCCTTCCTTGCTTCAAAATCTGAGCAGTGATTAGCACTGAGTCTCCAATTTTAGCTGCATTCATGTACCTGAAAGAAGCAGGAGAAAATAAAGAAACATATATGAATTTTCAGGTGTGATGTCACAAACGTAGACAATTTATAAACAATGTACTTTTATAACCTATTTACGATACAATGCTTTAGTAAGTTAATAAAAACCATAACAATATTCCGAAAGACAGTTAACTTCCGAAGACATTTAAAATATTTAAAAAACAAATTTAGTGTCATAAAAAAAGAAACAGAACGGGACGTATTACTATATCATATAAGTAAATAGTGTACGATATGGCTATGACATCAGTTCTCTCTAGAAAGTGCATTAGTACAATTAAAAAGACAAATAAAAAATTGATTTTATAACAAAGGACTTAGTTACAGGGTATACTGAATCATCCCAGGAATAATTTGTAGTGTTCAAGGGCATACGTGGTCATAGTTTTATCAATAGATCACGGGGAGCCATGTTTATCCTTGGTCCCGTAATGCATAACAAAATGTCATCATCTTACAATTCAGCTGGGGGTCTACTGGATCAAAACCTTTAAGTGCAGCTGATCTGCAGGACCGAATGCCCCTGTTGTTGAAAACTGTTTAGAGTGAGTATAGCCTAACATTAGGGCTGGACTGTACCCTCCAAGCCAGGTCAAAGACTAATTTCCATGTTTTGTTTACCGCTTTGAGAGGCAAAGTAAGCAAAATAAGGACAGACTGGAATGTGACTCGGTTAAATTACCAGCGCAGGTATATGGAATTTTTGAAAAATAAACACTTGTCCAAGAGACAAAATATTACAGAAATCTACTTGTCCAAAATTAAAATCCAGCTGTCCCAACTACTGTGTAAATCATTTAAAAGGGTTAGCACTCATGCATTTGTAGTCAAATTCGAGTTCACATTTATGCTAGCACTCATCAGCTTGTTCACCCCCAACTCTTCAATAGTGAGCATCCGTGCTAATTCTTTGTCAGCAGTTGATTGCCTTCCAGTTTCTTCTCGCCACTGGTGCTAAACGTGGTTCCATTCTTTTCATTTCAAGTGATTCCATAGCCTTCCACTTACTTATAGGGTCTATCTCCCTTCATTTATTCTCTTATCCCAGTTAAGGCTTCATCCCTACTCATCTTACCACAGGTCCCATATTCTCTTCTCATTCACTCTCACTCAACAGGCTTCCTGTACCTTTGACTAATCTCCTACTATATGTACCTTTGTTGTCCCAGTCTCCTCTCCTCACCACTGGTTCCATAGTCCTTTTCCACGGTCACCACCGGGTCCATTCCTGCTTCCTCTCCAATATCTCACCTTAGACTCCAAAACCCCTTTTTCCGCTCTTGTTGACTCCCTTGCCCTCCAATGTTTCACAACAGGCAACCTATAGTTGATCTGTAGGTGGCTAGCAGAAAGGCTGTCAGCAGTCACCGCTTCCTATCCTCAGTCCCCTTGCTTTCTACCCTCCAAAAGATCTGCAAAGTGCCCCACGTAATCACAGTCCTAGAAACATCCTATAAAGAGACCCACTGGTCAAGGTTGGAACATGCAAAGCCTCATTTATGCCACGGATGCAGTAAAGGTAAGATGATAAAATGTAAATCAGGCCAGAATTTTTGTTTCAATAAAGTATATACACATACAAGTAGGAGTTTAGTGATACAACAATTTTAAGGATGCCCAAAGCATAAACTAAAATACAAACAGAATTAACACAGAGGAGGGTAGTGATCAAGAGGAACGGGTGTAGTATCATGGCTGGAGAACACGTTAGTGGTGGCAAAAAGCATGTGGAAGGAAGGTACTAATAGCACAGTGAGTGCAAGGCTTATCATGTGGAGAGGTGTGCCAGGCGGAGTAAGGCTTTTTTACATAAAGAGGGGTATACCCAATGGTACTGGGACCTGGGTGAAAATTGGTACGCTATAGGATGGCCCCAGTAACTAAGTACAAACTACGATTAAAAATGAAGAAACATATAAGTGAACATATGAATCTACACAGTGTCAAGCATGAGGGAATGTTATTTAAGCTCATGCGCGCTAGCGGTTTTCCCGCTGTGCGCTGAGTTTTTTAAAAACCAGCGTTACATGACTAGCTCAGCTCGTCATAAGCGTACGCCAGGCGTAACTCATGACGAGCTGAGCTCATCATGAGCGTCGAAGGGGTTAACCACATTACCACATCAAAAAACATTTGACGTATTTTTGAAAAATTTCAATCATCATAATTTAAACAAGAGGTGCCCAAAGGACAGAGAAAAGAAGGGAAGGGGGTGAATTGATGTGAGGATCGTGGTCATGTAAGAAAATGGAAAAGGAATTGAAATCAATAAATCATTTCGCTATTGGAATTTAGTCAGTATTTACAAGCCAAAGCTACATGGATTCGTATATACATTTCTACAGCACTATGCCCTATTCATGGAACACAGTATGAAATCTCTGTTGATACAAGGGCTAGTTGTCAGAAAAGAAATGTCGACGTTTCGACCCCGTGGAAACAACGTAGGTTTGTAGACACCTTACAGTGGGGTCTTCATCAGGACAGAGGTGTGTGTAGGAGGGCACCTAATGAAGGAAGTATAAAAATAAAAATCGGTACTAAGTAATCCAAAGGAATTCAATTACAGAGAAACCTGTTGCCTAGACAAATATTTACCAAAAGTCCTTCTACTAGGACATGGAGTGGTGTGGCTCACCGGTTAGAGGCGGCAGACCCGGAAGCAGAGAACGGCCGGGGACCAGGGTTCAATTCCCGACGCGGCAGGGTCGTGGACCAGGTTCAGCGGACTCGATAATTCTCGCCTCGGTGCCTACTCTAACCAGGGATCACACTCGGCAACTCTGGGCATTAGCTTGCCTCATCTCTACAACGGCCCCCCACATTCGCTGGGGATGCCTGGTTTCACCTTGGAGATACCCAGTAGGGACAATCTCACAGGGATAGCCAGGACGGGTTCCCCAGCAGTCTACAGCGCCACGACGCCTCAGGGCAGCAGTGCGCTTTACAAGACACATACACATACATACATACAATACATTACATTACATCATATGTAAGCAGGGCAGGGTAGCTCCTAGGGCGTAGAGAGCGACATCCACCCCAACAGGGAAATAAAAATTCAGTCAGAGCGCACTTATTGCTTCTAGTCAAAGACCAAATTATTCACGTACTAAAGTATGTAGGGCAAATAGCTTGTCCTTTCTTAGTATAAAACAAATGCCACTGCGAATTTTATAAGACTTTGTTGCCGCTTAAACATAGGAAATCAATCGGAATAAATCTATAAGAACAATGGGGGGGGGGAAGGATAGCACGGAGTGGGGAATTACTAAGTCTGATTCTTAGGCGGAGTAAGGCAGCAGAGGGGACCGGTCAGTTGTACGATTAAGCTGAGGGGCTGGTCATGGAAACCAGATAACACTGGCAGGGCAGGCCACAGATGAATGGGCATTTCAGCAGTGTAGTGGCAGCATGAGTGGGTGGAAGGCCAAGGACACGTAGCTGGCACTGAGAAAGACACTGTAATGTCAGCAAGCTGGAGAAAGAGAGAAGAGATGCTCCTGCTTTCAACTGGTGAAATAGAGCCCCATCACGCAGGTTGTAGGGCTGACAGGACAACCGAGACTCGAAGGGCGATCACATGACTATATTGAGGGAGCACTGAGGGAGCAAGGGAGACATATGGGAAATTGCAAATGATTGGACCCATGTGTCACCTGACTAGGACAGCAGCGACAGAGTGAGAAAACAAAAAGGAGATTGATGGAATGCTTGAATTAATCTCAGTGACTGGTCCGGGTCCATGGTCTTTTTTTACGCAATATGCCACTCTAGACAGAGATCAGCCAAGGAGTAACACTGCAGGAAGACAAGGAGGGTGTAAAAGAATGGTTCACAGGCGCACAGCAGAAAAGGGAATAGGGAAAACTGATAACATAGCTCAGTGGTAAGACACACCACTGACATCTGGTGGGATATGCAGGTCCATCATTAAAATCCCAAGCAAGGGAAACTTCATGTACCGTCCGTTCGAGATCAGCAAATAGAGAACAATCAAGCTGACCAACAACTGCATTGGTTATTTTTAGTGCATAGAAACATCAGATATGTGTTTGAAAGCGCAAAAAACAAGTTGTTAACAAGTGTGATAGATAGAAAGTACAGGGCTCAGGCATATGCCAGGACAATATGGACCACCTCAGCAAAGGGTAAGTGCAAGGGGTGGGGAAGAAAACTAAACCGGCAAGACAAAAAACACGCAGATTATGGACAGCAAGGAACAGGACGAGTATGGGAGGAACGAAAATCTGAGAACCGAACGAGAGCAGTTGGCTGGAGCACCGCACAAAGGAAGAGGCCAGTGTCACTGCTTGTGGTCGATGGATGCACAGACGAAGAGCCAGACATGGCCTCCTGGCCAGATGGCTCTGCAGCTCAATGCTTGCTGCTAACATGCAACAAGATCCAATGGTCTTGATGAAATCCCAGCAAAGCAGACTGCACAGTCCATCCTTCTGAGGGTCAGTAAATGGAGAACCATTTTACTGAGAGGCAGCAGAATATTACTTATAGTGTTTAGAAACCGCAAACGTGCTATATGAAGCACTCATTTTGTGGATTAAGAGGCAGGTATCAGGCAGAGGGCAAGGGCACAGCGATATGAATGATGTGATAGATCTTTGCCACAGCCAAGTTTAGTGCTCAAGGCGTCAGTAGAAATACTACAATAGGTGGAGGAAACAAAGCAAATTAGATAAACAAGCATTGGCAAAGTCAATAGGTCTTACCAGTGTTTTTTAGCCCCTTTGCACAGCATCTGGGATGCTGTGCAGCGTGGCTAGAGTAAAATAAAAAATAAAAAACAATTGATGCAGCCACCGCATTATTTTGTAGAATGCGAAAGCAACACGGGAAGATGGGGGTCCAGACAGCACACAAAAGCAATACGGAAAGAGCGTAAGGACGGGGAAGCAACACCGGGGGCTGGTGAGTGGAAGAAATGGGGAGAAGCACGTAGGTGAGTGCAATGGAGTGGGGGCTGGGACAGAGACTAATGCAGGGGAGAGAAGTATGAGATAGACTGCTCCAAAACACATACACTCTAATTAAGTGTTCAACACAAAAGAAAAAAGTAATGCTTGAAAAGCAAACCGTGGAAGCAGAAATAACAGCCAATCAAAGTGAGGGTAACAAGGCAATGCTCCACAAGACAAGCTGGGGCAGGACCAAGAAGCACACACAGAAGAGTGCCATGGAAAGTCAACTAATGATAAGCATTGGACGGGCTCCAAGCCCCTCTGTTCTTGGTATATGCCTTGCAATAGACAGTGCATGCGCTGTCTAATAGGCTCGACCTAAACAATTCAGATCTTGGAGTGCAGGGGAGAAGGGAAGCGCAGGAGCTAAGAAAATCCCAGCATAGAGTGAGAGCAGGTGACTGAGCAGTTCACAAAAGGTAAGACCACAGCTGTTCCTTATGGCCCACGCATGCAGAGTAGAAGTGCTGAATCAACAAAATGTCTCAATGGGTTAAGGCTCAACAGTGATGTGGCGTGATCTTCTGGTCAGGAGTTGAAATCCAAGCAAGGAAGACAGAAAATTTCATCCATGAAAGATTGATAAATAGAACTTCACTGAACAGCAACAACATCTGTAATTTATCACATTCAGAAACAAAAAAAGTGGGGTAAAAGGAGCCAAGTTAAAAACAAATTACTAGTATTATCTACAAGGAAACCTGAGGAATTTAAGGGTGTAGTGTATTGGCAAAATGGTGAAACAGCCCAAGCTCGATGAACAAGAGCAGAAAAGATCGAAAAAGAAAGCTAAGGCTGCATAAACACAGGGAGGTGAAGATGAGACAGAGAAGGACAGTGCTGTAAAAACAGCAAGAGGGAAAATGCTGATGCACTGAGGTCAGATGGGCAGGGGCTTACAGCAGCTGGAAGTCAGGGTGCAAAAAAAAAAAGAACTGTGTGTGGAGGGTAGGATTGAGAGGGGTTGAGGCACTATGTAGGAAGTAAACTATGGGGGGGGCGCTGGGGGGAGTGGAAATGCAATGGTTTAGATACCTGGGTCTCAACATAACTCCTACGCTTTCCTCCTGGTCCCAGGCTAATTCGCCTCATCTCTGCCAATCCATCTTAGCCGACTTCCAGAGGTGGAAATCCCTTCACATCTCCTGGCTGGGGGGTGTAAAATTATTAAAGAAGAATATGCTCCCGCGGATCCTTCATCTCTTCCAGACCTTGCCCACGTTGATTCAGCAAGATGATATTCTGCGTTTACAATGCAACATCCAAACCTTCATTTGGAATGGAAAATGGCCCCAGATAGCAAACATCCTGTTGATGCTCCAGCGGGAAAGGGGAGGCATGGTGTGCCACAATCTTCTTGAGTATTACTGGGAAGCCCATCTGTGTTATGTTTCCGAGTGGGTGATCCAACGACAATTGAGAAGCACTGGTTCCACATGGACCGAGCAGTGACGTGCTGGCCCCTGTAGGACCTGGCATAATGCTTACATTATAACAACAAGTGATACCTGGGGGTCAAAAAAATATAGTAAGTCAGACAGAATGGATCACAAAACCAGAACTACGCAAAAACACCAGTGAGAGTTTCATGCATACTAGTAACTGCAGGCCTAATTAAGGCTCTAGAGCATATGGAGAAAAATAGTTCCCATCAGAAGCCACACTGTACCGCCCTCTTTCTCATCATTTGGGTTCTCCTTACCCAGGAGACAAAACGGCCGGTCTGATGTTACCGTGACCGATAAATGTGACAAGTGGGTAGTGTGTTTTGTACAACAAATTAATTAAGTGGCTACTGAAAAAAAGCAGTGTATGGTGGTAAGAGTGAAAAGTGAGGGGTTTTATAATAAAATTAGGTGAATCGGGTAGAAAAACAAAATTTATTAGTATCTTCCAATCCCTAAGATTAAAAAGCAAGTGCAAGTGCGGGTTTGAAATAATAACCGCACTAAATGATGGTCAACATGTTTCTGCATTACATAGAATAGAGTTTCAAATGCATTCTTCAGGACCTTGTTAAACAACACTACTGCTTTAAATAAATAATGAAAAAATATCACCTGAGAGTCCCAGGTGTGTACTCAACCGTGGTGGGGTGAAGCCTCTCAACCATCACATATGGTATACGGTTGAGTACACACCTGGGACTCTCAGGTGATATTTTTTCATTATTTATTTAAAGCAGTAGTGTTGTTTAACAAGGTCCTGAAGAATGCATTTGAAACTCTATTCTATGTAATGCAGAAACATGTTGACCATCATTTAGTGCGGTTATTATTTCAAACCCGCACTTGCACTTGCTTTTTAATCTTAGGGATTGGGAGATACTAATAAATTTTGTTTTTCTACCCGATTCACCTAATTTTATTATAAAACCCCTCACTTTTCACTCTTACCACCATACACTGCTTTTTTTCAGTAGCCACTTAATTAATTTGTTGTACAAAACACACTACCCACTTGTCACATTTATCGGTCACGGTAACATCAGACCGGCCGTTTTGTCTCCTGGGTAAGGAGAACCCAAATGATGAGGAAGAGGGCGGTACAGTGTGGCTTCTGATGGGAACTATGTTTCTCCATATGCTCTAGAGCCTTAATTAGGCCTGCACTTACTAGTATGCATGAAACTCTCACTGGTGTTTTTGCGTAGTTCTGGTTTTGTGATCCATTCTGTCTGACTTACTATATTTTTTTGACCCCCAGGTATCACTTGTTGTTATAATATTGTGTTTGGGGCATATACCTGGTTGGTCGGTAAATCTGCCCTTAGACCCTTCCTCAATGGTTTGTTGTGTATAATGCTCACATTGCCACCCCTACCAGGACAGTACTTGACGTTTAGCACAAGGTGGCCCTCAAGAAAGGCCTGACTACCTTCCCTCCTCCGCACACGGCCATTGTGCGAAATCCCGACTTTTCCCCATCACTCTCACCCCTCTCTTTGTGCTTATGGTGCGACTGGGAATGTTGGACGGTCCACGACCTCTTCACAGAAGAATTCATAAAGACTTTTGACCAACGTAACATTGAAAATATATTAAGTTTGATGGTACCTAATATTTGTTCAAGTGGCCTTTCATCTCCTCCCCCAGGCCATCAGGGCCGAGTAGAACGGATCATTTGGGACCGATGATGAACAATTATTGATTTTTACAGACTGCACACTGGCGGTGCAGGAGCAACAACCGTTCTCCACAGATTGAAATGGAAGCTAAGGCACCTGCAACCTAAATATTTGACACTTCCCCACAAAACTGAAACTAGGGTCATAGGGAGGTCAACTGTTTTTGATTAACTCTGGCATCATGGATCATGCAGAAGAACGGGCGGCACAGAAAGGAGTGCAGGCTGGCACTCCATCTCACCGGAACAGCAAACACCTGGCACCAGGAAATGGACTTGAGGCCCATGGAAGATTATTAAACAGCAAACAAAGATAGAAAAACTAGAGATGATGGACTTGGCAGAGGTGATGCGAAATAATAAGGCTCCTAGAATTGCAAGTGATACGGACACTCAATAGATTAACATTGATGCTGATTTACAAGAAATGAAGCCACAAGTTCATGAGGACCTTGTGGTCACCCCCTTGACAGACAACATAATAAAACCTGGATTCATCTGAAATCCTTTATTTAAGTTGCACTAGAGGGTTCTTCTTTAAAACACTGAGAATGTAAGGCAGGACCCAGCAACTAGCTCACTTTGTAGCACCAGGCATGATGGTGGTGCCCCAAGTGTGGGAAAACGAGACCCACCCCTAAAGTTTTTTTTTAAGGTCTATTTAAATCCTGACCTCGATTTACTGTTTTTTGTTGGAGTTTTGTGTAGCATCCCTCATTGGGAATTATTTTTTCTCATTATACAATTATTACTGGTGTTTGCATAGTGTTATAGTTGAACAGTTGGGCCAACAGATACCTCATACATTTGTGGCATGGAGTTTGGAACCCTCCATGCAATAGTGTGGGGAGGAAAGATTTTGAGGGGAGATCTGAATTTCTAATGTATGATTGCAGATATACATTGTGAGTGAAAGAACGTTCTAAAGAACAAGTTACTTACCTTCGGTAACGCTTTTTCTGGTAGATACAATATCTACCTGTGGATTCCTCACCTTGTGAATATCCCCCTGCGTCAGCAACATTCGGAAATTCTTTTTGTAGCTTCCCGCCGACGTGGACGACGTCACAGAGGCACGCATCGCGCGCGACTCTGCTGACACCATAATAGGCCCGCGCTGGCGTGATGACATCAGTTCCGTCCTTTTTTCCGTGCCTTCGAGGCACACGGATAGACCGATGACAGTAGATATATACACGGTATACACAGTACACAAATGTCAAGATAACACACACAGTGTGAAGCAAATGCAGGAATGCAATTGAAATAAAGCATTTCCTTGACAATAAAAATATTTATATTACGATAAACTCAGGCATAGAAGAGTGGACAACGGGGAGGCGGGTGGGTCAGTGAGGAATCCACAGGCAGATATTGTATCTACCAGAAAAAGCGTTACCGAAGGTAAGTAACGTGTTCTTCTGACAGATACATCTACCAGTGGATTCCTCACCTTGTGAATAGAGTCCCACAGCAGTCCCCACTCCCGGAGGAGGGTGTCCACTCTTCTACACCAGAAAATCCTGGAGGACAGCGCGCTAAAAGTGGCCCTCCCTCCTCACTTCGGTATCCAAACAGTAATGCTTCGCGAAAGTGTGGAGGGAGGCCCAAGTCGCCGCTCTACAAATGTCAACAGGCACACCTCTAGACAAAGCAGATGTAGAAGACTTTGCTCTAGTAGAGTGAGCTCCCTTACCCTCTGAAGGATCCTTACCCGCCAGGGTGTAGCAGATCTTAATGCAGAGGATAATCCATCTCGAGAGCGTGCGCTTGTGCACCGCCTTCCCCTTCTTGCAGCCAGCAAATCCAACAAACAGCTGGTCATCCAACCTGAACTCACTTGTCCTGTCCAGGTAAAAGCTCACCGCCCTCTTAGGGTCCAAGCGGTGACGTTTCTCCTCCTCCTTGGAAGGGTGAGGGGGAGGATAAAAGGTAGGGAGGGTAACAGACTGCCCCAGATGGAAAGGAGTTACCACTTTAGGCAGAAAAGCATTCCTGGTCCTGAGAACCATTCTTTCAGCATGAATAGATAAAAATGGGGGCTTTTAACTAAGAGCTTAAAGCTCACTTACCCTCCTTGCTGAGGTAATTGCCACTAGAAAAATTGTCTTAAAAGACAAAAGTCTTAAGGGACATTTGTGTAAAGGTTCAAAAGGCGAACCCATCAAGAATGTAAGAACAAGGTTCAAGTCCCATTGAGGTACAATAAAAGGAGTAGGAGGAAATTTATTGGTAAGGCCCTTAATGAAACGTAATACAATAGGAGGGTGCACAGACAAAATATCGACTCCAAAATATCGACTAGACATAATATCGACTTTTAAATATAGACTGGACAAAATATCGACTGGACAGAATATCGACTACAAAAATATCGTTTTTAAGGTAAGTGAAGTAATATCGACTGTATAAAATATAGATAGCAAAAATATCGAATTTTTATTAATATATAATATTTTATAGTGTATTTTTATGTAATAATATGTGTGAAAAGTGTGTATTAATGTTATAAATAATTTTATTAAATGAATTGTGTTTTTATAATAATTGCGTATCGTAATTCTGTAGCGGGTTGTGGGTTTATAGGGGAATAGGGTGGGAAGTAATTTAATTATAATTAATTAAATATGTAAATTAATTAATTGATATTAATTTAAAATTCATTGTACATTAATTTATATGTGTTCATTAATTAAATAGTAATTGTGAATAATTTTATATTAATTGATTAATTTGTTAATATGTGATTTTTACAAATTTAATTATTAAAAATACGCTTTCCAACGCTTTCACTACTGTTGCACCCACTGGAGTGGGAATAGTAATTTTAACCCCTACGCTATCCAACGCTTTCCCTACTGTTGCACCCACTGGAGTGGGAATAGTAATTTTAACCCCTACGCTATCCAACGCTTTCCCTACTGTTGCACCCACTGGAGTGGGAATAGTAATTTTAACCCCTACGCTATCCAACGCTTTCCCTACTGTTGCACCCACTGGAGTTGGAATAGTAATTTTAACCCCTACGCTATCCAACGCTTTCCCTACTGTTGCACCCACTGGAGTTGGAATAGTAATTTTAACCCCTACGCTTTCCCTACTGTTGCACCCACTGGAGTGGGAATAGTAATTTTAACCCCTACGCTATCCAACACTTTCCCTACTGTTGCAACCACTGGAGTGGGAATAGTAATTCTAACCCCTACGCTATCCAACACTTTCCCTACTGTTGTACCCACTGGAGTGGGAATAGTAATTTTAACCCCTACGCTATCCAACGCTTTCCCTACGCTTGCACTCTTTGGAGTGGGAATAGTATTTTTTACACTTCTGGTATCGTACGGTAATATAATAGTATCTTATTTAATTATAGTATGTTACTATATATATATATGTTTTAACAAATATGATTGTAAAATATTATTTTTATTAATTTCATTTATTATTTAATTAATATAAGTTAATTTAAGTATTTTTAAGTATATTTTAGTAATTAAATTTTAATATTAATTTAATTTAACACTCTTTTTAATAAAGTCGATATTTTTTACAACTATATTATTGTAAACGATATTTTGTACTCGATATTTTTGTACTTACCTGTTTGTAGATACAAACTCGATATTTTGACTGTCGATATTTTGTCCACGATATTTTTGCAAGTCGATATTTTGTCCCTCGATATTATTTCAGTGATCCCAATAGGAGATTTAAACAAAGAGGGCTGGTCCGGCAAACAAAGGAAAGCCGATAAGGCTGACAAATACCCTTTGATAGTTGCCACTGCAAAACCCTGCTGGGCTAAAGAAAGTGCAAATTGAAGTATATTGAACAAACGAGGCCTTAGAGGGTCAACGGACTTCTCCCCACACCAAGCAACAAATTTAGACCATCTATAAGAATAAATGGACTTGGTGGAGTCACGCCTGGCCGATAAGATGACATCCACCACATCGTGCAGGAGAGAAAAGGAAATCAGGTTGCCCCGCTCAATCTCCAGGCATGAAGGTGTAAGGCCTGGAGGTGGGGGTGTAGAACCTGCCCCTCCATCTGAGAGAGGAGATCTTCCCTGTGAGGGAGACGGAGTGGCGGGCACGAGGAGAGGTGGAGGAGATCTGTGTACCACACCCTTCTTGGCCAATCCGGGGCAATCAATATAACTTGGGCCCGGTCTTGGCGAATCTTCCTCAGAACCCGAGGAATCAAGGGTATGGGAGGAAACGTGAAAAGGAGTTGCGAGTCCCAACTCAACTGAAACCCGTCCCCCAAGGCTCCCTGCATCGGAAACTGGAGGCTGCAGAATGACGGGCAGTGAGCATTCTCGCGAGTGGCGAACAGGTCCACCTGAGGAGTACCCCAAGTCCGAAAGACGTAACGAACTACCTCTGGATGAAGCCTCCACTCGTGGTCGGGGGAGAACTGCCGACTGAGTCTGCACGAATGTTCAGAACTCCGGCCAGATGATTTGCCATCAGACAAATCTGATGGTCCTGAACCCAGGACCAGAGATGCAGAGCCTCTCTGCAGAGACATTGCGACCCCACTCCTCCCTGCTTGTTGACAGACACATCCCAACAGAAGACAAAGAAACTCTAGAATAATCACAAAGTAACAAAGTTACTTTACAGCTACAGACGATCCCTTGAAAACCATTAGCGTCCACGATGCGGAAAAAAGGGAACTGATGTCATCACGCCGGCGTGGGCCTATTATGGTGTCAGTGACGTCAGCAGAGTCGCGCACGATGCCGTGCCTCTGTGACGTCGTCCACGTCGGCGCGAAGCTACAAAAAGAATTTCCGAATGTTGCTGACGCAGGGGGATATTCACAAGGTGAGGAATCCACTGGCAGATGTATCGATCAGAATTTCCATGCCTGATGGGACTGGCTGTTATGCTAAAGCTCATTACTGAAATGTACTGGGATGATGGGGCTGAAAGTAAATGAGATACTGCATAGTCAACACTGTGTTATTATGGAACTTTAATATCCATATAGATAAAATTAAGCGAGTTTTGCTCACCCGGTTTCTCCTCGGGCATTAACCCAAGCCTTTCTGCTTCAAGAGAATAATTTATTGGGGAATGAATACCAATGTATTGACAGGACACAATACATATTGATGGTGTATGCAGGGGTTACAAAAGGACCAAAAGGTCTTCTAATATATTCACATAAATTGGCTCTCTTTCAGGTGACAAAGAAATAGTCAGATCCCGAGGAATATGTTATGTTAGCTGAAGGGTCAAACGGGACCGAGACATTATGACTGTATTATATGTATATGCTCCGCCCAAATTTCAGGCTGTGTCTTGGCAAGATATTGGGCATCTCCTAACTGAGGCAACATCATTATGATTATTGGTGGTGAGGGGTTCAAGGGTGGATACACATTCTGTGGAGTGGAACTGGCACAAGCAATGAAGCCAGATTCCAGATCAACAGGTCTGGACAAATTGAGCACAGTGATTGATTCGAGAGACATGAGGAAATAAACGCATGCACAAGACAAACATTACTCTTTTTGCTTAGGTGGCTCACACCAAAAACATCTGTATAAATTGATTATTTACATTGCTAATGACACTCTTCCAATAGCAACGCAGACTTTTTGCTTAGGGGATTTCTGACCACTGATGTTTCATTATGGCATTTCGGGGCTGCTGGTGAAACATAGTGGGCCCATGGCACTTCTACTCATGGAAACCAGAAGACGGGGATGTGATGGAGCACCTTTGCGAAATGACATTCATTATTTTACACAAAACAGAGGCTCAGTAGGCTTTAGGTCGTCATCGGGGAGGCACATAAACGATACTCTGGGGCATGGGGATGTCCCAGATTTTATCCAAGTAAAAACAGAGAACTAAGTAAACCAAGGGCTTAGAGGAAGCTATTGGCAGGGCTGTCTCCCATGTGTCATCATTCCCTAAAAAGTTTGAGAAACAAATACACTGATGTTCTATGAATACTACCTGACAACACCATCTCAGCACACAGAAGAGATTTTAAGAGCAGGGCAACAAAGCTGACGTAACACTATCATGGTTGAGCAAGTTTGAAGAAGCTAGTAGATGAATAGGCCAAATTAAAGAATCCGAGTAGATTTTAGTAATGGATGATCAATTATAGGGAGTAGTGTTTTGAGAATACCATTCTGGATTCAACACCACCACTACCATTAGGAGTCCATGTCCAGCGAGATGGGCATAGACTCCTTTACCGTAGAAGATCTCGGAGTGTGATTTCTGAAGGCTAGAAGAGAGTATACTGATGGAGGAAATCAACATACAATTTGCACTGTTGCTGGCAGGTAATATCCCAACGGGATAGAGTGCAAGTGGATTTTTAAAAGAAATTATTGAGAGTCAGATATTACTGGTGCCTCATGATGGTGTGAAGTGTCATGGGGTCTTGTTGAGAGATATGAACCAAGCTATTAACACACCGATATGTAAATTAGACCAGCCGGTGACTGCGTTCCAGATTTACAGGTCTATTTTGTGGCTTAAAGTGGAGACAGGGATTTTGGCAAGACTACCTTCAAATCTCTTGCTGTCCATTTCAGCAAGGGCGATACACTCACAGCAATTGGGCTCTATGAAATATAGGTTACAGACTGAACTTACACTGTTTGGATAGTGGTCTTCATGAATCCACGAACATGAAGGGCCCTCTCGAGATATGGGCCTTGGAACCTGAGAAAGCCTTTGATTCAATACACGGGCACTTGTTTTTTTAAGAACCGCTTGCTCTTGGTACCTGCCAGATGTTCTTGCCACGGATAGCATTGGTGTATGCAAAGTTTACAACAAGAGTTAAAAGTTAATGGGAAAGTGTACGGCATATGTGAATTGCAGGGCGGCATGTGGCATTGCTGCCCCTTCTCCCCAATTCTTGTTGCCCTGGCCCCGATTGCTGGATGAGACAGGACTCAACATTTAATCGGTTTAGGTGGGCAGGTGTACTGGGGGACAGATTACAGAAAGGAATAGGTGTGTACTCTCGGGTAAAACCAAAAGCAATATTTGTCACTGGTGTGCACTCCCTTTGTTTATCCTCTACAAAGTGATTTCTCTAATGAGATTTCTTTCCACCTTACAAAATATACCAGATTTGGTACTTGACACAGATTTTAAGAAAGTGGATGCTACATTTGTACCCTAGTATGGATTTCATAGGCCTTTCAAATAGCCTTGCTGAAGTTATTTCAACTGCCGATGCAGATACATATCTTCTTGCCTTAAAAGGGTACTAATGGGCAGCCAGGTGGTACAGGAAAATGAACTGGCATATTTTTTCCATTAGAGGAACCCACGATTTGATTGGATCACATCGCTATGGGAAGCTTAACTTACCAGCTCAATGTTGATGGAGAGGGGGAACCAAAGATGTCTCCAACCAGCTACGGTGATTGAAATTTGGAAAAAGTCAA
The DNA here is from genome assembly GCF_964263255.1 of Lissotriton vulgaris. Classification (NCBI taxonomy): domain Eukaryota; kingdom Metazoa; phylum Chordata; class Amphibia; order Caudata; family Salamandridae; genus Lissotriton; species Lissotriton vulgaris. The sequence goes on from NC_141691.1 coordinate 800,024,674, forward strand.
CAATGTTGATGGGATGGGCACGCAAAAGAAGCAGGAAGACTGCACTCAGCTATGCCAACCTCAACAATGTATAACACAGTTTTTAAAATACAAAGGGTCAAATAGCTACCCTAAAATAGAAATGGATGAAAGACTTGGGTACACTGAAAGATACAGATCATAAAGATGCATTAGCTCACCACAGCAAAAGTCGCTGTACAATCAAACTTGAAAATTATTTAACTCAAGAAGGTACATAAAGTATATCACCACATGGCTAAATTGTTTCAGATGGGCCCGGTTGAGGGGGTGTGAACAGGAGTGGTGTTTCTTTTTAGGTCGAGCCTGGGAACACGCATCCGAAGGATGGGGTCCAAGTGGAGAACTATAGCTAGCTGACTCGGGGGAATGACGGACAAGAAACTGCCACGCGCTTCTCCCCGGCTGGATTCAGCTGCGTGCACGCGCACCCACACTCACGCATGCGCACATCACAGCCACACGCATACACAGCCACACGCATACACAGCCACACGCATACACAGGCACACCCCCCCCGCCCCTACACACACACTAGCGCACCTACACGCACACACAGAGACCCCCCCACACACAACAGCGCACCTACACGCACGCACACATACAAAGACCCCCCTCCCCCCGCCGCAATCGCACACATAAACATACACACACACACCAGCACCGGACCCCACTCACCGGCTACGCAGGATTTCTCTTCTCTGGGGCGGCCCCGGGGCACTCCGTAGCTCACGGGAGCCCTGGGCCGCGGGATGACTCAGCTTCTTTGATCCATCCCGGCGGGCAGCCAATCATAGCCCAGCAGCAGGCGGGACTTCCTTCTTTTTTCTGGCCCGGCCTACGTCTTCTCTCCCGTTGCCTGGCTTCCTGCCTCAGGGGTCCGCCAATGGCAGCGCGGCCCCGAGCAGGGAGGCGGGCACAGCGTTTCCTCTGGAATCCCGGGCCCGTCGGCGGTGATAATTTATTTGGGGACACAGTGGGGGCTGACTAAAAAAGCAATCATGTTGACTCCATGACATCAGCTGTGCAGCATGGGAAAAAGAATAAAAAGGCGAAATGGAGCGGCTGAAGCAGCTGCATTATTTACTGGGTTGAGCTTGCATGAAGACTTGTGTGTGGGCATGCGATAATTGAAGACAAATGCATCCGTTTCACGGTGAAGCAACTTGGTGTGCGCTGAGCCGCGATCTCATAACCCAAGCTCGGCTTGTTACTATTGCAGTGGGACTTCGTGCCAATTTGCTCTACTACTGTTTACTGATTGTGGTCTTTACAACTCCAAATAGTGGGCATGTCATATCTTAAAGTTACATTTTTTTTACTCTATTTGTACATTTAGCACGTTTCCGGCGTTGTCTGTATGGCTGCTGCTTGTGGTGTCCATCGAACTACAGTTTGATTGAAGGTGCGCTCTCTTTGTGCACCAAGTCAACAAACTATGCAGCTGCTCGTACAATATACATTCTGCTCCTACACGTAGTTTGTTCAGAAATAACCCTCCACTAGCACCGTGCCTGACCCCACTGTGTTGCACAAACACACCAAGGGCACCAGCGGCTTAGCACGTTTTTAGTGTTGTCGGTATTGCTACTGCTTGTTTTGATTTGGGACTTTGCACTGCAAGCCCCCACGATTACACTGATGAATTGAGGCTCGTGTCTCCCATGGCTGAGTCATTACAACCACTTGTCGTGACGTCAGTCCTCAGTGGGGGCCAGTGGTGCAATGGATAACGCGTCTGACTAAGGGTCAGAAGATTCCAGGTTCGACTCCTGGCTGGCTCGGTGTTAAAACTGTCTTTTAGAGTCTAAACCTTAATTTGTAAAGAGACACGATTTTTACTCAAGTCCAGCCTTGAAGCTATACATACATGTCGTATTTATTTTATGGCAAAATAAATTGTGGCATAAAGAAGGAGTCATTGTCATCTAACTTTAGGTCACTTAACGTCATAAAAGTTTAATCGGCGAGAGACAGTTCAATCTCGCAGCAAGCAGTTCAGCAGTAAAACAATTAAGTAGACTTTCACAGGTGCCTCAACATCTTTAAAATAGCAACTATGGTGTATGTAGACACAGTTGATTTGCTTGATCGGTAAACAGTTGTAGACATGTTAAAAACAATACCTGTGCATTCCATAAATGGTGAGTTAGGACGTGGCAGTAGGAAGGTGATGTGTCATGAGGGGTGAAGTATCACAGTCCACTTATACATTTCCTTTTTTGGTCTGGCTTGACAGCTCAGATGTAGCTGACCTTATGTGTTACTTCAGAGAGGGACTGGGGCTCCATCCAGATGGTGGCTGAAGAACAGCTCTTGGGTGGGAAAAGGCTGTGTGTGTCCACAGAAAGACTGCTTACACTCCAGTCAGTTGTGATGTTTTTTTTCTTCTATAAAGCTGCTTGAGCGGCCGGTTCCTTTGCCCGCCAGATAAGGCTCAGTAGCACGCAGAAGATGGAGCTGTCTCTCCCTCTAGGTCAAACACATGCTTCTGTGATACTATTAAACAACAGCTTTTGTAGTCCTAGCCCCCCACTCCCTTTCCTTACAATCAGAAGAGTGAAGGTGTGTATTAGAGATCGGCAGTGTATGCCTGGGGCTATGCTAATCTACATGCATTTTAGGTACTTTAACTTGGCAGTCCTTGAAAGAATGGTGTTTTTTTTTTCTTTATTATTGCTTTCTTATTCTTCTGCCTTTATGTGATTGCTGGCGATAAAAGTGATATGCTGTGATGCCTGTATCTTGAAGAGTAACATGCTTTGATAATTATTAGCACAATGCCCTCACACTCGTGAGAGGAGGGTGACTGCAGTGCGAATGTTGAGTGATTTGTTGGTGAGAGGTGTATGAGTGGTGTGTAAGTGCAGGGTGAGTGGTCTGAGAAAGTGCGGGGTGAGTGGTGGATGAGTGCAGAATGAGGCGTGCGTGCGTATGAGTACAATGTGAGAGGACTGTGAGTGCAGGATGAGAGACTTGTGAGTCCAGGGTGAGCAGGGGGACTGGTGTGTAAGTGCAGTGCAAGTGGTTTTTATGAGCAGTGTGAGTGCAGGCTGAGCGATGTTGGCGTGTGAGTAAGCAGTGTGTGTTTGTAGGGTGAGCAGTGAGTGAGCATGCAAGGTGAGCAGTGTGTGAGTGTGCAGGGTGAGCTGTGTGTGAGAATGCAGGGTGAGCAGTGTGTGAGTGTGCAGGGTGAGCAGTGTGTGAGTGTGCAGGGTGAGCAGTGTGTGAGTGTGCAGGGTGAGCAGTGTGTGAGCATGAAGGATGAGCAGTGTGTGAGTGTGCAGGGTGAGAAGTGTGTGAGTGTGCAGGGTGAGCAGTGTGTAAGTGTGCAGGGTGAGCAGTGTGTGAGTGTGTGGGATGAACAGTGTGTGAGTGTGCGGGGTGACCAGTATGTGAGTATGCAGGGTGAGCAGTGTGTGGGTGGCCAGGGCCAGCAGTGTGTGCGTGTGCAGGGCGAGCAGTGTGTGAGTGTGCAGGGCGGACATTGTGTGAGTGTGCAGGGTGAGCAGTGTGTGAGTATGCAGGGTGAACAGTGTGCGAGTGTGTAGGGTGAGCAGTGTGTGAGTGTGTAGGGTGAGCAGTGTGCGAGTGTGCACAGTGAGAAGTGTGTGAGTGTGTAGGGTGAGCAGTGTGTGAGCGTGCAGGGCGAGCAGTGTGAGTATGCAGGATGAACAGTGTGCGAGTGTGTAGGGTGAGCAGTGTGTGAGTGTGCAGGGTGAACATTGTGTGAGTGTGCAGCGTGAGCAGTGTGTGAGTATGCAGGGTGAACAGTGTGCGAGTGTTTAGGGTGAGCAGTATGTGAGTGTGTAGGGTGAGCAGTGTGCGAGTGTGCAGGGTGAGCAGTGTGTGAGTTTGTAGGGTGAGCAGTGTGTGAGTGTGCCGGGTGAGCAGTGTGTGAGCGTGCAGGGTGAGCAGTGTGCAAGTGAGTAGGGTGAGCAGTGTGTGAGTGTGTAGGGTGAGCAGTGTGTGAGCGCGCAGGGTGAGCAGTGTGTGAGCATGCATGGTGAGCAGTGTGTGTGTGCAGGGTGATCTGTGTGTGAGTATGCAGGGTGAGCAGTGTGTCGGTGTGCAGGGTGAGCAGTGTGTGAGTGTGCAGAGTGAGCAGTGTGTTAGTGTGCAGGGTGAACAGTGTGTGAGTGTGCAGGGTGAGCAGTGTGTGAGTGTGCAGGGTGAGCAGTGTGTGAGTGTGCAGGGTGAGCAGAGTGTGGGTGTCCAAGGCCAGCAGTGTGTGAGTGTGCAGGGTGAGCAGTGTGTGAGTATGCAGGGTGAGCGGTGTGTGGGTGTCCAGGGCCAGCAGTGTGGGAGTGTTTAGGGTGAGCAGTGTGTGAATGTGTAGGGTGAGCAGTGTGTGAGTGTGCAGCGTGAGCAGTGGGTGAGTGTGCAGGGTGAACAGTGTGTGAGTGTGCAGGGTGAGCACAGCACCCTCACACACTGCTCCCTCACACACTGCACCCTCACACACCGCACCCTCACACACCGCATCCTCAGACACTGCACCCACACACACACTGCACCCTCACACACTCCGCACCCTCAGACACTCTGCACCCTCAGACACACGGCACCATCACACACTGCACCTTCACACACTGCACCCTCACACACTGCACCCTCACACACTGCACCCTCACACACCCTGCACCCTCATACACCCTGCACCCTCATACACCCTGCACCCTCACACTCTGCACCCTCACACACTCTGCAATGGAACATACAAACTAAATACTACTCAGTGCCACATAATTACATGCCCCATAATTACACTGCACTCAATGCAACATACACTCCAAATACCACTCAGTGCCACATAGTTATATGCAACATTATTACACTGCACACAATGCAACATACACTCCAAATACCACTCAGTGCCACATAATTACATGCCACATAATTACACTGCACTCAATGGAACATACACTCCAAATACCACTCAATGCCACATAATTACACGCCACATTATTACACTGTACTCAATGCAGCATACACTCCAAATTCCACTCAGTGCCACATAACTACACACCACATAATTATACAGTACTCAATGCAACATACGCTCCAAATACCACTCAGTACCACATAATTATATGCTACATAATTACACTGCACTCAATGCAACATACACTCCAAACAATACCACTCAGTGCCACATAATTACACGCCACACAATTACACTCTACTGAATACAACATACACTCCACACAACACCACTCAGTGCCACATAATCATATGCAACATAATTGCACTGCACTCAATGCAACATACACTCCAAATACCACTCAGTGCCACATAATTATACGCCACATAATTACACTGCACTCAATGCAACATACACTCCAAATACCACTCTATCTATCGCCCTCCCTCTACTATTGCCCTCACTCTATCTATCTATCGGACTCATTCTTTCTATCTATCGCATCACCACAGCATCACTCAGCACCACCACAGCATCACTCAGGGGCACCACAACATCACTATGCACTACCACAGCATCACTGAACGCCACAGCATCACTCGCCGCCATCACAACATCACTCAGCACCACCACAGCATCAATCTGTGCAACCATTCAACAACAACTGGTTCAAATATGTTCTCTCAATGTTTCAAGCTTTATTACAAATGTCACAAAAAGATGTTAATATTTCACTTCTGTTCTTGAATTTTTGTCACAATAAAATACAATGAACATAATCTTCACAAAAGTTATCTACAAAAGCTATTACCATTATAAAATTACAATAACTTTTATTTAAGTATTAATTATTTAAAAAATTAAAACCCATTATTATTTGTAATATCAATACATCTAAGTTACGTAAATACAACACATATTGCATTACAAATTCTATAGGTGTCACATTTGCGAAAGCTAAAAATTTTGGTATTGTAAATGACAAAGCTATTAATTTCGCTATTTTCAAAACCAACACATAAATAAAAAAAATTCATTTACAATACCAATAGCTCAAACTTTCCTAATGCGAGACCTATTGCATTGCAAATGCTTGTTTCATACTATATGGGGATGTATAGCTATTCAAGCACTCTGGATAAAAGGGCATGCAGCATTACTGTACATTTTTGGCCGACAGTTAAGCCTCGGACCACAGCTTGACAACCTTGGGGAGTGAGATAGGACGACCTGGCCAGATATAAGATGTTTTGGGCCCGAGGTTTATTGCTACCTAGGAGGCCCCAAATTTTGATGATTGGTAGCAGGGAATCGACTTGCTCATGGGAATAGAGAAAAACATATGTGAAGGTAGGGTTTGTCTGTAAAGTGGAAAACGGTGTAAGAGCCAATGAGAAATACTTTGTCCTCATCAGTCTTTGCAGGACACTTACTTATGAGGAATCACAGGTAAGAAACAGCTTGGGTGAGTCCACTCTTATGGCTGTTCTATCAATGGTCCAATGCAGGGAGAGTTGAATGTCTGCTCAGTGCCATATCCTGCTAAATATTCTGGTGGCACACTGGCCAGATTTAACTACACAGATATAGTGCAATGTATAGGGCCTCAGACTTCAGACAGACTAATGCTACATGACCAGATGAAATGCTGCTCCGCATTGTTGCAGCCATCTCTTCACTTTACACAGTCACATGATAGAGTCCTCCAAGAGTGGCAACAGAGTTGCAGGGGTGGTCCCACCTCTCCAGTCACATCAGAGTAGCGGACAGTTGGCAGATGTGTTCTCTGGGCTGTTGAGGAAGTCCTCGGTGTCAAGTCAATGGGAATGAATGATGGAAGTAGTAGTACAGATCTGTGTAAAAGCTCACCATGGCACACTGTATGGCAACATTGCCTACCTGTATATTATAGTGAACATCCAGCAGTACTACCACGTAGCCCCTTGCCCAGGGTTTGCGCAATGGCCCAGCCAAGGTTTTGCCCCCACCCTGTCCCCTTCCCTGTACCACAAAGCACAGGCCTCCTTTCCAAGAAGGTGAGTCTTCCGAAGTGCTGCTTGCAAGATTCAAAATAATGGAGTTCTAAAGCGCGAATCTCAGCCTCCAGTCTGGACAGGCCCACCCCTAGTGTCTTAAACACCCCAGCCTGTTTGGCAATGCAAACCCAACAAATGACCACCTTGAAGGCCTCCCACAGGGTGGATGGGGAGTCAGCCAACTGCGAGTTATGTTCAAAATATTCTATGATGGCCTCCCAAACTTCACTTCAGAATGCTTGGTCCTGCAATGCACAGGGGGGCAGTCCCCAAGAAAATGCACGCTGGGCTGTGCCAGGTGGGTGGAGCTCCAAAAGAACTGGGGCGTGGTTAGACGACATTTGCAGGAGATGCTGAACATCAGTGGTCCAGGAGACGTCTCTCGTGGCCAACCAGAAGTTGAATCTGGGCCAAGTATTGTGTATGGATGTCATGCATGTTCCCTCAAAGCTGTGAATGTGGCGAGGGCACCAGATAGCTGTAAAGCTATTGCCAGTAATAATAATGCGCAGTGGTGCAGTAGCTTCTGTGTGCAGGTTGCGTGTCTCACTAGATCTATCTGCACTTGTGTCAAGTACCACGATAAAGCCCCCCCACCCGCCAACAGCACAGCCCCAGGCCCATCATCCCCAGTAGGTGCCAAACCTCAGCAAAAAAGAGGGGAATCATCCATATTGGGGCCATACACTGACACTAGTCTCAATGGGTGTCCCAGTAAAATCACTGCCAGAATGACATAGCGCCCCTTTGTATTGCCAAGTGCGCAATGCGTACACTAGTGCAGCTACCTGAGCCTAATTCAAGTAGCAGACTACATGCTTCTCAACAATCCATTTTGCCCTTAATCACGTCTATGTCGAGTCTGTCAAAATTAACTCCTGCAGCAAGCCGATATCGATTTTATTTCATTGTAAATATGAAAAGACCTGTGCGCCTTCAGTCTGTCATTCATGCCCCTGATGTTTCAAGTTAAGCATTTTACTGATGCCATTGAGAGACATGGGGAACGCAGGGGGAGTCCACAGCCTGTCAGCTGTGTGCAGTATAAAGGGGAAGGACCAGGGAGCAGAGTGGATAAACAGGAAAGAAAACAAACAAGCATTGGCAGAGCATATAAGTCTCACCCTTGGGACCTCATAAGTGTTTGGTTATCCAGCACAATATCCTTGGTGCAACAACATCAACTGTTGCATGGCTAAACACTTATAAGGTCCCAAAGGCGAGACCTTTTGGCTATGCCAGTGCATGTTTAGGACTTGTGCCCTGAGTAAAACATGTGACTTTCAAAGTCACAAAAGCACCAGAAATGTAAATGGCACAATAAGGGTATGTGACAAGGTCACGGATAAAGTGAAGGTGCAGCGATTACCCCACCACCAGCTCACGTGACAAAAACAATGGACCTGGAGGCCGGTTTGTAACCCTTATCGCCTGCGTGGTATTATCTTTCTTTCACTTGGCTGGAGGTCTGTGCTTCAGGAAATACGTTACAAAATAGTTCTGCATTTGTTTCTCGGTTTGTCATTGAGGCTGATTTAGAATTTCCCAAGCTGGGCGGTGTCTCAACCGCACACGTACAGAAACACAGACACACACTGCTCTCCTCTCTCTGCAGCAGCGCCCGTGCTGCACCCCCACTCTCTGCCTTAGCAAGACTGAAACCAGGAGACAGCCAAGGGGCCAGAAGCATCCCGAGAAACGACGACCAGAAGAGGAAGTCCCCGGGACGCAGAAATTCTTTAAACAAAGTAGATGTGAGCTCCAAGCGCGTGCAGTGGTTTATATTTTAATTGTCAGTATTATAGCTAAGAGGAGGAACATGTGTCTCTTTTAAGGAATGCCTTAAAAAACTTTTGATGCAGAAGACAAGGTAGAGTTCCGCTTCTTTGAGTTTTTGGGTGATAAGTGGACAAGTGTGAACACAGACTTGTTTGCCGGATCTGTGTTTAATTCTAGGAATGAATGATGACTCAAGCATTAGCAGGGTGACAGATCTGTGGACCATACATGGGTGGATTCTACGAGATACTGTTATGCATGCGTTTCTAGACATAACGCTTTACTAGGGGAAATTACCAGCTAAAATAAAAAACAAGACAAGCCTGGATTTGAAAGTGGTGTGGGCTCGCCCGCCGTGGCAAAAATGAAAGTACATATGTTGACAATTAAGGCGAGATGCGGCGGGGGAGGAGCGGAGGAGCGTTCAGAAAGCGCGTGTACACGCACGCATGAAAGCAAGCTTGAGGCCAGCAAAAGCCTCTGGTAGCGATTTCTGAAGCCCTTTACTAAAAGTCGAGCAAGCAGCGCATGCGCTGCTCTAGGCTCGACCTAAAAAAGGCATTCAACAAAAACAGTGCCTCAACCCATAACCCACCACCCACTTTGGCTCCCCAAATAGGCCAAAGATAGATGATTTATACAACCAGTTGACTTATCATCTTCCTGTTTGCACTATAAAATAAAAAACTAGCTTAATCAGTCTGTTCAGTTCAGTAGCTGGACTACAATAACATGCATTTAGGACTATCCAACAGTAATGTCAGTACTAATAAAAAGCAAACTGTTGGTGGGCAGTTCGCAGGTACTTATCCAATATTAATGTTGCAAAAAAACTTACGTAATGTTCATATCCACACTGACCCCTGGAATTCCTCTTTCTGTGAATGCAAGTGCTGCTGTTGAAACAACATCTATTAGAGTGGCGGTCATACCACCATGCAGTGTGCCCAATTTGTTCGTATGTTCCTCTTCAACTCTCATTTCACAAACAACCTTTCCAGGACTTGCAGAAACAAGGTCTACCTAATTTGGAGACAAGTAATACATTTATGCAGCGGCTGCTCAAGAAACAACGGTGAACACATTACAAAATATTTCAATCAGCTCAATTAGATTAATCAAATGTGGAAGTTATTCCACCACTTTACCTCCATTAAGAAAATCAGCAAATGGTTCATTCCCAATGAATCAACTAAGACTTTATAGTTAAGGGGCACTTTGTCTTACTGGATATTTTGTCAGATACATAACATTGCTTTAGCACAAAACTATTGAAAGCAGAAAGTACATTTAAATTATTGCAAATTATACCTTTTGCTATGTTTGTACTAATCCTTCATTTAAGATTTTTTTGCAAAGACACATATGCAAAGGAGAGTGTATATTTTCAATTTGGCCTTACTCCTATCACTATCTACGGTGAATGGCGCCATTCATTATCAAATGCCCCAAATGCAATCAGAATAAGGCTAATCCAACTCAAATGCTGGTCTTATGCCCTACTTTTTGCAATTATTGGCGCCAGAAATAAACCCCATTTGGAAGACCAAATTATCTCCGTCACCAGATCTCCTTATCTTTTGATGTTTCGTGAGAAATAGTGTGTAATACGATCCAGTGTTTTGAGTATAATTACTTCCATACAGCCACGTATTAAACATACGGTTAGAGCAGAATCCTTAAAAGTTATATTGGTGGGAATTTTCACTACTAAAAATGGCTTTGGAGTTAAAAGTGGAAGAGACAAGTTCAATAAACAACCATTGGCAAAACCAACAGTTCTTGGAAGTGAATCCTAGAGGCTTTTCTAACGTTTAAAAAAAATGCATCAGTGGAGGCCATCTTCAAAATGTGTAGAATCATTAAACTCCATTCAGAGATGGACACCATCGATGCGTGTGTAATACGGTGGCCATCTTTGAATGTATAAGTCATATCTGAACAAACCCATTCAAAAGTGGGCTGCCGTTAAGATGCACACATTCATGGCAGCAACCTCAATGAGTTTCTTAAAAAAATTACAGACCTCTTTCTTTGTGACCACAGCACATGCATGTGCATTTGTGAGCAGCTATCATGAAATCAGTGCATACACATTTTAAGATGGACAGCCACCAACGTCGCCAGAGGCTAAAAAAAAACAAGATAAAGGAAGACTGCTTGAGAGACAGAGGATGAATGTAATCAGCAGGAAGGGAAGGGGAGAATAACGGGTGCCAGGGGTATGTTTTAAAAAAACATGAATGCTATGAAAAGGGGGAGGGAAGTAACAGACAAACTAGGGGAAGGTGGATGGGAAGCAAACAGAGATGAGTAAGGATGGAGGAAAGTCAAGGTGGAAGCAGCGCACAGGGAGAGAGCAAAATAAATGCACTACCATGGAGTACATAGACAAAAAGAAGTTCCCTGCATTTAAGCAACGTCAGCAGTGGAAGGATACAAGTAAGTTAAATAATCAAAACACGGGGAGACCGAAATGCTCTTTGGCATGCAAACACAAAAATAATGGGAGGAAACCAATCAAATCAATGAGAGACAACTGAGATAGTTAAGAAAGAGATCCAACCATGAGCAAGGGGCGGACCCAAAGCACACTCTGTGCATATTGGAAACAAAATAGGTACAGCCAACAGACAGCTAAAGTTGTCTGTGGTAAATATCTAGTTCAGTTTTACAGCTTTATTCGACATTTGTCATAAAAGCATTCACCTAGCCCTAATACAATAAATACTACACATAAAATACTTGCTAAAATAGATATTAAACATGAATTGTCGAATAAATACATGATAAAAATACACTGGATTATCACACTTCTTAAAAAGTAAATTGTTCTAAAAATTAAAATACAATAATTCATATGGCAAAGTGCAGAATTAATAATGTACATAATTTCATTGAGATGTAATTGCCATTAGTGATCGGGTACGAATAGTCCATGCCCAGGCCAGAAATTTTGCTACCCCAACCACGAGCATAGTGGAACAATCTGTTTCAAGTATCCTAAGAGCTACAGATTGGCTGCGGGTTCCCATATTTAAGCACACTGGTTTTAACCATTTACGTCTGGGGGTCGAGTACAGAGGGCAACAGAACAAAAAATGGGAGATGTGCTCAGTTTGTTCATTACAGTGGTGACAGTGTTCGTCCCAAGCTGAGGACCAATGCTTCTTGAAAGCATTCACCGGGAGTGTACCTATGCGAAATTGGAAATAAAGTTTTCTATCATAAGGTTTTTCAATGATATCCCAAAAAGATTCGCATGAAGGGTACATTTTTATATCCAAGAAGCGAGATGTTAGACTTGAACTTGTGCCATCACTGAACATTGTAAAATACACCATCTCCCAATATAATTCTTTCAGCTTTGCTTTCGTAGGGAAGCAGGTCACATCTTTGGTGTCCCATAGGTAATCCAATTTCAGTTTTATAAGGAGTCCCCAGAGCTCCTTTAGCCATGGGATACTATGGAAACGGTCGAACTTAATGACGTCCATCAAGGCCGCCGCATAGTGGCTCAATTCTGGGGTCACCATGATCCGTCTCCAATATAGAAGGGGCCGTAGCCTCGCTGTGTCCTCTATACCTTTTCTTCCGAGATCCAATTTTAATGGGATTATAGGTGTGCTTTGGGGAACCATCACAAGACCTCGTAGGAATCTATTTTCTGCTCGGCCCAGTTCTCTCAAATTAGAAACCCCTCATAATTCAGAGCCATATAAACAAGCCCCCAGGACTTTCATAGAGTAAATTTCCAACGCACAGTTTACCGGCTTTGTTAGCGAGGTTCGATGTTTTAGGGTAATTGCACCTGCTAACTGCCTAAACTTTAGTAAAGTTGTATTTATATGTGATTTCCAGCTCATGTTTTCCTGTAGGATGATGCCTAGGTAAGAGAAAGAGTCCACCCTTTCTAGGGGTGTACCTTTATATTTTATTACACCTTTAAAGGTGGACTGCTGATTAAGGCACATGAATTTTGTTTTGGTGGTATTCAGTTCAAGGCCCCTACCATCACAAAACTCACCAAAGGCATCAACCACTTTTTGGAGACCACTGGGGGTGCGGGAAAGTAAGAGCGTGTCGTCCGCGAACATAAGGACGGGGACACGAGAGCCTGCAATTACTGGGGCGTCAATAGCAATCTTCTCTAGGTGTTCAACAATGCCATTTATATAGATTGAGAAGAGAGTCGGCGCTAGGACACACCCTTGTCTCACCCCACGTTCTACCGGAAAGGGATCAGTTACTTCTCCTTGCTTGCCCCATCTTATTCTTGCAAAATTGTTTTCGTGGAGACGGACAAGGAGTGTAAGCAATTCCTGGCTTAAGCCTACGTCCGCCAGGGTCTGCCAGAGTTTTTCTCTGGGGACCAAGTCGAAAGCGGCTTTTAGGTCCACAAAGACTGCATACAATGTCCCCTTCTTTAACGTAACGTTTCTCCAGTAGATGGTTAAGAAGTGGAGGACTTGATCAACGCTACTGGTTAAAGGGCGAAACCCAGCTTGGTAAGATGACAAAATATTCTTTTCATCAATCCATTGCTGCAGTTTATTCTGGACTAAGCGGCCCATTAGTTTTTGTGCTGTATCGATCAGACTAATGGGTCGGTAGTTTTTAGCCAGAGTTCTATCACCTTTCTTGAATATGGGAATAATTTCGGCTCCCTTCCATGAGGCAGGTACTTTCCCTCCCATTGCCACCGCATTAGCCAGCATTGTAAAATAACTGCACCAGGAGTTCTGATCCGATAAAAATATATCAGCCGGAATTCCGTCCATACCTGGAGCTTTGCCCCCTGCTACACAATCCAATACAATACTCACATCGTTTTCAACAAATATTGGAGATTTGTAATAGACATGTGGAGGAGGACAATCGTGGGTAAATGTTGGGTTACGGGCATACTGTGGTTGGAAAAATTCTACCCAATTGCTTTTCGGGACGTGGTTCATCGGCTGGAGGGCTACGCCACCCATTTCCCATTTTACTGTGGCCCAGAAACGCTTGGAATCCTTGGAGGCACATGCCTCCTTAAGTTCGCGCCAGCAATCCTCATCCCAACGCTTCTTTGCCAGTTTTTGGGTCTGTCTATACTGGTTTCTCGCCAGCCTAACTGTTGATGCATTTCCTATTCTCAGTTCCAGGCTAAGATTTTGCCGTGCTATCCTGCAACTTTTATCATACCACCCTTTACTCTCTTGGACCTTTTTCTTTTTGTTTGAGGCTACCGTTTTGACAAAGAAACTTTGAATTTTGGAGAATAGTTTCTCATGGGCCTCCATCATGTAACCAATAAAGTCCATTAACCCATAATGGGACTTGATCTTGGAGACTTCGTCCACCACTAATTCCTTGAGGATCTCTAATTTAGAAGCATCTTCTAGGAGCATACTCCACTTCAAGTGGCGAAGGTTATTTGAGCTCACAAGATCTTGCGTTACCATTTCATTTCCTCTTGGATGTTCGAACACTTCTTGGTAGGGATGGAGTGTCAGGCACAGAGGATTGTGGTCACTTTCCAATTTATCTTTCACTTCCATATCTACCAATTTGTTCCAAGCCCTTACATCCAGTAGTATGTAATCTATTCTGCTGGCTGCTCGGCCATTATCAAATGTATTTTTCCCCATTGCGTCAGAGGGTGTCCGTCCATTGACTGCTCTAAGTCCTCTTGAGAGACAAAAACTCTTTAGTTGAATTGCTACTGTGCTCCATTTTCTAATGACTGGAACGTCTAATTGAGGAATTCTCCACTTGGCATCCTCATCTTCGGCCAGGATCCTATCCTCTTCACCCAAAGGTTCAAAGGTGGTATTAAAGTCCCCGCCTATTATTACATGAGGTGGCACTGGTAGCATTTCAATGTGATGCTCAAGAGTCATTATAGTCTCTGCTAATTTACCCCCACCAACTCCCCTGGAATAAAGATTAGACAGGGCAAGTTGTTGGCCATTTTGCCAAGTAATATCAAGAGCTAGAATATCATTAGAAGGTATAGACCTTTGCTTAACTGTGCAGTTCAATGTTTGGCGTACCCAAATTAACAGGCCCCCAGAGGGTCGACCTACTCGATTTCTTACAGCTGGGACACAGAAGTTCAGGTACCCTTGCCGGAAAATTGGGGTGAGCGACCAAGTTTCCTGCAGCATAATAATATCATACTGGTCGATAAAATCGACCCAATCTGGGATGTTTAGCTTGTTTGTAATGCCGGCTATATTCCAAGAGACAAGAGATAAGGGCAGGATGTCCAATTGATGATATGTCTGGTCATTATCAGGAGTGTTTACTGCTTCTTCAAATTCTGTACTTGGTGTTAGACCTCCACTCAGTGTTGGTAATTTCTCAGTCACCTCTAATACTCTATTTTGTCCCTCTAAAACTACGCTTTGTTCCTCTGGGGCAGAAGTGTAGGATTCCCTGGGGACATGGGTCAGTATTTTTGGTAAGCGCTCATGTGGGGTAGGTGTCCTATCGCGCCCCTGGTGCAACTGGATTTTAGGAGGGGCAGGAGAAGAGCCCACGAGTCAGTCACACTCGTTTAAGTCAGATAGCGCAGAGTAGTGGTTTTCCAGATTTAACCCCCACTCGCATAATGGGCCATTCCTGACCCTTCTGTTTCCCACAACTGTCCACTTTGTTCTTAGTATACTAGGTTTAGCTACTAGGCCTCTTCTACTATAGAAGAAGTCCAGTGTCAGTGGTATTATTTCTGCTGTTCTATGTTGTGGTGGAAAGATGTCCCGTAGGACATCAGGTAATACATCAGGGCCCTCAAAATTCAAAACCACACAATCCCCTTGGAATTTCTTTGTCTTAGTGCCTATCCACTTGACCCTTCTTGCTGTAAGCAGATCATCAGATAGCTTTTCCTTGCCCCAGGGAGATATATGCATGTTGTTACTAAGCCACTGCAGAGCCTTATTTCGTAAAGAATCTGGAGACTCAGTCTGCCCTGTTTTCAGTGGTGGTGTGTTAGCAAGCACTAGAATCAGGGGGGAAGCTTCAACAATTAGTTCAACTGGGCCGGTTTCTGGATTGGAAATCTCAGAGGTAGTGTTATCTACTGTTTGCGCTGGATCTAAGATTGGAGCAATGTCAGGAATATCACCGGATCTAGAACTGGCTTGCTGAGTTTGGTCAAGTGGGACTTGTGGGCCTACGTTCGGGTTCCCCCCAAGCGTTTTCCCTGCAGCCTCTATATCTTCAAGTTTGCGTATTATTAAATTTGGTATTTCCCCCACCCCCTCATTGGTTTTCTCAAGAGGGTCTCTAATTTATTTACTTTGTTTGCTAGTTGGTCTATTTTTGATATAAGGGGTTTCATTAGTCCTGATAGTTTGGACTCCAGTATACCCAAGAGCTTATTTGAGAGCGTATCCTCCCAGGCTATACTTTCATTCTCTTCCTCCCTTATCCCTTCTTCCGCCCTTTTATTTGTTCTTCTAGGTGGAGTTGCAGGTTTATTCTTACAGGAACGAGGGCCACCTCTTCTAGGTGGAGCCTTAGTGGTCCCTCTTTTGACTCTAGGTGCGGGCACAGGGGTAGGAGGGGAAATGCTCTCTGAGTCTAGCTCTACAATTGTATCGGATTTATTTAACTCTTCTGCAATGAGTAAGTTGGCAATAAAATCAGGTTGTTGGTCAATAGATGCCGTGGACACATTTATTGTAGGGCAATCATTAGAGTCCTCGACAGGGTCGGTGGTGATTGTTTCGTCGCTGGCAGGGTGGAATACCCCTGATGGATTAATTTGGGCACAGGGTGGAGAGTCCATGAGTCCCAAAGAGGACCTCCGGTCATTATTGATTTTGGCCACTACCTGGACCAAATAATTGTCCATTGTGTTGGCCGGGGTGACAGGTGTTTTTTGCCTCGACATGACAATCAGACAACTCTGGGCAACGGAGCCCTGGTAATAGATATAGCAATAGTAGACCAATTACACAATGACCGCAGGAAATGTAGAAGTATGTCACCTTACCCCGAATGGAGTTGGATGTTGGGGCAAAGAGGGGTGGCCCAGTCCAGTCTCTCACAGTCTAGAACGGGCTAAAACGGGCCCGCCCTTGGCCCGGGCTTCGCCCGGCGTCCCGCGAGACGGGGGTGATGCGCTATTTCAGCGCCTCCAGGCGCGCAGGTGACGCGGCGTGCGCCGCTTGGGCTTCTGGGTACTGTAGTCCAGACCCACTCGACCACGCTCCACTCGGCCACCACTTTACTCCTGGATGTCAATGGAGTCGGGCAGCGGGAGGCGGGAGGGCAGGCTGCAGCACACGGAGATCCAGCAGGGTAGCGAGGCGTCAGGACAGCGAGGACGTTGCTTTGAAACAGGTTCCCCCCCTCGACCGGGGTGATGTGCTATTTCAGCGCCTCCAGGCGCGCAGGTGACGCGGCGTGTGCCGCTTGGGCTTCTGGGTACTGTAGTCCAGACCCACTCGACCACGCTCCACTCGGCCACCACTTTACTCCTGGATGTCAATGGAGTCGGGCAGCGGGAGGCGGGAGGGCAGGCTGCAGCACACGGAGATCCAGCAGGGTAGCGAGGCGTCAGGACAGCGAGGACGTTACTTTGAAACAGGTTCCCCCCCTCGACCGGGGTGATGCGCTATTTCAGCGCCTCCAGGCGCGCAGGTGACGCGGCGTGCGCCGCTTGGGCTTCTGGGTACTGTAGTCCAGACCCACTCGACCACGCTCCACTCGGCCACCACTTTACTCCTGGATGTCAATGGAGTCGGGCAGCGGGAGGCGGGAGGGCAGGCTGCAGCACACGGAGATCCAGCAGGGTAGCGAGGCATCAGGACAGCGAGGACGTTGCTTTGAAACAGGTTCCCCCCCTCGACCGGGGTGATGCGCTATTTCAGCGCCTCAAGGCGCGCAGGTGACGCGGCGTGCGCCGCTTGGGCTTCTGGGTACTGTAGTCCAGACCCACTCGACCACGCTCCACTCGGCCACCACTTTACTCCTGGATGTCAATGGAGTCGGGCAGCGGGAGGCGGGAGGGCAGGCTGCAGCACACGGAGATCCAGCAGGGTAGCGAGGCGTCAGGACAGCGAGGACGTTGCTTTGAAACAGGTTCCCCCCCTCGACCGGGGTGATGCGCTATTTCAGCGCCTCCAGGCGCGCAGGTGACGCGGCGTGCGCCGCTTGGGCTTCTGGGTACTGTAGTCCAGACCCACTCGACCACGCTCCACTCGGCCACCACTTTACTCCTGGATGTCAATGGAGTCGGGCAGCGGGAGGCGGGAGGGCAGGCTGCAGCACACGGAGATCCAGCAGGGTAGCGAGGCATCAGGACAGCGAGGACGTTGCTTTGAAACAGGTTCCAGCTAAAGTTGTCTGTGGTAAATATCTAAAAATTGAACCCATCAAGATTGTTCTTAAAGGTGTTACCTGAATAGCCCTCAACATACACTGCATTCATCTTTTTAATCATATGCATTACAGAATGAGCGTACTCATGCTAACTATGCTGTGCATCATTCACTGTTTTCGTCAAGCCCATTATCTTGAGCCAAAGCATTCGCAATGCTTGCTTTTTTATGCAAGCAGGCAGCTGTAAAGCAGGCAGAAAAAGTCAGGCAACATAAATAACTAAATTTTTCCAAAATGGTTATCAAGGACGAGCTTCTAAAACAGCAAAGGCAATGTTCTGTAAAGACAAAAGAGACTGGTCCTTTGTAAGCAATGGTTTGAGGGCAGTTTTAACTGAACACTAACTCTAAATAAAAGACTAGGGTAAGATGTGCAGAATATGCTGCCAATTTCTACGGAGCAGTCCCGTTGGTCTCGCTATAAGATAGGACTTAACTACTAAGTATGTAATGCTAGAAAGGGACAAAAGAAGGCTAGCCATCCTAAAAGGCTGTGCCAGTCCACTAGACAGCTGACACAAATTCATAACCGACTGCCCTAGACTAGCATTAGAATGTGACACAAATATGCATTCCTGCTCTCCTTGATTGTTGGCATACCCTGATCTAGCATGAATTGGATAATCCCGCCACCCCCACCGCTTGCTGCTCCCAAACAGTGGTGCTTACACATTTTTACAATTAAACTGTGTGGGGCTCATGCTTCATTTATTGATAACATTGTGCATGAGATTCAGTTCTGCACAGAAATATATTTTCAAAACATTTTACATAGAATTTCTCCCTCATAACTGCTTCCTGGAAAGCCAATTGGTTTTCCCTATGCGAGATGTATTGACTTTGTCAATGTTTTTTTCATGTTGTCATGTTGGCTGTTTCTTCCTAGGTTCCTGAATGATTTTATCAATCCTTTGACTTTACTGTCATGTGATGTAATTTCCGTTCCTATATAAAGGCTTCAGCTTGGTTGGAGTGCATCGCAGCAAAGCTGTTTTCCTTTACCCTCATTTCCTCGCTCCCTCCACTTGCTGATCCTGACTGTTCGCTCCAGAAGAATTCCATTACTGGATCCAGGATTTTTTCCAGCAGGCCCTGTTGATGACTACAAGGGTCCTTCAAACTGGGGTTCTGGGAATATGTCACCACACTACAGTGGCAGGTCACTGCTGAGTTACATTAACCTTACAGCTAGTTCTACATTCCTTCTGGTGGACTACTGTTTGCAAGGATGTAGAGCTTTAGGTTACATCCTGTCCAGTATGTGCACAATCCAAGGCATTCCCCAATAAGCCTTTTGGCTAACTCCAGCCTTTGTCAGTCCCTACTCATTCATGGCACACGCCTTCCGCCAGCTTTATTGTGGAATTACCTCCTTCTGCAGGAAACTGAGGGATCATGGTCACAGTAAATCTTTTTTGGGAAAATGGTCAATTCTTTGGTCTGGCATAAGCCAATACCTTTTGATTTTACTAAAATACCATGCACAATATGCTTACGTAAGGGGGCTTTCGGCAAGCTCTTTTCAGCCACTGGTCTGTTCTATCATTCACATTTTACTTCCTCCTACTACAGCATGAAGAATGGAGCAATAGGTAATCCTACTTCAGCCATGGGCTAACAACATTGACTGACTGCATTTTGCTCTTTCACAAGGGGCACATCCGCACACAAGGTATTTCCCGTCATTGCTAGTGTTACTGTTTACTTTATTATTAGTTTTTGTGTTTCCGTTGTGATATCAGGAAGGTGTCTAGCAGCTTCTTGTGTGTGCAAAGAACATATTTCAGTATTATCAGTTCTTGGCTCTTGCTAATGTAAATAATTTTTGGATTGACCTTAGTTGTTCTGTAAGTTACAGCATACTGCCCTTCCATAAGCAGTACACCCACACACAAATTAGTTCAGTTCGGTGCCAGGACTGCCATGGTAATGTGGGCTTTTTTAAACTGATGAAGGCCCAACAAAAACCATGACTGAACAAACCAAGAATTGAAAGAGCCAAAAAGCTGGCGGCCAGTGCCAGACCTATTAACCTTGCCAATGCTTGTCCCATGTTCAATTTGCCAGCATGATGGCAAGGAAATTTCATGGCTGATATATTCTGCCTTCATGGGGTGCCTGACACCATAATTTCACACAGAGGCTCTCTGTACATTTCTATGTTCTGCCGCACAATTTGCTGTACCCTCTTAAGTCATCAAGCTTTGTCATCTTGTTACAATCCTCTATCCAATGGACAACGAGCAGGTCAACCAGTCTTCAACAGTATCTGAACTGTTTCTGTTACACTACTTAAAACAAGTGGGCACAATACTTACCCTTAGCAGAGTTCTCATAGAACAACTCTGTTCACTTCCGTTCTATTGCTTCCAGGTTTCCATTCTCATTCCTTTCCATCTTCTTCATTGTGCACTCTTTTGTGCCTGCTGCAACTCATTTCCTAAAAGATTCCAAAACTCCTATAAATGCTAAACTAAGAAACGATAAATTAAGAAGACCTGTCCCAAACTTTAAGGTGAGGGAAAAGGTTTGGCTGTCTTCAGGTCTTGCTCACTTAAAAGTTGCCTGCCGGGTTTCATCCTCGATTATTTGGTTCCATTGTAATAACCAAATTACCCTGTTGCTTTTATTCTCCTTCTTCCGGACTCTTGAAAGAATCACCCTACAGTTAATGTCTCCCAGTTGAAGCCATGTTTAATCGGATCCTTTTCGTTGTAGTTCTCCTCCTCCTCCTGCTCCTGTGGCAGATCGTGAACCAGAATGTGAATTAAGTGAGATCTGCGATTCCTGAATTTTCTGGGGTTGCAGTTTTTTGTTCACTGGAAAAGCTACCCTAATAGTGAGCATTTATGAGTTTCTGCCTCTTCAGTCTATGCCCCCAGATTGGTGTGTCAGTTTTTTCTGGCCTTTCTTGAAACGCCAGGTGCCTCAGAAGGGGGGAGGGGGGTACTGTTGCAGTCACATCACATCCGCCGCTTGCACACCAGAGAACTGCTCTATCTTGGTTGGATCCATGGCTCAGAAGATGCAACTTGAAGTCTGCAGCTGCAGGCTGAGTTTCACTAACCTTGGCTGCCTTTCCTGGAGCTTCTGGACTCCTAGCTACTGTTCACTACTCCTCGAGTTCCAAAATGACAATTATCAAACAAAGGGTTTGTAGCTGCATTTTACAGGTACTCCGCAGCTAGCCCACTTCAGGTTTTCATTTGGTTTTCTTTCCTTTTATACAATGGGTGTTTCCTTCTTAGTTCCGTCCCGATTTTCCCAACCCTTTGCGTTTCCGGTCATGTGATGTTCTGATGCGACTTCCTTTCTTATAAAAAAGGCTTCAGTCTAGTTGGAGGGTGCTATGCAACGCTGTGTTCCTCCTCTTGTTTCCTCGCTCCCTCCACTTGCTGATCTTGACTCTTCGCTCCGAAAATTTACACTAATTGATTCCAGATTCTTGGTTTTCTTTAATCCTTTAAAGAGTTCATCCAGCAAGAAAGTTTTTTGACCTTCAGGTTTTTCCTCCTGAAAAGACGGTAGCTTCTCAAGGGCACTGGCCTACCACATATTCCAGTGTGGTGTGGCTTCAAGAGTCAGTCATTCATACATAGTAGAGCAGAAATCCTGGACACAGATTACAGGTAAGTGTCCATAACTATACACAGTGTGCATGAGTCCTCTAGGTTTGTGTAGTGTTATGGCTCATGAGGCTACCGAGCTTTTTACAGCAGAACATAGTTTTATTTAGTACCCTTTGGCAGGCATGCCAGGACGTGTCAAAGAGCTAATTGTCCAAAAGAAGAAAAAACAAGGAACAGAGAGAGAACAGAAAGTACAGGGAAAAAGAGGCATTCAGGATTGGGAGAGGTACAGATGATGGCGATGCTCCCCCCAGCAGTAAGCCATGTGTTTATTTATTCATTATATTTATTGTGATATAAGAAATATCAAGCTATCTTGCCAATCGTGAGACATTTGCACAGGGGATGAACACTATAAAAGCCTCCTATAAATATATAGGCAAGACAATTATTCTTCATGTCGCGGATTGAAATTACTTAAAAGTTCTGTGTATGAAGTATTCCTTCATTTGGTACTTGAATTGAATTTGGAATTTATAAAGAGCTACTGTCACTCCCAAGAGACAATCCTGGTGCTAAGCAGTCTAAAATGTCAGAGGAAGTACTTGTGAGTAAAACCGGGTCTAAGACTCTAGGTCAGTGAAGTGGCCCTCCAGGGTACTTGAGATGAGACAGTGACAGATAAGTTTGGATGCTGTAAAAAGCCATGTCTTCAGCTGTTTCCGGAAAATGAGTTCTGAGACATTAAGTTAAGTTTATTAGACAATTAAAACCCTAAACGCAATTCAATCATACACTACAAAAAGATTAAAGTTGAATAAAAAAGAATCTAAAAAAATTATCATATCAACTTCAGCTATTGGTCATCTTGTTACTGACCCTTCACGTTTTTTGACTTCCCCTTCCTTAACTATATAGATGGAAAATACCAAATATAGATATGTAAAACAGGTCGAGATGGCTGGTCAAGGACTGAACTTTTCCTTAACGGTTAAAGTGTGAATTTGCAATGCTGCCAGTTCGGATTCTCATAAATCACTATAGGTACTTAAAGTGCTTGTGTGCAGGTCCAACGCGGGAATATACACAATACTGACTGGGCAATGGTTTTCCCCCTAATAGAGTGCAAAAGTATGCATCAGTAAAGTGCCATGTGCCCAAAAAATGCCAAGTTAAACAAGTATGTCTCAGCTCCATAGGGAGCTGGTTCCAGGCTGTGGTCCCTACAAACATAAAAGATCTACCTCCTTTAGTATTAAGCCTGAAATGAGGAGGTTTGAGGAGATTCTCAGCTGAATATCTCAGAGGCTGAGAGGACATGTAGTGGGTAAATCGGACCGTAAGATACATAGGTCCCTAGAATCTGGATATAATCAATGAGACGGTCACTGTTTTTCGAGCAGAAAGAGGAAGGTAGTTAAAAAAAGTTTTGGATGATTTAATTACATTAAAGCACAGTTCTGCAACTGCCATCACTTGAGGGTAGTAAGATAATGAAGAGTCAAATTTCACGCCCACATTTTTCACTATCGCTACAGTGTTGGGTGGGGCGACCATGTTGTAGATCAAATGTGTTACCTCTGCCTAAAAGCATGATCTCCGTTTTGTCGGTGTTGCACTTCAGGTGGTAAGTTTTCATCCACCGATAAACCTGTTAAGACATCTTTTTAATTAATTTCAGAGCCAATAGACATTTTATCCAGGGAAAGGATAAGCTGGGTGTCATTGGCATATAATGTAGTTTCAATGCCAAAAGAGGATTTCAATGAGATAAGGGTGGTCATATATATGTTGAACAACGCTGAGCTAAGCAACGAGCCCCGGGGACCTCCTGAAGTAATTTTTTTTCCAGGAGAAAGATATGGTCCTAATACTACTGTTTGCCTACAGTCAGTAAGAAAAGATTCCAGTCATACTTGGGCCAAATGAGACATGCCACATTTTTTTACCCACTGTGGTAGTATCTCTGAAGATGGTATTAAAAGCGGCCAACAGGTCTAGAAGAATAAGCACAGCATTCTTCCCAGCATCCAGCGCTAACTTTAGTGTGTCTGCACCTTCAAGCAGGGCTGACTGTGGAGTATTTGGGACGGAAACTGAACTGCCGCTGATGCAGGATGTTTGATTCCTCCGGGAATGTCACTAAGTGGCCATTTATCAATTTTCCAATACTTTACTCAAGGCAGGAAGAAGTGAGATGGGTTGGAGGTTGGAGAAATTTGATGGAACTGCTAGTTGTTTTTTTCTGAAAAGGTTTCATAATAGCAAGTTTCCTAGTCTGTAGGGACTTTTGCAGTGGACAATGAGGTGTTTAAGATCTCATTAATCACTGGATTTACAATATCTATGATAGTGATAGAATGAAGAATGTGAGGTGAACAGGAATCAAAAGGAGATCCTGATTTACAGGATAAGTTAGCTTTTTGGGACTCTGCTAGGCTAAAAACTTCTTAAATGCTTGAAGAAAGGATCCAGTTGGGTAAGGTTGTTCTTCTCGATTGGCGTTAGCCAGGGAGGAAGAACTAAATTCACAATGTATCTCGA
Organism: Lissotriton vulgaris; assembly: GCF_964263255.1. Classification (NCBI taxonomy): domain Eukaryota; kingdom Metazoa; phylum Chordata; class Amphibia; order Caudata; family Salamandridae; genus Lissotriton; species Lissotriton vulgaris. Next base: position 800,048,921 of record NC_141691.1, read on the forward strand.
GAATTTTTTCTTCCAGATATGTGGAAACTAGATTACAAAGGGTCTGTGAGGTTGAAATGTCTTTAACCATGGCTTTTGGTTGTAGGAAAGATTTAGCAATAGCGAAACTAGCTTTTTTGATCATGATGGGTTCTATTTAACTGCTGTGAAAACTATCCTTTTTTGCTATCTTAATTCGGCCATGATGACTTAATTCAATACAAAAAAGTAATCAGCCTTGTATGCTCTCCTCCACTTACCCCCCAATTGTTTGCAGTAAAGATGATAGTCACCAAGGGTCTGGGTATACCAGGGGGCTGAGGGCTAAGTGTTCTGTTTCCTCTTTCATTCCACATCCATTGCAAGTCAAGATATCTTATTGTCAAATTCTGTTTTTTTATTTCAAGAGAATTCCATGGATCCTCATAATAATGTGGGGCAAACATGCAATTTGAAAGCTTTACATTATTTTTCTAAAGGGATATATATAGGTAAACTCTGGATTTTGTAAACCTGTCAGCAGTTTTTTTAGCCTGATAAATTTTCCTAGCTCACTCCATGCAGTTCAATGGTATTCAAGAGTCGTCTATGGAAAGGTGAGTAACCCGCACCCTATCAAAGTTCAAACAATAACTTTGGGAAGGAGCCAATTTCTATTTTTGGTTTGCTCACGAAGAATGGCATAGCTGTACACGTATTTGCAACAATGTTTTTTTTTTAATTTAACTATCAATTCCGCTGCTTTTGCTTCTAGTGGACGTAAATCACAGGTGTTACTGTAATCCAGTTAAAAGTCACCAAGTTTCTCGACCTCAGAATGGTTAAAATATGAATCACAGCGCCGGGAAACCCTTTGTTGGGTAGCTGTCTGCGCTATACAAAATAAATAAATAAAAATAAAATAAAAGTCTTATCAGTGCCCAAATTAATCACACATTTATTTACAATGTATTGATAAATGCTAAATTGACCACAAACCAGCAATCAAACTCACCAATGTCAGAGGTGAGCACTAACCTAGTCTAAAGTGTCTTGCCAGAATAACAGCCCTGCCAAGCCCCATTCATCAGGGTTAAACTAATACTTTTTCAGTTACGCCTCACATTACCACCCGGTCAATAATTTGCCATGCTTATCAGCTGATCTCTTTTGATAGCATGTTCAGTTCGAAAATTCATTCTTATTGGTCCTGCTGCTGCAGATTAGACTTTGTCTCGCCCCTACCGGTTAATAACAAATCTAGCTGACATGTTATTAGAAATCACAGTACAAATTCACATAATAGTTGTGAAACTGTGTCTGTGACTCCGAACAGAGGACGCTCCTCATGCATGTGTACGTATATCAGTGGTAGAGGGCGCACCCTCTATTGCAGCTTAAACGGGGGGCTGCCACCAGCCGAATGGAGAATGTGATTCCACTTAAACACTAATTAGTTGTTTATGGACCTCTTCTGTCTGTAGTTATGCAGACAAAATGATCATAAATAACGCAGTAAGGGAAAACCATGCATGATGGGTGCAGACTTTGGGCTAACATGCACAGGGACAAAAACAGAGAAATAGAAATTACAGTAATAATGGTAAAACACAGAGATAGGAACAAAAAGAAAAACGTTGATGAGAGAGAAGAAGAAAGAACACGCATTTGCAATGCAATAGGTCTTGCATTAGGAAAGTTTGAGCTATTGGTATTGTAAATGAAATTTTTTATTTATGTGTTGGTTTGAAAATAGCGAATTTAATAGCTTTGTCATTTACAATGCCAATAGTTTCAACTTTTGCAAATGTGACACCTATAGCATTTGTAATGCAATATATGTTATATTTACATGACTTAGATGTATTGATATTACAAATAGCAATAGCTTTACATTTTTTAAATAATTAATACTTAAATAAAAGTTATTGTAATTTATAATGATAATAGCTTAAACTTTTGTAAATAACTTTTGTGAAGATTTAGTTTATTGTATTTTATTGTGACGAAAATCCAGGAACAGAAGTGAAATATTAACATCTTTTTGTGACATTTATAATAAAGCTTGAAACATTGAGAGAACATATTTGAACCAGTTGTTGTTGAATGGTTGCACAGATTGATGCTGTGGTGGCGCTGAGTGATGTTTTGGTGGCGCTGAGTGATGCTGTGGCGTTCAGTGATGCTGTGGTGCGCATAGTGATGCTGTGGTAGCGCATAGTGATGCTGTGGTGCCCATGAGTGATGCTGTGGTGATGCGATAGATAAAGTGAGTGCGATAGATAGAGGTAGGGCGATAGATAGATAGAGGGAGGGTGATAGATAGAGGGAGGGTGATAGATAGAGTTAGGGCGATAGATAGACAGATAGATAGAGTGAGCGCGACAGATAGAGTGAGGGCGATAGACAGATGGAGTGTATTTATGTTGCATTGAGTAGAGTGTAATTATGTGGCGTGTAATTATGTGGCACTGAGTGGTAATATGGGGAGTGTATGTTGTATTCAGTAGAGTGTAATTATGTGGCGTGTAATTATGTGGCACCGAGTGGTATTTGAAGTGTATGTTGCATTGAGTGCAGTGTAATTATGTATCATTTAATTATATGGCACTGAGTGGTATTGTTTGGAGTGTATGTTACATTGAGTGCAGTGTAATTATGTAGCATATAATTATATGGCACTGAGTGGTATTGCGTGTTGCATTCAGTAGAGTGTAATTGTGTGGCGTGTAATTATCTGGCACTGAGTGGTATTTGGAGTGTATGTTGCATTGAGTGCAGTGTAATTATGTGCGGTGTAATTATGTGGTACTGAGTGGTATTTGGAGTGTATGTTGCATTGAGTGCAGTGTAATTATTTGGTGTGTAATTATGTGGCACTGAGTGGTATTTGGAGTGTAAGTTGCATTGAATGCAGTGTAATTATGTGCTGTGTAATTAGGTGGCACTGAGTGATATTTGGAGTGTATGTTGCGTTGAGCACAGTGTAATTATATAGCATATAATTATGTGGCACTGAGTGGTATTGTGTGGAGTGTATGTTGTACTCAGTAGAGTGTAATTGTGTGGGGTGTAATTATGTGGCACTTAGTGGTATTTGGTAGTATATGTTGCATTGAGTGCAGTGTAATTATTTAGCGTGTTATTAAGTGACACGGAGTGGTATTTGGAGTGCAGTGTAATTATGTGGCGTGTAATTATGTGGCACTGAGTGGTATTTGGAGTGTATGTTACATTTAGTGCAGTGTAATTATGTGGCGTGTAAATATGTAGCATTGAGTGGCATTTGGAGTGTATGTTGCATTGAGTGCAGTGTAATTATGTGGCGTGTAATTATGTCGCAGTGAGTGGTATTTGGAGTGTATGTTGCATTGAGTGCAGTGTAATTATGTGGCGTGTCATTATGTGGCACTGAGAGGTATTTGGAGTGTATGTTGCCTTGAAAGCAGTGTAATTATGTGGCGTCTAATTAGGTGGCACTGAGTGGTATTTGGAGTGTATGTTGAGTTAAGCGCAGTGTAATTATGTAGCAAATAATTATGTGGCAGAGTGGTATTGTGTGGAGTATATGTTGCATTGAGTGCAGTGTAATTATGTGGCGAGTAATTATGTGGCACTGAGTGGAATTTGGAGTGTATGTTGCATTGGGTGCTGTGTAATTATGTGGTGTGTAAATATGTGGCACTGAGTGGTATTGTATGTTGTAATCAGTAGAGGGTAATTGTGTGGCGTGTAATTATGTGGCACTGAGTGGTATTAGGAGTGTATGTTGCATTGAGCGCAGTGTAATCATGTGGAGTGTAATTATGTGGAGCTGAGTGGTATTTGGAGTGTATGTTGCATTGAGTGCACTGTAATTATGTGGGGTTGTGTGTGTGTGGGGGTGTGGTGTGTGTGGGGGTGTGGTGTGTGTGTGGGGGGTGTGTGTGTGGGGTGTGTGTGTGTGGGGGTGTGTGTGTGGGGTGTGTGTGTGTGTGGGGTGTGTGTGGGTGTGTGTGGGAGTGTGTGTGTGGGGGTGTGTGTGTGGGGTGGTGTGTGTGTGGGTGTGTGTGTGTGGGGGGGGGGGTGGGGGGTTGTGTGTCATTCTCTCAAGAAAAAACAGATGCAAGTGAATGTGTGAACATTAGTCGAAACAACAGTAAACAACACTGCGAAAAGTACAAGCATGAAAAATGAGGAATCCATGAAGTTGCATAAAAAGAACGAGATAGCTACATTCCCTAAATGTGTAGTACTCGTGGCTGCTAGCAGATGAGGTCTGTTGACGGATGGATTGCCTCCTGTTACTTCCCCTTTGATGAGCAGGCGTGGAGAGCAACGTGCAGCAGAGCAACAGGCCAGAGGTTGGGGAGAAGAATTTGTGAAAAATCTAAAGAAAGCCACGGACGAAGAAGCACTGGGCAGGAGGAAGGAGCAACAGAGAGCAGGTCTGGGCGAGTGGAATAAAATGCAGCACACGAAGAAGAGAGAGTAAATAGGGTGAGGGAAGCAGCATGGAGCGCTCAAGGCGAGGGGTGCAGGACTTTAGTGGAAAGAAAGCTGCACACGAGCCCTCGTGTTTAGCGAACATGAAAAACTCACTACACACAAAACATTAAAGCACCTTTCTTTAAAACTGTATTAATTTGTTTTCTTTTCTTATTTATGATATTTAATGGCAGCATCTTCTTTACGGAGCCGTTTAAACAGCAGCCCGGGGTGCACTGACCCATTGAACTTTAGGAAAGCTGAGCGTCACTATCAAGGTAGACAGCCGATGCTGTAAACTGTCGGCAATGGAAAACAAGCTGCCTTTGAAGAAGGACAGGCAGCGCTGGGAGGGGGGCTGATTCACGAGCAGATGGGCCTGTTTATGACCTGCGGAGCGCGTGAAGTGGCTGGTGGGAAATATCTTGCTTTGTGGGAGGGGTAGGGGGAGTGGGGCGCGCATGAAGTGGCTGGTGGTTTGAAGTCTGATGCCGAGGCACAGACAAATGGTGTGCGATGTGCACGCGGGGGGAGTTGTGTGTGTGGGGGTGTTGTGGGTCATTCTCTCAAGAAACAAGAACTGAAATATGGGGGGATGTTAAAGCGCCTTTTTAGAAAGTTATGAGCTGTACCTGGCACTATACAAACATGCAAATACTGGCGGCTCCTCGGCAAGCGCCTCATTGTACTTCTAATGGCAAGAGTTACCAGTGTCAGGAGTGTTAATGTAGGCCCTTGGGATGGGGGGGCAGGACAGACAGAGTTCTGTGGCCCGGGGGTGGCAGTTCTGTGGGGTGGCAATGAGAGAGGCGTGATGGGGTACGGGCTGAGCCTCTCTGGTGGAAGAACGTCCAGGGGAGACCTTAAAAAGAGACCGCCAGGAGCAAAGGTAGAGAAACCGCGGAGACGCGAAGAGAACATAAGAGTGCAGGGCGGGGAGGGGGAGAGCGGTGAGAGGAGGGTAGACCGGATAACTTGGGCGAAAGAGGATACAACAGAGGTAAGGGACAGAGAGAAGAAGAGAATGGAAATGGCGAAAATAGATAAACGGGAGAAAGGAAAGAGTGAGACGGAAAGTAGAGTGAAAAGAGTGAGGCAGGGTAAAGTAGGAGAAATGGTGGAATCGAGAGAGAAAGAAAAAGAGATGCCAAGGCAGGGGGAAGGGGGAGATAAAGATGTGAAACAGGGGGAGAGGGAGAAGAGAGACAAATGGAAGAGAAACTGCAGCAGAAAAGAGGGGGAAAAAAGAGAAAGGTGGAGCTATGAAGGCCGTGGCACACCGGGAGGGAAATAAGTTCATGTATTCAATAAAAAGCGAGTGAGGGAAAAAGCGAGTGAAACAAGGAAGAGAAGAACATGAGAGGTGGGGGACAAAGGGACAGTGGAAAACAAGCTCTCGGCATTGCTGTGGCATGGGGTGGGCGGGGGAGCGGCAGCCTTTGAAGTCTGATGCGAGGCACAGACAAATGGTGGTGTGACGTGGCTGGCGATGGCATGCACGCGCATAGCTCACATGAACTGTACGCGATCCGCAAGTTTGGTAGAGTTTTTGAACTGCCTACTATAATCTTGCCTATCTATCCCTGCGGGATACAATAGTCGAGACCTAAAAAGTAAGGAAAAATAAAAATGGGTAGACAGAAAGGAGAAAAATAGAAAAGTATGAGGATGGTATAGTGACAGGAAGGAAATGTGAAAAGAAAGAAGGAAAAATGTTGAAAGGTACAGTACAGATTGAAAGAATGAGTGGATGAAGAGTGCACGGATCAATAGATTATAGTGTAAAAAGTTGGAGGAAACAGTGAAAAGATGAGCAAGTAAAAGAGGGGAGAGGAGAGTGAACAAATGGAGAAAATTAATGGGGGGAAGATTAGATGGATAAATAAATATATTGATGGGTAAATGAGTGAAATAATTTATGTACACATGAATTGATGAGTGGATGGATGGGAAAAAGCGTTGTTGGATGGAGACGGGTGGGTGGATGGAAAGGTGAAGGAATAGACAGATGAATTATTACATGGAAGGGTGAATGGATGGATAGATGGCCTGGAACGAGGATGAAATGATAGAAGGAATTCCGCTTTGAGGTGTTTGGTTAGCTCACCAAAGTGAGCTAACCAAAGGACCCTCACCAGCCCTTTGGGCGGGGGTTTGGCATGGTTCGCTTGATTGGCTCAAGTGGGGGGGTCAACAGGAGGGTGGAGGAGTGGGACAGCACAGACAGCGGGAAGTCGGCGGGTAGGACAGCACATAAAGCTGGAGGGCGGGGGGACAGCATGGACAGTGGGAGAGCATGGTGGCAGGACAGAGGGGGTAAGGGGAATGGGAAAGCATGGACAGCGGGTGGATAGGGGAAAAGCACGACAGCAGGGGGGCGGGGTGGGAGAACAAGAGCGGCAGGAAGGAGGAGGTGGGAAAGCACAGAGGGTGGGGTGGGTGGGAAAGCACAGAGGGTGGGGTGGGTGAGAAAACACGGACAGTGGGAGGATGGGGTGAAAAAGCACAGACCACAGACAGCAGGAGGGCAGTGTAATGGGAAAGCACAGACTGCAGGAGGGTGGGGAGATGGAAAAACACAGTCAGTAGGAGGAGGGCAGGGAGATGGGAAAGCACAGTTGGCAGGAGGTGAGTGACTGCGGGAAAGCAAGGTCAGCAGGAGATGGGCGGGTGCGGGAAAGCAAGGTCAGGAGGAAAAGGGAAGGAGTGGGAAAGCACAGTCAGCAAGAGGAGGGTGGGGGTGGGAAAGCCCAGTCAGCAGGAGGAGGGCAGTGGTGGGAAAGCACAGTCAGCAGGAGGAGGGTGGGGGTGTGAAAGCACAGTCAGCAGGAGGAGGGTGGGGGTGTGAAAGCACAGTCAGCAGGAGGAGGGCAGGTGGTGGGAAAGCAGGATCAGCAGGAGCAGGGCGGGTGGTGGAAAAGCACGGTCAGCAGGGAGGAGATGGAAAAGCACAGTCAGCAGGGGCAGGGTGAGAGGGCACGGTCAGCAGGGTGGGGGTGGAAAAGCACGGTCAGCAGGGAGGGGTTGGGGAAGCATGGTCAGCAGGGCTGGGGTGGAAAACCACGGTCAGCAGGGAGGGGGTGGGGAAGCATGGTCAGCAGGGCTGGGGTGGAAATGCACGGTCAGCAGGAGGTGGATGGGGTTGGGAAAGCTCAGTCAGTGGGAGGAGGGCAGGGGGAAGCATGATCTGCGGGTGGAGAGCGGGGGAAAGCACAGTCAGAAGGAGGAGGGCAGGGGAATTGTTAGACGGACCGGGAGGGTCGGCCGAGGATAAGGGGAGAGGTCTCCGGGGAGAGCCGTCTCCAGCGATCGTACAGACAAGTAACTTCGCCCCCACAGACGTACACCACACAAGGATAAGGTTCAACGATACTTTATAAGCAATTCTTTAAGTACGGTAAAATGGTACAAGGAGGTCTGGACTCAGGGGTCCCCTCGGTTCTGGTCTCTGGATTGGGAAAAGGGTAGCGGGACAGTCTTGTTACCAATCAGGTAGATAAAATAGCTCACAATCCTCGAGCTCGGCGTTCTAGGTGATCGGGCCGCGGCGGAGCCAGCAGGTCAGGGGGTGGGAAAGCACGGACAGCTGGAGGAGGGCAGAGATGGAAATCATGAACAGGGAAGGAGGAAAGGTGGGGAAAACACGGACAGGGAAGAAGGGTGGGTGGAGGGAAAGAACAGAGCTGGAGGAGGAAAGAAAACACAGATGGGGAGGAGGGCAGGGTAGGCAAAGGACAGACAGTGGATGTAAGGCACAGGAGAGGAAAAGCAAGTACAGCAGGGGCGGCTCCTCCTCGGGAGCGGAGGAGCATTGCCCCGCCTGCTGTAAGCGAAGCAGGCAAAGACAAATAAATGTCACTGATGGAGCAAGGACTCGTTTATGGGAGATTTGCTCGGACTCAATTCACTCGTTTTAATTTACTAACATGAATTATTAATTGTGTTTTGTGATTACATTTACATAAATAAGACAAAGAAGCTTGCCTATGTGTTTTCTAACCATTAATATGGAAAGCGGACTAAAAGCGCAGCTCTAACAGGGAAAACTTTACTGCGCATGCTTCAATTGCATCTACGGAATGTGATGTTGTACAGCTTTGGAAGGAATCTCTTGCGCATGAGCAGAATGCACTAACATGGCATCCTCAAGACCCACATGCATGGCACCTGCTTTGCTATTTAGAAAACGCTTTAGTTACTATGAGCTTATGCAGGGGAAGTACTAATGAATAAAGGGAAATAGAGTAGAGAAAGGTGGTATACAGTGAAATCATTTATTTCTTGAATTAATATTTTCTCTTTTGACCTCTTATTAGTTCGTATTTTGGGCCTTCTTCCCATAACTCGATTGATTGAGTGAAAGCCTTCTGCGCATGTGTAACTGCTACCTCCCATGATTGGACCACATCCAAGGGCACTGACCGCTAAACTCTGGGAACCCAGATGTCAGAAGTGCAGTGGCTGAAGTCATATGAACATTATTGATAAAAATGTTTCAACTGTGAATAAACTCGGGTGGGAATAATGTAAAATGCATATTAATAGGGGATGGCTTTGGGAACAAAGAAAAGTGCTATGCCATCATGGTGTGATGACCAAACACCCCTTGCCTGTCCAATCAGAATTCGTATTTTTATGAGATTGCAACTTTAGGGTGGGGTACGAATTATTGCAGTACTGATCAATTCATGAAATAAACAAAACACCCCCAGCGGCTACCCAGGTGAATTTGAGTGTATGTGTTATTGATGGGCCCAGGTGAAAATATGGTATTGGAGTATCCGTTGTTGGTGCGCCGCTGGATCACCACTGCATCGACTTGCGCTGTGTATAGCGCGAGGGTGGAGGCGAGGCTGAATCCTGCAAATGCAGGATGACAGCACTGGTCTAGAGTGGGCATGTCAGATTGGCCAGCCCGACATGTGTACTGTAGACCCAGCAATCCAAAGGCTGTGAAACAGCAGAGGATTGCCGACACATGCCCCCAGCCTCAAAAGGAGCACTGGGTGAGCCCGCTTCAACCAATCCTGGAGCTGCTTTCACAGTATGAGAGCGGCTCCAGGATTGAATGGAGTTGCGTTCCACAAGCAGGAAGAAGTCCTTCCTTTTATGGTGGGATCGAGGGAGGGCGATAGATAGCGGGAGGGCGATCGATAGAGGGAGGGCGGGCGATAGAGGGAGGGCGATAGATAGATAGAGGGAGGGCGATAGATAGATAGAGGGAGGGCGATAGATAGACATATAGATAGAGTGAGGGCGATAGATAGATAGACATATAGATAGAGTGAGGGCGATAGATAGATAGACATATAGATAGAGTGAGGGCGATAGATAGATAGACCGATAGAGTGAGGGCGATAGATAGACCGATAGAGTGAGGGCGATCAATAGAGTGATCGCGATAGAGTGAGGGCGATCGATAGAGTGATGGCGATAGAGTGAGGGCGATCGATAGAGTGATGGCGATAGATAGATAGATAGACCGATAGAGTGAGGGCGATGGATAGATAGACCGATAGAGTGAGGGCGATAGATAGAGTGATGGCGATAGAGTGAGGGCGATCGATAGAGTGATGGCGATAGATAGATAGATAGATAGATAGACCGATAGAGTGAGGGCGATAGATAGAGTGATGGCGATAGAGTGAGGACGATCGATAGAGTGATGGCGATAGAGGGAGGGCGATCGATAGATAGACAGATAGAGTGAGACAGATAGACAGACAGATAGCGTGAGGGCGATAGATAGGTAGAGTGAGGGCGATAGATAGATAGATATAGTGGGGGCGATAGATAGAGTGAGGGCGATAGATGGAGAGGTAGAGATAGAGGTAGAGAGAGAGGTGTGTAGAGAGAGAGAGGGGTGTTGAGAGAGGGGTGTAGAGAGAGAGGGGTGTAGAGAGAGAGGGGTGTAGAGAGAGAGAGGGGTGTAGAGAGAGAGGGGTGTAGAGAGAGGGGTGTAGAGAGAGAGGGGTGTAGAGAGAGGTGTGTAGAGAGAGAGGTGTAGAGAGGGAGAGGTAGAGAGAGAGGGGTGTAGAGATAGAGAGGGGTGTAGAGAGAGGGTTGTAGAGAGAGTTAAGTAGGTCCTTTATCTAAGATGACTTATTCATTGCACTTCCTTAATTAACTATGCTGAGCCCCAAGTCACAAGAGCCTGTTCCGAACTTTTAAAATAAAGTGTTATGGGAAAGAGAAAACACAGTAGCTCCAGTCTACGCCACCAACTAATCATTTCAAATGCATCAGCTGACAGGGAAAAACACAAAATGCTAGCTTTGAAACCTATGCATACATAGATTTTATAGCACAAGCACTGGTGCTGTCAAAGCGCAGGGTCTGAGGAAAAGAGTCTCTTTAGCAGTCCTAAGAATTAGTGCTTTCAATGGGATGAAAAGTTAACGATCCCACAGAGAAGGGGGTGGCGTTAGCTGTTTATAGCAATGAGGTATCATGATGTGCGCACAAGCTGTAGATACTGACTGTTCTCACTTTAAATTAAAAATAAAAGGCTGGTAAAATGTCATCAGGCAAAGGTCAACTACGGGATACATAATAGATTATTTCCAATGGTGCATTAAAAAAAAAACGTTTTGCCTCATTGCCTATTAATTATATATGTTATTATTATATAAACTGACGCAGCTTGTGCTTTGCCCAGGAGTTAATATCATTTGCTAAATTCCTGTTACACAAGCAGAAAAAAAAAAAACAGGAAACAAATGCACACACACAAACAGCATATTTAATAAGTCTTATTTTAAATGATGGTGACTCTGGAAAAGTTAAGTTGTGTCTCTGTAGTGGTAAGAGGGCCGGGTGAAACGTGAGCCTGTTATTGCAACAGCATGGGGGCATTGGCCTGCTCGCCGGACATGAAAGGTTGCCTGGAGAGAGGCGTTTAATTACCCATGACGAAGGAAAGACAGATGGCTGCGCGTGCACTCAAGCTTGTAGCCAGCAAGCAAAGGCTGGGTTGCACTTTTAAGATCCCCTTTTACTAAAAGTCGAGCAAGCTCGACCTAAAAAGCATGAGCCAGAGAATGAGGTTAAAGGAATTAGACAGACAGAGAGAAAAAACACACAATAGCGAGAGGGAGAAATGAATAAGTATTAGCAAGAGACCTCAAAGAACAAGTTGAAGGGCTTCTACTAATTAACCCACCCTATCAAAATGAACGTAAATTACCGGTGGCTGACACCAACCCTAAATAGCACTGTTGTACTTCAGCTGCCCCGGCCCAAATTAAGAAGGTGGCAAAAAGGACAGTAAGTCAGAAGAACTGTACTATCCCTGATTGCTTTCTGTGTAGACCCTCTTCGGCTGCCCTAATCCCTCGGGAGAGAAGGTTGGGAGAGGCTAAGGGTGGGAGAAAGGATCAACTCTGTGAAGTCATCACTGTTGTCAATGGGCGTGTGATGCTGCTGGCTCACTGGTGAATTGCCATGTGCGCTGCTTATCAGCGTCCCGTTTATGCGTCCTCCTAGTTTTAGAGCGCCCCTCAATGGAGCGTTGATTTATTTCCGGAAGGTTTGCTGTGGGGACGCGTGTGCGCTGTAGGAAGGAACATCTGGGAGGGTTATGTTGACAAGAGCTGCTAAACCATCCCAATAAAGGAGGAATGTTTCAGTCAATGAACCGGCTCTATTCATACACGGAACACTGCCCCTGACATGTGCTGGAGAGATAAGCTGTCAATGCACACGCAGAGCGCAAACAAACACAGCACTTGATTCACGATCAGCGCGCCCTTTATGTTGCGATTGCTGTGTGGTTCCCACACACACGCATTAGGTTTGTAATCATTATAATGAACATGCAGTTTAATTGGGTGCGTGGATGCACCATAAAGCTGGATACCCAGAATATGCCCATTCATTCCACGCGTGATGGCTACCATTTCCAGAGGTTTCTGAAGGATGCAGTTTTGATGGTTTATCTAACAAGCATTTGGAGGGAGGTGCGTTTACAGCCAGGCTGTGGAAAATGGTTTGTTGAGGACGGACGGCTCACACATTACTGCGATAGATCAGTATCCAGCGACTGAGCTGCAGTCTGCACACGGAAAACGTCAGATGTCAGAAATGAGCTACAATTTTGAGAAGTTTTCGTATGTTTATGGAAGAGTGCGGCTCTGCCAGCAGTGAACGAAGGAGGCAAGCATTAAACGAGAGAAGGAAGGGCGGACAGTGAACCAGAGCCCCATCGTGAAACCGAAAGAAAACACAAGCCATCGTTGCAGCTTATTTATCTTAGGCAACTAACAACCATTGACAAAGCCAATAGTCCTGACTTGTTGTAGGTATTTCTTGTATCATATATCTGAATGCAATGTCGGATAAAGCACAATACAATTCGGGCGGCACACAATGCCAAGCACAGATTTTTAGCTTGTGTGTTTGTAATCCAAGCCCTTAATTACATTGGCCACGCCCCTTTGAGAGACACCGCCAGTTTTTTATCCCACTTAAAGTCCCGGTGTTACGGGTCTCATGGCGAGTGAGTGGGAGTCCAGTATGGACTCATGCAGGAGGGATGAAAAACTGGTGAACCAGGCCCTGGCCAAGGTTGCCCAGAACATTTGCGAAAATATGTGGCCCATGGACTAGGGCAGACTGAGAATGCAGTCCTGTAAATTCACTAGACGATCCTGGGCTTGGCAAAGGGGAGGAGTAAAGGCAATACCGGGCCGGAGCGAGGAGTAGATTCTTACACTGAAGCACCTTGTAAGGACACATGCCCGCCCATCTACTGGTATGTGGTATGGCACAGAAATATTGTACCAATGACCGAGCTGGTATGCCTCAAACAGTTTGTTCTGTTGTTCATGGGTGGTTGTTTTTTGCCATCAAGTGTTGAAATGCTGGACATGTAAAAAATCAATAAAAAAATTATTTAAAAAAATTAAAGAGTGCTCGTGCCATTCAACGAGAAATGTGACTGCTGCGCGCAGGGTGCCGGTGGGGAAGCGAGGCAAAAGGGATTTGAGGAATGTGGATGTTAGTGAACCACACTGGAGAGAAGCACGTGAGGGCAAACACAAGCTCTCTGCATTGCTGTGGCAGGGCAATGCAATCCTTTCAAGTCTGATGCGGGGAACGGGGTAGCGGCAGCCTTTGAAATCTGATTGGGGGGGGAGGAGCGGCAGCCTTTGAAGTCTGATGTTGAGGCACAGACAAATGGTGGTGTGTGATGTGGCTGGCGTTGTGCCCGCACCTGTCTCACAGTCACATGAAGTGTACGCGATCTGCAGCTAGGTAGACTTTTCTTTTCTGCTTACTATAATCTCGCCTATTTATCCCTGCGGGATAGAATAGGCGAGACCTAAACAAGAGTACAAGTTCCAGAATTCAAAGAAAAAACACCTGGACCAGAATAGTTTGGACTTTAGAAACCTAGCAGCTATGAAAACACTTCCCGCATAGCATCAAAAATCACTGTATAAATGTTGAAATAAAATATAACAACCTAACCAGTTAGGGACTTTACATTACCACACATATGGGTAAGAAGTGTGGGCGAACTTAAGTGTCTCTGTACCTTGCTCATCACCCGGTCGAAGCCGGGCGGACGCCACATAGCATTGATTGCCTGTCGCAGGGCATTGGCGCACAATGTGCCGCTCATTGTCTCCAGCTGATCCTCACTGCCACTTGCTGAAAGGCCTCCTTCACCATGTGCAAGGACAAGACGGTATCACGGTAGTAAGTAGTCTATGAGAAGGTCAGGTTACAAGACAACAACCTGAGCCGCGGAAAATCATAGTCCTAACGCAAACGGAGCAGCCATCTTGGAGTGTTGCTACTTTTCATTTATCACATTAGAGATCGCTGCAGTCAATTAAATTTGTAGAGAAAAAAAATGCAATAAAAATTGCACACTTTTAGAAAGAGCTCTAAAACAGTAACGGTAATTTGAATTTTGAAAAGACTACACAGTATAGTGAAACTACCTGAATATATAAGTTTCCGTTGAGCTATTTCTAAAAGCATAGTTGTTTGCTTACCGTGACTGCAGTCACGCATCGATTCACTTAGAAAATGTGTCACACATTCTCGTGACACCAGAGTTTTTGTAGTCACAAGTAAAAAACGTGTCTTTGTTGACTACTTTCCTTAATATATAGTACATCGTGGAAGGAACACGCACGGTAATCAGTCAGTGTTGAACGTCGTCAGTAAGATGAGAGCTAGACGTAGACCGCAAAATTACAATGCAAGTTGGAAGTCTTGTTCTCACTGTATATCTTTTTTAATATGTTTAATATGCAACCCTGCCAGATTTGAGTCTCCTATAGTTATTCCCTGAGACCCTCTGACAAATCATTCTTTTATAATTTTCAGCTACATCTCTTTTTCATATTTTCATCAACCAATCATTCATGTAAGCATTTCATAGCGTAACTATTATACACTTGTTTCTCTAACACAACTACAGTCGAAGATGGCCTCTAAGAAAGAGAACCTGTCACTGAACTCAGCAAGGCGCCAAGTGTTTGTGTCTGTATTGTTTGCAGTTCCTGTTATGTCTGGACATGACGCCAATGAGTTGGCTGTGAAGCTTCTGACTTTTAGCAATCTTACCTGCGTCGGAGTGGTGTCTCCTTCCTGCACAGCCTGCCTAATATGTAGCTAGCTAGACAGTACTACAAATATGAGCTTTATAAAAATGTAGTCTATACGCACGCTAAAGCGCCATCTTGAAATGGTGGCGCGTTCCATTAAATACAAAGGAAACCTATGTAGTTAAGTGTAATTATCAACGTACGCGAACGACAGAAGCTTACCAGGGAAAAGTCTAACATGCTTTTATATATAAATAACTTATAGAAACATGTTTTAAGTTTACGTTTTATTACAATGTTCAGTTACTTGACTGTTTCTTTTTCAATTAGCTGTCGACCATGGAAAGTTTCATTGTGGCTACTGCAAACTCCTTTTGTGGCGCTATGTTGAAGATGGCCACCCCATTTTATGTATTTTTAATGCGAGGTCATCGCGGTTCTACTTATGCTACAGTCTTGCACTGTCTACGTCCACATTTAGCAGTTATGTACTGTCAGACACTATACTCAACTGTGACGCACCGTGGGAGTTTTTGTCCTGCGGGAGTTTACAATGTTACCAGCGGCCGGAGGCGGGGCCATGACTGTTTCCTGTAGAGTTTCTCCTGAGCTCGAGTCGCGTGCAATTTTAGGTGATGTCTGAGAGTGAGGTTGTTAAGGATGATGGTGGCGTCCTTGCCCCTGAAGATATATACGAGGAGACTGCAGAGAGCCGTTTGGCAGGGGACCGAGCACAGCAGTGTGACGAGTTTGCAGCTATCGCAAGCTGTGACCAGGCTGTGGCTCAGTGTTACCTGGCTGAGAACGATTGGCACATGGAAGTACGTGCACCCTTTTTAACAGCCAAATTGTATTATCGAATATGCTCTCAATATTGTACTTTTTTTTTTTTTTTTTTGAAAAAAGTGTAATATTTGTGAACATTTTGTTATTTTATTGTAAAGCCCCAAAACCTATTCCCTCAGCATCTCTTATTGCTGGCAGTATTTGTTTTCTTTCTTTCATAAACGTTGCGTGACCTGACTAGAGAGGGGGAACCAAGTAATCCAGGGGTGAGTTTTCTGCAGTGCTTAATTTGTAAAAATGAACATGTCCCATGAGACCACTGCAGCGCAGCTTGCATCACCCACTGCCAATAACTGTACTGGTACGTGCTATGTAGGTGTGTTACATTCTATGTGATACTTATTGTACACTCTGGTGTGTGTGTGTGTGTGTGTGTGTGTGTGTGTGTGTGTGTGTGTGTGTATAGTTATGTTTTACTGTTTTCTACCTATTCGTTCATTTGCTTCAAACACTCTTGGTATCTGCACTCTGGTATCCTTCAGCATGAAGAGTTCTGAACAATGGCTATCTTTTGGGACTTTCATGATGAAGGGTGCATTCCAGGAGGCCACTCGTTTAATGAGAATAAACTTAAGTGAAGCCTCTTTCTTGTGCTCCTGACAGTTTATTCTTAACAAATACAAGTACAACTACTGACCATCACACTGCTACAAGTGTAACAATTCAAACTTCTCCAGGCCACCAAAAGCTGTAAGAATAGCATGGAATAGTCTGAATTGCCGTTTTAAATGTACATTGAATTATTAAACACAATGTTTGTGCTCATCTTAAAATTAGACAAACAACACCACCACGTGGTTGACTGACATTAGTGCCAGTGTTGATCACTGGAAATCACCAGCTCAAATTAACCACATCGCTGCGTGCAGGTTTCCCCTCCTGTGCTGGGCCATAATGTTAGTGGGTGTGGTCATGAGCACACGAGCTGCTGCATGACGAGCTGAGCTCGTCATGAGCATGGAAGGGGTTAAGCATTGGTTCTGAGAGTAGAACCTGTGTAAATTCCGAAGGAATTGGTGTAGAATGTAGGCGAGCCCAGGGGACTGTGAACAGTCATGCCGCCCACAAGCCCCTGGACCTCCAGACACAGTCGAGCCGGCACCTGTAAAGATGAAAGAAGCAACCTGAACAGGCATTGGATAAGAGTGATCCTTTCTGGAGGAAGAATGATTATTGCAATATCTGTTTTGAATATGTCCATATGAACCTAATCTCTCAAGGGCATTAACTGACATTTGGGACAATTTAAGGGAAGGGCCAATCGATCCAATAAAGTTTTCTCGCACAGACGGGACATTAAGGAGTCAGTTGTCAAGATAAGGGTAAGATTGAATACCCTGTAAGTGAACAGGGAACCAGAGCCATCATCTTGGTGAAAACCATGGGGATGATTTTGTGCCTAAGGGAATGACCATAAACTGTCCCCTACATCAGATCTGAGGGAAATCCAGTCTTGCTGAGCAACATGTATATGCAGGTGAGCATCCTTTAGATCCTGGGTAATCATGAAACATGGATTTAATGGAGCAATTCTCTAAAGGGTTTCCATCTTGAATTAGACATCCGGGATGAATAGATTCTGAGCATTTAGGTCTATCACTACATGATATCCCACATACGACTTCCTACCCAGGAAGACAATGGACTGGGACACTTGGCTTCTTATCCACCAAGGCAAAGGGCAAATTGCTCTCTTCTTGAGGAAAGAGGCAATTTCATCAATCATGGCACGTTCTTTTGTGGAATCCTGGGGAACGGGTGAGGATTGTTCCTGATGGAGTTGGAGGGTTCTGGAATTCCGTTCAGTAACTCCTCACAACAATGATGAATACCCATCTGTCTGTGGTTCAGGAACTCCATGTGAGAAAAATTCCCTTATCACTCCGCCAACCTGCAAGGGTGCCTGCTCCCCGGCATAGTCAGGAATTCTGTGTCTTGGAGCCTGCATCCGATTTCTGTTTCTTCAAGCAACGAAACAAAGATGATTTACCCTGGGATATAGAGGACGGACTGAACATCTGCGTCCTTGATGGTTGCTATAAAGATTTCCAGCAATTCTTTTTTAAAGGACGAGGATTGTTTCCTTTCCTTGAAGAGGCAATGGAGCTTCTCCACTAAGCCTGCTCCAAACAATTTCTGCCCATCAAAAGGGATTTCAAGGACTGTTGCTTTTTGGGCTGCAACTGTATTCCAGTCCTTTAAATACAGGTTTCTCCTGGCCAAAATGGATGCTCCACACACCGGAAGTGAGGATCTCACCACATCAAAGGCTATGTTCGAGAGTATACAGTCTGTCGTTCCAGAGATTCCAGTAGAGGAAGACAATCATTTTCTTCTTGAACTGCCTTAAAGAGCAACTTAAAGTGTGTAATCAAAAACTGAGTGATATAAGCCCCATAAACATAAGCTCTAAGCTCAACATGAGAACCAGAAAAAAATTCTTTATGGAAGAGTCCACTTTTTCCCAGCAGGTCTTTGAGAACATTCTCTGCCA
The DNA here is from genome assembly GCF_964263255.1 of Lissotriton vulgaris. Lineage (NCBI taxonomy): Eukaryota > Metazoa > Chordata > Amphibia > Caudata > Salamandridae > Lissotriton > Lissotriton vulgaris. The sequence continues at coordinate 800,067,248 of NC_141691.1, forward strand.
TCGAAGAATGACCCATCAAATCTGCTTGGACAGCATCTGGAAGAACAGCCTCCATGCCAGTGATAAAGCTTTGTCATAAATCTCGGCAAGTAAATCTTCTTAGGATGCATCCACTCATTCCTGATGACATCAAAACTCAACTGGTGAATAGGAAGACCCACATTAAGAGGTTTAGAAAACTACAGAAGTCAATTGCCCTGAGATGAAGAAGGTTGTTTCACTGGAGGAAATCCCATATTTTCCCAAATATGAGAAAGAATGTCCTGTAATATTTCCTTGGAGATATACTTCCCTTTAAGGCCAGGATCCAGAAGAAAAGTTTTGTTGTCTGAGGATACATCATATGCTGAAAAGAGATCTGCAGGCTAGCAGACATTCCCTTAGCAGAGTCCTTCCTGGAGTCCTCTTTAAAGGTCTTTAAAGTTTCCCGGAAAATGCTCTGAGTTCTCTCCTCTTCCGCTTCCCTTGCTGATGCCTTTTCGGAAAGGGGAGGGAGAAGAAGACCCATCTGCTGAAAAGGAGGGGACCGGGAAAAAGAGGCGTTATTCCTTTTTAGGTTTCGCCTCGTCGAAAGCTGCGCCGCGCAGCTTTTCGGCGCAGGCGAAATCTAATGTTTACAGTATGTGTGTGTTGTCCCGCCCTCTCTTTCCATTGGCTAGCTCCATAAATGGAACCTAGCCATTGGAAGAGAGATCTGCTTGTCATTCTGCAAGCAGATTCGTGGGCGCTCCCGTGATTTTTACTCATCTCGCCCCCTTGCGATTGTCATGCGGCGGTGGGCGGTGTTTATTTTTTATTTTTTTTCAAGCTTTGTTTTCCACCATTTCGGAAGTGTCCTTTGCAGGGGTGGGTTGCGCGATGTCCCGCTGTCCGTTCACCACCCCCCTCCTGCTGTCCTTGTGCCCGTTCCTGCCCCCCCTCCCGCTGTCCGTGTGCCCGTTCCTGCCCCCCTCCCGCTGTTCGTGTTTCCGCCCCCCCTCCCACTGTCCGTGTGCCCGTAGGTGCTTGTTGTACTTGCAGCCACAGTCAAACCATTCTCAAGATGGCCCCCACAGAGATGTTATCATAGGCCCTGGGCCTCCATACAGCCACGCAACCGCATGCAGCAGATCTCTTCCCCAGTGCTGCCTCACATTTACATTGGATCTCAAAGTCTCGCCTGGGCAGCAGAATGCTTAGCAGTCATCCATCTCCTCCCACGTTGCAGGCCTGCTCCCTCTGTACTCACTAAGCTCATCAGCCATGCTGGAGTAGCGGGCCCATCCTGCATCAAGCCCCTGTCATCTAACACAATTTAGCGCTGGGGGTCTTGTGGTCAGCGCACTCTGAAGCCTCTCCCCGTAAGTGTTTAATCACTGCAGCGGCCTCCGGATGGCCGTCGGTCGGCCGCACTGGATGATATTGCTTCAGGCTGCCGGCAGCCCTCAAGTTAATTCGCCGGTAGTGCTCGTGAACCTGCCCTATACCGAAAGTTTCTGCTGCTTGTGGGCAGCGGTCACAGCACTTGGTAGCAGTCCTACCTTCACCGCTATTGCCGCTGTCATCGCATAGCCGCGCCATCCGGCACTACTAGTGGGTACCTCCAACAAATTTAGTATTAGGGAGCAATGCAGGCTATTGTCTGACAGCGCCTGAACAGCAGCTCCGCTATAGTGTACCTGCCGGCAGGTCTCCTCCGTGTGGCTCGGGCGGTTACCTCTCCGTGTCAAAATCCCGTCATCTTGTTCATTGTGTCCAAGGTGCTGCTTCCCAGCAGTGCGATAGTTCTGTGCTCTCTGCTCCGCTAATCAGTCCAATTTTGACATCAAGATATGGGCACATACTTCTCAATCACGGAAATCATGGAGCTCCGTGTTGGTTTACGGAGTGCCTCATGGTGGCTCCCTTAATGCCCTTTGATGTCCGGCTGATGCGTTGATACGCAGCGTTGTGTCCGAATCTCACCACTGGCTGTTCTTTCTTTGGACCGGCATCCTAACAGCTGGAGGTGCTGGTGAGGTACCGGCAATTTAAGTACAAACGGCGCATTGAAACCTCCTGGAGTGAAGCTACCGGGAAACTGACCGGAGCTTTCACAGAGGTTGCAGACTGCAGAGGTCGGAGAGGCAAGAGGTGAAGGGGTGCAGACCTGAGGCTGGAGCCAGGAAGTAGGAGGAACGGACTACGCTGATTTTTTTAAAATCAGATTAAAATAGCCTTAATGCTTAATTGGTGCACAGGGCTTTCTTTGAGATCAAGCATTTTGCTCTAGATAATAGCCCAGGGCACCCAGTTGTGCCCCCTCCTCCATTGCTACAGGTAATATCTCCGCCTCTTTGCTCCATTTGCCCCTCCCCATTGCTGTCTGCGCTCTGATGCTAGGATGCATGCAATTTAGTCTCTCCAGTGAGGGGTGCATTAGTGCGCAGAATATGTAAATCTGTGGGCTGGAATTCTTGCGGTTTCTGTCCGGTTGTCCAGGGTGAGGTCACATGGAGTGCTAATACTGCTCCTTGCCTTCTGTGTCGCTTGCTATTCTTCCCTTCATCCTGAACCCCAGCCTGGGCTCCTTTCTTCCACCCCTGACAACTTTCATTCCCACTCTGCAGATCCCACCCATTCCTTAACACCCACTCAGCCTTTTTACCTCATAACCTGTTGCCAGACCTCTTCATGTGCCACACACCTTTTCAATCTCTACTACTCATATTCCTGTACCTCCTTTATATTACCCAGTTACTTTTTATCTTCTTTGCAGCCTTGGCTGGCTCTGTGTGTGTGTGTGTGTGTGTGTGTGTGTGTGTGTGCGGCTGGCGCTGTGTGTGTGTGTGTGTGTGTGTGTGCGGCTGGCTCTGTGTGTGTGTGCGCGGCTGGCTCTCTGTGTGTGTGTGCGGCTGGCTCTGTGTGTGTGTGTGTGTGCGGCTGGCTCTCTGTGTGTGTGTGTGTGTGTGTGTGTGCGGCTGGCTCTGTGTGTGTGTGTGTGTGTGTGCGGCTGGCTGGCACTGTGTGTGTGCGGCTGGCTGGCTGGCTCTGTGTGTGTGTGTGTGCGGCTGGCTGGCTGTGTGTGTGTGTGCGGTTGGCTGTGTGCGGCTGGCTGTGTGTGTGTGTGTGTGTGTGCGGCTGGCTGTGTGTGTGTGTGTGCGGGGCTGGCTGTGTGTGCGGGGCTGGCTGTGTGTGCGGCTGGCTGTGTGTTTGTGTGCGGCTGGCTGTGTGTGTGTGCGCGGCTGGCTGGTTGTGTGTGTGTGTTTGTGTGTGCGGCTGGCTCTGTGTGTGTGCCTTTGTGTGTGTGTGTGTGTGTGTGTGTGTGTGTGTGGCTCTGTGTGTATGTGTGGGTGCAAATGCAATAGGTCTCACACTTGCGAGAGATTAAGCTAATGGCAATGTAAATGACAATGCCATTTATTTATCTGTTTTCAAAACCAACACATAAATACAAATGTTGTCATTTACAATGCCAATAGCTCTAACTTTTCCAAAGGCGAATCCATTGCATTGTAAATGCTTGTTGAAGGATGCCTCCCCATGGCGAATAGCAGCAGCAGCAGCAGCAAATCAAGCACCAACAGCAGCCAAATGGCAGCAAAATACTTGGCAACAAATACAAGAAGAAAAACCAGCCAGCTTATCATACCAAATAATGCTTACCTATCCCCATGCTCGCTATTTATATATGTGGCAGGTGTGTTCTTGAATGCCCCAGCCAGACGAAAAAAGGGCATGCATGCTCAGAGAGCCAAATTCTGAGCATGTACATTCAACGTACCTCCCAAAACTGAAAGAAGAAGCAGATGGACAAAAAGCAAAAAAGGGCACATTGAACGCGCCCCCCCCCCCTTCTCCCCCCAGTGGAGGCTGCAGTAAGTCCCACTGCCCTTTACAAAAAGTACAGAAAGCAAAGGCATCAAAGAAAGCCTCTGAATACGAAATTAGCCAAAATCACACACAATCCCACTGAGACCACCTCAGGAGCAGAGGGAGACCTGGCTCCACCCCTCCGCTTATGTGGACCAATCTCCAGGCTATCCAACATCAAGCCGGATAATGGGGAAAGACCGCCCGCCGTCAAGCTGCACCATTGCCAGTAACAAGAACGACCATATGCGACTGGAGGAGAGGCCCATGGCAAGACGTGTACCGCCGCGCTGGGCTGTAGGTCCTGGCAAGATATCTCATGCTGCAGAGGAACAGACACTCCTGATCCCAGCGGGAAAGTCTCCCGTCCTCCAAACAGCTTGTCCCGAATATCCTCTCCTAGAAGATAGAAAAAATAGCAAGGATAATTTGGGATAAAGCAATGCCTCATATGGTCCCCAGGAGGGTGGATAGGGCTTACTAGAATATTCCTGTGTGTTTGTTTCTGTCCAGAGGGTAGAGTCAACCTTGTGTTGTAATGTATGGGATGTAGAGCTAATGTGCTGTGTTCCTTCTAGTCATTCACAAAATGCAATCTGATCCTCATCTTTTAGCAGGCAAACAAAAACGGAACAATCTACACAGAACGTTTCATGATGGGAAATCCTATTTTCGGAGACCTGCCATCATAGTGCATGTCTGGCTTATTCAATACTGATGTAAATAATGCGGCACAGTAATATTTTATTTATTCACAATAACATTTCAGTCAGAGAATTTCTACAAAACTAGCCTTGTTGGTACATATAGCAATTGAAGTCAGGTAGTTAACATTATTAATATATGAAGGACAGCAGTTGTGTATGGGTAATAGTGACAGAACTGCATATCTAGGAGACTCTTATTTCTACGTTTTCTTAAGCATTTAGGCGTGGAATAAATATATTTACATAAGAGAGGGTCCGAATTTATCCTCATCCGTCGAGGTGCAAAATATGACCTTTCATTTAATATGTGGGTTTTTTTTAGAGATGGTTTTTCACAAATGCTTAGTTGGAGGGTGATCCACTCTAACATTGAAAAGTGTCAGTCAGTCATAAATCTTTTATTCGGTTGCCATAATTTGAAAAGTGAAAGGTCCAGAACTTTGAGGCAGCACAGCGTGTTTTAGGAGTGGCTATGTTATAATAATATGACGTTGGGTTCTGAGTAGGTGTCTAACACAAAACAATGTCATATTAGAGTGCCTAAATATTTTTTCACTGGGGCGGTTTTAAACCATTTGAACCTCTTTATCGGCCTATAATTAGGGTCTGAATCTGTCTACAATCTATACTGTGTTAGACGACCAAAATGTTACCCCTAACAGGACCTGGTTATAGTGTTGTTCGCATATTGACACCTCCCATAGTGTCCTATGGTTGATAGTCATTTTCGTTGTTTGGATCTTTTTCTCTTCCTCACTATACAGCTGTATTCCACCTTAAGTGATCAACAGAAAAAGCGCTTTAGGAAGCACTACTCATACAAGGGCTAGTCTCCTCCAATATGTTGATTACCTTGAGACCAGCTTTTGTTTGGGTAGAAGTTGTGTGCTTTCAGTGGAAAAGAATACTTATGTAAGACTTTTTGCTTGAGGGAAATGTTATGCTTTATACCACAGACGTTGCGTATGCAGGGCTCGAAAAATCCCCAAAATGTTATTAGACCTGCAGGTCTAGTGACTTAAATAATCTACTCAACTTAATTTTAATGCTCTTGACCCATAAACTGGTTTCAAATTATGTGATCCTGGGCAAGTATTTTAATTCATTGTGACGCCATTTTCTTCTTTATCACGTATGAGAGACCCATCAATTACGTAAGTTCAGCAGGTCTGCGTACAGAAAATGCTTTTGTTTGATTTACTAGACTAAACATTAGCTTCATATAAAATGAAAATCTAGCTACAACATATAAGATAAACTTGACTGCAGACTTGCCTCTTCGTTCATTAAATGCATTGTCATCAGGGCTTGGCCAGGAATGTCTCTCACATCATTTTTAAAAACTATCACTTTTAATAAATACATAACTAAAGCATGAAGTAGCAGCCCACTGTTATTTGCAATCAGCAGATTTTACATTAAAATGGCCACAGGATTTGTCACTAACATATGATTTCAAAACTATATAGTATGGGGTTAAAATCTGGAATGGTGTCCTGTCGCGTAAAGTAGTCTTTAGCTAAGGGTATATCAAGCGCAAGTCGATTTTGCAAAACCATAAACTTAATTGCAACCATTTCTGTATTGATCATCAAACAGCCTCCAGCAGTATCAGTCAATAGACGATCAACTACTGTTGACAAGTGACGGATTCTATGAGAATTTAGTATGTCTCCCATTGAAGATATCAATGAACTGAATATGTCACCTACTATTTCTGAAAAACAAGCTCTTTTTTTACATATTAGTTCATTAGCATTTTCATTGCTTCCATTAATTCTTTTTACATGGTAGATTTTGGGGAAAACAATTCTAAATAACAACTCCCATACTACCTGGCACGCAGATTCTAATCAGCCTTATTCCCACACACATAGTTTTTCCAATGTCCAAGCTTTCCGCATCCATGACAGGGAAACCTTTTCTTTGGATCCTCTCTGCTCATTCGTCCCTTTTGTTTACCATTACTTGCCATATTATCACTCTGACTATGCTCCTTTGTCTGTCTACTTGTTTGACCATCTAGATTTACTCCTTGCAGCTCTGCCAACTTCACTTGTGCCCACATCTTCTTTTCTTTCAGTTTCTTATGTCTATCCTCAATGTCATCACCACAGTACTTAGCATACTTCAATATCTCATCTCATCTATGGTCTTATTCTGCCAACAAATCTTATGCTGTTGAATCATCTGACTAATCTCAGGTTTCCGTCCTGTAACAAATCGATATACAAAATGCCCCATATCCTTATCTCCAATACTCTCAAATCCACTATACTGCTTGAATACTTGCAATAACCTTTCATAATAGGCATGAACAGATTCATCTGGTTCTTGAGTAGTTCTATCTATTTTTATCCAATCTGTTTCTTTTGGAGGTATCTTTCCTTTCAAAAATGTAATTACTTGATGATATTTCTTCATCACGTCATCTGAGGGTGCTCCTGTTTTTGAATCTCTTGGAGATTCTTCACTAGACCAATCAACTGTAATTTTACATTCTGTCCATAAATCTGCAGGCACCACTATGTCAAATATACCATCCAAATCCTTCAGCAACACTTTCAAAATGTTCACAAACCTTTCAACTTGCCTATACCATTCAACTGGTTTCTCTCTCAATTTTGGAAACTCGTTTGTAAATGATAAAATATCCTGTTGAGTCCATGGAACATGTACGTATCCTCCACCAGGTACCTTCCTCATAGGACACAACCTTTCTACTTTCCCTGTTTCTTTCATTGGATATGCAGTAGACACTTCCTTTGCCTCTGCGTCTTCCTTTTTCTTCTGCCACCTCACTCTCTGCTTATCAATGTCTCCCCATTTCTGCAAAATATTCAACAATTCTTTCACTTGCAATTTTCTTACAGACCCATTCATATTTTCCAAATCTTTATCACTGAACTCCACTTGGTAAGGCTTCTGTAATACCTTTGATCTCCCTATATCTATTCCCACTCCAGTGGCTAGTTCTGTTAATTTTTCACGAAACAGCCCCGCATTTCTAGTTCTACTCCTGCATATGAACAACAATTCTTCTTCATCAAAGGTGTTCAGTCTATCTATTCCAACATTCCCAGCAATCAGTTCTTCCAATTCTACTTTTAATTTGTAAATATCTAGGATTTTAGGAGGTGAAACCTGTTTTTCAATTCCTTGAGCCCATCTCTCTGAAACTTCTGGCGTAGCACTTCTGATCCCTGAGGATGTCACTGTCTTTCCTTCTTTTGAACTGCTAGGTATAACTCTCCTTGGGGTTTCGCTTATGTTGTCTCTTCTAGGTAGATCCATTAATTAAATTACTGAATTACACTCACTAGCTTGGTCATCGGTTATTATTATTTCTTTTCGGGGATTATTTAAATGTATTACTGTAACTGGTGATTATGCACAGTTTACTTTATCTTCAAATAAATGAACAACAGGACCTATAGTTACAGGTATTGTTAATGCTTCAGGATTCACATTTAAGTGGGTTATTGTCTGCTTTTATTCCTCTCTAGTTTTATTCAATGCTTCCTTTTCTTTATCGTATAGTACTCTATCAAATGTTGGGTCATGTACAACCTGTGGAATTAAAGGAGTTCCTAATACTGGGGCTCTTTTGATAACTTTACTTGGTCCTTCTTGATACGGTGGAGGGTTTTTATTCAAAATGTCTTCTAATAATTAATCCTCTGATTCTCCATTGCCAGTTGCGCTCACATGTTTTGATTTCTCTTTACACTTACTCCCCGTTTGATCCTCAGCCATCAATACAGGATACAACCCTTCTGATACCATTGTTCTTCCCCATCGCTTCATTTGTTCTTTACGCGCCCCATGCATACCTCTGGTATAAAATTCTGAAAACTTTCCTCTTCAACCCTTTTCTTTCTCAAATGACTCAGTCTCCCATTCTTTCAATGCCTCATATTGAGTTAATCTAGGACTTGGTTCTAATTCGTACATTCATATCCTCAAATTCGGTAATAATCTTCCATTAAAAGTACCATACTTTGGAAAAGCTAGAGCACCATCATCATTTGTGTATTCCATCCAATTCACCATCCATACACATGTGTGTGATAACCTCTTTCCATCATCATAAATGAAGCAGGTGTTTTAGGTGGTGAAATAGGAATTCCCTCCCTAATCAAAACGGGGTTATCTTTCTTGAAGAAATGCTTAATTTTTTGAATAAATGACTATTTCCTCATTTCACCATATATTTTCCTAGATGCTTGTTAAATAAAACCATAATCTGCAAAACCTCGAACTTCCCTGACAGGGCGATTCGCGTAAAAGGACAAATGAGAATCGAGCATACAAATTTTCACTAACCAACCAAAATGTAATTCTTATTCGGCTTCCAATCAGCTTTAAGGTCACGCTCGAAATCTGACCAATACTAGCGCAGCTTTTCGTTTGACGTCAGTTCTGCTCCTCTCTATTGACCCCTCCTTTACAATCTGCGTTGCTCACACACCTACTATTTCTACTGATCCCAGCGCAGCTCTCTTTGACGCCAGTGCAACTCCGGCAACTGACCCTCCCTTCACAAGGTCATTTCGTAAACTTCTTTCCCTCTATTTTCTCACAATAATAAATTTATTAACGACAATATATAAACATTTGCTACTCCTTCTGCTCCACTAAATCAAAGGATAGTTAAATTATTTTTACAGCAAGTAAAACCTTCTGCTGACTCTTCTCTAAAGTAAGACCTTCCGTTTACTTTTCATATACTGCAAGTAAAATTATCTGTTTTACCTTTCAATCAAGCAGGGAAGAACGTGCTACTCCTTCAGTGTTACCCTTACTAGTTGATATAACACAAAGTTTCACCAGCGAACGCTCTGCTTTCAATCACTCTCTCTTTTACATGAAATAGTCCCTAGTTCAACACTGCCAGCCTTACCTAGCTTCTCAGTGTTATTTCCAACAGATGAGTAACCTCACTGCAGTGTGGTTTCTATTGCCACCCGCTATTCAATTTCCTGGGAATTCTGGACAACATTAAACAAAACGTAACATAAACAAATACTCAAAATCAATACTTCTCACCAAAAAAGTTAATAAAAACAATAGCTCTGCTACCAGAAAAACTGATGCAGCGGGTTACCAGCAACAGGTAATTTAACACCACATACTCTCCTGGGCCCATAGATTCACTTCACAATAACACTGGTAATAACAGCTGGGGTCATGTTTTGAAATTCTTTAGATTAGTTGGCTTCAGTCCCTAACTAGTCTTTCACTGACCAAAAGTTCTTTCCTCTGGTCAGTGGACCATTTTAGTTAGAACTAGTTGATGGTGAAATGACATAGATTTCTAATTACTTACACTTTCGCAATGATCAGAGTCTTGATGTCTTTTACATTTTTTATCTCAGATTAAATTCTAGTGAACCACTTACACGGCACAGAATAAACTCCGTCTCTCTCAGGAAGGAAAATACAAAATATCAATCAAAAATGCATTCATTTATACTCTGCAATGACACTGCTCTGAAAGGAGAGGACAGAGAGAAAAACACATAGCGCATATACATACATAGAAATATTTACCAAGTATGGTGTGGAAACCATCTCCCAAGCCTAGGAATTGGGAATGGTCCCCCAGGAAAGATCTGGCGAGCAAACGCTTCAGGACAGGATTCAGGACAGACGACCTCTCTATCACCGACGCATGTGAAGCAACCCTCTCTGATGCACTCTTCCACCTCGAGATTCTTCCAAGATCTTCTTCTAAATGAATTTGCTTAAAATAATTGGTTAACAAATGCAATTCTTCTACAGCATCTCAGTCTAGGACATATCTGTGCTCTCGGACAGCGTCCCGGTCTCTTGACCAACTAACCACCTAATGCTACTTCAAGTATATCTTACTGTATGCTTGTACCACCCATTAATTTTTCAAATTTATGAAATTCCTAACTCTGATTGGGCAGGCAAGAGGAGGTGATCATCACACCATGCTTATTTCATATTATTTTCTTTCAGCTCTTTGTTTAAAATCTCACCCCTTAAATTCTATACATCAGTCTTTATTCCCACCTGTGTTCACCATGTAATTGTCACAATTTAGAGAAAAAAAAACAATGGTTCTCATGCACGTCAGTAGACTGTCGCTCCGGTTCCCATGAATGCATCAGCTTTTCATCTTTGACCAACGTCCAAGTTAACATGTCGTCTTCCAGCTAGGTTGCATCAAGCATGCTTAGCAGAATGAGAGGGAATAGACTGTGGTTCACAACTTCAGGCCCATAATAAACAACATTAAAAGAGTCAAAAGACAAATGTTAAAATCAAAAATAAATGGTTTCACTGTATACCACCTACCTCTACTCTAATCCCATTTACTTATTACTAATCTTCCTAAATTACCATTAGTATAACAGCTGGGTTTAGTTTTGCAGCAAGCAGGTGGCAAGCACTTGAGTTTCAAGCAGCCATCTTGTTAGCTACTGCGCAAGTGCAGAAAGTTTCCCTCCAAGCCTAGGGACGTCATACTATGTAGATGCAGTAGACGCATGCGCACTAAAGAATTTCCGTTAGCGGCCATTTTAGCATCACTCTCGAGTTACTGGTTAGTAAAACACATGTGCAAGCTTCGTTCTAATACTTCATGTGTCGTGTGAATGCATATTAATTCCACAAACAAGTTTTAATACGGGGTTACGGGGTTAGCAGTTACATGAGAAGATTACATCCGAGCAAGTCTCTTTTTCTATTTTTTTCACTAGTCCTTGCTCCGAACCCCCCCCCCCCCTTCCGAGGAATTGGCTGAGATCTGAGATCAATTGCCAAAACTATGTGTGCGGTATTGAGTAGGGATAGTTTTGGAGTTGATAGTGTAGATATGGTAGCGAGACCATTTTAAAAATGGACGATCTGCCAAATAGCGTCTGGGACAGATGCAACCAGGAACTAATTTTTTTTGTCTAATCTGAGGCAGTAGAGGGGCCAGATTTTTAGTCCAGGAGTTAGGCTGAGACGACTTTGACAAGAACACTCCAAGATATTTAAAACCATCAGGCATGACCGTCGCTTGTTGCGTCCAGGCCCCAAACTGATCGCTCCCGCACAGAGGCCATAGGTAAGACCTGTGAGCGTTCAAATAAAGAGCAGAGTTTTGGCAAAAAATTCCCATTATTCGAAGCTGGCGGGGTCAGATTGATTCGGGCATGTGAAGAAGAATAGCACATTATCAGTGTATAACGCTATACGGTCGAATACCTGGCGCGACCCTCAAAGCCATAGACCTAGGTGTTGATTCGCACCCATGCCGCGAGTGGTTCCATGGTAAGTGCAAACAGGGAGATAGAGGGCAACCCTGTCTAGTGTCTCTCCCAATATGGAGAGGCTGGGAAGTGGTATCGATGATCCGCACCGAGGCAGTGATGTCTGTGTATAAGAGGCGAATGTACTTAAGAAGTCTAGGGTCAATGTTTAAGTATTCTAGGAGTGCAAACAGATAGGTCCAGCTAAGGGAATCAAACGATTATCCATATCGGCCAGCAGGAGCGCGGCTGGCTCATTCAGCTGATCAACGGAGGCAAATGCTTTGTGTGCACGACAAATGTTACGTTGAGTAGCACGATTGGGCATAAAGCCCACCTGATCAGGATGGACAAGTGTAGTGATATGAGGAATAATGCGGTTAGCAATAATTTTTGTGAGGAGTTTAGCCTCCACATTAAGGCCCCCATTAAGATGGCGGGCGGGCAAAGTAAGCAAAGCTGGACCGCCCGCCATAGGAGCGGCGGTCCTGCCTTGGCAATTAGGATGCGCCCGCCACACTGGCGGGCGCATCCTGTATTTTTACCATTGTGGCGGGCGGTGCTGAAAGCGCCGCCTGCCGCAATGGTAAAAATGCACGTTGTGCATTTCAAAGCACAACATGACAGGCACCGCGCGGTGCCTGCCATGTTGCACTTTGAAATGTGGGGGGGGGGTACCATAGGTACCCCTCATGTGCACCCACCACCCCCCGGCGTCCCTGGGGGCCCACAACGGACCCCCGCAGGGATTCTCCGCATGCCTTTCCGTGGCGGCAATGAAAGGCATTCAAATGTGCCCATCATAATATGGCTGGCGGTGTCTGATAGACACCGCCACCATATTATACCTTTTCCACCCCGGTCGCAAGGCGACCGGGGGCGGAAAAGCAACGAACGGTCTTACCGTCCGCTGCGCCCCCCCGCCATCCTAATGTGACGGGGATATTTAGAGCAAGGATGGCGGGCGGATCGCCCCCGCCATGCCGGCGGTGGCTACCGCCAGCCTGGCGGGGGCAATCCACCGCCATCCTAATGGGCCCCTAAGTAGGCAGATCGGTCTATCAGGGGGTCGGCCCGGTTTTGGAAAAACCACTGTCTCGGCGTGACGCCAGTCGGCACGGAGGCGGCTATCATCTACTCAGCCTGAAGAGCCGCCAAATAGTACGTTGATATTTAGGATGAGTACTTCTTGAAAAACTCACATGGAAATCCTTTTGGCCCGATGATTTACCTGAGCGCATATCCGCGAGGGCACTCTGGACCTCCTCAACGGTGATCGGGGCATCCAAGTCGTCCCGGACGGCATCTGGCAGAGACTGCGAAGGGTTTTTTGATCTTTTTTATGCTGAATTTATGTTAATATTAACATTGTATTTTACTTTAGTTTACTTTAATTTGTTATTTTTATGATCTTGTTTATTTATTATGTTCCAAACAAGTGTAATGATTTTAATTAATCAAATAATAAATTAACTCAGAACTTATGCTCGAACAATCACACTCCGTGCAGTGGGAGGCAGCATTTAAAATACATTTATGGAACATAACACCTTGTAAAATACTGTTTACCTGGGTTTTGGCCACCAAATCGTTATCACCTTTCGCCTCATAAATTCCAGATTGCCTAAAAGGATTTTACCTGACTTAAGAATTATGCTTTATTTTAGGACATACTACCATCTAGTGGACCTTTGTGGTACATGCACTGACCTTATAGTCCCATTCATTGCTACAGCAATCCGCATTCTTGGGTGAAACAAGCTTTAAGAAAACAAAGAAAGCATAAGACAAGTTTGAAATCGACATTAATATAGTTATATATTCTATTATTGAGTTATTAATATAAAAATAACTACAACAAATAAAACAATATCAACATTTACTCAAATTAGATCTGGTGCCCATGCAGAAGTTATTTCTAGTGCAATGTTTAGAAGAGGTCAAGATGCAAAAAATGGCATAGGCGATTTGAGCATTATTTAAAAGCATATGTAAGAAACGCACAGTTGAGGAAGCAAGCCATCTATTAATTAATCTGATTGGAGATGCTGTAGAACAGGGGTCTCCAACCTTTTGTGTAGTCGGAGCTACTTCTGGCCAGTGAAAATCGTCGTGAGCTACTGAACCCGAAGCAACTCACACATTTTTCCGAGAGACCCCCCCACGCCCAGTTTCATTGACTTTAAGCCTAATTTCATCAGAGCCCATACTGTGCATTTCTGCCCTACTTTTCATTCGTTTTTTGTGCCTTTCTGCCCTCTGTTTCACTCGTTTTCCCCTTGTTTTTTGTGGCCTTCTGCTCTCTGTTTCACTCGTTTCCCCTTGTTTTTTGTGCCCTTCTGCCCTCTGTTTCACTTGTTTTTTGTGCCCTTCTGCCCTGTTTCACTAGTTTTTTTATGCCCTTCTGCCCTCGGTTTCCCTCGTTTTTTGTGGCCTTCTGCTCTGTTTCACTCATTTCCCCCATTGTTTTTTGTGCCCTTCTGCCCTTCGTTTCACTCGTTTTCCCCTTGTTTTTTGTGCCCTTCTGCCCTCTGTTTCCCTCGTTTTTTGTGCCCTTCTGCCCTGTTTCACTAGTTTTTTATGCCCTTCTGCCCTCGGGTTCCCTCTGTTTTTGTGGCCTTCTGCCCTCTTTTTCACTCGTTTTCCCCTTGTTTTTTGTGCCCTTCTGCCCTCTGTTTCCCTCGTTTTTCGTGCCCTTCTGCCCTCGTTTTCCACTAGTTTTTCGTGCCCTTCTGCCCTCTGTTTCCCTCATTTTTCGTGCCCTTCTGCCCTGTTTCCCTCGTTTTTCGTGCCCTTCTGCCCTCTGTTCCATTCGTTTTCCATTTGTTTTTCGTGCCCTTCTGCCCCCCTCGTTTTTCGTGCCCTTCTGCCCTCTGTTTCACCAGTTTTCCACTTGTTTTTCGTCCCCTTCTGCCCTCTGTTTCCATCAATTTTCGTGCCCTTCTGCCCTCTGTTGCCCTCGTTTTTCGTGCCCTTCTGCCCTCTGTTGCCCACGTTTTTTGTGCCCTTCTGCCCTCTGTTGCCCTCATTTTTCGTGCCCTTCTGCCCTCTGTTCCATTCGTTTTCCACTTGTTTTTCGTGCCCTTCTGCCCTCTGTTTCATTCGTTTTTCGTGTCCTTCTGCCCTCTGTTTCATTCGTTTTCCACTTGTTTTTCGTGCCCTTCTGCCCTCTGTTGCCCTCGTTTTTTGTGCCCTTCTGCCCTGTTTCCATCGTTTTTCGTGCCCTTCTGCCCTCTGTTTCACCTGTTTTCTACTTGTTTTTCGTGCCCTTCTGCCCTCTGTTGCCCTCGTTTTTCGTGCCCTTCTGCCCTCTGTTGCCCTCATTTTTCGTGCCCTTCTGCCCTCTGTTTCATTCATTTTTCACTTGTTTTTCGTGCCCTTCTGCCCTCTGTTGCCCTCGTTTTTCGTGCCCTTCTGCCCTCTGTTGCCCTCGTTTTTCGTGCCCTTCTGCCCTCTGTTTCCCTCGTTTTTCATGCCCTTCTGCCCTGTTTACCTTGTTTTTCGTGCCGTTCTGCCCTCAACGTCACGTTTAGTCAGACTCTCACGAGAAGCGTCTGCAGCTCCAGGAGAGAAGCGTCATCCTCTTCACCCGCCCCCACCCTCAGCTAAGCTCCAATCCGAGCGGCTGGTTTGGGTGAGGGCGGGGAAATGCAGCCGGAAAAGTAAATAGCCCATGAAGGGCTACACAAGCTACTCCCGGGGTCTCCACGAGCTACCAGTAGCTCGCGATCGACCGGTTGGAGACCCCGGCTGTAGAAGAATTACTAACAACGTACTTAGCTGAAGAAATTGAGATGTATACGAAGTAATGAAATGCTTAAATGATCGATTTGACCCCCAACTAAATATTGACTTTTGTTGTGTCCTATGTAGAAAGACACCAGGAGCCAGGATATATATTTAGGTCTTCTTTATTAGTCTTCAGTTCAGCTTACATCTCTCTTGACTCCAGCCAGCCTAGGGTGGTACCAGCCCCACCAGGAGCAGCCTGCCTAGCTGCTCAGCCCATCTCTAACTGCCACATTCATCCCACTCAGACACTCAGGGATTCCACGCATCATAGGCACACCAACATTCTAAGACCAAGTCACACTCTGGCTGAGCAGCTAGAGGCAGCAGGGCTAGAGTACATGTGATACTAGTATATAGGATATAACATTATCCCCTTTTCTTTAAACAAAAGCAAAAAGGAAACTAGAGAACTAAGCCCAATTCGATTAATGTAACGAAACTCAAAGATGCAGCAAAAGGACAAAGCATCAAAGAAAATAGAACCATAAAAATCAATAATAGTACACATCTCTAGGATGTAGAAATGAAGACAAAACATCTCAAGAGAAAGAACAATTTGGTAAAGAAAGGATGGTTAATATAAATACAATTCAATAGCAATATCCCCCTTAAAAAGTAATTTTTAAACATTTTGAAGCGTAAGCTACAGCAAAACATTGCAAGAAACATAAAACGTAGCATTCTGCATCATACACTGTGACGTATAACTACTATAGCGGAACGGGTAAAAGACCCCACAACTCAAATGCCCAAATACATAACCTAGAATAGTGCTAAAGGTGGAATACCCTACAACTACAATCCCAAGAGTAAGGGAAACAAATCAAATGGGTCGTCACCCATAGAGCCAACCGTAAAGGTACGTACTAATGTACTGCGCAACTGTAAAAGGGATTAAAACCCACATCCAACCCTGCGTAGGAGTTTACCTAGGTAAATACTAATGGGAACAAACCCCTTGCAGAGGTCACATACCCCCCCATGTAGGAGTAACAAACAGACCCATTAACCTGGATCCAATATGGAAACTAACCCATGCCCAACCTCCTAGGAGAGACCACATACCCCAATGAAGGAGTAGAAAACAATCAGACAATTAGTTCATAACCATCCCTCGAGAAAGGGAACAATGTGATAACTACCACAATAAATAAAGGAAGAACAGATAAACCAGTGTCATCACGACATGTCTGTTTACAAGCATGCCCTGCGAAACATCCTTTTCTTCGTAAAAAGAAAACACATCTGTGTTACAAGCAAAACAAAAGTTCCGGGAGCTGTAACAGCCATTTTGCATGTGATGTTTGCATGTGAGGATGATATATAACAAAAAGACCAAGAGAAGATTAAAGTGAAGCGGCAAGGAAAAAAAAATATATCACTATAAGTCACCTCAGCATGCTAGACAAAGAAAAAAACATACCCAAAGAACATTACTCCCGACATACATGAAACGGAGGAACAACCGGATGATTCGCAAAACAACAGTACTTCAAAATGTTCAGAAATGTAACATGCTCAAAACAAATTACCCCCAACATACAATAAACAGAGGGTTGTTACAAATAGTAGCTAGAATATATAAAAAACAGCATGTAAAAGAAATAGTTCTTGCGATGTGTAGCAGGTATTCAGTCAACAATTGGAACAGATATTCATCAACAATACCTTCGACTTAAAAAAAAAAACTTTGGGGCTTACAAATGAAGATGATAATGAAGTTGTGAAGACTCCTCATTGTGCTAAGCCATCATATCGATTTCTCCCCAAAAAACTTTATTAATAATGAGCACGAGCACCGTGGTTGTCAAAAGTAAGCTGTGTGGACTTTATCGCTGCTTCAGACTGCAACCACAAAAGGAGAAAAGCAATAGCGGCCGCCAACTAAAAGATGGCGGCACGCTGTCGACGTCCTGCAGAGTGGCTCACGGTGCGTCCCCGCACCAAACGTCCACAAGGGCCCGATGACGAAGATGAGGCAGCCACACACGTCATACTGAAGAAACAGGTTCACAGAGCCGGAGAACTTCATGCGACGCGGAGGACAGCACGCGAACCATCTGATGGACAAAGATAAGCGCGTGAATGGCTGGTCTCGTGACATAGTTATTTTTCAAATGAAAAATGAGGTTAAACTACCGAGAGTCTAAGGGGCAGCCACAAACCGCAAAAAATTGAGAAATAGGCTTACCCCCATACTCGCATCCGTAAATTGCTTGGGTGGAGAATGTTGAATGAACGTCAGCCTCACATAGCAAAAAAAAAACTGGGCTCAGGAATCACACGGACTAGCCTTTGAGCTTGTCCCAGTGCAGTAAGAAACCATGTTATCTTCCCTTAAGTGCCAAGAGGCTGATAACCCATTTCCACAAACGGCATTACCGAAATTAGCACAAAGTCCACAGTGGATGCACTGTCCCCATTTGAAAATAAAGTCACTCGCCTTGATGCAACTGCTAGACATGCATCAAATATTGCTTAAAGACAGCTTGTGCTAACCTTGTGTTGGCGAGATCGCCGTGCCAAAATAGACAGCATCAAACGTGTAGAATCCAAAGAGGTGCCAAAGACATAGAGCTGACACTTCACCTCAGGAGCTGAAATCTAGAGACCTCTTTAAACCTTCTTGTGCTGCAATTAGCTTCTGTGCAGCAACTGTACATTGTTAGTTCTAACATCGCAAATTGTGCCTTTTCATTTTCTTCATTTTTATTCTTTTAAAGACACTCTTCACACATTAGTGCGATGTGGCTGTAACGCCAACACCTGGTTGTAGAGAGGCTACCCATCCAACTCACAAACAATTTTGTACGTTACCATGTGGCTGGAACACCAGATTTGGCTGTAGTTGAACTACTCCTCCAACTCACTGTAATCCTTTTTGTGGCTGGAACACCAATTTAGTTGTAGTTGAACTACTCCTCCAACTCACTGTTGCTGTAGTATTCCCAGGCTGTAATGTTAGTTGGTGGTGACACTGCTCGTTGGGGCTGTCCATTGGAAGGACACTGGTGGGGCTGGCGCTGGCTTGTAGGATCTCTTGGTATCTCTTGTAGTTCCTTAGTTTCTTTGTTTCTTTGCTGTACCAAGAGTCTCTAGGGTTCAAGTCTGCCCCTCGTCGCCAAAAATATGTTGTGTCCTATGTAGAAAGACACCAGGAGCCAGGATGTATATTTAGGTCTTCTTTATTAGTCTTCAGTTCTGGTTACATCTCTCTTGACTCCAGCCAGCCTAGTGTGGTACCAGCCCCACCAGGAGCAGCCTGCTCAGTCCATCTCGAACTGCCACATTCATCCCACTCAGACACCCAGGCATTCCACGCATCACAGGCACACCAACATTCTAAGACCAAGTCACACTCTGGCTGAGTAGCTAGAGGCAGCAGGGCTAGAGTACATGTTATACTAGTAAATAGGATATAACAACTTTGAGAGAGATACATTTAATATGACATGTCAAGAAGCTGCTGAAACCATGGAGGATTTTGTAACAAGGTTAAGAACCTTCGTAAAACATTGAGATTTTCACAAATTCAGTAACGAAGAAGCAATACGTTTACTTGTCATTGGAAAATGTCACTCTGTCACATTTAGGAGAAAATTGTTGAAAGAATCATTTAATTTAGCAACAATTGTAGAAATGGATCTCTCGGAAGTGATCCAGCGCAAACCCAATAAATCAGGCAGGTATAATTATGCAATAAATGTACTATGGCCAATACACATTCACCCAAATCCCTGATGCGCTGGGGTCAAGTTTGTTAACTTTGCATCATTTTACTCTTGCAACTCAGTCACTAAAATTAATTATCTTGTTCTTTTGCACATCTGAACAAATAATAATCGACTTTTCATCTACTTGGTCAATGGACCAATTAGTTGAAGAGTTGATGGCAATGGTAATTCTAAAGAAAACATTAATCATAAAACTGACTAAATTAACCACAGACTTTTGGTTAGATTTTATAATTTTATCCAGTAATAATAAATGCTCATTGGGGTTACTTTCATAATTACAAATACTGGAAACCTCATGAGAGAGAATAACAATCTAATCATATCAACAAATGCACGATCATTTCAAATATACATTGCAAAGAGTGGATAGATGAAGAGACAATAGATGCAAGTAAAATATGTCAATTATTATACCTACCATTCAGAGGGATAGATGAAGAGACAGAAGGTACAGAGACTAGAAATACGACTGCAAAAATTATTTTCTGCAATGGTAAATTAGATCAAATGCAAACCCAAAGGATCTGTAAGAGAAGACCACCACCCAAGCCTAGGTAGTAGTAGGAGACCCCAGGACCGAGAGTCAGGGGTCAAAGATTCAAGAACAAGGACAGGGACAGGAAGAGCTAGGCTTCTCTACAGCCCGACGATCAGCGGCGCATTCCTCACTCGAACACCTTCAGCCTAAGCGACCTCAACAACGTCAAAACCACACCCCTAAAGCACCTATTGTTATACTCCGTCCACCTATAGCTGCTAAGTTCACATCTTCTAGGTAAGGGATTGGTTGAATTCTAGATGTGGGATGTCTTCCCACCATGAAATCATTTTTTCTCTTGACTTCACTGTTGTTCTAAACAATTTTTACACAGTCATCGATACCTCTTCTATCCCACAAGTACACATGTAACAATTCATTGTACATTTAACAAATTCAACAACTTTGGGTTTCGTTCTCATGATGACACTGGTGTTGGCCGCTTGTCAAATGTTCTGTCCTCTACCAGGTCAAGCTTTTTCAGCCATGCACACTAGTTCAGTCATGTGGTCACATAGTTCCAGCGCGCCCTCAACTTCACCCACCCTTTGTGAGGCTAATTTAACAACATGGATGACTTGTCCATTACTAAAAGAATGGAAAACAAACATTTATTAATTATGTGATAATGTATTTTCACTTTTTACCACCTACTTGATTCTACTTCATGTTAATGGTTAACCTAGCAATGCATAAGCAGGAAAGCAGCATTATTTATTAGGATAAAGCAATATACGTCATGCTTTTTACTGCATACACATGTAGCTGTGCCATGCAAACCTTCTTAATTCATTCTATTCCCAAGAATATTACGTTCCCAGTTCTTTACGCATTCGTTTTAGTTAGTTCATGCATTTTGCAGTGCAAGCTTCCCATGTGTAGTGTATTTGTGCACATTAATCATTCTACCACTACGTGTTATAAGGGTGTTCAATTGAGCAGGTTTATTTTGCGAAATCCTGATCCATCAGAAGCAAGAGCAGAAGCTTATGCAAATAATATGGAAATTGGATGAACTAAAATAACAGATCAAGTCAGACACATGACTACAAGAGGAAATTCAAAGGCTAAAACAGATTTCATGATGAACAAAGATAAAAAATTGTTATAGATGTGAAATTACATTTCCACACTAAGGAACCTGCCCAGCAATGGGACAAAAGGGCCACAAATATGACAAAAATAATAATTTTGCAAATATTTGCAAGGCCAACAACCAACTGTTTAGGCCAGAAATGAACATGAAACCAGAGGAGGTGGAAACGTATTTCTTCAAGGTTTTAACAAAATGTTCGCCGAAGAGTAAGCTGTTTGGGTCACCCTGGATGTCTTTGTTTGCCAGGTCTCCTAATTTGGGGTTCATCCGCATTAGTATATCTCTTCTCCTTTCCGAAGTAAGCCCTGCATTGATATTACCGAGAAAGCCTAGGGCACGTTGGCTCCATCCTAGGAGGAGTTCTACATCCAGTGGAGTGCCTTTAATAGAGGCATCCTAAGCTAAGTCTAGGATCCTAGCCAGGGGTCCTAGAGTGTCCAGTAGTTTCTCTTGACACTGCTTGAGGCAATGTTCCATTCCCTTCCTGTTTTAAACAGGAAGGTCCTTACCTCGGGGTCTAAGTTTAGTGTCATCCTGATTTGTTATCCAAAAAGGGTCTAGGGCATTCTGAGTGTGTCTTTCTCAAGTGGTTTCCTCATCCAAAATTTGATAACTTTTCCTACGTGGTCCAAGGCCACCAGTCAGATCCCCTATGGTGAGTAATGCGAGAGGGATTAAACATCTCCATCCCCGCTGGGTCTTTAATAAAACTGGAGTTATTGGTTTGATCTAGATCCTCATCAAGAAGGTCATCGTCAAATTTTTCAAGGGGATCAAAAATGTATTCAACTGCCTCATCATCAATATGAATTGGTAAGTAATTGTCATCATGATCAGTTGGTTAATTGATGTTTTTTGTGCCTTGAAGGTCAGATGGTCTTCTTGTGCCCCGAGGAGCTCCTGCACGTATTGCGCCAAAAAGGTAGCTCTTCCTCTTTGTGCTGCTAGGGGCACCCATGTCATCTGTAGCTCACAGGCCACCTAGGGATGATACTCTGCCTTTTGTAGCGCGCAGGTTACAATGGGGTTCGAGGTGCTTTGTCTTACCTCCTTTCTTAGGTAGATGGTTCTCCTCTTCGGAGAGATCAGCTGAGTCATCCTCAGCAGTGTGGTCTCTTTTCCTTTTATTAAAGACAGCCTCAACTGCACCCTTCAATGAATGAGGACATAAGTTGTTTCTAAAAAAAAATCATTAATGTACCCTGGGTAAGGGGGGTGTCCTCATTAAACTGTGTCTCGTTCTCTGACATCTTAATTGAAATAGTTATTCCTAAGAATGTATTTAAAAAAAAGAAGCTTTTTTTGAGTATTTTCAATTAGAAAATGTATTTATAAAAGGTGTAAGGCAGTGCTCAGTCATTGGTCTCCCATTGATATTATTTGAAAGATCTTTCTAATTTAATTTGAGGCAAAATGTTAGGGTATCGTCTTACCTTTGGAATTGGTAAAGGTTAACTTTGTCAATGGCTTTGCGTGCCTGCTTGAGCGAAAGTGTAAGCTCTGCTCATCATTAGGGCAGGGGGCAAGCAGGGAGGAAAGCGAGTAGACCAGCATCTGCTGTGTCCGGATAAGTTAGCAGTCAGCTGAGGTCAGAGCGCATTGAGCCTCGAGTCTCTGTGGCGGACAGCTGACTTCGACCTCCGGAGTCCATTGGCCCTGTTGCGTAGACGACAAGGAAAATGTGCAGGTTTGAGAGTGTTTAACTGAATAAGAAATATCTTCTTCCAAGCTTCTTGGTGAAAGTAAGACCCGACCATACATTGGAAGTGTATCAAAACAAAGATGGCTTACTTACCTTCCACGCCTTTTAAAAAAAATGTTTTTTATATATATATAATCAAAACAATTATGACGGACAGTACATTCAGTAAACAGTAGTAGGATTAAAGTATCGAGTACATATGAAAGTGATATCAAATAAACGCCTTATGTTAAAGTTTATAGAAAGAGTATAGAGAGAAAATAAACAGGTACTTATCAAAGAGGACGATGCCTAGTTACCATGACACTTTCTGTTTTTCTATGGAATGTTTTAGTTTATGATGTAACATGTTTTTTAAATCATTGCATGTGTAGGCAGCAATACATTTATTGCATATTGGTAGCCTCCGGTCCTGTAATGAAATCTCTACTTAATAAAAGACAGAAGTGATTGTGATGCAAGTTACTATGAGCAAGTGCATTTTTTTAGGTCACAAACAAATAAAAAACACAGCTGCAGTAGAGTTGAAAGTAGTACAACACTCAGCCACATTTTATTTTATTTTTTTATTTTGAGACGTTTTACATAGCGCAAACATGGCCCATCAAGGTATCGCAGCACTATACAAATAGAAAAAGTACAAATAGCAGAAAAGGTGTAGATAAAGGTCGAGAAGCAACAAGGAATCCACAACCAGCTATACAGTGATTTTGTAGCAGACAGCTGGCAGATTCAAGATCCTGAGGTGCTGAGGGACTTCCAGGCTTCTTTTGGAGTAATCTATTAAGCTTATTACATCTTTTTTGAAGAAGGTAGTCGAGGGGTTTCACCTGATTTCAGGAAGCAGTGCATTCCATATTCTTGGGGCTAGACCGGATTAGTAGGGGTTGTGTGGTTTCTTTTTTTTGAACTTCTGTGGTTTTAAGAGAGTTGGCACTTTGTTATGTAGAAATGAGGTGAACCAATTTAAAACTGGACCAGACAGCCACATCCTTGGCTCCAGAAGGTCCATCATGCTGTAATGTTTGACCGTGTTGAACGCAGAGGAGATATCAAGAAGTATAAGCAGGCACGGATTGTTCTGATCAAGCAGTCTCTGGGTGTCATCTACAATGTGTGTTAAGGCTGTTTCAGTGCTATGTCCCTATTTGAAGCCAGATTGGCAATAGTCTAGGAGCCTAAACTGCTTAATGTAGTTGCGGATGTACGCATTTCTCAGGTAATTTTTCTAGAGTTGGGATATTGGTAATTGTACGGAAATTATTGAGTTCAAAGAGGTCGGCATTAGAATTTTTTAAGGTTAGGGGAGACCTGACCTATCTTTAAGCAATCGGGGATCCTGCCCTCAGAGAGTGATGCATTTACATTCTTTGTCCAAAGCGGGGGTTTTCAAGATCTAAGCTCTTTGATGATCTTGACAGGCAGAAAATCAATGAAGTGGGTGCAGGGTTTTATTGATGATAGTATTTTGAGTATCTGGCTTTCATCCATAAGTTTGAAGGCATTTGAAGTAGCGTTTTGTTTTTTGTAGTATAGCTAGTAAGGGAGGATCTCAACCAGGGGCCGCACTGGGCCTAGACTGGGCTGGACCTACCTTGGTAGGCACTGTGAGGTGAGTTGCAGTTCTGATTCAATCTTTTTACTCTATTCAATGAATTGGGCGGAGAGTTTAGCTCCGCTGGGCAGTGACTCATTGACTACCGAATGGTGGTTAGATTTGCCAATACTTTGTTGTTTGAACATTTCGTATAGTTTTTTTGGGTCCGTTTTTAGAGTTGCTAAGTTGTGCCCTAAAATAATCTGCTTTTGATCTTCAGAGGAATTTGTTGTAGGAGCTTCTTGTCGACCTCCGGTGTTTGAGATGAGCTGAGGAGGGTGACATTTTACATGCTCTCTCGGCAAGCCTGAAGTTGCGCCTTTCCTCGTAAAGATTGCAGTTGAACCAAGGTTTGGAGTGTCCACTGGCTATTTGTTTAGGAGCAATGGTATCAAGAATGTCTGACATGGATTATATGTAATGTTAGGTAAACGCATTCATTTTTATCATGTTAGTGAGAGGAGGGTTCTTGCTAATAGAAGTTAAATTGGTTAGGTTAATATTTCTGAAGTCTCTGGCACATTGTCTATGTATAAGAGGTTGGCCCCGTTTAATCAGCACATTTTCCAAGATAAGGAAGGAGATTAGGTAGTGATTTGACCAATCACAGGGGGAAACAGATTCCAGTTGTATAGCTTTACCCGTGACAATCACTAACCCCTTGCATGCTAATGACAAGGTGAACTCGTCATGATGCACTGGTTGACCTGTGCTGATGACAAGGTCAACTGGTCATGTATAAGGGGAAAATGAGAGAGCCAGCGCAGGACGGGGAAAACCCCTTAGCATCCAAGGTGTTAAATTGAGGTTAGAACCTCTATTGTGTGTTGGGCCATTACATGACTGGGCACGGGTGAGATCTGAGAAGGCGGCCTTGAAGGTGGTTAATATGGGGTCATTTGGTGTGTCTGTCTGGTGGCCTTGAAGGTGTTTAATATGGGGTCATTTGGTGTGTCTGTCTGGTAGGAGGAGATGTTCTCAGTTACTTGTTCAAGGAAAGATGAGTTGTTTCCTGGGGATTATGTGTAGTTTGCATACGGACTTGTCATTGTTCCATATTTCAATACCTAGGTGTTCACACAAGGACAATAACAACGTAGCAATTTGTGCAGGTTTCAAGGTTAGTGTTGAGCGTTAGATGTATGCTTTGTCGCCACCAACTCTTCCAGATCTATCCAAACTGATGCTGTCATAGTTGGGTGGAACAAGAATGTCTAAAATGGGTGAGGAGGATTCATTGAGCCACATTTCTGTTAAGACTAGGAGGTCGAGATCATGAGCGAAGACGAGATTGGCGATATCAGCTGCATGTCTTACCGCAGACCTGCAGTTAAGAAGCAAGGACTTGATATGAGATTTGGTTACTATTGTCTCTTGGTGTGTTATAGGGACATGGAATAGATTGTTTGTTCAATGTTCTGTGGTTGAAGCTAGGTTTTCTGAGCGCATTGGAGGGAATATTTTGGATGGTGAGTGGCGAGGGTGACAAGCCTTTATGTGTAGAGGTATATGATAGCAGAAGGAAATGAATATTCTGTAACCCTCTGGGGTCTGGAGGAGGGATTGAGCTAAGGTCTAGATCTCCAATGCAATGTCAGTGAGTTCTCAATGATCTATGTCCCCTGCCAGGAGTAGTTGGTCCTTCCCCTCGAGGGTGGAATATATTGTTTGGAGTGTGGGGTTCTTTTAATCTCAGCGGTCAGGTTGGGATTGAGAAGCTTCTCCAGCTTCGAAGTGATGTGCAAAAGGTTCCAGAGATCTGCTTCAACTAGCTAGAGGTCTTGAATGAGATCAGCTAGCTTGTCCTCAGTGGGAGGATGGTCAACTATATGGATGGGAATGTAATGCGGCATAGGGAAGGGAGGCAAGTGTGGTTTCTCCAGTGAAGAGGGAGTGTTCACCATACCAGAAGGGTCGTAAGGTGAGGGGTGTAATAGTTGCAGTGGTTGGAGGATGAGAGCTAGTGGAAGTTATACTAGAGGTGATAACTTGAAAAGGGGTGGGAGGAAGGCTTGTAGGTGTGCCAGCGATGGGCCTCATGTATTGACAGGAGTTTGATGTGAGCGGGTTTGGGGTCAAAGTTGTTGACCGGGTCGTCATTTGGCTCACAGATGGGTTAGCAAAGAAGAGGCCCTTAATTGACGAAGGGCAATTCATATCCCTGAAATCCCCAGGTTGGGGCTGGAGATAGTTATCGTTTAGTGGGCATTAGTTCCCACCCTACTGTGGTCTAAGGGAATGGACAGGTACGAAAAGTGGATTGTGGGGGAAGGACAAGAATCTTCACAGGGAATAGGTGATCTGGGGCCAACAGCGACTGTACCAATGTTAGAATAGCGAGAATGGTCGCAAGGAGGCATAGGTGATAGTGTAGGGGGGACTGGATGATGCCAGTGTTTCAGTCTTTGAGCAGGAGGAGAAACATTGACTTGTAGAATCAATGGCGGCAGTACTCGATACTGTATTTTTTATTTTCATGAAGATTTCGTCAACCCTCTCTAAATTCCGGTCAGATGATTGTATGAGAACTTTCCCATTGCTGTAAAGGAAAATAGTTGCTTGAGCCTGGAAGGCCGGTGAAGGGGTTATGGACATTCGTACACCATGTGTTGTTTTCTTAGATGTGTTGAGATGCTATAGCTCTCCTCCATTGGGCTCTTCCGCTGGTAAAGATGATTAAATTATTAACCACAACTCCTTCTATTGCACAGAAGTAGGCATCGAATATGAGTGTTTCAGAGTGTAGTTTGAGTAATTTATGTTTGTTAGTTCTTCGTGACATTTTTAGATAAATTAGGGGGATACTTGATTTTGAACGCATTGTGGCCCACCTATGACAGCAAACTATTGCTAGTATTTAAGTTTGTAAGCTCTATGGTGGTTATTGGTATACCGGACAAGGTCGCAGAAACGGTCGCTCCCCTCACCTCCCTCTCCTGGTGGTATTGTATACATTACTGCTAATCCACTAGCTGTTCTGTTTATATTCCATTCGAATAGCATTGTGCAGCGCTTCTGTCTGTATCTCATTAGCATAGCATTGTGCAGCGCTCGTGACTTCTGTTTATATTTCATTCTGATAGCATTGTGCAGCGCTCGTGACCTACGCGCCTCATATAGAAATTTAACAGTTGTATGTGGGCTTTCTGTGCAGCGCTCGTGTTGGTAGACAACTGACATTGATAACAGATAGCTCTGGGTATAACGCTACTTGCCTCACATTAAACTCCGCTAGCGCTTTCATGGTAGTGCACCTCGAGGTGTGTAGCGCTTTGGATAAATAACTTTCGTGCATTTGTTTACCCTGCAGCCATTTTGTATTAACCCCTTGGCCCGTCCCAGACCCTCCCTGCACCTAGATCCCACCTCCCAGCTGACCCTCCCACCCACAGAGGTAGAGCCTGCGCTTGCCCTCGAGTAGAGCTGTGACCACCCTGCTCCACGCAGAAATGGTCGCTCCCCTCACCTCCCTCTCCTGGTGGTATTGTATACATTACTGCTAATCCACTAGCTGTTCTGTTTATATTCCATTCGAATAGCATTGTGCAGCGCTCGTGACTTCTGTCTTAATCTCATTAGCATAGCATTGTGCAGCGCTCGTGACTTCTGTTTATATTTCATTTTGAAAGCATTGTGCAGCGCTCGTGACTTCTGTTTATATTTCATTTTGATAGCATTGTGCAGCGTTCGTGACTTCTGTTTATATTTCATTTTGATAGCATTGTGCAGCGCTCGTGACTTCTGTTTATATTTCATTTTGATAGCATTGTGCA
Organism: Lissotriton vulgaris; assembly: GCF_964263255.1. Lineage (NCBI taxonomy): Eukaryota > Metazoa > Chordata > Amphibia > Caudata > Salamandridae > Lissotriton > Lissotriton vulgaris. The sequence goes on from NC_141691.1 coordinate 800,095,289, forward strand.
GCGCTCGTGACTTCTGTTTATATTTCATTCTGATAGCATTGTGCAGCGCTCGTGACCTACGCGCCTCATATAGAAATTTAACAGTTGTATGTGGGCTTTCTGTGCAGCGCTCGTGTTGGTAGACAACTGACATTGATAACAGATAACAGCCATTTTGTATTAACCCCTTGGCCCGTCCCAGACCCTCCCTGCACCTAGATCCCGCCTCCCAGCTGACCCTCCCACGCTCCGCCCCCTCCACTCTCCATTTATGCCAGATGTCCCAACGTGCAGCGTCCACGCGCTACGGCCGCGCCGAAGGTGCGCCAAAGGTAAGCCCGTCTACGCCCGTCCGCGCCTGGACCGCGCCCAGCCCCGTACCTCCCACACCACCCGCATTACATACGACGCCTCCACCCTCCTTGCCCTTAACCCCGGCCGACTCCCCAACTGCGCCCAAGCCGCTCCTGGACACACCCATGGACCCTTCTCCTGCAACCCCTGAAAGTTCGACGGCACCAAGCACATCTCATCATCCACGAACACACAACAGATTACTGACTCCAACCACCTAAAATGCATCCTGCTCAACACCCGCTCAGTCCACAGACACGCCATCGACCTCTGGAACCTGCTAGACACCATTTCTCCCGACGTCGCCTTCCTTACAGAAACATGGATGAATGCCTCATCAGCCCCAGACATCACCATTGCCATCCCGGAAGGATACAAGATCATCCGTAAGGACCGCACCGACCAAACAGGAGAAGGCATCGCTATCGTCCATAAGAACTCCATCCGCATCTCAACCAGCTCAGACGTCAACCTTGCTAGCGCCGAACACCTTCACTTCCAGATCCACACCGACCCCAAGACCACAATCCGAGGCACACTCCTCTACCGACCTCCAGGACCCCGTGCACAATTCAGCGACGTTATCACTGACTTTATCACCCCACACGCCCTCCCCTCCGAGGAATACATTCTACTGGGAGACCTCAACTTTCACCTGGAAAAGAGCAATGACAGCAACGCCACCTCCCTTCTGGACAATCTCGCCAACCTCGGACTCAAACAACTTGTCACTACCCCCACCCACATCGCAGGTCACACACTCGACCCTATCTTCACCTCCAGCAAACATGTCTCCTTCAGTCACACCACTACTCTCCATTGGACGGACCACAGCTGCGTACACTTTATCTACAATAAGACCACAACTCACAACCATCCTCAACCTACTCTGCGAAGAAACTGGAACAAAATCACCATCGAACAGATCTCCTCATCGCTTCTTCTAAACCCCCCTGCCCACTCTTCAAACCCCGACCAAGCAGCCATTAACCTCACCCAATGGCTATCCAACAGCGCCGACATCCTAGCACCGCTGAAAAAACTTCAAATCAAACTAGGCAGCAAAAACGCCTCCTGGTTCAACGATGATCTTAAGAAATCGAAGAAACTCTGTCGCTCCCTCGAGAAGGCCTGGAAAAAAGACCCAAACACCAGCACCAGGGACGCCTTCAAAAACGCCACCCGCATACACCACCAACTAATCCGAGCTGCCAAGAAAGCCGCATTCAAAGACCGACTAGACAACAACGCCCACAACAGCAAGGAATTATTCAACATCGTCAAAGAATTTACCAACCCCTCAGCCAACTCCAATGATATCACCCCCTCTCAAGCCCTCTGCGACTCCCTAGCTTCGTTCTTCCACAACAAAATCGCAGACATCCACAACAGCTTCGACAACCGACCCGGAGACCAATAACCCAACCTTCTGCAGGACCTTCACCCCCCTTGAACATCCTTAATGACTGGAACCCAATCTCCACTGAGGACACCATCCACCTGATGAACTCCATCCACTCAGGATTCCCCACAGACCCCTGCCCTCACCACATCTTCAACAAAGCAGACTCCATCATAGCACCACACCTCCGAGACGTCATCAACTGCTCACTCAGCTCCGCCACCTTCCCAGAAAGCTGGAAACACGCAGGACTTGGCGCCCTTCTGAAAAAACCCACAGCGGACCCCACGGAACTCAAGAACTACCGCCCCATCTCGCTCCTTCCCTTCCCGGCCAAAGTCATCAAGAAAGCCATCAACAACCAGCTCGCCGCCTTCCTCGAAAGCAACAAATCGCTCGACTCCTCACAGTCCGGCTTCCGAGCCAAACACAGCACGGAGACCGCCCTCATCGCAGCAACAGACGACATTCGAACTCTACTGGACAATGGAGACACAGTCGCCCTCATCCTCCTCGACCTCTCCGCAGCCTTCGACACAGTCTGCCATAGCACCCTTCTACAGCGCCTCAAAAACATCGTAATCCAAGGAAAAGCACTGGAATGGATCACCTCGTTCCTCACCGGAAGAACCCAGAGAGTCCGCCTCCCACCATTCAACTCAGAGGCCTCTGAAGTCATCTGCGGCGTACCCCAAGGGTCCTCACTCAGTCCCATTCTCTTCAACGTTTACATGAGCCCCCTTGCGGCCATCGCACGCCAACACAACCTCAACATCATCTCCTACGCGGATGACACTCAACTGATCCTATCACTCACCAAAGACCCTAACGGCGCCAAAACCAACCTACATGAAGGAATGAAAGAAGTAGCCGAGTGGATGAAGCACAGCCGTCTGAAATTGAACTCAGACAAAACAGAAGTCCTTATCTTAGGTACCTCCCCCTCCACTTGGGATGACTCTTGGTGGCCAGAGGCCCTTGGAAAAGCACCCATCCCAACGGACCACGCACGGAACCTGGGCGTCATCCTGGACTCCTCACTCTCTATGAACAGACAAGTCAATGCCGTTTCATCATCATGCTTCAACATTCTTCGCATGCTCAAAAAACATTTCGCTGGATCCCCACCGAAACCAGAAAAACAGTCACCCATGCACTGGTTACAAGCCGCCTGGACTACGGAAACACCCTATATGCCGGTATCACCGCAAAACTCCAGATAAAAAACTCCAACGCATCCAGAACCCATCAGCCAGACTCATACTAGACATCCTGCGTAAAGACCACATCTCTAGTCACCTGAAAAACCTCCACTGGCTCCCCGTCAATAAGAGGATTACTTTCCGCCTCCTAACCCACGCACACAAAGCACTTTACGATCTTGGACCCGAATGCCTCAACACACGACTTTCCTTCTACACCCCCTCTCGCCAGTTACGATCTTCCAACCAAGCCCTTGCTACCGTACCTCGCATCAATAAAACCACCATGGGAGGTAGATCCTTCTCCTACCTCGCAGCTAAAGCCTGGAACTCACTCCCCACTCACCTTCGTCTCACTCAGAACCACCTTGCATTCAGAAAGCAACTTAAAACTTGGATATTTGACAAGTAATCCCCCCCCCCTTCTTCAAGCGCCTTGAGACCCTCCGGGTATGTAGCGCCCTATACAAATCCTTTGACTTGACTTGACTTGACTCGTCTCCCCTTTCAAGTTGGCCACCTCAGTGAGACCCTCCGCGATACTCTTTTCTCCCCAGGTCTTAAATCATTTGCCTTCGTTCGGACCTCAACCACCCTCACTCGACCCTACTCCCGCTCACCCACCAGGACCTTTACTCTGAGAACTTTCCATTGACAGCTGAGATCTAGCCATTTTGACTGATGCCCGGTGGAGCTACCTCGCATGCTAAAGGGGAGATGGGTTATGGTTACCCTCCTTGACCATCACCTACCCAGCCGGTCTTTTGGCAAACCCTCCTGCCTCTCTCCTGACCTTATCTCTCTCCTCCCCCTAACCCCTACCCCTCTCCGCTCTACTCTTCTCCACTTTCCAACTACTGACCTTTGCCCTCACCTGTCCTGGCCCTTAGTCCCCACCCTGTTTATCTCTGATTTTTCCCTCGTCAATTGAGACCTAGCTATTTTGTCTGATGTCCGATGGAGCTACCTGGTTTAGCTAAATTGAAGACTGGCCGGGGATTCCCTCCTTGGACGTCACCTACCCAGTTGGTCTTTAGACAGAATTCCTTTCGTGTCTCCTGTTGTCTCTTCCCTCATCCTCCCTCTATTTAAGTCTCTCCTTCTCTCAATCTATTGCTTATATTTTACATATTGTGTAATTGTTATCATTTTCTGTTACATTGTGGAACCTAATCTAAAGTGCTCTGATACCTTCGGGTCTAGCCAGCACTATATAAAACTCTTTAAATAAATAAAAAATAAATAAGTATAAAATGACCTAATTGTTATAAATGCAATACTGTGTGTACATTTGGCTGCAAATAGATGACTAAAGCACAGGAAGGGGAGATAAGTGCAAGAGTGTTGTCATAGGGTGTCAGCGAACAACCTCTGCAGATGTCTCTGTTGTTGTTGCTGTCATATTTATTTATTTATTTATTTATTTTTGTGTTTTATAGAGCGCAAACTTGACCCGTTAGGGTATCAGAGCGCTTTACATAGTCCAAGAGTTGTATAAAAGGCATGGAATCACAGAAGTACAAGGGGGATGCAAGGAACACAAGGTACAGTTAGTATTACAGTTGCAGAGGACACAGGAGGGAAGGAAGGAAACAAGGTATAGTTACCATTATAGTTACCAAGTCATAACTTTATTCGGTTAAAAATAAATAACCATAGAAGTACATGCAAAATTTCATTAATCAGGGATACAAAAACAAGAAATATAAAGTACATTGCAGAGTTAAGGACCAACATAAATAAAAATTTAAAATTCTTAAATACCAATTGATTTACACAATCTAAGAACATTTTTTAAAAATTCAGAAATAGATGCCACAATCCAAATAACATCTAATCTCTGCAGTATAAGAAATGCAGGGCGGCAGCGGTTAACTTCCATCTCCTTCAGAATGGGAATAATCAGTCTTCTCCGTGGTAATATATAGAATTTACAAAAAAATGTAATGTGAATATCCGATTGTTCAGCAAGGGCATCACACGGGCATTTAATTAAATCACGTGACCATGAATTCATAACGGGGAAACTAAAAACTCTAAAAAGAATATTTAACCTAAAACGTGGTAAAATAAACTGGTCATGTTCACTCATGGAAAAGGTTAGATATGGTTGTATTTTATCCTGTGCCAATATCGTTTGATGAGCTACAACAGTTTTTTTCTTTAATTCCTCACTTATTCGTATATCCTCAAGGTATCTCATACAATGTTCTTTTAATGACTTCCTTGGGATATTGCACATTGAAAGTGGATCTTCATAATAATTCTGACAACTCATTTTCACCCAATTTTTTTTTACATAATCAAACCATCTTATCCTACTCACATGATCTAAACATAAAGCATCCTTTATGATAGCACGGTTCAATGCACACTCATCGTTGGTCCAAACCCTGTGCCATGTTAATATTGGCTGGACCCTAATTCTGTCTTCAATGTACGGTTGTCCAAGCTCCATGTGGCAAATATAGCTTGAGACACTCTAGGTACAGCTAAGATGTGTCTCAAAAACATATTTTCCACAAGCTGGATTGATTTTACATTGGCATATCCCCATATGCCAGGACCGTAGGCAGCAATTGGAATACATGTTGCATTAAAAAATTTTAAAAGCGTAACTATTGTTTTTTTCCCCATTTTTTTCGAGAAATTTTTTAGGGCCATAATTGATTTACAAAACAAAAATTGTCTTGCTCTTATAGCACTTGTCTAAAAAGGGGGCGAGTACGCACCCCTGCCGTACCCTGCACCCTATGGCAAATGGTCTAGGGCATTCTCCGTTTTTTCGATAGCGCACTGTAGCAGTGGCACCTAAATATACTTCTCGAAGAAAGTAGATTAATTTTTCTTCTACCCCTAAATTTTCCAAAATGGACCATAATTTACTATGTGAGACGCAGTCAAATGCTGACGTTAAATCAACGAAAGCAAAATAAATGTGCTCCTGCCTGGCCCTAATGTATTTTTGCTGCAAGATAAATAAATTTAAGCCTTGATCCACAGTTCCTACCCCTTTTTGGAACCCATACTGGAGATCGCTGATAATGGAGTTATCTTCGGCCCAACATTGAAGTCTACTTAAAATTACTCTCCCAAGGATTTTTATAGAAGAATCCAATAGGGAGATTGGTCGATAACATATAGCATTCTGTCTGTCGGATATATGATGTTACAACGCGGACTGTAACAACGCATACCGTTACAACGCATCTTTTACAACGCGAATACTGTTACAACTCATGTATTTACAACGCATTTTTTTACAACGCAGGTACCTTTACAACGCATACCATTACAACGTAAGTATTGGTAAGTATATATTAATATTAATATTATAATCGTAAATTAATTTTCAAAAATATAATTTAATGTAATTTAATTTAATTTAATTTAATTTCAATTAATTAATTTAATTAAATATTTTAATAATTTAAAATTAATGTTACTTTATTTTTACCCTGTACCCCTGTACCCCAAAAACTCAAAACTGACCCTCAACCCCAAAAATAATTTAATGTAATTTAATTTAATTTCAATTAATTAATTTAATTTAAAAATAATTTTAATTTATTTTTACCCTGTACCCCAAAAACTAAAAACTGACCCTGAACCCTAAAAATACCCCTTTACCCAAAAACTAAAAACTGACCCTGAACCCTAAAAATACCCCTTTACCCAAAAACTAAAAACTGACCCTGAACCCTAAAAATACCCCTTTACCCAAAAACTGAAAACTGACCCTGAACCCTAAAAATACCCCTTTACCCAAAAACTAAAAACTGACCCTAAACCCTAAAAATACCCCTTTACCCAAAAACTAAAAACTGACCCTGAACACTAAAAATACCCCTTTACCCAAAAACTAAAAACTGACCCTGAACCCTAAAAATACCCCTTTACCCAAAAACTAAAAACTGACCCTGAACCCTAAAAATACCCCTTTACCCAAAAACTGAAAACTGACCCTGAACCCTAAAAATACCCCTTTACCCAAAAACTAGAAACTGACCCTGAACCCTAAAAATACCCCTTTACCCTAAAACCCAAAACTGACCCTGAACCCTAAAAATACCCCTTTACCCCAAACATATAACATTTAAAATATAATTATATACTTACCAATACTTACGTTGTAATGGTATGCGTTGTAAAGGTACCTGCGTTGTAAAAAAATGCGTTGTAAAAACATGAGTTGTAACAGTATCTGCGTTGTAATAGATGCGTTGTAACAGTACTGCGTTGTAAAAAATGCGTTGTAACAGGTGTATACCCTGTCTGTCTCCCTTTTTAAATATGGGCACAATTACAGAAATATACCAAGAGGGATTTATGCCCATCACGAAACTTGCATTAAATAATTTTACTAAAAAAGGTCCCCATAGATCGGTATTGTTTTTAAACAAATCAGGTGGTATTCCGTCTGGGCCTGGAGCTTTACCTCCCTGAGTTGCTTTAAGGCTTGCTATTACCTCTTCCAGGGTGACCTCTACTTTCAATAGATGTAGATAGGTCTAACGCCGCCCTATTGATCTGCCCCAGGATCAAATGATCCACTATTGGTGGTCGGACATTCTCCCACACAATGCCCAAAGCCTGGAACGAACTGCCTGAAAATCTGCGCAAGGAAACCAGACTCCTGCCTTTCAGGAAAAAGCTAAAAACCGTGCTCTTTCAAGAGGCATGGGGTAATATCTAGTCTGCTTTCCCCCTGCCAGTACTCACTCGCCTGTCAAGCGCTTAGAGACCCCGGGGTGATAAGGCGCTCTACAAGTCGAAAATACAAATACAAATTAGCTCTCACTTCCCCTAAGGTTTGGGGTGGAGGCTGTTGCCCCCCTTCTGGGTTACTATACAATTGAGAGTAATGATTTACCCAATTTTCTTCAGAAATAGCAATTTCGATACAGGCTTTAGTGTTTTCACCAAAGAATGGGGCATTCGCAGCTTTCCAGAAAGCAAAAGAATCCCTGTTCTGTGAGGCCTCCCATAAAGACTCCCACGCCTCCCTTTTAATTGCCATTTTCCTTTTTTTCAATACCTGATAGTAATGCCTCCGAGACTCCTTAGCCAATATGGGGTAACGGGGGGTGGCGTGTAGTGCATGCTTAAGTTTCGTATGGACCTTTGTACAAACAGAGTCAAACCAGCTTTTTTTCTGCGATTGTTTTAATCCACCCATAAACTATCATGAATTTGGGATGCAATATTATCAAACTGTTTAATAATGTCCTGACAGTCGGAGTTCTCGTCCAGGACGGTCAAGAAACTGGGTAGACATTTAGACAATAAATTACCCAAAAAGTCATCAGGGGCCACCTAAGTCCATTTAAGAGAGTAACCATTTTGTCTTCCGAAACTTGCATCCGGGGCGTTCTGCCTACATAGTTGGCCGGCACCTAATTCACGGAATGGATGTAAAATCTCCAAAGTTAGAGGATAGTGGTCACTTAATGCAACATTCAGGGTCTGACAGGATTTGATCTGGTGTCCAAAACGGGCAGAGACTAAAATAAAATCAATGGTAGAGGGCGCACCCCTGCCAACAAATGTTGGGACAAAAGGGGACCCAATCTGACCAATTTCGTTTGCATACCCTAGGTCCCCAGAGAAAATGATGTCATTTAGCAAATCCGCGCACACAGAGTGCTCAAAGTGTGTTAAATTGGTATCCTGATCGAGCATGATGCCACAAGCTCCTTGACGTCCCTTTTTACAAACTCTACAATTAAAGTCACCTCCCCAAATAACTGATACATCTTTCAAATTTGTATCAGTTTGTTTAATCAAATCATTATGCAGTTTTTTTTGCGTTGCTTTAATATTGACTGCGAGATATTATTATAGAAATTAATAACTATAACACATGCCACGTTTTTTGTGTGTATACTCACTAACTGATAGTAACTATTATTAGATAGTAAAAGAACTTTCTGGTATTGGAGCTGATTTGATAAGAATATGCACAAACCCCCTTTAGCCTGCCATGTGAAACGTCCACTGCTGGTGTGAACAGAGTTTTATAACCAGGAAGATGAAGTGGCGCTGTTAACCATGTCTCCTGGAGACATAAAATGTCAAACTCATTTATGGTATTTAACCAAATTGGGTTAACTATTTTAGCCCTAAGGCCTGCCACATTCCAAAACATTATACGGCATACATCCCCGTTGTCCACTGGGATAGTGGGACTACCTGGTACATTCCACGTCGAGATCTCCCCCGATGCATCTCCCCCAGTGTGTAAATTACCGGAAACACCACTTTTCCCATTAATACTAACTTCCTGTATATTATCACTGTGTCCACATCTGACCATTGAACCTCTTACTAGGGGAACTTAGTTAACGTACCTCTTCCCCTCCGTCACTTCCCTGGACACTCCCCCTGCCAACTGATCACCATTAGGTGGACTTTCAGAAGTTATTTGGCTTACATCAAAGCTAGATGTTGGAATATTAAAACCATTATAATAAGGATCAACTGGTCTAGCCGCATTGTGGGCTCCTAAGTGATACATTGCCCCTGGGATGGATGCTCTGTCTATATGAGAATCTCCTTGTTGGTATCTTGCCAGTGGCATAACTTGTGTCCTAGGATAGAAGTGACTCAGGTCTTGCGTGGATATACCACCCTCCCCTCTCTGAGCACACCAGCCTTGTAGGAAGGACGTTGCGCGCCTATCCTTAAAGTTAACAATGATCAGATCCCCTGGTAGATTTTTTAACCTATGTCCCAGCCATCCCACTCTCCTTACATGGAGTATTTCCCCATTTATATATGTCTGGAGCGGTCTGTTTTTGCTCAACCAATGAATTACTTTATTTTTCAGCTCAGGGTATCCCTCTGTTTTCCCTTCAGGTAATTCGGGGACCCCCGCTAAGACGACTACGTAAGGGGCTGCTTCAGGTGGCAATTCAATACGGGGTAGGGCTCTATTTATTTTTACACCCATGCTACTTTTCCTGTCAGAATTGGGGGCTAGGTTTACCTTATCCACCTTGCCTACCCCTTTCTGTGTTATATCACCATTAGTAATGTTCAACTGCGGCACAGGATTGGATAACTTCTGTCTCACATCATTCTGATCAGTACCGTTCTTTGCCCCAGATGTAATAGTTAGCTCATCATGATTTAAAGTCAGGGTTTGGGTCTGGTTTAGAGGAGGTGCAACCATTCTGTTGATTAGTGAAGTGTTAGATTTTATTTCTTCCTCTAAAGTACCCAGCTTCTCCCCTATTCTTTTTATCCTTTCAACCAATGGTATGATCAGTGATTTGAACATTTGCTCAGTTTTTTCAAGTAGAGCTTGGGACTGAGGGGACAGTGTGGCAGAAGGCTTTAGCACTGTTTTCCTTGGGGCAAGGGTATTTTCCAGAGATGGAATTGCACACAGTTTTGGCGTTTTTGCCGCTCTACCCCTGTGCTTAGACCCCCCACGCTTTCTTTTGGAGGTGAACCCCTGCCCTTCCAAAATAGTTTGGGGGCTATTTAATGAGGGACAGGGGTCACTCTCTTCAGAATTAATGTCTAGTATCCGCTCTACACTTAAATCCTCTCCAATAGTTTCCCTTTTTGAGACTCTAGATGTATCCGGAGAAAATAAATGGGGCGAGGTACTATGCACATTAAATCGGTCTTTATCATTGCTGGGTGTTAATGGCAATCTTGGTGGTGTAATGGCTAGATTTATAGGTCCTAAAGAAGACCGCCTATTATAAAATGGTTCTTGGGATAGGCGACGCTCCGTAATGGCGATCTCATGTTCTAATACTGAGGCCGCCCTAGTGATGAACTGATCTAAAGTCCCTGTAATTGTACCACCCACCACAGACTCCCTAATTTTCCTCATTTTTGATGTCATTTTACTTATCGTTAATAACCTAAATATTAAAATATACAGGCAAGTAAGATATAACAATTAAATGTTTAACAACCACATTTACATGAACTATTGCCACAATACAATTTACATATAGGGTCTTACTCACAGAGTCTTAAGTTCGAATTTAGGGGGGTGGCCCAGCCCAGCCTCGTGTGGCCGTGGACGGCCGCAGACGGTCCCGCCCTTGTCCCGGTCTTCTCCCGCCATGCGGGGGATGGCGTGCAGATTTATGCGCCTCTAAGCGCGGGTTCTTCGTTTGGCGGCTTCCGCCGCTACGGCACCTGGGTGATGTAGTCGCTGGCACCCGCGCTTTCCCCTCCACAGTGGCCGCGCTCTGTTGGAAATGAGCTGCGGCGGTAGGGGGAGATCGAGTGTAGCGATGTGCGGCGACGGACCCCTCGGTAGGAGAAGCGGCCTTGAAACAATGCCCCCAGTCAAGTCCGTTCCAGAACGGGCAAAGCAGCTAAGTAAGTTAATGTTCCCCGCTCCACCGGGGATGGCGTGCAGATTTATGCACCTCCAGGCGCGGGTTCTTCGTTTGGCGGCTTACGGCCGCTACGGCACTTGGGTGATGTAGTCCCTTGTATCCGCGCTCGACCCCCACCCCCCCCCACCCCCACAGCGGCCACGCTCTGTTGGAAATGAGCTGCGGCGGCAGGGGGAGATCAAGTGCAGCGATGTGCGGCGACGGACCCCTCGTTAGGAGAAGCGGCCTTGAAACAATGCCCCCAGTCATGTCCGTTCCAGAACGGGCAAAACAGCAAAGTAAGTTAATGTTCCCCGCTCCACCGGGGATGGTGTGCAGATTTATGCGACTCCAGGTGCGGGTTCTTCGTTTGGCGGCTTCCGGCCGCTACGGCACCTGGGTGATGTAGTCCCTTGCACCCGCGCTCTCCCCCCCACAGCAGCCGCGCTCTGTTGGAAATGAGCTGCGGCGGCAGGGGAGATCGAGTGCAGCGATGTGCGGCGATGGACCCCTCGGTAGGAGAAGCGGCCTTGAAACAATGCCCCCAGTCCAGTCCATTCCAGAATGGGCAAAGCAGCAAAGTAAGTTGCTGAAGATAGTCCCCGGGTTTCTTGGTGGGGCGAAAGGTCGACGGAAGGAGGCAATAGTCTCTGTTGGGGTTAAGGAACCGGGTTTAAATGAGGAATTTACTTATGAGGAAGGATTTGGCCTCCTTTTTGAAACGTGCAACAGAAGGGATTCTTCTGCTCAGTTCCATATTCTTGGCGCAGCCCCAGCGAACGCCCGATTATACGTTTTTTTTCCGAAAGCGTACGGGCTGGAGTAGGAGGTCTCTGGCGGACCGTGAGTTTCTGATTCCTCCAGATAACACAAGTTTCTGTGCCAGATATGCAGGGCAGTTCGAGTAGTGTAAGGCCTTGTGCGTGATGCATGCCAGTTTAAGCTGTATTCTGGCCTCGAGAGGAAGCCAGTTCAGCATTTTCAGATGTGGGGAAATGTGATCAAATTTCCTTGTGCCGGTGAGTAGTCTGGCGGCTGAATTGAGGAAGGCTTTTAAGGGTGCTAGAGAGATCTTGGGTAAGCCAGAGAGGGTGGAGCAGCCATATTCCAGTCTAGAAATGACTAGTGCTTGGACTGCCATTTTTAGGTCGGGAGCGTCTAGGAAGGGTTCCAGTTTCCATAGGTAGCTCAGGTGGAATCTGGCAGATTTGGCCATCGAGCTGATGTGGTCTTGAATGTTCAAATTGCAGTCCAAGGGTATTCCCAGCGATTTGGCCGAGTTCACAATGGTCGGTGGACAGTTTAAGGCTATGATGGCCTTAATCCAAGTCTGAGTTTCGGGGTCGGTTTTAAGAGGGGAAATTAGAAGAAATTCCATTTTCTTTGCTTTGAGTTGATTGGAGGCAAGCCATTGGACGATCTGCTTCAGGGCCTCATTCAGGGAGAGGACCTCATCGAGAGATGTGATTTTGATGTAGATCTGAGTGTCATCAGCGTACATATGGTAGGAAATATTTGCGGTGCGGTGGACTTCGGCAAGTGGTTCTAGATAAAGGTTGAAGAGGGTGGGGGACAGCGTTGAGCCTTGAAGGACTCCAACCGGGACCGAAGAGGGAGCGGACAGGATGCCGTTGATTAGGAATCTCTGAGATCGGTTTTGGAGGAAGGATCTAAACCATTCATGGACGGTGCAATCTAGTCCCATCCTAAGTTTTGGACGTTCGAGAAGGCGAAGGCCGAGGATAGATCTAGGAGGATTAGGAGACAGGTTTTGCCTTGGTCAAGGGCTTGGAGGGCATCTTCGACGATGTAGAGCATGGTGGTTTCAGTGCTGTGTCCCGGCCTGAAGTCATCGAGTAGGTGGAAGTTGTTGATGTGACGACTAAGCTGCAGTTGCACACATTTCTCCAGCACTTTAGCTAAGAGAGGGATGTTGGAAATAGGTCTGAAATTGTCAGGTGAGGCTGGATCCAGAGACGGCTTTTTCAGAATGGGGAGGACTTGGCCCACTTTCAGGGAGTCAAGAATTGATCCCTGCCGGAGGGAAGCATTAATTATCGTATTCCAGCTAGGTTTAATGGATTGGGCGACGGTAGCTAGGCATTTAGAGGGGAGCGGGTCGTTGAAGTGGTTGTTCGGCTTTAAGGTAGATAAGTTTTTGGAGACAGATTCTTCGTCGTACAGTGTGAAGTTGGTCCAATGTGCTTGGTTCTTGGGTGAAAAGCCTGTTGGAGCGGCGTGAGTGCAGGAGGCAGGTCGGGGGGGGTAGAGAAAATGGGGCGGAATTAAGTTTGTTACCTAAGATTTTAATTTTGTCCGCAAAAATCGAGAAGTCCTCGGATGAAATTAGAGACTTGGGGTTTTCTTTTGATGTTTTGGCCAATTTGTTGGATTGGTGTTTGACCAGTTCGAAGAGTTTGCCGGGCCTGTTCTGAGCGTTCCCCAGTTCCGATCTGAAGAATTCTTTTTTTGAGTTGAGGATGTTGTTGTTGTATGTATTTCTGGCCTGGCAGAGAAATTTTAAGTGAGTGGCAGAGGGGTGCTGTCTCCAGATTCTTTCGGCTTGTCGGAGGGATCTCCTCTCAATGTTGAGGGATCCAGTGAACCAGGGGTTTCTATCTTTGATTTGAGTTATTTTTAGTTTTAGTGGGGCCAGGTCATCCAGCATGTTGGACATAGTATGACCGTTGAGGTCACTGACCGTTGTGATATGCGGGGCGGTGGGGGGGGGTCAGATTTGCACTGAGCCTCGAGTTTCTTGTGGTCTCGGTTCTTAGTGTCTCTGACCCATCGTTTAGGAAGCACCAGCTGTGGGGCCCTTGTCTTGAGGGAGCCAGGTAGTAGGAAGGCAATAGCGTGGTGGTCGGACCAGTCACAGGGGTCTATTGAGATAAGCTTGACGGTTGTTTCCTTAGTGATGATCCAGTCAAGAGTGGCTCCTTTCGAGTGGGTTGGGAGTAAACAAGATTGGGTCAGGGCTTGATCGGTCAAGAGGTCTTTAATGGCGTTGACATGAGGATCCTTTAGGTCGTTCCAGTGTAAGTTGAAGTCACCGAGGAAGATGTCTTTAGTGCTGGAGAAACTCTTTGCTGTGAGGATTTCCATGAGGAGGTCAGTGAAGGAGTTGTTCATGCCTGGGGGTGGTAAAAGATGTGGAGGTTGCAGAGTTGGGTGGGTGCAGCAACATCAGCGACGTGCTTTACTGATGATCGGCAGTTGATTAAGAGACCAGTCAGGGAGCCGTCGGGGGGGGGGGGGTGTTGGGTGTCGGGGCAGACAGGAGTACAGGCGTTAGATTGCTTCTAGTCACACTTCTGTTGCAGAGGGTAGCAGATCTGCAGGGGTTGATAGCGACCGTGCAGATGGGATGTTCTTCATTCACAACTGAAGGACAAGGGGTGACTGGGGCGGTATTGTGGTCCTGTAGAGTGGCGAGGATTTCTTTTTCAGTGAGGTCTAGCGGATTTGGTGAGGCGAGGGGAGGGTCATAGGGGTTATATTGTAGGGGGAAGTAAAATGTAGCTCAAAACCTTAAAAACTCATCATTAAAAATCGTTCAAGTGAAATTGAGTCTCAGCCTATTAAAACCCTTTAAATAAGGAAGGAATTGAGTGGACGAGAGAAGAAGGCTGGGCTGCTATTAGAGCTAACACGACCCTTCAGTAAGGAATGTGGATAGGCTCAATGCCAGTGCAAGATGGCCGCCCCATTAGATTTAGTTTCCTGGAGGTATGCAATGAAGTCCTTCTTTCCATGACTTGTTAGAACTTAAGTACTATAGTGATTGCTCTAGGGTGGTAGGGCTGCCATTTAGGATGGGGGCTTAGTGTGGGGAAGGGGAGAAAGGGAACAGCCAAGACGGAGGAATAGTCCTGTCTAGCATGACCCACACTAAAACATAGAAGGCTCTGAAGCACACTTGATGAGCAGGGAGAGGATGCTCCCAGGTCATATGCCTGTGATTTTATGTTCAAGTCTGGCACGGTTGAAGGAAACACGGGGGAGGGTATCTAAATATGGAATAGAGCAATTGCTTGAGCCCCAAACTTCCCAAAACCTCCTCGACTCAGCTACAGCCCCACAAGGTCGACTGCAGGTGCCAGGCCACAGGAATCTCCAAGCTAGCACCTCACGGCAAGTCGGCTCCAGAGAAAGGCAGAGGTCCTCTATGGGAGAGCTGCAGGCATGCCCCTCACCAGGCAGCAGGGACAAAGTAGATCATCCCAGGCAGCCAGACTCACTCTCTATGGGGACACCGTCCAGGTCAAGGAAAGAGAGACGTTACAGCTTTTCCAGCCGAAACAGATCGCGTAACGCCGGGAGGGTCGTCCATTGGGGGGGAGGTGAGGGGTTGAAGGCAGACAGATGTACTTCAAATGCCCTTAAGGCGGGGCTGCAGGCAGGTAGGTGGGTGGGTCAGCAGCTGATGTGCGATTGGGATGCACACGTCAAGGACGTCGACGCGCAAATCTCCAACAGGACAAGAGTGACCGAGCTTCCGTCTTTGGTGGCGTGAGAGCAGGATTTAATCTGAATGATGAGCAGAAAATCTTCAAGATTATGCACATGGGTAAAAAAAAAAATTTCTAATGCCTCCTAATATATTCTTTGTTGCAGTGATATGTAACAGAGAATTGCATGGTAGGGCTTAATCAGGGATATTCAAAGATCTGTGATCCAGAGCCAGGAGCTTGCAAATGGAGCTTCATCTCAGTGGCCATCTTATTGGGTAATTTGTACTAGACAGCGGTGCTACATAATGTGCATATCTGAATTTGTAAAAAAATGACAAACAAGCCAAAACTGACACCATCAAATGTAAATGTGTTTCAATGGGGGGGCAAAAACAACTGTAAAAATTTCAGACACAATTGCATATGAGAATAAAATACATGTGTTAAGAGGAGATATTCCTGCACCATGTTTGTTAAGCAATGTAACAGCACAAATGATGAGACAAAGCCATTACATAAGATATCAACTGAGCACCCTATATATTGGGAATTTCTAGAGTTATTTGCAGGTCTTGGCACATTATGAAATACACAAATTACTATAATTATAAATGTAGCAATACTCTCAGTTGCTCTGAATGACTCCAGAATACCTATTCATTTGCAAACTCAAGTAGAGGAAGAAATTCAAAGTTTGCTTAAGCAAGACATTATTGAGCCAGTGGGGAGACAAACTTAGTTGGTTTTTCCAATTGTAGTTGTACCCAAGAAAGAAGCAGATACAATTCATATGTGACAATAGAACAAGAAAGACAACCTAGTCCACTTCTAGGAGATATGATTAGTTGTTTAAATGGAGCTATGCTGTCCTTGAAGCTAGGTTTATGCAAAGGATACCACTAGCTTGAATTAAATAAACAATCTTGTTATATTATTAACTTTTCAACCCATCTTGGGAAGTTTCAGTATAAGCGACTATAGTTTGGCATATCTACAGCTCCAGAGATTTTTCAAGAAAATGTAAGGCAAATAATTTGTCCAGTGACAAATAGTTACAGTGACGACAATCTTGTATTTGGAAAAGATAGTAGTGAACATGATCATGCACTCACAGAAATGTGCAAATGTCCTATTGAAGTAGGTTTAACATTGAATGAAGACAAATATGAATTCGATAAGACAGAACTCAAGTTTTTTGGTCAAATTTTTCTAGTTCAGGAATGCTTTCTGATTCATCAAAAGGAGACTCTATATGTTGTACACCAATTCCAACTGATGATTCAGAAGTAAAATCTTTCTTAGGCATGGCAAGTTACTATTGACTCTATATTCCACAATTTTCAACTATCAGCGCACCATTAAGAAAACTAACAAAGAAAGGCCAACATTTTGATTGGACTAAAAAATTTACTGAATCCTTTATTACAAGTAAGGAAAAGGGTAAATCAGTAGAAAACATTGCATATTGTGATCCCAGTGTCTGTATCCAATTAACTGTGGATACTAGTCTATGTGGACTAGGTGCTTTTTAGGTCTCGGCCTGCGTAGGCTGCGCATGCACAGTCTCGCCGGCGAGATCTTTTGTTTCTCAGTGTGGGGCTTGAACCCGTCCCTCTTCTCCATTGGCTGGCTTCCTAAACGGAGGCCAGCCATTGAAGGAGAGGGGCGTCTGTCCATTTAAGCCCCGTCTTTTTGGGATTTGGGGGTGTGTTTTTTAGTTTCTTTCTCTCCTCTTCCCATTGGCTGGAATTTTACATTCCAGCAAATGGTAAGAGGAGAGAAAGAAAAACACGCCCCTGAATCCGAAAATTAGAGGACGTTTCTCCGAGGGATTTCTTCTTGACCTCAGAGAAAGATGGTTGGTGTTATGGCGTGGTCCGCTTTCCTGCAGGAGCTACTGAGGATAAGTATCTGCCCTCTAGTGATACTTGTTTCAGTCGGAATTTCCAGAACTGGTCCTGTTGGGAAACCATGTAATTAGGATAATCGACAAACTTATCCTCACGATCTGAAAATTAACACAATAGCTGCCAATATCTTTCAAACAGAAACCATTATTACAGGACATGACGAACCGAGACTTGGAGTTAGGCGGTCGCACTGACTTACTGCGCAGCACCACCACTCCGCTACCGAGCGATGCCCCAGGGACATTTGGCCATTACCCCTCCAGCACCAGTGACAGTGACAAGAAATTAAATGTGTCACAGGAAAGCAGCCTGAGGTCGGGCCGTGTCGTTTAGAACAGCAATCTCGAGACTCCAAAGCCCGCCGATTGGCTGCTTTGAATCTTCTACGGGCCCGCCTTGGTTTCAAATATACCCCCTATTATTACATAGGATGATTAGTAACAGGCAGACAGCCCGCCTTTCCCTTACTGCCGTTGGAGTGTAATGATGACATTCCCGTCAGTTTCGGAACACTGATTGGTTGTATGGAACTGTTGGTCTCGGCTGAGGAATCCTCTAAAGTGACGTCACCGCCGCCATTTTGGATGAGAGGAGAGCAGGCGATCTGTCAGTCGGAGTGCCCGGTTGAGCGTGCGAAAACCCCAGGATGTCAGCGGACAAGCTGGAGAGTGCTGGGACCCACAACGAAGACGATGAGGCTGGATAGGAGAAGCAGGTATATGAAGACCCCGCCCTCCCCCGTTTATCCTCACCGCAGCACGCTGCTTGCCTTGCCAGCATCTGTAAAAGGCCAATCAGGATACGCCTTGGAGCTGACAATAAGCATCTCCAATTAGAAAGCGAACGGCATTCGATGGGCATCTAGCTCGGCCAATA
Source organism: Lissotriton vulgaris (assembly GCF_964263255.1). NCBI lineage: Eukaryota > Metazoa > Chordata > Amphibia > Caudata > Salamandridae > Lissotriton > Lissotriton vulgaris. The sequence continues at coordinate 800,113,814 of NC_141691.1, forward strand.
AGAATAGAGAGTGATTTATAGGGAGTAATATTCATTCTTTCCGTCTCCAAGGCCCGCCTTTTTTGATCTAATATGACTCCCTAGCTGTTTTCAGGGTTACTGGCATCTTCTTTGCGTGACAGTTTTATTTTTATGCTTCACAGGGAATCTACAGGGCGGCGTAGGGTGTTTCCCCAGTCTCTTGTCTTCTAAGAGAAACAAGTTACGCCTAGAATATGCTCTGTCCTCCTTGACCGAATGTTCTATTTCAAAGGGTGTCGAGCAGTCATTGTGTTAGATGTAATCAGTGGCTTTTGGCACGATTGGCCACCGGGTGTTGCTGTATTATGGAGACCTAACAGTTTTTTTGTTGGTGTTTGTACGTATACACTGTCAGCCATGAATATCATTCCGTTGCTCCTTTTGGTGTTTCATAAAGTGGCGTTTTAGTGGCACTTATTCTTGTTGGGGATAATCTAGAAGATAAAATGGGTATAAAGTGCATTGTCTAAATATCTGCCCCTGGTTGAGTTCTCTTAGTGTCTATATTATTATCTCTGCTCAATGGACGGTGTTCCCAGATTAGCAACCATCAAATGAAGTATATACATTGCTGTACAGTCAGCAATAGCAAACATGACTCCGAGCCCATGGGTCTTGGTGGTGCAAGTGGGTGGGAGGAATATTATCAGAAGGCACAGCCTTTCGGGAAGAAGAGAGAGCGCACTTATTCTTCACTCAGTGATCTCTTCAGCTCTCAAGCTAAACTGACTTGATGAATTGGGGCAATTATTTAAGGCTAATTCCAGATAGCAGATGATGACTGCGAAATCAGTCAAGGTTGAGAGTGATGTAGAGCGATTGCACGCGGTCATATGGTTTGCATTTATCCCTTGTCAATAATCTTATCATAGTATTTCAATCAATATTTGTAGAGTGCTTCACAGTCACCCCTTAGGGTATCTGGGCACTTGAGGTCTACATAGAAAAGCCAGGTATTGAGCTTCCTTCTGAAGTTTCTGTTAGAGATGATGCCTCTGTTCCCTGCTTGTGCTCGTTTTTTCTTGCCTCTGTTCCCTGCTTGTGCTCGTTTTTTCTTGCTTCTGTTCACTGCTTGTGCTAGTTTGTTCTTGCCTCTGTTCCCTGCTTGTGATCGTTTTTTCTTGCCTCTGTTCCCTGGGGCGTTTCTGGGCAGAGAGCTCTGTGTGTGTGGCTGTGTGTGTGGCTGTGTGTGTGGCTGTGTGTGTGGCTGTGTGTGTGGCTGTGTGTGTGTGTGTGTGTGGCTGTGTGTGTGTGTGTGTGGCTGTGTGTGTGTGTGGCTGTGTGTGTGGCTGTGTGTATGTGTAGCTCTGTGTGTGTGTGTGTGTGTGTGGCTCTGTGTGTGGCTCTGTGTGTGTGTGTGTGGCTCTGTGTGTGTGTGGCTCTGTGTGTGTGTGTGGCTCTGTGTGTGTGTGTGGCTCTGTGTGTGTGTGTGGCTCTGTGTGTGTGTGTGGCTCTGTGTGTGGCTCGGTGTGTGTGTGTGTGTGTGTGTGGCTCTGTGTGTGTGTGTGTGTGTGTGTGTGTGTTCTGTGTGTGTGTGGCTGTGTGTGTGTGGCTCTGTGTGTGTGGCTCTGTGTGTGTGGCTCTGTGTGTGTGTGTGTGTGTGTGTGTGTGTGTGTGTGTGTGTGGGGGGGTTTGTGTTACTATCCTTGTGGGGACTTGGGTGTGATAACACACTCACGCTGTGGGGACTTGAGTGCACTGTGGGGACTTGAACCCAAGTCCCCACAAGGCAATGTCTTCTAAATGATAAAAAATGGCTTAAGTAACATCTGTGTCAATTTTTACAACTTTTAAAAAAACTGCCTTGTGGGGACCTGTGTTACATCAAGTGTGTTTAAATGTGTGCTCAGCTCTGCCCCCATAGACCTGTGATGGTATTGCAGTCTTAAACACACTTTGCATTTTAAACACACTTGCTCACCAGTATCTCATGCTAGCAGCACAAGGGACAGACGTTTCAAAGGGAAAGCTGCACAGTCCTGTAATTATTCAAATATTTTCATGAAAATTAACCTTTCTATTTATTAAAATTATTTTTTTATTTGCATGAAGCTATTTTAATTTAGACTTTTTGTGTCTGAAAATAGTTTGTGGTATTATAAATAAAGCTAAAAGCAATTAGGTTAAATTTCGAAGCCCAAAATACTTCACAATTGCCTTTTGATCTGAAGCTGCAATTAAATAATGATGGTGCACTGCACTGAAATAGGATATAAACTGATGTCATCGTTTTTTGCCCATAACCTTGCGTCATCAATGCCTAATGTTGCATTTCAATGCTTGTATCAGGAATTCAGAGTTTTTATGTTGCTTTGCCTTTGTTCACATACTAATATGCACTATGGAATATGCTCTTTTAGATAATGGCTAGAGGTGTGTGAGTGAATAGTTATATTGCGCTATGGGCTACGTTCTTGCATACAGTGAACGGAAGCAATGTCATGTCCGCAGCATGGGGAAGAATATATATTAACAGACAAGGGATGTCTTATAAAATTAGTGACTTATTAAAAGATATATTCGAATATCACAATAATATTTATTTTAAGTGATTTAAAGAGCAGAACAATATGCAGAGAATAGAGCAAGCACCAGAAATTTGTGACAAGGGAAAGTGTGGGATGCGCAAATTACCATTGTGCCAAGTTGTTTGATACCTTTGCAGTAGGTCAGAGTTCCCGAGCATCTTTTTTAGGACTACAGAGTTAAGCAGAATCTTTGAATTTCTGCCTTTACAAGTATTATGTTAGAATTGTGACAATTATGGAATTATTTTGTAGGAACTGATTTGATTACATGATGTTGATTGGCAGAGTATGCCACATGTATGTTGAGCCAGACTTAAAAAATGCACTGCTTTGTCATGATGACATATTCATACAAAGACACCAAGCCATAGTCATAGCCACACTTTGCACTTAAATACACTTTGCTCAACAGAAACACATATTAGCAGCATAAAAACAGACTTTTCAAAGTAAAAGCTGCATAGCACTATGTTTATCAAAGTATTTTTCATTCAAATGAACCTTTTCTCTATTTATAAAAATAAACCTTTATTGACATGAAGCTTTTGAATTTTGACATTTTGGGTCTATATGTTGTTGGTGGTTTGATAACATTGCTAAAAGCAATTGTGGTCAGTTTTGAAACCCAGAATACTTCACTGTTGACATTGTATCCTTATTTGCAAATAAAAAATGATGGTGCAATAGAATGCTATACAAATAAACTGATGTGATTGTTTTTGGCAAGAAAAATTAGAGGCTTCAATGCCTATTGTTACATTTTAATGCTAGTACTTACCAGCAAAACAAAGTCTTTCTATTGCTTTGCCTTTGTTTAAATATTAATAAGCAATGTGGAATACATGTTTTATGATGGCTAGATGAGTGAGAGACTAGCGGTATTTTGCGGTAATGGCTACATTCTCACAGGTAGCGAACTGAAGTAACGTTATGCCCACAGCATGGGGAAGTATATTTTTAAACGAAAAGGAAAGTTCTTATATTAATAGTAAATTGCTTAGAAGATATATTCGTATATCGCCATTATATGTAATTATCATTTTAAAAACATTTGAACGGCTTAATGTAAAAACAGTTCCAAAGGTTTTCCAAGTTAACACAGTTTGTTGACATTCCCAAGTGTGGATGAAGAGCAATCGTAGCAAGAATTGACAAAGGCATAAGGTCTCACCTATGCAAGAGTTATTGGCTCTGCCAATGTGTGTTTAGTCATTTTCTACACCAGCATACTCCAAAGTAGAGTAAAGTGTGGAAGAATGAAGAGGCATAGAGTGACGTGGCATGAAGTAGCTTAGAGTGACGTGGAGTGTAGAGTGGTGCGGAGGGTTTTGGAATGGTATAGAGAGGAGTTAGATAGAGTGGTGTGTCATGGAGTTGAATGGAGTGGAGTGTTGTGGAATGTCACGGAGTGTTGTAGAGTAGAGTGCAGTAGAGTGGAGTGGTGCAGAGGGGAGGAGAGTGGAGTGGAGTGGAGGATTGGGAAGTAACAGAGGGAGATGAGTGTTGTGGGGTTTTGTGGAGTGTTGTAGAGTGTCGTGGAATAGAGCGGTGTAGAATGGAGGAGTATAGACTGGAGAGTTCTGGAGTGGCATAGAGGAGAGAGGAGTATTGTGAAGTGTCGTAGAGTGGAGTGTTTTGAAGTAGAGTGGAGTGGAGCGGAGAGGCGCAGAATGGAGTGAAGTGTTGTAGAGAGGAGTAGAATGGAGTATAGTGTTCTAAAGTATAGCACAACGGAGTAAAGTGTAGTAGAATGTTAGAGTGGAGTAAAGTGTTGTAGAGTAGAATGTCATAAAGTGGAGTAGAGTGGAGCAGATGGAGCAGAGTGGAGTAAAGTGTTGTATAGAGGAGTAGAATGGAGTATAGTGTTGTAAAGTGGAGCAAAGTGTCATGTAGAGGTGTAAAGTGTCAGAGTGGACAGAGTAGAGAAATGTGAAGTAAAGTATTGTACAGTGGCGTAGAGTGGAGCTAAGTGTCATAGCGTGGAGTAAAGTGTCATAGCGTGGAGTAAAGTGTCATAGCGTGGAGTAAAGTGTCATAGCGTGGCGTAAAGTGTCATAGCGTGGCGTAAAGTGTCATAGCGTGGAGCAAAGTGTTGTAGAGTGGAGTAAAGTGTTGTAGAGTGGAGTAAAATGTCATAAAGTTTAGTAGAGTGGAGCAGATGGAGCAGAGTGGAGTAAAGTGTTGTATCGAGGAGTAGAATGGGGTATAGTGTTGTCAAGTGGAGCAGAGTGGAGCAAAGTGTTGCAGAGAGGAATAAAGTGTCAGAGTGGAGAAGAGTGAAGCAATGTAAAGTAATGAGGACTAAAGTGGTGCAGAGTGGAATAAAGCATCGTAGAGAGGTGTAAAGTGCCATAGAGAGGAACAATTAAAGCATGAAGGTGTAATACAATGCAATACAATATAAACTGATTTTCTTGCTTTTGGCAAGTAACCTAGGGGCATCAAAGGCAATTGTTAGTTTAATGCTTATACCAAAAATGCAGGCCCTTTATATTGCTTTGCCCTTGTTTAAATATTACTATGCAACAAGGAATAAGTTCTTTGAGATGATGGCTAGATGAGGGAGAGAATAGTGTTGTTTTGTGGTAAAGGCTACATTCTTTCAGGCAGCTAACTGAAGCAATGTTATGCCCACCTTGCAGTAGCCTCAAAGCACTTTGGATGAGATGCATAGGGGGAGACAATTAGTGATGTCGTGAACCACCGCTTTAGCAACTAAAGCAGGTTTGGGGTTCTTTTTTGGCCTCCTATGTATGCAACTCTGCAGACAAAAGTTCATAATTAACTCGAAAAAGGAATATAAGGTTAATAAAAGAGCAAGCAGGAGGACTGAAGAACGAAAAGGGCACAAATAGAAAAGAGAAAGATGTAAGAAATATTGAATGAAAGGAAGGGTGGAAGGATGGATGAATGAGTGGGTGAGTAGATGAGTGGGTGGGTAGCTAGATGAGTGGGTGAAAGGATGAGAAAAGGGATAGGTGGATGGGCAGGATGGCAGAATAAAAGGTTGGGTGGATGGATGGATGGGTGAGTAAATGAATAGGTGGATGGATAGGTGAAAGGATAGCAGAGTTAATGGGTTGGATGGATGGATAGTTTGATGGACAGGTAAACAATGGGAAAGTAAAGTGATGGTAGGGTGTGTTAAAAGATGAAAGAATAGATGGCCGATTAGCTGGATGTGTGAATGGATGATGGATGGCAGACTGTATTAATGGCAGAGTGAATGGATGGATTATAATGGATGGAGGGCAGAGTGGATGGATGGATGTAGATTAAATGATAGACGAAAGAATGAATGGATGGATGACAGAATGCAAAGTTGAAATGGTGGATATCAGTGGGTGAATGGAAGGGTGAAAATGTGATATAAAGTGCTTGAATGGAAAAGTGCAGGTTATGCACACTGCTGTCTCCTGCACATTATTGTGTCTAAACTAATTTAATGCATGTATTGGATTCATGCACATAATGCCTTTATGCACATGTTCGCTGATGCACACACTGCTTTCTTTCATGGGTGCGCTCTGCCGTAAGCGCACTTTTTTTTATAGGCCACTGTTTTCTCCCACAAATGTAATTTATGTACACTTTATTCAGGCGCACAATTGTTTCATGAGAGCACATGTTTTGTGCTCACACTGTTCATGCACAAGCACTTCATAGTAACAAATGTTTTTCCTAGTCTCAGTGAGTTTTGGAACGAGCGCGACTTTCATTTACAAGCTGCTTTCATATCTGTGCACCTTTCGTGCATTCACCAGGAAATGTACTTAAAAACTACTGGATACCCTGGGAAAATAAACGTGGCTCCCATCGTAAAAATCTGCTTTAAGTATTTGGAAAAGCCTTTGTGTGGCCTGCGTCAGTTGATATTTCAGAAATGAAAGCATTATTAACAATGGTTTCAACAGCGCCACTGCCTTCAGCAGGTGTGCTGCTAGGGAGCTGTTGTGTGTACACGCTGAGTTTACTCCTGAGTCCTGAATACAGAATATTTTATGAACACATGCCTTCCTAAGTGTAAACTTTACATCTAGGACAGAGATCTACTTTCTCGTACAAACGCAGTGAGCAAACTGGACTTTTAGGAGTGAGAATGCGAGAAGAAAGGGGCTAATTAATGAGAGGAAGCCCCGGAGGCTCAAAGAATGAGTGCACACTAAAAATAAAGGCACAAAACAAGTATCCTCACGAACAGCTTGAGAAATCAGACTGCTGGGGAAGGCTCTCAGCTCTGCAAACCCTGGGGGTGGGGGCTGAAAGAGGCCTGATGGAGCCGGCAAAGTCAATGTCTTTGTCATGCAGCGCTGAAGGAAGCTCCCCTTCACACCTCTTTCCCAGCCAAGAGCATTGCGCTGCAGGGTCCACACCCAGCACACCTTCAGGGGGGAAGGGCTGCCAAGGAGAACGGGCAGTGAAGGGGCCCTTCACGAAGGAGGAAGGGAACAAATCTGCAAAGGCAAAGAACACATTACTAACGCCAATGACACATACTATCCTGTTAGGAGTGAAAATGTGAACGGAACGCACATTCTCTTACCTTTAAACATTGTCATTTTTGCACCTTTAAGCGCTGGCTGGAAATTCATTCTGAAATAACCCATCGTCAACTATATGTCAATTTAAGTAAACTGTTAAGTGTCCATGACTGGAGCAACCCAATATTTCTAATTTGAAATGTATAATTAGTTTTCGGTGCTGGTGCTTTAGAGAGGGAGTACTTTGAAAAGCACAGACAGTGAAATGCTTTGTATTCGCTTGTGCGTTTTCCCTTATTTTAATTCAGTAGGTGAGTAGGGAAAATGTCTGACTTTGCAAATTTTCAATTGTAAACTGCGTGGCTTCTTGGCACTATGGAACCTGCTTTCCTCTGTCTCCAGCAGCCCATTACTTAAAACCGGACACATGCTAAACAAGCATTTACAATGCAACGGTTTCGCCTTTGGAAAAGTTTGAGCTATTGGCATTGTGAATGACAAACTTTTTATTTATGTGTTGGTTTTGAAAACAGATAAATAAATGGCATTGTCATTTACAATGGCAATAGCTTAATCTCTCGCAAATGCGATTTGGATTGCAACTATTTCAGTTATCATTTTGCACTACGATGAAAACTGGCTTGTGCATTTACTCCTGCAGAAGAGTATCAAGAGGAGAGCCACACAGGGCAATGTAAACAAGTAGCACTGTGATGTCACAAGGTGCTATAAAGAAACTGAGCACAGCTGGGTGGTATAAACAATGAGGGTACTGTGACATCACACGGTGATATAAACAGGAAACCTAAAAAGCAGAGACAAAGCGTGAAAGCAGGAATTAACAAAAACCTGCATGACTGAAATTACGAGGCAGGAAGTGTGTGGTGAGGATAAAAAAGGCATGAGGTAGAATCAGGACTATAGAGCGTTAGAATTTGGTAACTGGATCTTCAATAAAGTCAGCCTCTGGCTTCTGAGCAAAACTTTGGGCCAGGCTCTTATTCTTTTACAAATTAAGCACTGCCTTGATGAGTCGGTCAGCTCAACCCTGTTTACAGTTTACCCGATACCAATCCTTTATGTGGCAAGTACTCAAATTAATTATTATTTCCAGCTGCATATATACCAAACAATATTAACCATCCACGCATGTATGCCAAATATTAACCCACCCAGACTACAGCCAATCCAATTTAAAAAGAAAGGCTCTGCTTTGTGAAGAAACCCGGGAGACCAGGAAGTAATGGTATCCAATTCCAACAGCTCTATGAGGCCAGCTTGCAGGGGTATATACAAGTTATATTAACATGCACTAAAGACTTCCACGGAGCCTGCGGGCAATTTCCCAGGGGCTCCTGTGAAAGTGAACTTTCTCTCTATCGCCCATCGGTCTATTCCTCCATCTCAGATTTTAAGGTATTATTCAATGTTTTTTGTCATCATGGGGCGTGAATTAGCAGAAAATCGGATATAACATATAAAGCTGTTCTTAGCAGGGGCCCCTAAAGTATGTTTGCCCGGGGTCCCCTAACCCCTTAAGATGATACTGGCACTGCACCATTTCCTGCATAACCCTTACACTCAGCACTACCACGGTTCACTACAGACATGCTCGCTCGTTCTCCTCCTCATGCAAGGCACCCTCTCTCTCCATGTCGTTCTCGTCGTCTGCTTGTTCCTGCGCCCACCCCGTCTCTCATTCCCCCATGGCCACCCCCTTCGCTCCCGAACCCCCTCGCTTCCTGCGCCTCCCCTCTTGCTGCATACCCCCTGCTTGTTGTTCTAACCTCTTTGTGCAGGACCCATCCTGTGTCAGGAAGCCGCGAGGACAGTTTAAAGATGATAGCGGCCTGGGGAAGGGGCGGAAGTTCGCGTCTGCTCACCCTGTAGCGTCCTGCTCACCGCCGCTGCTCCGGACCCTAGGCTGGCACTCCAGGGCCCCCGGTGGGGAGGTGCGGTGGTGGCGGTCCATGCCTGCAGAGCCAAGCGGTGTTTGTAGCCTGGAGCGGCCCGGGAGAGGTCCAGACGGAGCCGCTGTGTCCCGCCCGCCTCGCTCAGCCTCCAGGAAAGAAGCAGGAGGGGGCGGGAAAGATACTGGCACTGCACCATTTCCTGCATAACCCTTACACTCAGCACTACCACGGTTCACTACAGACATGCTCGCTCGTTCTCCTCCTCATGCAAGGCACCCTCTCTCTCCATGTCGTTCTCGTCGTCTGCTTGTTCCTGCGCCCACCCCGTCTCTCATTCCCCCATGGCCACCCCCTTCGCTCCCGAACCCCCTCGCTTCCTGCGCCTCCCCTCTTGCTGCATACCCCCTGCTTGTTGTTCTAACCTCTTTGTGCAGGACCCATCCTGTGTCAGGAAGCCGCGAGGACAGTTTAAAGATGATAGCGGCCTGGGGAAGGGGCGGAAGTTCGCGTCTGCTCACCCTGTAGCGTCCTGCTCACCGCCGCTGCTCCGGACCCTAGGCTGGCACTCCAGGGCCCCCGGTGGGGAGGTGCGGTGGTGGCGGTCCATGCCTGCAGAGCCAAGCGGTGTTTGTAGCCTGGAGCGGCCCGGGAGAGGTCCAGACGGAGCCGCTGTGTCCCGCCCGCCTCGCTCAGCCTCCAGGAAAGAAGCAGGAGGGGGCGGGAAAGATACTGGCACTGCACCATTTCCTGCATAACCCTTACACTCAGCACTACCACGGTTCACTACAGACATGCTCGCTCGTTCTCCTCCTCATGCAAGGCACCCTCTCTCTCCATGTCGTTCTCGTCGTCTGCTTGTTCCTGCGCCCACCCCGTCTCTCATTCCCCCATGGCCACCCCCTTCGCTCCCGAACCCCCTCGCTTCCTGCGCCTCCCCTCTTGCTGCATACCCCCTGCTTGTTGTTCTAACCTCTTTGTGCAGGACCCATCCTGTGTCAGGAAGCCGCGAGGACAGTTTAAAGATGATAGCGGCCTGGGGAAGGGGCGGAAGTTCGCGTCTGCTCACCCTGTAGCGTCCTGCTCACCGCCGCTGCTCCGGACCCTAGGCTGGCACTCCAGGGCCCCCGGTGGGGAGGTGCGGTGGTGGCGGTCCATGCCTGCAGAGCCAAGCGGTGTTTGTAGCCTGGAGCGGCCCGGGAGAGGTCCAGACGGAGCCGCTGTGTCCCGCCCGCCTCGCTCAGCCTCCAGGAAAGAAGCAGGAGGGGGCGGGAAAGATACTGGCACTGCACCATTTCCTGCATAACCCTTACACTCAGCACTACCACGGTTCACTACAGACATGCTCGCTCGTTCTCCTCCTCATGCAAGGCACCCTCTCTCTCCATGTCGTTCTCGTCGTCTGCTTGTTCCTGCGCCCACCCCGTCTCTCATTCCCCCATGGCCACCCCCTTCGCTCCCGAACCCCCTCGCTTCCTGCGCCTCCCCTCTTGCTGCATACCCCCTGCTTGTTGTTCTAACCTCTTTGTGCAGGACCCATCCTGTGTCAGGAAGCCGCGAGGACAGTTTAAAGATGATAGCGGCCTGGGGAAGGGGCGGAAGTTCGCGTCTGCTCACCCCGTAGCGTCCTGCTCACCGCCGCTGCTCCGGACCCTAGGCTGGCACTCCAGGGCCCCCGGTGGGGAGGTGCGGTGGTGGCGGTCCATGCCTGCAGAGCCAAGCGGTGTTTGTAGCCTGGAGCGGCCCGGGAGAGGTCCAGACGGAGCCGCTGTGTCCCGCCCGCCTCGCTCAGCCTCCAGGAAAGAAGCAGGAGGGGGCGGGAAAGATACTGGCACTGCACCATTTCCTGCATAACCCTTACACTCAGCACTACCACGGTTCACTACAGACATGCTCGCTCGTTCTCCTCCTCATGCAAGGCACCCTCTCTCTCCATGTCGTTCTCGTCGTCTGCTTGTTCCTGCGCCCACCCCGTCTCTCATTCCCCCATGGCCACCCCCTTCGCTCCCGAACCCCCTCGCTTCCTGCGCCTCCCCTCTTGCTGCATACCCCCTGCTTGTTGTTCTAACCTCTTTGTGCAGGACCCATCCTGTGTCAGGAAGCCGCGAGGACAGTTTAAAGATGATAGCGGCCTGGGGAAGGGGCGGAAGTTCGCGTCTGCTCACCCTGTAGCGTCCTGCTCACCGCCGCTGCTCCGGACCCTAGGCTGGCACTCCAGGGCCCCCGGTGGGGAGGTGCGGTGGTGGCGGTCCATGCCTGCAGAGCCAAGCGGTGTTTGTAGCCTGGAGCGGCCCGGGAGAGGTCCAGACGGAGCCGCTGTGTCCCGCCCGCCTCGCTCAGCCTCCAGGAAAGAAGCAGGAGGGGGCGGGAAAGGGGGAGGAGAGAGCTGACGACGGCCGGCCGGCGCGGGAGAGAACGAGGGGGGCGGGAGGGGGGCGGGAGAGGACGAGGGAGGCGGGAGAGTACACGAACGGCGGGAGGGGGGCGGGAGAGGACGAGGGAGGCGGGAGAGGGGCATCTAGGAACAAATAAGGAGACCCGAGCAGCAAGGGAGGTGCCGGCAATGCCGGACCAGACACGGGGGCGTTCCCGGCGTCCCGTGACGTCGGCAAAAGCCAAAGAATGTCGGGAACGCCCCCGTGTCTGGTCCGGCATTGACGGACAGGCCCCTCGTCCAATGGCAAGGCTCCGTTTACGGAGCCAGCCAATCAAGGACGAGGGCTGAACAAAAGCCACACTACCATTCTCAACAGGATTTCGCCTGCGCGTAAAAGCTGCGCAGAGCGCAGCTTCCGCTAGGCGAAACCTAAAAATCTGTTGAAGTTTTCAGGGTACAGATGGTGAAAAAAGAAGACGACAGACTCAGCAAATCCATGCTCCCTAGTAACATAATCAATATGGGATAACATTATCTGCGAAAAAAGCATGCTCGTTTGGCTAATTAATTGACTCTCAGTTTAGAAAGCATGGCAAAAGTAAAGCTCCGTTTGGTAAAATGAGCTTTTTGTGACTGGGAATGTGCTCAAAATAATTCCTGAAGTTCTCTCTGGTTAGGTTGGCATATCCAGTCCAGTACACTCCATTCAGGGGCGCTGGAATTATGCAGCAGGGGGACCCCAAATTATGTGACAGGTTTGACTAAATTATGTGTCAAGAAAAGGCAAGTTATGTAGCATAATACAGCACATTTTGTAATAGTATTACCTCATTTTTTTGGGCAAAAGTTTAACATCGTTAGTATCTGTTTAACACCAAAATACAGCAATATGCAACAAAAAGGTGATCACTCAACCTTTGCGGAGGGCCTTTCACTGCGCAACAACACGTGTTGCTGTGTTTTACAAACTTTTTATTCATTTGCGATAGAAATAAATTTTGTGTTAAAATCTGCAGATTATGAATGATGCAGATGATAGATTATGTAGGAAAGGGGGCAAAACTATACTTATGCAGAAAACACCATGATTGCAAATTTGATTTGCATAATTCTAGTGACCCTGACTATAATGTATAAGTGACTAGTCTTTGCACTCCTGCTGATCTAAGAAACCATCACACATTTTCAAAAAGTGTTTAACTGAATTTTGTTTTCGGTGTGCACAGACAGGAGAAGGCCACATTTCTGCAGTCTGACTTTTGCTGTATGAAGGAAAATAGCTGGCTGCCTGGTTCTCCTGCAAAGCAAAAACAATGACATGATGGCCGGAGCGCTGAAACTTTTCAGATTCACACCCCAAGTCACAGATCTGGGTTGAATCCATAATTGTTCTTTAGCTCACTTCACCTCCCAGATCAGATCCAGCTTTATGCAAATCAGTCTTGGCCCTGTGCCTCATGGGAATATTTTATCCCTAACTGCCAGGCCAGGTCTTCCCTTGACTGTAAACAAGCATTCTGGTAACACCCCTCAACAGCCAGGCTAGTTTGAATCCAGCGGCAAAGTGAGCAAGGGACCCATGACTGGGCATTCCCTTCCAATTTAGGGAAAGAAAGCAAACACAAGGCGATGATAGACGGACTGCTGAAACTTTTCAGACACTCACCACCAATCACAGACCTGAGTTAAATCCATCATCGTTCTCCAGCTACCACCCCATTTCAGACCCAGCCATATGCGAATCAATCTTGACCCTGTTCCTCATGAGAATAGTCCAGCCCGAAGTGCCGAACCAGGTCTTCCCTAAACCGGAAACAAGCATACTGGGATCGGTTTTGAGGTAACACCCCCTCACCCGAATATCTAGCTTGAATCCAGTGGCAAAGTGAGCAAGGGACCCACGTCTGGGCATTCCCTGTCAACTTAGGGTGAACAAAGCAAACACAAGAAGCACTGACATTTTTCAGATACTCCCCCCAGTCACAGATCTGGGTTGAAGCCATCATCATTCATTAGCTCACTTCATCACCCCAGTTTAGACACAGGTATATGGAAATCAGTCTTGAGCCTGTTCTTCATTGGAACAGTCCCGTCAAGTCAGGTGTTCCCAGGACCAGAAACAAGCATCCTAGCACTGGTTTCGGGGTAACACCCCAAATCAGCCAGGCTAGCTTGAATCCAGTGGCAAAGTGAGCAAGAGATACACGCCTGGGCATACCCTGCCAACTTAGGGCGAACAAAGCAAACACACGGAGATGATGGACGGAGCGCTGAAACTTTTCAGACACTCACCCCCCAGTTACAGATCTGGGTTGAATCCATCATCGTTCTTTAGCTCACTTTGCCACCCCAGTTCAGACTCAGGCATGTACAAATCAGTCTTGACCCTGTTCCTCATGGGAACAGTCTAACCTGAATGGAAACAAGCATCCTGGGACTGGTTTCAGAGTAATGCCACTTATCAGCTTTCTGTGACTTGAGGTGAGTGTCTGAAAAGTTTCAGCACTTCGTACATCATCTCCTTGTGTTTGCTTTGTTCACCCTATGCCCAGACGTGGGTCACTTGCTCACTTTGCCACTGGATTCAAGCTAGCCTGGTTGATGAGTTATGTTACCCAGAAACCGGTCCCAGGATGCTTGTTTCCGGTCCAAGGAAGATGTGTCTTGGCAGTTCGGTCTGCACTGTTCCCATGAGGCACAAGGTCAAGACTGATTTGCATATAGCTGGGTCTGAACTGGGGTGCTGAAGTGACCTGAAGAACAATGATGGATTCAACCCAGATCTGTGACTGGGAATGGATGTCTGAATAGTTTCAACACTCCTTCCATCATCATCTTGTGTTTACTTTTAGAAAGTTGGCATTGTCCTGACTTAGCCATTTAGTGGCTGCAGCCTGTCTGAGTCACATGACTTGGTGTAGTTGACAGTCGAGCTTTGTGTAGTCCATCTTCTCCTTGTTTTTGCCTCATTTGGTACAGACGGCCAGGAGTAACACATAGATTCTAACAAAGAGTAGCATGCCAGTTTTATAGGCCACCCTTGTTTCTGAGTGGACTGTGTCACTGCTTCCCATTCCAGTCTAATACGTTAATTAAAGTGTGAGTCTAGGGCAGTGTCTCATGTGTGAGAAACAGATGACTAGTTTTGGACTTTGCCCTGTCTGCAGGGTGATTCCGAAGGTTTGAGTGTGTTTTATAGTCTTGGGAGATGGCACTTTCCTATCGCTTCTCTCAGTACTCTTCTCTCTAGACTGGTTCATTTTGAATTTTCGTCCAGTCTCTCTTGAGTGGGAGGAAGGCATATTTAAGCTTTAATTATCAGTTGTGAGACGTGAAAATCTTCGCAGGAATATATTTCCTAAATTGATACGCCTATTATATCTCAGAAATTTCTCAATTGTTTCACGTCCCCCATAATTTCTCCATTCCACTTTGGAAAGTTTGGCAAATTGTCACAGATGCTGTGGGATGGGGGTGAGTGAATACATTTGTTGTGTGAAGGGGTGAGATATGTATGCTTCCTCATTACAGATCCCATGAAGAAGAGGCGGAAGGGCCTCAAAACCCGTCAGGACATGGTTGAAGGCTGGCACGATGGGTAGCAGAGCTGCAAGAGGCCAACAAGCTGGATGGCTGGATTGTCGAGTGTGCCCTTCGGAAGCACAAGTGCATTTGTTTATTTAATACATATATATATATATATAGAAAAAACCATAGGTTTCACACCAGTTATAGTTAGGAATTAGCATTTAAAAAACCTATTAAATTCACTGAAAAAAAACATAGGTTTGACACCAGTTATAGTTAGGTGGAAATTTTACTGACATAAAACCATTGAAATTCCCACGTTATAGTTAGTTGGACTCACTATAACTTGCGCGCCTGCAATGCACTGCTGATGACGTCACATATTACCTCACTCATGACATGGTCAGTGACATCACTCATGACATTACTGATGACACCATCCAGTGAATGTGTGTCTTTCTGAAAAATAAATGTTTTATATATGTATATGTAAAGGTCGATGGAAGATTACATGTTTAAATAAGTGTCTTAATGGATGTTTAAAAAAAAAATGGATTTTTTTTTTTTTTTGATTGGTGACTATCTTTCATGGGGGGTGGGGTTACGAGGAACATGGCGGCCGCTAGCTGAACGGCCGTGGTCACCTTCCCCTACCTATGGAGTAGCTAGTTTTCCTGCGTAGAAAATGTATTTTTTATAAAGATCCATATAAGTATATCCTGCACTCTGTATAACTTCGTAATATAGCCCTGTACCGTAATTAAATTGAACTCCACTGAACTTTACCGTAGCTACGGCTGGCTGACCGAGAATGCCCCCGAATCTTGGTTTTCGCCGGTCAGGCAAGGGTTAGAGGTGGGAGATCAGCGAAGACAAGCGCAGTTGGGGCAGTGACCGCGAACTGCTTGAGAGCGGTAACGACGTCTCTGGGAACGACGTCTCTAGGAACCGACACTGGCGTGGGAGGAGGCGGCCAGGCTGAGGAGGAGGCGTGATTCCGCACTGCTGGTGTTCCGGGTCAGCGGCGGCAGAGCCAGCGGGAGTGTCTGCGGAGCTGAGGCGGCGAGGAAAGCAGAATTAAAAACCGCAAGTAGCGGGTTGACACGGGGGCAAAGCAGTGCAGGCTGTGCAATACGTGAGGCAGAGAGCAGCCGAGGGAGAGAAGGGGGTGAGAGTGATATATGTGCCAGCGCTCTCCAAGGATTAAACCTTCACCAATTCAGTGGTAATAACGTCACAAGTGATTTGGTAAGGTGTATGGATGTAGAGGGAGGCTGTGACAAGGGCAAAGACGCCAAATAGAGCCTAACTGGGGTCAGTAACATCGAGGAAAGCCAGTCTCCAGAGAGAAAGAACAGATACACACTAAGAGCCAGGACAGCGTTTAATACATCCAAGGGAAAACCTGTTTATCCACCACGCATTTTACCCCCTATTTTGGTAGTAAAGGAACGGGCAAGAAGGGGGAAAACCAAGCTAAACACCTCTGAAGAGTATTTAAGCCCCAAAACCATCAAAAGCAGGGGGAAAAATAAAGGGGCAAAAGTGGCAGAAGTAAATATAAAAGTTAGCCCCTTACTTAAATCTTATTTATAAAGTAATGTCTAGTACCATTACTACAACCTCTGCCTCCAGCTGCCCCCCCACTGGAAGCCCGATCAGTCCAGCAAGCATCTAACATTCAGTCTGTACAGAACAGTAAGGGCACCCAGCCCTCTCAGTACTCTCAGTCCACCTCAGCTATCTCAGAGATAAACTCCTTAAAGGGCCCGATACAGGGAGGTATCAATGGGAACAGCATTGATAACTGTTCTACCCCAGTAGACGTAGAGGTAATAGTACATGCGGACATCGGTTTAAACAATCGATATCCGGCTCTAGAGGAGGAAGGCCCAAAGGACACGCAGAGCACCATAATATCGGCCAGAAGCACAGATATGTCGAATATAGCACAAGATGTTTCTGAAAATCGGTCTGACCCTTCTGATAGTTCAGGTACGGGTGTTGTGTACCATACAGATAAACCAGATGCAAATGCAGGTTCGCTGGCCGATATCCTATTGGCCATGAAGGAAAAATCACTAGTAGGTTTAAAGTATCTGAAACCAATCAAGCCGAGATGGCCAACAGATTTACAGTCTCTGAGGCCAACCAAGCAGCAATAAAGGCTTTGTGTGAAGAACTGACCAAGAGTGTAGATGAAGTTACTCTCAGGACTGAGGTAATGGAGTTGGAGCTTCCTAAGATTAAGGAGTCGATGAGGACTACCGAGGCAGAGGTCACTAAGCTGTCTGCACAGAACAAAGAGCTTAAGGAAGACATTGAGCGCTTGGAAAATTATTCGCGTCAGGACAATTTGAGAATCCTGAATGTGCCAGAGTCTTTGGAGGGGGGGATGTCAAGGGGTTTGTCATAGCTCTATTGAAGGGGACAGTTTTAAAAGATATGCCAGAGGTGGACCTGTTGCATTACATACAGAGAGTGCATCGTGACCCTTTCAAGAGAAATCTTACAAAGCAGAAACCCAGAAAAATTCTGGTTAATTTTTTGACATACTCCATAAAAGAACAGATTCTCTCTACTGCATTAAAAGTAGGCTCCATACACTTCAACAGTTCCAACCCCTTTACTTTTCATATACGATCTGACATTTCACATATCACTGCAGCAAGGCAGTGGGAGTTGGGGAAAAGACTGGAGGAGTTAAATAGCTTAGGAGCTAAGGCACAGTTGAAGTTTCCGGCACAGCTGAGAGTAATGTGGAACAACCACATGCACCAGATCAGGTCAGGGGAGGAAGCTGACGCTCTTATAGCCAAGATTAGAGACAGAAAAGAGGTGCAGGGAGCGAAATAGACTAAGATAGATTAAGCGGGTCTTTAACTAAAATGATGTGCAACTAGCAGGAATTTTTATAAATAATAACTGTGATTATACAGTTGCTCCATGGAGGGTATAGATGGCTAAATAGGCTTTCGCCTATAAGTAGGGAGGGTTCCTCATGGGCAGAGGGGGCACGGGGTTGGGGGGGGGCTGGGTAGGAGGGGGGCACGTGGTGGGGGAGCAGTGGGGAAAAAAGGAAAAAAAATTCAACCTCATATAAACCATTTGTATAACTATGTTAAGTCTTGCCTCAAAAAAGGGTCGATGCTCACTTGTAGGAAAAGAGGACGATGGCAGCTGTGACTTCAAGGAATAGTGGGGCAATATTTATCTCGTGGAACGTCAATGGCTTAAGAGGCTTATTCTTAAACATTTAGAATTGTCAACTGCACAAATATGTCTGTTACAGGAGACACATCTGAGCTATGAAGAAAGCATCGCAATCTTCTCAAAGGTTACTGGAGTAAAGAGCTTTGGTGCTTCAAAACAAACAGCCCAAAATAGAGGGGTCGCCATATTCATTAGAAAAGGGACGCCCTGTGATATAAAAAAGCACAGTCAGACTCCTCTGGTAGATGGTTGATTGTTACACTAGCATTTGAAAATCGTGATATGGTCTGTGCCTCATTTTATGGTCCAAATTCGGACGATCCAGATTATATCCATAAATTACAATCGGTATTGATACTGGAGCCGCCACCATACGTGATAGGGGGAGATTTTATTGTCCTGATCGACTCCCTTAAGGATTGGTCTAATTTAAGTCATTATAAAGGTGCAGTGAAGGTACGTCGGGCATTAGTTAACATGATCCACGATATGGACCTAGTTGATCTATGGAGGGAAATAAAAGGAAACGAGAAGGGGTTTACCTTTTATAGCAAAAAGTACTGTCATTCCTCCAGGATTGACTATATTCTTTTAGATAGAGGTTCATTAGCTAACATAGGGGAGATTTCAGTGCTCCCGAGTCATTTGTTCGACCATGCACCTTTACATATTGTATATCAGATCAAGGAGGTGCAGCGGCGGTCGCTAAGGTGGACCCTTAACAGAACCAAGCTGCAGGACCCCGATGTGATTGCCGCGGTACAAGCCTCGACCTTGGAGTTCTTCATGTTGAACTCCGACTCAACAACACCCGATGTAGTCTGGGACGCCTATAAAGCCTGGCTCAGGGGGAAACTCCACGTAGTCATCTGTTATAAGAACAAGATTGAAGTGGGGTACTAAAGGGTATCGAAGAGAGGATTAATGGCTTGGAGAGAGAAAGAGTCGGAGCTAGCAAATGGGGACCGGGAGCAACTCACTCAAATCTTGGGGAAGTTGGAAGAGGCTACATCAGAATATAGAGGGAGACTAGAAGCCAAATGCAGGGCACTGTGGGATACTAGTAAGATGCAGAATTATGAATATGGAGAAAAGGCTGGTGCTTTATTAGCATGGAAAGCCAGAACAGACCGAGCTAGGAATGACATAAAAGAACTTAAAATAAACGCCAGCGGGGAAATTTCAAATAAGACCGAAGATATACAGACCTGTCTTCTCTCTATGTTCTCAGAACTGTACAGGGAAGACTTGGCTCCCCCTCCAAGTTTGATTCAGTCATTTCTTAGCAATAAACAACTCCCAGTACTCTTGGAAGAAAGCAAAAACAACTTCGATGCCCCCATTACGTCAGAGGAGATCGTAGCTCAGATAAATAAATCCAAGAACAAAAAAGCTGCAGGATCAGATGCACTCCCGAGTGAAATATACAAACATCTTAAAGAGGAGCTCCTATAACCAAAGGAAGATACCTTTAATTCAATCTATGGTTTGGCTGGAAAGGTCCCTAACACTTGGAAAGAGGCAACAATAGTTCTGATACTGAAACCAGGCAAGGATCCAAAAAAGGCAGACTCTTACCGCCCAATATCCCTGCTGAATGCCGATTATAAGATCTTTATGGGCATTTTAGCAGGGAGATTGGCCAAGCTGATACCCAAGTTAATACATCCAGGTCAGAAAGGGTTTGTCGCAGGTAGACATATCCAGGAGGAACAAATACAGCTTCTTATAGGTAACATCGACCTGGCTATCCAGAGGACAGAACCCTTGGCCGTTGTCGCTGTGGACGCGGCCAAGGCGTTTGACAGAGTTTGCTGGGTATATCTATGGGAGGTCCTGAAGGTTATGGGTTTTGGTCCTATTTTTATACAGACCTTGCAGAATTGTTATCAGGGTGCCTCTGCCTGAATATTTTTGAATGGGTCCCTCACTGCGAGTTTTAGGGTTTAGAGTAGGTATGGGTTTTTGTCTGGCAAGGTATTTTTTAGGTTTTAGCGTGAGTATAGCTTTTTAGGCAAAAAGTGCTTTTTTAAGGCTTACTGTGGGTGTGGATTTTTGGGGGCAAGGGAAATGTTATGGTTTCAGGTAGGTATGGGTGTTCGGGTGATCAGGGAATTTTTAGCATTTAGGGTGGGTATCGATTTTTAGGTGGTAAGGGATGTTTTAGGGTTTAGGCTGGGTATGGGTTTTTGGGTGGCAAGGGAATTTTTTATTGTTTAGGGTGGGTGTAAGATTTTTAGTGCAAAGGATTTTGTAGATTTTACTGGGTGTATGGGTTTTTGGGTCGCAAGGGAATTTTTAAGGTGTAGGTTTGGTGTCAGTTTTTGGGTGCAAAGGGATTTTTTAGGGTTTAGGGTGGGCATGGGTTTTGAGTGGCAAGGGAACATATAGAGTTTATGGCTGATATGGGTTTTTTGGGTGGTAAAAAATAATTTAGGGTTTAGTGTTTGCATGGGTTTTGGAGGCAAGGGATTTTTGATGGTGGGTATGGGGTTTTGGGTGGCAAGTGACATTTTTGGGTTTAAGGTAGGGGTAGGTTTTTGAGAGGAAAGGGATTTTTAGAGTTTCGGGTAGGTATGGGTTTTATGCTTTTGAAAGGAATTTTTAAGGTTTAGGGTGGCTGTGGGTTTATGGGGCAAGGGACATGTTATGGTTTAGGATGGGTATGAGTTTTTGGGTGATAATGAATCTTTAGGGTTTAGGGTGGGTATGAGTTTTTGGGCGATAATGAATCTTTAGGGTTGAGGGTGGTTATGGGTTTTTGAGTGCCAAGAGAATTTTGAGGGTTTAGGGTGGGCGTGGGATTTTGGTTGGCAAGGTATTTTTTATGGTTCATGGTGAGTATATGTTTTTAGGAGGTAAGGGCTTTTTTAGTGTTTAGGCTGGGTATGGGTTTTTGGGCTGCAAGGGAATTTTTAGGGTTTAGGTTGGGTATGGGCTTTTGGGTGGCAAAGGCATTTTTAGGGTTAGGGTGGGTATGGGTTTTTGGGTTGTAAGGGATTTCTTAGGGTTTAGGGTGGGAATGGGTTTTTTGGGTGGCAAGGGCATTTTTAGGGTTTTGGGCAGGAAAGGGTTTTTAGGTGGCAAGGGAATTTTGCAGAGTTTAGGGTAGGTATAGATTTTTGGGTGGCAAATTCAGTTTTGGGGTTTTGGATGGGTATGGATTTTTGGGTGGTTGGGGATTTTTTAAGGTTTAGAGTGGGTATGGGGTTTTGGTTGGTAATGAATCATCTAGGGTTTCGTGTTTGCATGGGTTTTTGGGTGGCAAGGGGTTTGCTAGTGTTTAGGGTGGGTGTGGGATTTTTGGTGGCAAGGGATTTTCTAGGGCTCAGGGTGGGTGTGTCCTTGTGGGTTTTTGGTTGGTAGGGGATTTTTTAGTTTTTAGGGTGGGTAGGGGTTTTGGGTGGCAAGGGAACCTTTAGGCTTTAGTTTGTGTTTTTTTTGGGTTGTAATGATTTTTTTTAGGGTTTATAGTTTGTATGGGTTTTTTGGTGAGTGAGTTTTTCGGTGGCAAGGGAATTTTTAGGGTTTATGGTGAGTTTGGGTATATTTGTGTGGTAAGGTTTTTTTAGGGTAGTTATGGGTTTTTAGGTGGCAAGGGAACATTTTGTGTTTAGGGTGAGTATGGGGCTGTTGGGTGGCAAGGGAATTTTTAGGGATTACAGTCAGTGTAGGTTTTCGGTTGGTAAGGGATTTATTTAGGGTTTAAGGTGGGTATGGGTTTTTGGGTGGCAATGGAATTTTTAGCATTTAGGATGGGTGTGGGTTTTTGGGTGGCAAGGCAATTTTTAAGGTTAGGGTGGGCATGAGTTTTTGGGTGATAAGGAATTTTTAGGGTGATTATGGGTTTTTTGGTTGTAAGGTTTGCCTTAGGGTAGATATGGGTTTTTGGGTGATAAGAGCTGTTTTAAGGTTTAGGGTGGCTGGATTTTTTGGTGGCAAGGGAAATGTTATGGTTTCTGGTGGGTATGGGTGTTTGGGTGATAGGGGAATTTTTAGCGTTTAGGGTGGGTATGGATTTTTGAGTGGTAAGGCTTTTTTAGGGTTTACGCTGGGCTTGGGTTTTGGGTGGCAAGGGAACATCTAGGGTTTAGGGCTGAAATGGGTTTTTTGGGTGGTAATGAATAATTTAGGTTTTAGTGTTTGGATAGGTTTTTGGGACTCAAGGGATTTTTTATGGTGGGTATGGGTTTTTGGGTGGCAAGTGAATTATTGGTGGTTAGGGTGGGTGTAGTTTTTGAGTGGTAAGGGATGGGTTTTGTGGGTTTGATGGGGATTTTTAGCGTTTAGGGTGGGTTTAAGATTTGTGGCAAGGGATTTTGTAGGGTTTAAGTTAAGTATGGGCTTTTGTGTCACAAGGGAATTTTTAAGGTTTATTGTGGGTGTGGGATTTTGGGGGCAAGGGAAATTTTATGGTTTAGGGTGGGTATGAGTTTTTGGGTGATAATGGATTTTTTGTGTTTAGGGCGGTTATGGGTTTTTGGATTCTAAGTTGTGCCTTAGGGTTGATGATGGGTTTGGGGTTTTTTGGTGCCAAGGGAATATTGGGGGTTTAGGATGGGTATGGGATTTTAGGTGGCAAGGTATTTTTTTATGGTTTAGGGTGAGTATAGGTTTTTGGGTAGCAAGGTAACTTTTAAGGTTTATAGTGAATATAGGTTTTTGCTTGACAAAGGATTTTTCAGGTTTAGGGTGGGTATGTGTTTTTGGATCGTAAGGGATTTCTTAGGGCTTAGGGTGGGTATGGGTTTTTTGCGTCGCAAGGGAATATTAAGCGGCTCATTATGATAACGGGCGGATCGCCACTGCCTGTATGGCGGTGGCGATCTACCCGCCAAAAGCCACCGCCCGCCTCTAACTTCCCCCGCCACATTACCATGGCGGGGGGGACCCCAGCGAACGGGAATACTGTCCGCCGGTTTTCCACAGGTAGGCAATCCGCCTGATTGCCTACAGGGTGGAAAAGCAGTTTATATGGTGGCGGTGTCTGGTAGTCACCGTCATCCAGATTTGTATGCAGGCTGGGATGTGCCTTTCCGTGGCGGCAACGCCACCACGGAAAGGCAGGCAGTTTTTAACATTTGGGGCCCGTAGCGGGCAGGCATGCTAGTGATAAATCCTGCTTATTGGTGAAAACAGAGTTAGAAAAACCACTTTTTAGAAGTGGGTATTTCTGTGTGCTTATGAGTCTTTGCACCTGCCTGATGTGTATTGACCATTTGGTTTTGACTGACAGAGAAGGGATGTGCATTCACTCTAGTCCCTGGGGTAGTTGAGGTGTGTCCTGCCCTGCGTGGGTGACTCAGTGCTAGGCTGAATAGACCTTTCCTGAATTTAGAG
This sequence comes from Lissotriton vulgaris, assembly GCF_964263255.1. Lineage (NCBI taxonomy): Eukaryota > Metazoa > Chordata > Amphibia > Caudata > Salamandridae > Lissotriton > Lissotriton vulgaris. The sequence continues at coordinate 800,137,212 of NC_141691.1, forward strand.
TGACAGTGGGAGTTTTCCTTGCATCTGAATAGGCCTGGTCTTCATTTGGTGTGGTGGGAGGAGTTGCACATGCACCTGAATAGGTCTGTGCCTACCTTCCACAATAATGGCTCCACCCCCTGTGGTGTGTCTGGGGCCAAGGCTTTCTGAAGGACAGTGTTGTGCACTTCTAATATGTGGTTGAAGTTCCCTCAGAACAAAAAGACTTTGGCACTATAAATACAGGGGCTATGACCCCATGAAAATAAAAAGACACTATGTGGGGCACGTACCCAATGACTGCTGTGTGCCAGGAGGTACCGCCTTTTGTGAATACCTTCCTGTGAAACTAACCTGCTGCCTGCTGGGTGGCTGAAGTGACTGCCTCTCTGCTAAGGGACCTTCCGTGCTAGCCAGCCTGTGCCCTGTTCTCTGCCCCAGTGTCTCCAGGGATGAGGTAGTGCTTGCCTCCCTGTTTGCTAATAGTGCGTGGTAAGCGTTTTCAATTCTGTTGCCCAAGGAGTTGGCTCAATTTGTGCTAACCCCATACAGGAGCGCTTTTACCCTGCAGCATGGGCAGCACAGCTCCCTCATCTAGGGCCTGAACATTGAGAAGGAGGAGGTGAACGGAACAAAAGGCTCTCCCTCTCGTATTGCTTGCCTTTGTTTATGTGGGCCAGCAGCCGGGGCTCTGCTACATGGCTGCGAGGCCATGCCCAAGCAGCAAAGAATATCGGCCCGGGAGTTCCCTTGGATGTCAGAAGATGTGGTCCAGCCGCACCCGGAAGTGACCAGAGCCTCACGTGTCCATTCAGATGCTTCCACACGCAGCCGATGTGAGACCCTAGGTGGCCGACGTGAGCCCCTGGGTGCGGGCATTGCTAAGGAAGGCAAGAGCCACCCAGCTGCACCAGGCCGCTTGCAGCGAAACATGAAGAGATTCGTACCCATGCCACACTACGGAGCTGTACCGGAGGCATTTGGCTCCCCTTGGCTTCTGGCCCCGTTGTTGTGAAAAGTGGGGGCAGGTGGACCCATCACGCTAGATAGTGCGAGCACCCAGGGATAGCGTGCTCGCACCAACAAACAGACCTCCCACTGGGCTGATCTCCAGGAGTAAGATCCTTTGGTATTTCCTTACCCCGCAGATCATCCCTGTACTTCCATAATTCCCCTGCTTCCATGGAAACCGGTAGTGTTTCCTTGCAGAGAGTGCAGGCCAGTGGCCCTATCATGCTGGTGAGCACAAGCACCCATAGACTGTACTCTCTCCCCGTCGTGCAGGCAGGAGATCTTTTGGCGTTTTCTTGCCCCGTAGGGCGTCTCTGTAATTCCTGGCATTTTCTCTGTTTCCACGGGAACCAGTGGAGCATTTTCATGTAGAAGGAGGCAGGGGGATGTAGAGGGGATGTAGTTGGGTTTTAACAAAGCTGGAAGCAACTATTTTAAAAGATTGCCCTGTCAGACTGGTGACACCGGCTCAAGCGGAAACATGTTCAACTAATCGTTATTGTCTTGATTGCACTAACTGTAATGTTAGGTCTTATGTTTTCAGTGTGGTGTTCACTTATAAGTATTTACTAAAGTTCACTAACATTGCTAAATATGACAATTATCCAATTGGTAAAAGTGCGGAATGACTTTATGTGATGCCATGACAAAGTGTCTAGTGGCACAGTGACTTATGTGATTGTTGTCTAACTTTTTAAAAATAAATAATACAAAAGATATTTTTATGTAACCTTGTGTGGAGTTGCTTTTTATGGTGTGCCTAAAGTGTCACTGTTGTGTGAGTGCGTTGTGCAAACGCTTTAGACATTGCCTCTGGGATAAGCCTGACTGCTCTGCCAGGGGTTGCCTTTGATGTGTTACTATCTTACCCTTACTAGACTGATGGGTTCTGCCCTACCATACCTGCATACCCTAGCCAAACAGCAACACCATGTCAACTGGAATACTAAAAATAAAATGATAATACGGTCCATTATTATCATTTCCTTTTTTCCATTGCCCTGCTTTAAAGCAGTGGGGCGACGCTGTTCCACCTTAGTGGAGCAGCTGCCACTGTTGAAGTGGCTACATTAGTTTGCTAAACCACTAGATTATGACTATCTGTTTAAGTCTTCATAAAACCTATAATCACAGACATCACTGTGGAGACATACTATATCTGTGGGGACTTGAACAAGTCTATAAACACACACTATCTCAGTGGGGTCATGGATATCGAAATAATCAATCAAACACAACCTTTGTGGGGAATTGAACCAGACTGTCATCACACACTATTTGTGCGGGGACTGTGGTAACGCTATAATCACACACCAACTCTGTGAGGACCTGGATATTTCTATAATTACACACTATCACTGTGGTGAGCTTGACATCTCTATAATTATAGACTATCTCTGTGGGGACCTAGCACCCCTATAATCACACACTATCTCTGTGGGGACCTGCCATCTCCATAAACACACACTATCTCTGTGGGGACCTGGGCATCAATATAACCAATCAAACGCTATCTTTGAGTAATTGAACATAACTATCATCACACATATTTTTATGGGGATCTGCCATCCCTATAAACACACAGTATTTCTATGGGGACCTGCCATCCCCATAAACACAAACTATCTCTGTGGGGACCTGCCATCCATATAAACACAAACTATCTCTGTGGGGACCCGGTTTCCCTGTAGTCACACACTTTCTCTGTGAGGACCTGGGCATCCTTATAATCACACACTATCTCTGTGAGGACCTGGGCATCCTTATAATCACACACTATCTCTGTGGGGACCTGGACATCACTATAATCCCACACTATATCTGTGGGGACCTGGGCATCAATATAATCAATCAAGCGCTATCTTTTAGTAATTGAACGTGAATTTCATCACACATATCTCTATGGGGACCTGGCATGTCTATAATTACACTCTATCTCTGTGGGGACGTGGGTTCAATATACTTTAACTTTGTGGGACTTGAATATGACTGTCATCACATACTAGTTCATCAGGGACATCAACATGTATATCATAACAGACTGTCTTTAGAGGGACTGGAACTTTACATGTATCACACACTTTCTCTATAGGTCAATAATCACCATCTTAGTGGGCCTCCCTAATCATGCACTATCGCTTTGGGGACCTAAGCTTCAGTATAATCACAACATATCTCAACATCACTTGAACATGACTGTAACTACACACTACCTGAGCAGCACCTAGGCATCATTATAATCACATACTACCTCTGCAGGAGCCTCGGCATGACTGTTATAACAGCAAGCACCTCAGCATCATTGTTATAACTCTCTGTATGCGGGGCCCTGAACATGACTGTAATCACATACTATCTCTGCGGAGATGTAACATAACAATAATCACACACTATCTCTGAGGGGACTTGAACATGAATATAATCACACATTTTGTCAACGGGGTCTTGAGAGTGACTATAATTAAGCGCTATACGAATTCTGAATGAATGTCAGAATGACTCATCGTACACTTTCTCTACAACACTTGAACAACACCATCATAATACTCTCTATGTGGGACTTTATTATGGTTATAATCACACACTATCTCTGTGGGGGTCCGGGCATTCCTATAGTAACACACTATCTCAGTGGGGACTGGAACATGACTATTATCACACACTATCTCTGTGGGGACTTGAACATTACTATGACCACACACTATCTCTGTGGGGACTTGAACATTACTATGATCACACACTATCTCTGTGGGGACTTGAACATTACTATGATCACACACTATCTCTGTGGGGACTTGAACATTACTATGATCACACACTACCTCTGTGGGGACTTGAACGTGAATATGATCACACACTATCTCTGTGGGGACTTGAACATTACTATGATCACACACTATCTCTGTGGGGACTTGAACATTACTATGATCACACACTACCTCTGTGGGGACTTGAACGTGAATATGATCACACACTATCTCTGTGGGGACTTGAACATTACTATGATCACACACTATCTCTGTGGGGACTTGAACGTGAATATGATGACCCACTATCTCTGTGTGGACTTGAACATGGCTATAATACCACACTATCTGTGTGGAGACCTGGGCATTCCTATAATCACAAACTATCTCTGTGGGACCTGTGCATTACTGTAATAGTGTTATTTCTGCATGAACTGCAGCATGACTATAATCGTACACCAAAACCACAATATCTGTAGGGACTTGGGCATCAATCTAATCATGCAATATCTCTGTGGGGGCTTGAAAATTATCATCATCATACACTTACTCTGTCAGCTCTAGAATATTATTATAATATCATGCCATCTCTTTGGGGACTATTAATGCACAGCCATACGTAGATGGTGCCAATTGGTGAGGTTGATGAAAAACAACTAGGTGGTCAGATGGCAACTTGGTTTTGCCATCTGACCCCATTGCAGGATCTTAAGCCTCTAAATTAATTTAACTATGTGTTGTTTTCATATTCCTTAATATTTGTGTTCACTCAGTAATAGGCTAAACATCCGTGAATCCCTGTCCATGCACTTTATATGTATGATCATTTTGTACTGTAAAATCCATTATTAGACAAATCTCTGTTCTAGGTGCACCTAGGACATAGTGACCTATTCAAATTTGACTAAAGTATCATGTTATGTATATATGGCACTGAAAAATAGCATTTATCTATTAGATAATGAGTGTATTCAATCAGAAATGAGAATTATTGAGTATGTCCCCACAAGGATGGTAACACATGTCCAAGTCCCCACAATGATGGTTCTGTGCGCGTGACTAAATAACAACATATTTGTAAAATTGAAGCAGGATCCTGTATTATGAATTTTTTCTTAACATTTTTCTGTTATTGGTATATTTTTAAAACATTGGGAAGGGTTAGTCCCCACAAGGCTGGTGAAAACACATAGTCCCCACAAGGATGGTAACACGTGTATGTGTGTGTGGCTCTGTGTGTGTGTGTGGCTCTGTGTGTGTGTTTGGTTCCGTGTGTGTGGCTCTGTGTGTGTGTGTGTCTGTGTTTGTGTGTCTGTGTGTATGTGTGTCTGTGTGTGTGGCTCTCTGTGTGTGTGTGTGTGTGGCTCTGTGTGTGTGTGTGGCTCTGTGTGTGTGTGGCTCTCTGTGTGTGTGTGTGGCTCTCTGTGTGTTTGTGGCTCTCTGTGTGTGTGTGTGGCTCTCTGTGTGTTTGTGGCTCTCTGTGTGTTTGTGGCTCTCTGTGTGTTTGTGGCTCTCTGTGTGTTTGTGGCTCTCTGTGTGTTTGTGGCTCTCTGTGTGTTTGTGGCTCTCTGTGTGTTTGTGGCTCTCTGTGTGTTTGTGGCTCTGTGCGTTTGTGGCTCTGTGTGTGTGTGTGTGTTTGGCTCTGTGTGTGTGTGTGGCTCTGTGTGTGTGTGTGGCTCTCTGTGTGTGTGGCTGTGTGTGTGTGTGTTTGTGTGGCTCTCTCTGTGTGTGTGCGCGCGTGTGGCTCTGTGTGTGTGTGTGGCTCTCTCTGTGTGTGTGTGTGTGTGGCTCTCTCTCTGTGTGTGTGTGTGTGTGTGTGTGTGTGTGCGTGTAGCTCTGTGTGTGTGTGGCTCTCTGTGTGTGTGTGTTGGGCTCTGTGTGTTGGGCTCTGTGTGTGTGTGATGGGCTTCTGTGTGTGTGTGTGTAAGTGCAAATGCAATAGGTCTTGCATTTGCGAGAGATTAAGCCATTGGCATTGTAAATGACAATGCCATTTTATTTATGTTTTAAAAACAAAAATGTCATGAGCAATGCCAATAGCTCTAACTTTAACAAAGACGAGACCATTGCATTGTAAATGCTTGTTTAGCATAGCATAAGCCAGGAAGATATTCACCAAGAAAAATAGTGTCATATGCCAGTCTAAGCTTTGTGAAATATAGCAAGCGTGCTCTCAAGCTGAAAAATTCTTGCTGCTGTTTTGACTTGTGAATATTATCATTTGTTGCTCTATGGTAAACCATTCACCGTAGATACAGATCATCAAGCTTTTTTACTGTATGTGAAAATCAGAGTGTAAAGACCCCTCCAATAATAGAGTGATCGGGTTTTCGTCTCATGGAGTTTGATTACAAGATTATACACAGACCCAGCAAAGAGCACATTCCAGCTGATCATATTTCTCGGCATTCACTTCCAACAACAAAAGATAACATTACAATGGCTGAAGAATAGATCCACTTTATAATTAATTAAACCATCAACTCCTGAAAGGATATTAGAATCGGATCTTGTGAAAGCAACTTTAGAAGAATAAACATTTCAAGAAATATTTAACAAGGGAGAAAAAATTGAATCATGTGAATACTTGTAGTAAGTTTGTTAATGGAATAGTAACCAAAGACATTTTAGCATTTAAACAAGTTCAGAATGAATTTCAATATCAGCAAGTGGATTATTGCTGAGAGGTACTAGAATTGGGATTCTACAATATTTAAGAAAGAAAATAGTAGAAGCAGCTTATGGAAGTCATGGGGGTGTAAAAAAAACAAAGGCATTTTTGAGAGTCAAAGTTTGGTTTCCTGGATTAGATGAACTTGTTCAGAGAAAATATCTGACCAAGATAATGGAATAAGATCTTCTGAATCATTCAGAGAGAATGTTGGAACTCAAATGAAGAATCAGCATCACAACAGAATACAAGTGGAACTGAAGACGATGCAGTGATGCAAAGTCCATGTAGAGTTGGGCGCCATCCAGCACATCTAATTGAGGAGATGTAAATAGCATCTAATAACAATTCAAGTCAAGTCAATAAGTCTTTATTTCGAATTTTCATCATAAAATAAATACTATACAAAAATCCTACATTACGTCCAATTCATACGTAGAAAAATTAGTATCGCAGTATAATAAAAATATAAATAGATAGAAGTGCTAAAAACCAAGATTAAAAAGGTATTACATGATCAAAAGGACAAAAGACTTAGACATCACGATAATAATTAAAAAGAAAGACTAAAAAAGAGCATGCGGGATAGAAGCCTTACTACGTATGCTGGAGCGGTCCTCTTTTGTGTTTACAGACCGCCTCTGTGACTGGAAGCAAAGGCTCTTTAAAAGTCAGCCTTTGTTCTTTCACAGCTGACTTTTAGGGAGCCTTTTGGGAAGCTTCCTGCTTCCTTTTTTGCCGACGATGCCGGCAACTCTGACACTTGTCTGCTCTCGCCGGCGCCCTCAGACAACTTTAGGACTGCAGCAGGGGGCCTCCCTGGATCGGGACAGCCTGCTTCCCTCTTCGCTTCCCGCAGAACCACTTGGTGCTCTTCATTGAGAGGTACCTGCACACTCCAAGGCCATTAGGATTGCAGCAGGGGTCACTTTCATTAAGACAAAGGATTAGAGCACTCCCCTTGTACAGCACATCATGAAACTACACAATAAATGTATTAAAGCTACAGATAGTGCATATTTACAAAACATTATATTCACAGAAATTGAAGGGGTTAATAATGCAATGGGGATACACATTTTGCTCTTCTCAGGTACTGTGAGCCATGAATGCTGTGTATCCACACTCTAGTGAACAGAATCATTCACTTCTCTTGCTTTGAACTAATAAATACTAGACACATGTAGGAAGGCACGGAAGGAGTGGTTGCTGAACATTGAAGGACACTGAGGCCTAGAATCCCAACTGTTAGGTAAATGAAAACTGCACAATCTCAGGTGTTAGGTAAATGAACACTGCACAAGGCCAGGTGTTAGGCAACTGAATACTGCACCATCCCTGAAATTCAGGGTAAGGAATTCCTCAAATCCCAGGCAGCTCTATTTTATGCATTGTGATAATACATTCTATACAATCCAAGTATTCAAGTGAACAACCATTGAGAACAATGTATATCTGACCAGTTAATAGGTAACCTTGCAGTTATTATATGGACACACAATGTTAAGGTACAGTAACCTTGTGTGTTCATATAATAACTGGTCAGATATGCATTTTTCTCAACGGTTGTTGACTTGAACTACGGACTTTCTCAGTGATCTGGTTGTGCTCTGAATGTTTGCGTAACAGATGTCCTTGCAGGATTTATATATGGACACACAAGGTTACAGAACCACTTTGATTTGTTTTGAAAAGGTGATTTTTTTCTCTCTAGCCCTGCTCTGCACTGACCCCGCACCCCCACAGGCCCCGCCTCCACTGGTGTGGCCCTCGGCCACAAACCACACTGTAAATTTGGCATTTGAGAGAAAGTTTGTGAGTACCCATGATTTAAAGTTCTATTCTAAAATGCCAAGGACTGGCAGAGGCTGCAAGGGAATAAGGGCATACATGCTGTTGATGCTGACTAGAAATAATATTTAAGTAATTCATGCCTACTTCTTGATATCGGACCAGGATTGCCGTTGCTACTTGAGTAGGGTTTCACCCCTCTAAACCAGTAACCAAGTTTCTTACAGCTTCTAATTCGATTGAGTTATTTGGATACTGAATGCAACCAGTTTCTGCGAATGGCAATGCTACTGCTGCAGGTGCATTTGATCTTACCCGGTCACTGCGCAGAACTTCCTCCTGCAGCTCTCATGTTGCATTTCCTCCTTCATGCTCTCCTCTCTTTAAGATGCTGCTCAGACCTGTCTCTCTGGCTGTGTGAAGATGCAATAACTTTGTTCAGTATCTTTAGCATTTTAATCATAAAACTTAATATGCCATTTTGTGAGCATACGGCATACATGCTATCTTGCTGCTTGTTGGCAAATTAATAATGAGCTCAATGGTTCCCTAATGTTGGTCAGAGATAGAAGGTAGAGTGTTGCTGTCCCGTGCACTATGGCTGACCTTGAGCCTATTCCTCCCCTGAGTGGACTGGCTCGGTTGCTAATCATGCATTTTTTGTTCATCCAACTTCCATGTGAAATGATTAGTCCCTGCATGTAACAGCCACTCTCATACCAGGCCGGGGCCAAAGCCCATCTCCACCAACCAGTAATCTGATCTGACCTCTATATCTGGCCGTCCATACAATCATGTGACTCCTGCTTTATTCAAAAGTCTCATCTTGCGTGATAATGTGTGTTGCTGGCATATCAGTGGTCATTGTGTCTTCCGGTAACACTCCTACTATGATGATATCTACATCTGGCATAATGCTACAGTCCCTGACACTATTGGTATATTTCCATGGTATTCCAAGAATTAGAATCGGGATGCTAAGGTCCATAGTGGCACGGGTACCACTACGATACTGAATGGTGATAATTCTCGGTATCTTATTGGCAATGTGGACCTCAGTGTTGTGATTGAAATAATTGCCATACCATGGACACTTATGGCATCCAATTTTGAAATAATGTTGGGCTTGGAATAATGGTATTATTATTGTGGACACCAAAAACTATTTGAGACATGAAGGAGGGAAAATGCAAAATGATTTCACGGCGACACGCATGAATGCAGGTATTGGTAGTTCAATAGTACATGGTTCAAGAATTCTTGTTAAAACTTAATCCTGCGGTTTAGGGTGTATGCAACATTTTTTGGGGAGCAGAATCTTGTATATAGTTTCCATTTTCGCTTTCATGTTCATAAACTCTCATTTCTTTGTATTTATTCCAAAGCTTTTATTTGAAATTACTCATTGCGTTCAAAATAGTCATACATTGCTAAACAGCAAATATATATTTTTTGCTAAATCTCATTAACTTTACCAGGTCTAAGTATTATAGTTGTATTATTAAAGAGTACGGCATTTGATATCTGGAATTACTTTGCAATTTCATTTCACGTTGTGGTGAATTGTAAACAGTTATGGTCATGATGTGCCTGAAATTACGTAGCTGAGTTCCGCAGAATGGTAACTGCATAAAAAGAGATAAAAGTTACATTGTGTTTAATGTTGGACAACACCATTTTGAGGATTGTGACTATGCAGTTTATGGCCTATCACGGTTCTAATTCTTTTTAATTCACCCAAACAAAAAATGGAATTGTCAAATTGTAGTACATCAGGGCTCGACAAATCCGAAAAATGGTACTAGTCCTGCAGGTCTAGTACCATGGAAAATCCCCTCGACCTGACTGCAACCCACTTGACCTCCGTCTCTGAAAACGGAGCAAAAGTGACAAGATAACAAGATTTAAAGGCCTCTTTATTGCTCATTCCCTTTAGGAGCAATAAAAGTGCCTTTAAATCATGTTATCTTGTCACTTTTGCTCTGTTTTCAAAGACAGAGGACAAAAGTTAGTTTGACTTCCTACTCGCCAGAAAGGGCGAGTAGGACCTAAAAATAGCTCGTCCTGATCCATTCTCCCTCGCAAATGCGAGCGGGCGAGTGGATTTGTCGAGCCCTGTACATGTCAAATGGCTTATTCACTATTGATAAAAGTATAAACGTACCTCTTAGTGTCTGTCGTCTGTGTGTTTTGACTTCAAAATATCATGTTGAGGGCGATTTAGCCTCAGTTTTTAAAAGAAATCCACAGTATAATTAGCATCATGTTGAAGTTTCTAGTAGGTCTCAGAAAAATCAATTATGGAGATTTTTGTCTAAAATATTTTGCTAGATTCCAGGAAATCACAAGCATGATGAGCATTGGTCATATATGCCTTAGTCGAGACCAGTCAGTTTTTAAACCTTTTTTTGCTTTTACATGGACGTTTATGTAGAATATGCAAAAGGTGTAATAGCTAAAACCTGAATGAAATTTTGGCAAGCGCCTAGATTCTTCTGGAACCCCATGCGTGCTTTGCACATGGTGAAAATAAGCACATTTTGAAAAATAGCCCAAGAAGTTGTGGATATATCTATAGATCAAGCTCAGAACAACAGTTGTGCTTTGAAACTGTTCTTAAAAGTGTACACATGCACAGTTGGTTCCCTTTGCATTAAACATGAACATGCCACTAAAATTAATAAAAGGATATCTAGCATTTTTTGCGAATAATTTACCCATTCTCGCGCTTGATATTAGACCAATGGAAACTAAATTGCTTGGTTAAGCCACTCATTCAGTGCAACAAACGATCCACTCATTCGCAAAGAGTAACCCTACCATATCGGAATTCGGGTTAAAGATCGGCACGTTTCCAGAAAAGCAAATTGTTCATCCCATTCGCACTGAAAAGAATCCAGTGCACAGTAAATCAAAAGCCGGATGTACCTCCCCCTACACAGTTGAGTACACTCTTGAAGCAAATTAACAGACACCTATTTTATTCACCAGAAAGTGCATTTTCACCTCGGACAACCTGAAAAAGATCCTCAGCATTCCGAATCGCGAAGATCCACTTCCAGCATAATGTATACCCAGTGCTTTAAATGGAAATAGATAAGTGCAGGTACTCCACAAATTGAGCTAGGGGGCGGGCAAGGGGCGGAGCTAAGAGCAGGACATGATTATATAAAGACACTACTGCCATCTGTCAAGTAATTATTTTGCCTTTGAATTACACATCAATAGTCTCAAAATTCCTGCATGTGCAAATTACCTCTGCACATGTGGGCTTGGCATATGTAGACAATTAATAACCTGTCTCCTACTATGACCTTTTCAACTGTGTATTTTGCATTTAAAGGAACATGTTAGTTACAGCAGTTCCAGCACACACCAAAACACATGATAAATGTATGAACGTAAAGTGGTTAATTCCTTACAAAAAATTAAATGAAGGTCAAACAATGTGTTATGCTTTAGTTTCTGCGTTTTTTAAATATTTGCAGCTTCAGTTCCTATTTGTTTTAGTAGGTACATCATTCATACATTCTCTTGCCCATAAGCACGCGCTCACATACAGACACAAGAACAAGCAGACATGCACACACAAAACATTCCTCACATTAAAAAAAAAAAATACCTTCACATAATGTCCCGATGCTCTCTCTGTCACTTCCGCACGTACACAAAAGCACACAGTTCCTGGCACAAAAGGCTCACGAAGAATTAAAAACGTTGTTTGCAATTCCTACCTCCCACGGATTTCTTCTTGCAGACTCTCAGCCAGTTGTCTGGACTTTCAGTGCCCGCACCATTTCACACCTGTGATTTACAGTGCAGGGTCTGATCAGACCCTGTCACTCACAGCGTGATACTGAACTTGCTCCCCTGCCACACTAACAAAATGTAATGAGCTGCTGCTGAATGATTCAGCCGCAGATCGGCAAAGGGCTACGGTGGCGCTTTGGCTGAGAGTGGCGTGCAGACAGCCTCATCCTCAGCAGCACAAGTACCACTAAACCTACCAGTAATGAGTACCAGTACGCTCCTTGGCAATGAAAAAGTGCTGGTACTCAGGAGCTTAAAAATAGAAAGTGCCAGTACTCAGTACTGGTGTGTACCTGCCCATTTAAAGCACTGAGTATACCTCACTTTCTAAAATAATGTACATACATATGAGAGACAAATAGTAAAACCCATACAGCTAAACACAATCTACTGTTCCACATAGACCAAATAAACATTGGTACGGCACATCTCCAAATTAAATTTGTATTCAATTTGGACAGAATAAACAAATATTCAACTGGCAATCAAATAAACCGGCCAAACAAATGTAGTGTGTGAGTTTGTGAGAAGTGCGTCGGAGAAATTATTTGTAGCTTGGCCAAATTCACAAATTCCAAGAAGGTGGAAAACAATAATTAAAGCCATTCCTCAGCCAGTCTCACTTGCTAAAACGTTTAAATGCAATTGATGCAATAGACCAGTTTCATGCTGGTCATTTTTAAAGTCCAAAAGTTTTCTAAATGTTATACATTTGAATCTTCATTGTCACTTTTTTCACACACGTGGATTTCTCAAGAACTACTGAACAGATTTACACCAACCCATCAAATTAATGCTTTCTGAGTGACGTTCTATTTTCATACCAAGTTATGTGCAAATCCATACAGTGCTTTGGCTGCAGCGGAGAGTAACATTTCCTTTGATATCCTAAAAGGGAAATAGATCATTTTTTATCCCATCCATAACTTCTTTTGCCCTAGACTGTTCAGCAAAAAAGATGACATGCTAAAACGTAGCCAGATACATTAGGTTAGTGCCAAATTCCTTTAGATTTGTCAAACAGTGACACAGTTTTAAGCAAACCAAAAATGTATTTTTGATGGAAAGTGCGTCTGAATCACAGAACTGCTTTTTCCAACTGTTATGCACAACCCCTGCCATAATTGCCCCTTGGAGTCTTTCTTGAAGTAGAGGCAATCATTTCCCCTGGACTTTTAAATCTGAAATCATTCAGATTATTTTCTACACGTGAGAAGATAGCATGGCCTACCTTTACCTGCCAGAACACCTCAAAGGCACAGACAAAATATGTGCCTTATTGAACTAGGATATCCTTGGTATTCCAGCGTGTAAGTCTGTGAATTGCATTCCTTTTTAGGGGATTGTGTCTTCACTCTCTGTGCTCCAGCCAGCCTTGTTGCCCCATTTTCACCCCTCTTTTTTTACGTGTCCTTCACTGGCATTCAGGCTAAGGACAGAATAGCGAAGGGAATCAACCTTTTTGTGTTTTTTTTCCCATGGTCCAGTGCATAACACCTTATACCTAATTAATCACATGTTTTCTCTTACTGCACTGCTATCCCACCTTTCTGCGTTAACCTCACTGAACTAACCTTAGTATTTAATGGACATTAAACAGTCATCCATACCACCTGAACATAAGAAGTTCAATGTTGCCTAACCCAAACTCTACACTGTCTGTCCAATTGCATAATAATTATTGCATTTTAGTAGAGTTTACTAATTGTATTGTCTTCAATCCTAATCGTGTTATTGTATTATGGAAATGTCATAGTTCCATACCATGTTTGTAAAATGACTTATGTGGTAGGTACAATGTGAGGTGTGTGTGGTTTGATACGTTCTGTAAAGATTGTGCGGTAGTGCTGCACATAAGAACACCGTTTTGGGGAATAATGTCAGAATAGGTGGACTTGGTCATGCCCTTTTGATTCATTACAAGAAAAAATGTAGCAGTGTTTAATTTTATATGCATGCTACACCACTAGTAGACTCTTTAATTGTATGTGCACATTATGTCACTTGTAGCCTTGTAAAATTGTGTACGCATATTGTTTCTCTGCTAAACCTATAGACAACAGTATTAAGCGAATACTGTGTAATGCTATTCTCTGACCTATTAATCTTAGCAGTTGTTTCCTTCCTCCCCCAGCTATGTAATTGTCCTACCACTTTCCACTCATCCAGATATCCAACATCCCTGCCCCAATGTATCCCACCTCACTGTACCTTTCCAATGCCCACTCCTTCCCAAACACCTACTATCTGATGACCCATAAGTAGTTAACCACTATTCACAAAAAAAAATCTTCACCTTCATGTGGGCAATCTTTACAATTAAATTACTATATACAAACCATATAGTTGAGCACCCACGGAATAGAGATAAGCATACAGAGTGCCTTCAAAAGCACATTCATCTGGTCTGTGTATAAAATGCTACGAAAATAAATATAAATCGTATGTCTAATGCATCCAAGACAGAAACCCTTAGGCCAGAAAAATATTAGTATAGAAACTTGGGGCTGTTATTGTTGGGATCATATATACAATTATGGACAGTTGCCATCTATAATCTCTTTCAAATTATTATTATTGTTATTATTATAATTTTAATCTTCAAAAAGTGCAAGTTTCAAATACACAAAGCTCCTTATTTTCATCATGGTCTTCAAAACAGAACTCCCTACTGCTGCATCAGTTTCTCTAGACAACAGTCAAAACCCTCCACCACTCACCCAGCCCTCTGCTTGCCCAACCTCTCGTAACAATTCATATTGCACTGCCAGGTCTTCTCACTAGTTGTTTGTACAATTTTCAAAATGTCTACCAAAAAAAAGAGAAAATCGTGGGGAAATTCCTATGAGGTTTACATGAGTGTATGCACTTTACACTAGAACTCTTTATAATACCTTTACTACTACTGTTGAGAGCAATCTCTCATGCTACTAACTGCTAGAAATATTTGACACATACCCCCCTCTCAATTCTATGTCACAAACCAGTATTACATGAGCAGCGACATCGAACCTCTTGAAGCCACATGAAGCTTAAATGGTACTTATTCCTTCATATTGTTTAATGACACACACATCACAATTATTCCCTGAAACCACTTCCCACAAGCGCATGACCAAAATGCAAATAATTCACGCTCTCGCTCACAAACACCATCGCTACCCACTCAAACTTGCCACACCTAACCAACATGCTAGAAGTACAAATGCAATCACATCTTCATTGCGCGAAATCTTTTACCAAACTCTCCAATTATGTGCCATATCTTCGTGTCATAATTTTCCTTCCGTGCATGTTATAACTTCACTTAGTCCAAGCATCCCCTTACATGAATGTTATAGATAACTCCCGGGGGTAGATCGCTCACAAGATTGTAAACTTGCTACACAATGGAAAATGAAGCTACTTCGAACCTCCTCTGTACCTTCACTCTTCCAATAAACCACACTGTCCCATTAACAGAAGACTATGCCTACCCCACAGTTCAGTATGTACAACTTACAACAATAGAATGTCATCATACCAAAAACATTGCATGTCTCATCAGTCTCATTCCAATCACTATATAGCACAGAAATAGCCAGGTAAATAAGCGATTACATTTTGGCAATTAATGGCAAATGCTACAACCAACCTAGCTCTGCTACTATCCGAAAATCTGGGTATAATCTTCTGACCAAAACATGGTTCTCCAACATTTTCACACTCTTTGTAGTCTTCATACTGCCCATGTGCTATGATATTGTCCATTGTGACTAGGAAATCCGTAAAAGCCAGCTTCCATCCCCCTGGTACCTAAAAACCAACAAGTCTCTGTCCTTCTCATGCACCTTAACAATACTCCTAATTCACCACCTCCTTTAAAACAACCTGTTATTTGTTGAGGACTTCACTGTATATAGACAAAACATTCTGACATGAAATGGTTGTATATTCCTAGAAGATTTAAACCTGCACTGGAATGTCAATTTAGAGTAAGATGCTTACTTCGTACTACGATGATAACCATCTACATGAGTATTATCAGAAGCTTACCCACAGCAATGTGGCTATACCTGAACTAATCCACTAGCTCCTTAACATTGATGTGCCTATAGCCGGTGACCTGTGTGACACCTTCCACATTCTTTTAGTCAGAACTCCAAAACATACCTTCTCATAAAATTAAGAAGCAGCCAAAATCGCACTCAACTAGGTCCAGGGATATCATGCATCCACTCTGCTGGAAAGTAGCCAGAATATTGTGATCACTCTTTATTCCCCACTGGCTCAGAATCATAAAACCTCGCTAGCACAAGGCAAAACTCCACAGCACTTCACCTTTTGAAACTTCTTGGCAACCTATACTGTCCCCATACTTGTTAAATTATGCCTTGAACCACTGTGTGACGTCATTAATTCTTTGGGGATAACTTGTCATCAAGTATGCAGATATTGCCCAATGTATGTATAAAATCAAGTCAGTGAGTCACACCACACACTGCCAAAAATTCATGCAGCATTAGGGGACCCATGGAACACTTTAATTAAACAATAGAAAACAGGTATACCGCTGACTTCAGAAATGACCTTTCCCCCACAAAGTTTGCACATTGTGCAAGGTTTGTTTGACTTACTCAAGACTATTTCCAGTGCCATTTCGTTAGTCATAGTAGCCTAAACTGAAATGGTGAAAATCAGCCACAACAACCTGAGGTTACTGTTGCCCATTAAACCTAATTCTACAATAGTTGACCTCAAACAGGCTATTGATGCATTTGTCATCTACAACGTACAATATTGAAACCTGGTACTAATTGACCTTTGGCTACCACCTCTCAAGACAGGATATATGGCCTAACTCGAAAGCAGGAAATACAAGGACAGTACTGCAATGTTAAAGACACGCCAATGGTTACAAATGTATGCTTGATTAACATACTTTAAAAACAGCCTGCATCACCTATTAAGCAATTATATTTAAGCCCCACACACTCCACAAAATAACCATCCATGGAGGCCAGAAACAAACTGTAAATCAATTCTGTGCCCAGAGTTTCCCAAGTATTTCCACGAAAATATCAGTTATTCTCTGGGCATGCACCAATAAATTAGAACATCATCTGAATTAAAGTCAGACTTGTACAAACTTTCTCTTGCAAAGAAGGTCTTTAGCTACTAATGGAGCACCTGCACATCACCCAAACCTTCATCCACTCGTATTTGTAATCCCAGCCTCAAGTCTGCTATAGATATACAGTGATTCCCTTCAATTATGATAATTCTCCTGTTTGTACTTTAAACCTACCCTAAATCGCTTTCTTTCTCCACTTGACAGCATACCACACCTTCTAGGCATGAAAAGTATGCTTTATTCTTCCTGTCTTGGTAGTAGTACCAGCTTCCTCCCTCTTTGCTCACTATCCTCATCTGGTACCCCATCTCCCGCTCCTTGTCTGACTATTTAATTACAGTCTCTGGTATACATTAAATCGTTGATTGGTATGACTGTAAACATGATTCTATCAATTTTAGATGTGTATACGTTATGGCCATGTGATGAAAATGTTGCAGTGTAAACTGCTCCCACTGGAACGAGAAAAACACTAAGATAAAAATGTGTGTGTCTGTGTCTGTCTCATGCCCATTGGGTAGTTAAAAAGTGTTAACGTTTGTTATTCCTGGTCTGTGGAATCACAACACAACCGGTTGTTGTTATATTTTACTTCAAATGTCTTAACTTTTCCATATATCGTGTTCAGATAAATGTGTTTGTAGGCAAGGCCTCTATATTACAATGTGCTTTAATAAAGTTCATATTTTTTCTTTTATTTAGAGAGCACTGAATTCATTTTTTGAGCCCCTGATGGAACAAGATCTTGACCCTGATCCTAATCCTGATGCTGATGGTGATAGGCCCACCCAAAAAGAAGTACACCTGAAACAAGAAATACACACACCTTCTCAATCAGTAGGAGAAACCTGGTACGCAACATTTCTATTGTATATATTTGATCCAACAGCTATCTTTACTTGTACTCGAGGCCCTTTGCATCCACCACAATGCACTCACTAATATATTGGTTTCAGTGTGTGTTAAGAACTTCGGAATTGTTAAAATGATAACATGGTTTTAGAGTGTTACCTAAAAATGCATTTTTTGTTCTTAATAGTTTCAGCTTCAGAGGTATTTGATTGACCAACAAAACAATTCTAATACTGCCTGCTTACTAATGAGTGATCTGTGACCCTGAATGTGATTTGGAGATTTAAATCCAAAGGAGTGAGAGTAATGACTACCATTGGTCGAAACTTCTTTCATCACCATCCTTGATTGAAATATCGGGGTGATAAAGCTGTAACGGAATTCCCTGTTACGGTTTCCTGATTTTCAGTCAATAAAGTCCTTGGCATGGTATGAGGATTTGGAAACATTTGAACATTTCTCCCTATGGCCTAATATTTTGTCATGTGGTTCTGTAGATCACTTGGGCTGTTTAACACACTCTGGTGTCTTAAAGGTAAGAATGACTCCTGGATACGGCCTAACAAATGGGGTAAAAGATCCTAGGCCAACCCTAACCACTCCAAAAGTCTTCAGCCACACTAAACATGGGCTTTAATGGCCGGGGGTGTGTGGGGTTAGTGCACTAGTAGCCCTTTATTTATTTAAGGGTTTGTATAGCACCAGAATTGACTCCAGGGAGTATCTCTGTTCTTTTTTTTGGATGCGTATCAGTTGCACATGCGGAAACTGTACATTTTAAAAACCGAACAGAGTGGTTTTAAGTAATTTCCTAAAACAAGATGATTCGATCATTCTCTTAGATGAAGGGGGAGTTAATTCCAGTATTGCAGGCCGAGATATGAGAGTGATTTCCCACCTAATCTCGCTCTCCTAATTCTAGGAACCGTCAGCAAGTGTTTAGTACTGGAACGCAAGGATCTCGAGGGCTGATAGAGATTGAACTTTTCTGATAAATAACTAGGGCCAAGGTTGGACAATGCCTTATGAATAGTACAATAGATCTTAAATTTTATCCGTTGACGTATGGGTAGCCAATGAAGTTTTGAAAGAAGAGGGCAGGAAGCTGATCTAGGGGGCAAGTTCAAAACTAGTCGTTCCACTGTATTCTGTACCACTTGTAGTTTGTTGATTGAAGTCTCATTAGCAGAAAGCAACAGACCATTACATTAATCTAGGCGACTCAATATGAGTGCTTGAGTCAGAGTCTTTCGGACAGAGTCTGGAAGTTTAGGAAAGACTCGTCGGAGTAGGCCCAAAGTATGAAAGCTTGTACCAACTGTCTGGCCAATGTGCTCCTTGAAGGTGAGGGCATGGTCTAACCAAACTCCCAAGCTCTTGACAGAAGTTTTTGGGATGGGAGGCTTCCCAAGATTGAAAGGCCACCAATTAGGGGACCATAATATGGGAGCCTCCCCAAAGAGTAGAAGCTCGGTTTTCCTGACATTACATTGAAGAAAATTATTCCTCATCCATTGTGAAATGGCATTCATGCCCAAAGAGAAGGTCTACTGGATGGTAGGAGTGAGTTCATCGAAAGGAAAGAGCAGCTGCGTATCGTCGGCATATGATATTGGAATAAACCCATATTTCCTAAGAACATTTGCCAAGGGAGCCACATAGATATTAAATAGAGTGGGGCTCAGACAGGAGCCCTGTGGGTCTCCCTTGGAAAGTTCCATGGGTGCTGAACGATACGGGCCTAGATTAACCGTCTGAGTTCGACCAGATAGAAAACTTGACATCCACTGAAAGGCAGAGTCTCTTAGTCCCATTTCCTTCAGCCTTCTGAGCAATATTTGGTGGGAAACAGTGTTGAATGCAGCGGATAGGTCCAATAGCACCAGAATCATGGAGTGGCCCTTGTCTAGGGTCATTCTGATGTTATCTGTGACAACTAGCAGGGCTGATTCAGTGGTATATTTGGGCCTGACTAAGAGGGTCTAGGCAGCCTGAAAGTTTGACATAACTAGAGAGATGTTTGTTGACATGTCTCTCTAGTAATTTACTCAGAAATGGCAAGAGACAAATGGGATGAAGATTGGTCCGATCGGTCAGAGGGGCCTTAGTGTTCTTTCGGATTGGCATTATCTATGAAGCTTTCCATTCCGGGGGAACATGACCTTCTTTTAGTGATCGATTCAAAAGATGCTCAATCAATGGGGCAAGTTGAGGAATAAGGGTGAGGGTGCTGGCTATTCTTGCAGGGATCAAATCACGAGGAGAGCCGGACTTCACTTGATGCATTAGAGCAGGGGTCTCCAAACCGGTCCTGGAGGGCCAGATCCATGCCAGATTTTTAAAATTACTACACGTATCTCAATGGGGATATTCAAAAAATCTGGAATGGATCCAGCCCTCCAGGACCGGTTTAGAGACCCCTGCATTGGAGCATCTACGTCTGTTGTAGTAAGTGTAGGAACATTTTCAAGCAAAGTAGAAGGAATCAGTACTGGTGCATCCATGGTCAAAGGCAATTGATGTGAGTTTCCAGAAGAAACAATATTGTCATAGATTGATTCAATTTTTTGTGAGAAGTGTAATGCGATATTATTGCAGAGTGTTTGTGAGGGTGCTTCAACATTCTCACAAGCCTTGGGTTTTATAAATGACCGAGAATGTTATATAAAACCTTTGGCGCATTACCAGCCAGTGTAGGTTGGATAGAAATGTGATTTTTTTCGTGCAAGCTTAATTCTACTATGATAGCTTGACAAAGAGGCTAAAAACTGAGCTTTGTCACTTTCCTTGTGAGTGATACGCCATTTCCTCTCATGTTTCCTTCATACTTTTTTTTTAATAAGTAACTGAGGGGAGAACCAGACAGCTTGCTGGCGTTTCGGATGAGTAGAGGAGCGTTTCACTGGTGCAAGGTGATCAATGGTCTGGGTTATTGCTAGATTGTAATTAATTAACGCTTCTTCTAAGTTGTCTAAGGATTTGTTTCGTGGTACTTTCAGAGAGACTTGAAAGTTCTCTGGCGAGACCTTCTGCCATTGCCTGTTGGTCATACCAGTATCTAAATGTTGATCCCTGTGTTCTACTTTATGGCTCTTAATAGAAAACTCAATAAGGGCATGGTCGGTACATGTAAGTTGTAGTGGTAGCTCACACCATATATTAGGGGAATTAGACAAAACCATATTTAATGTATGACCAGCCGTTTGGGTGGGACTTTCATTCAGTTTGTTTAGGCCCAAAAGTGCAAGATCATTCAGAAGAGCTGATGACTCCATATTATTGAAACATTCACTGTGAATGATGAAATCGCCTAATTGTAGTAAGTTGGTGCTGGCAAGTACACAAGGGCCTATTAGTTCAGTAAGTAAGTTTGAAAAGTCTACCAAGGAACCAGGAGGGCGATAAACCAAGGCCCCCTTCTAAGTGACTTGAGCTGACAGATCGATTCTGGTTGGTTTGCCTAAATTTTGTTCAGCTAGGAGAACCATTTTTAATCTCCATTGGCTCCCGGTGGCACAGAGAATAAAGTTTAAATCTTTGATTTTGACATTCAAAATCCTTAAGCTTTCCTCTCCTCAGATTCTGCAGCAACTCATTTCTCCTTATGTTCCAGCTCGTTCTCTGCGGTCTTCTGTGCTCCACCTTGCCACTGTTCCCCGTTTCAAGAGATCCAGGATTGGCGGCCGCTCCTTCCGAGTCCTTGCCGCCAAACTGTGGAATTCCTTGCCCGTCCACATCCGTGCCATCGATGAGCTCCTGGCTTTTAGGAAGGCGGTTAAAACTTTTCTTTTCCCCTTAGCCCCTTAGTTCTTGTTGCCGTCGTGTTGTGTTTCCCACCTCCTGTCCGGTTTTGTTCTGCACTAGCGCCAGGACGCCCCTTTGCTGGGGCAGCTGTGCGCTCAATAAATCAGGATAACATAACATAACATAACATTCGGAAAATGAGAACCTCCACCTTTAAATCGCAGTATTCATCCAGAACAGAAACATTAATGCTATCTCTATGGATGATGGCAATCCATCCTCCCATCTTAGTTGGCCTGTCCATTCTAATAAGCTTGTTACCTTCCGGTATTGCCAGAGCGATAGAGAGTGAAAATTTGGGTTTGAGCCAGGTTTCAATTAAAAACCCAAGCTCAGGCAGTGTTGAGGAGAGTAGGTCCCAAATTTCAGTAGAGTGTTTGGGTAAGGAACGAACATTACAAAGCATGTTTTACCATTTCCTCTGACTTCCAGTTGTGGAGTTTATCCCACATAGCGAGGGGACAGGCTTTATACAAAAAAATTAGCCTTGTTTAATAGAGAATAATCAGATGTTACCCAGGTCAACTTTGTATCGTCAGCGTTACTCTGATAACAACAATGTCTGCACGCAAAAGGACCTTCAACTGGTGGCAGGGAGTATGATGTATTATTAAATCTGAGATCAAGTAATTCATGTCTAGTGTAACACTTAATCTTACTTACAATATTCAAATCTGTGGTAGCCCGACCAGGGGTCCTGACTTTTGGCGTGGACGGGCGCAGACGGGCTTGCCTTTGGCACGCCGCTGGCGCATCCGCTGCGCGTCGCTTGTAACATCCGCCTTAAATGGAGGTGGTTGGAGCACTAGAGCGCCGTAATGGATTAAAATAACAAGGAAATTCTTGGTGGACCGGGGAGTCCGGCACAGAACAATGAGGTAAGATGAGCAACAATAAAAGTCTGAAATGAATTCAGTCTCCGCAACATAAGTTAAATAGCAGCATTCAAGAGGAGCATAAAACTACAATCAGCGCTGACAAGTGATCACGCGTCCGCGAGCCCTTGAGAAATCTACTCGCCTAATCACTATGTAGAGTCTGTCCATTGTTTTAGGCACACAGCATTTAAAACTCCCGTAAATTAACTGTACAAATACTTCAAAATATATTTCAGTACTTAAAAGCACTTTTGTTGTAAATCTGAAGTGAGATAGCAACGAATATTTTAATAGCATCAAAACAAATCTGTATACTTGAAAATGTGCAAATAATGAATATTTACTGAAACCCGATTAATGTTTGTATTCTATATAGTTTTATCAGTAAAACTGCATGTCAGTGGGAAAGTTTGGGAACGTTTGTGTTTATTTCAATGGAAAATGTCTGTCTGTAAATGACCGTGCGCTACCATATCATGCTTTACTGATATACTTATTAAAAGTAAAGGTTTTTAAACATAAACTGAGAAACTTTCATGCCTCATCCTGATGACAATACTAGTAGTGAACTGAGATGCAAGTCAGGGGTCTTATGTACCCTATGTGTGGACTATATTTTTATTATACCTGGAACAAATGTTTAGTGCATTATATCAAACAAAAGAGGGTTTTTGTGCTGCCGGCATTTTGAACTCACATATTTGAAGGTGCTCTTGTATGTGATAATGAAGAAAAATGCAACTCTGTGACAACAAATATTTTCCAAGGATTACACAGTTTTGAGACAGGTTGATAGGTCAAGCACATTACAGTTAGGTCGAATGGGTTATTCAAATCAACAGACCTGCAGGTCTGGCCACATTTTTCTGATTTCTTGAGGCTTAACTATCATCTTCCTAATTCCCTTCCACATCGGACACTAAAACCCAGTCTGAGGCAGCCACTATCACCCCAATAAATCCCAGTGATAGAAGTCTGGTAGAACAAACACTTGGTTCTTCAGCAACCATACAGTGGATACACAAGAATTGTCTTGGCATCCTGTTCTCTCTCTTTCTAGTATTACATGTGGCTTAGCAGAACGGACAAGCAGAATTTGACACTTTGCTGTCAAAAGAGCCCCACAGCTCCACACTGCATATAATGCTGAGCTCGGAGGCGAAAGCTCTGCCCATTCAAGTCAGCCTATTGTTTGCTCCTGGGGGACAGTTTACACCTTTTTCACACCAATGTAAGGCTGAGCACAAGATGAGAGCTGTCGGGGGATTATGCTGATTAGCATGTTCACAGTTCAGACAAGTAAAGAATAACTTTCTAAAAGTTACTTTTTCTTAATATTCATTAAAAATACGACTTTGTCATTGAATTTGATTTTGGTAACTTAAAAATATTGGTTCAAAAATGTTTCCTTCCTACAGTGAAAATAGCTTTTGGAGGACTAGTCACGGTACACTAGGACATGCTATCTTTACATTTCTACATGTCCTGCTTTCAAATACTGTGCGCCCTGCCTTGTGGGCTACAAGGCCTACATAGAAATGACATATTAGTATGTAAAGGAAGGTTTTTACCTGTCAAAAAGTTTTGCACTGCAACAGCCAGGCTACAGTGGTAGGCCTGAAGCCATGTTTTCACAAAATGTGCTGCAGTCCACTAGTTGCATTTAACTTTCAGGTCTTGGGTACACTTTGTACCACGTATTAGGTAAAATAAATATACCATTTAGTAATATATGTTAATTCGACCATGTTTAAAGGGGGAGCACAGGCATTTTACTAGTAGTTAGCAGGGTTAACGTCCACAGAGCTCTAAAGCTTGCAAAAATATAAGGCGCAGCAAAAGGCAAAAAATCAGGGTGACCAAGCAAAAGAGGCAGATATCCTACACTTTACCTATTGAACAAGGGAAACTGTAGCATATTCTTAAACCACTCTCCATTACAAATCAATGTGATGGATCTGCTAGCAGATTTTCAAAGTATTCTGTGATGCTCCTAGGGATGACCGAAGAATTTATATGTGTTACAAGTGAGTTGTAATGTAGGTATTGACAGTAATTTTGTCTGCCTTTTGCAGCATCATTTTGTTTAAAAAAGAATACTAATATACCCAAGTAATCTCTTTGTAGTGTCTTACTTGAATGAGCTTTTTCTGTCCAGGCAGACCTAGCAACATTATGTATTCCTGAAAAGTAGATTTGGTGGTAAAACCGGTCACTTACATTGGAAATGTAAAGTGTTTATCCACACAAAAGGTGCCATGATCCCCTTTTCATTATTAACTTGGCTAAAATCTTCTCACAACCAATCCCTTAGTAAGTTAGTTAGCTGTTTACCCAATTCCAGTCTGAAAGTTCAAAACACAGAAAATAACCCCTGGGTCTATACGTATCAATTGCCTAGTTGTGCAGGAAACCACCAAAACAGGGGCGTCCCTTTTTAAAGGAGGGTTTCCCTCACCCACCAAAAGGTGGCATGCTTCATTATTAAGGAACCTCCCCATACCGTGAAGCCTTGTCACAGTATGGGCTACAACCCCCTCACG
Organism: Lissotriton vulgaris; assembly: GCF_964263255.1. NCBI lineage: Eukaryota > Metazoa > Chordata > Amphibia > Caudata > Salamandridae > Lissotriton > Lissotriton vulgaris. The sequence goes on from NC_141691.1 coordinate 800,162,411, forward strand.
CCACAGGTGAAAAAAGTGATTTAAAACTAACTGCAGGGTTCGCAATGAACTTTAATGGGGCGACCCTGGGCTAGGATTGCCACAACCCCAGGCTCCACATTTGGGTATTTAGTATATACCTATCTTAGCATGAAAACATCCTTGAGCTCCTCGCTCTCAGCGAAGGGATTGTAGCCAGTACCGTGACTAGGTTTCGCGGTACGAGGAGTTACCCCAAAGATGAAGCATGCCACCTTTCGAGCAGTATGCTAAATATCTGATTCCCTTGCATGGGAATAAACCAAGTAAGGGGTAATTGTTTGTGGTGTATACAAAAAGCGTGATTTGTTGCACTTTGTGCTAATTGTTAGTTTCCCCCACCCCTCTAGCATCGACTTGACAGCTGAAGCAGTTATTCCCAAGAGCAGTATAAATGATGCACAGCAGGAAGATAACAGTGGACTTATTTTTGTCACGTGGAATATTGATGGCCTGGACGAGTCAAACCTACAAGAAAGGGCTCGTGGTGTCTGCTCCTATTTGGCATTGTAAGTATTGTAATACTACTTTGTTTGCACTTTTAAAGACAATACTTTGTATTTCTAACACTTGTCTCAACCCTTACTGCTCGCCAGCGCTGGGGCTATTTCAAAACTGAAATACGTAATGTTAATAGATAATGACCAGTCCTATAGGAGGTATTAATTATTAAAATTACTAAACAAATCATTACTGAATTTATAAAGCTGCAATGCCCGGAGTGAAATTCACAGGTGGTGCTCAGCTCGCAAAAAGTAAACAAAGATTCAGAGGATGAGAAGATGCACATGCATTTTCTGCTTTAAACACACTGCAAAACATGTTCCATAGGCAGTTGGAACTTTTCCGTAATTAAATTATGTCTTGATGAATGTCTAAGACTGTTTATAAGCTGACGATACTCCAGGATCATACAAAACACATAAAGCGAAATGAACACATGGCCCACAGCCTGAAACCTTTATGGGGGCCGACTGAAGGAACAGCATTCCATGGAGCCACAAGGCCCTGCAGTTCAGCTGGCCAGAGACAAACCCATAACACATTTCCATGACATGAGGAGGACCGTAGAGAGAAGCCATGGTATTTATCCACCCTTTGCCCTAGGATCGTTTCATTGGTTGCCCCAAGTTCAAACGATTGGAGCCATCAGTCTACGACTAACATTTCCTTTTTTATTGAGGGTTGCAATTTAGTTCCCGGTGGCCCCTTACCCAATGTGTTGCTGACCAGTCCAATGGATGAGTCCCAACGGTTCTTATTTATGAGAAAAGGGCCCCTAATATTTAATGACAACGATGACCACAATGCCACCCCAATTTCCAGGGTCGGTTTGGCACCCAGAACTTTAATTTGATCAGTGTGACCCTGAAATGGATCACTTTGGCCCTAAACGTTTTTCTGAAGCATGCCAGTCACCTTCCCCACCCCCTATCACCTCTATTCAACATGACCAGACATTCACTAATTAGATGCACAGTTCTGTTTCATGTACCAGCAAGTAATCCCCAATTCAGCTTTCGACAGGATCTAATTTCTCTTGTGTGGGTGATGGGTTTTGTTTGGTAGGGCATTTTTTAAAGAAAAGTTCTCTGTCCTACTTAGTCACTCTTATTTGATTGTAAGGCTGAAACAGACAAGTTGTATGCTGTCTAGCAAATTAGTGGTGTAGATCACAGGAACCTGAGACTTTATAGAGCCAGAGAATCCAGGGTAGGGTCCAAGGTCTAATAAGATTTAGAAACCCCCTCCTAAGATTAATACTGGCATAAACTATAGTGTTAACCACTTAACCCCTTCGATGCGTGTGACAAGGTCAACTCGTCATGGGCGTTACCTGCGCTGTGCGTGTGACAAGTTGACCTTGTCACGTAACGCGGGATTTTCGAAATCGCAGCGCTCAGCGGGAAAACCGCTAGCGCGCATGCGGTTAACAGTGTATTACCTTGTAAGCGCTACAAATAGGTTAGGGGTTGTATCACAGCCCTAGAAGGGCTTGTAACAGCATCAGATGTTCCACCTTCTGCTTTTGTACGTAAAAACCTACATATTTTAAGATATACATCAGGTTTGACTACTTAGCACTTCACCATTGAACAGTCATGACATTGATAGGAACACTTAGCATTCTTTGAGCAGTACGATATCACACTCTTCCTGGGCCACCAGTGTTACACAGCTGTTTATCACCAGAAAGCTGACAATTAACCAGTGGTTGACCACAGACACTGGGCACTGCAGGAACAGAACAGGTTCCTCTTCTGGTGTGTTCCTAATTTGAATATTTTTGAATGGCGAGGCAAATTATTGAATGATTTTGTATGAAAATGTCACCTTTAATGCAGTCCCACTGGTCTCCTATGCTTTCTTCCCTTTTCTTGCACCTGTAAGTGTGCCAAAATCAATGAAGTGGGGAAAATAAGCTTTATGTGGTTTCTCTAATTGTTGGTCGTCGCTCTGTCCCTCCTGTTTAGGGATCCCTGTTTTGAAAGGGCTCTCACCTATTAAGGTTCCTAGTGACATGCTTCATTATCAAGTCCGCACCCAGATACTAGCTTTATCTGGTGGGGGCTCAACCATGAACCTCCAGGAATGGATCTTCTATTTTAACCCCTCCCCTGCTGATGACGGAACCGCTCCGTCATCAGCCGCGGTGGCGCTGTGCTGATGACGCGAATTCCGCGCCTGCGCTGAGCGTTCTATTGAGCGGGCGGGGCCTTGACGGAACCGCTCCATCATAAGCACAGCGCAACCGACGCTGGTGACGGAGCGGTTCCGTCACCAGCATGCGCCCGACGCATTTCCTCCCCCCTCCCCCCCTTAGCACTGCGGCGGAATAGCCGCCGCAGTGAAGGGGTTAAATTCCCTACAGGTATCCTAATGATCAACTGAAAGTTTTGTTTATCCCTGGATCGTTTGCCAATGGCAAAAGCAAAGGTGATGGTATCAGAGTAATTGTTAGGACTCCAACATTTATAGGTCTTTATGTTTCAGCCAACTCAGTGTGCCTTAATAGTTGGCTTTCTTCTGGAACAAAACTCTAGATCCCTTCACACTCCAAACTCAGTTGCTTAGATAGCACCACAGTACTTGGTCAATTAAACCTGCCAAGGACTTTCACTCACTCAAGCCTGGCATATATACAAACCCAACTGAGAGATTTCTTTTGGCTATAACATTTGTTTTAAACGCTTTTTCACTCCATAGAGTCTTAGATCAACGGACCCTGGAGCCACACTTTCATCAATGGACTGCATCTGATGCAGACCTGTTTAGTTCCTCTAGGATCTACATTTTATTAGTTTGCCCACAGCTCTTTTTGTGTGTCCACTTTTATTTTCTGGTCTATAAATGGATTTAACTGCCTCTCTGAGCTCATGTGATGGAAAAAAAGAAAAGGAAAAAAATACAGACAGAGGGACTTTGGGGCATCCCCCTTCAGCAATTCATTCATGAAAGTGTCATTCAGATTTTGGATCAACCCACAAAAATATTTTCTCTGTGCCATCTTGTAACTTGCTATTCACAGGCGTAGCTAGGGTGGGGCGAGGGGGGCGGACCGCCCCAGGCGGCAATGTTTTCGGGGCGGCGCGCGGAGGCCTTTATAATTTACTAGCAGCCCGCCCCAGCGTTGCCCGGGGGCATAAGGGGGCTGGGGGCTGCATTTTGAGTGTTTGTGTAGTCCCGGCCGGGCGCCCCGCCCGCCCCGACCCCGACATTGGTTCTACCGCTGCCCGCCCGCCTGCCTCCCGGCCGCCTCCAGCCCACCCCAGCGTTGCCCGGGGGCAGCTGGGGGCTGCATTTTGAGGATTTCTTTAGTCCCGGCCGGGCCTCCCGCCCTCCCGCCCGCCTCACGCCCGCCTCACGCCTTACATCAGCAAAACTCCAGACTTAGCCCCCACTCCTGGGCCCCTGCCCGCCCCAACATTGCCTTGCCCGGACCGCGGACCGCCTCCCGCCTCGCCTTACCTGAGCTGCCGCGCCACTCGTCACTCCTCGCCGCACGTCGGCCCTCGTCCCCGCTCCTCCCCGCGCATCATCACGCAGGTGTAGGTCGCGGTCAGCTCTACGTCGCAGCCGGCGCTTGTTTTAGGGGACTACTTTTTTTTAAAACTTTATTTTTTTAATTTACGTTTATTTTTTATTTTTTGCAGCCTATGTCCATCTACACACCCTGTGGTTTACAACAATGTATTGGGTGTGTGGATTGGCGCTGTGGTTCCCGAGTTTACCTTGCCAAAAGGTGCAAGTTCTCTCTTTATAATAGTAGTATAGATTTGGGGACACTCAGTGAGTGTCCCGAAATAAATTATAAAGGCTGCCGCAACGGGCCACCAGTGCTGAGCGTGCGCCCCCCTTTGAATCAAAAGCAAGCCGGGTCACCCTTTAGCTATGCCTGACGTCACCGGCCCGAGGTGCGCAAGACCGTCGCAGCCAACTGCAAATGTGAGGTGCGTGCGTGACCTCCCCAGAACACCGACGTACTGCAAAAAACTTCGAATTCCGGTGAGCCTGTTTTCTTTTCTTTTACTCTTTGGAAGAGCCAGGGCTGACACTGACTCGGTGACACAAACATATCTAGGCGGGCCAGCCCAGCTGCCCCCGTGGCATAGTTTAAGTGGTTTTTGGGAGCGCTCCGCCCGACGTGCATTGGTGACCAATGACCAGTCCGACCAAGCTGCTGCAGAAGAGTGGTGGTACGGCCTCAGCAGGCGGCTTGGCTGCGCTGCCCTGCACTGCCGCCATGAAACAATGCCATGAGAGTCACAAGGGGGTGCTGCACCTTGGCGCTGCCCAGACCATCGGACAGTGCGAGGGGAGACCGACCAGAGTGTTGCACTGTTCCCCTGACCTGCCTACGAGGTTTGTTCAGTATGCAGCTAAAGTAGAACTGTGCGTCCTTTGCCAACTATATCTTCTTGAGCAGTTCATATGAGCGCGAATTCGAGCCGAAGATATTTATTGTTTTGCAAGAAGGCTTTCTTTGTTATATCAGAAAGCTCTTTAAAGTAGCGCCAAACCAGCTTTCTCTAGATGTTCCCCGGTATGTTGCTAAAGTAAACAAGCAGTGGCCTTCAGCAGGATTCAAGAAAATTAAAAAGTGCGCATTTATATTACGTTTCTTATTTGCTTACTCAGTGATGCGTATTCAAGATGTGTTAATGCCAAGATGTGTTAATGCCTGCATCTCAGATGTGAGACTAGAGCATCACCTTGACTCCTGTTGGAGGGAGGGAGTGGCCAAAGGTCTGTAAGTTCCGAAATGTTGCAACTTACTACTGAATGGAGAATTAATATATTTACCTGTGAAGACTTGTATCCTCGTAGTATGGACTAGCATGCGCTTCAAAAAAACTCTGCCATATAAGCTAGTTGCATCGGAAGAACCCATTTGTGTAATTGGTTAAGAGAAATATTTCATATTATGAACTTCAATTGGGCAGTACACTATCTTTTGCCTGACTATTTGTGGGCCATTGTTTATTTTGTTTAGGCTAGCTTGACTCCCGCACTTATTTAGGACAGTCTTCCTAATGGTGGTGCTGTGTAAAATACGCAGCCTGTTTATGACTAGGAAATATGTCTAGTAGTGCTATTTTGAGGTTTTATCTATTGAGTGCTGAATTGTAAGTTATAAACTATTATTGACTGGAAACAATCGGAGCTTTCCCTTTCTGATATTCTTGTTCATAATCTTTCTACTGGCAAATACTTCAACAATGCATACATTTGGGTTTCCAAACTTTAAATCACAGTTACCATTTTTTAACTCACAACAACGAGAATCTAATGCTTAATTATTGATCATTACTTTCCAATTTTTTGGCACATTTTTATAAGAATTTCGTATTAAAGGGGTTGAGCTGAGCCTCAGCCTCTGATGAGTTGAGGTTCTTTTCCCAATAGGTGTCCCTTAGAGGTGCAAAAAGACAGTTTCAAAGGTGTTGTTAATACAATGAACTATTTTTTCACCTTGGTAACCAAAGAGAAACTATCTAAGACCAGTGTTGGGGAGGGAGGGGGCCTAAGCTGCAATGATGCTCCCTGGCGATGATTTTTTTTGTCATGGGCAAATGTCATGTATGTGATTGTAACTTGCATGATCAAGGTAACTGTTAGCGGTGATACTACGGGTCTCTCAGTCCTTTTTCCCCAGCACCCCTCCACCCCCCTCACCCCTCTCGACAGGGGCGGCAATCTGAGAGATAGCCCCGGGCGCCACAAGCTCTAGCTACGTCTCTGTTGCTATTAGGTGTATTTGTCCATCTATACAGTGCTTCCTCTATAATTCACAGCCTGTGAAGTGTCAATACATTGCAGTTGGATTGCATTCTGTCAGCTACTTCCAACTGTCTCTTCTTCCACTCGTATCACATTTTGGTTTCTTAATCTTACTTTATTGCCTCCCCTTCTTCACTCAAATATTAATCTCTCTTAAACCACTATCCCTACTCCACCCCATGCCTATCCGTACCACTATTGCCTATACTTCTACTCTTTCTCTATTACTTCTAATCCAATACTACTCACTCCAACTTATTCATACCTACTTAGACCTTTAGTCATGCTCACCCCCCCTCTACGTCTGCTCATAATCACATATTCCTACTCCTTCCCTTTCTTTTCTTACCCTCAGTCGAACTCATCTACCATATCTCCTCATCAGTATCAAATGCTCTTGGACGTACACGTTTCTCAGTGCAAACTCCTTTCTAACCTGCATGCTGCTAAATGCCAGATCAGAAAGTGCTCTCACTGAAATCTCCAATCTCATTGTTAACCATAATTTAAACATTTCTAGCATCACCATATCCTGGCTTGGCACATATTGCCAGTCTGCAAAAGAGCTGTTGATTCCTGAAGGATTTAAAGTCATGTACACTGACTGGTAACACATTATTAGATGGCATAGAAGACATTCACAAGCACATTTGAATGTCCCAAAATGTAAACATATGCTTTGTTTTGGGCTGCTGCCATGATCTTAACAAAGAGATGCTGTGTTTGGTCAAATGAGTCCTGGTCCTTGTACTGACCAGATTAGATGCTTTTCTGTCCCATGTAGGCATCTTCCTTATTTCTTCTTTGTCACTAGTTACGAGGAGACAAGGTTTACGTTTTGCTTTTTTGGTCACCAGGGTCTCTTCTCTGAGAAGAAACCTGACTAATAAATCTTCAGATAGGAAAGAAAGTATTGATGATTTCTTACTTAGAAACTTTTCTAGTGAAAACCAAACAATGGATTCTTATGGAAGGAAATTCAAGTTACTGGTAAGTGCGGTTAAAAGATTTTCAGGGTCAGTGCTGGGCTAAAAGATGCAGCACTGGGTTCTCTCCTGATAATAGGTGAGTAAATCGGAATTTGTTGTTCAGCTGATTTTAGATGAATATTTTAACGTTTCAAAACTCCACAATTAGAAGAATTTCCAAGTGAAACCAGTCAATGTTACCCTATGGAAGAAAAGTGAGTTATCAGCTTTTGGGTAAGTACTCGACTGGCAGAGTTAAGGTTCTGGGCATAGACTCAGGGGTCTCCCATGGTCAGGTAGATACAGTTGGTACACCCTCAGCGGCACAGGGGCAGCCGGGTGCAGAGGTAATTAGGCCCAATGTTATCCTATGGGGCCAGGGGCCTTCGGTTGGTGGCTGCTGGCAAGCAGGCCACGCGGCTGTGGGAGCTGGGCTCCTGGTCACTTGCTCAGGGCAAATGGGGAAGTAGATTAGGACAAAGGTTGCACTGCCAGGGTCACTCGGGCGGCTGGGTGCAGGGTGCTTTTGCTTTTGAACCGTCGGGCACTCTGTTATTCAATGGAAGACTTGGAAGATGAACAAAGGCTGAATGCTCGGTGACGGAGATTCCTCTGGAGCGACCAACACCTGGAGAGGTAATGTGGAGTCTTGGAGGATAGGTAGGCACCCAGGAGTTGGGCACCGGGGGCCGTGGGGCGCCGGATGCAGGAGTGTCTTGACGTCGGGAAATCTTACCTTCAGCTGGTCGCTGTTGGAGGGGTCCCTGGTTGTGAGGCTGTAGGCGTCGTCTGGGTCGTCGGGGAGGGTCCTTGGGTACGGGATTTCAGGTCACGTCCTCAGGGTCTTTGTCCACTCAGGCACAGGCCGGGCTCAGCGGGTGCAGAGTGGGCTGGATTAGTGGTTCCTGGGTGGCACCAAGCGTGTTGCTTTTTGAGCAGAGCCACTGCTCATGGGAGTCCCAGTCTTTTAGTCGAGAAAGGCAGGCAGGTCCTCTGGGGTTTTCGAGGTTGCTGTCCGCAGGAGAGGCCGGGGTTTAGCAGGAGCAGGTTCAAGGATCAACAGGTCGGTAGGGCTGGTACCAAGTCAGTTGGTGTTGTCCTCTTGTTAGCAGTTGCACGGCAGCTCGTCCTTCTTCTTGTTCTTCTTTCTTGATTTCAAATCGGGATCTGAGGAAGGAATGTTCAGGGTGCCCCTAAATTCTAAATTTAGGGGCATTACAGGTAGGGTAAGGGCAGGGACCAATGAGCCCCTGTCCTGGGGTGAGTACACCCCCTATCCTGCTCCTCTCCTGTGGGAGGGGGGGCAGGAGCCTATCTCCAATTGGGCAGGGCTCCCCATCCTCAAGATGGCTGGAGCCCGGAGTTGTGCTTCACCTCGCCTTCCCCACCTGAGGGGTGGGGTTGGCAGAGGCTGGCACACCCCCTATCCTAAATTAGGGTTTCTCGCCTGTCTTTCCGCCAGAGTGGGGGTCAGAACCGGTGGGGGTCAGTTGCTGAGTACAGCAAGTGGCCTGGAGAAGCTCACAAAGGTGGCATGCCTTTGAAGCTTCCCCTGCCCATCCTGCGGAGGAGACCTAGCACCTTGCCCAGGATGTGCATTGTTGCACGCCCAGGAGAGCTGAGGGCTCTCTACCCAGGGGTCCAACAACATGTCTGCTGTGTGGCAGCCTAGGCAGCCTCTCAGACCAGACGTGGATTGTAGGTTAGGTTTCAGGGGGCATCCTTTAAGATGCCCTCTGTAGTGCATTTTACATTAAATCCCACACTGGCATCAGTGTGGGTTTAATGGGCTGAGAATTTTGATATCAAACTGTCAGTCTTCAGTGTAGCCATCATGGTGCTGTGGAGTTCGTAATGACCACCTCCCCGCACCATATACTCTTAATGGCATCACTGCACTTACAGTGCCAAGGAATGGCCCTGGGTACTGTAGGGGCACAGGGCTCATGCACCTGTGCCCTCACCACTGGCATAGTGCACCCAGCTATATGGGTGACTGATGTATGCCAGGGCAGTGTGTTTGTGGGCATGGCACACAGGGATGTGTGCCATGTCGACTCTTTGTTTAGTTCTGCACCAAGACACTCAGCCTGCAAAGGCAGTGTGTGAGTGTCAGGGTACAGGGCCCCTAAGGGTGGCACAAAAAGTGCTGCAGCCCTTAGGGGTCTTCTCTGGTCACAATGCCCTGGGTACCTAGGGTATCATTTAACAGGAGCTGACATGTGGCCAGAGATGCCAATTGGGTTTTAGTTCAACACAGTTTTAAGGAAGGAACACAGTCCCTGGGCACCTGATTGGCAGGAACCCAGGGCACACTCAGTCAAATCACATCAGCAATTCAGCAAAAAGTGGGGGCATACCATGCAAGAAAGATGGCACTTTCTCACATATATCTCTTTAGCACTTTCTTAATTGACTTAGCAAAATTATAGCTTTGTTGTGAGCAGTAACAGCCAACGTGTGTTTCACCTCCTACTGTATTATTTTTACATTGACACGTTTATGGGAAAATATAAACACATTTGTATATAATAGTAAATGAAAATGACCATAATTAATGGCCCGTCGTTGCTTTGTAATTTTTTTTAAATCTATGAATTAATTCAGTCATAGATATTTCTTAGTAATATTGTATTTTGAAAAAACTAATTTCATGGCTTTTTGTAGAGCACACACGTTAACCTACTAGTAGTACCTGGCACTAAAACACACAAACTTAAAACCGACTGCTGTCAAAGTCTCTGCTACAAGTAATGGCGAGTACAGGAATTAAGAACAAGCGTTTGCAATGCAATAGGTCTTGCATTTATTTACGTGAGTTTGAGCTAGTGACATTGTAAATGACAACGCCTTTTATTTATGTTTTGGGTATTAAAACTTAAAAAAAAGACATTGTCATTTAAAATACTAATAGCTTAAACTTTCGCAAATGCGAAACCTATTGCATTGCAAATGCTTACCACAATGCGTTTGCAGCTATGTTGTAATTTTTCATCAACACCAGCTTTACACAAGTTATGACTGCTGAATTAGACATATTCAAGAAAGGTGACATTGATGCAGAGGGAAAAAGAAAATTACATCTTTTGCTAATACTAGTTGAATGTGGTACAGGAAACCACTGCCAGGCTTTATCAGGAGAAGGCAGTGCCAAGGTCTACAAAGGGTAAGAAGCAGCAGGGTCTGCGCTCGTGCGTGGAGCAGTGCTAGTGTCTAGCATTAAGTCCACTCAAACAAGTATATGTGCATAGGCGTGCACTGCCAGGGTTGATGATCAGACAGGGCCTATAGAAAAGAAAGAATATTAAATGTTTTGCTAATACTGGTCGACCGTAGCGCAGGAGACAACTGTCAGGCTATATCAGGAGAAGGCAGTTCTAGGGTCAATGAAGGGGAAGGCAACGGCAAGGTCACCACTTGTGTAGAGCAGTACAAAGTCCATTTGAATGATATATGGGCATAGGCGGGCACTGTCAGGGTCCAAAATTGGGCAGGACCTATAGGCGTAATGGCCACAATTGAAATTGGGGGCGGGGGTACTTTCTTCATCTACAAAGTAAGCAAAGGCAAAGTGATTGGTGTGTGTGTGTGTGTGTGTGTGGGGAGGGGTGGGGTAATGCATAGCTCTACTTTGCTGAGGAACTACCAGAGCTTATTTAAGTCACATTAAAAGAGTCATGGTGGGGGCTGGGGCGCTAAATGATGTTGGGCACTCTACAGAGGGGCACTCCAGTCAGAGGGGGCAGAAACAATGATGAATGGTGTTCTGGGACATGGACTGTAGGGGACCCAGGTCCTTGAGGGGCGGTGAGGTGTCAGGTAAAGTGGCGGTTGTGTGGCAGCAGCGTGACCCCCACACCCCTTGCTGCAACTGCCAATGTTCCTGGTGCCTATAGGTGGTCTTGAACCAAGCCCACCCTTCGCTGCCCGGGATGTGTGGCATCTTATAGAAGGAGTGGCGGGGGGCTTGGTGTGGGGACTAGGGTCACCTCGACGGGGCCCCAGGTACTATGCTCCAGGGTCATGACTTTAGCAGCCTAACTTGTTGGCGCACATTGTAAACACAGTGGGAAAGCAGAGGGTGCAGCCTCTAGTGATCAGCGACTCTCCAGCTGCTGATAATCCCACTCCCACAGGAAACAGCTGGCGACCCTCCGTCTGCTCCACACTGTGTTCACGCCCTTCTCTGAGTTGTTGGCTCGGGGGAGGCGTAGGCAGCGAAGAAGGCGAGTCAACTGGAGTATTTAAAGTCACCCTCTTTGAAATAAGAAGCAGGGGGGACGAGGGTGATGAGCCAGCCTAGGAGACGAGCAACCTCAAGCTCACGGGATAGCTGATAAAAAAATAAAGGAGCACAGGCATATGAGAGGTGGGAGGGTCTGTATTAGAGGAGTAACAAAGGACTTCTGCATTGATTCAGCAGGAACAGACAGTACTTAAAAGTTAAAAAGAAATGCAAGTTAGGTTAGGAAGCGGCCACCATTACCAAAGCTGGAACCCTGTGCATGCTGTTTCCCTTAATGAAGTAAATAGTTTTCGAAACTGGTATTGAAAGCTCCCGAGTTAGGACACAGTAAAAGATCGTGTCCTCATGGGCGGTGCCAAATGGCGACAGGGCGGTAACAAGGGGGGGACTAACAAGCCTCATAGAAAATGGGAAGCCAGCATTGACCAAGGACAATAACACCAGCCAATTAAAAGTATGGGCGGAGAGAAGGCAAGGCTTGCACAGCATACTCGACTACTGCAAGCCTCGCAGAGCGAGCAGTGCATGCGCGCTGCAACTAGGCTCGACCTAAAACCCCCAAATATTTTACAAATTGAAGAATTTAGCCAGATCCCTTTCTTGCATAGATCAAGCAGCCGCTGATCCCACTATGTGGCAGCTACCACTGAAAAAGCTCATCTGTCCATGGTCTTTAAACGAAACGTAGAAATCCTAAGTAGAAATTTGTCCTTCTGGTGGTGGTCTCTGTTGGGCTGGTACCAATGAAAATGCTTCATAAGTGGAGAACAACGGAAATTAAACATTGCCCTATGGATTAGGTACATTCGGGCATGTTTATCAAATGTTTCGCATTGGCTTTGTGCCACGCAAGGGAAGGCAAAACCTAGAATAAGATTTTCTTTCCACGCAAGGCCACCTTGAATGGCCCTGCTTGGCTTGGTAAATCTGGAGTAACGCATGGCAGTGCAAGTGACCGATCGCCGTTACATTGCCTTAAGGAGGTGGTACATGGGTGGAGCGTGGGTGTTAATACGCACCCACCCATGGATTTCACACATTTCAAAATTTACCATGACTGGTAGACCTGCGAACGAGTCAAAATGCTACGCCCTCCCAGAGGAGGTGTAACGAGCTGAAATATGTTTACCTCTCTGTATGTGTTCCACATCCTGCAGCACACATAGGAAGAGGGAAAAGCCTCAAAGGACTGTTGGTTTTGTGCAGGAAGTAGCCCCTTACTGCACAAAAACAATCCTGCCTACATTGGTGCTAGGGAGCACATAGTGAGCCACCGCAAAGAGAACAGGAATGCGCCATATAATGTTAAATATGGCGCATTCCTGCCCTCTCCCTGTCGCACAATGCAGCGCAGCAAGGTGTCTTGCTGCGCTGTGTCAGATTTTGATAAATCTGCCCTGGTATTGGAAAGTTTACTTTTCTTACAGGCTGCCAGTGTAAAGAAATCATGACTCGAGTATTAGGTCTTTGGATGTAGACCTAAAGATAGAGGCCATAAATTAGTTCCCAAATGGCTATGGTTTCTGTTGTTGTTACAACGCTATCCCATAGCAATAATTGTGACTTTCAAACGGTTCTATTTCGAAAATTTCTAGTGTTTATGCAGCGTATGCTAGTCTTCAAAAGAAGGGGATGACCCCCATTTCCTATGGGTAAGGTTTCCATTTGTGGAATGCCATTTTATCACTCGGATCCTATCGTGACCTTTCTGCTGCGATGACAGTGCTACTCGGGAACAACGAGAAGTGTATCATATCTGCGGCCTCAGTGAATACTTTTGGCTTTGGTAGTATACATAGGTGCCTTAATTTAGATACCTAAAAAAGTTACCCATTCTGCATCACCAGTGAGCAAAGAATTTGGTAATATATACACAAGTATTCTATCTGTTCTTCATCTTAACTCATTAGGGGATTGATGTTGAGATACTTAGAAAACATTCTGTCCTGGTGAAAGTATAATGTGTGTGAGTGACTGTTGTGTGTCCTCCTTGATTCACTATACAGGTGTATGCACACAGACAAACAACAGTGCTTGTTCTAATTACATTTCACAGACACATATATGCCTGCTGAAGGCTACGGTGGAACGCTTACTACAAAATTCGCTTGCAAGCCATAAGAAAGCATTTGAAGTGAGAGTAAAGAAAAATATTTAAGAGAGAAGTGCCGTGCATGAGGATTGGTTTTTGAATGACCTTTACTGCCACAAACCGAAAACTCACCTAATAATTCATAATTTCAAATACATGTAATAATATTCCTTACTATTAAATTATTGTTGTTAAGCCCTGCTTGCTTAGTCATTTATCCCAGCCACATTTCATTCTTTAATTTGTTCTGCAGATTTCATTTTGAATTAAAACATTTTTTGCCGAGTCATGTCCCTCTGCACAAGTACCATTCACAAAGGGAACTTACCTCATCCATAGCTCTTCGAAAGCCACTTAAAATAGTCTTGGATTTTGCTTTTGAAGAATGAACTGTGGTCTTTCAATGAGCCCTGATGAGTATTTCTGTAAGCTCGAGCACACCCAATATTAGATGACTAACATCCTCATCTGTATGAATGTTCTTGTAAATGCTAACTGTGCAGAACCCTTCTTTATGCATTTTGAACTACGTGTTTACCATATGGAAAATCAATATTGAGAATAAAGACTTTATTGAAAACGTTACCAATCTCTGGACTTCATCCCCTAGCGCACCCCACCCCATGTTTGTGTATAGGGTCTGGACCGCAGAGGCGTCCCTTGACGGCTGATGTCCAGGCCTGGTGCGCAGGATTTGAGATTTAATTGAAACTAGCACGAGGTGCAGAAATCTAAGTTCGCCGTCATTTTCGCTCTTGCTGTACTGATTGTTTAGGATAGTTTTGTTTGTGTCTTCACATTTGACCCGGTTTTATCTTCAACTTTATCTTTTTTTTTTAAATGGAAAATATTTCAAGTGAAAAGCACCAGTTAATTTTTAGTTCATCATTCTTTTTGATTGTGGGATTTTAGTATTAAAGATTAACTATCTTTAGTAGAGAGAGTTCTAAAAGTGTTCAATTGTTGCAATGTGTTATTATATTTGGCATTTAAATCAATTTGTATGAATGTAACTTTTAATGAAAACGTTTTTTCAACTAACCCCTCCCAGTTTTATAACCAATGATAATTTGTACAGATTATCAATTATTTTCACCATATGATATTTCCTGAAGTGTGATAATGGATGCTATAATTGTTTTATTAATATAAGTGGAGTGCACGTGTCACTTAAGTAATCGAAATTGAGAAACTGCATTGACTGATGAGCTGGCAAAAAGTCTCACGTGCAGTGTAGGTGAAAGAATACAGCCACACAAGCAGGAGAAAACCAGTGAAACTAAAATAGTCCCTATTTACTAATCCAAAATGTAACTGACAGTGCCTCAAGTTCAGACTGAAGGCCCCTCAGCCGAATAAGCTAATGGCAGAAAGAGGCTGACATAAAACCTCTTAGATGCCTGTCTTAAATATATTCTTCAAAAAGTAAAGGTCTTGACCTAGGCAGACCTGCATAGTTGTGTACTCGGCGTATTCAAAGGCACACTAATAAACTGGGAAATCAGTCTTTCCTGATTTTGAAACAGTTTTCCACAAGTACAACAAACCAGATATTGGCTATAATCTCCTTGACACAGTAGATACATCAGCTCAGTGACTAATGTAATTTGCACTCTGTTTTCACCATTAACATGCAGTCCTCGCAAACAGTGAGCTGCTCATTTCAAATTAACAAGTAAACCACTGTGATGCCAGGTTATAGCAATATGAGGGCTATATTAAATATGTTTCATAGCTTCTCAGTTGCTTGCTTCTAGCTTCACTGAACATTAATGTGTACTTGAAATGCATCTAATACTTTCATGATATTATGCCTACTCTATGTGTAAACGTCTTTTTTGTATCATATGATATTGCAACAAATAAGTGTCTGCAACAGTTGTGGTGATGTTTTAATACTTCAGCCGTGTTGATTTAATAATTATTTCTCTAAAATTCATGTCATCATTATAAGTCACAAATACAATATACTTATAAGTATTGTGCATGTGCTTGTTAACGAATTGGTAACTGAATGGCATGCTAACCTTACTTCAACCTGTTGTTCTTGCATCGATATATATATATATATATATAATATATCTGTTTAGATACAGTCCAGATATCGTTTTTCTGCAAGAAGTCATTCCTCCTTACCTTGCCTACCTGGAGAAGAGAGCAGTCAGCTACACCATCATTCCAGGTATGAACATACATCATGAACTGCCTTTTCTTTAACGGTCACTGTCATCAATTTTAATTTGCATAGAGAGAATCTTAGAAGGTGATGCATCGGTTCTGAAGATGGGTGCCAAGCTGTAGCGGAAGCGATACGCTGTCCGATGCGTCGATCTCCGGAGGCAAAGTGCTGGTTCCGATGCGTCCATTTATTTCCTTAACTGGGTCGATGCATCGGTTCTGCTACACGCCGACAGTCGATGTGTCAAAATCTGTTTTGCAAATACCTAGGCCAGTGGTTCCCAAACTTTTGACTCCTGAGGACCCCCATTGAGTCACCACTGGAAGCCGGGGACCCCCAATCAATTTGTATGAGTTAAATTTCAAATGTTAAAACAGTAATTCGAAAACAATACACATGTGTGCATACAAAACAAATACTCAAAGTACTAAGGATTTTGGGGCCAGATGTACGACCATTTCATTTCATTTAGCACCTCGCAATTGGCGACACATGGCAAGTGGCAAATTGCGAGTCGCTAAATAAAATGTACAACAGTGTGTTTAACACTGTTTGGGATTCCCAATGGAGTCGCAAATTGCGAGGTTCATTAATATTAATGGGCCTCTCGCAATTTGCAGTCCATTGGGAATGCCAGCCCTCCCAGGTATGGTGGCCTGCTGGGGTCAGGAGACCACCATGTTTGGGACTGCTTTTAAATAAAGCAGTTTAAAAAAGAAAATGCAGCCCATTTACTATGCATTTAATGAAAAAGGAAATGAAACATTTTCGTTTCATTTTCTAAGGGCAGGCAGAGGTCCCTGGGACCACTGACTGCCCATAAAAAATTATTTTGCCTGCATTTGCAAAGGGGAAGGAGTCCCCTGAAGACCCCTTCCCATTTGCAAATGCATTACCATCTACTTGAAGTAGGTGGTAATTGTGAATGTTTTGCGACCGCAAAACATTTGTACATGGTTTTGAAATGCCCCTTCCAAATATCAAGCTGCAAAACGTATTTAGCGAGTCGCAAACAAATTGCGACTTGAGAAATAGGCAATGTACAAGGCCCAATAGGTTTTTGCATGCGCAAACGGGTTCGCGAACCAGTTCGCGCATATAAAAAAGGATCATACATCTGGTCCTAGTATTTTATATTGAAGTAATAGCCCCTCTGTCACATACATTTTATTTGTTTTATAGCATCTCTCATACCACTCTAGGATGCCAGAGCACTTTACATCACACACATATAGATACATTGAATCATACATGTAAATCAGTGTGGGTATAAAATGTTTAAAGAGTGCTTGGTCTGTAAAGGCACAAACTCAGGATTCAGGACATAACACGGTGGCTAGCACTGACTTTAACATTAGAAAGGTATTTCCACCCAAATAAACCTTTTTAGCAGCATCAGGATAATGAATAACTGGGGAAAAACATAAGTTACAAACTGGTACCATGCAGTTTGCAAGCAGCTCTTTGATGACAGTTTATAGGTCACTCTGCTACATTACAAATGTCACTTGTGAAATGCTCAGTAACGAAAGAATCTCTGTGACAAAAGCAGTAACACGAACCTATGCACATAAAATACTGCGTTTTAAAATGCATGTTACACGTTCTTTGCAGTAGGCACATTAACCCTCTGTGCTACATTAGTTAAGTCAAAGCTGCCACTGAACAAACTCTCCTCTCGCTCCAGCAGGTACATTAATCACTGGCATTCTCTTGACACTTTTATTGTTGCTCAAACTCTGCTAATTATACAAGAAACTTTTCTGTGCTTTTAAAACTGTTGCCTACGGACCCCCAGGGAATGTGTCACGGACCCCTGGGGGTCCGCGGACCCCAGTTTGGGAAACACTGACCTAGGCAACTTCCAGTGAGCTAGGCAGAGGGGTAAAGACTTTGATTTCCCGGAGTCTCAAGCAACAGGAGGCAAGCATTTAGATAAACATCTTACCATAAATCATTCATCAAATCCTGCACTTCTTCGCTTTGTGTAGGCAGGACGATAGAGAGGATTAAACATGGAAATTCCATTTGTTGCATGCCACAGAATACTGAGTATATACTGAGTTAAGTCAGAACTTGCTAATGTGTGTCTTTCAGTGAAGGCTAAATGTTTTATCCTGTTCTTTAGGTAACGAAGATGGTTATTTTACTGCCATTATGTTGAAAAAATCTAAGGTTAAATTGATCAGTCAAGAAATAACTCCTTTCCCTTCATCATCCATGATGAGAAACCTCCTTACTGTTCATGTGAGTACTTAATGATTGCAATGACGAGCCCTCTGCCTTTATAGGGCATTTTCTTGGTTGTGTATTTTTGTGGAGCCCCAATGTTCAACTTTTACACACACAATCTGGGCTTCATATTAGTTTTTAAAGTGTGCTGTTTTATTTCCTGCTTATAGTAGTTGGGGGTAAAATTATTTATAGTTTAAAAAACCATTTGTTCTTGCCTATGGGGGTATTTTCAAGAGGGCTAAATATCATTCTGACACATGCATATTCTTAATGCTGTAGCAAAGGCTTTCTTTGTGTCCGTAACTTGACTTAAAATCCTCTGATTAAATCAGAATGCAGCTATTACAAAACAACTTCTTGTAGCAGTATAATGCTGATACCACTGTTGGGTAGACTCTTTTGCATTGGTTAATCACCATATTCTTCCTATAGGATGGTTTGACTGCTTATACATAGTAAAAGAAGCCAGTACGACACGGTCACAGGCTCCTGAGTGCTTGTAATCATAAAGGAACGTTGAGTCAGGAATGAAGAGGTGGAGACCCGGGACATTCAGTAATGTGGATGTTTATTACTCAGGAAGAACTGTGGTTCATAAATAAATAGTGTCCATCCATTGTTGCCATGGACGAGGAGAAGGGAAAATTAATTGTCTCTACAGTCCGGTGGAATCCTATTAGCAGGCGGACATCCTGGACAGTGTTTAAAGAAAAGAAAAACCACAGATCAGTGGAATACGCAAGGGAGCCACTTTTGACCAGGGCAGGTGGAGTGCGAGAGGGTCACCGTGGACTACCATCACCTGTGCTCAAAACTGGAAAGAGAATCGGTGCCCACCCTCACAAACCTACCTGTTGCCTCCCCGTGAAAACGAAAGCCTCCGCAGACGACGACGTACCTGCTCCACCCACACATCTCCTGGAGAGTGGCGGGGTAACATGTGGGGTCGTTGGCCACCTGGCTTCGGGTCCTTCTCCGGCTTCTTCTCCTGGGCTTCAGGAACGCCCTTCCACACGGCATCCAGCAGCGGCTTTGCTGGTTCTCTTCCACCTTCGTCTTCCCCAGTCCGTTTTTCGACTTGCACGCCTCCGTGTTCTGGCTCTTCCCTTTCCATACCGGCGGGGCCCTCTGATAGGAGGAGAGGGTCCGAACTCATTCTCCCAGATACGTCCTCCCATAGGTCGCAAGCGGACTTAAAGGGGCCAGGCCATTTCTGTGCACGGATGAGGATTAAAGCGTCAACATCAGATGAGGCTTTTGGGGCCCACTCCTCAGGGAATCTGTGACACAACCTCCCCCCTAGGTTTCCTCGATCTGGGGAAAGAGGATAGCAGTAGCGAAAGTTGGCGTTCCCCTGTTCCGTTTCCTTAAGGTTCCTGGCACCAAAGGCTGTTGGTGCCAGGAACCATTGGAGGACACAGTTGTTGCAACCTTTATTCAGCTGGAGCCAGGTCAGGGGAGCATGGTCAGTCTACAAAGTAAAGGGTCTACCCTCGCGATAGTAGCGCCGTTTTTCAATTTCCCACCTCACAGCTAAGTATTCCTTCTCTTATGTGGGATAGACCCTTTCCCTTGGGAACAATTTCCTGCTGATATAGACGACAGGTCTCTCCTCACTATCAACCTGGGACAGTACTGCGCCGATACCCACCTCGTAGACGTCCGTCTGGAGAATTAAGGAATAGAAAGGCCCGGTTTTCAGGGATCGAGGGGTTACGTAACCGTGAGGCAGAGACTGAATTTTTTAGAAGATCTGTGAGGGGGGCAGCAACCTCGGAAAACTGGGGAATGAAGCGCCTTTAGTACCCCACCAATCCGAGGAAAGCCCGAAAGTCACGTTTGGTAGTTGGGAAGGGTTTGTTTTGGATGGCTTTTACCTTCTCGGTCTGGGGCTCTATCAGACCCTTCCCTAAAACATACCCTAATACTTGACTTTCTGGAAAGCAAATCTGGACTTTTTCACATTGATGTGTAACCAAGCAAGTCCAAGTTCGGTAAGGACGGCTTGGAGATGTTGGAGGTGTTTGTGCCATGATTTGCTCGTCTAGATAGGCAGAGGCGTAGGATAGATAAGGGGCTAATACTGTATCCATCAGCCTCTGGAAACTTGCCAGGGCCCCATGCAACCCAAACGGGAGGACCGTGAAGTGGTATAGGCCATTGGGTGTAGAAAAAGCCAGCTTTTCTTGGTCAGCAGGGTTATGGGGAATTTGCCAATAGCCCTTGGTGAGCTCTATTGTGGAGATGTACCGGGCCTCACCAAGGCGCTCTATTAGCTCATCAACCCTGGGAAGCGGTTAACCATCCTGTTTTGTGACACAGTTTATCGCTCGAAAGTCAATACAAAATGAGCAGGCGGTTTCGGCACAAGGATAACTGGGGAACACCAATTGCTTTTAGAGTGTACCATGATCCCTGTTTTTAGCATCTGAGACACCTCGTTCTGGAGAGCGAGACGCCGGGCCTCAGGGACCCTATAAGGAGTTTGTCTCATCATGACCCCTTCCTGAGTCTGGATCGAATGTTCGACCAAATGGGTCTAGCCAGGCTGGTCGGAGGAGATCTCTTTATGATTAAGGAGGAGTGCCCGGATTTATTCCCCTTCTTTGTCGGTTAAATCTGAATTAATTACGGTATCCTTGACTGTGTGGACCAAAGTTTCCAACGTGTATACACTATGGGCCTGTTTAGGTGGAGGGCCCAGGCATTTTTTTAGGAGGTTTATATGATCTATTTGAGCTTTCCTCGGAGAGAGGCTCAAAATATAAGTCGTTAATCCTATTTTCTTTGTGATTTGGAAAGGTCCCTGCCATTCTTTGCTTAACTTGTGAGAGGAGAACGGAAGAAGGACTAGAGGCCAGTCTCCTCGTCTAATTCACGCCACTTCTCCGTTTATCATAGAAGTGTTTTTGTCTTTGTTGGGCCTCTTCTAATAACACATGGGCTAAGGTTCTCAGTTTGTGCAAACAGGACTTAATTTGGTTTGCATAATCCAGCAAAGATTGAGCTTCCTGAACCCCCTATTTCTTCCAACTCTCTTTTGTAATCTCTAGGAGTGTTCTGGGTTTACCGTCAAAGTGTAGCTCAAAAGGGGACATACCAAGACTACTCTGGGTCTGACTTCTGAGCACGAATAATGCTAAAGGTAGTAGCTGATCCCTGTTTTTCCCATCCCCAGTGAACATCTTCTTGAGGGTGAGCATGAGTTTGCTGTTATAGCATTCTACAAGCCCGTCCGTCTGGGGATGGTAGACTGACGTCTTTATGTGTTGGATGTTCAATTCCTTGCAAACCTGCCTCAGCCTTGACACAAAAGGGGTCCCTTGGTCGGTGACAATATCACAGGGAACCCCCATTCTCAAAAAGACTTCTATCAGTCTTTGAGCTATCGTGGTGGACGTGGCCGACCTCAAGGGAAGGGCTTCCGGCTATCTTGTGGCGTAATACACTATAGAAAGGACACATTGACAACCCCGGCTGGACTTGGGTAGGGGCCTATAAGGTCCATACCGATTCTGTTGAATGGCTTACCAATAATTGGAAGTGGATTCAGTGGGACGCTGGGTGAAACATAGGGGTTTTTCTTCTGGCATATCTGGTACTCTTGACAGTATCGCCGTACCTGTGCATAGACCCCTGGCCAAAAGAAACTGCAAAGTATAGATTACGTCATTTTTTTGGCTCCGCAATGTCCTGCAAAGAGATGTGCATGAGCAAAAAAAAAGGACCTGATCCCTGAATCCGCTTGGTACTAATAACTGGGGCTCCTCACCGTCCTTGGCTGCCCTATAGAGAAGTCCGTTCTGTTCAATGAAAAAGGGATAAACCCGTTGTGAGGACTGCTGTGTTTCTCTAGGGCTCTGTCATGCGTTGCTAAGTGTAGCGTCATTGAGTTGGGTTGTCCTAAAATGCGTGTCAATGGCCCAAGGCTCAGAGGTCAGCAGGTTATTCTGGGGACTATCGGTCTTTGGTGGTTTTGACAAGGCTTCTAACATGAGGGCAGAGAAACAGGGGTTGTCTATCCCTATTATAAGGGGCTCAGGGACATAAGACAAAATCCTTACGTTTACCTGAAACCCAACCCCCAGCTTGGTTTTAAGGTTAACCCGGGCTAACGTATAGTCTTTTGTGTCACCATGCACACACCTTATTCTAACTGTCTTGTTAGTAAGGAGAGAGTAGGAGGATAGGAACTCTTTTCTAACCACTGAGTGTTTACAACCTGAATCCAACAGAGCAGTTATGGGCTGGTCGTTCAAGGAAACACTCACATAGAAGGTAGGACCCATTTCCTGAGCATAAAGGATGGATCGGGGGAGGTAGCTCACATCCATGGGTTCGTCCTCCATTTTTTCCCTTTTCCTTCTGCAGTACCTTGCGATATGCCCCCACTCCCTACGATCAAAAGACTGAGACCCTGATGTAGGGGGGCATCTGGCTTCCCATAGCTCTGCTTTGTGGAGTCATATGGTGGTTTTATGGGCTTTTTGTCTGCCCTTCCAGATTGCGGGACCTTGGAGCTTTTCTCTGGTTTCTTTAATGTTGGTCAATTTTGGGCCCTGGAATACAAGGTGGCCATATCTATGGCATGTGCCAAGGTTTAACCTGCGTGTTGGCGTAACCAGCATTGCATACCATAGAGTTGAGCTTCAAGAAACTGCACAAGGTAAATCTTTTCCATGATTTCCTCACGGGTAGACTTTAGAGGCTTTAACCAGCGGTCGGCAGGCGTCCTGTAGTTTATAGAACAATGTTTTCGGTGTGTCACCGGGTATACCCCTCTCTTGTCTAAACCTCAGGTGAAGGGCCTCCTCGTCGATGCCTAGTCTGTCCAGAATTAATTTTTTTACATGGCCGTAGGTGGCTGTACCATCCCTGTTGGCCATCAGGTACGTCGCTTGTGCCTCCCCAGTAAGTAAGGGGGCCAGATAGAACGACCATCGGTCTCCGGGCCATGCGCTGGCCCTAGCTGCTCTTTCGAAATTAAGAAATAAGGAAACTGCATCATCTCCCGATACGTACTTTTGTAACATGACCACAGTACCAGGCAGAGTAGTCACTCTCCCTTGTCCCAAGGCTGCCATCAGTTGGGACTGCCCCGCAGCCAATTTGGTAAGGTTGTCGGCAAAAGTCTGTATGGCTGAAGTAAAGACAGTCCTGTCCATCTCCGCTTGGCCGGCTATTTTCTCCATGGAAAACTCGAGTTTTCTCTATCCCTCTCTCAGTTGAGCCATGAGCTTTTCCATCTTGTATCAGAGGATGAATCCCACTTCTGGCATCAAGTTGTCACGGGCCCCCGAGTGGTTGCAATTATAAAGGAACATTGAGTCAGGAATGAAGAGGAGGAGACCCGGAACGTTCAGTAATGTGGATGTTTGTTACTCAGGGAGAACCGTGGGTCTTAAAGAAATAGTGTCCATCAGTTGTTGCCATGGACGAGGAGAAAGGAAAATGAATTGTCTCTACAGTTCGGTGGAATCCTATTACCAGGAAAGCTTCTACGCTGCGCCGCGTTGGCTCAGCACCAGCAGGCGTACAACCCACACAGTGTTAAAAGAAAAGAAAAACCACAGATCAGTGGAATACTCAAGGGAGACGCTTTTGACCAGGGTAGGGTGAGTGCTAGGGGGTCACTGCGGACTACCATCCCCTGTGCTCAAAACGGTTCAGAGAATTGGTGCCCACCCTCACAAACCTACCTGTTCCCTCCCAGTGAAAACGAAAGCCCCCACAGACGACTCCGTACCTGCTCCCGCCACACTCCTCCTGGAGAGTGGCGGGGTGACTCGTGGAGTCATTGGCCTCCTGGCATCGGGTCCTTCTCCGGCTTCTTCTCCTGGGCTTCAGGAACGCCGGATGACACTGGATCCAGCAGCTGCTTCTCCAGTTCTCTTCCACGATCGTCTTCCCCAGTCCGTTTTTTGGCTGGTTCTGGCTCTTCCCTTTACATCACGGCTGGCCCTCTATTAGGAGGAGAGGGTCTGACGTCATGCTCCCAGATACTTCCTCCCGTAGGTCCCCCCTACCTGGAGAATGCGGTGCTGGTATTGCTGGTTGCTACAAACTGCATCAGGCCGGCATCGCCCTTATCAGCGCTCCATTTGCAGGGGGTGACGGGAGTGGTAGTCTCCATCTGATAATTTACTACATCAGCACAAACTTACCAGCTTCCATTCACAGCAGTCCCCCTTTGTTCAAGAACTTCAAGCCACCAAATGTCTTTGCGCTAGAAACATGAGTAGGTGGCACTTTTTTTATTTAAATAAATACTCAACTAATACCTTCTACTTTTTTCCCCCCACATCACAAGCGAAAGAAACCGCTCACTGCTCAGAGGAGAAATCCACCTAAACCTCAAGTATGCTATTGTCATACAATTTGTGGAAAAAAACAATTTGAGCCTGAAACTCTTCACAGCTATCTGGGCTCCTGGAAGTGAAACAACTTGGTAACTGAGCTACAGCCTTGTGGTTCCACCTCGCTGAAGTACTGAAACAACTTTCCTAACTAATAGAGATAAATAACTAATTATCCATGGCCTAGTGCGTGCTCTATTTGTATATGATCTCTGAGCAACATTTACTACCTGCTGTCAAATCCCCTGCAATTGTAATTGTCAGCAGAAACTCTCTCCCTGGTTTGCCTCCTTTTTAATCTCGGAGAACATCACATACACAGATATCACCGTTATCCGATACGGACCAAACAAAAGAACTATGCAGAAGGGAACAAAGCAGGGTCCCTATTGGCTCACCGACTGTGTGCAGGCAGAGAGGGACAGACATTGAGGTACTACAGGGTGATTGTCTAAACCAAAACGATCACATTGCACATGCATTTCACTGGTTTTATGCAGATCTTTACTCTGCTGAATCCTCGTCTAAAGAGGCTATCACTACATATATAGAGCAGTCTCCCTTAGAACATCTGGTCCCTCAACCTACTCTTGGTCTAGAGCATGTCATACACACAGATGAAGTAATGGCGGCGATATCTCACCTTTAATCAGGCAGGGCCCCTGGGCAGGATGGCCTCTCACCTGATTTCTAAAAAATATTCCCTCCCACACTGGGCCGTTTACCTACACGCCTCTATAATTCATTTAATGACACAGGCACACTGATGGATACCATGGATACCATCATAGTTATACCTAAACCAGGCAAAGACCCCACCAAGTGCTCTTCTTATAGTTCAAGTTCAGTAATTTGTATAGCGCACTACTCTCCCAGAGGGTCTCAAGGCGCTTGGGGAAGGGTGGGTGCATTACTTATCGAATAGCCAGATTTTTAGCTGCTTTCTAAAGGAGAGATGGTTCTGTGTAAGGCGGAGGTGAGTGGGGAGAGAATTCCAGGTTTTGGCCGCTAAGTAGGAGAAAGATCTTCCTCCCATGGTGGATCTATTGATGCGCGGAATTGCGGCGAGGGCTTGATTGGATGAGCGTAGTTGGCGGGTGGGTGTGTAGAAGGACAGTCGTTTGTTGAGGCATTCGGGTCCTAGGTTGTAGAGGGCCTTGTGTGCGTGGGTGAGGAGACGGAACGTTACTCTCTTGTTGACGGGAAGTCAGTGGAGATCTTTCAGGTGACCGGAAATGTGGGCTTGGCGGGGGATGTCCAGTATGAGTCTGGCTGAGGCGTTTTGGATGCGTTGGAGTTTTTTCTGTAGTTTGGCTGTGGTTCCGGCGTAAAGGGTGTTTCCATAATCTAGTCGGCTAGTGACTAGTGCGTGGGTGACTATTTTTCTTGTTTCAGTGGGGATCCAGCAGAAGATTTTTTTGAGCATGCGTAGGATGTTAAAGCATGATGATGAAACAGCGTTGACTTGTCTGGTCATCGAGAGGGAGGAGTCTAGGATGAAGCCCAGGTTTTGTGCGTGATCTGTGGGGATGGGTGCTGTGCCCAGAGCCGGTGGCCACCATGAGTCGTCCCATGCAGAGGGGGACGATCCTAAGATGAGGACTTCCGTTTTGTCCGAGTTTAGTTTTAAACGGCTGTTCTTCATCCATTCGGCAACTTCTTTCATTCCTTCGTGTAGAATATAGGCCTATTTCCCTTTTAAATGTTCCTGCTAAGATCTTCACCACCATTCTAGTATCCCGCCTGGCTCCCCTTATGCAAGCCATTATAGACCCTGATCAAGCGGGTTTCGTACCCGAACTGAACTTGTAGTGACAACACTAACCAGCTATGTCATCTTAAAGATAAGATCCAGTGTACACGAATACCTACACTTCTTATTTCGATTAATGCAAAAAAAGCATTTGATCGGGTGCATTGCCCTTATATCAAATTCTTCAAACAATAGGCCTGGGCCGTAACTTTAGGAAATGGGTTTGGTGTAGCTGCAGTCTGAGTAAATGGTCACATGACCCAACCCTCTGACATCGCATGCGGAAATAGGCAGGGGCGCCCCCTCTCACCACTCCTCTGTGCATTATACAAGGAACCTTTCGCAGTGCAGGTGAGGGCATACCCCCTGATCTCAGCATAAATATGCAAGACAGAGAACATAAATTGGCCTTATACGCTGACAATGTTATGGTGATATTGTCCGATACCTCCCACTCTTTGCCTTCCCTGGTGCAGGAGTTGAGGGAGTTTTGGAAAGTCTTAAGGTTTAAGATTAACTCTCAGAAGTCACAAATAATTAGCCTTACGATCCCCCAGCTTGACCAAAGTACTAAAGTATTTACAACAAGGGGTGGTGGGGGACAGAGTCTATGAATTAAGCAGAAAGCTCTCATCCAGTCAAGAGATCAGGGCTAGATCCAACACCGTTTTTTAGCTCACTGCACCATCCCAGTTTCAGAACCTGGCTGTATGCAAATTAGTCTGTTCCTGTCCCAGTGCATGATGGGAACAGGGCAAACCAAACTACAAAAGCCAATTCTTACACTGGGAAGGAAACAAGCTCCCGGGGACCGGTTTCTGGCATTACAGCCGTCTTCGGCCCGGTTTGCTTGAATCCTGATGGTGCAATGAGCAAGGGTCTCACATCTGAGAATACCCTTCCACGCTTAGGGTGGACAAAAATATTTACAACAAGGGGTGGTGAGGGACAGAGTCTCTGAATTAAGCAGAAAGCTCTCACCCAGTCAAGAGATCAGGGCTAGATCCAACACCGTTTTTTAGCTCACTGCACCATCCCAGTTTCAGAACCTGGCTGTATGCAAATTAGTCTGTTCCTGTCCCAGTGCATGATGGGAACAGGGCAAACCAAACTACAAAAGCCAATTCTTACACTGGGAAGGAAACAAGCTCCCGGGGACCGGTTTCTGGCATTACAGCCGTCTTCGGCCCGGTTTGCTTGAATCCTGATGGTGCAATGAGCAAGGGTCTCACATCTGAGAATACCCTTCCACGCTTAGGGTGGACAAAAATATTTACAACAAGGGGTGGTGAGGGACAGAGTCTCTGAATTAAGCAGAAAGCTCTCACCCAGTCAAGAGATCAGGGCTAGATCCAACACCGTTTTTTAGCTCACTGCACCATCCCAGTTTCAGAACCTGGCTGTATGCAAATTAGTCTGTTCCTGTCCCAGTGCATGATGGGAACAGGGCAAACCAAACTACAAAAGCCAATTCTTACACTGGGAAGGAAACAAGCTCCCGGGGACCGGTTTCTGGCATTACAGCCGTCTTCGGCCCGGTTTGCTTGAATCCTGATGGTGCAATGAGCAAGGGTCTCACATCTGAGAATACCCTTCCACGCTTAGGGTGGACAAAAATATTTACAACAAGGGGTGGTGAGGGACAGAGTCTCTGAATTAAGCAGAAAGCTCTCACCCAGTCAAGAGATCAGGGCTAGATCCAACACCGTTTTTTAGCTCACTGCACCATCCCAGTTTCAGAACCTGGCTGTATGCAAATTAGTCTGTTCCTGTCCCAGTGCATGATGGGAACAGGGCAAACCAAACTACAAAAGCCAATTCTTACACTGGGAAGGAAACAAGCTCTGAGCTGGGATGGGGCAGTGAGATAAATAACGGTGATGGATCAAGCCCTGATCTTTGGACTGGGTAAGAGTGGTCTGCTCAATTCAGACACTCTGTTCATCACCACCCCCTTTTCTGAATCGTTTTTGGCCACTATAGGTGTGGCAGGGTATACTCAGACATGAGTCCCTTTCTCACTGCTCCATCAGGATTCAAGCAAGCCGGGCCGAAGACGGCTGAAATGCCAGAAACCGGTCCCCGGTAGCTTGTCTCCTTTCTGGTGAAGAATTGGCTTGGTAGTTTAGTCTGCCCTGTTCCCATGATG
Source organism: Lissotriton vulgaris (assembly GCF_964263255.1). NCBI lineage: Eukaryota > Metazoa > Chordata > Amphibia > Caudata > Salamandridae > Lissotriton > Lissotriton vulgaris. The sequence continues at coordinate 800,190,689 of NC_141691.1, forward strand.
CACTGGGCCAGGGACAGACTGATTTGCATATAGCCAGGTTCTGAGCTGGGATGGGGCAGTGAGATAAATAACGGTGATGGATCAAGCCCTGATCTTTGGACTGGGTAAGAGTGGTCTGCTCAATTCAGACACTCTGTTCATCACCACCCCCTTTTCTGAATCAAAGTACTAAAGGACAGCTCTTTCACTTTCCATGGACGACACAGGGGGTGGTATACTTGGGTTTACAAATTTACCCCCCGATACGTTGCTGGCATCTTACATGAAAGCTGTCAGGATGAAGAAGGTGGGTGCTCAGCACTGGGGGTACTTATTGTGGAACTGGTTCCAATGGTAGGGCGAGAAAGGCTGCTGACATTAAAGGATGAGGTGACAAAGTCTTACACTGGTATGAAAGCAGCATTTATAGATTCATTTGCTCTCACCCCAGAGGAGTATTAACAGAAATTTAGTAACACACGGAAGGGGACAACACAGACATGGGTGGACTTTGTGGATGGATGCTTCAGTAGAGGTACTTGATGACTGGATTAAATGTAACAAGGTGGGTACTTAAGAGGGGCTCTATAATTTGTTGGTTAAAGAGCATATCCTTACAAATTGTTCATTAGAGAAGTTACACTAGCACCTGATAATTTCAAGGCTGTCTAGTCCCAGAGAACTGGGCACAATGGCAGAAGAATGAACGTGCACTAGGGTACCCAAAAAGTCCCCTGAGAAAGGGGTCAGTCCCCTGTTCAGGGGAAAGATGTGGGCAACAAAGATAACCAGAAAGAGTCCTCTAAGGGTCCCCAAAAAGCACCCGTGGGGTAACACCAAGAACCATGACAGTCCAAGGGGAGGGAGTACCTGGAAAAGATTGATGACCCTTCAAATGCTGGGTGTGTTATGTTTGTCATCTGCCCGGACACAAGAAAGGGGATTCTGAGTGCACCGAGAAATCACCCACTTGGGGGACCTGCGAGAGTTGGCAGAACTTCAGAGGGAAGGTGGTCATTTAAGGTAGGACATGTGCTAGAGGCAGAGTACTTGTCCCACTCTTTAAGGCCTGAGGGAACCAGGAGAGTGGTGGTCCTTCAACAATACTGATAATTCCTCTTTAACCGAGTCCATGACATCCTCTAATCTGGTCATCTGCGTCCGGCCAAAACCTGGGAGATGTTGGTCATTCACTTCTGTGGGCCCCAGATGTCAGAGAAAGTGAAGAGGTTTTGTCACTTCTGTGTCCCTGTCAAGCCAGGGGCAAGGCAAACGGTCCCCAGATACCACTACCTGTCGTGGGGACTACCTTTGATAGAGTAGTGATAGATATTGTTGACCCTCTTATTACTCAGACTGCATCTGGGCACATGCAGTGGCAAGGTCTCATCCCTGCCATCTTTACCAGCTTGGCTTTGCTTAAAGAGATGATTTCAGATAGAGGATACACCCATCTGCTGGACCTAGGTACCCCAAAGAACTCTCACAAGGAAATATACATCAACAGGTTGAAACCACACCATGACAGAGCAGACATGACCATGCTTATGGTGACAGATTGAGGAGAAGTAGGAGGAAAGTGAACCTCTGCCTGACCTACTGTCCAAGAATGCCAAAGACAGCTCAGTGGATGAAATAATCCTCTCCTCTACTTTGACATACCAGCAGCAAAGGGACAGTTACGCTTTGTTGAAACTGGTTGCCGATCTGTTCTTCTTGACCCCAGGTCTGACAACTTGCTTCATGATGTGGACACTGGTGACAGGCTGCATGTCCACAGTAAACTTTATAGGGTGTTTGACCAGGTTAAAGCTAGAATTAGCGCTGAGGTTGCCAAGATGCTAGAACTTGAGATGACTGAGTCAACTAAAAGCCCTTCGGCAAGCCCAGAGGTGCTGGTTCCCTAAACAAACCCAAAATGTGGAAAACCAGAGATGAGGTTTTATGTGGACTACAGAGACCTGAATGTTGTTACTGATTGATGCTCACCCCATACCCAGAGCTGATGAGCTCATAAGCAATTTGAGGGTCTGCCAACCACCTTACTACATTTGTTTTAACTTTAGGATACTGGCAGATAGGCCTCACGCAAAGAGCCAGGGAGATGTCTTAATTTTCCACTCCTGAAGGCCGCTTTCAATTTAAAGTGATACCCTTTTGTTGGAAAGATGCTTCTTAACATGGGATTGTGGCAGTGTTGGCACAGGTAAATGATGAGGGCCAGGATCAACCAGTTGCCTTTGAGTAGGCGTTCCTTCCCCAAAGAACAGCATTGGAGTGCCATTGAGAGGGAAGTCTTTACTGTGGTTTGGTCCCTGAAGAAGATAAAAATGTACTTGTTTGGGCCTCACGTCAGAGTTCCAACTTACCACAAACCTATTATGTGGCTTATTTGAATGAAAAGAGAAAACCCCAAACTGTTGAGGTAGTCCATTTCTTTACAGGGTATGGACTTTACAGTGGAAAACCGACCTGGGCCTGACCATGACAATGCAGATTGCCTTTCCAGGTTCTTCCACTTAGATGATACCTACAAGGGTGCAGGTTATTTGCTTATTACCTTTCATCTGGAGGGGGACCATGTAAGGAAATGCTGCTTTTTCTATGATCATCTCCACGTTTTTGGGCTGATACTGCCGATTTTTTCAACTCTGAAGGTAATCTGAGGCCTTCTAAACAGACCTCCATGCTAGTGTTCTGATTGGTTAACCACAATTGGCATAATTTAACTTACTTATAAATCCTTGTGTATGGTACCAGGGGTACCCAGGGCCTGTAAGTTATGGCATCCTTCGTGGACTCCAAGTCAAAGAAAATTTCCTTTGGGCCTACTCAATAGCATACTCGACTACTCAAACCTCAATCACACCTCACTCATATACAAACATTTGCAATTGCCAAAGGATAGTATATAATGCTTTACTCGCCAGGTGAATTCACAATTAAAAAACTCTATTTCATATATAACGAAATAAGTCAATAAAATATATAAACCACACATAAGGCCCAATCATAACAATAAAATACAGTCCAATATTTAATTTTTTTTTTTTACCATGCACATTAAGCAAATAAATGTCTCACAGTTCAACATTTTAATCAATAAGCATTAGTTTTCGATTCACAATTAAAAGCATATTATATGCATGTAAACATTTCTTTAAATGACATCACAAGAGAAATGTAACAAATAGATACAGAACGACCAAAGGCAAAGCGTTTTGCTGGCAGTAACTGGTCCAAACCACATTCTTCAGGCTTTCTTATAGAAACGTGTACTGGGATCCTAACATAGTCGTGTAAACATGTGGATTTGATAACAGGGGGACATCACTCTCTATCTCCTCTTGCTTGTTCCAAACTGACTGTTTGATCACAGTTTTAAATCCAAAAAGAACACCCCCCACATTAAAACTTCACATTTTCAGCACTTGGTGGTCACTAGGTGATCCTAATCAAATGCCCTTCCAAGAGAAGTCTTCAGGCTTTAAATTAAAACGTGGGTAAAGACACCTCCACGAATGTGCCCTTTATTTTTCCTTTATGACGCAGCAAAATCCTTCATATACTCTAGATGCAGCCGGCATATCTTCCCTCCAGTCCTCAAATATATATCTTAATACTGGGAATGGATATCGGGATATTGAAATCTCAGAAATTCAGGCACCCAGTTTCACCTCTTCAAAAACACACGTGGAATGCTGCACTGATTGTGCCAGCATGAGTGTGACAAAGCAAAATATGACTCCCACCATCCCATTGCTGACTGGCAGAGCAGTTTTTGACTGCTTACTCGACTTTGACATTTGAAGGAATGGCAAAGCCCAAAGTTTTCTGTTTAATAATTATAAGTCATTTCTAAAGTAGGCCTACTGAGCCCTAAAAGCAGGGTGCATTATATTAAAACATTAGACATGTGGGTCTTAAACTTTACATGTTCTGGCAGTAAAAACTTCAACCCCCAGATACATCAAGCACCCATTCCAATTTGCGAAAAATACTGAAACGCAAATTGGAATTCGCGGAATGGGATGCATAAAAAAAGCGATAAAAAAATGCGAATCGCAATCGGCCGCAGAAAAATCGCAGAATTTCCTGTTTTCCCAACCCCAAATTGCGATTTCGCAATTACCGAAATCGCAAATTGCGATCTCACAAATTGCGAGATCGCAAAAACGGGAAGTTGCATTTTGAGCACAATGATGACATCGCAACCAGGAAGTAGGCAGTTCCCTTACTCATTTGGAACACAGAGCTGGAGAGAGGAGGAGGCACAGCACTGGGCTGTCTGTTCTGTTGTGGGGCTGCAGGGTGTGACAAACACCCTGCAGCCCCACAACAGAACAGACATCCAACACAAGAATGTCCTAGGATGCAGCAGGATTCAGTGAAACTGGCAAGAAAATAAAAATAAAGTTTTCCGAACAGGATCTGGAGTTCCTGATTGAGGGAGTCAGCAGGGACCATGACAAGCTTTTTGGGAAGCTATCCAGGAAGGTGCCCGAGGCTGACAAAAGGCGCATTTGGCTGCGCATCAGGGCGAAGGTAAACACCGTAGGAGTGACCCAGCGGTCAATCGATGACCTAAAGATGAGGTGGTATGACCTCGGAGGACGTGCCAAGGAGCGCATAGCAGAGAGGCTGGGGGAGCGACGTGCCACGGGGGGAGGAGACCCCACAGTTGCCGCCAACACACCACTCGAGGACTTGGTTGAGGACACCATCAACCCTGTTGCCTGCGTGGGGGTCACACAGCTGGATACCTCCCGACCCACACAACAATCACAAGGTAAGACCCATGCAACTGAGACCCCGTCGCCTAAGAATGCCCATGCCCCCAGAGCTAGCCATTTGATAACCCCAGTAATGCAGTCCCTGCATATCAGAAACGCCCTATTGCATTGTGGGACCTGTAGTGTGACACTAGTACCCTGATAGCCACACACAGCCAGAACTGTCAAGTGAAACATATCCCTAAAGCCAGTCAGGGAATGCAAGCCTGCATGCATGTTGCAACATTCCATGTGCAAGATTCATATCATTAATCATGCACCCATTTACATCGCAGGTGCTGCAGAAGCAGAGACCACAGACAGCGAGGCACTCCATATCGAGGAGACCCCAGAGGAGACGGAGGAAGAGAGCCATCCTGCCCCGCAACCTGGACCGTCACATGCACCTGCACCAGTACCACCACCTTCACATGTGGACAGGGCCACCCCTGCAGCCAAAGGAGGAGTGCAACCACCCCATGCGTCACGTATGGCAGTGGAACAGGCCCCACCAGCACCCTTAGGCAGACACGCCGCACAGCCACTGTGCGGTCGCAGGCAAGCGGCCAGTTGAGGCAGCAGTCCAACGTGGCCACACAAGCAGAGAAGGAGCAACAGGCCCAAGATCCAGGGCTAGGGATCGAACGCCGGGTGCTAGCTGTGCACTGCAAGCAGGCACAGCACATGGCAGCAATGCAGCTGCAGCTGTACAAGACTGTACGCAATGTCAATCAGCTCACCGAAAGTGTGCAGGAGTTAACGGCTGCAGTGAACTAGAACAGCCAACTGATGTTGGCGCAGCAGGACATCCCCCACCAGCTGCTGACCCGGCTATCAGCATATACCCGGTCGAACCACCTGATGGGGAATGCAACATCCGAACTGTCACGCCGGTCCCTGGCAATGCAGATCCAAATGTTGCAATGCAGCCAGGATGTTGCAAGGGCCCTGGAGCAAGTCACCACCGCAATCCAAAACCAACAGGTGTGTGGCCATGCCCATGCAAGGAGGGGGGGGGATGATGCCAGTGAGGGCACATCCAGCCTGAGCAGCCTGTCTGTGCCAGTGGTACCAGAACGGCGCCAGTGGTACCAGAACCAGGCCCAGTGCAGCATCACAGCCAGACACTGCCCACGTGGATTTGAAGAGGCGACAGGGTGCGTCCGGCAGGAGGCGCCAGTGAATGACTGAACATTAGCAGCAGTGCTATGCTGATGTACCTAGCACGCCTGCTCTGCATTCAAGAGGCTGTATGACACAACACAGTAGTTATGTTGTGTGAAAAAACAAAAAAGTTATAGATCTTGTTCAACAAAAGAATAAGAATTTATTTTGAATGCAAATCTTACTCATGTCATTATTTCATGTGGCATGCATGAGTGCAGTGTTGTGTGAGGGGTATGGGTGCACTAGAAATAGTTCAGTGTGATGTTGTTGCGGCGCCTTTGTCCTTCTGCAGGATTCTCCCCACGTGCGTGATGCACATGTGCAGGTGGCCGGTTGTCTCCCTCCGACTCACTACCAGAGATCTCCACAGGTATCCTCCGCTTGGTAGCAATATTGTGGGGTATGGCACACACTGCCACGATGCGGCAACAGACCTCAGGCTGGTATTTGAGGGCCCCACCAGTCTTGTGTAGGATGCGGGATCGGCTCTTTAACATCCCAAATGTCCGCTCAATGAAATTTCTTGTGTGAATGTGCGCAGCATTGTAATGCCGTTCCTGAGGTGTAGCAGGGTTGAGGTGTGGGGTGAGGAGGTACTCACGGAGGCCGTAGGAGCTGTCACCTGAAGGATGGGAGCTGAGGTTCAGTGCCTGTTATGCGCAGCTACATGGTCTTAATATACTGTATGTGGGCATGTGTACTTACCTAGGAGATGTCCTTCGCCAAAGTCACCCCTGGCCTAGCAAGTGTGTATGCCGCTGTGCCTGAAGATGAACGAATCTTGTGTGCTCCCCGGTAGAGGGCCACTATGTCGGTGATGATTGTCTTTGCATTGCAAACCATCTGGATGTTGAGTGAGTTGTATGACTTGCGGTTCCGGTACATGTATTCTGTCTCAGCGGGTGGGAAGATGTGGATGTGGGTACCGTCAATGCAGCCAATTACATGGGGGAATTGCGCAGTGTTATAGAAGTCAAGCTTTGTTTGGTTTAAGTCCTGTTGGGTGGTTGGGAAGGTTATGTAGTGGTGTATCCGGCTCAGCATGGAGTCCAGGAAACTTCGTAGGCAGCGTGACAGTGTGCTCTGGGAGATCCCCCCTGCATATGCAACTATCCCCTGGAAGCTTCCGGAGGCCAGGAGGTGCAGGCAGCACAGGACCTGGACATGGATGGGCACGGCATTAGTCCTCCTTGTTGGGTGCTGCATCGGGGGGGTCAAGGTCTCTGATGAGCTTCTTTATCATTGCCCCATTCAGCCTGTATTTGGAGTAGATCTCCTCTTCAGTCTGGCCCAGGAGTGTTATCCGCAGCTGGAAGATGCGCTCCTGGATCCTGCGTTGGTTTCGGGCTGCAGCCTGGAGCCTCAGCCTCCTTGCCACGATGTATAGACCTGGCATTGTGAATGTCCTCATGCTCCTACTGTGTCTCCTTAAGTGTGTTTGTTTTACCCCGCACCTGTTTCTTGTTAGAATTTTTTTTTTTTTTTTACTAATTGAACTTCATGGTTACCACCTGCTTTGACTTCTCCTTAAATTGCGACTCGCACTTAGCGATTTTGGTGTTTTTCACAATTTGCGATGTTTGATGAATTGAAATGGTGATTTATTTGCGATTTCGCAAATTAATTCGCAGAATAAGTGGAAAATCGCTGTTACAGATTCGCTAAGGGGGTTCCACATTGATTCTGCGAATTTATGTTTGTGAATTCGCAATTTGGGTGTTTTTTGCTTCATGAATTGCGGGAGCGGAAATTGCGATTGCAATAGTTGTTTCGCAACTATTGCGATCACAATTTCGGTTGATGAATCTATGCGCAAGTTGTTATTTTTACTGTAGAAAGGCTGGTAGCCCTATTGGCGAGTTCAGGGTTACACACTGACCATTCAGCAGTGGTAACTTCTCAATGAGACTGCTAAATATGGTAGTTCAAGGTATCAATAGAATTGTTGCATTAAACCCGGCTTGATGCTCAATTCAAATTTAATGTATCTTTTACACAAATGGCAACTTTAGTATGTAGCCTCTTTGTTGCCCACGGTTTTCTGGTGATCGTTCTTGGTTTATGGCCATGAGACAGCCTTCCTGGGAGGAGCTGTGAACGGCTTTCTGGAAGAATCACAAAGGGTCTGGCATTGGAAGAGGTGTGACCTCTCCCTGGCGAGAAAGCCAGAGTGTGAGCCCAAAAGACGAGCTTCAAAGAGGAAGCCGCCTCTGAAGATCAAATGGTGGACACCTGCGAGAGAGGCTTCTTGTTTGTACTTGCAGATAGGTTGGCATCTGGGACAGAGGAGGGAAAACTATTGTTCAGTGAGCGTGTAGCCCTCAGGTAGCCACACCTCTGGGATGGTTTAGGGAGTGCCACAGTCCAAGAGAAAGGTGTTGCCATGTTGGCAGTGGGCAGAATTGTGCATTTGGGGCAAGCTGGATGCCTCCCTTCTCAAGGAGTTGTCACTAGATGGGAGTAAACCTGGTTGCCCTTAAGCTGTAGTAACTGCATCTCCGGAGTTCACAACCTGGCCATAAAAGTGGCACCCCTGACACCCAGACCTCAGATCGCATATGTACTTGAGAGAGGACTGAAGGACTGCCCTGCTGTCCCTTTGGCTCAACAAAGAGAGGCTGCACCCAAGAATGGACTGCACCTGATGCTGCATGGGCTGGCAAAGAGAGGACTGTGCCTGTGGAGCCTGCGGTAGGAAACGTCATCCCGAGCCCCAGAAAGGAGATGTGACTCCAAGAATCAGTTGGCTTACTTCCTGTTACATCTACAGGGCCACAAAAGCTGAAGAAACCTGCTGTGGTGTGTTGGTAGCCAAGAACACCTGACTGTTGAAGTGCAGCATGGGAGACAGAGTCCTGACCCTCAATAGCTGCACCCGAGTCTGCTGGGCCCTGGAGTGTCATCAGAGTGGAGTTTGGTTGACCGACAAGGAAGTTGTCACCATTTGCAGGGAGCCACTAGTTTCACTGTAACCGGAGACCAGTAGACCATGCCAAATGAGTTTTGGCTGGACTTCACCAGAGTTCAAGGGACATAGACCCCTGAGGCCAAGTCACCTCACACTTTTGTGCACTTAGGGTTGGCCCTAGGAAGACCCTTGTTACCGGATCAGCATCCTGTATCTCTTGCATCAGGACCACTACATTAAAGGCTATGGCAGCTCTCCCATAGAGGCTTTGATGAGGAGGTAACTGTTCAGTAACTGGACCTCTTTGGTCATGCTCCCTGCCTGAGTTGGTACCAAAAGCGGGACCAAATTTGTAGTTTGCAAAGGTTTTATTTTTTACAAAGTTTATGTTAGCACTGCCCTTTACAGCAATTTATTGTGCTAATTGAGAAAGCTGTGATTTATGGTTCCGTTGAAAATTCATATCTTCATAGCCCTCCTGTGCGTTTTTGTCATTGAGGTGTCTATTTAGCAGTAAAAATACAACCTATTTTTAGAAATTGGTGTCTGATTTTTACTAAGTCTTGGTTTTCTTTTATTAAATTATTATGGTACTTCTTAATAATTTAGACTTGTTCCATTGATAAAACCTGACTGTTCTGATCCACAGCTACCCAGGGTTGAGTTAAGGTTTTTCAGACGACTCTGACTGGACCAGCTCAGGTAGTGAGTTTATTGCACGATGAGGTCACACAACCATACCATATAATAAACCGTTGTCCCCATAATGGAGTTCTATTATCGTACTTGTTATCCACATACAAGATCAGAAGATTTTCGGTTGGAACTGGATTTGTTTGGATAAAACAAAAGTAGTTGGTACAGTGAGACTAGTTTTCTTTTTAAGATATTGGTCAACAGTTATTAGTTGAAGCCTGATACTCAGCCAAGGATGCCAAGCCCATAGCCCGGAGGAAAAATTCTGAGAAATATTTATTGTTGCAATGTTTGAAATTATTATTTAATTCATCAATTGGCATAGACATGTTAATTTACAGCTACACGTTCCCGGCACTTCCAAATTTCAGCACATAAGACGATTAAAGCAGAAAACATACTCTGCAAAACATACCCAAAAAGGAGTGTATATGGTTAGGTATAATGGACATCATGGAGTAAGCTTGTTTCAGAAACCCATGCTGTCCACTAAATTGCGTGCGTTAAGAGTACCAAGCTAGAAAAAGGCTCCAAACTTACCCTAGAGATAATCATTTACAGGATCACAAAATGGCACAACCTGACTTGCAGGAGTCAATTGATGGTTATCAGGAAACCTCCACTTGTGGGCCAAGGTAACAAAGGCAGCCATGAGTAATTGACATACGAAAGCACAAGTGTGCTAACTATGATCCTAAGCCTTATCCAATGTTGGGCCCCAACAGAAAAAACAGAAGCTCCAATGGTAGCTGGGTTTCAGAATTGAAAAGCACCTCATTCCAAAATATTTGTGCCATTTTACTATGAGCACACTTGCTAAACGGGTGCAGCACCCCTTGTGATCGGTAGGGGCATATGGGTTACGTTTTGCAAGTCTTGCCATGTCATTCTTTATAGCTGTTATCTTTCGATTGGACACACATGAAGTCTTTTAATGCAAGAACCCATACTGCTGCCTTTTCTCCTCAGGGGTTACTCTTAAATTCACATTTTGGAGGTGGGCCAATTTGGCTTTGTCCATAGAGGAGAGCAGCAGAACAAATATGCTCGAAAGGCCGTTATGTCGGTGTGTAAGCGTTATGTGTTTCAAAGGTGGAAGGACTCTCGAGCCTTGGGTTTCAAATATAGATAGGATGATTTAGTAACTAATTTGTGCAGAACTTTCAGGTTACAAAGTGAAGGGGAAAAGTTCCCTTGTATAAGCAGCGAAGTGCTTGCAGCCCAACCATCTGCTATGACAGGTATGCTGAGGTTTTATTATTATGATGTGAAGTCAGCGACTTGCATGAGAAGAAACACTATTATTGGAAGCCCACCATCGAAATGTAAATTGTTGTGCCTATAATATCCAGTAGAGGACTGTGTTTAGTGTAGCAATGGCTTGATCAAAGGAGCTAAGTTACCTAAACCGGTAGAGGAATGAGAGAAATATCCTTCCTGCTTGCTAGAGTGTTAAAAATGTGCATAAAAACATTGTTTAAACAGTTTGAAAGTAAATGCAAAAAAGTAGAGAAGTAAGATTGTGCTCACCCTTGGGTATGAGGTTGGACAACTGCTCCTTGCAAAAAAGGGAATTGAGCCTTAATAACCGTATGAGAAAATTCATAATAGTACCATATTGCCTTTAGAAGAGGCAGAAACAATGTTGGGAAAGTGATTTTCTCAAGTTAAAGCACAACACTTGAAAACATGTATACTCTGTCAAATCTCTCACTTTTTAAACCCAGTCTGCTTGAAAACACTCCAAGTCGTGCACCAAGACGTTAGGGTATTGATGCTAGCATAGTCCTGTACCACCTGCATGTAACATTGAGAAGTAACATACCCTCGACCCCATGCCTGTGCATTCCTGGTTCATGATAAGGACATTTAACTAAAGTAACCTAAAGATCACATCTAAAGGCAATCAAGCTACAGTATAAACGATTACCCGTCTTTTGAAATGAAAAGAAACTGCACATTTTCATGTAAAGGAATATTAGGGCACCATCCCCCAAGGTAGTTCAGGTATCTTTCTGGGTCTCCATTGAATAGTATAATTTCTTCAATGTGCTTCGCTGTTGACACTCACAGCATCATAGTGCTGGTGTAGTGGGAATCAGAAATAACGACACTTAAGGAGACTGCAGTGGCTAAGGATCAATTCTCAAGTCTTGCGCAAGGAGCCCCACGATTTTCATAGATTTCTTGCAACATAATAGTGCCTACTTTACATTCTTGAACTGAAGGAAAATGCTGAAGGTAAAGTGCCAACAGTAAGCCATCTATTACTTACAAAAGAAGAACTTCACTGATTTCATGTCTTACCTCTTTGTCATTGTAGATTGTGTAATAACGTGGACGATGAGTATGTTTCAGGCTGAGGTCAGGACACTTTCTAGCAGCTTCTAGAATTTCCTACTTCATGTTCTAAACATGGGCCCTAATGGTTGTGTCTGGGAACCACTCTTCATTTGTTAGAAATCTGACAAAACTATATGCATTCAGTCAGGATGGATTGATGGCATTTCAGATTTATGGAAGAGTTTGTCAATAAGGGATGACACATTCTTCCAGTTCGCTCAATTCTACGGAGACCAAGTTACTCTTTGAACACTTTTGGAGCCCTCACATTTTGACATGCTGCTTGATGCTACTTCATTTCCTGGAAAGTAGCCAACATATGTCCTTGCTTGTGGATCAGTTCATCTGCTTTTATTTCTACAACCTCAACATTACCGCTCTTCAAACAACATTTTTGACCTCAGTCATATTTATATATCAAGTTTCATTGTTGAAAGCACCAAAATAATCCACTAACTCAGTTAAAACTGCTTTTAGAATTCAGTTATTGGTCTTCCAACAGACTGAACAAACACTCACTGAGTGACGACCGATACCCCGCGGCTCCAACTCAACATACACGCAGATCGGATATTTGTGACGACCTACAAACGCACTACGGTCATTTCTGACAAGTGTGTATTTAATAACTTGTCAAGAGTGGAACTTTATTCATTCACCCTGTCACATCCTTAAAGATTAATCCTCGATTTGTCCGATTTTTCCAAATTATCTCGTTCTGACCATAGTGAATGACGGTTACAGAACTAAGATCTTATATGAAGCAACCTTTTTGATGCCCACAGAACCTAATGCACTCGATCCTTCTGTGATACCCTCGTTTTTGGGGAGTTACAATATTATTACTCTTCTGTCCTGATGATGGTCTTATAGAATCACTCAGACAAGACCGAAACGTCGACTTCCTGCTTGATCCAAAGGATAATTCAGTCATCTATTTTTGGATAGGCAGACAACAGGCTCTACAGAGATTTTGTGATTTATTTTCATACATTTGTCCTGTATTCCTGTTTACAACTTTTTTGTATTGTACTTTCCCGTTTTGATTTAAATTTGATAAAATCTAATACTTTGCCTATACACATGTCTATTGGTTATTGTTTATGTTGAGTACTGTTATGTCTATTTAGTGTTGTATATATATGTGTTCATTTGATTTATTTAATCAACTTTGTTCAGGACAATTAAGTTACCTGTAGTAAATTAATTTATACAAGTCATTGAATTGATCTATCAAAACAAACTCCTTTGGAGGCAACTTTACCCATCCCGTTCTGTTAAGTGAGCACCATCTTGCTAGACATGGATTTGGCCATGAAGATCACTTCTGATAAGTGTTTCAGAAGGGTGGTTAATTAATGGGTGCTCTCTGAAGATTTGTTGTCCTGTGAGTATAATAGTGAATGGTTTCAAGGATGTTCACCTCTCATATGAGCACACATGCAATGATTCCTTAGTATTGAGCTACACTCCTGGAGCTCCAAAATGGTACCAACTTGTGAGGGCACTCAAGAATGTATTATGTACTGCACATTAACATGACAGCAAAATGCAGTGCTCAGGTTTCAAAACCTTTCCTCCATGGGACGGGCATAATGTTTTCGATTAATTCAAATATAAAAAAAAAGGATTGTTGATTGCGTTCTTTCCTCTTTTAATTTGTGTGTTATTTCACCAGGTTACTTTCCCAGGCTTAATCTTTTTCCTAATCAGATACCATTCATTTCATTTTGCCCCTCTGCTAATATGCCAATTAGCAGGTGTGTGGAAAAAATACTAGAGATTCCACTGACCGCTCCTCTGTGTCTGCATTTTGCTGCATTTTGAGTGGGACCATGTACTGACCACAGTTACTGACACCCACTGACTAGTGCTGTCTCTGATCCTCCAGTATTTATTTAGGGGCCCTTCTTAAATAATGATCTCTCATTCTTGTTACTTACAGTGAGATATAATTCTTCTTTCTATGTACTTATATAGCTTTGTGACAGTATTCATTTGAGATAATGTATTTAACTTTCTTCAACAGTTCAAAGATACCAAAAGCAAGCCAGCAGATTTATGTTACCGACAAAAGCCTAGAATACTCCTATATAATTATGAGGCTTAAGTTATGTTATGTTATAGAAATTTGTATAGCCCGTATACCCGAGGGTGTCTTGGCGCTTTCATTAACATAAACGTACTGTGTCGAGGTATAGCTATTTTCTAACCAGCCTTTCTAAAGGCAAGAAGGGTGGGTGGTATAGTCTTGAGATGTAACGGAGGAGAGTTCCACAGCCTGACAGTGCTGCTAATGAAACTCCTTCCTCCCCAGCTCGCTTTTCTGATCTTATGGTGGGAACCAATCTAGCCGTAGCCGATAGAAGATTTTTACTAGCAGTGTACCAGCTAAAAGCCTTCCATAGAAATTTTGGCCCGTCTCTGTGCAAGGCGTTATGAGCCACACAGAGCACCTTAAATTTAATTTGCTGCCTCACCGGGAGCCAATGAAGGCCCTGAATGCCTACAGATATCAGCTGATGTTTGGGAATATCCAGTGTCAATCTGGCGGCTGCATTCTGCACCGCCTGGAGCTTCCTAAGTAATTTGACCTGGAGTTGTTACAATAATCCTGCTTAGACATAATTAGCAAGGAAACAACCGTCTTACTGTTATTTCTGGGAATAAACGGGTGGATTTTCTTCAGAGTTCTAATGGTATAGAAAGAGGAGGACACTACCTTAGACACCTAGGCCTCATATCTAAGCTTCTCATCCATATTAAAGCCAAGACTTTTGGCTTTAATCACTGGAGTGGGGGTGGGCCTATGCTGTCTGGCCACAAGGCAGGAGACCATGTTGAAGAGAGGTTACCAAATAATAGAACGTCTGTTTTGCTTGAGGTCAGTTTAAGGCAGTGTTGGCTCATCCGGTAACTCAGAGCGATCGTACAATTATGTAATCTTAGAGAGTAGTTGACATCATTATCCACAGCTTAGACCAACAATTGGGTGTCATCAGCATAGGATGTTGGATTCAGGTTAAAACTTTTGATCAAAGGGGCAGGTTCTGAAACATAAATATTAAAAAGCGTCTGGCTCAATGAAGAGCCACGAGAAACCCCACATGGCAGAGTAAAGGGTGAGGATATAAACTGGCCCAGATTCTAAGTTTGGGATCTCCATGATAGAAAGGATGTTAGCAAAGTAAGAGCTTTACCTTTAACTCCTATATCGTTCAGGCAGTGGATCAATAAACCATGGTCCACCGTGTCGAATCCCACAGACCAGTCCAGTAAAATAAGAGCTGCTGACCCTCCACCATCTAACGTCATTCGTATTTCTTCAGTGGTTGATTCGCTTTAAACCCAAACTGACTAAGGTCTAAAAGCTGATTCTTGGAAATAAAATTGGATAGTTCTGCTTTGATTCTTTTTTCTACAATTGTAGCTGACAATGGAAGTCTTGAGATGGGACAATAATTATCAAGATTGCTAATGTCAAGAATGGTTTCTTAATAATAAGAAGTATACAAGTTTGATTCCAAATAATGGGAAATGATCCTTGCAAAAGCATTTTATTAAACACTGATGATAGATAGGCGATATGCTGATTTGCAGGCTGTAAAATCTTAGGGGGCATGGGTCTTCAGTGGTGCCAGATTTGTCAGCTAAAAGAAGAGTGGCTATTGTATTTGGAGATGTTCTATTGAATTCAGTGAGCATCGTGTTATTAGTTACTTCCTGGTATTTAAAGTCTGTATTATCTTTAGATTTGTCGAATAGGTCAAAGATTTCATCAACCTTATTTTTAAACGTTGGGCAAGCGTGTCACAAAATTCTTCGTTATTCATAGCAGAGTTATTTTTTGTAACTGAAGTGAGTTTCGTTATAACCTGAAACAACAACTATTTATTTGAGTTGCCAGCTTTTAAGCAAGGCTTTCTCCTTTGTTATTAGAACATATTTGCACAGTTTTGTCTTTCTAATTAGCTTTCACTCAAAATGATTAGTCTAATACATTTTTTCAGTCAGAACAAGCATTCTCTATTGATATGTTTGAATGTGCAGCATACTAATATTATATTAGTATTTTCTTTGGTGCATATAGCCCTTTTTCTGGCCCGTATGTTTTAAAAAAAATGTAATCTTCTACTTTTTTATTTCTTCACGAAAGTATTACTCTCTGATTTGTTTTTGTACATTTTGTTATCGTCATCTTTTTTAATCTAGTACTGGTTTAGTTTCTATGAATTAATATTAAGGGCTGAAATATGGGGACTTGCATAAGAATGCATGGACTATTGATGGAGATACTGTAATCCAAAATTAGACTGTATTGTGTCACTGAACTCCTTCAGTTCTGTGTTAAAAATGATTTGTTTGTAAGTAATGCAGGGCTCTTGTTCCTGGGTTCACTTATACTAGCCGTATTTTTTATTTTATTTTATATTCTAAATAATTTGTGGGGTATGCACTAGTACTAGCACATATTGACTTAATGAAGAGTGATGGTATTGAACTAAACAAGCTCTCCGTTGCCTGGTTTGTATAAATATACTAAGTGACCACATTTATCGTGCAAACAATTTGCCTTACCTATTAAGTCAGAAACACAAAGTCAACCATTTTACATCCCGCAAACACCTTGAAGATGCCTCTGTTAAAAAATACAGATCAATTGTAATTCAACACATATAACTTTTTCCTGCAGGCTAATGTATCTGGTAACAACCTGTGCCTTATGACTTCTCATCTGGAGAGCACAAAGGAACATACTAAGGAACGCTTAAACCAACTCAACATTGTATTAAAGAAAATAAATGAAGCTCCAGAGTCTTCAGCAGTCATATTTGCTGGGGATACCAATCTCAGAGATCAAGAGGTAAATTATGTCACTTTATTTGTTTAACAGTTTCACATACTTTGTCCACACTCTGTGTATACATTAACTCAAGCAGCCACTTCTATAAAGTTGGCGATGCAGCTTCATTTCAGGAGGTCTTAAGTTCAGACAACTGGGAAAATATTAGTACTTGTAGTAAATATGGCTCCTCGTTGTCATTAACTCATGCAAATCTGAAAGGTTCAGTGAATTATATGTTAATGTTTGCCAAAGTCTTTATCATACTGATCTGGTAGTACTCCAAGACACTGCGATCACAAAATAGATAGTTGGGCAGCTCTAGGGTGTTGAAGGAGCAAATACTTTTGGGGCATGTCCCTCACAAATACATACATACTATTACCATTTTGGTCTGAAGGTATAAACTTGCAACAAAATTTAAGAAATTATGATTGAGGGGCATGTATGTACATAAGCTGCAGTGACCTTAGGTTGCCTCAGATGAAAAAGGCCCAGTTTAATGACAGCTGCCAGTAAAGGAAGAGGCTGAGTGGACACTGCCTTTAAAGCTCTGCTCAACAACAGTTTGAAGCATACAAGCATGCAGGAACTACAACAAAGAGCCCAGTCTAGCATAGCTTTACCAACAGAATGTGATAGCTCAGCAGAAGATGTTTCCATGTTGACAGAGATTTGTGAGATATTTCCTCTTATGTTGGGATCAGCCAACAAGTGTCTCATTAAGAGTCTCTCCTCGATTGTACATAGCTTTACAGAAGGAACCAAAGGAGTAGTTAATTTCTATTTGTATTAATCATACTCCTGCTTTGGGCCCTGATGACACAGATTTATGTCGGAAACGCTGAGAATGTACTGCAGTGTGTATGTTCCACTGGGAACCCAGGTACCAAGAGGCTCCAGCTTGCCTATCCTCCCCACCCCCTTGGTGGTTACACCTTCTCAAGATACTTTACAACAGTCTTCTCAGGGATCCTGGAGATTAGTTATGTCTTTCCTAAGGATCAGAACAAGGAATGTATAAAAAAGCATGGGGAGGGTATTGATTTTGACTGTGTTTATCCCACCCAATCAGGAAAGGGGTCATGTAAATTTCCAGGTATTTAATCTTCTCTTTTCTTCATTGAAATTCAGAAATTGTGGCTGGTTGTTTCACTTCCCAACTTAGACCCTTACTCAATAACTCTATGTCCAGGTTCACTTAGAATATAGAGGTCACTGTACTCTTGAGTGATGCCCAGCACTGCTTCGAGTGAGGAATCTGGGCCCAATATGGTCAGGAGTATATTGTCTGTAAAAAGCTGAATTTTATTCAGTTCCCCTCCAAATGGCTTGCCTTTAATGTCCCCACATTCCCTAACCTTAATCACCAGTGGCTCTACTACAAAAGTAGTTAAAATTGAGGAGAGAGCCCACTCCAATCATAACACCTGCTCATAGGAAAGGGCTCTGATTTTAAGGCCATTGACTAGAATTTTAACGATCTGGAATTTGTAAATGACCATGATAAAGGTATTCATATTCAGTCTTAGTTCTGTCTTATAGACTCATGAAGGACCAATTGGCCGTGTTGAATGCTCTTTCTGTGTCCAGGATCAAAATGGCCATGGGAATTTTCCTAGTATTGGATTTCTCAATACCATTCAGTACCCGATTAATGTTGGCTAGTGTTTGTGTCCCATGAATAAAGCTCGACTGATCGAGGTGAATCAAGTGGGTAATATGCACTGCTAGTTTACTTGCTAGGACTTTAGTGAAAGTGGCTGTGTTAAGCAGAGCTATAATTTTTAAGATGCGTCGAGATCTGTGGGATGACCAGAATAATGTATTAAGGTAACATTTGCCTTCCTCGTTGTGGGCATAACTGTGTTAGTTTGTCAAAATGAGCAGAAAATGTTTACTGATTGTAGCACGAGTACAGACTGAAAATGTTTGTAAAAGACATTAAGTGGACATCTAAGGCCTGGAGTTTTATTGTGGTCCACATTTTTAAACGCTGCAGAGATTTCCTCTGCTCTGAGATGGGACTCTAAAGCTTCCCTTATACTAACGGGCATCAACAGGAGCCCAGCAGTAGATATGAAAGCCTCTTGACTTACAGAATCCACAGGGTCCTCTTCGTACAGAGTTCTGTAATAATCCTTGCAGGTTAGCCTTTTCGCATGTTCACCCTCCTGCAAAATACCCGTGGAGTCTTTAACATTGGGAATTTGTGACCGCCACTCTTTCATTGTGCTAATCAAATATCGGCCTTATTGGCTTTCTTGTAGAATGTTTGTTTCCAACCGAAAAGAGCATCTTCTGATTATTCTATAGTTAGAAGATTGAATTGATCCATTAGTGCAGTTTGAGCTCAGAGAGAGACGAGCAACTCAGTAGTCCTATAGTTTTCTTATTTAGATTTCAAGTCCTCGACCAATTTTTCTTTATTTATCAGCCAGGTCTGTCTTTGCTCAACTCATGCTGCAATACATTGACCTCTTGTAACTGCTTTAAAGGCATCCCATAAGATACAAAGGAGGACATCCTCCGTGTCAGTTTTCCCAAAATATTTTACAATGTGTCTTTGTGAAATCACCAACAGTTCTTTATGTTAGTCTTATGGCCTACCTTGACCTCCTATGGGCGCATAAAAGTACAGTCACTCCTATCTCTGTCCTGGATGTAGCCTGCAGAACTGATTGGGACCCTCATGCTAGTTCTATCTGTGAATTGGCCATGGACATGTGAGAAGAATGTGTACTGCCTGTATAGAAAATACAGTTCACATTAAAATGTCAAACAGTCTTTGGTCAGGTGTCCTCGCTAAAACTATTTTCTACATTGCACCATGAAGGTATCCATCCCGAGGGTGTCTACCAGTGGCACTTTTGGGAGTGTATTAAAATCACCCACCTGTATCAGATCCAGGGTGCCATTCTCACTCATCCTATCAAGCATATTCAAGAGGGAGTGTTTCTGGTCTGCCTTTGTTGCATAGCTAGTGAGTATGGCTATTTCTGTTTCTTGGACAGATCTCTGTACATAAACAAATCTACACTCTTTGGAATCTGTTATGGCTCTTTGCAACACATAATCAAGATCTCTGTGCAGTGCTAGCATGATCTCACTTCTCTTAACTTCACTCATAGCTTACAAATATTGTGGGGTATCATCTGTTGCTTATTCTGGGTGTGTCCTTTTTAAGAATGAGTTTCCTGGAGGCATATTATATCGGGTTGTCTTCATAGAACTCCCAATTTTGTGCCTTTCAATAAGGTAATTCCGTTCCTTCGCATTTCAAGATATTATCTTCACCATGATGGTGCTGCAGGAAAGGTCCTACTGACTACTATCATATTTGGGCCTGACTGATGTTTTCAGAAAGTGATCGGCTCATCCCTCACCAAGGCTTCCTATGTCCCTTGACTGAGGATCTCCTTTCTCCCCCTAAAACAAAAGGAACTGAACTAAATCAGAGTTCCAGGGAAAGGAATGGATACATGCTTGACCAGTGAGTGAAGCATGTCGTGGCCAAACACACTTCCTGGGCCACCCTAGCTGTAAATATTGCCAGCTCTGTGTATACTAAGCAGTCTGGATGGAGCAATTGTTCGACCTGTAACTCGACATGGTAATCAGCCAGAGGATGCATAATGTCCACTGACCAGTTTTTCTGTGTTGGATGGTCTTTCTCTCCATACTCCCTTGGGTTCCCCACTACCTCTCCCGTTCCTTGGGATACTAGTGATTGGGAGACATTGATAATTCCCAGTCCTTTGTATACTTTCTCTGAACCGTTTTGCAAAGTGAAATGACCATCTATATCAGGTCGGTCTCTTACCATGTCTGTTTGTGATGGAATACATTGTTCGCCTTTTGTTGAGAGTGCTTTGTTAGAACTCTTGGAACATGGAGACCCTGATTTCCTTGAAGGTGAACCTTTCCGATCTTCTCAGTCCTATGGTGATAGTGTCCTTCAATGTGGTTGAACTGAGATTCAGTCGAATATGTGGGGGGTGAGACCTTAGGCCATCTCTTGCAACACCTACTGTATGTGCTAACACTTTCTGGACTACAAAATTCTGTTCCTTTTGTAGCAGAAACCTGAAGAGTTCTGTGCAGTACAACTCATTGTCCTAGCCCGTCGCTGTCTCTTTCACATTACAAATCATGGTGTTGTCCTTGCCCGACCGGTCCTCCAAGTCCACACATTTTTCCTTCAGCTCCTTTAATTCCTCTTACATGCAAATGATCGCTGATTTAATAGATAACACACCTTGGCTCATGCCAGATATATCGTCCTCATTTGTTTAGATCATCTCACAAATGGCCTGTAAGTCTTTGTTGATTCTGTTAAAGCTGCTGCCATCTCTGTTTTGAGAGCTTGTAATTGGGAGCAGATGGTCTCCGATATCTTTTAATGCAGTTCGGATCCTCTTTGGTAATAAGGTTCCCACCCTTTTGTGCTGCCATTTTGGTTTTCAAAGCTTGATGCTCAGTTTAGAGCAGATGGGGCCATAGCTTCATGCATGTGCTGTGCAGTGCAATAAATTCTGCCTCTCCAGGCCTGTGCAGTGCCTCCAAATCAGGCATTGCTTGATTAAATTATTCCTTTGCTGCATAGCACGTATTTGTCCATTGGAGGTTGGGAAACCTCTCCGTGTCTTAGGATTTATGAGATTGAAGCATATATCGGCGTGAGGACTCAACGAGTATGCGTGAGGGGGCATTCCAAAGGCTTGCTGTACTAAAATTAGTTATGTGTTTGATGGCACAGCTCCCTCTCACCTCTTCACACCGGCGTACCGGCGTTCCACTCTAGTGGCTTTGTTTTCATTATTCAGAGTTCCACCAGGCCCCAAGATGGTCGCCCCGTGACGCTTCTCAAGCCTGCCAGTAGTTGGTATCCAGCCTCTCAGGATTGCTATGTTATGCAGGACCTCTGGTGCTTCAGATTCCTTCCCAGGAGTTGGTGGTCCAAGGGGCTTTTAGAGCTTACCCCAGAGGTGCCATCTTGAGTTTTATATTATTTTTAGCCGTAGGTTTTTAGCAGCTGGTATCTGTTGTGGATTAACTAGTGTTTTGGTTTGGGACCTGCAACACGAGTTTTTATCAGATTTTTCGTTGATCATCAAGCATATAACTGTCTAAAATGCATAAACCCATAAAAGACCAGACATGGAATTATATTTTGTCTTCCACTTCGCATTATACATACGCAGTAAGTGGAAAATACATCAAAATGTAGAGATCAGCAAACCAACTCCATTGTCTTTTTGTCATAATGAAAAATCTAAACTATCAACCTGAACGATTTAACTCAGTCCAAAGCCAAAGATTAGAGATTAGCGTAGAATTATACATAATATTTCAACATCAAAGGTTCTGCAATGTCAAAGGATCATAGCATTGTATGCTAAGCATAAGCTTACAATTTACTGTTTGTGTTCAGAGTAGCGTTTTGTTTGCTTCAGTCTTAAATGTTAGGTTTCTACCATTGGCTTGGCAGAAGGACATGAAAATTGAACTCACAATATACGATCTTTTTTATGGGGAAAAACAACTTTTAAATTGTCATCAGTATCTGGCTGGAAACACTACACAATACCCAGAAAGTGAAAAAATTTCCCTGAGGGAAAAAAATCAGTTAAATGTGTGGAAAGACGACTGCACTGAGACTTTTCATTAGCAAAGTCCTACCCATTCCTTTTTGTGAGAAAATAGCTATTGTATAAGACTTCAAATATATCTTTGAGGACTACCGAGCACCATATGCGAAAGGGTTGGATTGCTATTCAGATAAACCACCCCCACCAGATGGACTATCATTTACAAGGAGAGCAATGCAGCCCGGTGTGCAGCTGCTGGTGGAAGGATATTCATTGAGAACTGAAACTCCCATAGCTGCAGAAAGAACAAATGTAAGGTTCCCTATGTTCTATAGATCCGTTTTTGTGGAATCCTCATCCAACATTCTGTGGTGTCTACATTTAATTAAGAATAATTGTATAACTTGTTTGCCATATAGTGTTTCATCCTACACATCTGAAGTTTCTACATTCTTTGATTAACAGATGTTATTGTTGTTGATTTTACTCTGTAACTAAGTATGTAGATGGGGAGTGTGACCGTTGCTTGGCGCCAGGACGTCTTTGAGTTAATAGTGTGTCCTAGAAATATTTATAATAATAATGATACTTATTGGAAGTGGGGGTCCTTGTCGCTTACCGCCGCCACCAAATGCTGTAGGCGGGAGTCCCCGACCCCTCACTTCAGCGTTAGGCTAAGTAAGGACATCGTCTGAGATATCCCTGCTCACCCCCTTAGTAGCTTGGCACGAGCAGCCAGGCTTATCTCCAAGGCACAAGTGTACAGTATGTGCAACCACACTCACAGTAACCAAATGATGTCACCACAAATGGACTCCACACAAGTTTTTATAACATGAGTATAAACTTTTAATAACAAGTTATACGATATGACCACACTATACAAAATCAACACACAAGAATAGGTAGTATTCTGTCCGGTGGGTTGGTAGGTTCTAATTCCCAAACACCGTTTCTAACCAACAGTTAGGTTCACTTCTAACTGTTTGCAAAAGGTTAGGCCAGTTGTATTGCTAGAATCCCACACGTTGCAAAAGAAAACAAATACTGCAATGCATAACGATATTCTCTGGTACTGTTCAACAGAGAAACAATGCCAGGCGTAGCGCCACAGTCCTGCACTTTGCAATAGAAGAAGTAATGCAATGCATATCACTACTGGCATGCCCTGTACTAGGAAAAACAAAGCAATGTGTTACGCTACAATCCAGTACTGTGCAATGAAGAAATAATGCACTGCGCCACGTTACAATTTGATACTGTGCCATGAATAAATAATGCAATGCGCCGCGTTACAATCAGGTAATCTGCAAGGGAAAAATAACGCAGTGCGTAGCACACCAAGCATGTAGTTCATCAAGCACAAATGAGGTGAGGCGTCATACGATTGTTCGATAGTTCTTTAGCTGAAATAATGCAAAGTGCAATACAACAGTTTCGGTGCTCTGTTAACAGTGCCCCGCTATGGATCAATGATGACATAAAAGTACTGCTTCCCACTCTGGCCCCAGTACTGCCCCATCTTGGCTCAGCATGGGCCGGGATCGGAGCCGAAGCAACAGGCTCGCGCAGCTGACAGAGTGTGTCCCTTTTGGGCCCGCACCCCACCCCAGGAGGTGATCCACATTACCTGGGGGTACACGATCCCACTCTCCTCTCCGACGTAAACGACTTGGGCCTTGATCCAGGACTCCGCCACAGGTTGCGGCGAACTCGGGCTTGCAGTTCCGCTCCTCTGGGGCTGCCGGTCCGGGTCGCTGCTGGTCTACTCCGAGGGCCCAATGACTTGGCCCTCCTTCCAGCGGTCTCAGTCAACACCGAGATCCGCCCTCAGCACTGTGGATACTTAACTTCAAATTCGATGCACACCCTACCCCGACACT
The DNA here is from genome assembly GCF_964263255.1 of Lissotriton vulgaris. Lineage (NCBI taxonomy): Eukaryota > Metazoa > Chordata > Amphibia > Caudata > Salamandridae > Lissotriton > Lissotriton vulgaris. Next base: position 800,214,871 of record NC_141691.1, read on the forward strand.
CCTCACTAGCGGCTCCGGAAGCACCTCGACACGCACACCGCACTTCCGAGACTCGCCTCTTCTCTGGTGCTCACAAGGACCCGGCACTCTTCACCAATGCCCTGCTTGCACCTTAAGACGCACCATGCGCGTCCGAGTCTCTCCTCTTCTCCTGGTGCACAATGTGTCCAGGCGCTGTTCACCAATGCTCTGACTGCACCAAGACACACACTCTGCGCGTCTGAGACCCGCTTCTTCTTTTGGTGCACACAACGACCAGGCGCTCCTCCCCAACGCCCTGGCCTGCACCACAACACACACCCAGCGCATCTGAGACTCTGCTTACTCCTGCGTGCCCACGATCACAAGGCACTACTTCTAAGGATCTCAAGCTGCAAAAGCACTCGCACACCCCGTTGATTGGGACTCCTCCGGAAACTTTTATGATCCTGTATTTCCAAACAGGGAGCCAGCTCACCTCGTGCCCTTTAGGTTACAAGACACAGCACAAAGCACCGTCTTCTTCCAGGAGGGGGGCCCAGCACCTCCAAGCACAGTCCCAACAGCCTCTCCCTTAGTTAGAACAGCAAACTGCAGACCAGCCCGAGATCACGAAGCAAGGATTGGTCTGTCCGCAACAGTCTCTTCAGTTGCTCCTTCTTTAGCAGAGGTTCCTCTTGACCACAGAATGGGTTCAAGCCTTTTCAGTCTCAATCCATATCTGTTTCATTCCAACGTTCAGGAGTTTCAGATCTCCTAGTTATACCCCTCACTGTCTTTGAAGTTCGTTTGTGCTCAGGGGTCCCTGACCCTTCCCTAAATCAGTTCTCGGTGTCTCCCTCTCAGTGTCACCTCTCTCCCTTTGATACTGGGGTCTAGATCCTTAATCACTCAGCTCAGCAGGAGATGGGTCAATTAGTTTATAGCACCTCCCAGGCTTCTCCTCCCCCTACTCTCCAGATGCAGGGGAGCCTGTTGCCATCTCAACCCCCTCCCTGGGTCATGACCTCTCCCAGTTCCTCTCACCTTTCAGATCCAGACAGACAATCCACATTTCAGCAGAGACTCAAAGAAATGCCTAGAGCACAAAACTCAGCCACTTACTAAAAGAGTGGTTTCTGAACACACAGTGACAAAACCACCTTTACAGAAAGATGTGTTATAACACTGTGAGTTCATACATACTAAACTTCACCTCTTCATTATAAACTTACAAGAAACTAGGCTAACAAACACAACACCCAGCCTCCCCCATTCTGTCCTATGGGCATGATGGCCTTTCAGCAGTGAAAAACGAAATGGAGCGTTTTTCACTGTCAGGACATAACACACCTTAGTATATGTCCTGCCTTTTACCTACACTGCACCCTGCCCATGGATTACCCGGGACCTACCACACCTGTGCCCCATGTGTATGTAAAAGGGAAAGTCAGGCCTGACAAATGGTTGCACTTGTCAGGACAATCATGCTAACTTAACATTATACTCGCAGGCCCTACACTGCAGGCCTGAGTTGCCTTCTCCGCGCGCCTTGCATTACTAGCCCTGGCACACACAGTGCATATCACTAGGGACTTTACTAGTAAGGCAAACACACCAATCATACAATCAAACAATACTCAATTTACAGACCTCCAGGAGGATGGAAGTCTGAGTCAGCAAGTTGGCTGAGTTGGCAAAACAAAACGGATTGGCTTTGCCAATGCTTGTATAAATTGCTCTTCTCTACCCTTTCTAAGCATTGTAAATAAAGCTGTTAGTTTTGTCCAGTATGATAGTACCCAATTTACCATCCTCTGAAGGGTTAAAGAAAGAGCCACCCTAGCTTGAATTCGATCTTGTGACCTGCAGCTCACAGCATGCTGGAGGCGTATTACCTGCACAAGGTTAGTTGTGAGCCAGTAGAGGACGACAGATCAGAAGTAGGCAGCATGGCTGCTAGGCAGTACTAATGGCAATACTGTGATACACAAATCCATTAACAATTATGCAAGTGTGGTCATATAACACAATAGGGTAATGAAAGCATGGAAATAGAATAGAGGTTTACTTTTGATTACAAATGTCTGTTTCTATGAAAATACATAGTATTGGATAATACAAATGTCTGTTTCACTAAAAATATCACATCAATAAGGGAGGGTAGAGGTATAAGGAGGTGGGCTCTTCCTCCAGAAAACAATCAAAAGAACCAAGAAAGAGTCCCTCCTGCTGGAGAAGGAAAATTGGAGGACATGACCTCTAGGTAGGACTGGGAAAAGAAAATGTTCTTTTAAATAACCCTCACCCACCAGGGTTTCCCCATGGTGGCATGCTACATCCCTGCCCTCTACGGACAGGGGTGTAGTACTACCGACGAAGACTCAGGTTTCACTAAAAATACATAGTACTAGATACCCATCGACACGCTTCTTGATCTGTCTTTTCATGAAAGTTAAGCTGCTAGAGAAAGTCTTGGTAACAAGGTGATTATTTAGAAGCAATTATAAAGACATCTAATTTCAAAAGTAGATTGCAACTACCTCTTGACTTACTACTTAAAACAAACAGAGGAGGTTCAGTGTGCCATTGGTTTATGCTAGGTTTCAATTTTGTTTGTTTGCAGGCTTCAAAAAATATAATTTTATTATTGAAGGAGTTAAAATATGTGGCATTGTTGGTGGTATGGGGATAGGGGAGACCCAGCCTATGCCCTTGCGAGATACCTAATGGATCCCGAGACACTACACACTATCTTATATTTGGCGCCATTGAGAAAGGGGCTGTCCAGGGCTACCCGAGTGGTCTTTCAGATCTGGCGACAGTCGCTGCGTCGCATGGGATGGTGGGGTAGGCTTACGGCAGATACCCCGCTCTGGCATAATGGGCGGCTGCCGGCACTGCAATCGCTGCAGGGCTTCCGAGGCTGGGATTCTATAGGAATCTCTACACTGGGACACGTTCTGAAGGGCACGTCGCTTAAATCCTTTCAAGAGCTCAGTGAAGAATTTTGTATGCCCCGAACGCAGTTTTTTAAGTACCTACAATTTCGCCATGCCCTTGCACCCGCGTTGGAGGGACTGGACTCCCTACCGGAGTTTAGTCCGATAGAGGCAAAGGTGTTCATGGGGGACCTAGAGGAAAAGAAAATATCCCGTATCTATCAGACACTGGTCACACATTGCTCATCCTCTCTGCAGGCTCTGCTGGACTCCTAGGTGAGAGATGTGGGGGAGCTAGAGGAGGAAGATTGGCGAGAGGCCCTTGAAGCCCCTAGAGGAGCGGCTATTGCAATGCGCCTGAGATTCATCCAGTTCAAGTACCTGCACAGGGCCTACTACACTAGAGAGAGACTGTGGCGAGCTGGTTTGATTGCGTCCCCAGCGTGTTTGAGGTGTGGGCATGAAGTGGGCACCTTCCTACATACGGTGTGGGGATGTGGCAGTTTGACAGGATTCTGGACCGAGGTGTGGACCTGCTTGTCTGAGGTGCTGGGCTGGGATCTTCCTTGAACCCCCAAACTAGGGCTCCTTCATGTCCTCGAGGGGGTTGGTGGTTATATATATAAACGACATTTACTTTTGCTGGGTCTTACGATTGCAAAGAGGGATGTGGCTCAGACATGGAAAGACCCCCAGGCGCCCAAGATGTTGATGTGGAAAAAGGGCCTCAACTTTTGTATGAGGTTAGAGCGGCCAGTGTTTGAGGCCAGGGGCTGTCCCAGGAAACACTACAAAATATGGAAAAGATGGGCAGATTACAGGGGACTCTGGCTGGAACCGCCAGCTTTGTTAAGAGAGGAAGAGGGGCGGATGTGAGGGGGACATGGGGGCGACCTGATACACACTACTATATGTATGCAATTCTTTTCACAGGAATAAAGAGACATTGTGCTGGGGGGAGGTTGGGGGGAGTCGGGGTTGAGGGTGGGGGAATGGGGGGGACTGCTGGGTGGGGGGTCAGGGATTATGATACATAAAGTTGTATAGATCGCTGATTATGCTATGATATGCCTGTTGCAATTTCTCCGGGGTACGGAGTGCTGTGTCTTCTGTGCGATCTCTCAATAAAAAGGGTTGTTAAAAAAAAAATGTGGCATTGGCACTGGGTCTTAAATAAGACATCAAGAATACTTAGCAGGCATTTTCAAAATATGCACACAATTTTCAAGCGTGGTATATCAGCAACAACGTTAGGAACTTATTATTTTAATTTAGCTTTATTATAATCCATTGGCATTCTGATTATAGTTCCCGTCAGTTTGTGATGGCTACAAGAGCCTTATACAAATGAAGGGTTAGCTCAGGAACTGCTGGTGACACACTTGTGATCTCTCAATATGTCTGCACTTAAGCTTAGGGTCAATGGAGAAACATTTGCCAGTGTGCTAAGTGACAGTACCGGTTCCAGTATGGCAGGCATTTACTGCCAGTACTCAATACATTAACATAGGATTCTATATAAATGATCTGCTGAGGCCCGAGTTGTCTATTTTTTTTAAAGCATGGTTGTTCTAGGACACACTCCTGCATTGGACTTGCGAGCACAGTCCTATGATGCCCATTCTCCCTAACCTAAGCTAGTCACCGGTAAGACTACATTTATTGTGAAGTCTGGTGAATGTCAAGAACGCCTGGAAGGGTTTGATATAGGTGTGTCTGCTCAGTGGAAATGATGTGCATTCTTTCAGCCCTTAAAGGTTTCTGTTGCAGTGGTCTGTAGCTCTGACTGCAGCTAAGAAGTGTATCACCTACTTTCACTTTAGAGTTGACAAAATGACTCAATCCTGTTATTAATCCTCTTTAGGCCCTCATTATGAGTGCCTACATTTTGGTGCAATATTTATTCTTCCTGTTCTGATTTACCAGGTATCCTCCTCCCAATAAATATTGCCAAAATAAATCCGTGGATGCAGTTTTTTTTAATCACACCCGCTATTACTGGCAATGATAGAAGCCTCAAAACTCATAATTGCGATATGTGCAGTAATAAGAATTATTTCACATATCAGAATTTATTGTCTAACTCATGAGGGCTTAAGCTTTAAAAAGGAATCTTTACAATTATAGTTGTGCACTAAATAATTTTAACAACCTGACTTCCCACATTACAGCTTGAAGCAAATGATCTCTCTAATACAGAGATCTACAACCTTTTTATTTTTATGTATTAAGAGGCACTTTTGTTCAATAAATATCATCACGAGCTGCTAGTATTAGCTTTGTAATAGTGACCACTAAAGACAATATTACCTGAATGACCACCCTATGCAAGATTACCAGCAGTGACCACCTCAGTGCATCAGGAGGGTTGACAGAAGTAATGTAAAAAAAGCCTTTCTCAATTTGGATTGCTTTTACATTGGTAATACATAACAGCCACACGTTCAATCCAGAGCATCAATGTATTATTGATAGTAATAAGTTTTCTGATAGCCACATGATTATCACTCAAATATAGGCTCTCAATATATTTGGAAACGCAGTCATTTTGATGCAAATATCAGCTTTATGAATCGTGAAAATACACATATGTTTGTCTTGAATATACACTTTTAAATTTTGGGTTCTGAATATTCAACCTAGCAAAAGCTTCAAATTTAGAAGGCTGGACTGCAAGCTGGAGAGCTACTAATATGTAGCTGGAGATCTACTAGTATCTCACGAGCTACTTTATGGAGAAGCCTACTCTAATACATATCAACAAACTAAACCCCAACTACCTATTAATACTGACCCTAAGTGCCTGAAACTCCTACCAACACTTCTCCGTCCCCTAACAAACTGCTGCCCAACTAATTACTTCAAACCCTTCTTCACCATCCAAACCGGTTTCTCCCTCGTCCTTGCACCCATCTCCTATAATATTCCAATGCACTTCCCCCTCAGAGCATCTCAGCTTTGCTTCATACCCAAAACCTCCACGCCAAAGCTTATTTCATTGGACGCTGTTCGAAGCCAAGCCACCTGGTCTGTCATCTTGAAAACTGACAAATACTCTATATGTGGAAAGCCATCCTGAACTAAATTTCCTGCCCTACTTTTAATTAGCTCCTTAACCTCCCGCTTTGTTTCTTCCTACCCCCCACCAGTAATATCTGGCCTGCCCTTAACTTCAAAGTTTCCCCTTAGTGATCTTAATACTGATCGACAATTCAGACAAGTAGTATTCAGAATCCAGAAACAATTAAATGTCACTGTTGCCGATTATCTCTCTCTATTAAAATCTGACAAAACAGCCTTAATTTGCTGGTTTACTTTCCCCCTAGCTTTACTGCTAATTGTAGTGTTTCCATTAAAATGGCCTCAGCATTAGCTCTGCCCACACTGTTCATGCCCACGGCCATCACCCATTTAGCTCCGCAATGTTCCTTTTCAGACATTGCTGCCAATTGAACTACATCATTTTTGCACAAATGGACCAACATTAAATCTGGTCACCCTTATTATGTGTGTCTCTAATTAATTAGCATGGGAACTCGTTGATTACATGATATATTGCACCCTTTCCCCCACCAAAACCATTGGGATTATTTCCACACTATAAAGGCCACGGATCCAACAATATATCAACCCATCTTTCTGCCCTGGCATCCAAATGTCTTAGGATGGATGAGGGAGGCTCAATGAAAAAATAATTAGTCTTGCAGGTGCTTCGCACCTACTTAGCTTGCATCCCTTTTGCTTTAGTTGGAGCCCCATCTCATGGCAGCCTGCTTCCTTTGATGAAAACCAAACCCTGCTGTCCTCGGCTCCCTGCTCCAATCTTAAAACCGCATGTGCCAAACTGCCAACTCCGGTAGCCCTAACAGTGTATCCCCTTATTATTGACTCCTTGGAAAGCGGTCGCTCCAGCCTTCCTCCCGACCTCATAGCGCTGCTGTGGTATCGTAGCGCTGCTTCTCCACATTGCTTTATATTTTATCTAAATTGCTTTTGCATTCGAGCTGTAACGTAGCGCTCCACATTGCCTTATATTTTATCTAAATTGCTTCTACATCCGATCTGTAACGTAGCACTCCGCACTGCTTACTTTGCATATTCCATTAATATTGTGGCTGTGTGCGTAGCGCTGCTCCTCTCCTCTGCCATAGCTTTAAGGACATAGAATTAGAACCCGATCGGTGGCGTAGTGCTCCGCATCGCTTTGTCTGGTGATTTCAAGTATTGTTATTTTTATCTTGTGTTACACCGCTAGTCCGCTTTTCCCGCACTGCCCCCTGAGGTCAATTGCTGCCTGATTGTGCCCATAGCGTAGTGCTGTCCTTGTTGTTTGGACACCATTTTGTTGTGCCTGCAGCCCGTCCCTCCCCCTACGCCCACGCCTCCCAGCTCCCCCTCCCACGATCCACCCCCTCCACTCTCCATTTATGTCAGATGTCCCAACGCGCAGCGTCCACGCGCTACGGCCACGCCGAAGGTGCGCCAAAGGTAAGCCCGTCCGCGCCTGGACCGCGCCCAGCGCCAGACCCCCTGGCCCCCGTCCCACCCATCCCCCCCGCATTACTTATGACTCCTCCACCCTCCTAGCACTCAACCCCGGCCGACTCTCCAACTGCGCCCAAGCCGCTCCTGGACACACCCATGGACCCTTCACATGCTACTCCTGCAAGTTCGACGGCACCAAGAAAAACTCCTCATCCACTAACACAAAACAGATATCTGACTCCAACCACCTAAAATGCATCCTGCTCAACACCCGCTCAGTCCACAGACACGCCATCGACCTCTGGAACTTACTAGACACCATTTCCCCGGACGTCGCCTTCCTAACAGAAACATGGATGAACGCCTCCTCAGCCCCAGTCATCACCATTGCCATCCCGGAAGGATTCAAGATCATTCGTAAGGACCGCGCCGACCAAACAGGAGGAGGCATCGCTATCGCCCACAAGAATTCCATCCGCATCTCAACCAGCTCAGACGTCAACCTTGCCAACGCCGAACACCTTCACTTCCAGATCCACACCGACCCCAAGACCACACTCTGAGGCACCCTCCTCTACAGACCACCTGGACCCCGTGCACAATTCAGCGACGATATCACAGACTTTATCACTCCACATGCCCTTCCCTCCGAGGAATACATTCTTCTGGGAGACCTCAACTTTCACCTGGAAAAGAGCAATGACAGCAACGGCACCGCCCTTCTGGACAATCTCACCAACCTCGGACTCAAACAACTTGTCACTACTCCCACCCACATCGCAGGTCACACACTCGACCCTATCTTCTCCTCCAGCAAACATGTCTCCTTCAGCCACACCACAGCTCTCCATTGGACGGACCACAGCTGCGTACACTTTATCTACAATAAGACCACAACTCACAACCATCCTCAACCTACTCTGCGAAGAAACTGGAACAAAATCACCATCGACCAGATCTCCTCATCGCTTCTTCAAAACCCCCCTGCCCACTCCTCAAACCCTGACCAAGCAGCCACTAACCTCACCCAATGGCTATCCAACAGCGCCGATATCCTAGCACTGTTGAAAAAACATCAAATCAAACTAGGCAGCAAAAACGCCTCCTGGTTCAACGATGATCTTAAGAAATCGAAAAAACTCTGTCGCACCCTCGCGAAGGCCTGGAAAAAAGACCCAAACACCAGCACCAGAGACGCCTTCAAAAACGCCACCCGCATACACCATCAACTAATCCGGTCTGCCAAGAAAGCTGCATTCAAAGACCGACTAGACAACAACGCCCACAACATCAAGGAATTATTCAACATCGTCAAAGAGTTTACCAACCCCTCAGCCAACTCCAACGACATCACCCCCTCTCAAGCCCTCTGCGACTCCCTAGCTTCATTCTTCCACAACAAAATCGCAGACATCCACAACAGCTTCGACAACCGACCCGGAGACCAACCCACCCAACCATCTGCAGGACCTTCACCCCCCCTTGAACATCCTTAATGACTGGAACCCAATCTCCACTGAGGACACCATCCGCCTGATGAACTCCATCCACTCAGGATCCCCACAGACCCCTGCCCTCACCACATCTTCAACAAAGCAGACTCCATCATAGCACCGCACCTCCGAGACGTCATCAACTGCTCCCTCAACTCCGCCACCTTCCCGGAAAGCTGGAAACACGCTGAACTCAGCGCCCTTCTGAAAAAACCCACAGCGGACCCCACCGAACTCAAAAACTACCGCCCCATCGCCCTCCTTCCATTCCCGGCCAAAGTCATCGAGAAAGCTGTCAACAACCAGCTCGCCGCCTTCCTCGAAACCAACAAATCCCTCGACTCCTCACAGTCCGGCTTCCGAGCAAAACACAGCACGGAGACCGCCCTCATCGCAGCAACAGACGACATTCGAACTCTACTGGACAATGGAGACACAGTCGCCCTCATCCTCCTCGACCTCTCCGCAGCCTTCGACACAGTCTGCCATAGCACCCTTCTTCAGCGCCTCAGAAACATCGGAATCCAAGGAAAAGCACTGGAATGGATCACCTCGCTCCTCACCGGAAGAACCCAGAGAGTCCGCCTCCCACCATTCAAAAGTCAGAGGCCACAGAAGTCATCTGCGGCGTACCACAAGGATCCTCACTCAGCCCCACCCTCTTCAACTATACATGAGCCCCCTCGCGGCCATCGCACGCCAACACAACCTCAACATCATCTCCTATGCTGACGACACTCAACTGATCCTCTCTCTCACCAAAGATCCTAACACCGCCAAAACCAACCTACATGAAGGAATGAAAGAAGTGGCCGAGTGGATGAAGCACAGCCGTCTGAAACTAAACTCAGACAAAACAGAAGTCCTTATCTTAGGTACCTCCCCCTCCTCCTGGGATGACTCTTGGTGGCCAGAGGCCCTTGGAAAAGCACCCATCCCGACGGACCACGCACGGAACCTGGGCGTCATCCTCGACTCCTCACTCTCTATGAACAGACAAGTCAACGCCGTTTCATCATCTTGCTTCAACGTTCTCCGCATGCTCAAAAAAACATTTCGCTGGATCCCCACCGAAACCAGAAAAACGGTCACCCATGCACTGGTTACAAGCCGCCTAGACTACAGAAACACCCTATACGCCGGTATCACCGCAAAACTCCAGAAAAAACTCCAACGCATCCAGAACGCATCAGCCAGACTCATACTAGACATTCCGCGCAAAGACCACATCTCTAGTCACCTGAAAAACCTCCACTGGCTTCCCGTCAATAAGAGGATCACTTTCCGCCTCCTAACCCACGCACACAAAGCACTTTACGAACTTGGACCCGAATGCCTCAACACACGACTTTCCTTCTACACCCCCTCCCGCCAGCTTCGATCCTCCAACCAAGCCCTTGCTACTGTACCTCGCATCAACAAAACCACCATGGGAGGTAGATCCTTCTCCTACCTCGCAGCTAAAACCTCACTCCCCACTCACCTTCGCCTCACTCAGAACCACCTAGCATTCAGAAAGCAACTTAAAACTTGGATATTCGACAAGTAATTCCCCACCCTCTTCAAGCGCCTTGAGACCCTACGGGTATGTAGTGCGCTATATAAATCTTTGACTTGACTTGACTTGACTCTAAGTTCGAATATCAATGGTACTAAATATCGAAGACAGAATATCAGGATCATCATTATATCTAATTAAGTATTATCGTTCGTAAGTAAATTGTCTTTCTATTTTATACAATAATATAAAAAATAAGAGCTCTTGCCCTCAGACTCAAAGAATACTTTACCATTGTCACAGAAGTCTCCTATCCTGCAGTAGCCAACAGTGACATCACCCCATCCCAAACACTCTGTGATGCCCTCTCAAACTTTTCAACCAGAAGTTCACCTAGCTCTAAGAAAAATTCGACCTTCAGGCCACCGACTCAAACCACTTCATTTGGCCAGATGCCGCCACCACCAAAAGATCAACAACTTGGAACCCCTGTCAAACATAGATACCTCTGCCCTGATGAAAACCATCCACTCAAGAGCCCCCTCTGTCTCCTGCACCACTTGGTCTCCAGCTTAGGAAGCTGCGTTATCTTCCCAATGACATCAGAAGCATCTTCGACTGAGAATAAACATTCGCCCTCATCCTCCTCGACCTTTCTACAGCCTTTAACACTGTCTCCCACAACACACTCATCAGAAGGCATCACGCGGTACTATCCCATTAGACCTCAGAACCCAAAAGGCTCATTTGCCAGGTCCCTCAAGACTCGTCCCTCATCCAAATGCTCTTCAGTGTATACATGGCACCCCTCGCATACACAGTCAAATTTCACATCAGCATCGTCTCATATGCCGATGACACAACTCATTCTCTCCCTAACAGACTGATCACGCATGACCAAACCCAACTTTGCCAACTGTATGAGCAACATTGCATCATGGATGAGTATCGATTACCTCCAGCTCAACTCATGCAAAATAAAAGTCCGGATTTTCAGAAACAACCAATCCCCCCCTAGAATGCCTCATGTGGCCCTCCGAACTAGGCTCCCCACCCACCACTCCTGATCATGCCAAGATTCTCAGGATCATTCTAGACACCAGTCTCACCATGAATAAACAGATCAACACTCTCCACATCATGCTTCCACATCCTGCGAATGCTGTGCAAGATCTTTAACTTAATCCTTATGAACATTAGATAAACGGTCACCCAGGTTTTAATCAGAAGCAAACTTAATGACTGAAACTTTCTCTATGAAGGAATCCCAGTCCGCATCCTACACCAACCCCAAACCTCCCTGAATGCCACCACCAGACTCATTTTGGACATTCCACAAAATGCCCACATCTCACCACGCCTCAATGCACTCCACTGGCTCCCAGACCATGAAAGATGCAAACCAAGCTGCTCACATACGCCTACAAAGTCCTCCACAAAATCAAACCAGCATACTTTAACCACTGCCTCAACCTGTACCAACCCCTCAGACACCTTCAGGTTGGTCTCACAGGCTACCGTATGCCCCCTACGCATCAAGAAGACCATATGTGGGGGACAATCCTTCTCACACATCACAGCAAATGCCTGGAACGACCTCCTGCTATACCTCACAACCACTCCCTACATCATTGATTTCCGAAAGTAGCTCACGACTTGGCTCTTCCAGAAAAAAACAGGCATGATTCCATCCGTCCATCTTTCTTGGGCCCTCGCTCTACTTAGCGCCTGGATACCCTCGCATGAGATTAGCTGAGCTTTACAAATTCACATAGCAAAACTACTCGGACAGTACGTGTTTTTCAAGTTCAATTCAATTTTTGTTATTGCACAATAACTATCCATTGCAATACATAAGGTGTACAATAAAAACACATAATTAAAGTCTATAGGCGTTACTTATATCAAATTCAAAAATTCACAATAGAGCTGGATTAAAAACAGATGGCCAAATATTATTAGTATGACAGTCTGTTACATTTCAAAATGTATCAATAATTTAAACGGATAAAATGTATGTAGAAATTCAATCTGGCCTAAACAGTCTTAAACAAGTTAAATTAAAATTGAAATGTACCTCATTAATACAGTAGCAATTTTCAACATTCCATCAAATCACAAACTACTGTGAAACACCAGTGTCTTGTCGTTACTTCACCTTCCACCAGGATTTATCAGCTTGTTTCCCATAAATAACACACTCATCGCTGGAATCAAATTAACATACTTTCTGCCATCTTCACAAACCAAGGCAGTCAATAGTTGTATGTCTTCACTACTATAGGAGCTACTGAATCAGGTTTGCTACGCCTAATTTCCTGCCCCAGTAGGAAGGCTTGAAATAATCCTACGCCTCTGCATAGGAGCTGGGAAAACAAACACCATGCTCTGCCTACATACTTGTGCCCTGTAAACTGCATGCATAGCAAATGGAAACCTCAAAAATTGACTTAATGTTGCACTTGACAATATCTGGATCCCTGTACTACGTAATTTATACTACCATAGTGCACCTAACTGTTCACCACTGAAATGTTTTTAGCGGACAGCATTTCTGGCCAACATAAATGGACTGTTATGAATTGTCCTGCTAATTCCTTAGGGACCACATCTAAATGTGACAATAATGAAGTCTTCTAATGGCTATTCTGTGAAAGGGTCTATTACTGTACACTTAATCTTTTTCCACTGCTTTTTCTGGACTACGTCTTGCAGTGCTAATACCAATGTCAAGATATCAGCCTAGAGACACACCCATGTACATCTGTCACTTAAACTAAAACCAATTTTAAAACCTACCTTGTGGTAGTTTTGCCGCTCATCGGTCTGGGAAAAAAATCAAGCCAACACTGTGAAACTGGAGGAGTTTCACGCGCATCCGTGATGGCCGCGTGAGCACAGGGCTCCCGAGACCCTCGCCGCCTTCTGCATACATCCTGATCGGCATCCTGATTACGAAGAAAGGTTATTGGAGAGGAAACTCAGCTGACATATTTGCTGCTTTCAAAAATTGATTCGGACTTTGGGAACCGCAACTACGACACCCTGAACTTTTGAGGCCCACCCCAAGGCAACGCCTGGGGTTTGAGTCGTTGAGACGCCCAGGTAGAAGTTGAACAACAACGGCCAGCGGGGCTCTGCTCATTGCCTTGGAGTTAACTTTCGGTTTCGTTTCTGGGTCTTTGGCCATTTCCCACATCTAGATCGATCTGGTTGCCCAAGGTCTGGCAGAACTCTGTGACTCCACTGTGTGTCAACGGTCGCAAAAGACGGTGTGGTGAGCTGCTGGCGCCTGCTTTTGAGGACTCCGGTGGGTCGACCGTGAAGGGCCATTCTCACCAGGTCTCACAGGCCCCTCTGGGGCACATTGCCCAACATGGCGGGCAGGCCCAACAACGAGAAGCGAAAAACCAAGACACCCCTTCGGGGGAGAATCGTTCAAACGAATGTCATGGATCGATACACCCATCCCAAGGGGTCCCCGGTGGCATTACGAAGAACCTGGATGAGGTAAGGAAGGACCCGGCAGCGCCGTTCGATCTGACTCTACAGGATGTCATGGGCGCCATTGCTGATATTAAGACTTCCATTGGCCAGCAATATGAGGCTCTCGCCCTTAAGCTCGACACTGTGTCAAGAGCTAAATACGCTGTCTCTTACCTTAGATATGACAGGAATTCCTGTAGACAGCGTAGAGGATTTTCGCAGAGACGCAAAGGACCAACTTCCCAGAAACTCTAACTAAAACTCGCTGACTAGATTTTACAGCTAAGAATTAACTAGAACTTTCGGGAGGAGGACCGGTACTGGACGTTGAATGGAATGTAGGGCGTTTGACTGTCGACCTGTGAATTAACAAGAACATAAACTTACTATCCAATTCTAGATTTACAGTATTCCTACTTAAAAACCTGTTCCTCCCTGTTCACTTTCTAAAAGAGCTAAGAATCCACTGAGCTGAGCCCTACCTGCGAACAGTCTGACTCTATCTCCGTCCAGTATTTCTTGTCAGGAATGGAGTCTTGGAATCGTCCTTTATTGATGACTTGGAACTTTTCCGGATTGAGGTCTGGGACGTCTGTGAATAAATAAATTACTATTAAAAGAATGAAGTCTTCTCCTTTAGTTCACTTTCTCCTAGTTCACCCTCCCCTGTTCTCTAAACTTACTTGAAAATCAACTCCTTCCAAAATTAAATGGTGGGTTCAGATGAGTTCTTGTGTACCTTCCCTAAGAAAATGAAATACACCAAGAAAAGCAACAACTCGTGCATTTACAATTCACAATGACCTTCTTGTGAATACCTTTAGACAGAAATTGTAACTCACTATGACCTTCTAGTGAATACTCCTAAAAGAGAAATATAACTCACTTTACTTAATTCAGTAAACAAGTTTGTGCTCAAAGTCACTCACAATAAACCTTTTGTAAATAACAAATCAAAAAGAATTCTCAGATATTCAAGTTGCCTCCCTAAAGGCATCAAACAAAGAAATGTCTATAAAAAGCCAATCTAAAATTGCTTTCTGTCTTGCGTTGGGCGCCTTGAGAATATTTAAACTTAGGTTTCAAGTCTTCTCATGCCGATGATGAAGATTGCAGGGCACCTAGTAAAGTTCTTCTTTCCTTGCGCAGACTAGGAGATCAAAAGGGCTTAGGCGATGCTCAACTGAAGTCCTCCGATGGAGCGCTGAAGCTGGAGATCCGCCGGCTGGAACTGGGATGTTGCCTTCTAGAAATCCTAAGGCAAAGCGAGTTCCCGAAATCTGGGTGCGGTTTAAATACCGACCGCACCCAGAGACAACGTGCGCTTGCACGTTTTTAACTGCCTACAGCCTTCCGCGTGCGAGGCGCGCTGAAGGCATTCAGACGGCAAAAAGTAAACGCACATGCGTTTATTTGCCTTCAGCTTTCAGCGTGTTGAAGGCTTTTGACAGCTGTGTCTAAACAATGCGAAATACCAAAAATAAAGCATGAAATGTCTAACCAAGGTCAGAATGTGAAGTAACATGTGAATAAAAAGACGACAACATTTATTGCTAAGTCTCTTGTAAAACCTTTCTCAAATCTCACACAAAAACACAAAATACATAAAGAGGTGCTGGTGCACGGGACAGGGGTGGGTTTTTTCAGATGGGAATCAATTAAGTTATGTATTAGATGTACATGACTGAAGGGTATCTTGCGGACTTCCATGGAAAGGGGCAGGAGAATCGTGACACGCTGTGGCCATTGATGTCAACTTGATTAGAGCTGACTTATCGAAGACTAATAAGAAGGTCAAATCCTTAGATCTGCTCACCTCCAGCCTCACGACCGACGTTTCCGACTTACAGGCGGAGGTCGGCAATCTGCGATCCTCCAACGATCTCATGGCTCGTCGACTGGACGATTTTGAAAATAGGGCCAGAGGCAATAATGTACGTATTATTGGGGTCCCTGAAAAATCAGAAAATCCTGCTACAGATCTCCTTGTGGAAGACCTCATCCTAAATCACCTCGCCCCCAAAGGCGTAAGTAAATTCTTTGCTGTGGAACGCGCGCACCGTGTGCCAGGTGGGAAGCCTAAGCCGGGTGCCCCTCCGAGGCCGATTATCGCCAGACTCTTCAACTTTAGAGACAGAGACGCTATCCTGCAGACGTCACGGACAGGCGGCCCCATGAAGTATGAAAACGCAACTGTGAGCTTCTACCCAGACTTTATCCAGTTTGTTCAGAGGCAGAGGATGGGGTTTCAGGGGGTGAAGCGAAGATTGAGAGACATGGATTTGAAATACGTGATGCTATTTCCAACCAGGCTCCATGTCGAATACGAGGACCGGACGTTTTTCTTTGATCGTCCTGAGAGTGTGAGTGACTAGCTGGATACATTACCAATGCGGAGCGATCGAACGGAACACTTGGGTGGAGCTGAGGGTGGCGTGCCGAAGCAAGAATGACAATGACAATGTGGTTCCTAATTTCCGAACAATTATCATACTTTACAGCTGGTTTGACGTCTATCATACTTAAGCGATTCATGGTGACATACCCAAGGGTGGCGGGGGGAGTGGGACTCTTTCCTCCTCTGGGTTTCTTTTTATAGACTAGTTTAATGTTAGGGCGACAGTCACACTGCAAGTTGGGGTGGCTTTTGAGTCTAACGCAGGGGTGCAGGGTGGGGGTACTGTAATGGGTATATGTTTGGGGGTGGAGGGGGGAGTTTGGGTATGTTTTGTTTTTCCTCAAGGCAACGTATTGTTCTATTTTCGGATCTGGGTACTGTGTTCGCTATGGGGTGGTTTCTGCGTTCATCTCTGGGATGGGGGATAGTGGGTTGAAACTACTGTGTTGGAATGTAAATGGGTTGGGGGACAGGATAAAGCGGGGAGTAGTGTTGCAACTGCTGAGACGCCTCTCCCCTGATGTGTTGTTGCAGGAGACGCACTTTATTGGAAACACTCGTCACACTATGAATCGGCGAGGATATCGTCTCGCTGCACACTCTGGGTTCACTACTGGCTCTAGGGGCGCGGGCATCCTAGTCAAAAACTCTCTCCCCTTGGAAATAGATGACGTGATCCTTGATGAAAGGGGGTGTTACGCCGCTCTCACAGGGAGGTGGGAGGGGGGGACTATCTCGCTGATTTCTGTATATGTCCCGTCCGGTCTACAGACCTCGACTTTTGCTGAGCTTGGGTGTGTGGTATTGGGGCTTCCAGATGGTATCCTGTTGATTGGCGGAGATTTCAATTTTGTAGTCTCCGGTGGCGTAGATCGCTGCCCCCCCAGAGACCTCCCTAGGTCACAGTCTTGGTTAAGTGGGTTTTTGGAGACACTGGGTTTGGTAGACTGTTGGAGATTGATGCATCCGGGACAGGTACAATACACCTTCCATTCCGGGGCCCACGGTAGTCTCTCTAGACTTGACTATCTTTTGATGCCGGCGGCACAGGCCTCCTCTGTCAGGGAAATCAGGCATTTGGCCAGGGGTATATCAGATCACTCCCAACTATGGCTCCAGATCGGCACTAGTATGGGTGTCGAGGGACGAGTTGCCCGATCAATCCCTGGTACCTTCGCAACCCCAAAACTCGTGCTGAATTTATTAAGTCCCTGGATCAGTACTTTGCTGAGAACGAGGGGTCTGTGTCCTCTTCTGTGTCACTGTGGGAGGCGTTCAAGACAGTTATCCGAGGTCAGGCATTATTGTTAATAGCTGGTGCCAAGAAAAAGAAAAATGAGGATGTGGTCCGTTTAGAGACCGAAATAACTGAGCTAGAAAGAGATCTGGAACTAGGTGTAACTCGTAACAAACTCCATGCCCTTAGTCTCAAACAACTGGATTATAGGGCCCTAGTGACGGATGCCGCCAAAGTTATGAGTAGAGAGCAGCAGGGCAGACTGTATGATGTGGGCGACAAGGCAGGGAAATTGATTGCTTGGCTGGATAAAAAGGAGAGGGCGAGTCGTGTGGTTCCTTTGATTGAGAAACTGGATGGTGTGTGTGTGACTGACCCGACTGAGATTGTCGAGTGTTTCGCGGATCATTTCCGAGAGGTGTATACCTCCGTCTCCGATAGACCGGAGGAGGACTCCCATCTGTTGCTGCGTGACATTGCGTTGCCCCGTCTATCGGATTCAGATAGGGACCTAATGGACGCTGCATTCTCAGCTGACGAGGTAGCCCTCGCTATTCGCTTTGTGCGTTCGGGCAAAGCTATGGGCCCTAACGGTCTTCCCATCGAACTTTACAAGTTGCGTCCTGACAAAATGGCACCTTATCTCCGAGATATGTTTCTAGAGTTGCGAGACATCCGCTCCCTTCCTCAGGATCTGCGTCTTGCTACCATCGTGGTGATTCACAAGGAGGGGAAACCGCGGGATCGCTGTGCGTCCTACAGGCCCATTTCGCTCTTAAACGCCGAACCAAAGATTCTCGCTAAGTTGCTGGCAAACCGCTTGATAAAAGTAATTAGTGACTTGATCCACCCGGATCAGTCCGGTTTCATCCCACACCGCAATACAGCACTTAACCTGAGGCGCTTGCACGGTGTTCTCGCGAGGGCAGTGTCGCTGCGTGAGCCGGCCATTTTGGCTTTCTTGGACGCTACGATGGCCTTTGACACAGTGGAGTGGCCGTACCTCTGGGCCGCTCTTGCTAAATTCGGTTTTGGTCCTGGTTTCGTTGGCTGGGTAAAACTTTTGTATGAGGAGCCATTGGCGCAGGTGGTAGTGAATGGTCGTGTGTCTAAGCCTTTTGTTCTTGGTAGGGGTACGCGGCAGGGCTGTCAGTTGACCCCACTTCTTTTCGCCCTTGCCTTGGAGCCTCTGGCTGCCTGGCTGCATTGGGAGCCGTCGATGAAGGGTATTCAGTGGACGCCGGAATTCGAGGATCGTATATCGCTTTACGCAGACGATATTTTGTTGTACCTCACGTCCCCTCGTAAGTCGTTGAATGTATTGTTTGATGTGCTTACCTCGTTTGGAAGGAACTCTGGCCTGGTGATTAATTGGACCAAGTCCTGTGTGTATGTGCTATCTGGTGATGCCCCCCCTTTACCACGCGGATGTCCCATCCAGGTGTCACAGACGGGATTTAAGTACTTGGGGATTTTCATAACATTAGATCCTGTGGCTCGTTGCGATCATAACCTGCTCCCTCCTCTTCAGAGGTTAAAATCCGACGTTGCGAGATGGCTCAGGTTACCGCTTTCTCCACTCGGGCGCGCAGCTCTTTTTAAAATGATGTCCTTACCGCGATTTCTATACGCGCTCCATAATACCTTTGACGTAGTTCCGGCGAGCTACTTTCGGGAGGTGGAAAGGGCGCAGAGACGATTGATCTGGGATGGACGCTCGTGTATCGCCCTCGCCAAACTCACACTTCCCTGCTATGACGGAGGTATAGCCCTTCCGGATATCAGGCGATATTACTGAGTCTCTCAGTTGGGAGCGATTAACCATGGAATGTATGGACCTGCATTCGAGATGGATAAGTACTTGTTACCGGGTGGGGACTATTACAAGGCCTTTTATTCCAAAGCAGCGGGAGGGGAGCTCTCGGGACCTACCAAGATAGCGGTACGAGTGTGGCATGATGCGGCAACGGGATGGAGGGATCGACTGACCCGTGCGACTCCGCTTTACGCTTCTGAAAGATTGGGTTGCCTGTGGAAGACGAAAGGATTTGAAAAGTGGGACAGGATTGGTATCAGTAGGGTGAGTGATCTGTGGGTCAAGGGTAAAATCAAGACCTTCGAGGCACTGAAGGTGGAGTATGAGCTGAGTGATAGGGAATTCTTCCGTTATGCACATATTACCCACGCATTGAGCTCGGTATTTCCTGAGGGTACCGACATCCCCGAATCCTCCCCATTAGAAGACCGGGTGCATGACGGATACGTTCCCAACAGCACTATCTCTTTGATATACAAGAAACTGATTAATAATCGAACGGATCTGTTGGTGCGGCTCAGGGAGGTTTGGACCAGCGACGGTTTGGAGCTGGACGGCAAGGACTGGCAGTCGGCGCTATCCTCGCCTAAAGAGGTCGCGATTCCGGCCCGTCTCCGACTCGTTCAGCTTAAAATCCTACATCGGATATACGTCACTGGCCCGCGCCTGATGCATATGGGTTATTCAGGGGATGGGTTATGTAAGCGTGGTTGTGGACTGATTGGAACCTTCCTCCACATAATTTGGGAGTGTCCGGAGGTGGTGGTGTTCTGGAATCGTGTACATGCTGTGATGGAAAGAGTCACGGGGTGGCTTTATTGCCTGAAGCTAGGCGTTGCCTGTTGAATGTCTGGGAACCAAATGACTATGATGTGGCGCAGACGCAGTGGGCGACCCTTGGAAATATGATTGCCAAGAGAGACATCGCCCAGTTGTGGGGCGCCCAGCGGCCGCCCGCGGTTCTGGCATGGAAGGAGAACATGGACTGGTGTATGTTGAGGGAGAAGACGGTGTATGTGGCATGGGGTAGCCCCAGGAAATGGAATAAAATTTAGAGTCAGTGGAACTCCTACCGTGGAAATATATGCACGCCTCCTTTCGTGGAGACCCCGGAAGGTTCCCTTTCCCCCTGATCCGGCATTCCAGTCATGTGTAACTTATGTTTACTGATTTGCCACTTGCCCCCCCCCCCCTTTTTGCACCAATGATGTCTGTATTACACTGTCATGCAGTTGCACTCCTCCTTGAACACATGTCCGAATGTATTGTCTCATTGACTTGTGTATTGGTTCTTTTTCTTCAATAAAATAAAAATTATACCAAAAAAAAAAAACACTGTGAAACTGGGTGTCATGCCTCATGCTTCAAACACTCTGGTATTTACGTGCAGATTCCCTATTAAACTCTCCGTATTTGAAACCCAGGAAGCATTTCTGTCCTCTTGACTTGCTTGTTGGGTACCTCTGAAAGGGCAAGTAAGGCAATGGAAGGCACCATGCTCTATACTTGAGTTTTCTTTAAGATGTCACTATTGGTAGGGCTCCCAATAGGCAGAAACGCTGATTTTCATTTGTCATGGGAACTGTGGCTGGCAAGCTATATCTCTTTTGAAACCTATTTCTGGCACACATCCCTGTCCAGTAACTTAAAATTATCCTCTACCAACTCCTCTTTCAATAATTTGTCTTGATTGGTGCTATCAAATGTAGACCCACAGGTTTGGTAATCCCTCTATATGCAAATATTTCCACTTTTACAGCCCCCTCTGCGGATGTTACTACCTTATGCAATTTGCTCCTCCTGGTCTTTTTGTCACTTTGCCAAAGCAAGCTCAGCAATGTTATGCTTTGTGTCTTCTCTTCTGTTGCCTCATCAACCCCTTCTATCCAGATTCTCTTCTCAATGTTCTTAGTTTCAGCCCGATTTGTTCCTTTTAACTAAAAGCTACTACAAATTCCCCTTACTTCCAGCCAAGTGTCTGCGCCCACTCTGACTGCATCCCGCTACACATTCATATGTACTTACTGTTTACCATTTACCTGACCTAAACTGAACATCCTTTGACACTGGGAACCTCAGCAGGATAGTCCCTCTTTACCGGGAGGTGGATGATATCGATAAATAGATCACTGCTTTGGAGAGGGCATGTAATGTTCAGAAGGTCCCTCAAAGGCAGTGGGCAGCTATCCTATGGTGCTCCTTTGCTAGCAAAAGTAGAGACAAGCTCCTCACTGTTAGAGAAGAGGATGCTGATTATTACTCAGTCTTGAAGAGTGCCCTCGTAGGTGTGTTTGATTTAACTAATGAACAGTACAGAGTTAAGTTTAGGGACACCCAGAAGGCCCACGCCCAACACTGGGTTGATTTAATAGACAATGTTATTAAGGCTCTGGAAGGCTGGCTTCATGGAAGCAAGGTACAGGACTATGAGGGATTGTATAATTTATCGATGAGGGATCACATCCTTAATAATTGTCAGAATCAGCAACTGCACCAGTGCCTGGTGGACTCTGGTCTAGCCTCTCCCCAAGAACTGAGAAAGAAGGCAGACAAATGGGTCCGTACCAGTGTTAAGCAGAAAAATAATGGTGGTGGAGGTGACCAGAAGTGGCAAGATTCTTCTAAGGCCCAAGAGATGATTGAGGAGAAGGGTAAAGACTAAAAGGAGTCTTCACAAAGTCCCCAAAAACATTCCTCTGTGGGGTGAGTCCCAAAACTCCACCAAATTCTAAAAAGAAACCTTGGTGCTACCTATGTAAGGAGAAAGGCCATAGGCCAATGGAAGCTAATTGTCCTAAGGCCAGCACCAAAGAAGCCACTACCATTGCCCCTAAGGCAAGTAGCCCTCCTACCACTAGTACAAGTGGTAGTATGGCTCCCAAAGGGTTAGTAGATTTAAGCTTGGATTCTGAAGTGGGTTCTGGCCTAGTCAGAACACCCACTTAGACTGTTCTTGTCTGTGACAGGGGCATGGATCTTGCCACTTTACTTGTAAGTCCCACTAACTTGTATAGACAACAGCCTCTGATCAGTGGTCAAGCAGCTATGGCTTACATTGGCTAGTGTCACAATGGTGACAGAGAAACTTGTGTCCTCTGAACAAATCCTACTTGGTCAACTGTACCAAGTGACCGACGCTAGCAATGTCAGGACTGATCAGGCAGTTGTTAATCTCAGCTGGGGAGGGGTATCTGACCCTAAAAGAGTTGTGGTTTCTCCAGATCTACCTGTAGATTGTCCGTTGGGCAATGATTTTAAAACTTCAGCCTGGTCCGAAGTGGAGTTCAGTCCACATACAGAGATTACGGTAATCTCTGCCAGTGCATTTGCTGTCACCAGGGCTCAGGCCAAACAGCTAGGCACTGAGGGAGCACTGGATCCTTGAAATTAGACCAGCTGGCGCCTAAGAGGAGGAGCAGTAAGGGTAAACTCGCAGTGAGAGCCAGTCTCCTGAGGTAGATAACCTCAGCCCTGTGAAGGGACTGTGCCAAAGGATCGTGGGCCTAACAGAGGTTTTGGTGGCAGGAGACCTTTTCAAGGCAGACTTCAGTTTGGAGCAGAAATCCTGTCCCTCTCTTGAACAGCTCATATAGCAAGCTGATGCTGAGGAGGCAGGGGGTGTCAGCGGGTGCATAGGCTGTATTGGAAAGATGGGCTCCTGTTCTCTGGGTGTAGAGACCCCGAGACTGGTGCCACCAGGAGGTAGGTAATACCTCTGAATTCAGAGGTTTTCTTCTATCCCTAGCACATGACATTCCCCTTGCAGGACATCTTGGACAGCGCAAGACTTGGGACAGGCCTGTCCCTCATTTTCACTGGCCCCACATGTTTGAAGACACCAAAGAGTTTTGTCGCTCCTGTGTCACTTGCCCAGCCTGTGGTAAGTCAGGTGGTACTACAAAGCCCCCCTTAATTCCACTCCCAGTGGTTTGGGTTCCCTTTGAGAGGGTAGGGATAGACATTGTTGGTCCCTTAAACCCTCCAACAGCATATGTATACAGTTATATTCTACCATGCCACTAGCTATCCAGAGGCTACTCTCCTTAGGACCACTACTGCTCCTGTGTTGGCCAGGGCCCTTTCTGGGAGTCTTATCCAGAGTGGGATTTCCTAAGGAGGTCTTAACAGACCGAGGTGCCAACTGCATGTCTAGTTACATCACTGCCATGTGTAAAGAGTGGGGTGTAAACTACAAGTTTGCCATACCCTACCATCCACAGTACAATGGGCGTGTTGAAAGGTTCATGGGACTTCCAGAAAAGCTTAGGCAAAATGGGATGTCTTGCTAGCCTACCTTCTCTTTGACTACAGAGAAGTTCCTCAGAAGGGGGTGGGCTACAGCCCATTTGAACTTCTGTTTGGGCGTCCAGTTAGGGGTCCATTGTGTGTGGCTAAGGAGGGATGGATCAGCCTCTCAAATCTCCTAAACAGCACACTGTGGACTATTTCCTTGGCCTGCATTGACATATGGCTGAGTACATAAAGAAGGCCAGCAAAAACTTTAATGCCAGCCACGAGCTTCAGAATGCTTAGCAGGGCCAAACGTCTGTACTGACTGTTTAACAGCCAGAACAGAAAGTGTGGGTGTGGCCCCAGCTGCTCTCCATGACAAATGGAGTGGCGCCCACACCATCCTTGATAAGAAAGGTGAGGTCACCTGTTTGACTGACCTAGGTATTCCTAGAAGTCCCCACAGGATACTTCATATGAATCGCCTAAAGCCTTTTTGTTGACAGACTTGCTCATGGCCACTGTTGAGGGACAGGAGGATGAGAGTGACCCTCTCCCTGATCTCCTCTCTTGAGGACTCTGTTGATGGGTCAGCTGATGGAGTAGCTTTGGCAGGTAGCCTCACTGACCAGCAGCAAGCTTATTGCAAGAAAGTCCTCAATCAGTTTGCCCACTTGTTTTCTCTGGCTCCTAGTCAAACCACCTTGTGTACCCATGAAGTGGGGAAAGGGGACAGTCTGCCTGTGAAGAACAACATTCAAAGACAGCCTGACCATGTCCGAGATTGCATCAGGACTGAGGTCCAAAAGATAGTCCTTGGGTTAGTCCAGTAGCCCTTGTGCCAAAACCTCATACCCAAGATGGTAAGAGAGAGATGAGCTTTTGTGCGGACTACAGAGGCCTCAATGCAATTGCTAGGACTGATGACCATCCAATTCCATGGGCAGATTAGCTCATTGATACTTTGGCCTCATCCAAGTATCTTAGTACATTTGACCTGACTACTGGCTACTGGCAAATCAGACTCCTCGGGATGCCAAGCCAAAAACAGTATTTTCAAACCGCAAATTGGGCATTATCAATTTATTGTAATGTCTTTTGGTGTGAAGAATGCACCTGCCATATTTCATAGGTTGTTGAACAAAGTCTTCACAGGTCTGGAAGCCTATAGTGCAGTATATCTTGATGATATTGTTGTCTCTAGTTCCACCTAGGAGATACACCTGGTCCACTTGAGAAATGTTGTGGAGGCCCTGCAAAAGGCAGGCCTCACTATCAAGGCCACCAAGTGCCAGACATTGTGTACTTTGGTCACCTGGTAGGTGGAGGCCAAGTTCAACCATTGGAGAGCAAAATCCAGACCATAATGGACTGGGTTTCTCCCACTGCCCAGACACGGGTCAGAGCTGTCTTGGGCCTGACTAGGTACTATAAGTGGTTTGTTCAGGGATTTTGGTCCATTGTGACTCCCCTTAATGATCTCACCTCCAAAAGGATACCTAAGAAAGTTCAGTGGACAGTTAGCTTTCAAAAAGCATTTGATGTCTAAGACCACTAAAATAACCATAATGGTTGTCTGGCTTAGTGCAAGGTGCACCATATAGTAAGCCAGCCTCCTACACATAAGTCTTCTCATTCTCAAAAAGGTGGCCCTCCACAAGCATAGAAAGGTTGAAAAAGTAAGCCTTTCTCTGGCACTACCATTTAAACCTTCCCCTTGCCTAAACTGTCCAATCCAGAATGAGCATCGCCTAATGGACTACCCTGCTCATCTGACCAGGTCTCACCTCAACCCCTACATTACCTTCTGCAGGGCTCCCATGTCCTATCGCAATCCCTGTTTTGAATTCTAGATATCAGCTTATAAATATGACTACCTTGTAGCATAGATGCCTCATTGTAATGCAGAAAGTAGCATGGAAGACCTCCAATGAAAACAGGGAACTTAAGGTAACTGTGAGTGAGAAGACTTTGTAATAAATGTCTACCATCTCATTTTCATGCTGTCATTGTGTCGTTTTAAAACCTCGTCCAGCTGCCTCTCTGTGCCTCTGTTGTCATTACTTCTTTTGCCTATGATATCTATCCTAGTTATAAGCAAGTAATTTTGCAGTGGTGCTAATTGTGGGTGTGGCCAGAGTTTGTACTACGTAAGCAACAATGCTTTTCTCACTGTGGAAGATGCAGCAGATAAATATATATTGCAGTTTTTGGATTTCTTTATTGAATCTTGTCTATTTTACATTCCAGGTTTCTAAAATAGGAGGCCTTCCAAGTAACATTTTGGACATTTGGGAGAGCCTGGGTAAACCTGAGCACTGTCGTTACACATGGGATACAAAAATGAATAATAACTTAAGAGCACCTTATACCTGCAGACTGAGGTTTGATCGCATATTCTTCCGAGCATCCAAGGAAGGAGGCCATTTTATCCCACGTACATTGGACCTACTTGGATTAGAAAAACTGGACTGTGGCCGATTCCCCAGTGACCACTGGGGTCTGTTGTGTGTATTTGATGTGATTTTGTAATTGAAAGTTTAAATGCTGTACTTATTCTGTTTTAAAAATAACATTACCAGAATTCTGCATTTCAATTGAATTTTTATGTAAATAAATACCACGGACTTGTGAAATTAACATTTTTGTTTTTATAACAATGATACCACAAACCACCCTCTTAATTAGCACTTCTGTTGCCCAGTGTCGTCAATCTTTTAGTTGCTTGGATGGTTGGTATTATAGTCACATCAACCGATATGGCCTGCCGCCACCATCTCCTATAAGCGCCCTCTTCATTTCCGTGTTACTATTTTTACCTCCAGTTAAAGTAATTACGGCAGTACTCGCTGGCTTATACCGACGAATTTTAGGCGTTTTTTTATTGCTGAGATTTGTGTAATATGTACCTACAGTTACATGATTTTACTACCTCAATGTGTATTTACATGGTATGCTTTTTTTAATAATGTAAATACGGATTGCCTACCTTGTCACATATGTTGTATGTATTATGAATCCCAATAAATATCTTTTCCAAAAAAGTATTATAGTCAAAATTAATACATTCAAATTGAAATAGTTTATAGCTAACTTGTTCCTTCGCTGTCACATTTGGGAGAAAAATAACACCACATTTCATACAGGAAGTTAGTTGCCTTATACCAAATTTTGTATAATAAAGCTCTCGGGACAAGATGGTGTAATTAAAGTTTTGTTGCATATTTGAAGGTGAACCTAGAAAAATCGAAGTGATTAAAGTGTAGTGTTAATGTTTATAGGCTAATATTGCCTTTAAATGGCAGCACAATACTGCAATGTATAACATAAGCTTCAGTAAATGTTGGTGATTTTGAAACAAAATATGGAAGGAAGAAATGTCCATGCAAGGACTTTGCCGGAAAAGTTGGCGTGTTTTCGGATTGCACAACAAAATGTATTTGAACCTCTTCAATTTTGGTTACATTATTTTATCATTCATAATAATAATTCATCACAATCATTACATTAATTTATTACCATATAGCATATGTTTGCCAAAGCAATCCCGAATGTTTTATTCCAACCTATTGAATTTATGTATCCGTGTATCACCAAGAAGTACATGCATTTCCAAAATGTATCTTAGTTAAAAACTCATTACATCAATCTTACTTGCATTTATCGCGTATCTCGTTCCTAATCTCATGCATACTTCAGTCACACATTACATACATTCTCAGTAGGTTTTCTGTGTGCATTTAAATGTTACCATTATATAAAATATTGTAACTTACATTTGTTTCAACCAGTATGCAGCTCAACATTCTTCTTCCCCAATTTATTGATCTGTATTGTTGACTACATCACTGGCAGCTAGCTGCAAATGTAACTTATGTACCTTGGATAGTCCATTATTCGTTACCAAATTCTTATTTATTGTCAAACTATTTCTTATTTACTATTCATTGCTAAATTTCAACCGTTTTTGCATTTTTGTTTTCTACCAAACATTCCATTCCGTTAAAATTAAAAAAACCTTCTTGTAAGGTGGAGCTTTGATAATATTAATTTTATTCAATGATTTACCCATTGTATTTCTGTTAACACATAAATACTAATGCACTAAGGTCACTTTTATATTGGTTAATGCCTCCATCATTTGATACATTATGAATGGTCCATTTTTCTTGGCTCAGTAGGGTAATGCATGCACGCTGCAGGGACATGTATTTGACCCCTAGGACGCAGATTCAAGTTTCAGGGGGTCCACTTACCCTTTTATCTGTAAAAAGTAGATGAAACGCTTACCAGAACTATGCTGTTACTTTATATTCTGAGACCCATAGTAATCATAACTATGTGTGTTAAAAGTCCTTTTCCTTACTCAGAATCTTAGTATTTTAGTTATTCTAATAATTCATACACATTGCTCACTGATTTTCGTGTGTTCCTATAGCTTTGATGTGCAATATTTTCCAAATTAGTTAAAATCCAGACTAATGGGCTTTTAATTGGGACTTTAATTCAAACTTAAGCCATCAACATAGTTTAAATACACAAACGGTGTTAGGAGGAATGCTTGCAATTAGTCTAACCACTGGCAGTCATTTAAGGTAGCACTCCAACCCATCGTTCTTTTACCCACCATGGTACCTCACTTTGGACCCAGCCATATGGCAAGATTGCTTTTGTCTTAGTTGGGGCTCTTCAGTTTGGTGTAGCTTTGTTCCAGTGCCATAGCAAACAAGGGATCCACACCTGGGCATACTCTTGTGCACTTACAGCATTACATCAAACACAAAAAAGGTGATGGGAAGAATGCGTGCAATAAGTGTAACCACTGACAATGGCTCGGGTAGCACTCCAACCCGATGTTCTTTTGCTCACCAAGCACCTTCAGGTCCTTATTACAAGTTTGGTGGTCCTCCAGCAGCACCGCGACTGCGCCATCCACTGGAGGACCACTAAAACTGTGGTGCACCCGCTCGCCAGAAAACCAGTTTAGTCCAGTTTGGGCCGGCAGTGCTGAGGCAATCTCTAGGCAGCGGTCTGTTAGGCTCATAGGGGAGCTTAACATGTAGGCGGCCACCATTAGAATGCCTGCAGCACATGCCTGCACAGTGTGGCATGAACCATGATGTGCAGGAACAGGTGTGCAATTCCAGGTGGGCTCAACATGTGCCCCCTGCATGCACCCCCACAAGCAGCAGGGGGCCAATTGCCTCTCCACCACCCTTTGTATGGCAGGCTCACCGCCCTGAAAAGGGCGGTGGACAGGCAACTCAGAATATGCTGCAGCACAGCCAGCATATACCTGCTCCTAACCACTGCGTGACCACCGCGGGATTCTGAATCCCCTTTGGACGCAGAGGTCCTGTGGTGGTCCAATGCTACACTCCAAATACTGCAGGCGGGCCTGCAGTGTGGCGGTGGTTGGATCGCCACCTTGCGTTTGTAATAAGCTCCTTATTTTGAACCCAGCCATATGCACATAAGTTTTGACCCTGTTCCTCTTGGGACTAGTCCAGCCTGATCTTCCAGGCCAGGTCATCCCTGAACTGGAACACTAGCAACCCAACACCAATGTCACCCTTTTATAATGTTATGTTAAAATGATTTCTAAAGCACACAGCTAACCCAAAAGGGGCCTCCCAGCACAAGTCACAGGTAAGAAAAGGCAACAACTGGGCAGTGAGATCATCAGCCAAACAGCCAGGTTTTCAGCTGTTACCGGAATGGTAAGTGACCTTGAATGTTCCTGAGGTTGAATGGCATAGAGTTTCATTTGATCGGGACTAAGACGATAAAAGAGCAGCCTGTCATCATGGCCCTGCTATAGTGGGGGAAGTAGGCCAGGTTTAACTCAGCAGAGAGAACTGCTCCAGCGGGTCTGTAGAAATACATCAGGGTGGCTAGGTTGGGCACTCCCTGCTTGTATACCATTTTGTTGGAGATGCGTAGGGCCTTGAATTTAGTGCACTTTCCAATAGGCAGCCAGTGGATCTTAACTAAAAGTTGGGATTCAGAGCTGAATTTACAAAGGGAAAAGAGAAGTCTACTGGCAGTGTTTTGGACAACCTGCAAGCGGTTCAGAATAGATTTTTGTTTTTGCCTAGATAGAGGATGTTGCTGTAGTCAAGTCACAAGATGACTAAGGATTTCACAATCAGTTGGCGTACTTGCTGGGGAGAGAGTCCCAAGATGGACCTGAGTTCCTTACCATGCCAAAACAGTAAACTGCTAATGTCTCGACTTGGGTTTCGCATGATAAAGAATTATCCATCTATATTAAAGATTTTTCACCTCTGATTGATCTGGAAGGACCTAGTATTACCAACCACCATTGGTCACTCCAAAGATGGGTATGCCTACCTAACAGGAGAATCTCCATTTTATTGGTGTTAAGTTTAAAGCAGTTGTTGTGCATCCATTCAGCAACTGCCATTAAGCAGTTTTAGAAATTAGCACAGCTACTGAATGATTCTGCTGACAAGGATATGAGCAGCTGATTGTCGTCCGCATTCGACAGTAGTGAAATTCTGAAGGATTTCTCTACCTCAGCTAGGGGTCTGATGTAAATGTTAAAAAGAGTAGTGCTGAGCGCCGAACTCTGGGGGACGCCATGTGTTAGAGGCGGCAGACCCGGAAGCAGAGAACGGCCTGGGACCAGGGTTCAATTCCCGACGCGGCAGGGTCGTGGATCAGGGTCAGCGGACTCTATAATTCTCGCCTCGGTGCCTACTCTAACCAGGGATCACACTCGGCAACTCTGGGCATTAGCTTGCCTCATCTCTACAACGGCCTCCCACATTCGCCGGGGATGCCTGGTTTCACCTTGGAGATACCCAGTAGGGACCATCTCACAGGGATAGCCAGGACGGGTTCCCCAGCGGTCTACAGCGCCACGACGCCTCAGGGCAGCAGTGCACTTTACAAGACACATACATTTATTTACCAGTGCTTTTTGGGATGACGTAAAAGGGGGGTATACAACTTGAAACTACTGATCTTTTAGAAAAGAGACAAAACAGTTCAGAGCTTTACCCTGTACTCCCAGTTCAGTGAGTCGGAATAGTAGAAATAACATGGAAGACCGAGTCAAAGGCTGCACTTAAATCTATGCAATCAGAGGCGGGGATTTTTGAGCATCTGAGGAGCTGGGAAGGGGTTTAGTGACTGTTAGAAGAGCACTTTCAGTGCTGTGTGATGGTTGGAATCCATTTTGAGGAACATCAAGTATTGTTTGATTTTGTTCTTAAAGTTTTGTTAGGAGATTATTTGCATGTTTCTCTGCCACATTTGATAGAAATGGCATATTTCCAAGAGATTGGTATTTCTACAGTACTCAGCAAGAGGGTGGCTACTTCAAGGAAGATGGAAGTAATACTTTACTGAAATTTTAAAATGAGGTCAGGTTTTAACGGATTGTCCGGAGAGCCCAATTTTACTTTATTAATACATTAGGTGGCGATATTGTTGATGTCAAGTAGAGCCAATTGGTCCAAGGGTGCCCAAAACCATGTGGGTGACCCCTGTATCAAAGGAGGGAGACATGACTGTTTTATTTTCTTTATTAAAGTGAAGATAGATATTGTTGACCTTATTAACAAAATGATCAGCAAGTTTATTGCAGTGTCTATACAAAGCCTCTGCTAATCCAGGAGTAGGTGTGGATTTAGTCAGGGTGTTCACAATAGAAAAGATTTCCTTAGAAGGGTTGCTGCGTTTTTAAAATATGTCAGCAAAAAAAGTCAGCATCAGCTCTTCTAATAAATTGCTGTAAGCCTTTAATCAGTCTCATATAATGAGAATTTGCTTAAGCATCATAGGATTTGCGCCAGGCGTGCTCTAGCATTTTGCATTGTTTCTTTTCTATGAGCAGTGTTTCGTTGAACCAGGCAGCTGGGGGCTGTTTCCTGGTTCTGCAGGGTTTGTTTGGAATAAAATGATCAAAGGCAGAAGTTAGCATGCTTTGGTGGCAGACTCTGCCCGTTCAATATTGGACGCTAGTGTGGGGACCCTTCTCTCGATAAAGTTTGGAAAGGCAGATGGGTCCAGTTTATGCCATTGCCTTCTCATCGTAGGGTTACTGGTGATGGTATTCTTAGTGCTTGAAAGATCCATAGTCATAGGTACTATGTGATGGTCTGAGCAGGTCACTGGTACAAGGATATCTGTTTGGAGGCTACCCATTTTGGAAAACACAGTCCAGTAGATGGCTGGACTCATGTGCTGCACAGTTTACTAATTGAACTAGCTGCTCAGCTAGGTCATTAGTGAAGTTTTGAATTTCCTTGTCATACGATTGATCAAGATGGAGATTCAAGTCTCCAGTGATGTTGAAGCTTGACAATTGAAGTAGAAGCGTCATGGAGCACTCAATTATAGAGGCCCTGAACTGGAGGTCTGTAAATCAGGAGACCTTAGAAGGTGCAATTTTTGTTAACATGTAATTTAAATAATGTACTTTCACAGTCCTGAATGAAGCCGGGGTTCTGTTTGGGGCTTTTCATTCTGGTATAACTCCGTTCCAGTGGTAGTGTGACAAAGGTATCCACGCCTGGGCATAGGCTTGGCCACTTAGGGTGTTACCTCAAACATGCTTGTAATAAGTCTAACCACTGGCAATCGCATGGGATACCTCTCTAACCCATAGTTCTTTTGCCCACAACACCACCTCTTTTTAGACCCAGTCATATGAAAATCAGTCTTGACCCTTCTCCTCATGGGACCAGTCTGGCCTGGACTGCCAAGCCAGGGCCTCCCTGAACTGGAACATATGCAACTCAAAACTTTTTCTCCCTGATTGGGGCTCTTAAGTTGAGTGTAGCTTGGTTCCAGTGGCACTGTGAGCAAGGACCCACATCTGGGCAAGGGCCCTGATAGTCACCTATTGCAAGCATCCTCTCGCCAGCTTTTGTGTGTTTGGTGAACCTACTTTACCACAAAGTCATGGAAAGGATACTACTCATGGGAATATTTACTCTGATCTTTCCCTGATATCATTGTCCCCTCAATTTTATACGTCCAGGTCATCATTTTATTACGTTAAAGACAGGGGACTCAACTGAGTTTGTTAATGTAACCCAGTGATTTAAGCCCCTGGATCAAATGGCCATTTTTATTCATTCCACAGAAGTATTTCTCCCGTTTTGTCTTTACTTGAATATACAACAACAATTCTAGCATATTATTATATTGTACTTTTATATTAAAAGATGTTTGTGTTCATGCAAAATTTGCGTAGACTACATTTTCTTGAGACATGAAGGCCCTTTATGGGTTTGAAGCCCCATCTTTCAGTTAACATATTTCTTTTTTGGTTCCAGCATATGTGTATGTGTCTCTCAATGTGGCCTACCCTCTAAACGGAAACAAAGGTTTTTGCAACCTTTATTTATTCCCCAAAACTTATAATATCCCAATTCCTGTTTGAGATTTCTTTGCTGTTATGATTATTGGTGAATACTGCTACTATTCTGGCTTATAATGATTTTTTCATACCTCTCTATCAAAAGATTGTTATGGCTTTCTTGTAAGCTTTCCTTAAAATGTACAGCCTATCCTTTGCTGCAAAGTTTCTCAACTCTTTCAGCTGACCTGAATATTTCTCATTCTTTAATGCAGCAGTTTCTTAATATTCAGAGAAGCTGTCAATGAGGACAATACTCCTATTAAGTCTAAATGAGATTGTGTGTGAAGCGTGATAATGTCTTCCTTGCAGCCTTCATGTCAAGACAGTTTAATGTACAGGGTACTGTGAAGGTGTTCATATTCCTCATAAATCAAGCTACCTAACATTTCTAATTTGTGGTATTTAAAGCGGATTGTCAAATTTATCTCACTTGTGTTGCTCCTTTATAAAAATGTATTTGAATTCTTCCTATCCTATTCAAATAAAAAAGTAAATTCTTTGATGTTTCCATCCGTGGATCTCTGAAATATTTCTAATATATTCTTATCCTCTCTCTATACAGTTGCCACACTAGGGTTAACATTGCTCCCATGCTTGTTCCCGTCTTCTGGAGATAATATTCATTCCTGAATAAGAAATCTCTCATTAGTGCTTGCTGTTCGCAATTTGTGATGAATCAAACTTGTTCTTTGAAGTGTATATTGTCTACTTGGTAGTACCTTGTCCAGGAATACTAGTGAAGCATCTTGAAGATATTTGTGTAGTGCACTTTAATATCACAGGACACTAAACATTCGTAAGGCTCATCAAATCACCATAGCAATACGTTTTTTTGTAAATCTGTTTATTGAGATTTGGGTTGAAAAGCAATCAGCAGGTAAATAAGACTAACAGTGGAATCTTTTTTTTCCATTACTATTATTTGCTGGGCTGATGAAGCCATTGTTGGGATGTTCAAGCGAGCTTGATATTTTTCTGTTATTGATTGTGGTTGAACTTCATATGAGGGAATTGATTTATTGCTAGCTTGTACATTTACTGCTTGGTTCATAATGATAGTTCCTGATAACTGGTCTACTTCTGTGCTCTTTGGACTTGCACGTTGGTCATTGTTGTCTTTAACTGATGTATACCCAATTGTGCTTTTGCTCATTGTTTATTTTGTGGGTGGTATAATTGTTATTTGCCGGACTTGTTGCAGGACTTATTGCAACATTTACAATGTGCTTATGAGGGCTTGATATTTCTATTACTGAATGCTGTTGCTCTTCTAATTGACTTGTGAATTGAGTCTGACAGGGGTTCATAGTGATGGCTCTAATTGCCTGCATTAAATCTGTATTATTTGTTATTGAGAGGGACTCAATCTAGGAGTCATTAGGAATTGGTACAGGGTTGGTGACGGCCTGTGTGTAGGTTTTATCTGGTTGTTGTCTGGGAGTGGAGTGGCCATTGGGTTTACCAGTATTGCAGATGTTGTGGGTGATTTCCATGATTTTATCAATTGCTGGTTCAAACCTAGGCGTGGACGGAGCTGTGCTGGTTGTATGCACCTGTACCTGGTTGGTATGCTTATTATTGACGCACTGATGATTTTTATCCACATTGGTCGCTGGGCTTGAATCTGCTTTTTCTACCATTGCAATCGGTGTTGTACGTGCACTGCTCTTTGAAACCTCGTCCTGTGTAGTTTTCAATTAAATGGGTGTCAGAGGTTTAGGAAGACCAGTGGTCTTGCCTGGTGTAGAATAAAAGACTGTTGTTGGATCTTTTAGGAACGGGAATTTTCCGGAGGAGTTTATTGATCTAAAAATTGAGTACGTCGGTGATATTAGTGCAGCTCCAGGGGTTGGAGATGATTCTGTTGAGTTGCCCAGCGGGGTCTTGTTGCTTCTTGATTTGGATTTTTGCTTTGGCTTGACTTGCTTTATGACCCTACATAATCTTATTTTTAATTGGCTAATTGACGGCTAAAGATGCGGTTAGCTGATTGTTTGGGCCAGCCACGGTCTTTTCTGACTTCCTGGCTCTACCACCTGGCTGAGAGCGAGTACCAATAATATCAAAAGGAATTTTTTTATTGTTAATTGCATTGGCTGCTCTGGTTATATGTATACAAACCACTCCCCCCGTGTGAGCACTGAATGGACTGCACGCTATCCTTGGGTGTCAGAACAATATGCCACAGCAATAAAATCCCGCCTTTGATGCTGAGCCCCACCAGAATGGGGGAATGTGTCTGGAATGACTGAAATGGTAGGTCAGAGAGGTCCAGGGGCCAAGCAAGTGGGCGGGATACTCAAGATGGGGCTGTAAGCCGCACCCAACCTAGTTGGGCCGCTTCTGCGCGCCTCAACCTGGGATCACTCAGGCAGCCGCCCATTAATGATGGCCACACACACCACGTTTGCCGCCCGCAGGCCCCAGAGTCAAACCACCACCTACTGCTTACAGCACATGGTCTACTGTGCGCCACTCTTTGCAGCCGACTTCTGGTCCCCCCAGCTCCTCCAGTGCTAGCTGGATCAAACAGTGACCTCCTGGTCGAATACCGCTGACGGAGCACAATAGTGGGGCACTGTAGGGGGGTCGGTCGCACTCAGCTGCACTTGACGCCAGGCCGGTTGCAATTCGTCTGTAGTCTGTGGGCTCTGAGCAAGAGTTTAGAGCAGAGTTCAGCGGGGGCTGCGGGTAGCAACTCGCCATCACAGTAAAGATCAAATGGTGCTTGGCAATCGTGGGAGGCAGCGAGGCAATGCTTCGTCCTCCTCCTCTCCCTCCTCGCAAACTGAGACCGGCGATTGACGGTCAATGCTAATGCGAAAATGATGCATCTTCAACAAAAATCAGAGGTTCGTTGTTTACCAACAGCCCCCTAGGAGCTGCATTTGCTCTCAAATACTCGGTAAGGATTGCTCCATGCAAGGCAAGATAGTCTTTTTTGTTTAACTTTGTTTTTATTGATTTTACAACAATATGTAGTTCACAGTATGTTAATATCTTTTCCATGTTTGGTCCTCCATATTAATACAAAACAGATCATGGTGTTATAAAAATAAATCCCGCCATTACAACCGCACTTCAGCCAGTTCCAACCGGTACAAGGTTCCTGTCTAATAATCGATTGGACATTGTAATACAATGTTTAACTTACTTAATATGTAGTCAACAATATAACATAAAACTGAATGACCCCACCCGGAACACTTGCAGCGCGCCCATACTCATATCTTTGTTATATCCGCAATTCCCTCCCCCCTCATCCACGCACCGACGCAACTTGTCATTCCGCCTGTGTTTTTTGTTTACTCAGTCACCCAATCCCCGGAATACATAATGAATGCCAGACAGATGACATGCCCCGTAATGTATATAGACTTTACATGGGTCTTTTTTAATACAGTCAGCACGTCCTATCCTTCTACATGGGCGAGCCCCTGAGTGATAGTGGTTTCCACTAACAAGGAAGGACCAGAGAGGATTAGTGCTGCTGCATCATCCCCATATGATAAGCCCTGCTCTTCAGACATGCTTTTTACAGAATGTTGAGTAATTTCCTACTCCTCTGTGTACACTGGTGGTATTCCCCGCCTTATTTAATATAGTTTCCCCTTGAGCTCAGTGGCCGTACTAGCACTATAACACACAAAATAAATGGATAAGAGGTACCTCTCCTAAACTAACCTCCTAACCAAATAACCTTACACACACACATAGGAATAGGAGGATAAGAAAACACATACAAATGAGTGCTGCACAAACAAAAATGTAAAATTTGTTACAAATACTCTCACCCACTAATAGTAGCCTGCTTCATCATTGGGCTTGCTGACAACATCCCTGTGCAGACCAATGCCTGGAATGGAGCATAAGGTAGGGGAATACAATACAAACATAAAAGTCTACGGGATCTTAACATGCAGAAACTCAGTGTAAATGTGATTCAAACTGTCTAAGGAATATCCACAACAGCCTTTATTCTTGGATTTCCTGGTCAGGATTAAAAAAACTCTAAAGGACGGAGATGATAGGAAAAGTTATTATCCTTGCATCCCTTCTATCTTCAAAATTGTCAACATGTTTCAGCCCCTATCTGTTGCTCATAAGGGTCACTCGGCCTTTGTCAGGACTTCAGGTCCCATAATGCCCCGTATTTTCCTACCTGTATTTGTTGGTAGACAGAGGTATGACCCAATATGGTCTTACACAGACACCACTAAGAATAGTGGGTTACACTTATAGACAGAGAGCGCTAATAACTATTAAATATATAGTGCGCCCCACTCATCCACTCTTACTTCGTGTTAAGAAACCATGATCTGAGATTACTTCTAAAATTGCCCCTCACTCATTGGTTTAAGAAGCGTCTTCACATACAATGCTTTGTTATTACTAATGCATTTATGCCTCCGATATTTCGAAGCCTCACTGTGGTCACACTCAGGAGTGAAAGTGTGACAATAAAGTGGAACAGGACATTTCCCCCAAGTAATAAAAAAAATACTGAGTTACATCAAATGTTCCTTTGAAATTCGTGTGCGAGAATCTCCCTACAGTCACACACTATGATACATAAAGGCAGAATATACATAGCTGCCAAGGTCTCGGATTGCTATGTGTGACATTTTCATAATTGAACTGTAATTATGAGTGACATTTCAACGACTATGAGTGACACTTTATCGCAAGCAAAATCAAGCCTCGAAGACCAGAGAATTATCAAAAATTACACCTATTTGAGTAACGAGAAACTCTAAGGGGATCTTAAAATTGCTGTAAAGCACCAGAAATAAAAAAGTGGCCTTGAAACCTGATTGTACAGTAGTCATTGATACTCCATATCGAGCAAGCATCAGGAGAGTGAGGCTGAAACACACACATAGATTACAGCCAGCTAGGGCAAGACTAAGTAATGTGCACGAGGAAGATTATGCAAGACAGTGTTATTCGTCCAATTAGTAATCTGCAGCCCTAAAATACCAAAAGCAAAAATCACTTTCAAAATGTAACTAGCACCTACGTCTGGAAAGAAAGGAGAATAGCCTTGGCTGTGGACTGAGGGGCAGTTTTAAAAGACACACTTCACAATAGCACGTGAAGAAGAAAAAAAAACATAAGTCAACTGTCAAAGTCATTCCGGTTAAGACAGTTGAGTTCAAATGGAAATGCACACAAACATAGACACCATGTTGGAACGGAAATGTTTTCAGTTCTGTTCTGTTAAAATGATATGTTTGCCACTGCTCCATACCAGCGGCTGATGCAAATGATTCATACTGTCCCCCGACACTGGGAACTCTCATGTGGGACCCGGCATTTGCCTACTGCCAGGAGTTTCATGCGCAAGCAACCTAACTCCACCAGCCCGCTTTCTATAAAGAATTTACTCACATTGTCAAGGTTGAGATGCCTCCACCATCCCCCCTCGTAACAGCGTGTAGGCATAGGCTCATTTTAGAGCCTTGAAATGTATACGTGAGCTTCCGGTCAAGTGACCGGACTACTGGTCACGTGCGCCCAACATGATTTTCTGTAGACCACATTCATGATCCCTAGTTGGGAAGTTGCCCTCATGTTGGGTGTGGGTTTTGTTATTAAAATGAACCGGCTGGCAGTATACACGTCTCCTCCTAGTTACATGACCGGAACCCTCTCCTTTTCAAGGTGGATTTTACCGCGATAATGTGTGTGGGTTCCGTACTGTCAAAGGAGCCTCAAATTCTATTACAGGACTGGAGGCTTCAGATTATGCTTCTCATTCTTCACTGCAAACATCACAGCAGCCAATGAAAATACATATTTTTCATTAAATAACAGTAAACAACTACATTTCCCATCATGACTTGTACATAGGCACGCCCCCATAGTCCATAAGAACCCCTTGCGTGCAGCCATCTTCCTCTTTCTTTGCTGCTCACAGCAAGAGATAAGTGCATTTTGTTCCTCCCTCTGCTGTTTTGCATTGGTTCTAATTACATTTGATGATTATTCTTATTATATATGGCTTATTTCGCTATTGATATGGATTAGATGCACATTGGACTTGCCTTATTGTTGATTCATTGCATATTAGTTGTTTTGGGGAATTAGTGCACCTACGGGTGAGCGCGTTATCAGGAGCGCTCTGTCACCCGCCCTTCGTCATTCCTCTGTTGCTTGGTTCGCGCCGTTCGGCGTGTAGATTATAAGGTCGTTGACCGGGGGCAGACCGACACCGATTCCATATTTGAGCCTGTTTTGTGTCCTGGTGCGATTTTCCCCTCCTTCGGTAGGCGCGTCTTTCGCGCATGCGCAGGGCTCCCCTAATCGCCCGATGACGCTGTAGAGGCCGGGTGGCTCTCGGCCGCGACACGCTCCCCAACACGCTGAAATTGGGCTATCCTCTTGTAGGATTTCAGTCGCGTTTGGGCAGCGCGTTTACGGCGCGAATTTACCATTTCATTCCTCACGCGATTTTGGACACTTTTGCATCGGTGATCGCTCTGCTCTGTATACCGCCTGCAAAAGGTTGTAAAATATTGGCTTATCGAAAGAGTGAGCACACACTCTCTGTATACACTTTTTGGCCTGGGTCTCTGACTCTGTGTGGTTACAGCATTGCTGAGGAGGTCTGTAATTAATCCTTTGGTGTGCTGAGTGGGCTGACCCCCCCCCCCCTCCCCCCATTACCCTCCTTGTGGCTTAATATTAATAGGGGCTTATCTGGACCCTCCTTTTACATTGAGTTTCATTGATATCAGACTTTTCACGCCACCCTGATATTGTCTGAATGGGAGCAGTACCCAGAGGAGTACTCTGAGGAGGAGACATATGAGGGACAGCAGGAGGCTGTCTTGGAGGACAATATAGTTAATGCTTTGGACGCTTCGGTCCAGTCCTCTGTGAACAGGGCTATGGAGACCACGGTCCCACAAACGGTTCAACAAGCCCTAGCAGCAGCCCTACGCCCTATCAGGAAGCAGCTGGAGGGCTTCGCTAAGAGACACGGCTATGACAAGCCGCAGAAGAAGAAAGCAGTGGCATCTACATCTGGCCAAAGCTCGTTTGACACTGCTAAGTGGCAACATGCACAAGCACTGGCGGAGTTACCAGCCAGCGAGGCAGCTGAACATTCATACGCAGAGGGCAAGGCTAAAGCCAAGCGTAAGGCCCATGCCGATACAGATACCGACACTAACACCACGAACACGGACACTGATACAGACACATCGGAGGAGCCACCTCGACCAAAAAAGGCGAAGACACCTCAGCCAACTGGGGCGACTCCTGTCAATACCCCATTCACCTTCGACCCTTCTGATATAATGCACCCCAGATCCTCTGAATAGGTGCCTCCCACCGCAGTCGCAGCATACCTACATGAGAACCTTAGGAAGAGTTTCCCAAGGGAGGTGTGCAATCGCCTCAAATTGGAATGTCCACGACCGGAACTCCCGGACAAGGTGGCAGATACGCCAGGGATTGATGCTAGCCTCTTGACCTTTCTTCACAAATTTTCTA
This sequence comes from Lissotriton vulgaris, assembly GCF_964263255.1. Taxonomy (NCBI): domain Eukaryota; kingdom Metazoa; phylum Chordata; class Amphibia; order Caudata; family Salamandridae; genus Lissotriton; species Lissotriton vulgaris. The sequence continues at coordinate 800,255,311 of NC_141691.1, forward strand.
AAGACCCTAAACGAGGTTTTGACCGAGCATGGAGAGGATGCCAGGACAAAATGCTGGATGTAGTGGGCCCCTTGGCCAAGATTCTGGAGACGGCCTTAGCGGCCAAAGAATCCTCTACCCCTGTAGATCCGGATGTTTTGGCAGGATGGACCCAGAGGGCCATATGCCTCATTGGCAACGCCAATTGTGCCATATCTGCCGAGAGACGAAAATCTCTCTTAATCAAAATGGACAGTAACCTGACCGAGTTGGCGGACGCAGAAATGGGACCCCTAGCAGCGGGTCAACTCTTTGGCGACAAATTCGTAAAAGACGTCTCAAAGTACGTCGGGACTTTCACGGCCTTGGATAAGGCCCAGACAGGGATCAAGAGAGCCCTTAGCCAGGGTGTTTTTAACAGGGCCGGACGAGGCGGGGGTCGCTAGTCAGCCGTGGAGGTCACCAAGGCTCCTAAAGAGGTGACTTTGGTCGTGGACGAAACGACTACGACTCCACCAGAGGCGGGACCTTCTATCCATCCATCCTTCTATCCTTCTATCCATCTCACCTTCTATCCATCTATCGTTCAACAAGGGACGATACCAGTCGAATAACAGAGCAAACTTCAAGGTTCAACAAAACACAGGTGAGCGTTTCAGACCTTTCTCTTCTTCCGTTGGGGGGTCGTACTCAACACTGCCTACAGCAGTGGCAGGATTTAACGCAGGACGTTTGGGTGTTACAGACAGTGCAGGGGTTTCACTTAGAGTTCTACTCTCATCCTGTTCAATCAGGTACACCTGCAGATCTCCATTTTACCCAACAAGATCGCAGTTTTATCGAGGCGGAGATCGCTGGGTTGCTGCAAAAGCAGGCGATAGCACCAGTTATAAAAGGGCCTTGCGGCTTCTGCAGCAACATATTTATTGTACAAAAGAAGGGAGGTGGGAACAGGCTGGTTCTGAACCTGAAGGATTTCAATCAATTTCTCACGTACAATCACTTCAAGATGGAGGGCATCCATCTTTTAACGGACTTGCTTCAAGAAGGGGATTGGATGGTCAGGTTGGACCTCGAGGACGCTTACCTTTCCGTTCCCATCTTCCCTGCGCATCGCAGGTACCTACAGTTCAGGTTGAACGGCCAATGGTAAGAATATTTGGCTCTGCCTTTCGGGCTCTCCTCAGCTCCTTGGTGTTTCACCAAGATAATGAAGCCGATTGTGGCTCAACTACAGGAGAGAGGGATACGTCTTATAATTTATCTGGACAACATCCTGATAATGGCTCTGAGTCAACAGGTTCTTCTGCAGTATCTCGCCCTTACGACGACGCTGCTTCAAACGTTAGGGTTTGTCATCAACCAAAGAAATCAGTGATCACTCCTACCCAGGTAATAGAATTCCTGGGTTTCACGATAGACTCGACATCGGCCCAGCTGTGCCTTCCGAAGGCGAAACTGAAGGATCTAAAGAAGGAGATCCGGAAGTTGTTGAACAACCAGACAGTAACTCTCAGGGCGATTGCCAGAGTGGTAGGGATTTTGGCCTCATCTGTCCAAGTGATATTCCCGGGCCCTCTTCACTACAGGGCCCTGCAAAGGCTAAAGATCAGACCTCTTCAGAAGGGACTGTCCTATTCGTACGTCATCCCTCTATCGGAGGAAGTACGGACCGAGCTACAATGGTGGCTAGGCCATGTGGACGCCTGGAATGGCAGAGCGATTTTCGGCTCCCAACCAGAAGTCATAATCGAGTCCGACGCCAGCCAGTGGGGCTGGGGGGCGCGCTGTGGAGACATCTCCACAGGTGGCAGATGGTCTCCACAAGAGCTTGCCTTGCATATAAATTGCTTGGAATTGCTCGCAGGGTCGTTCGCCGTGCGGACGTTATCCCTGAGGCAGACCTCTTGTTGTATCCTCCTGTGCATGGACAATGTGTCAGCAGTGAGGTACATCAACAAGTTGGGCGGCACGAGGTCGTCGCTTCTTGTGCAGATAGCCAAGGATTTTTGGCACTATTGCCTGAAGAATCAAATATCTGTAGTGGCAGAATACCTTCCAGGCCAGTCCAATCAAGTGGCGGACTGGAACTCGAGGTACCTCAGAGACTACAGCGACTGGAAGCTGTTTCCGGAGGTATTTCAGTGGATACAGACCATTTGGGGTCCATTCCAGACGGATCTCTTTGCCTCCAGACTAACATGTCAGCTTCCGCAGTTCTTCAGTTGGAGGCCGGATCCATTAGCGAAAGCGACCGATGCCTTTCTCCAGGATTGGTCGAAGGCGACCCAAAATGCCTTTCCCCCCTTCATGTTGATCCCCAGAGTGATGTCACAGGTGATCAGACAGTGGGTGGAGATAGTCATGGTGACTCCGTGGTGGACGTCCCAGTCGTGGTTCCCCAAGTTATTACAGTGGAGTTGCGATCTCCCCAGACTCCCTCCGGAGTAGGAGTTGCTATTGCTGGGCCCTCATCAGGAGCGGCACCCACTGATAGTGGAAGGCAGGCTTCAGCTGATGGCCTGGAGGCTTTCCGGGCGCAGTGGCAACTGCCAGGTGTTTCGGACAAGACTTCAGAGTTTATCAGGCAGGCATGGGCACCATCCACAAGAAAACGGTATTCCCCGGCCTGGAAAAACTGGGTGGATTGGTGCGTGGGACGACATTTGGATCCCATGGGGGCAGAGTTACCCCACGTGTTGAACTTTTTATCGGATAAAGCAGCGGAAGGTTTGGCTTATAGATCGGTGAACAATTTCAGGTCCGCGATTTCAGCGGGGCATGCCCAGATAGACGGGAAACCGGTAGGCATGCACCCAGTGGTGTGCAAGTTGCTTAAAGGTATTCGGGTGGCCAATCCACCTAAACCCAAGTATACAGGTTTGTGGGATGTTTCACTAGTTCTCGCATTGTTTAACAGATGGCCGGTCAACACTCTCTTAAGTAGGAAACAATTATCGGCCAAATTGGCCATGCTACTTTGCCTTTCTGCATGCAGATGATCGTCAGACGTGCGAGCTCTCGACGTTGCAGGTAGAGTATTCACAATGGTGACAGGGGAATTGCACGGATTGCATTTTTTGAGAGCCATCATCCCTCTGTCATCCTGGACCCAGATTCATGCCTAGAGGTGTTATTCTCCTAGCTGCCAATAGGCCACATGTCAAATGTAGGCCCTTCAGGCCATTCTGAATTTTTGGCCCTCTGTATTTTGAATGCTTGGATTTCATGGTCCATGCCTATAGTAAAAACCGTAAAACTACAAGTACCAGAATACAAAGGGCTGCTGTTTTTTAACACAAATTTTCTTCAATTTTCACTTTATACTCATATATATGGCATCCAACAGTGATTAGATCAGATGATGGTTTCTTATACGGTCAGTGGTCATAAGGATATATATCGGTTTACATTTGACAGAGTTAATCATTACAGTTCATCTTTTACATGCCAGTGCGATATGAACGGTTTGCGCATAGTGATCAAGATATACTTTTAAGGTGAGTAAGTTATAGAACACTAAACTTGTCCCCCTAACCATCCCCCTCCCACTTGCATGAAAATCCCTCCCACAAATAATGAAAAAACATTAACAAACAAAGCCGCTATGGTCTGGGTATCTGTTGTAGTATACATTCCAACCGGGTGATCAGGCTGGGGCAGTAGGGGCAGAGCGATAGAGAGCGGGGTGTATAATCAGTCAAAGTCCCAGTGCTCACATGTACTCTAGTGCCTAGGTAATGAGGCACAGGTGGACATGACTGGGGGGCGAGAGGGGGAGAAAGAGAGCCCCCAGTAGTCTGTCAACCCTCTGATTCGGTTGCAGAATGTGCTTTGAAATGTTCTAACAGTTGCACCCACTCCGTTGAAATCCGCTTTTTCCTCAGCCCCCTATACTCTTCGCATTGCAGTGCCTCACAGCTGGTTAAAGAGCCACGACTGGCTGATAATCTCATCTTTGATTCTTGTCCACTTGTAGCTTTAAAATGTAAAGTAAATCTGGTGAAAATCTAATTTGCACCGTCTTCAAAAGCATAGTTTTTCCTTGAAAGCCCTCTTAAGTGTCCCTAATTCAAGAAGATCCACAGCTGTCACAGACAAACACAAAGACAGCACAGAGGGCATGTGGTGCTAAAGCTCATGGCACATGCTTTATCAAGAAGATGCCCTAGCAGGCCTGCGATTTCTAAAGGTGGATGGGGCGCCAACTGGTGCAGTGGGTCAAAAGGGCTACTCACATTTCAAATGTTGGTGCAATACTGTGAGCAAATCTCTTGCACTTTTTGTGAATCACAAACACAAGCACAACAGGCCTAAGTGGGAACATTAAGTTAAAAATTGTGTACATTGTTAGGCCATTAATGGTACAGACTTGATAATGGGGCCACTTGGTTTACACTCGGCACGCCTGCAAAAAGGGGCCTCATATTTCTATACTGGTTCATAGTGGTACTGCTTGAATAAGTGTGGCTTACCTTTAATGGTATCAGAGGACTCCAGAATATCATCAGAAACACAGTGGTCAAGTCATGGGCTTTTCCTTTTCCTGACATTGCTCTCAGGTGTATTAGTCCTCTTGGTTAATCTGATGTAATGCAAGACTAGATATCCCAGAATACATAATTGTGCTTAAGGAAAGTCGGGTACTGCAAAGTAGCGCTTTTCCTGATACAGTGTTATCTGGCACTTTACTAGGTATCATTAGTGAAGTGGGAAGGCACAGGGAAAGTGCCCTATGCAGTCGGTGATTGTTAATTTCAAGCCCCAACTCCCATCTGAGCCAACTGTGATCTGCAACTGCTGTGAGAATACTTCAATTCATGAGGCCTCTACATTTAAAACTCCATAAACAGGAAGCAGTGGTCAAAGTAGGGTAAAAAAGTAGGAGAACTGTGGGTGGAGAATCAGAGGGCGAGAATAACCTGAGATTTAGGTCTGTGGGTGGAGTCAGAGGTGTAGCCAGAAAGAGCAAAACAGCCCTATTTTTACTACTTGTTTGGCATTTCACTGACCAGTTACAGCATATTACATTATTTAATTCAGCCAAGATTTACACATGTTTATTTAAGGTTAATATGAGTTATTGACATTAAAATATCTTCACAAAGTGGGATATGCTTCCATATACAGAATATGCAAAATATGTTTAAAAGTGGAATCACAAGCCATTTGTCTACAAGCCATGCAGTTTCTGTCATCAGCATTTCTCCTCCCTTTTTCCACAAGAGCAGCTCAAACATGAATATCAAAATATCCTAGTTTGCAAATGTTTTCCACTTAGTTATGCTTGTACTATATGTGGCAGTTAATAAATCATCTGCTGCATAATATAACAATTTCTACCAAAAAATTGATTGTAGCTCAAACGGATCAAAAATTGTGACTTATGTTGCTGCAAAGTGGAGGTCCCCTTGCAAAGGTTGACTGGTCACCTTTCTCCCTGCTGCATTTGTATATTACATAACACAAGAAAACTGATGGTCTAAATGCAAACAAAGGAAGGTATATGTAACCATAGACACAGAACAGAAGTAAGCCAAACAATCCACATTGAATGTTTCATCAATCTAGCTGTGAATAGAAATAAAAGGTTGATAGAGCCTTTGCGACTTCATGTCAGGAGAAACCCTGAGGAGGGCAGAAGAATAAGGATTTCCATCAACTGCCCTTGGTGGCCAGTGTCATCATTTGGAAAACCAAAGGCGCCCTATGTCACCTCAGCTCTTCTGGCAATGAGCCAAACGTTGGTAGACTAGGCGTATAGTGACAAGGAAGAAAAGTGCAGTGCAAAGAATATAAATGTGAGTGAATTAAAAAAGTTACAACAGTGGTCCAAAACCCTTTATTGATGACCACTGGTGGACTTATTAAAAAATACAGTGTCGGTTTCGAACAAATCTACCGAAAATGGTCTACTAGTTTCAGCCGCTATGGATATAAGAACCCCGGCTTTCTTCAGGACCTAATTAGTTTTGCTACTGCATTAAGTATGGTGATAATAGAAAAAACTAACAAATATCACAGTGATAAATGTATGTGACCAATCACAATACCTCCATACAGGATGGTTGATACTTCATACCTGAAAGAATAAAACAAGCATCAAGAGCAAAATCCACAGTGTGGGTGCTGTCTCATTTATTGCCTACTGGACTGTTCTGGGTTGTCACATAACATTACAAAAAAGATAATGCACTCCCCTATCCTGTATGAGGTAAAAAGCCTCACCTCACCTGGCTCTGACTCAGGTCGAGAAGGAGGCACCGCCCTGCAAAATGAGAATAACAAGTACAGGACACAGCAATAAGCCTCACATACAATCAATTATATGTAAGGACAAACTATTCTAATAAGGCTAGTTTCTAAAAATAAAATCCAAATGAAAAGAAAAGAGTTCCATCTGTCCTCAGAGTCAAATATGTAATAAATATAAAGTACGTATATAAAGTTCCATCCAAACCAATGTGGAATACTAAGTGAGACTGCTATGACAGACTCTCAAGCGTTCGACATAGTCAAGACATCATTCAGGGTCCCAAAAATACTTATTTCTATCCAGAAATAGCATTAGTAAGAGCAAATATATACAAAGGCAATGAATGAGACCGCACTCACACTGTGGATTTTGCTCTTGATGCTTGTTTTATTCTTACAGGTATGAAGTATCAACCATCCTGTATGGAGGTATTGTGATTGGTCACATACATTTAACACTGTGATATTTGTTAGTTTTTTCTATTATCACCATACTTAATGCAGTAGCAAAATTAATTAGGTCCTGAAGAAAGCCGGGGTTCTTATATCCATAGCGGCTGAAACTAGTAGACCATTTTCGGTAGATTTGTTCGAAACCGACACTGTATTTTTTAATAAGTCCACCAGTGGTCATCAATAAAGGGTTTTGGACTACTGTTGTAACTTTTTTAATTCACTCACATTAATATTCTTTGCACTGCACTTTTCTTCCTTGTCACTGTACGCCTAGTCTACCAACGTTTGGCTCATTGCCAGAAGAGCTGAGGTGACATAGGGCGCCTTTGGTTTTCCAAATGATGACACTGGCCACCAAGGGCAGTTGCTGGAAATCCTTATTCTTCTGCCCTCCTCAGGGTTTCTCCTGACATGAAGTCGCAAAGGCTCTATCAACCTTTTATTTCTATTCACAGCTAGATTGATGAAACATTCAATGTGGGTTGTTTGGCTTACTTCTGTTCTGTGTCTATGGTTACATATACCTTCCTTTGTTTGCATTTAGACCATCAGTTTTCTTGTGTTATGTATTAGTAGGTTTGGGGATTAAAACTGTTGAGTCTTTAAATATTCTCCCTAGGACCCCCCCCCCCCCTCTCTCCCTCCTTGGGAGTTGAGTATTGTGTGTTTAGCATTTGCATATTACACAGGTACTAATGAGGCAAAATCTTTGCAGAGGATGTATAAAAATGTCAAAATAATAAAGTATCATAAAATGTACCAAATTATGCTGCAGCCTTTCTTTTGCTGCATATTTTAGTAAACACATTGACATAATGTTGTCCTCCATTGCTGCATAATTCCAGTAGCCCCAAACCAGGCAGCACAAGCTACAAGTGCTTGTGTGTGAAACAGAGAGACCATCAAGTTTGTGAACTTAGTGTGGTGTGCATACAAATCCTGCATTGCCAATCCTTGGTGAGTTGCACTACTACTGCTGAAAAAGGCCAATGGAGGTACCAAAAGGTATGCTACTTCAAATGCCTCCATCCTGGGAGCAGTGGGGAAGGGTAGGTCGGCCGACAGGCTCAAAATTGGAGCAGAGACACCATTCACTGTGTCTTTTTACTCCGCTGCAACTGATGAGGCATATTTTTATACCTAATTAGGTCGCCTCTTTTCCCCAAGGGTAGTGTCCCTGGGGGCCACCAGTGGTAGGTAGTGTTGCATTTTACCACTCACGTGTAGATAGTTTCACTTTTATTCACGTGGTCCTGAAGAATCGCCCATGATCACTCCTTGACAACTTTAGGCGAGAAACATGTTGACCTCCAGGGAGTTGAGCATTCGTTTTGTTACATTATAACAAAAGAATTACCCCTCCCTTTTGACTTTTAATCAGGTTGGGTCCCTCGCAGAATAAAGTTCACTACAGAGGACTCCCTTACCTGTTTTATCACCACTTCAGACATCTACACTCACTTAGGCCCCTCACACCCACGTCATCCTTACGGCAAGGAACAAAAGATCTCAGATAAAGAGTCCCTTTAAGAGTGCCCATCGGGTATTGCAGCGCCGGCCCGACGAGGAGCAGGCCCAAATGATAAAGCATGACACCTAGATTGCTGGGTGTGTGAGGGCACTAGTTCCACAAGGAGGATTCCCCCTCCTCACGACCTGTAGAACCTGTCTTAGTATTTATCTTGTGAGTTATTAATACATCACTTAGGAACTTCATACCCTTCTTTTGTTCACTTTAAATGCCTGACCTCAAGACTGGAGGTGAACGTCAGTATGGATTGTGGGGTAGAGGCCTTTAAGGTTAACCCACACTTGCTACCATTGGGGTCCACCAGCTGGTGCTAAGACACCAGGGCTTCTAAGGGCTATTGGGTCTTCTCAGGTTTAGCATGGGAATGTGTTAATCAGGAGAGTGTTCTGATGGACTGGTCATGAAGGCTGAACCTTGTTCTCTAGTTCCAAATTCGGTACCTTTGGCCAGAGTGCCACATCCTCTCCCCCACTGAACATAATACTGCCCCACTGAGAGAAACTCGCACTGCCTTCAGCTACAACCCAGTTGTGCTGCAACTCAATTCAAATTATGCACTAGACAAGAGTAATACCCTGCCTGAACAACATGGAAATAGCAAACACTCATAGGGAATGCACGTCTAAGTAATCGATGTGAAATGTAAGCAGGAACAACATGGTTACCTAAATGCTTTTACACTCATTATTCAGAAATCTGTGAGTGGTTGAAAAAGTACAGGACATGACTACAGTGCCCGGAAGGGACCCGTTTCGATGTCCATTGCTTATAGCCTTACAAAACGTAAGTGGCCATATGTAGGTAGCCCAATTGCGATCGCAAATGCAGAAATTCCCAGAATTTCAGCATTTGCGATTACAATTTGGGCAGTGTGCTATGTAGCACACAAAAACCCACACGCAAAATAAGGAATCGCTAAATTTGCGAGTACTTATTTTTTGACAGCATTTAACACCTTGGGTGCTTGAGAAGATCCTCTGCTGTGCTGAGCCATAATGGAAATGGGTGTGGTCATGACGAGCTCAGCTCGTCATGAGCACACAAGAGGTATACCTCATGACGAGCTGAGCTCGTCATGAGCATCGAAGGGGATAGGGAATCCCAAATTGCGATTCCTTAAATGCATTGTAGGAAGCACCCAAGTTGTGCGATTTTGGCTTAAGGAATCGCAAATTACCACCAACTTCAGGTTGGTGGTAATTTGCGATTTCTTTGAAAAATGCACTTTTTCTGCATTTTTCAAAGTGCCATGTAGCGCACATACATGCCCTTAGCGCATGTATGTGTGCCACATATGCACACATGTTTATTTCGGTGGGTGTAAAAGGGTGTCCTATTGACACCCTTGTAACCTTGAAATTGTATTCTCAATCTGCGATTCTCTAATTGAGAATCGCAAATTGAGAATGTCTTCCCATTCATTTCTAGGGCCTTTTAGCCTATAAGAATGAATGGGAAGGTATTCCTTATTTGCGAATCTCAATTTGCGATTCGCAAATAAGGAATAGGTGGTATTCATAAAATATTTTGCTAATCCTACCTACATTGCGTTTTGCAATTCTCTAATTGCGATTCCCTGAAAATCGCAATTTGAGAAACGCAAAACACATATTACCTACAAATGGCCCAAGGAGTTTTGTTTAAAAAGACCACATCCCTGAACACAGTGCCGCCGTACCCATTTTATAAGCTAAAAAAACGTTGTAAAATATCATGTTAAACATTTTCCACTCCACCCATCAACAAGGTATTGCAGTCCCTCCAGAAATGATGCACTGCCCCACCCTGGGAATTTTATTTTATTCAAAGAAAGAAGATAAAAAGAAAGTAGCGCTTCACTGGCAAACTATGTTAAGTGGCACTAATGTGTGTGGGTGTGAATAACACCAAACTGGCTGTCTGTGACCACTCTATTGCTTTATTTAGTTATTTCTTTTACGTATTTTGATCCTTTTTTCTCTCGGTCCCGAGGTTGCACTGTGGAATAGAAAAGGACGACATTTCCAGCCAAAGTGTTACATTCTTTTTTGGTTCTATTTCATAGTGGAACAAATAAAAGAAAGGAGAGGCAAGAGCTGTCTCTTGAAATCACGCAAGTGAGGAGGAGCAAAACAGGAACAGAAAGAGAGGGAGGAATAAAGACAGAGAGAGTGGAGGAGGGGAGGGGGGCTGCTGCCAGCGGCAAGCAGGAGAAATGCACACTGTCCGTGCTTTTTCTGGTTAGGATGGAAAAGAGAGAGAGTTTTTTTAGGTAGAGCCTATAGCGGCAGCGCGCATCCGCTACTCGCTTTGCGAGGCATGCAATATTCAGTATGGAGTGGAGGCTCCGTGGAAGCTCAGCTCACTGTACGCTCATATTCTCCATTGACTGGAGTCTTAAATGCTGCCTCCCGATTGGTTTTAGGCTTGTTAATCCCTCCTTATGACAGCCATATTGTCATTTGTATCCATCCATGGCTACTGGCCCCTTTACTTCTACTATTGCCCTTTAGTATTGTGAGCACTACTTTCCTCCTGTGCCTCCCCTCCCTCATTCCGTAGTTTCTCAGTCATATGAGGTGTGGCCATTTTAAGACATCACGTATGGCATAATGGGGTCAATCCTGTGTATTTTTGCGCTTGGGTGGTGATGGAGGTGTCCTTACAGCTCCCAGCAGAGCTGTGCTGTATGGAAAGACCTCTTCTCTCGCTTTTTTTGGCTGCAGGGGTTGTTGCTGCTTTCATTGGGGGGTTCTCCTTCCCTTTCCTTGCTCTCGCAGGTTTTTTACTCCTGGATTTACCCCCTGCATTGGGTGGTGCATCCTTTAATGGGAGGTCGTCCTCGCACTTGTTCCACTGTAGCTGCCCCCGGTGTGCCCTGACCTTTCAAAAGGTGCCCGCTGAAATGCAAGTAGGTGTGAATGCTGACTCTACCTGGAGTGCTCAGCTGCTCTTGATTGCTCTTTAATATGAGTTGTCTCCTTGAGTGAGACTGAAGCTCTTGGTTTTGAGACTGAGTGTTATGAATTTTTATTGCAGTGACCTCCCGCGACTCAGCGGCATCAAGCGATGCTGGGTTTGTTCTGGTATTACCATCTGAGACTGAGCTGCCTCCAGCCCTTGCTGAAGTTTATTGTACCCGTGAGTGAGCATCCTTCGGTAGCTGCTAGCTTATGGTGTCCAGAGACTGAGCACGCTCTAGAGGCTGCCGACTTTATTGTACTGAGAGACTGAGCTACATTCAGCTTCTGATGAGTTTATTGTACCGGCGACTGAGCTGCCTCCCGTGTCTGCCGGGATTGCTGTGTAAATCGCATGTGAGACATCCCTTCCTCTAGCAGCTGCTGAGTTTTTTTAGGTCGAGCCTAGCAGCACAGCATGCCCTGCTCGCTCTGGGAGACTGCTGTAGTAGACTATGGGAAAGAGGCGCGCCCATTGGCTTGTGTCATTGTCTTTCGTAAATTCTGCCTTCCGATTCATTAATAGGCTTGAGTAGTCTCTCCTTAGTAAGGCCTTGTCTTCAGCTGTATCCTCCCATGGTGGCTGACACTTTTTCTTTAGTTGTTACACAGGACCTGTCATTTAGTCTGTAAGCACTATTTACTTAAGTGATTTTCTCTTACTGCAGGCCGGACATGGGCTGCTTTGGCTGAAACAGCATGTGTTTAATTAAGCAGCACTGCTGCTCCCATAACAGGGGCACCTGCTTTCAGTCACTTTAATCCATCATTATCTCGTCTGTTTCAACATCCCAAGTAAAATGAATTTAGCATTGATTAGCGAATTAAGTCAGGAGAATTCCAGGTAGCACATAATCCTGTGCTAATGGGCTGAAGCTGACAAAAGCACATCTGTGTTACATGTCTTCTGCACTGATGCCACCTGACAGGTTGTTTTCGAAAGCCTGTTTTATTAACAACAAACCACCACCAATACCACCACCACCACCAATACAACTACCACAGCCAATACCACCATCACCAATACCACCAATATCACCACCAATACCACCACTAATACCACCACCACCACAAATATCACCACCAATACTTCCACCACCAATACCTCGACCACAGCTAATACCACCACTATTGCCAATACCACCACCATCACTGCCACTACCACCACCAATACCACCACCCATACCACCAACACCAATACCACCAACACCATCACCAATACCACCACCAATACCACCACCACCACCACCAATACCTCACCCACAGCTAATACCACCACTATCGCCAATACCACCACCACCACCAACACCAACACCAACACCACCAACACCAACACCACCAATACCACCACCAATACACCACCAACACCACTGTCCGCACTATCTGAGGCTAAGACTTCGAAAATACAGCAACAAGAGAGTATACAGATCAAATGACCAGAATTTTCTGTCATTCCACGATTTGCTTAGGCCAGGACTAGAGACCGTTCCTTTTCGGTTAAAACTACCACTCTGTGGAACACTATGCCGGAACATCTAAGGAAGATCAACTCTAACTAAATGTTCAGGAAAGCATTAAAACATGGCTCTTTGTTCTCCCTTAACACTTCACTACCGGTTTCTCATGCCCAGGTCAACCCGCACTACTAGTGCCGGGACACCTTCGTTGGAAGTAGCCGTGCGCTTTTCAAGCTATTATTAACTAACAGGAATTTACCAGGTGCACTAAAAACTATTCCCAGATGCCCCATGTTGGTTACACAGGCTAGGAACGATTATGAGATGGCGACCAAGAATAGCAAAAACAAAGTTCTAAGGGAACGCTGGGACAAGTTGTCCGATGCCGCAAACCTGAAAAACCACAAGGAAAACAAGGGAACCCTACTCACTGTGGAACCAGGGTGCATACTAGATATCAGAAACAGTGGTTCCAGTGGTGCATTTAATGTATGATTAATATTCAATACAACACATGTTAATCAATAACACATTAAGGGTTGTTCAGGGGATGTCAGAAAGAAAAACAAACACTCTGTACATTTTTATTTCAACCATCATTGGTATTGTATTTTATCAGCAATTTATGAGTATCTCTATACATATAGTGTTCCAAGTAAAAAGTGCGAAAGTGTCCCATGTGTAAAGTGAGAACCAAGAAAGTACATAAGAATACAGTAAGGTGACAACAAGTGCAACATACACGGTTTCTTCAGGGAATATTATACAAGGGAAAGAAAACGACCAATGAGACAATAATTGTAACAGCAATGAATATCGACGTGACTATCTACGATCATAAGCACTGTTTTGTAGGGTTCGTTCTCTAGGGGGCGTCGACGGCGTTTCGACCCTGGAGGGATAAAGCGTCTCGTCAGGACTGAGGGGATGTGGGACGTCTGGATCTTGACAAGCTCAAACACTAATTTCAAGTGACCACCATGCATGAATAGCAAAGATAAAGACACTTACAGTGGACCCGGCCGGGTACACTGTAGTGGTGCAGTCGATGATATCTGGGTCTGTGCGGGGGCAGGATGCCGGTTACAGAGGCAGGATGTGCCAGTGGGATTATCAAGCTGCACAATGGCAGGCCGGGATGATGCCCGGGGTGATTTGGCGCGATCGCTCCTGTAGTTTCTCTCGGTCCAACTGCACGCATGGTGATCACTTGAAATTAGTGTTTGAGCTTGTCAAGATCCAGACGTCCCACATCCCCTCAGTCCTGACGAGACCCTTTATCCCTCCAGGGTCGAAACGCCGTTGACGCCCCCTAGAAAACGAACCCTACAAAACAGTGCCTATGATCATAGATAGTCACGTCGATATTCATTGCTGTTACAATTATTGTCTCATAGGTAGTTTTCTTTCCCTTGTAATATATTCCCTGAAGAAACCGTGTATATTGAACTTGTTGTCACCTTACTGTATTCTTATGTACTTTCTTGGTTCTCACTTTACACTTGGGACACTTTTGCACTTTTTCCTTGGAACACTATATGTATAGAGATACTCATCAATTGCTGATAAAATACAATACCAATGATGGTTGAAATATAAATGTACAGAGTGTTTGTTTTTCTTTCTGACCTCCCCTGAACAACCCTTAATGTGTTATTGATTAACATGTGGTGTATTGATTATTAAGCAAACCTGAAAAACTGCAACATCTTTTGGGCGGCAGTGTGGGAAGTGCGTTCCATGGGCCAGTTAATGACGTCAATTGGCTGTAATATAACCAGCGACGCATGGGTGGATCATTTCACAGCTATTTATTCTGCCCCATCCCCACGGACCCAATTCCTACCCTTGATAACCGAATACCGATCGATATTAGCATCGTAGAAGTAACGGAAGCAATCAATCATAGCCTAGGCAATAAAGTGCCCGGCCCGGATGGATTACCAATAGATCTAATTAAATGGAACCCGGCCTTTTGGGCCCCCCTGCTTCTGAACATTTTTAATAATTCGACACTGGCAAAGATACCTGACACATGGGCCAAAAGTATAATAGTTCTGATCTTTAAGAAGGGCGATAGGTCACTTTCGTGTAACTATCGCCCCATCTCCCTAATAGATAACACTCTCAAAATTTTAGGTAGAGTCCTTTACAATAAAATCATAGATTGGACAGAAGCAAGTAACATCTTAGACCCTTGTCTATTGGGGTTCAGGAGAAAAGTAGGAACCAAGGAGCAATGCCTCAATCTGAACCTATATATATTTACAAAAAGGGGTGGTGAGGGACAGAGTCTCTGAATTAAACAGAATACTCTCACCCAGTCAAAAGATCAGGGCTAGATCCAACACCGTTTTTTAGCTCACTGCACCATCCCAGTTTCAGAACCTGGCTGTATGCAAATTAGTCTGTTCCTGTCCCAGTGCATGATGGGAACAGGGCAAACCAAACTACAAAAGCCAATTCTTACACTGGGAAGGAAACAAGCTACCGGGGACCGGTTTCTGGCATTTCAGCCTCTTCGGCCCGGCTTGCTTGAATCCTGATGGTGCAATGAGCAAGGGACTCACATCTGAGTATACCCTTCCACGCTTAGGGTGGACAAAAATATTTACAAAAAGGGGTGGTGAGGGACAGAGTCTCTGAATTAAACAGAATATTCTCACCCAGTCAAAAGATCAGGGCTAGATCCAACACCGTTTTTTAGCTCACTGCACCATCCCAGTTTCAGAACCTGGCTGTATGCAAATTAGTCTGTTCCTGTCCCAGTGCATGATGGGAACAGGGCAAACCAAACTACAAAAGCCAATTCTTACACTGGGAAGGACACAAGCTACCGGGGACCGGTTTCTGGCATTTCAGCCTCTTCGGCCCGGCTTGCTTGAATCCTGATGGTGCAATGAGCAAGGGACTCACATCTGAGTATACCCTTCCACGCTTAGGGTGGACAAAAATATTTACAAAAAGGGGTGGTGAGGGACAGAGTCTCTGAATTAAACAGAATACTCTCACCCAGTCAAAAGATCAGGGCTAGATCCAACACCGTTTTTTAGCTCACTGCACCATCCCAGTTTCAGAACCTGGCTGTATGCAAATTAGTCTGTTCCTGTCCCAGTGCATGATGGGAACAGGGCAAACCAAACTACAAAAGCCAATTCTTACACTGGGAAGGAAACAAGCTGAACCTAATCATTGGCAAATATGCCATAGCTAAAAAATCTCCGGTTTATATGGCCTTTATGGATTTGTCCACAGCTTTTGACCTAGTCAATAGGTCAAAGCTGTGGGCAATCCTTTTGGAGGGAGGTTTGGATGAAGCCTTGGGTAATTTTCTGGCCTACCTGCACAGAGACCTTAAGGCCCAAGTGAGAATAGGGGCGGGGGGGGGGGGGGGGGGGGAGGTTTCAGGACCCATCAATATTGGCAGGGGAGTCAGACAAGGCTGCGTGTTGGCCCCCCTGCTTTTTATTACATACATCAACAGCATGAATGCCTCCCTGAAATCGGCCACCCAAGATTTTCCCTATATTAACAAAACACCCATTCCGGTGCTGCTTTATGCTGACGATGCAGTTTTAATAGGTCGTACACCAAATTCCCTGCGCCTCCTTGTCCAAAATTATAACATTTTTATGAAAAATTTAGACTTATGAGTCAATTTACAAAAATCATTTTTAATGAGCAGCGGCCCGGGCAAGCACGATATACGCCCTATTATAATAGATGGCCATAAGATGACAGTGGTAAAATCTTTTGTATACTTGGGATTGGCCTTTGCTGTGAACGGCTCCTGGAGTGAGCATTTGGCCCACGCCAGGAGCAAGTTCTCAAAGGCCACCAACTCAATATTAAATCTACCTCGCCCTAAGATTACGGACGCAGTATTAGCTGTTCAAAAGATTTACAAACTCCAGTGTACCCTGGTAGCCACATATGGCGCCGAGATATGGGGGGCAGTCAGCTGCTCAGTTATACAGCAGGAGGAGAACAGGTTTTGCAGGAAATTATTGAATGTCCCAATCTCGACCTCCCATTACATATGCCACAAAGAGCTCAACATTATTTTTTATCACGGATTTTATTAGGGCTCGCCCGGCACTCATGTGGATTGCAGTATGGAAGAATGAAGCAGCGTCCCTGACACTGATGATTATTAAGGACTGTCTAGGTTGTGCTAGAAGCTCAGAAATCCCATGGCTGAGTGGTGTGCTGAGTAGTTTACATAGTATAAATATGGAAAGTATTTTCTGGGATACAACACTAGTTGCCTCAGTCGCAAAAAAAGAAATACAGAATGCTCTGTTCTCCCTTTATAAGATTGAGCGGGAGGAGGCAGAGGCAAAGAAAATAACTGTGTGCAACTACATGGATATTGAACGGTATAGTCACCCAGTCCACTTGTATCTGTCCTTATCAATGAGCCGATGGGAAATGAGTTTATTATTCCGTTTAAGAGCTGGCACATTTAATACTCTGCTTCCCACTTTGCTATAGTCCTGACTTAAATTCAAATTTGTGCCCCTTGACGGGAGGAGTGAGCAAACTATTAAGCACTTTATATTTATCTGCAAATACTACACTAAATATTTTAAACAGTTTTTAAGCCCTTATTTTAACAAAATAAGACCAATTAGTTTAGAGGCAGCATTTCGATCTATGTTAGCATTAGAAGATGTGGATCTTATCTTTCGAACCAGCACTTTTTAAAAAACTGCAGTAAGGGCGCGCATAACCATGATCGATGTATGACACTGTTATAAATTGTTTCTGTACTGTTTCCTTATTGCTTTTTTATTTTAAAATTTGTATGTACTGTCTTGATGTATAGTTTTTATACAAAGCCACTTTTGGATCATATATTGGACATTTGTAATTTACCTTAAATCTTACGTGCAAATTTCTTGAGATGTATCTGTTTTTTTTGCTTTTATGGGTACTATTGTACCCGAATAAAGTTGAACTGAACTGAGCTATTATTATTATTATTATTATTATTATTATTATTATTATTATTATTATTATTATTACCACCACCAATACCAACACCACCACCAACACCACCACCAATGCCACCTTCACCAATACCACTTCCACCAATACCACCACCACCAATACAACCACCACCACCTCAGCGCCTCTCGCTCACTAGTAATGACAAGGGCACTGTACGAGGCCGGAGCTGCAGCTGAGACCATCGCTCCCTCCCTACATGCCTGCCATAAAGCACAGCCCGCCCTGCACCAGGAGGTAAAGCCAGGGCCCTGTTATAGCTGGAGTGCATTTTATTAGGCCAAAGACAGCAATGACATTACGCAAGGCCACCCTGCACACTCAAATCACGGAGAGGGGAGGAAATACCCCTCCTCCCACTGATCCTCCTGATCTGCAAAAGTGTAATCACGGAGTGAAAGGTGTGGGAGCACTTTGTTAGTGTTTATAGTTCGTATCCTATGCAACTCTCACTTTACACTTTGTGTCTGTGTAATTTACAACACTTACACATCTTCTTCACTGCACTGTTTATCACTGCTTTGAAGCGGTCACAGGCCGGTCTCTTCCTCTGATATTTACAATCTAAGGCCCTTTATTGCAATGCAATAGGTCTTGCATTTGCGAGAGTTTAAGCTATTAGTATTGTAAATTATTTACAATGCCTTTTATTTATGTTTTAAAAACTAAAACATAAACAAAATGCATTGTATTTTACAATGCCAAAGGATTAAACTTGTGTGAATCCGAGACCTATTGCATTGCAAATGCTTGTTTCCTTCTCTGCCCTTGCCAGAGCAGCTGAGCCTTACCTATGGGATTTGGCTATTACTGGTGAGGGGGGGGGGGCTCTGTGACTAGAGGTAGGTTACAGGTCAAGTGCAGGGCCATTATAGATAGCGGTTTCGCGTGCTAATGACCCACCGAATCACAGGAGGGAGCGGGGAAATAATTTTGTCCCCTCGTCCCCCATGTCCCCCGACTCCAAAATCTAGGGGGATATATCCCCTGCTTCCCCCACACATCCTACGACCATGATGCAATAGGTCTTGCATAAATGCTAGTCTTATTGCATTGTATGTTTATTGACATGGGCGTAGGAAGTGTGGGGGACGCGGGGGACATATCCCCCCCAGATTTTGGAGTGGGGGGGACACGGGGACAAGGGTGGGGGAGACGAGGGGACAAAGGAATTTCCCTCTCCTGTGAATCGCAGGGTCGTTAGCACGTGAAAGCGCATAATGGCCCTGCACTTGACTTGTGACCTGCCTCAAGTTACCTGTTATCAGCTGCATGCCTGATAGGGCTAAAAGGGATTAACACCCCCTCCCCCTCTCCCTTCAACCCCCTTCTGCCTCGTTGTGTGTCTCAAGCCGGGGCTGCTGCAGCTCGTGTTGCTGTGCGCTCGGCTGGACAGTGTCTGGTGTCCGCCTCTGTCTCTGCTACACACACGTTTTTCACACGTCTTTAAAAGACCATTTACATTCATTTGGAACTGGTTAAGAAGGCTTTGTTGTTTTGTTAACTTATTCCAGAACCCCCTGTGTCCCCACTCCGCCTATTCTCTATTCCTTACTTTTATTTTTACTGTCACAGTAGGAGAATGCATTTAATGAAAAGGCATCTCACAAGTAGGGATGCCACCTTTCCAAAAGAAAAATACCTTCCATTTGTTGTTTGCAGAGTCCGCAAGTGAACTTTTTGTTGAGAATATATTGTTGCTTAATTTTATTTTTTGTTGTAATTTAGTCTTTAATGTTGGTTATTCAGAGCTACGACACTGCTTTGTTGGAATCTTTTAAACCTGAATAACTATTTTCCTGTGGGGGCATTCATTTTTAAACTCTGAGTACAATTCTAACTGTTTTAAAAATGTACACGCTTTTGTTTTACTTGTATACTGTGATCATTATTGCTTAGCCTCAAAATCAGTGTTCATCCGTTGAAGTGCTTGCTCTTCCACATGCAAAGCGCTGTCACATTTTATGTTGGTTTTCGGGGGCACATGCATCAATATTGCATTTTGCGATTCCTTAATTGCGAAAAATAAGGGATCGTAATTAAGGAATTGCAAACTGCAATGCATCAAGAAATCGCTATAAAAATTGCGATTTCTTAAAATTCCTTTATTGCGATTCTCTAATTGAGAAACGCAATTAAAAAAATACCTCTCCATCCATTCCTATGGGCCTAGAGGCCCATAGGAATGAATGGAAAGACATTCTTAATTTGCTATTCACCATTAGAAATTCGCAAATTAAGAATGCAATTTCAAGGGTGCAGGGGTGTCCAAAGGACACCCTGTTGCACCCCTGAAATCTGCTTAGAAGTACATTTTGCACACTCACATGCCCCAAGGGCATGTGTGTGTGTAAAATGGAACTTTGAAAAATGCACTTTAGTGCATTTTTCAAAGTTTTCACAAATTACCATGAAGGTCAACTTCATGGTAATTTGCTCCCCTTACCATGAAAAAATTAGGACCTTGGCATAGTGGAAGTTATTTCTGACATAAGACATTTGAAAAAATTCAGATTTACTCCTAAAAAAGCCAGGCCTCCTTGGTGCACCTTGAAAGTACTGGAATATTTTATGAATGCCTCATAAGGGTCTGCCACATTTTAGAAATTTGATCCCACAAATTTCAAAACATTGTCAGGGAAGAAGTCAACTCTCTCTTAAATCTTCTACAAGAAACTTGGTAAATTGTTTTGCTTGCTGCAATCAGGGGAAAGTATCCCACCCCACCAATTACATGGATGTTTTTCCTCATATAATGGCTATAAGGTTAGGTCTGACCCCGTTTCAGGAAATGCTTGTGTTGCCCCATTGCTGGGAGCTTGACCGGATTTAGGGCGGTGGGACCTGTTGCAGCCGCACCTCGAGTTGACTTTGGTGAGGGACACTGAGTTTAAAAATATTTTTTTGGTTTAAAAGCAAATTAACTTCCTTGTGCATCAGGCAGTTCTCAGGCAACAATAAAAATGTCACGATAACTAGTGATTAATGTTCCTACTAGTGAGAGTTCGAAATTTTGTCTAGTGAAAGTTTTGGCTCATCGTAAAGTAGTGCGGAGGGTTAATGTGGCTGCTGCAAAGAACATGTACCATGCAGATCACAAAACTGAGTGAACTATGAGTAGCACTATAAACAATAGCCATGATTTTTCCACATTTGGTCTAAGTACTTTATGAATGCAAATAACAATAAAGCATAATGTGACTATATTCCTGCCTTTCTCAATATTTTTCTTCAAAACTATCCGATTATATTCGTTTACGGGGCGTACGGTCTCATGCAATGGGCGATTTGTATAGGGACTCCGGAAAGTCCACAAGGTTGTCCCTGTCCCCCCCAGAAATTTAGTGTCTCCTACGCCCCTGTTTATTGATACCGCCGTGCTATGTATCTGTTGCTGTTTTTATTTTATCCTTTTTAGTAAGACAAGAGGTAAATTGTACTTTTATGGTTGTAACAAACCAAATAAAGTTTGTTTTGACTGACTGACTGCATTGTAAATGCTTGTTTGCTTTGTCACTAGTTGCCATCTGGTACCACACCCTTTGCTCCGCATTCGCTGGCTTTCCACGGTACATCTGTAATCGGAAAGGGCAAGGTTCTTCAGGGGGGGTTATTTGAAGAGGCCCTAACTAGGCCACCAACACCCTGCTCGCCCTGTTTGAGCATCTTGGCGTGAAGGGGAATAGAGCTGTGTGGGCAAGGCCGGGTGCGCTTTCAGGCACCGGGACCACGATAAAGCTTTGCAGGTCTGAGTACGGAAACCCCGGGCAGCTGCAGCACAACGCAGAAACCAGTGGAAGCAACAGCGAGCAGCCGAGACACAGGTGAGGTAACTGGCACTGGCGTAACGAAAACTGAGGGGGCCTCCCTACACGGTACGTAGAGGGGGCCCCCTCCGGGTTCAATCATGAGCTCTCTGACCAGACTGCAGTGCCGAGGGGGCCCCTTGGAGCTTGGAGCCCCCTCTCCCCTGCACCGCGTGGGCTGCGGGGACCTGTGTTACGCCCCCGGTAACTGGCCTCCTCGTCCATAACTGTTCATTTTAACTCGTGTCGTTTCTGCGCTTTTTTGTGTGCAAATGTGCCTTTATGAAGCTCTTGAAATCAGGTCCCCTGGGATGACAGGCAATAATGTAACCACAGAGGCCGCATCTCCTCCCCTTCCATGGTTCAACCTGCTCGCCCTTTTTTTTTTTATTCCGATAATCCACGTTTGTCTGTAGTTGCGTTGGCCTCGGTAGTGTAATCTGTAAGGGTGTATAATAATAACGTGCATATGTAAAACTGAAGCCCGTTTCTTGCAGGCCTTTTGATATCAATGTACTTGTCTGTGGCCGATGAGAGATCAGTTTCAGAACCCCCTAAAATACAACTACCCTATTATATCACATCACGGTCAGAATCACTCCTTTTTAAAGGCTTGCATTTTTGGTCACTAAGGAAAGTGAGGCCAAGATAAATCAATTTACCATGATCACACAATGAGTCCAAGTAAAAAAACGGGATTTAACACAACTCTTCGAGTTGCACAATCGATGGTTTAAGATCTAGACCAAAAATCTCATTCTAATATTTCCACTTTTGTATGGATTTTTGCATTTATTTTATGTAAATGACTAAAGTGGTTATTTCCTGAACACTTAATACCTTGAGCTGTGTGTATATGAAAAGCTCAGACTGTTACTCTTGATACCCGCTGTTGTATGTGGGTGAATAAGAACACAAAGCGTAACTATATGGAGTACATGCCTTGTGGGGCCAAAGGTCATGGCAGGATACCACAGAAGGGCTGAAATAAGGAGAGACGCAAGAAGTTGCGTGATAAAACCTTGACAGCCCTCTGCAAGGTACTGGGGGGGGGGGGGGGGGGGGAGGGGGGGGGCCTCCACAATCAAAATCGTAATGATTGTAGGAAAAGTTATCTTTTCCCTTTGTTTTGACCATTACTGTGAGTTTTAAGATGAAATTGTACATTTTTTCAGGGACACTTTTGTACACTGCCCCTAACAACAACAAAAAACAGGACCAGGTGGTCTCAGTAAAGATGGCACGTGGTTCCATACATATTTTAGCCAACGGCAAGTTCGGATTTTAGGTTTTATTCTTAAAATGATTTAAATGAAACTTGAAATCTGGTGGTGAATAGTGATGATGATTAAAGCGCAAGGAGGGACTCAGAGCCACGCCTAGAAAGTGGAAACTTGGCAGTCCGGCCCTAGAAGTGAATGAATGTCTTTTCAACCTCTTGACAGTGCAAAGAAAGGTAAATTGCTGCTTTACTTTCTCCCAGTCGATCAAGGCCCTTGGCTTTCGACTCCCAATAGTGCAATCAAACCCAGCCCTATGTGGTCTGTGCCTGTCTTACCAAATTAAGCTATATGGAAATAGAAGCAGACAGCTCACTTACTTACTTAAACAAAATGGCTGGCTCCAGTTTGACATTAGGTGTCTGCCGTGAGTGGACTCAAGCAGACGTCTCCGTCCAAAACAGAAGGTAGATGTCAAAGCTGTGTGCATGCCGTTGTGCTGCCATTCACCGGAAGTGGGAGTGGCTATCCCTCACCACAACCCCTAAGCAACGATTGGCTAAGGCCACGATGCAAGTTGGCCCTTCAGGTGGTAGGCCGAGAGGGGCAGCTTGCCTTTGGATCGCCTGTAAGATAACCCACCATGTTGGCATATGTGTATGCTAATAAACCTGCAGCAATTTTCTCTCCAACAAAAAGTTGTCTGTCTGCTTCATGTATGTTGCTGCAAGAGGGCTGGTGAGTGGGCCGATATTGGCACTATGCTGTGTGCATGCCGTTGTGCTTCCATTACTGGCTCTGCTCGTGTACTGCCTGGCGCCTGTCAGAGCATAAGAGCAGAGGTGGCTGTGAGGGAAACTGCTCCACCCTATTTCCTTAGAAAGTGCAGCGAAAACGTTTTCATGGGACACTGGGTGACTGCAAAGCACCTTCTTCTGGGCTGCAGATTTGGCTAAAATAAATAAATGCCATTACAACAAGCATTTGCAATGTAATAGGGCTCGCATTTGCCAAAGTTTGAGGTATTGGCATTGTAAATGACAATGCCTTTTCTTTTAGTGTTTTGAAAACCTGCAAGTGGTGCGTAAACATACACTTTATACTTGTAGCTGTTGCCAACGAGAAACAAGGCTGGCAGTAACCGTGCCTGTTTTACTGCCAGCCTTGCACCTTGTAAGCAAGGACTTTGTGTCATTTACTATGCCAATAGCTCAAACTCTCGCAAATTCGAGACCTATTTCATTGTAAATGCTTATTGTCTTTGTATTTCTGCAACTGTTAAGAAAGTCTTTGCTGCGCTTTCACACACATTTTTATTGATTACTGGAGCACATGAGGGTAACATTTACACACCTCCCGAAAAAACAGAATATCCCACATTTAATCCCAGGACACAGATGTAAATGGGGGGCCATCTATCGGATTAATAGGGGGCTGAGGCTCGGGGATGGTTTACCTTACACGGTGGATTATGAGCCGAGCCATCACTAAACCTGCTACATAAACCATGCAATAAACATAATGTAAACAAATGGCAAAATGTGGTTCTTTAATGTGAAGGTCTGTTGTCCTGCGTGATATACACTAGGCCTGGGCCTAGACCTATTAAACAAATGACAAAATGTGGTTCTTTAACCCCTTCACTGCGGTTGCTATTCCGCCGCAGTGCTAAGGGGGTGGGGGGGCCGTGCGGCAGTCCCGTGCTCGTGACCGAACCGCTCCGTCACGGCACGCGGGTGAGCTGTGCTTGTGACGGAACGGTTCCGTCACCGCCCCGCCCGCGCTAGAGAACGTTAGCGCGTGCGCAGAATTCGCGCCGCGCAGGCGCGGCGGCCATGACAAAACCGTTCCGTCACCAGCACAGCCCACCCGAGGCTCGTGACGGAACGGTTCCGTCACGAGCATGGGAGGGGTTAATTTGAGGGTCTGTTGTCCTGCGTGTCATACACGAGGCCTGGCCTAGACCTATTATTAGCAACTCTATAAAATATACATACAGTGTACTATGGCTCCGCCCAGAGGAGCAACTATTTCTCTGTCCTCTGGTGCTAGGGGCTGCGTGGTGTATTATCACGCCACCTATGGAGTGCGGCATTGCACTGCCTATGGACTATTGTACATTTAAAAAGTGGACTAAATCGTCACACATTAAATTATTTGTCATATATGCATTGTATAAAGAAAGCAATTTGTTTAGCTTTTGTTTTCTCACTTTTGTAAATATTTTAGTTCGAATTAGCACTTTTCCAGCAGGAGCACTCCATACACTGATAAACAAGCATAGGCAAATCCAATAGGACCGGCTGTCATCATCATTATAACTTTATTCCGTCATTACGACTATTAAACTGCGATTGCTTACAACACAATGATCCAATATTAAACAAAAGAACACTATTAGATAATGCACATTTGCTAAGAAGTTATTATATTGTCACTGTTAGTATAAAAGCAATAATCATTTTTTTGCTAAAAAAGATCAAATCTAAAAATATTTTTAAAAGCATTGACCATATTAAAAAAGGGAAACCCAATAATAGCAGCAATCAATCGTTTTACAAATATAACATTGTATAGCTATTATAGTACATGGAATTACAATTTTAAGGAAACGTTGTGTGAAGCAATCTATCTTGTTGTGCATGCAAACCTTTTGATAATCCATATCTTTCCAAGGAATTTTGCAACTCCACATGCTACAAGAGGCCTACAATCTGTCCCGGTTCTGTGTAATAGACCGAGGCTGTTGCCAAATCTGCAGTAAAGCAATTCATGGGGAGTGAGCCTAATCTAAACTGGATGTAAATTTTCCTGTCCAGCAGGATGGTGATATAATCCAGATAGGCTTCAAAGGTGCATTGAGGTTTGAATTCCATGAATTCTAATGTGAGGCAACCCACTGATGATTGAGCAGCAAAAGACGCTGTTACCCAACTCCAGTATTGTGTTCTAACCACTTCTTTGCTGAGCAATTCGTACACATCTTCTAGCTTCCTAAGAATTTCCCAGACCTATCGATGTTGAAAGTAATCTGACTTCATTTGGCCACCTAAACTTTTTAGAACGATCAAGCTTCGAAACCTCTTCAAGCGTTGCCAGATAGTGAGAGGGCTCAGGGGTTATCATCATAACAACAAAAGAGTGTACCTTATTCATGAAGGTGGAGCACATCAATAGAAGCCAACTAGGTTCTTAATAAAGCCCTTACTCACCAACCTAGTTGGCGAGAAAGCTTCATCATCGGGCCCCACCAGGAGAGGCTGAATGCCACCCTGGTGTGCTTCAACGCCAGAATTACTGCGGAGCTGGTAGTTCGTGATCAGTGAGTGGGTAAAGTAAATGTTAAAAATGCCTTGATTGTGTCAAAAAAATAATTTTATTAGGAGCCAATCAAACAAGAATAAAAACAGAGTGTAGGACATCTAAGCTGAATTAATTGTTCAGCAGAGTCCGTTAGTGTGTGGTCAACATGTTTCAGCCTATGTGTTGTAATTCAACTGGCATTCGTCAGGACCGTAAGGGAAGTGTCAACCTGGGCAGTGTAAGGCCCACCCTAACCACAGATAATTGATGCGAAAAATTAAAAACTAGATCTGGTATCCCTCGTGTTGAGAGGAACTGAGCTTATTATGGGGTGTGTTCACTAAATACACCATGGGTCTCGGAAGGGGGGTGGTAGCACAATGGCACACCGCCTGCACGGCTAGGCACCCGTATGGTACCTGCAAACTCCCTCGATTTGCCGGAACCCGATGGCCAACCCCCCAAGGTATTAACCTTTGAAGAAGCGGTCAATCATGACATCAAGGAGCTCTTCACTAATAGACAAAGGATGTTTTCCAATCTGACCAGAGATGAAAAAAATGCCATCAAAGATCTAACTGAAAATCCCCTTATTGTGATAAAACCAGCAGATAAGGGGGGAGGGGTGGTCATCCTTGACGTGGAAACATATCGTAACGAATGCCTACGTCAGCTCAACGACGGTCGGTCATACAGAAAACTCAAGGAAGATCCGACAGCTAGACTAACCACAGTCATATCTCACATCGTTGAGGAAGCCCTCGCAGAAGGTTGGCTCACTCCGAAAGAGGGCCAATACTTACAAGTATCCAATCCGGTCACCCCGTATTTTTAACAATTACCAAAAATACATAAGGTCCAACGTCCACCACCAGGCCGACCCATAATATCTGGGATAGGTTCGCTACTGGAACCTCTGTCGACCTTTGTCGATGTGTTCCTACAACCTATGGTGCGAGAGATGCCCTCTTACCTAAAAGACACCAAAGATGTGTTAAGACTGTTACCTGAGATCGAATACGACATCAATACAGATTTATTGGTGTCGTTCGATGTCGAGAGTCTATATACGTCTATACCCCAGACGGAGACTCTACAGGTGATAGAAGACCTGTTATCATCATGGGACTTAAACTCCATAACCCCAGTTAGACTCATTATGACCCTGGCAACACTGGCCATGACGGAGAACTACTTTGCCTTTGAGGACTCCCTTTATTTACAGATTAGCGGGACTAGTATGGGCAGCGTTTTTGCCCATAGTCTCGCTAATCTGTACGTGCACCAATTTGAACAACAGCACGTGCTCGCAGACACCAACCCCCATCTACCGTGTCTGCGAGCGTGGAAACGCTACATCGATGACATCTTCGTGGTGTGGCGTGGTAATGAAACCCAACTCAAAGAATTCCATGAGTGGCTGAATCAAAAGAATCGTTATCTCAAATTCACCATGGAATTCGATGGATGTAGATTGGCTTTCTTAGATCTTATGATCATTGGCACGGTGGATGGACTCAAGTCGGAGCTCTATCAGAAACCTATGGCCCGTAACTCTTTGTTGAACTACCACAGTTGCCATCCAAAGTCCCTTCGGGATAATTTGCCCTATGGGCAATTTCTGCGCATACACAGAAACTGCACAGATAAAGAATCTTTTGAAACACATGCTAAAAATCTAACAAGAAACCTTCTGGATAAAGATTACCCGAACAACTGGTAAACCGATCCAAAAAAAGAGCAAAAAACAACAATAGAGCAAGCCTATTGGAAATAATGCCCCCTAAACAAAAATCAGAACGAATGACCTGTGTAACGACATTTGGTACACTATCAAACCAAATTACCAGCATCGTCAAGAAACACTGGGGCATTCTCAATACGGGGAAAGACCAACTGCCCGTCCCCCTATTTGCCTTTAAAAGGGGACAAAATCTCAAGGACAAACTGGTCCATACAAGACCTAAGATTGAAATCCCCAGATCAAGAGGCACTCTGTGGGATATGCCTGCAGTAACCGGACACCATCCTTGTGGACAATGTGCAGCATGCCCGCAAACCCGCAAATCTACCACGCTCAACATTGGGACAGAACATCCGTGGGAACAGCGTAGGTTTACGAACTGTAATAGTTCTAACCTCATATATTTGATTAGCTGTCCCTGCGATTAAAAATATGTGGGGATGACCACGAGAAAAGTGAAGACCATGATCTCAGAACATAAGAGTTCGATACGCTGCAACAAACAAACAACACAAATGACTAAACATTTCTTAGA
This sequence comes from Lissotriton vulgaris, assembly GCF_964263255.1. Lineage (NCBI taxonomy): Eukaryota > Metazoa > Chordata > Amphibia > Caudata > Salamandridae > Lissotriton > Lissotriton vulgaris. Next base: position 800,283,546 of record NC_141691.1, read on the forward strand.
GGCTGAACATGCGCCCACTGACTTACACTGGACAGTGCTAGAGCAACCAATAATCCCTAAGCACATAACAGACATTAGCACTTTCTTACATCGAAGAGAACAAAGATGGGTGCACAAACTCCAAACCAATGTAATAGGTCTGAACGAAGACATCCCATGGATGTCGCTATAGGTGTTTGTCCAGTAAGCACGGGGAAGTTGGTCTTGCATCTTTCACGTCAGAATGTAGCGGAGAAACCAATCTGTTTCTATTTTTTCACCTCCATTGATATCTATTAACAATAATCATGGCAATGGAGAATGTATGACAATGCAAATAGATAATATAGACAACTAGAGATTGGATCCTGAACCAAAATATAGTTCTATTGGTCTTCTTAAACACCTTAAAACAACCCATTGGCGAGCATTGGCGATTAATGCTATAAAAAAATCTTCACGTGTTGAGTTTCAGCACATAAAAAACTTACTATAAGTTCATTAGTATTTATTCAAAATATGGCTAGGCATTTGTTGAAACAAACCTATGCATAACAATAGTTATGGGCAACACTGGGCGAGAGGCCACAAGTTAATAGACTACGTCACTAGTGTAGTCCTGGGGTACACGTGACAAGTATTGTCACGTGTTACCTCCTGGTTCGTAAAGCACTGGTGCTGTTCCTCATTATAGGCACCCTTTTTTCTAAAATTCCACTATTAGACTGGGCGTATTATCTCCAAAACCTTCAACGCTAAATATTGCCGAGAAAAATCGGCATATGACAATCTCGGGCGAGAGACTGAAAGTAAACAAACTACATTTCCCAGGTTTCTCGTAGTCCTGAGGCGCGCGCGACAATGCGCGTCAGGTGGGTCCCTGCCGGCCAATCAGAAGGGGTTTAAATATTCCTGCTTCCTACCCGTTCGGTACCTCCCACAGTCAGCCTAGAGGAAGGCGCGGAGTACCGACGGACAGGTAAGCGGGTGGGGGCCTCAGTACCTACTCAATGTAATGGGCTACGCTGACGCTTCCGTTTACCTAAGGACTTTTGAGAGGTAGAACCTCCGTTTTAATGACAAATGTGCTCGATCCTTCACTTAGCTCGTTTACCCTATAGACACAAGTGGGACTTGTCTTTTTACAACTTAGGGACAGAGCATAAACATCTGATTAGAGCACTAAACCTATTTACATTTGTAATACTTAAAGGCTACATTTCCAATACCATCCACTTTCCCAGGTACCTGACTGGAATTTAAAACAGCGGTAGAACTAACAGGCTGGGAAAGACATGTGTGTTTCTGATGGAGTTTCATTAGGCTCTTCCTCTTTCATTAATGTTTTCTTTTCACATACAATAGAGCGGTGCTCCATTTGTACCTGAGCTGTAGCCGGGTGAGGTGGAGAGTTCATTCCCCAGACTGTGGGTGAGTGTATGTAAACTGTTTTCTACTAAGGACTTTCCTTACCTGACCATTTGGTTGATTGTTTAACAACCATTGACCAATATTTTTTGGCATAAAAAATCAGCATCATGAGAGATTCTCTGTGTATTTGTAGCTATCGTCATTAACTGTGTGTATTTTATTTGTGTGTATGTCTGTTTTGTCCTTTGGTGACCAAATGGATCATTTCAACCGGCGATTTCAGGTGATATGATTTTCGTACACTTTATTTCACTTTAACCAGCAGTAGCACTTGATCATAAAGGTCCTGATGAAGCAGATAGGTATCCTGTGAGCCGAAATACTGCAGAAACATGTCGACCTAGATAAGACCCAAGTAGTTATTTGTTTACACTACTTTGCACTGGTTTTTAACTTTGGGTGTGGGTAGGATCCTAATAAAAATTATTTTTTCCACTCCCACAACCCAATATTAACTTCACTTTATCACATGCTACAGAGAGCACCTTCTTGCACTGCTAATTGTTTTTGCCCCCTGATACCAACATATAGTTTTCATTTTTACATCACCATTTCCTTCATATAGGATTAGGACACAATCTACCTAATCCATAGTGGATTTGATTCCACCTCCTTCGGGTGAAGGATCCCAAATGATGTAAGGGCGGTACAGGATGGGTATCTGATGGGAACACTACTTTTCACCAGGAATACCTTGGATTCAGGGATTGTGTTCTGTCACAATACACACAACTATTTAGATAGCTACATGATGTTTCTTTTGACCCATTGTTATACTTGGTTTTTTCAGTATTTGCAGGGACTGTAACAATGCTAGGTCAGTAAACATTTCCCTCACACGCCCCCTTATTGTATTATTGCTCAGGGGTTAGCCTAAGATGTAACCAATATATAGTAGGGGCGCAACCTAGCTTTATCCACAATAGAGCGTCTATCAATATCTAACCTCAGTGGATAAAGAGGTGTACTCTGTGGGAGTGAACAGAAAGATTTTAAATATTTATTTTCTGTGGTAAGCAGGCTATGTGTGTTTTCCAATCCCCAGAGTTCGGCCCCATAGAGGGCCAAATTCACTACCTTCTGGTCATAAATCTGCAAGGGGGCGGCTATAGGCTTAGTTTGGGGGGTTCCATGTTCCCTAATCAGCGCCCCATTAGTCTGTCTATGTTGGAGGTTCGGTTTGTAATGTGATCTTTCCATGCCATTTTCTCAGATAGGGTAATACCCAAGTATTCGAAGGTAGTAATTTGTTTAGCATTTGTTTTCTCACTTTTGTATATATTTTAGTTCTAATTAGCACTTTTCCAGCAGGAGCGCTTCATGCTCAGATAAAAAAGCAGTGGCAAATCCACTAGGTCTGACTAATATGGCAAAAAAATCATATAGAAATGCTGGTCACATACTTTATAGCAACAAGAAGGGGATGCCAGTACTGATACAAGTAACCATTTAACAATTTAAGACACTTAACCTGAAGTAAAATTCAAGGCTTGGAGCTGGTCAGTAGCTTTTATTATTTTGCTTAATGTTATTAAAGAACAATTGGTTCAAAATTAAACTGTATTACATGCTAGGTACAACAATGTGGGAGGGAAAGGTCTATCATTCTATCAGGCATGTCACAGGCTTTCAACAAACAATCATACAAGGACAGTGGGGGACATAGAACCTCATATATTACAGTGGACAGTATTTACAGTGAACTGACAAACACAAAAATGGTAGAACAGGCCACAGTCTGCTAAATTTCTGAAAAGTTTGGTTATAAAATTATTTACATGAACAGTACATTCCTAATGCAAGTTTGAATAATCACAAATTTTGATGCTTAGGCGCCCTTGCCTGAAGGGTTCCACTCTGTTCGCGTTCGCCGTCGCTAAGGTCGCCAGCCTGAACTTCTGAAAGATTAAATCACCTTTCTGCAGCGTGCGTTGCAGCATAGACGGATCGTGTACTTGCTCGAACGTTTGTAAACTCAGTTAGCGGACTACGCCCGCCTTATTCTAAAACACAGTCCATTCACCTTCCGAGTTGGCTAACCCGAATTGCTGATTTAGGCTTCGGCTTTTGACTGAACTCCACGCCTACGGCGGTAGTGTCTCTAAAAAAGCGACAGCGACCTACAATACAGCGACAGTGATTACAAATAAGAATAGAGATTTTAAATTATCAGGACCCCTTCAGCCTTTCCAAGTGACTTCGCGCCTGTTAAAGCTTCATCTATAAGCAAGTCAGCAGGTACTAAAAAATTCCCCCCAGCATACACGCTGAAAAAACCACTTTTTGCGGATGTTCTAACACCGTGTTTTGAACCAAAGGCCCTGATGAGAATCCTCGCACACCTGTAGGATTCGAAACGCGTAGGCCCTCTATCACCTTTAAGTCTGCCTGGGTGACAAGCTGAGCTGAATTGTCTTGTCATTTTTTCACCCGTAGTTGTACATTACCTTGTTCATCCACTTGGTTGACTGCATCAAAAATTGTGATTATTCAAACTTGCATTAGGAATGTACTGTTCATGTAAATAATTTTATAACCAAACTTTTCAGAAATTTAGCAGACTGTGGCCTGTTCTACCATTTTTGTGTTTGTCAGTTCACTGTAAATACTGTCCACTGTAATATATGAGGTTCTATGTCCCCCACTGTCCTTGTATGATTGTTTGTTGAAAGCCTGTGACATGCCTGATAGAATGATAGACCTTTCCCTCCCACATTGTTGTACCTAGCATGTAATACGGTTTAATTTTGAACCAATTGTTCTTTAATAACATTAAGCAAAATAATAAAAGCTACTGACCAGCTCCAAGCCTTGAATTTTACTTCAGGTTAAGTGTCTTAAATTGTTAAATGGTTACTTGTATCAGTACTGGCATCCCCTTCTTTTTGCTATAGACACTGGCTCAGCCATACTGATTAGAGCCACCCCCTTGCAGTTTTCTGGTCACATACTTTAGCACATTAAAGCCAGAACTCTTGGCTCTGCTCATGCTTGTTTTCTGATGATTGACTTGGAGCTGGCCCATGTTAATAGTCCTCTCCTGCTCAGCGTCTGCCTCCTCAGAGGTGACAGGTTTAAAATATAAATGTTTAGGTCATCTGCATGTTTATTGAGGGTGCTATAAGTGGACCTTCCAAGTCTCAAAGGAATTTGGGATTTAGGCCCCTCCTTTATCAAGGCTGGACTTTTAAAAGTGTTACACAAAGGTGTGAAACCGGAAGAGGTAAATACAAGGGGGGAGGGGAGGGCAAGGATGATGCATTAATGGATGAGTGGATGGGAAGGCATATGTGAATAGTGTCCACAAGCCCCCCAACATTGCAGCATGATATGATGTGGATAACGATGGCTGGAAGGAAAAGTAAAAAAGGGAGTAAATGGGTAGAATGATGGAGGAAGGGTGAGAGGAATGAAGGAATTAAAGGGAAGGATGTATACTGAAGGGGAGAAAAGGAAGGAGGCGGGATATAAACAGGAATGAAGGGGGACAAAGAACAAGAGAAGATAGGAAATTGAGCAATAGGAAAATAGACAGGCAGACAAAGAAAAAGAGAAGAGGTCGAGAACAGACGAATGGGAAGAGGAGGAAGGGAGGGGGGGAGAGAGAAAAGGGAGACAAGCTAGGGGAGAAGACTGAAGGATGAGAAAAGGGAGGGGAGATACTGTAGGAAGAGGAAGGAGTAAATGAAAGGTGAAGAAGAGCTGAATGCTGCACAGAGAGGAAAGACTGGAGAAGACAAGAGGGTGAGGAAAGGAAGCAGCAGGGAAATAGGAAGTGAAGATGGACGGACTTTGTTAATGGGAAAGAAGTGAGGAAAGGGGAAGAACAGGCGAGAGGAGGAACAAGAAAGACGAAAGAAAAAGTAGAACAGGATGATGGTAAAAAATAAGGATGAAAAGTAGAAAGGAGGGAAGGAGGTAGAGAAGATGTTGGGAGGAAGGAGGGACAGATGGCAGAAGCTATGAGATGCTATGAAGAGGGAAAGAAAAATACATTGTGCAGATGGTGGGGGAAGCTCACTAGGAGTTCGATTTTCAGCTTATATGCTTTTAAGCCCTGCCCTTATTTACATTGGCCATGCCCACATGAGAGACCTCTCCCCAGGTTTTTCATCCCACTTAAAGTCCTGGGTGGTTTTTCTGAACCAACCCAATTACATCCAGGAGTTGCTTCTTTGTTTGACATTAGGTGTCTGCCGTGAGTGGACTCAAGCAGACGTCTCCGTCCAAAACAGAAGGTAGATGTCAAAGCTGTGTGCATGCCGTTGTGCTGCCATTCACCGGAAGTGGGAGTGGCTATCCCTCACCACAACCCCTAAGCAACGATTGGCTAAGGCCACGATGCAAGTTGGCCCTTCAGGTGGTAGGCCGAGAGGGGCAGCTTGCCTTTGGATCGCCTGTAAGATAACCCACCATGTTGGCATATGTGTATGCTAATAAACCTGCAGCAATTTTCTCTCCAACAAAAAGTTGTCTGTCTGCTTCATGTATGTTGCTGCAAGAGGGCTGGTGAGTGGGCCGATATTGGCACTATGCTGTGTGCATGCCGTTGTGCTTCCATTACTGGCTCTGCTCGTGTACTGCCTGGCGCCTGTCAGAGCATAAGAGCAGAGGTGGCTGTGAGGGAAACTGCTCCACCCTATTTCCTTAGAAAGTGCAGCGAAAACGTTTTCATGGGACACTGGGTGACTGCAAAGCACCTTCTTCTGGGCTGCAGATTTGGCTAAAATAAATAAATGCCATTACAACAAGCATTTGCAATGTAATAGGGCTCGCATTTGCCAAAGTTTGAGGTATTGGCATTGTAAATGACAATGCCTTTTCTTTTAGTGTTTTGAAAACCTGCAAGTGGTGCGTAAACATACACTTTATACTTGTAGCTGTTGCCAACGAGAAACAAGGCTGGCAGTAACCGTGCCTGTTTTACTGCCAGCCTTGCACCTTGTAAGCAAGGACTTTGTGTCATTTACTATGCCAATAGCTCAAACTCTCGCAAATTCGAGACCTATTTCATTGTAAATGCTTATTGTCTTTGTATTTCTGCAACTGTTAAGAAAGTCTTTGCTGCGCTTTCACACACATTTTTATTGATTACTGGAGCACATGAGGGTAACATTTACACACCTCCCGAAAAAACAGAATATCCCACATTTAATCCCAGGACACAGATGTAAATGGGGGGCCATCTATCGGATTAATAGGGGGCTGAGGCTCGGGGATGGTTTACCTTACACGGTGGATTATGAGCCGAGCCATCACTAAACCTGCTACATAAACCATGCAATAAACATAATGTAAACAAATGGCAAAATGTGGTTCTTTAATGTGAAGGTCTGTTGTCCTGCGTGATATACACTAGGCCTGGGCCTAGACCTATTAAACAAATGACAAAATGCTTATTGTCTCACTGCGGTTGCTATTCCGCCGCAGTGCTAAGGGGGTGGGGGGGCCGTGCGGCAGTCCCGTGCTCGTGACCGAACCGCTCCGTCACGGCACGCGGGTGAGCTGTGCTTGTGACGGAACGGTTCCGTCACCGCCCCGCCCGCGCTAGAGAACGTTAGCGCGTGCGCAGAATTCGCGCCGCGCAGGCGCGGCGGCCATGACAAAACCGTTCCGTCACCAGCACAGCCCACCCGAGGCTCGTGACGGAACGGTTCCGTCACGAGCATGGGAGGGGTTAATTTGAGGGTCTGTTGTCCTGCGTGTCATACACGAGGCCTGGCCTAGACCTATTATTAGCAACTCTATAAAATATACATACAGTGTACTATGGCTCCGCCCAGAGGAGCAACTATTTCTCTGTCCTCTGGTGCTAGGGGCTGCGTGGTGTATTATCACGCCACCTATGGAGTGCGGCATTGCACTGCCTATGGACTATTGTACATTTAAAAAGTGGACTAAATCGTCACACATTAAATTATTTGTCATATATGCATTGTATAAAGAAAGCAATTTGTTTAGCTTTTGTTTTCTCACTTTTGTAAATATTTTAGTTCGAATTAGCACTTTTCCAGCAGGAGCACTCCATACACTGATAAACAAGCATAGGCAAATCCAATAGGACCGGCTGTCATCATCATTATAACTTTATTCCGTCATTACGACTATTAAACTGCGATTGCTTACAACACAATGATCCAATATTAAACAAAAGAACACTATTAGATAATGCACATTTGCTAAGAAGTTATTATATTGTCACTGTTAGTATAAAAGCAATAATCATTTTTTTGCTAAAAAAGATCAAATCTAAAAATATTTTTAAAAGCATTGACCATATTAAAAAAGGGAAACCCAATAATAGCAGCAATCAATCGTTTTACAAATATAACATTGTATAGCTATTATAGTACATGGAATTACAATTTTAAGGAAACGTTGTGTGAAGCAATCTATCTTGTTGTGCATGCAAACCTTTTGATAATCCATATCTTTCCAAGGAATTTTGCAACTCCACATGCTACAAGAGGCCTACAATCTGTCCCGGTTCTGTGTAATAGACCGAGGCTGTTGCCAAATCTGCAGTAAAGCAATTCATGGGGAGTGAGCCTAATCTAAACTGGATGTAAATTTTCCTGTCCAGCAGGATGGTGATATAATCCAGATAGGCTTCAAAGGTGCATTGAGGTTTGAATTCCATGAATTCTAATGTGAGGCAACCCACTGATGATTGAGCAGCAAAAGACGCTGTTACCCAACTCCAGTATTGTGTTCTAACCACTTCTTTGCTGAGCAATTCGTACACATCTTCTAGCTTCCTAAGAATTTCCCAGACCTATCGATGTTGAAAGTAATCTGACTTCATTTGGCCACCTAAACTTTTTAGAACGATCAAGCTTCGAAACCTCTTCAAGCGTTGCCAGATAGTGAGAGGGCTCAGGGGTTATCATCATAACAACAAAAGAGTGTACCTTATTCATGAAGGTGGAGCACATCAATAGAAGCCAACTAGGTTCTTAATAAAGCCCTTACTCACCAACCTAGTTGGCGAGAAAGCTTCATCATCGGGCCCCACCAGGAGAGGCTGAATGCCACCCTGGTGTGCTTCAACGCCAGAATTACTGCGGAGCTGGTAGTTCGTGATCAGTGAGTGGGTAAAGTAAATGTTAAAAATGCCTTGATTGTGTCAAAAAAATAATTTTATTAGGAGCCAATCAAACAAGAATAAAAACAGAGTGTAGGACATCTAAGCTGAATTAATTGTTCAGCAGAGTCCGTTAGTGTGTGGTCAACATGTTTCAGCCTATGTGTTGTAATTCAACTGGCATTCGTCAGGACCGTAAGGGAAGTGTCAACCTGGGCAGTGTAAGGCCCACCCTAACCACAGATAATTGATGCGAAAAATTAAAAACTAGATCTGGTATCCCTCGTGTTGAGAGGAACTGAGCTTATTATGGGGTGTGTTCACTAAATACACCATGGGTCTCGGAAGGGGGGTGGTAGCACAATGGCACACCGCCTGCACGGCTAGGCACCCGTATGGTACCTGCAAACTCCCTCGATTTGCCGGAACCCGATGGCCAACCCCCCAAGGTATTAACCTTTGAAGAAGCGGTCAATCATGACATCAAGGAGCTCTTCACTAATAGACAAAGGATGTTTTCCAATCTGACCAGAGATGAAAAAAATGCCATCAAAGATCTAACTGAAAATCCCCTTATTGTGATAAAACCAGCAGATAAGGGGGGAGGGGTGGTCATCCTTGACGTGGAAACATATCGTAACGAATGCCTACGTCAGCTCAACGACGGTCGGTCATACAGAAAACTCAAGGAAGATCCGACAGCTAGACTAACCACAGTCATATCTCACATCGTTGAGGAAGCCCTCGCAGAAGGTTGGCTCACTCCGAAAGAGGGCCAATACTTACAAGTATCCAATCCGGTCACCCCGTATTTTTAACAATTACCAAAAATACATAAGGTCCAACGTCCACCACCAGGCCGACCCATAATATCTGGGATAGGTTCGCTACTGGAACCTCTGTCGACCTTTGTCGATGTGTTCCTACAACCTATGGTGCGAGAGATGCCCTCTTACCTAAAAGACACCAAAGATGTGTTAAGACTGTTACCTGAGATCGAATACGACATCAATACAGATTTATTGGTGTCGTTCGATGTCGAGAGTCTATATACGTCTATACCCCAGACGGAGACTCTACAGGTGATAGAAGACCTGTTATCATCATGGGACTTAAACTCCATAACCCCAGTTAGACTCATTATGACCCTGGCAACACTGGCCATGACGGAGAACTACTTTGCCTTTGAGGACTCCCTTTATTTACAGATTAGCGGGACTAGTATGGGCAGCGTTTTTGCCCATAGTCTCGCTAATCTGTACGTGCACCAATTTGAACAACAGCACGTGCTCGCAGACACCAACCCCCATCTACCGTGTCTGCGAGCGTGGAAACGCTACATCGATGACATCTTCGTGGTGTGGCGTGGTAATGAAACCCAACTCAAAGAATTCCATGAGTGGCTGAATCAAAAGAATCGTTATCTCAAATTCACCATGGAATTCGATGGATGTAGATTGGCTTTCTTAGATCTTATGATCATTGGCACGGTGGATGGACTCAAGTCGGAGCTCTATCAGAAACCTATGGCCCGTAACTCTTTGTTGAACTACCACAGTTGCCATCCAAAGTCCCTTCGGGATAATTTGCCCTATGGGCAATTTCTGCGCATACACAGAAACTGCACAGATAAAGAATCTTTTGAAACACATGCTAAAAATCTAACAAGAAACCTTCTGGATAAAGATTACCCGAACAACTGGTAAACCGATCCAAAAAAAGAGCAAAAAACAACAATAGAGCAAGCCTATTGGAAATAATGCCCCCTAAACAAAAATCAGAACGAATGACCTGTGTAACGACATTTGGTACACTATCAAACCAAATTACCAGCATCGTCAAGAAACACTGGGGCATTCTCAATACGGGGAAAGACCAACTGCCCGTCCCCCTATTTGCCTTTAAAAGGGGACAAAATCTCAAGGACAAACTGGTCCATACAAGACCTAAGATTGAAATCCCCAGATCAAGAGGCACTCTGTGGGATATGCCTGCAGTAACCGGACACCATCCTTGTGGACAATGTGCAGCATGCCCGCAAACCCGCAAATCTACCACGCTCAACATTGGGACAGAACATCCGTGGGAACAGCGTAGGTTTACGAACTGTAATAGTTCTAACCTCATATATTTGATTAGCTGTCCCTGCGATTAAAAATATGTGGGGATGACCACGAGAAAAGTGAAGACCATGATCTCAGAACATAAGAGTTCGATACGCTGCAACAAACAAACAACACAAATGACTAAACATTTCTTAGAGGCTGAACATGCGCCCACTGACTTACACTGGACAGTGCTAGAGCAACCAATAATCCCTAAGCACATAACAGACATTAGCACTTTCTTACATCGAAGAGAACAAAGATGGGTGCACAAACTCCAAACCAATGTAATAGGTCTGAACGAAGACATCCCATGGATGTCGCTATAGGTGTTTGTCCAGTAAGCACGGGGAAGTTGGTCTTGCATCTTTCACGTCAGAATGTAGCGGAGAAACCAATCTGTTTCTATTTTTTCACCTCCATTGATATCTATTAACAATAATCATGGCAATGGAGAATGTATGACAATGCAAATAGATAATATAGACAACTAGAGATTGGATCCTGAACCAAAATATAGTTCTATTGGTCTTCTTAAACACCTTAAAACAACCCATTGGCGAGCATTGGCGATTAATGCTATAAAAAAATCTTCACGTGTTGAGTTTCAGCACATAAAAAACTTACTATAAGTTCATTAGTATTTATTCAAAATATGGCTAGGCATTTGTTGAAACAAACCTATGCATAACAATAGTTATGGGCAACACTGGGCGAGAGGCCACAAGTTAATAGACTACGTCACTAGTGTAGTCCTGGGGTACACGTGACAAGTATTGTCACGTGTTACCTCCTGGTTCGTAAAGCACTGGTGCTGTTCCTCATTATAGGCACCCTTTTTTCTAAAATTCCACTATTAGACTGGGCGTATTATCTCCAAAACCTTCAACGCTAAATATTGCCGAGAAAAATCGGCATATGACAATCTCGGGCGAGAGACTGAAAGTAAACAAACTACATTTCCCAGGTTTCTCGTAGTCCTGAGGCGCGCGCGACAATGCGCGTCAGGTGGGTCCCTGCCGGCCAATCAGAAGGGGTTTAAATATTCCTGCTTCCTACCCGTTCGGTACCTCCCACAGTCAGCCTAGAGGAAGGCGCGGAGTACCGACGGACAGGTAAGCGGGTGGGGGCCTCAGTACCTACTCAATGTAATGGGCTACGCTGACGCTTCCGTTTACCTAAGGACTTTTGAGAGGTAGAACCTCCGTTTTAATGACAAATGTGCTCGATCCTTCACTTAGCTCGTTTACCCTATAGACACAAGTGGGACTTGTCTTTTTACAACTTAGGGACAGAGCATAAACATCTGATTAGAGCACTAAACCTATTTACATTTGTAATACTTAAAGGCTACATTTCCAATACCATCCACTTTCCCAGGTACCTGACTGGAATTTAAAACAGCGGTAGAACTAACAGGCTGGGAAAGACATGTGTGTTTCTGATGGAGTTTCATTAGGCTCTTCCTCTTTCATTAATGTTTTCTTTTCACATACAATAGAGCGGTGCTCCATTTGTACCTGAGCTGTAGCCGGGTGAGGTGGAGAGTTCATTCCCCAGACTGTGGGTGAGTGTATGTAAACTGTTTTCTACTAAGGACTTTCCTTACCTGACCATTTGGTTGATTGTTTAACAACCATTGACCAATATTTTTTGGCATAAAAAATCAGCATCATGAGAGATTCTCTGTGTATTTGTAGCTATCGTCATTAACTGTGTGTATTTTATTTGTGTGTATGTCTGTTTTGTCCTTTGGTGACCAAATGGATCATTTCAACCGGCGATTTCAGGTGATATGATTTTCGTACACTTTATTTCACTTTAACCAGCAGTAGCACTTGATCATAAAGGTCCTGATGAAGCAGATAGGTATCCTGTGAGCCGAAATACTGCAGAAACATGTCGACCTAGATAAGACCCAAGTAGTTATTTGTTTACACTACTTTGCACTGGTTTTTAACTTTGGGTGTGGGTAGGATCCTAATAAAAATTATTTTTTCCACTCCCACAACCCAATATTAACTTCACTTTATCACATGCTACAGAGAGCACCTTCTTGCACTGCTAATTGTTTTTGCCCCCTGATACCAACATATAGTTTTCATTTTTACATCACCATTTCCTTCATATAGGATTAGGACACAATCTACCTAATCCATAGTGGATTTGATTCCACCTCCTTCGGGTGAAGGATCCCAAATGATGTAAGGGCGGTACAGGATGGGTATCTGATGGGAACACTACTTTTCACCAGGAATACCTTGGATTCAGGGATTGTGTTCTGTCACAATACACACAACTATTTAGATAGCTACATGATGTTTCTTTTGACCCATTGTTATACTTGGTTTTTTCAGTATTTGCAGGGACTGTAACAATGCTAGGTCAGTAAACATTTCCCTCACACGCCCCCTTATTGTATTATTGCTCAGGGGTTAGCCTAAGATGTAACCAATATATAGTAGGGGCGCAACCTAGCTTTATCCACAATAGAGCGTCTATCAATATCTAACCTCAGTGGATAAAGAGGTGTACTCTGTGGGAGTGAACAGAAAGATTTTAAATATTTATTTTCTGTGGTAAGCAGGCTATGTGTGTTTTCCAATCCCCAGAGTTCGGCCCCATAGAGGGCCAAATTCACTACCTTCTGGTCATAAATCTGCAAGGGGGCGGCTATAGGCTTAGTTTGGGGGGTTCCATGTTCCCTAATCAGCGCCCCATTAGTCTGTCTATGTTGGAGGTTCGGTTTGTAATGTGATCTTTCCATGCCATTTTCTCAGATAGGGTAATACCCAAGTATTCGAAGGTAGTAATTTGTTTAGCATTTGTTTTCTCACTTTTGTATATATTTTAGTTCTAATTAGCACTTTTCCAGCAGGAGCGCTTCATGCTCAGATAAAAAAGCAGTGGCAAATCCACTAGGTCTGACTAATATGGCAAAAAAATCATATAGAAATGCTGGTCACATACTTTATAGCAACAAGAAGGGGATGCCAGTACTGATACAAGTAACCATTTAACAATTTAAGACACTTAACCTGAAGTAAAATTCAAGGCTTGGAGCTGGTCAGTAGCTTTTATTATTTTGCTTAATGTTATTAAAGAACAATTGGTTCAAAATTAAACTGTATTACATGCTAGGTACAACAATGTGGGAGGGAAAGGTCTATCATTCTATCAGGCATGTCACAGGCTTTCAACAAACAATCATACAAGGACAGTGGGGGACATAGAACCTCATATATTACAGTGGACAGTATTTACAGTGAACTGACAAACACAAAAATGGTAGAACAGGCCACAGTCTGCTAAATTTCTGAAAAGTTTGGTTATAAAATTATTTACATGAACAGTACATTCCTAATGCAAGTTTGAATAATCACAAATTTTGATGCTTAGGCGCCCTTGCCTGAAGGGTTCCACTCTGTTCGCGTTCGCCGTCGCTAAGGTCGCCAGCCTGAACTTCTGAAAGATTAAATCACCTTTCTGCAGCGTGCGTTGCAGCATAGACGGATCGTGTACTTGCTCGAACGTTTGTAAACTCAGTTAGCGGACTACGCCCGCCTTATTCTAAAACACAGTCCATTCACCTTCCGAGTTGGCTAACCCGAATTGCTGATTTAGGCTTCGGCTTTTGACTGAACTCCACGCCTACGGCGGTAGTGTCTCTAAAAAAGCGACAGCGACCTACAATACAGCGACAGTGATTACAAATAAGAATAGAGATTTTAAATTATCAGGACCCCTTCAGCCTTTCCAAGTGACTTCGCGCCTGTTAAAGCTTCATCTATAAGCAAGTCAGCAGGTACTAAAAAATTCCCCCCAGCATACACGCTGAAAAAACCACTTTTTGCGGATGTTCTAACACCGTGTTTTGAACCAAAGGCCCTGATGAGAATCCTCGCACACCTGTAGGATTCGAAACGCGTAGGCCCTCTATCACCTTTAAGTCTGCCTGGGTGACAAGCTGAGCTGAATTGTCTTGTCATTTTTTCACCCGTAGTTGTACATTACCTTGTTCATCCACTTGGTTGACTGCATCAAAAATTGTGATTATTCAAACTTGCATTAGGAATGTACTGTTCATGTAAATAATTTTATAACCAAACTTTTCAGAAATTTAGCAGACTGTGGCCTGTTCTACCATTTTTGTGTTTGTCAGTTCACTGTAAATACTGTCCACTGTAATATATGAGGTTCTATGTCCCCCACTGTCCTTGTATGATTGTTTGTTGAAAGCCTGTGACATGCCTGATAGAATGATAGACCTTTCCCTCCCACATTGTTGTACCTAGCATGTAATACGGTTTAATTTTGAACCAATTGTTCTTTAATAACATTAAGCAAAATAATAAAAGCTACTGACCAGCTCCAAGCCTTGAATTTTACTTCAGGTTAAGTGTCTTAAATTGTTAAATGGTTACTTGTATCAGTACTGGCATCCCCTTCTTTTTGCTATAGACACTGGCTCAGCCATACTGATTAGAGCCACCCCCTTGCAGTTTTCTGGTCACATACTTTAGCACATTAAAGCCAGAACTCTTGGCTCTGCTCATGCTTGTTTTCTGATGATTGACTTGGAGCTGGCCCATGTTAATAGTCCTCTCCTGCTCAGCGTCTGCCTCCTCAGAGGTGACAGGTTTAAAATATAAATGTTTAGGTCATCTGCATGTTTATTGAGGGTGCTATAAGTGGACCTTCCAAGTCTCAAAGGAATTTGGGATTTAGGCCCCTCCTTTATCAAGGCTGGACTTTTAAAAGTGTTACACAAAGGTGTGAAACCGGAAGAGGTAAATACAAGGGGGGAGGGGAGGGCAAGGATGATGCATTAATGGATGAGTGGATGGGAAGGCATATGTGAATAGTGTCCACAAGCCCCCCAACATTGCAGCATGATATGATGTGGATAACGATGGCTGGAAGGAAAAGTAAAGAAGGGAGTAAATGGGTAGAATGATGGAGGAAGGGTGAGAGGAATGAAGGAATTAAAGGGAAGGATGTATACTGAAGGGGAGAAAAGGAAGGAGGCGGGATATAAACAGGAATGAAGGGGGACAAAGAACAAGAGAAGATAGGAAATTGAGCAATAGGAAAATAGACAGGCAGACAAAGAAAAAGAGAAGAGGTCGAGAACAGACGAATGGGAAGAGGAGGAAGGGAGGGGGGGAGAGAGAAAAGGGAGACAAGCTAGGGGAGAAGACTGAAGGATGAGAAAAGGGAGGGGAGATACTGTAGGAAGAGGAAGGAGTAAATGAAAGGTGAAGAAGAGCTGAATGCTGCACAGAGAGGAAAGACTGGAGAAGACAAGAGGGTGAGGAAAGGAAGCAGCAGGGAAATAGGAAGTGAAGATGGACGGACTTTGTTAATGGGAAAGAAGTGAGGAAAGGGGAAGAACAGGCGAGAGGAGGAACAAGAAAGACGAAAGAAAAAGTAGAACAGGATGATGGTAAAAAATAAGGATGAAAAGTAGAAAGGAGGGAAGGAGGTAGAGAAGATGTTGGGAGGAAGGAGGGACAGATGGCAGAAGCTATGAGATGCTATGAAGAGGGAAAGAAAAATACATTGTGCAGATGGTGGGGGAAGCTCACTAGGAGTTCGATTTTCAGCTTATATGCTTTTAAGCCCTGCCCTTATTTACATTGGCCATGCCCACATGAGAGACCTCTCCCCAGGTTTTTCATCCCACTTAAAGTCCTGGGTGGTTTTTCTGAACCAACCCAATTACATCCAGGAGTTGCTTCTTTGTGGTGACACTCACCCCATTTCACTTTATTATAATGCACCTCTAGTGGCACATCCAATAGTCCTCGTGTGTCATGGCTTCCTGGTCCCAGCTGGGGACCTCAGACAAGCCTCAATGGCTAAGCCTTGTATCCATGAATGATTCACAGTGCCACCGGTTTGAGTGCAAGGGCTTTATTCTCTTTTAAATGCAGGAAGTCCGCCTACAAAATACATAATACCAGGGTTTTTAACACCATCGCTGCTGATGGTATTCCCCTCCTGTGCTGGGCTATCTGTAAATCCCATTGTTCATGACAAGCTCAACTCATCATCAGCACAGCTCAACCCTGCCATGACGAGCTGAGCTCGTCATGAGCATCGAAGGGGTTAAGTGGGATGAAAAAACTGGGAACGGGGGGTTCACTCAAATGGGCTTGGCCGATGAATTTAAGGGTGTGGCTTAAAAGCACATAACTGAAAATCTATGCTCAACTTAGTGTGCCACTCGACTGGTATAGTCTACTTTGTCATTACAACCAGATATATAATACAGCAAGTAATATTACATTTACAACAATTCAGAATTATTGGATTTGTCAATGGTTGTTAGTGATACGAAAGGGGATGATGGACGGAGCGTTTGAGCAAATCAAACACTCACCCCCAGTCAAATGATCTGGTTTTAATCATCACCATTCTTTAGCTCACTCCGCCACCCCAGTTCAGACATGGCCATATGCAAATCAGTCTGACCCTGTGCCTCATGGGAACAGTCCAGCCCGAACTGCCAAGCCATATCTTCCCTGGACCAGAAACAAGCATCCTGGGACCGGTTTCGGATTCATAATCCTCATCAGCCAGGCTATCTTGAATCCAGTGGCAAAGTGAGCAATGGTTGTTAGTTGCATAAGATAAATAAAGTGACATCTTTCAAAACATACACGTTTGGGATGTTTTTAATGCCAAACAAGGAGCGGGTTTAACTTTTCATTGCCTGCATTAGGGCCCCTGGAACCCTTGCAATGACACTACCTCCTAAATTCTGCCATAAACAGTGCATCCGGTGCAGTGGCACCGGTGACACGTGATATAAACGGCACTGTTGGCCCCTAGGGCCTCATTTATGAAGGCCTTGTGCCACTGGTGCGTCACTTTTTCCCATTTTAAAAGTGACGCACCGGCAGCGTAAGACCTTCATAAATAAGGCCCCTAGTATGGTTGTCTTTAGCACCCAAAGTGAATACGAGCGGGGCACATTTTGTTTACCTGCATTAGAGAACATGAACCATTGCTACACTGCTGTTCTAAGTAAACATTGAAGTGCGTGCATAGCGCTTGTGCTTACAGCCGTGTGCCGTTGCACAGCACAGTAAATGCCATGTGCAAATATTGTCCGATACAATATCACGCTCCCTGGACTTCAGAAACATGGAGGACACAGGCTGCTGCTCCCGGATTCTAAATTTAGTATACATTTTTATGCCCTGTTCGCCTTCATAAGGCACTGCCATTTTTTGAAATCTCATGATTTATTGCGCACGTTTTCAAAACATGCCTTTGACGAGTGGTGCCTTCTTCACTGAATTTCATTCGGAATTTCTGTATGGCTCCTATTTCATGAGCCGGTAAGGCCTCTCAGTGGTGACTACATGTTACATTTTCAGCAGTCCACTCACCTTTAACCTTTTAAAGGTTGATAAATAGTGCACCACTGCATATAGATAACATTAATACCTGCTATTGGTAGGGCTATACAGCATCAAGCCTATGACCGCACTACATAAATATTGTTCATGTTAAGATTGCAGCTAGAATTAATCGCGCAATAACCACTCCACGCATCAGTTAGCGTAAAAGGCCATTTTATTAGGACAGGCATGACAGCCAAAATTAACATAACGTCATTAACAATTAACAATCCCCCCAAACATCCTGCCTCTCAACCATCATCCACTCACGTAATCCAATAGCCACTCCCAATTCACACCACAACCTCTTCACGTATACCATTCACTTCCCCCTTTCGCTTCCAAACTCCTCCATCATCTCCATCCATCGCACTCCCGTCTACCACATCCCCATCCTGCACCTGTAACCCCCTCCCTGGAAGGGTGATTCTGCCCATCATGGACTCCCCACCCCTCCCAGGTCCAGCCACCCAGGGAACCCCCGGAGGGCGGTTACCTGCCCCACCAATCGTGCACCTTTCGCACTCAGTTACGCCTACACCATATCGGCTCATTCCACAAAAAACTGATCAGGTCCCGTAGTTCCATAAGATAGTACGCATTTCCCATGTGCAAAAGGTGCATGCCATCATCGCGAAAGAGAAGGGGCTCCTCCAGCCTGAGCCCGACATGAGCCAGCACTTTAACCCCATGATCAGCGCAAAAGAGTCGACCATATACCTGCCTGTCCGCATATTTCGAGGCCCAGTGTACAAAAGAGTGTCCCACGATCCAGGTGACCGTCTTGGCCCCTGGCCCCCGAACGCAACCTACAAAGAGAAAGAGATTAGTACCACAGTAAAACAAGATGAAAACAACTATCGCAGCCGCCAAGGCTAGCCCGCGCCCCCTCTCTACTTGCGCACATAGCGTTCAGAGCAACGAGACTGCCAACGACCAATCCGCCGAATCTCCTACCACGACCAACCTAACCCCGCCGCGGCCGTGGATGCCCCAATTCGAAACGAGTGCGTGCCAAAACGAGCCGGATCCCTGCCAAGCCTCCGCAAAGCCAACCTCAACACCGCCAGCAACTAAAAGGATGTCAAACGCCTCGTGGAAGTACGCTCGAAGGTGTACAACTGTTACCACGGATTTTTTACAACGGATTCCATGACCACGGATTTTTTACAACGCAGGTCATGTTACAACGGATCCTTTTACAACGCTATTCACTACAACGCAGGTACTATTACAACGCAATACCATTACATCGTAAGTATAATTATAGGTAAGTTTATCTTTTTTGTACAGGGGTATTTTTAGGTTTCAGGGCTGGGTTTGGGTTTTGGGGTACAGGGGTATTTTTAGGTTTTAGGGCTGGGTTTTGGTTTTGGGGTACAGGGGTATTTTTAGGTTTCAGGGCTGGGTTTGGGTTTTGGGGTACAGGGGTATTTTTAGGTTTTAGGGCTGGGTTTGGGTTTTGGGGTACAGGGGTATTTTTAGGTTTCAGGGCTGGGTTTGGGTTTTGGGGTACAGGGGTATTTTTAGGTTTTAGGGCTGGGTTTGGGTTTTGGGGTACAGGGGTATTTTTAGGTTTTAGGGCTGGGTTTGGGTTTTGGGGTACAGGGGTATTTTTAGGTTTCAGGGCTGGGTTTGGGTTTTGGGGTACAGGGGTATTTTTAGGTTTTAGGGCTGGGTTTGGGTTTTGGGGTACAGGGGTATTTTTAGGTTTCTGGGCTGGGTTTGGGTTTTGGGGTACAGGGGTATTTTTAGGTTTTAGGGCTGGGTTTGGGTTTTGGGGTACAGGGGTATTTTTAGGTTTTAGGGCTGGGTTTGGGTTTTGGGGTACAGGGGTATTTTTAGGTTTCAGGGCTGGGTTTGGGTTTTGGGGTACAGGGGTATTTTTAGGTTTTAGGGCTGGGTTTGTGTTTTGGGGTACAGGGGTATTTTTAGGTTTTAGGGCTGGGTTTGGGTTTTGGGGTACAGGGCTATTTTTAGGTTTTAGGGCTGGGTTTGTGTTTTGGGGTACAGGGGTATTTTTAGGTTTCAGGGCTGGGTTTGGGTTTTGGGGTACAGGGGTATTTTTAGGTTTTAGAGCTGGGTTTGGGTTTTGGGATACAGGGGTATTTTTAGGTTTTAGGGCTGGGGTAGGGTTTTGGGGTACAGGGGTATTTTTAGGTTTTAGGGCTGGGGTTGGGTTTTGGGGTACAGGGGTATTTTTAGGTTTTAGGGCTGGGGTTGGGTTTTGGGGTACAGGGTTATTTTTAATATATATTTACAATTTAAAAAATTAAAATTAATTGTATTAATATGTTTTATTTTTTTAATAATAAATAATTTAAATTAATAATACATTAATAATTATTTACTTTAAATATTAATTTTATTTACTTACCTGTAATTATACTTACGATGTAATGGTATTGCGTTGTAATAGTACCTGCGTTGTAGTGAATTGCGTTGTAAAGGGATCCGTTGTAACATGACCTGCGTTGTAATAGATCCGTGGTCATGGTATGCGTTGTAAAAGGACGCGTTGTAACATCATATATCCACGCTCGAAGAGCTCACCATCCGACCTCTGCACTCGCCCACAGAAACCTCGCCACTCACGTACCGGGCACACGTCCGCACAACCGCTCTCTGCCAACCACACCAATTTACCACGACCAACCTGGTCCGTCTTGGAACGTTCCAACCAAATGCCCAGCCGGGCCCCATCCAACCGTACATCTGCAAACACCCGCCCCGGTGCCCCGCGAGCCCCCAACAACTCTGATACCCGAAACACATCCACACCATGCATAAACGGAACAACGCCACTTCATCCCTGTCATAACAGCAAACCGGCAACTCCCCCAAAATTCTGTCCAACAATTCAAACGTAATCGCCTCACGAGGCAACTCCCCCCCTCCCCCCCTCCCCCCTCCGCCCTCACACATCCCCAACCTTTCAACATACGACTCAGCAGATCCGTCCTAGCCGGATCAAAACCCATATAGACCATGCTGTAAAAAGAAACGCCTGCCAACTTGCCGGCAATCGTCGTCTAAGACAAACCCCTGTCCATGCAGTCCAGTACAAATCGCACCACCCCTTGCTCGCATGCATCCTTGGGCATCCTCCAAGCACCTTTCTTCCAACCCAAAAAGGCCCCAAACTCAGACCACCCCAACCTGTACGCGCGCCTAGTGGACTCAGCTATAGATTGTTCAACCAAACCCACCACTCTCATTCCCCCCATGCCCAGATACCCTCCGGCACCTTGGTCTTGCAAGCCTCCGCTCCCGGAGCCAGCTTCCTGAAGCGCTGCCACTGCGAACGAGAACGCATCCTCAATTTCATTACTTACCCCAGGCACATGTTGCACGCGAAAAAACACATTGAAACGCAAACACAGCAGCATGAAACTTCGCAGCAAGCGCAGTACTCGCAGGTCTTTTGCTTTCTGATTGTTCACCAAGTCCACGACTGTCATGTTGTCAACGTGGAACAACACCGACCTGTTCTGGAATTCCGGGCCCCATACCAACAGCGCCACCAACAGCGGAAAGAATTCCAGGAACGCAATGCTCCTGCCCTGGCACAGCCAGTGAGCCGGCCACTGCTCTGCACGCCAACGGCCGTCCCAGAAAATCCCGAAAACTGCAGCTCCCACCGCATCCGAGTAGAGTTGTACCTGCCACACCATCCTGTCCCGCGCAAAGTCCAAGGAGACACCATTGAAGTCTTCCAGTAACACCAACCAGACCCGCAAGTCAGACCGCACTCCCAGCGTGACACTGACCCTGTGATGAGGGAGAACCGCCCCCGACATGGTCATGCCGAGGCGTCTACAAAACGTCCTCCCAGCCCTCACCACCCTGCAAGCAAAGTTCAACAACCCCAGCAAACGCTGTACCAACCTCAACTCAATCTTGCGTGCACCGAGCACCTGTCTCAAAACTTCCTGCATCTCCGCCACCTTCTGCAACGGCAACCGCGCCTGCCATGCCACCGAGTCCAATTCGATTCCCAAAAAGGTAAGACAGCAACTAGGCCCCTCCGTCTTCTCCGGCACCCCAAACTCTTGCGCCATCTGCTGAAATTGGCCCAAGGCCGTTCCACACTCTCCCGCCTGTCCCACTCCAACAAACAAGAAATCATCACCAGCCGGTGCCCACTGCGGCCCACAAAAGCCCACTGCAAGAAGGAACTGAAGGTCTCGAAGAGCGCGCAAGAAACCACACAGCCCATCGGCAACACCTTGTCAACGAAAATGGCCCCATCAAACTGCATCCCCAACAAGGAAAAATCCGCCGGATGAATGGGAAGGCGGCGAAGGACCGACTTGATGTCACACTTGGCCAGCTCCGCCCCTGCCCCGCATGCCCGCACCAAACCGATGGCATCATCCACCAACGCATACAAGACTCTGGAATTCTCCTCCGCGATGAAGTCATTCACAGAACCTCCCTTCGGCCACGACAGATGATGGATCCACCTGAACTCCCCGGCTCCTTCGGCACATTAGCATTACTCACACTCCTGAGGCGGAAAGCCGGGAGGTTAGACTGTTTTTAAAATTGTGCTTTTTAAAACTGTGCTCTGTTACCTTGTGGTTTTATGCATTTAACCCCTGACGTCTCGACGCTTTAAGCAAAGCGGACTTGGGGCTCTCTGTCATCTGGCCTGGAACGCTGCTCGCCAGCGCCTCGCCCAGACCGCAGGCCACGCCCCTTCCAGAGGCCACGCCCACCGCCCAAAATCTACTAAAGCGCCGTCTTTAGCATTACTCACACTCCTGATGCGGAAAGCCGGGAGGTTAGACTGTTTTTAAAATTGTGCTTTTTAAAACTGTGCTCTGTTACCTTGTGGTTTTGTGCATTTAACCCCTGACGTCTCGACGCTTTAAGCAAAGCGGACTTGGGGCTCTCTATCATCTGGCCTGGAACGCTGCTCGCCAGCGCCTCGCCCAGACCGCAGGCCAAGCACCTTCCAGAGGCCACGCCCACCGCCCATCTTTACCCCGGTCATAAATTATGTGTCTTCCCCGGAAGCGCAGCGGACGAGCGTAGCGGGCGCGCCAAAGGCGCGCCAAAGGAAAGCCCGTCTGCGCCCGTCCGCGACCGACCGGGACTAGGGGCACTCCATAATACCCAAATATATCCATTATTCCAGGGCCGACCTTTTGGAGTGCAATAAAAATAAAGATCATTTGCTCCTATCTAAGGACACACTCCATCAGCTCTGTAAGTATGGCATCCTGAACCAAGGCTGTCACCTCTCCACTCGCGCAGCATGTTTGGCACCGCCCAATCTTCCCCTCAACTTGCTTGCTATCCTCTACCTCAACACTCGTTCCCTTGTTAAGCATCAGATGGACATCTTCCTGCTATTAGACACGGAGAAGCCAGATATTCTCCTACTAGCAGAAACTTGGCTAACTCCTACCTCAGCACCCGATATAATAGCAGCTCTGCCACCTGATTACTACATTATTCAGGCAGACCGCGCTATCGGGAAAGGAGGAGGTGGAGTCGCGGCGATTACCCACTCTGGCCTGGATATCACTACTCTCATCTGCTTGCCACTAGCCAACACAGATAACCTGGTATTAAAAATTACTACTCCCCACATGACTATGGCATGCGTCCTCCTGTATAGACCGCCCACTTCAATGCCACTGTTTCCCCTGATGTTTAGTGAGCAAGTTGCTAACCTGGCCTTGGATTATGCCAGGGTCATGTTAGTAGGTGATTTTAATTATTGGTACAAAGATCAATCAGAGGGCTCTCAATCGGCAGAACTGACTGACCTTCTGTCTAACCTTAACTTTAAGCAACTGGTGCTCTCCCCCACCCATGACAAAGGACACATTTTGGACCAGGTGTGGTCTAACACCACATGTGTGACCTCCCCGCTAATCCTGCCCTGTCTATGGTCAGACCATCTCATTCTTAAATTTAAGATCTGCGTCACTCCAATCAGAACCACTGTGCCAATCGTTGGCAGATTGGCCAGAAATTGGAACGCAATGGATAAGACCGCTTTTCTACAGTCATTAGCCAATGATGTCCCCTCCCTGGACAATTACATAAACATGTCAGTTTCCACTCTCACTGACTGGCTACAAGCGGCTAGCAATCTTCACGCCCCGTATAAAAGAATTAGACTAGCACGGATGCCAACAGATGGTTCTCTGCCGACTTGAAAACTAGGAAACTGGCCCTTCGGCATCTTGAACGCCTGTGGCACCGCGACTATGACATTGAGGAAAAAATTAAATATACTAGGGCGAGGAAGGAATATATGAATGCCATATCTGCAGCAAAGGCAGCATATTTTTCTTCCCGTATCCTAGATTCATCAAATAAATCTAAAGATATCTTCTCTGTCTTTAATGAATTGACCAATTTGGAGAATATTCGTCCTAAAATAATCCCTACTCAGTGTCTGTGTGACTCACTTAACACTTATTTTAGTGACAAAATCACAGACATAAAAGCTAGCATTCCCCAATCAAAGACTCCAATCACGATCGGCATGGCAATCAAGATCGGTTCCGCCACACTTACCAACTTTTTACCCATAACCTATGACCAGCTTTCGGAACTAATGATGAGAGTCAAATCCGGCTCCCCACTGGACATCTGCCCTCCTCGTATCTTGAAAGAATGCTTTTCCACCTACCCAACCCCTGTTCTTGCTCTCCTAAACAACTCCCTCTTAACGGGCATAGACCCGTCTGCTTTTAAAGAAGCCACAGTCATACCTTTATTAAAAAAGTCCGGGGCTGACCCTGCATGTAAGGCAAACTACAGGCCCATCTCCCTATTGCCTTACCTGGCAATAATCCTAGAGGCACACGTGGCGAAAATTCTTTCTAACTTTCTGGAGGAGTCCTCCTGCTTTGACCCCCATCAGGCTGGATTCCGGCCTGCTCACTCAACGGAGTCAGTGGTCACTGCAGTTTTGGGCACACTTCGAGACTGCGCAGATAGACGTTCCCCCCAGGCTCTGGTGCTCCTGGATCTGTCGGCCGTGTTCGACACGGTCGACCATAACATCTTGGTCGAGCGTGTCGGACAGGCCGGCATACAGGGCACAGCGGCCTGCTGGCTAAAGTCCTTCTTAGAGGATCGCTCCCAAGCGGTGCGCATGGGGGATCTAACCGGTGTCAAACAGCCTATCCCATGCGGAGTGCCACAGGGCTCCTCCCTGTCACCTCACCTCTTTAATATATACATACTACCTCTTATACAAACCTTGAGGGATAAACAGGTGAGAGTATTTAACTATGCAGATGACCTGCAGCTACTCTTCACCATTGACAACTCCGAAAAATCCATCAGTCACTTCCAGTCAACCATGAGGTTTATTAAATCCTGGATGGATCAAAATCAGCTGAAATTAAATCCAGGTAAAACCGAACTGGTATTGACTGGGGACAGTGCTAAGTACTGGGGTCCTCACTATTGGCCATCAGATCTGGGTCAAGTCCCGCAACCATCATCATCGGCCAAAACGCTTGGAGTTATTGTGGACAGTGACCTTTCATTAAAAGCACAAGTGGGCCAGGTGGCTTTCAAATGCTTCTACCAGCTAAAAAAAATCAGGAAGGTCCGGCGACTTCTAACGCCAGAAGCTATTACCCAGGTTGTGATCGCCACTGTTCTGTCCCATCTGGATTACGCGAATGCCATCTACTTGGGTCTCCCAAGCTATCTACTCAAGCGTCTCCAGATGGTGCAGAACTATGCTGCTAGGTTGATCCTGAAGCAACCAAGGTGGCAGGCAGAGACCCCACTTCTCATCAAATTGCACTGGCTCCCGGTTACACAACGCTGTACCTTTAAAGCAGGCTGTATGATTTTTAAGTCGCTGCATGGTAAAAGCCCTATATTCATGAATCAATTAATCACCAGATATGTTACCTCTCGCAACCTTCGCTCACTCCACCTAGGCCTTCTCCAGACTCCCCCCTTCAAACTCAAACGCTCTGGTGGACGTAGGTTTGCAACACTTGCCTCTTGCTTATGGAACACCTTTCCTTTGGAAATCCGGTTCTGCCAAGATCTTCTATCTTTCCGGAAAGCGTTGAAGACCTGGCTTTTTAGACAAGCTTTTTAACCTACCTTCTCCTCACCTCCGATTGTGTTATTGCTAATTTTCAGCGCCAAGAAACTAATCAGTGTTAATGCGCTCAATAAATGATTTAATAACATAACATAACATAACATAACATTGGGCACCACCCCCAGAGGGGAGACCATGAGATCCGACAACGGCCACTCCTCAAATGGACCCGCGATCCTGCCTTCCAAAACCTCCTTCTCCAATTTGTGTGCCACCACCTCCGGCAATTCTTTTGCCGACCGCAAGTTCTCAGCCCAACGCTGCCCTCTCAGCCCCTGATAGCCAATCCGAAAACCTTCCACAAACCCCCAGTACAGTCTCACTGCAGCCTCTCTATCAGGATACCGGGAGAGCCATGGACACATGGCCTCCACCCTAACCGGAGTATGGGCCCTTCTGCCCAACCTGTCCCCTGCCTCTTGCAATCTTCCACTGCTCTGAGGGTGTAGCCAGTGTGAGGCATTGCATGACCGCGTGACGTCCCCCGCACTTGGAACACTCATGTTTGAATTTACAGGAAGGTCGATTGCAGAATCCTTTATTGAAGCCCCAGAAGGCCCCATTGGGTCCCGGCTTGTACTGCTGTCCGGCTGCCCGTGACCACACCGCCTGAGCTCCGTGTCCCCCGGCAACACCTGACCCACCCGCCCTAGATTGGGCGGGGCGCGACTGAAAAGACCGATAGGTGACCGGAAGACCACTGGCCGTATGCGTAGAAGCCGCCACCTGTGTCGATGACATCCACTGAACCCAGAGTTCCTGGTCAACGTCCCCCACGGCTTGTCCGGATTAACACTAATCCTGGCCCTGAACTCCTCGTCATAGCTCAACCAGGCAAAACCCCCAAAATGCAGCTGCGCCTTTCCGAATCACATACATATACTTAAACAGCGCAATCGCCCTATCTGCGTGCTTCTCACAATAGATACTCGCATAGATCAAAAAGGCCGACGTCCAATTCTCCATCGTCACCGGCACTCTCGGCCGCCTGGTCAACTCCCACTCCTCCTCCTTAGACCCTTTCTTCGCCTGAATCTCTCTGTGCAAGAGTTTAAAAACATCAACATATTCATGTTTCCAAATTCGCGCCTTCGTCTTCTTAGATAAATGAGACCCGAGAGGCATAGCCATACCCATGTACGGTAACTTCTTCCGTGCCTTCTCAACCCCATCATCCTTTCCCTCATTGTCCTCTGTCTTATCCGTCTGTGCACTGGCCATCATGACCTGCTTCTTACCATCCATCGTAGCCGTCCCCGCTCCACGTGAGGCCCCCACATCCCGTACAGACCCGTCCCCCACACCCACCGACCGGCAGGCCTTCTTCCTCCCTCCTTTCGCCCCATCTCCCCAAGCGTCCCACCAAGCGCCCTCACTTGATAAAGTTGCAGGGGCGTCCCGTTCCGTCCTCCGTGCATCCGCCGGCTTCCCAGCCCCTCTGCTGGCCCCACTGGCATCAGCCTGTGTCTCCGGGAAAACTCCCGGCTTGTCCATTGCCACTCTACCCTTCCCCCAACTCACAGCCTCTCGCACCTCGCCTTCCTCCAACTCATCCTCTTCATCCTCATAGTCCAACACCTCATCCTCCATCAACTTACGCACCTCAGTCACCACCCTCTTCGCACCTTTCCCTTTCACTCCAGGCACAAACTCGCACTCCAACATTGCCGGTGCCCGCTCCCTCGATGGAGGGCAGGCCGCCGCGGACCCCCCTGCTGCTTCGTTCCGGTGCCCCGCTGGCCCACCCCGGCCTCTGCCAGCTGCACCTGCTGGCATGTACCCACCCCCTCCCCCGAGCCGTATGCACCCGGGGAGGCCCCAGTGCCACCAGGTCTCTGCACCGCCAAGGCAGTCCCTGGCCCCTCTACCCAGACCCACTCCCCAACAGTCCCAGGAACCCTTACCTCCGGGCCAGTGTCAGACCTCCCCCCTCGCGCAGGTGCAGGGGCCCGATTGCCCCCGGGCACCCTACCCGCCTTCGCCTCCCTGGCAGCACATAAGCGCTGCCATTCACTCTCCGCCACGCTGGTCACGAATCCGCTCCTCCGCACACATGAGCTCCCACCTAGCGTACCATGACCCTTGCCTCTCCATGTCCCCAAAGGGACTCTTCCCTGATGGGGGCGCCGTGGGGGCCCCTTTCTCAGACCCCAATCCCCCTGACTGTTGTGCCTTCCGTGGTCCCTTGCCCTTGGACCTCTGTGCCTTGACCACACCCTTCTTACCCTTTGAAAGGTCCACTGGCTGCTCTGGCTGTCCCCCATCAGGGTCCCCTTCCTCCTCCCCAGACTCCCCTTCTGTCAGCATGAGGGCGAAATCCTCTCCAGCCACCTGCTCCCAGTCTCCCAGGTCCTCCTCCCCACTGCCCTCACTGCTCTCCCCATAGTCCACTAGCTGCCCCCCCCCCTCCTGACCCCCCAACCAGAGGAGGCAATGAGACCAAGTCCATAAGGGTGTCCCCCACAGGCTGCCCGTGGGCCCTGAGCCCCTCCCCAGAGCCACCCTTCCCACCCAGCACCCCACTACCGTCTGTATCGCAACCAGGGAGGGAGGCTCAGCCGCCTCCCTCCGTGTTTGGGGCCTTCCTGCTCTTTCTTGCCCCTCCCCCGCCCTGCTACACCCCCTCGAGCCCCCAGGGGCTCATCTAAGCAAGCGGCGACGGCCGCGAAAACCCCCGCTGAAGCAGCCCTATGAGGTCGGGTCATCCCGACCCATGCCTGCTACAAAACGCCGGGCTGGAGGAGGTCGGCCCTCCCAGCCCGGCCGAGTACCTGTAAGGCCGCCCGCACCGCCTCAGCATCGGGCGTTGCCATGCCTACACACTCCGACTCTCCGACGCTCGAAATGGGGCCTGTACAAGCCGCACACCAGGGCACTAGTGGCGACGCGCTCCGCCGATAATTACTCCCCGCCTACACTAACTACCATACACCGCTGCACCACAACAAACTAACCTAATCCCTGAGGCACTGGGGACAGGAAGAGGAAGTCCTTCCCCTCCTGTCCCTTTAAGTAACCTCCTAAACCCCCCCACCCCCTAAACCCAACCCTTACCTAACTTCCTGCCCGCCCGTCCTATCGCGCGAATACCCCGGGGAAAAGACTGGTCTGCCGACCTGCTTTCCCCGGGGGCCGCATTTGGGTGGTTGAAGTAAGTTATGT
Organism: Lissotriton vulgaris; assembly: GCF_964263255.1. NCBI lineage: Eukaryota > Metazoa > Chordata > Amphibia > Caudata > Salamandridae > Lissotriton > Lissotriton vulgaris. Next base: position 800,312,820 of record NC_141691.1, read on the forward strand.
AGCTCGGGACTATAGGGGATACTGGGCGAACCATGGGTCTATGTGAGGCGGTCGTTCATTTAACCTGAGCACGTAAGAGTTTAAAATATTTGACCCAGTACTTTAAAGGGCCTGGCACTAAAATACCAATCATCTGCCCTTCTAGAGTACCTGCACTCCTGAGCACCGTAGGAAGAGGGGGGTGAAGTATCAGCTTCCCCGCTTGAGTACATTGTGTTATCCTGGACAACTCGTATTGTCTCCGTTAAAAAAATCCATTATTTATTTGTAAATGAACCGCCAGCGATTAGAAAGGCTCTGATCACCAGATTAGAGAGACTGTTTGGCAGAGAGCGGAAAGGGGCGCATTCGTGTACACGTCACAAGAAGAAAAGAGCGTGAGCGGTAGTTACTGTGGGCGCTGCGTTTTGCATGGTTGCTGGGCCCCTCGTCGGTTGGCTGTGCAGTGAGGGAAGAATGGCGGCGCTCGGGGACTCCTATGTGCAGGAGGCTCTCCGGCTGCTGGGGGAGGCGGGCCGCATGGACCTGGTGCGGCCCGACATCCAGGTATAACCGCCGCGGCGCACTGCGAAATGCGCCGCGGCAGCAGTTATTGCGTGTGGGCCTCCTCGGTCTCGGCCGCGGAAGGCCCCGGGAGGTGGGAGGGGCGAGAAGGGGGCAGGCGAGGGAGCCCAGCGGGGCAAGGCCGCGACACGGGGTGGGGCACGGAAGGGGGTGGGAGGAGGCAAGGGGCGTCCTGCGCTGGTGTTCGAAGGAGAAGGATCTGGGGGCCCTGGGAGGGGGGAGGGAGGCGCAGAGTACAACGCGGGGGGGTACAGTGGTCTGTGAGAATGGCGAGGTGGCGGGGGTTGGGGGGGCCCGGTGCAGGAGGTGGGGGTGCCCCAGGAGCGAGTGGATACGGGGGCTGGGGGTTTTCGGAGGGGAGGGGCAGGGTGCCGGGGGTGGGGTCCCCCCAGCTCATCAAAGAATCGGACATGGAGGAGGAGGGAGGCAAATGGGGGAGAGGGGGGGCAGAGAGAGCGAGCTGGATTGGGGTCGTCATCAGGGGAGGGGGCAAGCATGGTGGGCCCGAGTAGGTCCCCGTCGCCGGGGAGGGAGCGGGGGGAGGGGTGGGGGGTGCAGCAAAGAGTGGTGAACTGGGGTCCGGGTGTGATGGGGGAGGGGGAGAGGAGGGATGGGATGGGGGAGGCGGGCCGGGTTGGTGGTACGAGAGGTGGGGAGGGGGAGGGGGGCCACAGTGGGTGGCATGGGGACGGGGTGGGGGTCAGGGGGAGCGGGCAGGGGTGTGGGGCGCCCGGCGCAGAGGGGGGGCCTCTCGATGGGGTGAGAACGGGGTGCGCTGGGGGGTTGGGGCGAGGGCAGCTTTTGGGGAGGGGATGGGGGGCCTTTTCACCCTGCATTCTGGACTCCACCTTTTTTCTTTGGCAGGACAGGTTGGCGAGGCGCTCGGGTGAGCAGCATGCGGCTCCGCTCTACCGAGGGGATGAGCCGGCTCTGCCTAGTACGGGCGGTCGCGCTCCAACGTGGGACATGCCATGGGACAGCTTGGGGCGGCGACTGGCAGTGTCCCCGCCAGCCCACCCCCGAAGGGTCGCGACGGCCGCCGGGGGGAGGATGGTGCCTGCGGTTCCAATCACTTCAATGCTTGGTGTGAATGCGGTAGTGGATGAGAGAGAGTGCGTGGATCTGGTGGATCTGATGCGGGTGTGCATGGAAAAGGCACGGTTGAGCCGGCTGGAGTCCATAGAGGACGGCCGGAGAGTGGGGGATGTTGGAGCGGGGGAGTCTGAGGAGGAGGGGGAGATACGGTAGGGGGGATCGAGTAATCTTGTTGGCAGTGTGTTACAGGTACGGCCACAGCAGGACGAGCCCAGAGTGAAGGCCCCCTCAGCTACACTGGTTAGGCGGCAGGATCCAGTTCGGACGCGGACCTTGACACCAGGTAAGGTTGGAGGCGGAGTGGGGAGTGGCGCGAGCAAGCGGCGCTGTGTGCAGGTGTCGGTGGGGACGGATGCTGGAGGGGAAGAAGGGGGGCGTTTGGTGAAGGGCTGTTACGTGAAGGACACCGTGGTGGGCACGGATGGCGTGAGCGGCGTTGGTGGGGCGGTGGCAGCGGGGAGCGCGGGGTCCGGCGCGGGCGAGAACACGGGTACGGGGACGCGAAGGCAGGGGCGGGCGCGGCCGGAGGAAAGGAGAGTTGTGTGGTGCCGGTGCGCAAGCTATCGTACATGGGGGTGACCAAGCCGCTAGGGGCGCACCTGTCGGCAGGGACGAAGGAGAAGATCTGGAAGGTGGAGTATATCGATATCTTGAAGTTGTTGCATAGGGAGTTGACTTCGAAGGAGGGGTCCAAGGAGGAGGAGCAGGAGTTGGCGCGGCGCCCCAAAGTTCCTTTGACGATTGACAACTGGTCAGCGGCCTTCTACATAAACGCCAGCGTTTTTGTGAGAGGTTCCCGGATCGGTCCATTGCACTTTTTAAGTACATGGACGTGGTGCGGAGGGCACAGGTGACATATGGTGGGTACGCCTGGTCCCACTACGACGAGGAATTCCGGGCGCGTATGGCGTCCGATCCGGAGGCAAAGTGGGGGGAGCTAGATTCGGATCTGTATCAGCAAACGATGGGCGGGGCGAAGTTCGGGCGTACGGTGTATACGGCCAGCGGTCTGCCGCTCGCGCCGCCCCCCTTTTCGGCTCACTCCACCCGAGGTGAGGTGGGGCAGGGTGAGTCCACCGGGCAGAACCCGGTTGGGGCTTGCTGGGACTTCCATAAAGGGGCGTGTGGCCGCCAAACGTGCCGTTTCCAGCACGAGTGCTCAAAATGCGGGCGGCCCAGTGGTGCACTGCTGGGGTGTCGTCGGGCCGCCGGGACAGCAGCCCGTGCAGGGAAGAACGCAGTGCGGAGGTTCACAGGTTGGGGGAGGGGGGGCGGAAGGGGGGTCGGGGACTATGGGAAAAGGCTTGTACGCCGGTTAGGCTGGCGCGGATCGACCCCTGGCTGGCTGAGAACCCGCGGGCGGAGGATGCGGCCGTTTGCGTCAGGGTGTTCCGGGAGGGTTTTCGGCTGGGCTATGAGGGTCAACGGATTGCGCGCTGGGCGGAGAATCTAAAATCAGTGAATGCTCACAAAGGTATTGTGAGGGAGAAGTTGTTGAAGGAGGTCAAGGAGGGCTGCATGGAGGGCCCATTTGTGGAACCGCCACTGTTGGGTTAGATTGTCTCCTCGATCGGGGTGGTGCCTAAGAAAGAGCCGAGGCAGTTCCGACTGATACAACACCTGTTGTGGCTGGCGGGGGGGTCAGTCAACGATTTCATATCGGCGGAGGTGGCGTCGGTGTCTTACTCATCAGTGGACGTGGCACGGAGGCTCGTGGCGGGAGCGGGATAGGACGCCAAGATGACGAAGTGTGACATTAAGTTGGCATTCTGCTTGCTCCCAGTACACCCGGATGACCACCAGCTGCTGGGGATTCAGTTCGATGGTGCCTTTTTTGTGGACAAGGCATTGCCGATGGGGTGCTCAGTCTCCTGCGCGTTGTTCGAGCGATTCAGTTCCTTTCTGCAGTGGGCTTTTTCCAGGCGCACAGGCTCTGAGGCGGTGACGCACTACCTGGATGACTTCTTCCTGGTGGGGCGACCCGTAGCAACGGACTGCCAGTGGCTGCTGGACAGTTTGGCGGGGATGATGGAGGAGTTTGGGGTGCCTCTGGCGCCAGAGAAGACGCACGGTCCCAGTACGGTGTTGTCCTTTCTCGGCATAGAGCTCGATTTAGCTGCTATGGAAGCACGCCTGACGGAGGACAAGAGGTCGGTCATGTTGGCATTAGTGGATGACATGCTGGGCAAGCAGAAAGTGTTGGTACGGGAAGTCCAGGTCCTCTTGGGGCATCCTAATTTTGCTTGTCACGTGGTGCGTGTGGGTCGTACTTTCTGTAGGAGGTTGGGCTTGGCGTTGTCGGGTTTGACCCTTCCACATCACCACGTGTGTCTGTCGGCGGGGGTGAAGGAGGACTTGCGGATGTGGCGGGCTTTCCTAGAACGTTTCAATGGTTTGCCAATGGTGCCGGCGGAGGACTGGGAGTGGGACGTTACGCTGTACTCCGATGCCGGGGGTGTTGGCGGCTATGGCCTGTATTGGGACGGGCCGTGGTGCGCGGAGAAATGGCCGGCACATTGGCAGGCAGGGGGCCGTAGCATCGCTTTCCTGGAGTTTTTTCTGTTGTTGGTGGCCGTCACGGTGTGGGCGGGTGCGTTGGCACACAAGAGGGTGTTGTTCAGAGTGGACAACATGGCAGTGGTACACGTGGTGAACAGGCAGTCGGCGCGGGATCCGCAGGTTTTGAAGCTGATGAGAGTTTTTGTGCTGCGCTGTTTGGAGAATGACATTATGTTTCATGCACGCAACGTTCCGGGAGTGGACAATGACATTGCGGATGCTTTGTCTCGTTCACAGTGGGAAAGGTTCCATGGGCTAGCCACGGCGGCGGAGACAGTCAAGACACCGGTACAGAGGGAGCTCTGGTCAGTAGGAGACGCCGGGTTGTTCAGCTGGTGAGGGCGTTGGTGGCCCTGCCCACGTGGAAGGGGTACGCGCAGGCGTGGGAGGAGTTTCAGCGTTCAGGTGCGGTAAGGCACGGGAAACTCTGGCAGCGGGAGGACAGGTGGTACGGTTCATGTTGAGTCTGATGGACAGGGGTCTGTCGCAGGTGACGATTGCGGGCAAATTGGCGGCGGTGGCGTTCATGGGGAAGTTGTGGTGGGGGTACCTGTCGGCGGGTGAGTTGGGGGCTCGATTGCTGGAAGGGTGGGCGAGGGAGAGGGGGGCATGGGTGGCGCAGCGTCAGTCGGTTACTGAGGCATTGCTGGGGGCTTTGATTGGGGTGTTGCCGTCGGTGTGCCGGAGCGGAAGCGAGGCAGTATTGTTTTCCACGCTCATGTCCTGGCTGTTCTTTGGAGCGTTTCGGGTGTCAGAGTTGGTAGGCTCAAAAGGGGGCCGGGGTCTCCTGTGGGAGGACGTGGAGATGCGGGACCGGGAAGTTGCGATGCGTTTGTGGCACTCGAAGACGAATCAGAGGGGGATGGGGACGTGGGTGGTGCTGGGCCCCGGGGGGGCACGATGACGTCTGTTCGGCGGCGTGGGGCCGGCGGTTGGCGGTGAAGCGGAATGTTGCGGACGTCGAGATTTTCGGGCGAAGTGATGGCGGCAGGGTGACAGCGGCTCAGGCATTGTGGGTTCTGCGGCACGCCCTGCGGAATATGGATGAGGACCCGAAGGCGTTTGGGACGCACTCGTTTCGAATCGGGGCAGCGACAGAGGCAGCACGGTGTGGTTGGGGGAAGGATGAGATCAAGCGGTTGGGGCGGTGGAAGTCCGATTGCTATAGGCGATACGTCAGGATGCGGGGGTAGAAGAGGCGCTCTGAGCTTGTTGGTTCGCTCTCTGATATGTATGTTTTTTCAGGTGCTGTGGCTGGCCGGAGGTGAACAGCCTGAACATTTTCATTGTGGGACACTCATTTGTCAAGAGGGCAGAGAGGGCTGAATGGCCTGGTGCAGTGTAAGGGTTTGGCACTGGTTAAACAGATGAAGAGGGACCTGTTGGAAATTAGGAGGAACTGGTCAGAATTTATTCCTAGAAGATTCTGGAGAGGGGGCAGGGCGCCCTGGGGCGATTGATAGGACGAGGCAGAAGATCAACAGGGAGATGAGGGATTTCTGTGACAGGGAGGGAATAGGCAGGATGGAACACCCCGAGCTTAGGTATGGGGCGGTGTACTTTTTTAAGGAAGACGGAGTGCACCTCTCACGGTACAGGATGGAGTTATACATTGTGCAGTTGAAGGAGGCGCTGGATGGGGCCTTGGGGGTGCGCAGGTATCCAAGGAGGTTGGAGTCCTATGGGGGGGTCGAAAGTCAGTAATGCGACTTTCGAGTGGCGTTCCCTAGTTCAGAAAGGGGGGTAGTTGGGGGTAGTTGAGGAGGCCTGGGCTGTTTCTGTAGGGGGTGGGGGACACTGAGGTCATTTGCAGTTGGTAGGCATGGGGGGTATTTGTGCGGACTGGATGTTTTAAGATGTTGTATGATGTGGCAATGTTGGGGATCCGGTTAGGGGTGGGGGTGTTAGGCTTTCACATATTTAGCTAGGCCTAGTTTTGTTCGGCACAGGCCAGGGTTGGGGAATAGGCAGGGTGCACCTGATTTCAATAAAGCGGCCTTTATCACACAATTCTGGTGTCTGTGGTCAGTGCCCCCCCCCTTACTGGTGGGCCCCAATGGTCTTTGTGTAAATGGAAATGAGAGTTGGAGCAGCCCACACCTTCAAAAAAAAAACCAAGCAGTTCCATGCCAGTCAGACTTGCGGGGTCAGCGCTACAGCTGCCCAATGCGTGTTTCTCTTGCTCACCTTGTGACCGGGATTCCAAAGACCCACAGAGAGAGCTTGAGAAACAGAAGCACTGCGCTCCGCGCCTGACAACAAATCAGAACCCAACAAGCGCGGCTGCAAAAGTAAAAGCGGCCCGCGGGCAAATCACGCACAAATTAATTAAATAAACAAGCGCGGTCCCCAAAGTGAAAGAGGACCGCGCTGCAAATAATTAAAACAAGCATTTGCAATGCAATAGGTCTCGCATTAGGAAAGTGTGAGCTATTGGTATTGTAAATGACATTTTTTTTAATATGTGTTGGCTTTGAAAATATATAAATTAATAGCATTGTTATTTACAAAGCCAATAGCTTACACTTTCCTAATGCAATCCTATTGGCTATGGCAATTCTTGTTGGTATAAAGCAAGGACAGTGCTGTTGTGGTGCTGAGTGATGCTGTTGTGCTGCTGAGTGATTATATGGTTGGGCTGAGTGATGTGGTGGTGTATTAGAGTGATGTGGTGGTGTCCCTGAGTGATGTGGTGGTGTTCCTGAGTGATGTGGTGGTGTCTGTGAGTGATGTGGTGGTGCCCCGGAGTGATGTGGTGGTGCCCCTGAGTGATGTGGCGGAGTCCCTGAGTGATGTGGTGGTGTTCCTGAATGATGTGGTGGTGTGCAGCAGTGTGAGGCGTGCAGCAGTGTGCAGCATGGAGCAGTGTGAGGCGTGCAGCAGTGTGAGGGATGCAGCAGTGTGTGGGGTGCAGCAGTGTGTAGCGTGTAGCAGTGTGTGGCGTGTAGCAGTGTGTGGCGTGTAGCAGTGTGTGGCGTGCAGCAGTTTGAGGCGTGCAACAGTGTGAGGCGTGCAGCAGTGTGTGGCGTGCAGCAGTGTGTGGCGTGCAGCAGTGTGTGGCGGGCAGGAGTGTGAGTAATGCAGCAGTGTGAGGCATGCAGCAGTGTGAGGCATGTAGCAGTGTGAGGGCGTGCAGCAGTGTGAGGCGTGCGGTAGTGTGCAGCATGCAGCTGTGTGCAGCATGCAGCAGTGTGCAGCAGTGTGAGGCATGCAGCAGTGTGAGGAGTGCAGCAGTGTGAGGCATGCAGCAGTGTGTGGTGTGCAGCAGTGTGTGGCATGCAGCAGTGTGTGGCTTGCAGCAGTGTGTGGCGTGCAGCAGTGTGAGGCGTGCAGCAGTGTGAGTCGTGCAGCAGTGTGAGGCATGCAGCAGTGTGAGGCAGGCAGCAGTGTGAGGTGTGCAGCAGTGTGAGGTGTGCAGCAGTGTGTGGCGTGCAGCAGTGTGTGGCCTGCAGCAGTGTGAGGTGTGTAGCAGTGTGTGGCGCAGCTGTGTGCGGCGTGCAGCAGTGTGCGGCGTGCAGCAGTGTGTGGCGTGCAGCAGTGTGTGGCCTGCAGCGTGCAGCAGTGTGTGGCGTGCAGCAGTGTGAGGCGTGCAGCAGTGTGAGGCGTGCAGCAGTGTGAGGTGGGCAGCAGTGTGAGGCGGGCAGCAGTGTGGTAGCTGCATTGGAACTTTAAAACAATTATATACTTTGTACAATACCAATGCAAGATGGCTACCCACTACTATATTTTAGTTTAATTTTGTATTGTAAATACATGCTGCTAAGTTTTTTTTCTACTTTTATTCTTATAATTTATTTTCCACATGCCTATGGGATTTTGTGTGTCAATTTTATTACGGATTGGGAAGTGGGAAAGTGCAAGAAGGAGTCAGCGAGTGGCTAGCATGATGTATGAGGGCAAGAATGAGTGCCAGAGTTCATGCATGATGATTTATTGATAGCCTAAACATATGTAAAAGACACTTTCAGCTATAAGCCAGGCCTATTGACATTGCCAATGGTTGTTTGTTCTACCATTTGTCTTAGTTTTGTATTGCTATTTGTATTGTGGCACCAGGGACCCACATTTATAAATACCTTTTTACATTTTATCTTTAGAACCACTTACACCCATGTTGGGTCTAAACTGAATGGTGGCGAAAGGTAATGAAAAGCACTATTGTGCTGCGTTTATCTTTCCAAGAATCTACTTTAATGGAGCTGACTTTTCTACAAAAAGTTTAATGAACGTTTGAGTAGTTGAGTGCAATATTGAATCAATGGGTGAGTTAATGAATGGATGAATAAGAACCTGCATGGATAGATGAATGGATGGGTAAATTAGTGCCTGGGTGGATTGGTGAGTGTGTGGTTTATGATTTAATAGATGAGTGAATAAGTGATTGTGTATAAGAAAAGTACACATTGCTTTTCACCTCATTTAGGGAGGTCTAGAATTTTCTTGCTCTCCTACAAAGATAATTAGATTTTTTTATCAGACTCCATTTGGCTTGCAGAGGTTGTGAAGTTCCCCGACAATGTATAAGAACAACAATAAACTGTCAATGAGCATCTCCAAAACAAAAGTAACATCATTTGGAAGACATAGTGATAATCGCACGAATGGGCTAACACTGGACATTCTGCATAGATACAAGTTCTTAGGAGTCACTTTAAGCTCACCAAAAGAGGAAACATCACATTATAGACCTTACAGTTGGAACCGCAAGTTGCTTCAGCAGATTCATGTTTCAAGATCCAGTACTGCATGGGTTACAGTTCCCCATATTGAAAGTCTTCTATGCCAAGGCGATCTCCATGTTGCTATTTTGTTCCTCTCTGTATTCAATAGAATTGAAAGCAGTAGGTTTTGCGAGTGCTTTCGCTTTAGCTAATTGACACCTCAATGTAAGATTAGATTAGAATTGGCGATTCCATCAGCATCGATGTGAGCAGGAAATGCAGCCTTGTTATATTTGAATAGGCAACGCTGCAGCAGAGATGGGCCCTGGCAGCACTCGTTTGAAGATGAATCGATGGTAAGTGGTAAACAATGGTAAACAAGCTCTCGGCATTGCTGTGGCGGGGGCGAGGCGGGAGCGCATTCCTTTGAAGTCTGATGGGAGGCAGACAAATGGTGGTGTGTGACGTGGCTGGTTAGTGCACGCGCCTTTCTCACATGAACTGTGGCTAATCCGCCCTTGGCAGACTTTTCAAACTGCTTACTAGAAATCTTGACAACAAGCATTGCTAAAAGCAATGCTGTAGGTCGAGACCTAAAAAGAGTGCTTTCCGACTTATGGAGACTGTGTAACACCACAAGTACAAGATCCGGTCCTGATGGGCGGTTACAAAAGACAACAGGGTGGTAACAAGGAGGGACTAAGAAGCCTCACATTGAATTGGAAGCCAGCATTTACCAAAAACAATGCCACCAGCCAATGAAAAATATGGGCGGGGCTTACATTCCACTTCTAAAACATACCCTACTACAGCATGACTCGCAGAGCAAGCAGCACATGTGCTGCCGAGCTTGGCTCGACCTTTTGCATCTGATTGGTGATCATGTGGACATGGGGCACAATTGCAGTAATATAACCCGCAGGTGCATGCTGGCTTTAACTTCTAAGTTGCTTTTGCCATTTCATTAGGTCGAGCCTGGGCAGCACATGCACTGCTCTGCGAGGCTTGCTGTATTGAGGTAGGGAATTGACGCTCCGCCTGCTCTCCGCCCACATTTTTCATTGGCTTGCATCCTTGTCCACTTTAAATTGTGGCTGTTGCTTGGTCAAACGGCTGAGTCATCCCTCCTTAATACCACCTTGTCTCATTTTGTAACCTCCCATGGCGACACTCCTTGTTACGTGTGTAGTTGCTTGGTAGGCTTTAATTACAGTCTCCAAGCACTATTTTCTCAAATGGCCACGCTCTCTCCTAACTCTTTTTAACATTTTTATAGCAGCGGGAGGACAGGTGGTACGGTTCATGTTGAGTCTGATGGACAGGGGTCTGTCGCGGGTGACGATTGCGGGCAAATTGGCGGCGGTGGCGTTCATGGGGAAGTTGTGGTGGGGGTACCCCCTGTCGGCGGGTGAGTTGGGGGCTCGATTGCTGGAAGGGTGGGCGAGGGAGAGGGGGGCATGGGTGGCGCAGCGTCAGTCGGTTACGGAGGCATTGCTGGGGGCTTTGATTGGGGTGTTGCCGTCGGTGTGCCGGAGCGGAAGCGAGGCAGTATTGTTTTCCACGCTCATGTCCTGGCTGTTCTTTGGAGCGTTTCGGGTGTCAGAGTTGGTAGGCTCAAAAGGGGGCCGGGGTCTCCTGTGGGAGGACGTGGAGATGCGGGACCGGGAAGTTGCGATGCATTTGTGGCACTCGAAGACGAATCAGAGGGGGATGGGGACGTGGGTGGTGCTGGGCCCCGGGGGGGCACGATGACGTCTGTTCGGCGGCGTGGGGCCGGCGGTTGGCGGTGGAGCGTAATGTTGCGGACGTCGAGGTTTTCGGGCGAAGTGATGGCGGCAGGGTGACAGCGGCTCAGGCGTTGTGGGTTCTGCGGCACGCCCTGCGGAATATGGATGAGGACCCGAAGGCGTTTGGGACGCACTCGTTTCGAATCGGGGTAGCGACAGAGGCAGCACGGTGTGGTTGGGGGAAGGATGAGATCAAGCGGTTGGGGCGGTGGAAGTACGATTGCTATAGGCGATACGTCAGGATGCGGGGGTAGAAGAGGCGCTCTGAGCTTGTTGGTTCGCCCTCTGATATGTATGTTTTTTCAGGTGCTGTGGCTGGCCGGAGGTGAACAGCCTGAACATTTTCATTGTGGGACACTCATTTGTCAAGAGGGCAGAGAGGGCTGAATGGCTTGGTGCAGTGTAAGGGTTTGGCACTGGTTAAACAGATGAAGAGGGACCTGTTGGAAATTAGGAGGAACTGGTCAGAATTTATTCCTAGAAGATTCTGGAGAGGGGGCGGAGCTCCCTGGGGCGATTGATAGGACGAGGCGGAAGATCAACAGGGAGATGAGGGATTTCTGTGACAGGGAGGGGATAGGCAGGATGGAACACCCCGAGCTTAGGTATGGGGCGGTGTACTTTTTTAAGGAAGACGGAGTGCACCTCTCATGGTACAGGATGGAGTTATACATTGTGCAGTTGAAGGAGGTGCTGGATGGGGCCTTGGGGGTGCGCAGGTATCCAAGGAGGTTGGAGTCCTATGGGGGGGTCGAAAGTCGGTAATGCGACTTTCGAGTGGCGTTCCCTAGTTCAGAAAGGGGGGTAGTTGGGGGTAGTTGAGGAGGCCTGGGCTGTTTCTGTAGGAGGTGGGGGACACTGAGGTCATTTACAGTTGGTAGGCATGGGGGGTATTTGTGCGGACTGGATGTTTTAAGATGTTGTATGATGTGGCAATGTTGGGGATCCGGTTAGGGGTGGGGGTGGGGGTGTTAGGCTTTCACATATTTAGCTAGGCCTTATTTTGTTCGGCATTGGCCAGGGTTGGGGAATAGGCAGGGTGCACCTGATTTCAATAAAGCGGCCTTTATCACACAATTCTGGTGTCTGTGGTCAGTGCCCCCCCCTTACTGGTGGGCCCCAATGGTCTTTGTGTAAATGGAAATGAGAGTTGGAGCAGCCCACACCTTCAAAAAAAACCCAAGCAGTTCCATGCCAGTCAGACTTGCGGGGTCAGCGCTACAGCTGTCCAATGCGTGTTTCTCTTGCTCAACTTGTGACCGGGATTCCAAAGACCCACAGAGAGAGCTTGAGAAACAGAAGCACTGCGCTCCGCGCCTGGCAACAATCAGAACCCAACAAGCGCGGCTGCAAAAGTGAAAGCGGCCCGCGGGCAAATCACGCACAAATTAATTAAATAAACAAGCGCGGTCCCCAAAGTGAAAGAGGACCGCGCTGCAAATAATTAAAACAAGCATTTGCAATGCAATAGGTCTCGCATTAGGAAAGTGTGAGCTATTGGCATTGTAAATGACATTTTTTTTAATATGTGTTGGCTTTGAAAATATATAAATTAATAGCATTGTTATTTACAAAGCCAATAGCTTACACTTTCCTAATGCAATCCTATTGGCTATGGGAATTCTTGTTGGTAGCAAGCAAGGACAGTGCTGTTGTGGTGCTGAGTGATGCTGTTGTGCTGCTGAGTGATTATATGGTTGGGCTAAATGATGTGGTGGTGTATTAGAGTGATGTGGTGGTGTCCCTGAGTGATGTGGTGGTGTTCCTGAGTGATGTGGTGGTGCCCCGGAGTGATGTGGTGGTGCCCCTGAGTGATGTGGCGGAGTCCCTGAGTGATGTGGTGGTGTTCCTGAATGATGTGGTGGTGTGCAGCAGTGTGAGGCGGGCAGCAGTGTGAGGCGTGCAGCAGTGTGCAGCATGCAGCAGTGTGAGGCATGCAGCAGTGTGAGGGATGCAGCAGTGTGTGGGGTGCAGAAGTGTGTAGCGTGTACCAGTGTGTGGCGTGTAGCAGTGTGTGGCGTGCAGCAGTTTGAGGCGTGCAACAGTGTGAGGCGTGCAGCAGTGTGTGGCGTGCAGCAGTGTGTGGCGTGCAGGAGTGTGAGTAATGCAGCAGTGTGAGGCATGCAGCAGTGTGAGGCATGTAGCAGTGTGAGGCGTGCAGCAGTGTGAGTCGTGCGGTAGTGTGCAGCATGCAGCTGTGTGCGGCATGCAGCAGTGTGCAGCAGTGTGAGGCATGCAGCAGTGTGAGGAGTGCAGCAGTGTGAGGCATGCAGCAGTGTGTGGTGTGCAGCAGTGTGTGGCGTGCAGCAGTGTGTGGCGTGCAGCAGTGTGTGGCGTGCAGCAGTGTGAGGCGTGCAGCAGTGTGAGGCGTGCAGCAGTGTGAGGCGTACAGCAGTGTGAGGCATGCAGCAGTGTGAGGTGTGCAGCAGTGTGAGGTGTGCAGCAGTGTGAGGTGTGCAGCAGTGTGTGGCGTGCAGCAGTGTGTGGCGTGCAGCAGTGTGAGGCCTGCAGCAGTGTGAGGTGTGTAGCAGTGTGTGGCGCAGCTGTGTGTGGCGTGCAGCAGTGTGCGGCGTGCAGCAGTGTGTGGCGTGCAGCAGTGTGTGGCCTGCAGCGTGCAGCAGTGTGTGGCGTGCAGCAGTGTGAGGCGTGCAGCAGTGTGAGGCGTGCAGCAGTGTGAGGTGGGCAGCAGTGTGAGGCGGGCAGCAGTGTGGTAGCTGCATTGGAACTTTAAAACAATTATATACTTTGTACAATACCAATGCAAGATGGCTACCCACTACTATATTTTAGTTTAATTTTGTATTGTAAATACATGCTGCTAAGTTTTTTTTCTACTTTTATTCTTATAATTTATTTTCCACATGCCTATGGGATTTTGTGTGTCAATTTTATTACGGATTGGGAAGTGGGAAAGTGCAAGAAGGAGTCAGCGAGTGGCTAGCATGATGTATGAGGGCAAGAATGAGTGCCAGAGTTCATGCATGATGATTTATTGATAGCCTAAACATATGTAAAAGACACTTTCAGCTATAAGCCAGGCCTATTGACATTGCCAATGGTTGTTTGTTCTACCATTTGTCTTAGTTTTGTATTGCTATTTGTATTGTGGCACCAGGGACCCACATTTATAAATACCTTTTTACATTTTATCTTTAGAACCACTTACACCCATGTTGGGTCTAAACTGAATGGTGGCGAAAGGTAATGAAAAGCACTATTGTGCTGCGTTTATCTTTCCAAGACCCTACTTTAATGGAGCTGACTTTTCTACAAAAAGTTTAGTGAACGTTTGAGTAGTTGAGTGCAATATTGAATCAATGGCTGAGTTAATGAATGGATGAATAAGAACATGCATGGATAGATGAATGGATGGGTAAATTAGTGCCTGGGTGGATTGGTGAGTGTGTGGTTTATGATTTAATAGATGAGTGAATAAGTGATTGTGTATAAGAAAAGTACACATTGCTTTTCACCTCATTTAGGGAGGTCTAGAATTTTCTTGCTCTCCTACAAAGATAATTAGATTTTTTTATCAGACTCCATTTGGCTTGCAGAGGTTGTGAAGTTCCCCGACAATGTATAAGAACAACAATAAACTGTCAATGAGCATCTCCAAAACAAAAGTAACATCATTTGGAAGACATAGTGATAATCGCACGAATGGGCTAACACTGGACATTCTGCATAGATACAAGTTCTTAGGAGTCACTTTAAGCTCACCAAAAGAGGAAACATCACATTATAGACCTTACAGTTGGAACCGCAAGTTGCTTCAGCAGATTCATGTTTCAACATCCAGTACTGCATGGGTTACAGTTCCCCATATTGAAAGTCTTCTATGCCAAGGCGATCTCCATGTTGCTATTTTGTTCCTCTCTGTATTCAATAGAATTGAAAGCAGTAGGTTTTGCGAGCGCTTTCGCTTTAGCTAATTGACACCTTAATGTAAGATTAGATTAGAATTGGCGATTCCATCAGCATCGATGTGAGCAGGAAATGCAGCCTTGTTATATTTGAATAGGCAACGCTGCAGCAGAGATGGGCCCTGGCAGCACTCGTTTGAAGATGAATCGATGGTAAGTGGTAAACAATGGTAAACAAGCTCTCAGCATTGCTGTGGCGGGGGCGAGGCGGGAGCGCATTCCTTTGAAGTCTGATGGGAGGCAGACAAACGGTGGTGTGTGACGTGGCTGGTTTGTGCACGCGCCTTTCTCACATGAACTGTGGCTAATCCGCCCTTGGCAGACTTTTCAAACTGCTTACTAGAAATCTTGACAACAAGCATTGCTAAAAGCAGTGCTTTAGGTCGAGACCTAAAAAGAGTGCTTTCCGACTTATGGAGACTGTGTAACACCACAAGTACAAGATCCGGTCTTGATGGGCGGTTACAAAAGACAACAGGGTGGTAACAAGGAGGGACTAAGAAGCCTCACATTGAATTGGAAGCCAGCATTTACCAAAAACAATGCCACCAGCCAATGAAAAATATGGGCGGGGCTTACATTCCACTTCTAAAACATACCCTACTACAGCATGACTCGCAGAGCAAGCAGCACATGTGCTGCAACGCTTGGCTCGACCTTTTGCATCTGATTGGTGATCATGTGGACATAGGGCACAATTGCAGTAATATAACCCGCAGGTGCCTGCTGGCTTTAACTTCTAAGTTGCTTTTGCCATTTCATTAGGTCGAGCCTGGGCAGCACATGCACTGCTCTGCGAGGCTTGCTGTATTGAGGTAGGGAATTGACGCTCCGCCTGCTCTCCGCCCACATTTTTCATTGGCTTGCATCATTGTCCACTCTAAATTGTGGCTGTTGCTTGGTCAAACGGCTGAGTCATCCCTCCTTAATACCACCTTGTCTCATTTTGTAACCTCCCATGGCGACACTCCTTGTTACGTGTGTAGTTGCTTGGTAGGCTTTAATTACAGTCTCCAAGCACTATTTTCTCAAATGGCCACGCTCTCTCCTAACTCTTTTTAACATTTTTATAGCAGCGGGAGGACAGGTGGTACGGTTCATGTTGAGTCTGATGGACAGGGGTCTGTCGCGGGTGACGATTGCGGGCAAATTGGCGGCGGTGGCGTTCATGGGGAAGTTGTGGTGGGGGTACCCCCTGTCGGCGGGTGAGTTGGGGGCTCGATTGCTGGAAGGGTGGGCGAGAGAGAGGGGGGCTTGGGTGGCGCAGCGTCAGTCGGTTACGGAGGCATTGCTGGGGGCTTTGATTGGGGTGTTGCCGTCGGTGTGCCGGAGCGGAAGCGAGGCAGTATTGTTTTCCACGCTCATGTCCTGGCTGTTCTTTGGAGCGTTTCGGTTGTGTCAGAGTTGGTAGGCTCAAAAGGGGGCCGGGGTTTCCTGTGGGAGGACGTGGAGATGCGGGACCGGGAAGTTGCGATGCGTTTGTGGCACTCGAAGATGAATCAGAGGGGGATGGGGACGTGGGTGGTGCTGGGCCCCGGGGGGGCACGATGACGTCTGTCCGGCGGCGTGGGGCCGGCGGTTGGCGGTGAAGCGGAATGTTGCGGACGTCGAGGTTTTCGGGCGAAGTGATGGCGGCAGGGTGACAGCGGCTCAGGCGTTGTGGGTTCTGCGGCACGCCCTGCGGAATATGGATGAGGACCCGAAGGCGTTTGGACGCACTCGTTTCGAATCGGGGCAGCGACAGAGGCAGCACGGTGTGGTTGGGGGAAGGATGAGATCAAGCGGTTGGGGCGGTGGAAGTACGATTGCTATAGGCGATACATCAGGATGCGGGGGTAGAAGAGGCGCTCTGAGCTTGTTGGTTCGCCCTCTGATATGTATGTTTTTTCAGGTGCTGTGGCTGGCCGGAGGTGAACAGCCTGAACATTTTCATTGTGGGACACTCATTTGTCAAGAGGGCAGAGAGGGCTGAATGGCCTGGTGCAGTGTAAGGGGTTGGCACTGGTTAAACAGATGAAGAGGGACCTGTTGTAAATTAGGAGGAACTGGTCAGAATTTATTCCTAGAAGATTCTGGAGAGGGGGCGGAGCGCCCTGGGGCGATTGATAGGACGAGGCGGAAGATCAACAGGGAGATGAGGGATTTCTGTGACAGGGAGGGGATAGGCAGGATGGAACACCCCGAGCTTAGTACTTTTTTAAGGAAGACGGAGTGCACCTCTCACAGTACAGGATGGAGTTATACATTGTGCAGTTGAAGGAGGCGCTGGATGGGGCCTTGGGGGTGCGCAGGTATCCAAGGAGGTTGGAGTCCTATGGGGGGGGGGGGTCGAAAGTCGGTAATGCGACTTTCGAGTGGCGTTCCCTAGTTCAGAAAGGGGGGTAGTTGGGGTAGTTGAGGAGGCCTGGGCTGTTTCTGTAGGGGGTGGGGGACACTGAGGTCATTTACAGTTGGTAGGCATGGGGATATTTGTGCGGACTGATTGTTTTAAGATGTTGTATGATGTGGCAATGTTGGGGATCCGGTTAGGGGTGGGGGTGGGGGTGTTAGGCTTTCACATATTTAGCTAGGCCTAGTTTTGTTCGGCACAGGCCAGGGTTGGGGAATAGGCAGGGTGCACCTGATTTCAATAAAGCGGCCTTTATCTCACAATTCTGGTGTCTGTGGTCAGTGCCCCCCCCCTTACTGGTGGGCCCCAATGGTCTTTGTGTAAATGAAAATGAGAGTTGGAGCAGCCCACACCTTCAAAAAAAAACCCAAGCAGTTCCATGCCAGTCAGACTTGCGGGGCCAGCGCTACAGCTGTCCAATGCGTGTTTCTCTTGCTCACCTTGTGACCGGGATTCCAAAGACCCACAGAGAGAGCTTGAGAAACAGAAGCACTGCGCTCCGCGCCTGACAACAAATCAGAACCCAACAAGCGCGGCTGCAAAAGTGAAAGCGGCCCGCGGGCAAATCACGCACAAATTAATTAAATAAACAAGCGCGGTCCCCAAAGTGAAAGAGGACCGCGATGCAAATAATTAAAACAAGCATTTGCAATGCAATAGGTCTCGCATTAGGAAAGTGTGAGCTATTGGTATTGTAAATGACATTTTTTTTAATATGTGTTGGCTTTGAAAATATATAAATTAATAGCATTGTTATTTACAAAGCCAATAGCTTACACTTTCCTAATGCAATCCTATTGGCTATGGCAATTCTTGTTGGTAGCAAGCAAGGACAGTGCTGTTGTGGTGCTGAGTGATGCTGTTGTGCTGCTGAGTGATTATATGGTTGAGCTGAGTGATGTGGTGGTGTATTAGAGTGATGTGGTGGTGTCCCTGAGTGATGTGGTGGTGTTCCTGAGTGATGTGGTGGTGTCTGTGAGTGATGTGGTGGTGCCCCGGAGTGATGTGGTGGTGCCCCTGAGTGATGTGGCGGAGTCCCTGAGTGATGTGGTGGTGTTCCTGAATGATGTGGTGGTGTGCAGCAGTGTGAGGCGTGCAGCAGTGTGAGGCGTGCAGCAGTGTGCAGCATGCAGCAGTGTGAGGCGTGCAGCAGTGTGAGGGATGCAGCAGTGTGTGGGGTGCAGCAGTGTGTAGCATGTAGCAGTGTGTGGCGTGTAGCAGTGTGTGGCGTGCAGCAGTTTGAGGCGTGCAACAGTGTGAGGCGTGCAGCAGTGTGTGGCCGGCAGCAGTGTGTGGTATGCAGGAGTGTGAGTAATGCAGCAGTGTGAGGCATGCAGCAGTGTGAGGCATGTATCAGTGTGAGGCGTGCAGCAGTGTGAGTCGTGTGGTAGTGTGAGTAATGCAGCAGTGTGAGGCATGCAGCAGTGTGAGGCATGTAGCAGTGTGAGGCATGCAGCAGTGTGAGGAGTGCAGCAGTGAGAGACATGCAGCAGTGTGTGGTGTGCAGCAGTGTGTGGCATGCAGCAGTGTGTGGCGTGCAGCAGTGTGTGGCGTGCAGCAGTGTGTGGCGTGCAGCAGTGTGAGGCGTGCAGCAGTGTGAGGCGTGCAGCAGTGTGAGGCATGCAGCAGTGTGAGCCGTGCAGCAGTGTGTGGTGTGCAGCAGTGTGTGGCGTGCAGCAGTGTGTGGCCTGCAGCAGTGTGAGGTGTGTAGCAGTGTATGGCGCAGCTGTGTGCGGCGTGCAGCAGTGTGCGGCGTGCAGCAGTGTGTGGCATGCAGCAGTGTGTGGCCTGCAGCGTGCAGCAGTGTGTGGCGTGCAGCAGTGTGAGGCGTGCAGCAGTGTGAGGCGTGCAGCAGTGTGAGGTGGGCAGCAGTGTGAGGCGGGCAGCAGTGTGGTAGCTGCATTGGAACTTTAAAACAATTATATACTTTGTACAATGCCAATGCAAGATGGCTACCCACTACTATATTTTAGTTTAATTTTGTATTGTAAATACATGCTGCTAAGTTTTTTTTCTACTTTTATTCTTATAATTTATTTTCCACATGCCTATGGGATTTTGTGTGTCAATTTTATTACGGATTGGGAAGTGGGAAAGTGCAAGAATGAGTCAGCGAGTGGCTAGCATGATGTATGAGGGCAAGAATGAGTGCCAGAGTTCATGCATGATGATTTATTGATAGCCTAAACATATGTAAAAGACACTTTCAGCTATAAGCCAGGCCTATTGACATTGCCAATGGTTGTTTGTTCTACCATTTGTCTTAGTTTTGTATTGCTATTTGTATTGTGGCACCAGGGACCCACATTTATAAATACCTTTTTACATTTTATCTTTAGAACCACTTACACCCATGTTGGGTCTAAACTGAATGGTGGCGAAAGGTAATGAAAAGCACTATTGTGCTGCGTTTATCTTTCCAAGACCCTACTTTAATGGAGCTGACTTTTCTACAAAAAGTTTAGTGAACGTTTGAGTAGTTGAGTGCAATATTGAATCAATGGCTGAGTTAATGAATGGATGAATAAGAACCTGCATGGATAGATGAATGGATGGGTAAATTAGTGCCTGGGTGGATTGGTGAGTGTGTGGTTTATGATTTAATAGATGAGTGAATAAGTGATTGTGTATAAGAAAAGTACACATTGCTTTTCACCTCATTTAGGGAGGTCTAGAATTTTCTTGCTCTCCTACAAAGATAATTAGATTTTTTTATCAGACTCCATTTGGCTTGCAGAGGTTGTGAAGTTCCCCGACAATGTATAAGAACAACAATAAACTGTCAATGAGCATCTCCAAAACAAAAGTAACATCATTTGGAAGACATAGTGATAATCGCACGAATGGGCTAACACTGGACATTCTGCATAGATACAAGTTCTTAGGAGTCACTTTAAGCTCACCAAAAGAGGAAACATCACATTATAGACCTTACAGTTGGAACCGCAAGTTGCTTCAGCAGATTCATGTTTCAACATCCAGTACTGCATGGGTTACAGTTCCCCATATTGAAAGTCTTCTATGCCAAGGCGATCTCCATGTTGCTATTTTGTTCCTCTCTGTATTCAATAGAATTGAAAGCAGTAGGTTTTGAGAGCGCTTTCGCTTTAGCTAATTGACACCTCAATGTAAGATTAGATTAGAATTGGCGATTCCATCAGCATCGATGTGAGCAGGAAATGCAGCCTTGTTATATTTGAATAGGCAACGCTGCAGCAGAGATGGGCCCTGGCAGCACTCGTTTGAAGATGAATCGATGGTAAGTGGTAAACAATGGTAAACAAGCTCTCGGCATTGTTGTGGCGGGGGCGAGGCGGGAGCGCATTCCTTTGAAGTCTGATGGGAGGCAGACAAATGGTGGTGTGTGACGTGGCTGGTTTGTGCACGCGCCTTTCTCACATGAACTGTGGCTAATCCGCCCTTGGCAGACTTTTCAAACTGCTTACTAGAAATCTTGACAACAAGCATTGCTAAAAGCAATGCTTTAGGTCGAGACCTAAAAAGAGTGCTTTCCGACTTATGGAGACTGTGTAACACCACAAGTACAAGATCCGGTCCTGATGGGCGGTTACAAAAGACAACAGGGTGGTAATAAGGAGGGACTAAGAAACCTCACATTGAATTGGAAGCCAGCATTTACCAAAAAAAATGCCACCAGCCAATGAAAAATATGGGCGGGGCTTACATTCCACTTCTAAAACATACCCTACTACAGCATGACTCGCAGAGCAAGCAGCACATGTGCTGCAACGCTTGGCTCGACCTTTGGCATCTGATTGGTGATCATGTGGACATAGGGCACAATTGCAGTAATATAACCCGCAGGTGCCTGCTGGCTTTAACTTCTAAGTTGCTTTTGCCATTTCATTAGGTCGAGCCTGGGCAGCACATGCACTGCTCTGCGAGGCTTGCTGTATTGAGGTAGGGAATTGACGCTCCGCCTGCTCTCCGCCCACTTTTTTCATTGGCTTGCATCATTGTCCACTGTAAATTGTGGCTGTTGCTTGGTCAAACGGCTGAGTAATCCCTCCCTAATACCACCTTGTCTCATTTTGTAACCTCCCATGGCGACACTCCTTGTTACGTGTGTAGTTGCTTGGTAGGCTTTAATTACAGTCTCCAAGCACTATTTTCTCAAATGGCCACGCTCTCTCCTAACTCTTTTTAACATTTTTATAGCATGTATTTGCAATGCAATAGGTATCACATTTGCAAGAGTTTAAGCTATTGGCACTGTAAATTACAATGCCTTCTATGTATCTGTTTTAAAAACATCACATAAGTAAAAGGCATTGTCATTTACAATGCCAATAGCTCAAACTCTTATTAAAGCGAGACCTATTGCATTGCAAATGCTTATCAATCCTGGCCAGGAAATGCCAGGAAATGCAAGAATAAAGGCTATTAAGATATTTCCAAGTCAGTTTTAATCACATTTACACTGTGTACAATTGTGTGTGTTTTACTGCTATTAGGGCTGGCAGGTCCCTTCAGTAAGGAATATGGGTAGGTCCAATACCATTGCAAGATGGCTTCCCCATTAGTGTTACTCTCCTTTCCATGACTTGTTGCAACTTACGTACTATATTGATTGCTCTAGGGTACTAGAAACGACATTTTTGGATGGGGCCTTAGTGTGGTGAAGGAGAGAAATGGAACCCCCAAGATTGGGAAAACTTGATGAGCAGAGAGTGGGGGGCGGGGGTGCTCCCAGTCAGATGCCTGCAATGCTCTGGTCAGGTCTGGCACAGTTAAAAGAAACATTGGGGGGGGGGGGTATCTAAATTTGGAATGAAGCAATTGCTATTAAACTGCCTTTAATAGCATTTAGAAAATTCGCTCTGTATACAACTATGCCCCTTGACCTGCTGTAAGATAGCAGACATTACTAAACAATCGGCGCCAGGTGCTAAGAATTGACTTTGATGTTTGGGAGTACACAAACTCTCCTCATTGCATCGTTATACATTTGCTGTTTGACAATGTGAGTGAGGCTGAAGCGTTCTGGACTCACGAACCCAGTAAGTATTTTTACGCGAGCTGATTTAGGCACATAAACTTATTGTGAATGGATATATGCAAGGATCTAGTGATTGTGTATTCCAGTATTTTTAACTAGTTTAAGTCACCTTAATAACAGGGTGATAGATCAGTTTAGTATAACTAGTTATATTTAAACAGTATAGTTTTGGTCCATCAATTTGGGTTAGTGATGTCTTACACAATTGTTCTTCTTTGACATATCCTACAGATTCTCTGTTATTATGCAGGACTTGATTTGTTAAATCCCTTATTGTTTGAAAGGACAACAAACAAAATACGTTTTGCTGTACAATTTGGAGGTATGTTCTACCTGTTACCTTGATAAGGTTTGTTAATAGATACTGCAGCACTATCTCAGAAATTACATTTCTGATTGGATTTATTTTCTGTTATTATACAGAAGGACTCGATTTGTCAGAATATTTATATGGATCAAAGGGATAAAAGAAGTTTGACTCAAAATTTGGGAGTATGTCCCAATTGCTACTTTGTTTGTACTATCTAATGATAGGGCAGTCTTCGTTCAATAAAACTATATTTTGATTAAATCTATTGGAGATACTGATCATACCCTCAAAAAAGCCCATGTTATGAAGTCTTGTGAAGAAATGCAAAACAATAGTACAGGTCCTCCTATCATACAACTAGACGAAATAACTTTGGAATAGTATGTTAAGAAATGTGGTGTTGAAGTCCGGAATCAATATATCTCCCAATAATGAGTAAGATGTCCCAAATTAGAGTGTATATAGAATTAGAGTGCATATAAACCTAGAAATCGGATGTCTTCTATATATTGATAATACAGTAAGAGGATATTCACAACAGTTGCAACTAGCATTGGTGCTCTCATTCTTCTTTGTACAACAATATAGCACAATCCATGCAAAAATATATGCGTAATGAAATTTCTTTGTTGTTGTTACAATATCCATCTCATAGCATATCGGAGCCAGATTGTGAAAATGTAGAGCTTAAGTGTTTTAAAATTTTATATCTATGTATATATCATGTAAATATATATTTTTTGTATATACTTTTTGTAGTCTTGAAGAAGTCAGGGAAAGGACGAAGCGCGTTGGCTACAACTACCTTTAATCCACAACGTTTTTTTTAAAAGGTGAAGAAAAAAGAATAAAGAATATTTGAATTATAATTCTGTTGTCAGTTGCAGTGATTATATGTTGATCATCACTCTTTCTTGATTTGCTTTAAATACAAACCTGCACAATATTTCTTTTGATGGATTCCTACTAGTATGGCTATAATGATGATATTTTTGTGTGTGCTGGACCACTAGGTGGATATATCCACAGTATAATTAACATGATGTTGAATTTTCCAGTGGGACTCAGAAAAATGAATGATGGGTATTTTTGTCTATAGTCCACCATATTTTGGTATATATTCCAGCCCATCACGTGCATGGTGAGCATTGGTCATATATGCCGTAGTCGATAACCGTCTGTTTTTAATGCTTTTCTTTTTTTAAACACGGGCGATCATGCAGAACACACAAACGGTGAAATAGCTCAAAACTGAATGAAATTTTGACAAGCGCTTAGATTCTTCTGGGACCACAGGCATGCTTGGAAAATGGTGAAAATAAGCAATTTTTTAAAAACAGCTTAAATCAGTTGTGGATATATCTATAAATCAGGCCCAGAACAAACAGTCGGGCTTTGAAAGTGTTCTTGAAAGGGTACACATTCACAGTTGGCTCCCTTTGCTTTAAATATGTATATACCACTAAAACTAATTGAAAAATCTAGCATCTTTTGAGAATAATTTACCCAATCCCATGCCAGATATACATTTAGACAGAAACAAACGAAATTGCTGAGGTTTGCCACTCATTCAATTTAACACATGGTCCACTTAGTTTCAAAGAGTATCCCATCCGAAACAGAATTCGGGTGAAAGATCTGCACGATTTACAAAAAATTGAATAGTTCGATAATCTTAGACTGTATCGCCCTGGAGAACGCACATAAATCTGGTTGGCTATCTTATGTGAAAAGGTTCTTACTTGATCTAGGGTTAGAAAAATATTACCATGACCCCATCTCAATTCGGGAGATACCGAGGAAGGTTTTCCAGTCTGATTGTCTTAACCACCTCGATGAACTACGACTAACAATCGAGGCTCTGAAACCCACAGTTAACCACAGTTTGGCTGTTCAAACAACATTTGCCATCCAGCCCTACTTAACGTATGATACCACCACTTACGAGCGCTTTCTCTTGACAAGGTTTAGGCTTAACTTTTTCCATCGACTGGTTGTATTTACCACTAGAAATAACTGGGCAAGTAATTTACATCCTTGCCCTTGTGATGACATCTCCATTCAGACAACCTTGCATACCATTCTTTTTTGTAAGTTTTATGCTGAGTTCAGAAAGAAATGGCTTATACCTCCGTTAAGATTATTGGGTTTCGAAGATGTCGCCCTGCTTTCCTTTTCTTACAGTTACTTGACGAACAATGGCTGGTAAAAATCATTATGAAATTCCTGAAGTGTATTGTTTTTCATAGAAATAGTTTAGAATGAGAAAATGAACGAAAAAGTAAAAAAGTAAAAAAAGATCTAAATCATGCTCAGGACACAAATTCATCGCCACATAAGTCTGTTCAAAGCTCGATTTTTAAAATTGGTTTTATACATTTTTTATTACAAATTGTATTTATTATTGTGTCGAAATGTCAGAAAACATTTATACTGAATGTGCTTTTATGGTTTTTTTACATGAAAAAAAACCGAATAAAGAAACTGTTAAATTTGAATAGTTCCTCACATACACACTGAAAAGAATCCAGCGCACAGTAACGAAAAAGTCGGACGTACCTGCCCCTACACAGTTGAGCATACACTTGTTATACATCAACCGAATAAACACACTCCTATCATATTTACAAGAAAGTGCATTTTCACCTCTCTCCGAATGTCATTCGGACAACCTGAAAAAGATCCACAGTATTCTGAATCTTGAAGCCTAAAGTATACCTCACTTTCCAAAATAATGTACATACCTTTGAGAGACAAATAGTGAAATCCATACAGCTAAACACAATCCACTGTTGCGCATAGACCAGCGAAACATCGGTACGGCACACCTTCTAATTAAATTACCCCAGCCCGCTGCCTCCAATCATATTCTTATCCAGACTCCTTAAATATGCAGGAGGCGCGTCACCCCCTCTTAAAGGGGACCCTGTAGAGCGCCGATATATGTGTATAAATTTACCTCAGACGGGGAAACTTAAGCAAACACAGCCTCGCAGAGTTCCGAGGGGTCACCGGCAGCTGGACTCGTTCCCGCCTTGGTGAGTCGGTCATCCCGCTTTCTAGTTACGTTTCGTCTCCTGTCTCTCTCTGCGCCTATGGTTCTCTCTTAGTTCGCCCTCTGTATCCTTTCCTCTGTCTTCTTTACTCAAATTCAAATTCAAAATACTTTATTTGGTTTTCTTGTGTGAAACCATAAAAGTACATAAACATACAAATAAAAAAGTCTGTGGTTTTCAATAAAATACATAACACAAGATACACAAGTTAAAAAGCAAATTGATTCGTTACATTAGGGTCCCATTATTGCATGGTAAAGATGGCATTGTTAAAAAGGGTACCAGTTCAGGTCAGTGTGTGTTCAGACATTTCCTATACTTCATTGCACTTTTTAAGAAACCAGCCACATGAGATATACATTCAGGTTTTAACAGTTGTAAGTAAAACAATGCGGGGCGAATTTGAACGAAATTCAGCCTTTTTAAAACTGGTTTTAAATAAAAAGCCCTTGGGAATTCATAATATTTACATAAAAACATGAAGTGCAGCAAATCCTGTGGAGACAATTTGTCGCAGCCACAGGCTGCAGCACCTTCCCTTTATGGCACCCCCTAGGAACTGCTAATAACAAATGGAACATGTTAAACCTGAGCCCAGTTAATAAAAAACGCTCATAGGCAGGTAAAGGCCAAAGTAAATAGGGTTCCACAGCGGGCGAGGTTTTAAGAATCAGATGAAGACGCACATTAGGCTTCAGCAGCTCCCTTTCCTCCCTTTCTGTTGATTTGTGCATGGTAAAGGATTGTTTTATAAGTACCAAGTCTTTGATGGTGATGCCTTCTGGGTTTAAAAACAGATCAACGCGCCCCTCCCTACTAAAACTAGTTTTAAGGTACTTCATCCAGGGGATTTTGGACATAGAATCTAGGCTTAGGGTCTCTTTAAGGAGAATATGGGTGAGACCTAGATGTTTGTTGAGCCAACACTGTAGCCAAAAAGAGAGGGGTCGCAGGGACAAGGTATCACTAATGAAGGGAGTGCCTGTCTCTTCATGCACACTCATGTTTGGGGTCCCCTGTGGTACACATAGTAGCTGCTTCAGGAATTTGTTTTCAGCTACCTGGAGACACTCTAAATTACATTGCCCCCATAGTTCACTCCCATAGCTAGCTATTGAAATGCTCTTTGCACGATAGATCTTCAGCATAGCCGCTATCGGTCTGTTGCCCAATCTTGCAGCAAATCCAAAAAGTGCAGCGTTAGCCCTGGTGACTTCTCCTTTTTTTTTGTTTAAGAGTGGGGTCCAATTTAGCTGGTGATCTAAGAGCACACCCAGATAAGAAAAAGTTGTACATTTGGGTACGTTGATACCATCTGAGCTGGGATGGTGCAGTGAGCTAAAAAACGGTGTTGGATCAAGCCCTGATCTCTTGACTGGGTGAGAGTATTCTGCTTAATTCAGAAACTCTGTCCATCACCACCCCCTGTTGTTTAATTATTTTGTCCACCATAAGCGTGGAAGGTTATACTCAGACGTGAGTCCCTTGCTCATTGCACCATCAGGATTCAAGCAAGCCGGGCCGAAGACGGCTGAAATGCCAGAAACCGGTCCCCGGAAGCTTGTTTCCTTCCCAGTGAAAGAATTGGCTTGGTAGTTTGGTTTGCCCTGTTCCCATGATACACTGGGCCAGGGACAGACTAATTTGCATATAGCCAGGTTCTGAGCTGGGATGGTGCAGTGAGCTAAAAAACGGTGTTGGATCAAGCCCTGATCTCTTGACTGGGTGAGAGTATTCTGCTTAAATCAGAAACTCTGTCCATCACCACCCCTGTTGTTTAATTACGTTGATACCATCAACTTTAAAGGGGTACAGCTTTTTTGTTTTTTGCCCGTCTGCATTATGTAGGATTTTGAATTGTTTATGGTCAGGTCTCGCCTGACCATAAACCCATGGAAAGCGTCAAGCAAAGTTTGAAGCCCTTTCGGTGTGCGAGCTAAGAGGACTGCGTCGTCCGCATAAAGCAGGACGGGCAGTCCTCGTCGCCCCACATAGGGATAATTAGCCCCTGTCTTTACCAATACACTTTCAAGATCTTTTATATAAAGATTAAAAAGAAAGGGGGCCGGGGGGGGGCGTGGCTACGCAAGCGGAGATGGCGGTCGCAGCTTGCTAGAGCTCCCGCCGGCCCGCCATTAATCCGTCTATTTATCCTGGTCCCTGACCCCGAAAACCCACAACCAAAGCGGGGCGAAGGTTGCCAGGAGTGCCAGGGACCCTCCGGTGTGCTCAGCGGTGGTCCCGCGCTCCAAAACCGGACTGAGCTGCGAGGCGTGAGGTGCGGCCTGGAGGGCTGAGGAGCAGCCGGGGCCTCGATTTTGGTGCTCCCCGGCTGGGGAGCCGTGCAGTACGTCGCCTGGCCTAGTGGCGCCCGCGACGCTCAGCGATCCGGGGCGCCGAGGACGAGAAGGAGTGTGCGCGATTCCTCTTCCAGGGCCCAGCTGCATCAAGAGGAGACACAGGGGCAGCAGACGACCGGGGACAGCCGGAACGGCCTGGTGGCCCAGGCGCAGCCGGGACCTCGATTTTCGCGGCCCCGCGTCTGCCGGGGGCCTGCAGGCTCGGAAGGGGTCGGACGCCCTGATGCCCCCGCCCGGCGGTGGAGGGCCCGAGACACGGATGACCTGCGGGACGACTGGCGGCAACAGTGAGTAGTGACCCTCCCCCTGACCCCCCCAGACCGGAGGAGACGCCGGCGCTGTGGCGCAGGGTACACTTGGACTATCCACCTTTCCAGGGGAGGGTTGCTGGTCGTGGGAGACCCTGCTCGTTGGCGGTCACTGAGGCCGGCCCCACACTGACCGTGACATTGGGCCATACCAGAACGAACCCGCCAGGACCCGCCCGGGGGCCAGAGACCGAACGTTGTTTTTCCCCCCCCTCCCATTATATTGGATAGACTTCAACGAGGGCGGTCGGGGTCCCACACCTTCATTTCATCTTGGGGCCCTTATACCCTTGGCAGTCATGACCAGAGGAGGCGGCGGCCCCACCAAGCAAGTGACTATTGATAAATTCACGGGGCCCAGTGGGGGCCCTGGACCGTCGGGGGGTGCTCCACCTGGAGGGGGGCCAGACAATGCAGCCCTTATGGCGGCCATCACCCAGTCAAGGGACATGCTAGACGCCAAGATAGGGGCAGTGGGCGCGGATGTGACCCTCTTACGCCAGGACCTGAGAAATGCCGTGGCGCGAATCACCGAAACCGAATCCAGGGTGTCGGTGGTGGAAGAAGACGTGAATACCCTTAAAAAGAAAATGGCGGCGATGGAATCTGCGCAGCGGAAACCGGCGCTCCGTGTGGAGGATGCCGAAGGGCGGGCACGCCGCAACAACCTCCGCTTTATTGGCTTTCCGGAGCGCTGTGGAAAAGGCAACATGGAACAATTCCTCACACGGTGGCTGGAGTCATGGATGCCCCCAGGGACGCTATCTGCTTGCTTCATTATTGAAAGAGCACACCGCGCCTTGACGCAAAGGCCACCTGAGGGCGAACGGCCTAGGGCGGTGATCGCTAGACTGCTGAATTATCATGATAGGGACGCCATATTGCGGGAGGCTAGAATCAAGGAAGCCCTCCATTATGAAAACAGTAAGATCATGATTTTCCCTGACTATACTAAACTTGTGCAACAGCAGCGTCATTCTTTCATGGCCGCCAAGGCAAAGTTGAGAGGCCTTAAGCTCCAGTATTCCCTGTTGTACCCGGCGCGCCTGAGGGTGATTTTCCAATCACAGACACTGTTCTTTGATACACCGGAAGACCTCTTCAAATGGACAGATGAAACGGTGCGGCTCAGACCGAATTCTCAACCAGGGCTCAATCCGGGCTCTCCTGAAGGATCACCACGGGCACAGAGAGACCAGACGACGAAGAAGGGTCGTACCAAGCGCTCCAAATCGCGCAGACGCGCGGCCTCGGTCGATGGCACACAGACCAGTGGTAGAACCGAGGATTCGGAACAATCTGGAACAGAGCACTGAAGACTCCGGGGCCTTGACTCCCCTCTTCTGCTGTTAATGCTGTGACTTCTGGTCGGGCTCACCAGGTCGTCTGAGACTCATTTGTTGCCTGGCAATGTTGCTGCCCTGGGACAGTACTGCTTCTGTCTCCTGATCGTGGATAGGGTTGTGGGGTGGGGGTTCGGGGACTACGTGATAGAGGCTACCACTCTCCCTTTAGAGAGAGGGACACTGAGGGAGGGGGGGTAAGCTTACTGTTCCTTTTTGGGGATGTTGGGATCCATTGGTATGGGTGGGCCCGGGCCTTGTGTTTTGGTCTCGAGACCACCCATGCCGCGACAGGTACTTCATAGTTCATTGAGGTATAGGGCGGGGGGAGGCGGGACATGGGCGGTCGGGGTTGTGGCCGCTGAGTTGGGGACAGGGACTGGTTGGGGCTGTGGGACTGTGGAGTTGGGGGTTGTTTTTTATGGGGTAGGCAGTAGCATGCATGTGTGTGTCGCAATAATGTTCCATGTGGTGTGTAGTGGGTGGCGCGGGAATGGAGGGTTCGTATGGTGGATCTTAGTGGATCATGGCTGAATCGACTCATAGACTCCCTGAAGACTCTATGCGGGTGATTACGTGGAATGTCAGGGGTTTATTGGACAAAATTAAACGCGGGGCTGTGTTACGCTGGGGGAAAAAAGAAGTTGCAGATGTACTCTTGCTTCAGGAAACCCACATGATGGGCACAAAGACTCTGGGCCTACAGAGATTTGGTTATCAGCAGGTTTTCCATGCAGGATTTTCCAGGGGATCCAGGGGAGTGGCCATATTGATTCACCGCAGGGTGGCGTACGTCCATGAGAAGCAGTGGGTGGATCCCCAGGGTCTCTACCTGTTTGTTAAGGGCATGGTGGGCACGGAATCTGTGGTGTTTGGCAGTGTTTACCCCCCCTACAATGGGCCCTGGCCGAGAGGTTGTTTGCAGTGTGGGAAGACATCTCCGGATCGCTGGCAGTGATTGGGGGAGATTGGAACGATGTGATGGATATATGTGTGGATCGCCGAAGGCGCCAAGAGGAGACCGAGATCCCCCCCCCCTTCCCCTTCGCCCACCAGATTGTATGCAATGAGTGAGGGATTGGGCTGGGTAGATACCTGGCGACATATGCACCCCGCAGCCCGAGAATATACTTATGTTTCAGCTGTACACGGCTCATTCTCGAGGCTAGATTGTGTGTTTGTGCCTAGGGAATGTTTGTATAGGGTGAAAGGCGCTGACATCTTGCTGAGGGGCCTGTCCGACCACTCCCCCGTCTCAGTTAGAATGGAACTCCTCCGGAGAAGGCAGCCGTTTAGATGGAGGATGTCCTCGTGGCATCTCCTGCAACCGGCATATACTAAACACTTGTGAGAAACCATTGACCATTACTGGCGAGAAAACCTGGTAGAGGGTGTTGATGTAGGAGTGGTGTGGGAGGCCATGAAGCCTACCATACGGCGAGTAGATATCGCATGGTGCTCGGCGGCCCGTCGGAAGCGTCGAGAGCAGACTACGGAGGCGGCTGCGCGAGTAGCGACCCTGGAGCAGGAAAGCCGCGAGGGAGGTGATGAGGTCGGGATACGTCTGCTTCTGCAGGCACAGCAAACTTACGGGTCCCTCTTGATGGATGAAGCCAAACAGGCATGGCTGGCCACCAGAAGTAGGGTATACCAATGGGGGGACAAGTCGTGTTCAATGCTCCATAGACTGTGCCAAAACAGCTTCCAACCCCTCCTGCTGCCAGGTCTCACGAATGGCGATGGGGAGGTCCTGACCGACCCACACGAATTGGCGGCGAGCTTCGCCACGTACTATACAGCCCAATACGCTCCACGCGACCAATTGTCTGAAGGCGACTTGGCTCGATTTCTCGCAGAGTTGCCGCCTGTACCGATATCTGATGAGACCAAGACGGCCCTAGATGCACCCCTCACAGCTGAGGAGCTGGGAGACGCACTGGGGCAACTAAATACTGGTAAGGCCCCTGGCCCAAATGGATACCCGTGTGAATTTTTCAAGAAATTTCATGTACAGCTTGGATCTCATTATCGCCGGGTGCTTGAGGTGGCACGTACACGAGGGGTATTGCCCCCAGACTGGCGCCATGCGGAAATAGTGGTCTTTTTGAAGCCGGGCAGACCCCCGGATAGCCATGACTCGTATAGACCCATCTCATTAATTAATGTTGAAGCCAAGATCTTAGCCAAGGCCCTGGCGAACCGGTTAGCTCCACATATCACGGACTTGGTCCATCCTGACCAAGCAGGTTTTATGCCTCACAGGGCAACGCTGCATAATATCCGTCGCGCACAGGCGGCGATCGACGCTGTTGGGGCCTTGGGGGACCAGGCGGCGCTGTTGCTGGCCGACATCAACAAGGCCTTCGACTCTGTAAGCTGGCCGTACCTATTTGCATTACTGTGTTGTCTCAACCTGGGCCCGGTCTTCCTGTCCTACGTCAAACTCCTTTATACAGACATCACGGCCTCGGTGCGGGTCGCCGGGGCAGTGTCGGAGATGTTCCACATTGGCCGCGGGACCAGACAAGGATGCCCTCTTTCCCCCTATTTATTTGCACTGGCCATGGAGCCCCTAGCTGCCAGAGTGCGCCAGGATGCGCTGATACGGGGCTTTCAGTGGACTGCCACCCTGTCGGATAAAATTGCGTTATACGCGGACGATGTCCTCTTCTTCCTTACCGACTTGCAGCGCTCGGGCCCGCGTGTCCTAGAGGTTATGCAACTGTTTGGGGAGGCTTCAGGCCTATATCTGAACCTACATAAATCCACACTGTGGGTACTGGAAGGAGGCACGGTGACGGACCCCTGGGCTTCAGGGTTGCGAGTGGCTACGACCGGTCTGAAATACCTTGGAGTGTTTCTCTCGGACTCGGCGGACACTGCTTCGGACCGTAATCTAATACCAGTCTGGGAACGGGTAAAGTCAGATGTTAAAACTTGGTCTCGGATGCCCCTGTCAATCTTTGGCCGATCCGCTATTTTCAAAATGGTGGCGCTACCGCGCCTATTATATCAGCTGCAGAACCATCCGTATCCTATCCCACCTCAATGGTTTAGGCAGGTCAACTCTGTGCTGGGCCGCTTTCTTTGGGCTGGGGGTGCCGCCAGAGTGGCGCTACGTACATGTTTTTTGTCCACCTACTGTGGGGGCCTGGCCACTTCGGATTTGCAGTCGTATTATCAAGCCGCGCATCTTCTCATTCTAAATGAATGGTGGTATGGCGATGGTGGAGATCCAGCCTATGCCCTGGAACGTGCTTTGATGGGCGATAACTCGCTCCACACCATCCTCTACTCACCCCGACTGCGTCGCTCGCTGCCGAGGGTTACTCGACTTGTTTTTGCGGTGTGGCGACAGGCCTTGCGTCGCATGGGCTGGTGGGGCAGACTGACCGCGGAAACGCCCCTGTGGCGTAACGGCATGCTGCCCGAACTGTCTAAGCTATCGGGCTTCGATGGCTGGGACGCGATCGGTATCTCGCAACTAGGCCATGTGCTGTCCGGCACGACGCTCAAATCTTTCCAGGCCCTTCGTACCGAATTCGACATGCCCCAATCTCAATTTTTTCGATACCTACAATTCCGGCATGCACTGATGCCCAGTCTTACCAACCTTGACTCACTCCCCGAATTTAGCCCGATTGAAGCAAAGGTCTTCATGGGCGATCTTGGGGATAAAAAGGTTTCACGCATCTACCAGACAATGGTCACCCATTGCTCCTGCACCCTTCTTCCGCTAAAGGCGGCTTGGGAGGTCGACATCGGTCAGTTAGATGAAGATGATTGGCGAGAGGCCTTGGAATCCCCGAGGGGGGCGGCTATTGCAATACGATTTCGACTCATACAATTCAAAATTCTTCATAGAGCCTACTATACACGTGAGCGTCTGTGGAAGGCAGGACTGATTGAGTCCCCGGAGTGTCTGCGGTGTGGGGTGGAGATGGGTACGTTGCTCCACACAGTAATGGTCGTGCCCCAGACTGGTTGGCTTCTGGAGGGGTGTGTGGGGCTGCCTATCAGAGGTGCTGGGCTGGACCCTCCCCCGTACTCACCGTTTGGGCCTACTGCACATCCTAGAGGGGGTTGGTGGCAATATCTACAAGAGGCACCTGCTCCTCCCGGGGCTAGTGGTGGCCAAAAGAGACCTGGCCCGAGCGTGGAAGGATGTGAGGCCCCCCCCCCCCCTGAGTGCATGGAAGGCTGGCATAGACTTCTGTATGGGTCTGGAGAGACCGATCTTTGAAGCTCGGGGATGCCCCCGTAAGCACTTTAAGGTATGGAAGAGGTGGGCGGACTACAGGGGCTTGACACTGGACCCCCCGGCAGAACAGGAGGAAGATCTTTAGCCCCATATGGCCCGGCGACCCCGTTTCCCCGCACACGCAATTGCCACATCAGGAATTTGCATCGACACTGTACGTACACACATGCATGGGATTAGGGTGGGATCCAGGGGAGGGTTCTGGGAGTTGGGTTGGTAGGTAACTGAAAAGATAAAGAAGGGGAAAATGTTTCTTTGTATCCTTGAATTGCATTGGTTCCTCGACTGGACACTCAGTCCTATTTTATGATTGTATCGGTATGTTTGGTGGTACCATCCTGACTGTGGGGGGCCACTCTATTTCATATGCTCATCTTTATCAATAAACTTGTTGTGAAAAAAAAAAAAAGAAAGGGGGCCAGGATGCACCCCTGCCTGACCCCCCGGCTGGTTCTAAATTTTCTTGACACCTTGAGGTCTGAGGTATATCTTACGTTAACCTTGGTATCTTTATGTAAATCTTTCAGGAAGTTAACCAGGTATTTCTCAAGCCCCATGGCCTCCATGGACTGCCACAACCCTCCTCGATTGACACAGTCAAAGGCCAAGGAGAGGTCCATGAAGGCCATGTAGAAATCAGGTACAGATTTAGGCATTGAGCCATGGTTGAATGCCCCTTACGGAACCCATACTGGATATCAGCTACAATGTTTTTCTCCTCCGCCCAGGTAGTCAACCTCTTCAGGATCACACTCTCTAGGACTTTAACAATGGAATCAATCAGGGAGACGGGCCTATAATTGGTTGTGCAGGATCTATCGCACTTCTTGAATACGGGTACTATAGTTGATACTCCCCAAGATAAGGGGCAGCCCTTTTTCGCTGCAGCATTTCCCACCACTACTAAGATAGGAGCCCAGAACAGGGGGTTAGTAAGTAAATCGGGGGGAATACCATCAGGCCCTGGTGCTTTCTTATTTGTGAGGTTATTAATTCCCTCCCTCATTTCCAGTTCTGAGAAAACCATGACTTCCGATCCCGTCGTCTCTTTTGGGTGGACTGAATGAGACGCTGTATCTTGAAAAATTTGCGAGAAGTGGGAAACCCATTCTTCCTCCGTGATATTCAAATCAAATCAAATCAAAGATAGCTTTATTCGGTATTTGGCAAACACCATATAAGCAAACACTACAAAATACAATCAAAGATACAACATTTGACACTTAGGTATTAAAAAAGGAAATCGCTGCCACAAATTCCTCTTCGTTGCACTTGTCAGTCAATTAATCTAGTCTTGAAAGCCATAAAATCATTTCATAAAAACATTTGGTACAAAGGTGAATACATTGGATTATTAAAACGGTTGAGGTAAATATAGCATATTTATGTATTATGTGGTGTTATTAGGCACAGAATAATACTCCAACGAACCCTCAGCCTTCAATCACTTCTCATGGTTCCTCAACATTTTATAATGAACGACAAAAATGTTATCACCACTACAATAGTGAGCTCATCTTGGAGCAAATACAATCTATGGAGGGCAGTTTTACAACTTCTCAAACCCCACAGCTTTAGTAGTGGCAACAGGTGTTTTTTCCTCCCCCACTGATAATACTTGCAGAAAAGGATGCAATGTATATTAGACTGGGTGGCTACTCCGTCACACGGACATTTCATCAGTTTCCCAGACCAATCATTTGGGGCAGGGAACGTTATTAGCCTAAAAAAAGAATCCGTCCTCAATCGTGCTAAAAGCATTCTATGATAACATGAGAAATTTGGCGCCAAATAAGGATGAAGGCCATGATCATGGAGGATCTGGCGATGGGCTATGATGGTAGACTTATTCCCATCTAGATAATACCTCCTCTCCTCCAATAGACCAAGGCATGTCTCTTTTAATACTTTTTTTGACATTTGGGCACATGAGGTAGGGTTTGAAAAGAATTCTGGTTGGCCGATGGAATTCAGAATTTTTTTAACATAGGCCAGCCATGGCTGTTTGGTGCCATTAGCTTGCTGCAGGCAATCATGAATTACTTCCCTATTAAAGGTCGTGTCCTCGCATGTCCAAATCTTGTGCCACAACATGACTGGCGCTATCTTTATCAGATCACTAATATGGGATCTGTCAAGTTCATTGTGGCATATAGTAGTAGATGTGGAACGCGGGACTCCTAAGAGATACCTCAGGAAAGCATTCTCTACCCTTTGGATTTCAGAGCTATCTGCAAGTCCCCAGATCCCCGCCCCATAGACAGCTGTAGACACGCATTTTGCTACATAAATCTTAAGTAGTGTGTCTACCGGTTTCCCGCCGAGTTTTTTAGCAAATTGCTTGACCGCCCCTATTGAGCGGGCAAAGGCCAGGTTCCGGGAGGTAATCGCTGTAGACCATGTCCCCCTATTATTAAAAATAATACCTAAATAAGAAAAGGTTTTAGACATTGCTATCTTTGAATCGTTAACAAAGGTTTTGCAGTCAGGAACTTTTTTTCTGGTGGTACATGACATCGTGAAAGTTTTCCCCACGTTTATTTTTAGGCCTCTAGAGCTCATGAAGGTTGCAAAGCCCATTAGTGCCTTTTGAAGTCCCCGCTGAGTGCGGGCCATGATCACCGCATCATCGGCGTATAACAATAGTGGGACTGCGAGACCATTTATCTTGGGGTAGTCCACCTCCAGATCATTCAAGAAAGCTGCTACCTCGTTGATGTACAGGTTGAATAAAAATGGCGCAAGTATGCAGCCTTGGCGAACACCTTTTGCTATTGGAAATTTTCTAGTTTGCTCGCCATTTTTGCCAAATCTCACCGTGGCGCCTGCGTCTCTATACAACTCCTGGATAAAGCTTAAGATGTTTTTATCTATCCCCATTGTGGTCAGGGTTTTCCACAGTATTCCATGATCCAGACAATCGAACGCCGAGGTTAAGTCAACGAATGTTAGGAACAGGTTCCCTTTTTTTGAACCAATGTATTTATTCATTATGAGGGACAGGTTTAAACCCTGCTCTATGGTTCCCAAACCCGACTTAAAACCATATTGGAATTTTGAAAGTATCCCATTGCTCTTGGACCAGGTTTGTAGTTTGGTTAGCAACACCCTGCCTGCTACTTTCATTAGGTTGTCTAACAGGGAGATGGGGCGGTAACATTTTGGGTCTTGTCTGTCCCCTTTTTTAAATATTGGAATGACTATTGCTTCATTCCATGTATGGGGGAAGCCTAATTTAGTGTAAGAATTCAGTACGTTTGCTAGTAAGGGGGCCCAAAGATCTACGTTGCCTTTAAACAAATCAATGGGGACTCCGTCAGGTCCCGGGGCCTTTAAACTAGCGCTCTGGCAAATCGCTTGTTCCAGGTCTGCAGGGGTGAACATTACTTTTAGTGGGAAGTTTCCCTGAATCTGTGGAAGAACCTCTCGCCCCGCATCCATCTCAACTTGTGGGATTGAAGCAAGTGATTCTTTCTTATAGAGGGAGGTAAAGTAATTGACCCAGACATCTTCTGATATGCCTATTTCCAGGGAGTCTACCTTCCTATCCAGAAAGAAGGGGGCATTAATTTCTTTCCAGAACGACGTGTTGTCCCTTAGGGCGCTTGCCTTTATCAGGGCTTCCCATGCTGCATTTTTGAGTTCTTTCTTTCTGGTCAGGAGGGTCAGCTTGTAAGCTTGTCTAGCCTCCTTAACACGGCCACTATCCCTAGGGACAGTCTTTAAAGCCTGTAAAAGGACTTTGTGTGCATTAGTACAGGCTCGATTGAACCAGCCATGTAGTCTCGTGTCATCCCCTACCTTTAATTTTTTAGTTAACTTGGCGTTTATTGTGGCTTTAATCCCTTCATACGCCTGTATTATTAGCTCGGGGTTGGTGCTTGGTTCCAAACAGGTGGCAAATTGTCTAGATTCTTTCTGCACCAGATCTTTCAGGAAGTTTGTGGGTTCAATTTTTGTCCATTTAATGGCGTAGCCATTTTTTCTGGCCAGCGCCACTGAACGACCATGCAATATATTCATAGTGCTTATTTTTTGGGTCCCCGATTTCCCTAGACTAAGGGAGGTGCTAATAGGAAAATGGTCGCTTATTGCTAGATCCTCCGTATCAAAACCCCCCACCCACCCTTGATTCCTATTGGAGACTAAAATAAAGTCAATTACAGTGCCTGCCCCATGGCCAAAAAAAGTTGTCTGGAACGCTACGGGTGGCTGACAAAGTTCATTTGCAAAGGCCAAGTCCCATTCATGCATGAATTGATTTAACAGGTTGCCCCCTATGGAGTGTTCAAAATGCGTAGTGGGGTCCCCTTTTAAGTCAAAAATGCCGCAGTTTTTTGTTTGACTATAAGGGCATAGGTGACAATTAAAATCCCCTACTATAAGTAAGCAGTCTGCCGCCTGCCCACCTCTCTTTAACAGTGAGTCCAATTCCACTATTAAGGTTTTAACCTCAACTTTTGGTGCGTTATTATAAAGGTTGATCAGGAAAAAGGAGCGCCCATTTGATTTAATAAACAGGCCTTGTAATAAGCTCCCTACGCCTGCTTTTGGTCCGCTTGCCTCATGCATACTCTGTTCTACATTACAGAGGTTAGAAGTAAAAATACACAGTCCCCCAGAGCCTCTGCCTCGATTGCCCTGGATCGAGGGAACGTAAAAAGTGCTAAAACCCTCGATGTGGGTCTCATCTAAGTCCCAGCACTCCTGTAGGCAGATTATGTCCTGCCTTTCCATAAAAGTTAGGAATAACTGGTCCCGCACTTTTTTAGCCAGCCCAGCGATGTTCCATGATGTTATTTTTAACGAACATTTCCCCTCATTGGTTGGACTGGATTCTTCCTGACTGGTTAGTGAGACAATGCCCACGGGCAGGGCTCCAATCTCATTTTCAATTTGAGTCCTAGTCTTATCTACTGTGCTCAGATGTGAATGCATGCTGGTGATTTCGGTTGTGGACTCAAGTCCGCTCTCCTTCAGTGGCTTACTAAGTTTTTCTATTAGATGCTGGCCTGACAAGTTTCCACCACCCATGTCATGCTCTAATGTAATCTCTGTCATCATGGGA
This sequence comes from Lissotriton vulgaris, assembly GCF_964263255.1. Taxonomy (NCBI): domain Eukaryota; kingdom Metazoa; phylum Chordata; class Amphibia; order Caudata; family Salamandridae; genus Lissotriton; species Lissotriton vulgaris. The sequence goes on from NC_141691.1 coordinate 800,351,524, forward strand.
TTAGCGTTTTCTACCTGGGGAGAGACATCATAGATCTTTAGTTGGGGGGCTGGGACTTCTGATACCCCTGTAGTGACCTTTATTGGTCAATCGACCATGTCTAAGCATTCATATCTGTTCCTTGTGGGAACCCCCCCCCCAATAATCAGGATTTGGGTTACCTCTACTATGGTACCAGGGGCGAGAATCCCAGCCTCTGTTCCAGTAATTATTGTTGTTTCTATTCCTGCTTCTATTAGTGTACCCCACCTGTGTCCAAGGCCAATCTTGGACTTCATCCCAACCAGTTGTATTCTCATAATTGGGAATATTTAACGGTGGGTAAAAGAAGGAAAGACGCTGTACGTCCACCCCCCCCCTTTTTTCGAGTGCTGGCCAAGAAGAGATATAGTCAACCATGGCAGGATCGTCACAATTGACTATAACACAGTCACCCTGTAGGCTTTTTTTCGTGTCCCCAATCCAAAACACTCTTCTGACTGAATTTATTCTGCTAAGATGTGATGGCTGTATAGGTCTGTTTTGGCTTAGCCATTGCAGAACTTTGTTCCTTAGTGACCACGGGGGCTCATCCGCGCCATCAGGCAGTTCTGACACCCCTGTTAGGACAACAGTGTACGGAGTAGCCTCAGGTGGGAGATGAAACGGCCGCCTGAACCTAGTGCCCGTCCTCTGCTTTCCCTGAGATTGGGAGGACTGGGTTTTTTGTGATTTATGTGACGTCTCCTTAAGATTGGCTAGCTGAGTGTTTAAAGCCACTAGGGCTGAGGTGGGTTGCGCTTTGTCGCTGTTAATATCGGATTGGCCCTTCCCCTCTGCAATTAGGGGTTTAGGGGTATTTTGTGAGTTTTGTTTGACACTTTTGGTAGTCTGGGTGTTTCCTTCTTTATCTTGTGCACGGGGCTTTGGACACACAGCTGGTAAGGTAAGTGGTTGGGCCGGTTTAGCCGGTTTACTTGGCAGTTTGGTTTTCCCTTCCCCCGTATCTAGGGTGCTCAATGACTTCTGAGTAAATGCAGGGGTATTTAATTTAGCAAGTTGTTTTTCGATTATCCTTATACTTTTTTCCAAGGGTTTCAGATGATATTTTAACAATTCCCCCATGCTATTTGTAAGAAAGTCATGTAATGTCACACATGTGGTGCATGGTTTGTGTATACCACCTACTGCACCTAGTGCATCTAAGTTCCCCAGTGGCGCCGTGTTCTGTGGGGGCATGTTTGGGATCACACTATTGGTGGGTGGTGGGGTTTGGAGCACTACAATGTTATTACTATTCTTCTTCAGGTTGCAAGGGTTCACACAATTAGGTGGAGCCGATGTGATCTCATGTGTAATCAACCCCTTGCTTAACCTCTTAGGTATGGCACCCTCCCTTTCCCCCATGGGGTTAGGTTCTAAAGTCATGTCTTGATTTTGTAGGAGTTGTAAGTCCGGTGTTTTTTCCAGATCCTCCACAGAATCAGATCCTAATGACAATTGTGTTGCTGACAGGTCCACAGTATTTGGAACTGTGTGAACTAGTGCACTTGCTTGGTTCAACAGGGGGGTGATCGGACCCTTATGAGTTGGAGTTTGTGCTAAAGCCAAGGGGCCCATTGACGATCTTTTTCTGGCAATCTCCAGTTCGTGAGACACCCGTCGATCTATCAATTGGATGGTATTATCAATAGCTGCATTAGCCTTATTTAAAAATAAGTCAAGTGGTCCAGTTATGTCGGTAGTTTTATCTGTCTTTTTGCTTCTAGTAGCTCTAGTCATGATCGAACCCTATGCGTCTCAGACGCACAAGACAATAGGGCACGAGCAGACAGATCTCACTGTTGACTATTGACTAGGATGTAAGACCCCACAGTTGTTATCAAAACAGATCTACAAATGGGTAGAAAAACAAACACAAATACCGTGGCCCAGTCCAGTCTCTCACAGTCTGGAACGGGCTGAAACGGGCCCGCCCTTGGCCCGGGCTTCGCCCCGCGCTTCTCCTCGCGCGCGTCCCGCGTTGCGTAAGATGTGGTTCAATTTAAGGGGAGGTTTCAGCACGGGGGCGTTACCGCCGGGGGAAGAGGCACCAGGTGGAAGAAGCAAAGGCTTCTGGTCCTCGCAGTCCCCCGGTGCAGGCAGCCAATGATGATGGGGTCAAGCGCTCGCTGGGAGCTGGCAGGCACTCCGTCGACCACGGAAGAGCTCCCACCAGCGGCGCGACCTCGATGGAGTCTGGACACAGGGCAAAAGTTTGCACAGAAAGCGCCCTTCGCTTCTGATACTGCAGAGAGCTCCTTCCTTGGCAGTAGTAGGTCAGTGAGCGGTGATATTGGACCCTGCTTCCTGCACTACTGGTGTTAACAGGGGCGAACGATTAATTGTAGCCCAAAATCTGGAGCTGTTTGTTAAGGTCGTGGAGTCTAAAAGCTCCCTCGAGAGTGCATTTTTCAGCTCCGTTTTTCTTTAAGCCAGGGTGTTCTTGTAGTTTAACCTTAATGCCCTAATCACGAGTCTATCCCGTGGGGTAATTCTAAGGGCCTTTTTCAAACCTCTAGCTGCCTTAGAGCAGTTGTGGCAAAACCATTTGGGATCTCCAGATAAAGTTTTCCCCCCTGGGGCGTGCAACATCACTCCTACCTTGAATGCAATACACTCAAAAGCTGTAAGGACTCCCACGTCCGAAGATTCATTACTACGACAGCTTTTGAGATCAGCTTCGCACTCTTTTTTAAGTCTTTCAAGAAAGAGGGATGAGATGACCTGGTTCCATTTGATACGCCGACCCCCATTGATAGGTTGCATCATGTTACCTCCAATAACTCTATCCTTTTTTTTAAGAAGATTCCCTCCCAGTGATACACACACTGGGTTGTGGTCACTGTGTGCACCTGGGATTACACAAAAACCTATAACTAAGGTCATAATAGATCTAGAGACTAGGATAAAATCTATGAAGGTTCCATGGTTTCGACCCTTAAACGTGGGTTCCGTTTGCGTTTTTAATGGTGATACTATACTCGTTGTGTGTATCAGGTCATGCTCATCAAGCATGAGATTCAGTGTCTTTCCCTACTCTTGTTCTCCTTATCTTTAAATCGGACCTCACCTCTGCCTCTTTTTCCACGTATCTCTCTATAAGTATTCTTACTCTGACCTTTTTCTTTGTCTCTTTTTCTTCTCTCTCTGTATCTTGCGCTCTCACTTCTCTGGATGGCTATTTATTATCTCTATCTCTGCATCTTTTCTCTGCCGCCCCCAGGCTGTGAGAGCAGTGCCCCTTCCTCGGTGAGTGGAAATGCGGCTGCCCAAGGCCACCTTGTGGCCATCAAGAGGGCGGGCTAGTAGTCCCAGAGGGCTTCCCCCGCCCCCCCTCTTCTTCAGTCATCCACTCCTCCCCAGGCAGGAGGTGCCCGGCTGGAGGGTGGGCGGGCCAGTGACGCGCGTCCGGGGCGGCAAACATGGCGAGGTTTATATAACCTCCCCTCGTCATTTCACTGGCCTGTTTGCCGCTCCGGACGTCGTGCGTCGGGTCACGGGACACTCTTTTAGGACTTGCAGTAAGGTGGGCCTAAGAGCCGTTTTCTTCCCCCTCCGCCTACTCCCTCTTTCTCGGGAGGTTGAGCCGGGCTAGGCGGCCTGCATAGCAGTGGGCCGCTGAGGAGGCTGGGGCAGCACTGGGAATGGGGGTCGGAGAACCCACGAGGGGGTTGCGCTGGCTAGTGCTGCGGGCGGCCTCGGGACACCCAGCCTTCGGGGTTGTCCCGTCCGGGGCCTTGCCGCACATTATGTCGCCGACCGAACGGCGCTCCCTCCCTCGCATCTCATAGCATCGGAGGTGCTTGAAGGGGGGGACGGATTTAGGGGCTGGCGGGCGGCCGATATTTCAGCGGCCGTATGTAGTACCTTTGGGTAGGCACTGGCTGACTTTTAGGGACATAGGGCCAGATGTAGGAGCCCTAATACCGGTCGGTAACGGCCGAATTCGGCCGGTACCGACCGGTATTAGGGTTTCCAGATGTAGGGGGCCTATATTTTACCGATTCAGTAAAGTTACCGAATCGGTAAATTTACAGAATTGGTAAAATACCGAATCGGTATATTTACCGATTCGGAAACACCACATGTAGGTGGCACTCCTAAGAGTGCCACATGCCCTTAAAAATCGGTATTTTACCACCCAATCCTATTGGGTGGTAAAATACGGAATTCAGGTGTGCATGCACATCTGTGCATGCACACCTGTGCAATGTGGCACACTGTGTGCCACATGGCAAACAAGTCCGGAATTCGGGTGCTAGAGGGAGTCAAAGTGACACCCCCTGCACCCTTGCAGGATTCGGTATTTACCGATTCTGTAAATACCGAATCTGTATTTCTTATTGATTCCTATTGGCTTCAAGGCCCATAGGAATCAATGGGAAATACAGATTCGGTATTTACAGAATCGGTAAATACCGACTCTTACAGATTCGGTAAGTTTTTTACCTACATCTGCTCCTTCCAATTTACCGACTCTTAAATACCGAATCGGTATGAGTCGGTATTTCAGAGTCGGTAAATCGGAATTACCTACATCTGGCCCTTAGTGCTGAAGGGGGAGGACAGATTTAGGAGCTCCCCCGTACTGGGTCAGGCTCCCTGGTTTTGCGGCGTGGAAAGGTTTAGAAATATGGGAGTTAGTGGGCGGGCGATATTTCAGCGTCCGTATGGTGTGCGTACGTTTTCCGTTTCAATGAGGGTGCAGTTCGAGCCCATGTTCTGCAGGTGTAGGCAGGTGTTGGGGCAGCGGGGCATACCGCCAGGTGTGGGGACGCTCGTTTGCATAGGTAACGGGAGACAGGTAAAAGATTGCCTTGAGGGATGTAAGCGAGCACCTCGCCCTCCGCTGGAGCTCATGGAACCGGGCACCAAGTTACGTCGAGCCGTCCACGGAAGACATTTGTATGAGCATTGATCTAAGTGTCATGCATACTCTGTGACCCCCCCCCCTCTCTATCTCAGATAAGGGCGGGCGGTGCTGGGGGGGGCAATGTGCCAACGCAAAATAGTGAGGCGATGCAACCACCAGTCGGGGCTATAGACAACGTTGTTGACGATTGTACGGGTAATTGGCCCGGCACGCAGCAAACGGTCACAGGACAAGGGCCCGCTGGGGCAGTTAGCAGACTGTGAAGGGTCGGCTTGCTTTAGGTGACCCAGGGTCTTCGCTGAGGTTTTGCGCTGCTTGGATATAGCGCGCGGCTTACAGCCTGCAGATAATGCTTGCCTCCTCATTTAGTAATGCTGCCCTGCTCGACTTGCATACCATTTAATAAATTGAGCTATATTCGCCAGCACGGCCTAAAGGAGGGGCGCGGGCAGTCCGGCCATGCCACGAGGAGATAATTCACGCATGTAGATGGTTCTGCGGTCCCAAATCGCGGGGTGACTTTGTTAGCCACTAATGTGATTAGCAGATGCTGAGAGCAGCCACAAGGGTTTTGTGAATGGCTGCGCTGTGTCATCACAAGCCTCATTTCAACTCCCCAGAGGCAAGCTCTTAGGGTTCCGGGTTATTCGCATTTCTAACCAGGGGTAAATACGGATAGTTCAACAGTGACTGTTTAGCAGCGCGGGAGGGGCTTAACACTGGCCCTGTTTGGGTCTCCCCATACCTGTACCTAATTCTAGGCTGCACGGTTATTCTGTCGGTTTTAGGCCTATCGTGCACGGACGAGCGGAGGTACGGACACGTCAGGAACGGAGCACAAGTTAATATCGGCCCGTACAGTAGGTAATGGCAGATGTGTCTCGCCTCAGATATTCTCATACATTCTTACCTCCCTCCCCATGTGGCCCCGTTACTTTGCATATATGCTACGAGTGTTCTATTCGGGCAAGTGAAAATAGTAGGTCAGATTGCCATTAAGGCTTCGGCTTAGTTGAGCAAGGATGGCCATTATGCAATGGATGCCATCTTAGTGCCGGTAAATAAATTAGAGAGGAGAGTCTAACATCAGGAAAAGGCTGAGTCAGAGACCAGGTCGCTGCGAGGAGTTCCGGAGTGCTTAGCGCTAGGTTTGTGTGTGTGTGATCCTCTAGCTCGTGTGTTCTCTACCCCCTTTTCGATTATCGGTTTGTTCCAGTTTCCTGAGGGTGTAAGGAGCGCAGGGCTGCAGGACGCTGGTGCGCTAAGCTCCTGCTGCGCGCCCAGTGATGGTTCACGGTGTTGGGAATGCTTTGAGGTGTGCACTTTCGCTGCCTGTGCCCCTTCCTGTTCTTGTCCTTGGGGCAGAGGGACAGTCCCCGGCATCGGAAAAACTTCGCAATTTCTGATGAATGGTCCCTTGGGTATGGCAGGTCTGCTGGCACAAGGGAGTCTACCAATCACATTGGTTTGAACACTCAAGTTTTTAATGAACGGGTTTTGATTGCATTTGTCAAGGTAACAGGGAAGGCAAACATGGAGTTGTCTTTAACAGCACATCGGTGGCACTTGGCTTTCGTTTGTGCTCGTATATAGCTTGCGTCCTCCCTGGTTCCGGTTACTTGGTCTGTAGATTTTCTTGCACCTGCCCGGTTGTGGACAAAGTTACAGCGTGATGCCTCAGCAGGGGTCCAAATTGTTAATTATGATTGTTTTCCCTGGCTTGGTAGGTAGACCGTAGCATCGCCCAGTCACGACAGGCGTGAGAGTGGGCTTAGGTGATGCAGGGGCCGGGGTGCGGGAATCGCACCACGCCCTTGCCATGCACCTCCTGAGGAATATAGGTTTAGCGTACTTTTGGCTCATTGTATTAAGCGTTGCTGCCGAGGTCCGATGTGACCAGCAGGTCACGAGTTTGATTCCTGGTGAAACCGTTAAACGGTCCGTTGTGTGCAACAAATATGTCTTGGTGGTAATATACCCCTTTGGGAGGCCTACACGGGTGGCAGTTGCAATGTTTGGCCCCATCAGCAACTGAGGCTGAATGGCTTTGGCTTGGGTTTCGGGCTCCAGGCAGGGGGTCCGGCAGTATGTGTCACGCGTTTTAGTCACCGGGTAGCACTGTTCCAGTGTTGTTTTGCTTTCAGTTCATGGTGTGTGAACATTTGACATGTGGGAGCCTCCAGTGCTCGCAGTGGGGCAACCACCAGCCTCAAAGACTACAGAGTCATGCAGGATTGTGTAATGGTGATGTTCTCCCAATTATGACACGACACAAGAGTGGTAGGTAAAGCTATTTATTTAGCTTATTCTATCCTAAAGAGCGCCGAGCCGATGTGTACTCAGCCTCGGCTTTCGCGCCTCTCTCTTACGATGAGCGCGCAGCCGCCAACATGGCCGCCAGAACGTCACGTCACGGCGTGACGTGCAACCACTAGAACGCAACACCACATATCTCCCCTTTTTCCAAACAATGAAACGTTTAACTTACAGTCCACCGCTCATATCAAAGTCTTGAAACCTGGCCGGTCTCACCACGGTTCTTCCCCTCCGGGTTAGTCTTACTGGGGTGGACGTGGTCTCCTTCTCCTGAGTCTCTACGCCACCCCTTCCATCTCCCAGCGCAGCCGCGCTCTCTCCTTCTCTCCTCGTGTCTATTTCCCTCGCAGCTCCCTGGCTGCTGTCGTTATCTCTCTCCTCGTTCTGTTCTCCTCTTCTCTCGTACAACTCCTCCTCCTCTTGTTCCTGCTACACGTTGGTTTCCTCCACATCTTCTAACTCTAATCCACCTTAGCTCCATCGTAGTACTTTGTTGCATCTTGCCATGCGGTCTTGGGACCACACTTTTCCGTCGCTCAACAAAGCCGGTCTGTCATACACCTCCTTGACCTGCATAGGTTTACTGTACTTGCTGTCCCCCTTCCTCTGTAGCGTTGCTAACTTGACTCACACCCACTCGCCTTCTTCCAGTTCCGTCTTCTTCACATTCCTGCGTTTGTTGTAATGTTTGGCATAGATGGCCTGTGCTTTTTCCAAGTTGGCTTGAACCACTGCTGGGGACCATTTGCTCGTTATGGTTTTCTCCTTCCATACCCGGTTATCCCTGGTGAATGGTTCACGACCCCTCAATATTTGGAAGGGGCTATATCCTGTCCCTGTGGAGGTGATTCTGTAGCCCACACCATGTGCCATATCTCCATTTCCCAGTCCTTGTTGCTTGATATCGCTGCTTGCACTGACCCCATCACTACTCTTTTGAAAGGTTCTACCAGCCCATTTCCGGCCGGATGGTAGATAGATGTATGTTTGGAGAGGATGCCATTCCTCTGCATAAAGTTATTCCACTTGTCGGATGTAAACTGGGGGCCATTATCACTCAAGATGGATTTGGGAATGCCCTCTCTCACGAAAGTGTCCGACAGGAACTTTAAGATTGTCTCTGTGTCCATCACATCATCCACTTTCATTTCCGGCCATTTTGAATATCTGTCAATGAGGACGCATACGTATTTTTGAATACCTTGTCCATCTAAAATCGGGCCCAAGATGTCTATGGACAACTCTTCCCACGGATTCTGTGGGGGGTCGAATTTTCCTAGTGCTGGGCGTAGGAGTTTGAGTGTCTTGTCTGCTCCTTGGCACTGTAAGCAATCTCTGACGTGCCTCTCAGCTCGCAGGTCAATACCTGGCCACCAGTAATTTTGCTTGGTCCTCAATTTCATCTTTCCTATTCCCAAATGGCCTTCATGGAGCATAGTCAGTAACTTGGGAATTATGTTTGCCGGGGGAATGACCTTGTCTCCCCTGTACATGAACACTCCTTGATCGTCCGTCGACAACTCTCCCCTGACCTCGTAGTATGGTTTTAGGTTCTCGTTGGTTTGTCTTTTGTCCGGCCAGCCCTTTGTGATGTACAATTTCACCTCCTGTATGGTTTGATCTTCGTCGTAGGCTTCTTTCCATTCCCGATTGCAAATGACTCTTTCTTGGTCCTCCGTGAGTGCCACCATCTCTTCCTTCCCTGCTTGGTCTTCTTCACCCGGATCCATGGCCGCCGCCCTGCTTAAGTAGTGTGCCACTCTGTTCCGGCTGCCTGGGATGTATTCTACATCGTATCTGAATTTCAGTAATTTCAGGGTCATCTTCGAAATCCTGGGCGTGGCACTCGCATGTCCGCTGGATGTTAGTACCTTCAGTAAGGGCTTGTGATCCGTTTTCAACTGGAACCGTGTGCCCCACAGGAATTGCCTGAACCTTGTCATTGCCCACACGACTGCCAACATCTCCTTTTCTATGACACTGTATTTCTGTGTCGCTCAGTGTGCGAGATGCAAAGCTGAGTGTTTCCATCACTCCTTGCCCTCGGTCCAGCATCAATACTGCACCCAGCCCCTTGTCGCTGGCGTCGGTTGTGAGCACTGTCTTGCCCTGGGGGTCGTATCCCTGGAGTGGTATGGCTCCTACTACATCTTTCTTGATGACTTTGAATTCTCCTTGAGCTTCCTCCGTCCAACGAAACACTAAACTTTCTCTTGTTAGCTTCCTCATGTGATGCGTCTTTGTGGCGAAGTGCTGCACAAATTGACTGTAGTATTCCGCCATACCCAAAAATGACCTGACCTCCTCCTTGTTGGTGGGTGGCGGTGCTAGGCAAATTGCTTTTACGTTCTCTGTTCTTGGAGTGATTCCTCGCACTCCTATTTCGTGGCCTAAGTAGGTCACCGACTCCATGCCCAATCGGCACTTAGCCCATTCTGCTGTGAGGCCCTTATCATCCAGGATCTTCAGTACCTTGTTGAGCTTTGCGTCGTGGTCTATTTTGTCTTGCCCCATTACCAGGATGTTGTCTTGAAAGTACTGGATGCCATCCATATTTTTAAATAGTTGGTGCATCAGTTTCTGAAACACCGCAGCCGCCGAGGCTAGTCCGAACGGCATGCGGCAGAACTGATAGCACCCGAATGGGGTAATGAAGGATGTTAATTTCCTGCTTTCCGGGTGCAATGCAATTTGATGGTATGCTGAGATCAAGTCTATGGTGGAGTACCACTTAATTCCCCTGGTCTTGGCCAACATTTTTTCGATTCTTGGTAATGGGAACTTCTCCACCACAATATTCTTATTCAATTCCCGCAGGTCTATGCATAGCCTGACTTTCCCGCTGGGTTTCATGACCACCACCAATGGCGCGAGCCACTCCGCGCACGTAATCGATTCGATGATCCCCTTTTTCTCTAATTCCTGTAGCTCCTCCTGTACCGCCTCTCTCACTGCTAGGGTTACATTCCTCACCTTATGGGAGACTGGTATAGCTCTGTCCTTTAGCACTATTTTATGTGAGAATTTCTCCAGTCTTCCCACCGTGCCTCCGAATACTTTGGGGTACTCTCTCTTCCATTTGTCCAGATCTGGCCACACTTCTGGTTCGGTGAGTAGTATCTGTTCTTTCCCACCTGGATCCACTTTGATGCCCAGATTGCCTTGGTCCAGCCATCCCAACACCGACGGCCCCTTCTCCGATATATATAGCTTGCAGAATGCGGAGCGGCCTCTGAACTCAAATTTTAAAGGTCTGAATCCAACCATGGGTTTGCGGTCCCCATTGTATGTGACTGGTCTGATGTCCAGTTTTTCCAATTCCGGGCCTAAGTGTGGCTTAAAAGTTTCATTCCACACCGCTCTTTGGACAATGGTGTAGGGGGAGCCTGTATCTGCCACTATGCTTATCGGCACTCCCCCAATCTTCATTTCTAGTACTGGTTTGGTCGATCTCTTGCCGTCCACACTTAACACCTGGTCATATATGCACAGTACCGCATCGACTTCTTCCTCTGTGACTTCCTCTTGATCTTCTCGTTCTTGTTGTATATATTTTACCATGCTCTTGAAGGATTTCCTCCGGCACACCTTCTTGTAGTGGCCTACTATGCCGCAGTACATGCATTTGGCGCGGAACGCTGGGCACTTCCTGTCATGCGCTTCGTGGGACCAGCTTCCGCATCTATAGCACATTTTCTTGTTGTTCCCAGTCTGTTTTCCTGGTGGGCCGGGGTTGCCTTGCCATTTGTTAGTCCCTTCGATGAGGATCCCTTGTATTTATAGTCTCTGCGGGCTCCTCATCATCTACTTTGTTCACAATGGGGCTGGGTGCCGTCTCCTTCTTCGCCGCTTCCGCACACCTGCGCGCCAATTCTGCCCTCTTGACTATCACCATCACCTCCTTCAGCGTGGCGTCCCCGCTGGCCCACAGCTTGTCCTGCACGGCCGTGCTCGTGGTGTGCATCACTATTTGATCTTTGATGAATTCTTCTTCGAATCTGTCGTATTTGCATGTGGCTGCCAGTTTCTTCAGAGCTGCCACGTACTCTTTCACCGACTCTCCTGGACGTTGTTTCCGTTGCTGGAAGTTGAATCTGTCTATCGATACGCACACTGCTGGCTTGTAGTGTTCATTTAAGTCGTCTATGACATGGGCATACACGTCGTCGTCTGTGCTTCCTCGTTGTTTGGGCACTAAGTTCTTATAGATTCTGAGCCCTTCTGGGCCTAGGTTATGTAGTAGAATGCGCTTCTTCCTCTTGCACTTTTCTTCATTTTCATTTTCATCTTCGAGTACTTCTATGAAGTTGTCAATGTAGTCTCTCCAATCTTCCCACTTCATGAGTGGCTCTCCTGGTTTAGGCAGGAACTGTACTGGGGCTGTTGCGTACACCGCTTGCGCACTCATCTTTTCGCGCTTGACCGTGGGTGGCGTGCCGCTGTGACTTCTGGTACTGCCTGGCGTGCTGTCTGACTCCTGTTTCTCGGTCTGTAACTGGGGTCTTTCTGTGTCTGCCCCCTCGCTCTTTCCTGAGGTAGCCAGCGCGGTTTCCCCAGCCGCAGGGTCCCAGTGCTATTGAGCGCCCTTGTCACTGGCTCCGTCTGGGTTCTTCCTCCCTTCCCCCACGTGCTTGTCTTTCCCCCCGTGGTTTGGGGTGTGCTCTGCCACGCTCTTTAGGGTTGGTTTCTACGTGTGGTAGCTTACTTGCAAGTCCGTGTTTGGTTGCTCCTCTCGATTGCCTGGTTCAGCTATTCCTCTCCTTGTCCTGAATGCTTGACTCCACTGGTGCTTCTTTAAATGTATTTTTTTTCCTTTTTCCCATGTGCAGGTGTTCAGCATCCCGTCCTCGTCGCCATTGTAATGGTGATGTTCGCCCTATTATGACACGACACAAGAGTGGTAGGTAACGCTATTTATTTAGCTTATTCTATCCTAAAGAGCGCCGAGCCGATGTGTACTCAGCCTCGGCTTTCGCGCCTCTCTCTTACTATGCTCGCGCAGCCGCCAAAATGGCCGCCAGCACGTCACGTCACGGCGTGACGTGCAACCACTAGAACGCAACACCACAGATCGGATAGGCCTCAAATGGTAGCTGTACACTATTACAGGAGGCTAGCAATAGGTCCAATTCACGCAAGGATAGGACTCACAGTTTTAACAAGGAAACAAGAGTTCCCATGTTTAGGGAATCAGATGCACTGTTCCAAGGTATTACGTGCCTCTTGTTAAGGCCCAAGATGCACACTGCAATAACAAACAAGGCCTGTCTTATAGTGTCAGGTAGTGATACCTGTCTCTGATTGACAAAGTGTCAAAATAATCAGCACCCTTTGCGCTCATACTCCCCCTTCTCTGGTGTGCTTTTGGACTGGGAATGGACGGGACGCTGCTTGTTAAATCTTTTGGATGACAACATTACTCTGAAGCACGCTCCCGGCCTGTGCACCAGAGGGAATGTCTGCTGCTTTAACAGCCTCTGGGCAGCTTGTGCTTGCATGTTCGCGTGCCCTCACTCTAACAGTTTGTCCTTAAAGTGCTGCATTGGACTACCAAACTAGAGCACCGAGTTTCCCTGTGCTGGAATCTGCCCACGGGAGACAGTCCGCCACGGGCCAGCGCTGTCTGTTCAATTTAGGGATGACCATCACAATAATGCAAAACACATTGAGATTACTATTGCCTGCTGCACAAGCCATTCGTATAGTCTTGGGGGGCAATAAAAGTGGTTTGTCATTCTTGGACAACTTTTAAGGTTGGTAGAGTACATCAGAGGCCTTGAGCATGATTGTACCCCCGCCGGCCACCCAGTCGTTCATCCTCGTGCGGTCGGAAAAAATAGGCACCTTCGAGCTGGGGGAATTTAACCATCCATAGGCCTGGCTGTGTTATTTAGGTACAGGTGTGTTGGTAGTGCAATTTGAAAGCTCCCTGTTATGTCTAGGTCGGCTTCAATCTGCGTTAGTGTTGAGTGCGTGCTGGATAACTAAGGGTGCGGCAGTATTAGTGGTTTCTTGTCTCAGGATCGCATTCACATGCAGTGATGTTGGTCAAATCAATTAGTTTGTGCTGAGTTCGCGCTGCTTAATTAGGGTTTCCTGTCGCAGGATCGCATCACATACAGTGATTTTGGTCAAATCAATTAGTTTGTGCTGAGTTCGCGCTGCGTAATTATGGTTTCTTGTCGCAGGATCGCGTCACATGCAGGGATTTCGGTCAAATCAGTAGTTTGTGCTGAATTTGCATTGCTTTAATAGTGGTTTCTTGTCGCAGGATCGCGTTTACATGCAGTGACTTTGGTCACTCCACCTACCTTGCATGGGCCTTGGATTGATAATGAATTACTGCACATAAGCGCTCCTTCTTCTGGGCCGAGCCCACACTTCCGGCGCGGGCGCTAGACCAGGTTTCGAGCTTAGGGTCGCGTCCAATTAGGTGATCCTGGACTAAGCGCGTTCACATGCAGGGATTTCAGTCAAATCAGTTAGTTTGTGCTGAGTTGGCGCTGCTTTAATAGTGGACGTTGGCCAACTCACTTTCCTTGCATGTGCCTGTATAGGTAAAGAATTACTGCTCATTTAAGCGCTCCTTTTTTTTTTTTCTGGGCCGAGCTCGCGCTCCTGACGTATGCTAGAACCAGGTTTTGGGCCCAAGGGTCGCGCCCAATTAGATGATTCTTGACAGAGCACGTAACGCGCACATGCCGGAGGAATGTGTAATGTGGTATTGAGCACATACATGTCGAAGGGATGCCGGTTAGGGTATCGTTCACCTATCCATCACACAACCTTCACCTGAGAGTCAGATTCTACCCAATTGTCAATAGGATAGGGTTAAAATTGCGTCTGCTTCACCTACCTGTTGATTCGTCGTATGAAGGGGCTGTGGTAGTTTGTGTTTCATCCTAAGTTTTGTATTTGGGCCGAAGCTGTTAGGTCATTGGGCAGGCCAGTGAGCGAAGGTGTTATCTTGTCTTTAGTTCAGCAGAGCTGTGATATGTATTGGACGAGAACCTGTCGCATAACTCAGCCCCAGGCATGTCGTATTGTGCGACCCTGTTGAATGGAAAGAATTCCCATTCTCACATGACGCGAGCTCCCGGGGGATGACTGGGTGTCATGAGAGTCAGCTCACAGCTAGTCGTAGGTCACCCTCCTGGGCCTTGTCGGCAGCCAGTGCTCCTTATGCCGTATATAAGTGCAGACTTGACCTGGAGGTGGCTCTGGCCAAGTACCAGAAGTAAACACGATGTAAGAGGATGATACTGCATCAAATGGCGGACTCTCTAACCACATGAACACTATGGGTAGACACATCCAGGGTCAGGGATAATAGAACTTGTATAATAAAAAGGTCTTCTCCAATTTTTGGATAGGGCATTTATTGTAATTGGATGTGCCCTTAAGGAGGGGAACTGGAAGTTCAGTTTGGTGGCCTGAGATGAGGAAGGTTCCTGGGTAGAGTGGTAAGGGGTTGGGTTAGGATGTGATATTAAATCACACACATAAAGTGCAATGGTCATTATCTGGCTTAAGCATCCGAATAATGGACGCAGCTGCAAGTCACGATACTACTCTAACACCCCTGCCACTACATGACTCTGCTAGTATTGTTCTACTTCCTCACCTTTCTGGTGCACCAGCGGCCACGAAGCCAAGTATACTTCATGGGGCGCGGCTCATACTCAATGGTGGCCATGTTTACACAATGCACAGAATGGAGTGCGGTGTCAGTCAGGTGGGACTACCCCGAGGTAGCGATTTGGACATTTGGTATCTGGTCGCTTCTGTTAAGACATATACACCCGCGCTTTAGCAAGAGCAGCAGGCGGGGGGAGGTAGTTGCATCTACCAAGTGTTTTGTGGCACAGAAAGTGGGGCCGACAGTGTTAGAGCCTATGGCGAGAGGGTCCGTTGACCTTGGCTTTCCCTCTTCCTTACCCTGGAAAAGGGCACACGGTAGCAGAATGTTCCATTGCTCTGGGCCGGTGGTACCAGGGAGCCGCTCAGCGACGGCGGGAGTCGAGCTGATCGCATTACAGTTTTTGGGCAAGCTCCTTCTGACACGCACTAAGGGTACTGATGTATACAAGCGGCTAATTACCCCAAGCACATGTTCCAGCAGGCGACGCTTTACATCCTCCTGATAGGGCTAAGAGGAGGCAGTACAGCGTCACGTGCAGCAAATAGTTTGTGTGATTTAGCTATTGGATTGGCCTTTTCAGCTATTGTGAAACCCCTAAATTGCGGTGCGAAAATTCACCTGGGCACCTTAATTATACAATTTACAGATTTGCTGTCTGTTCCTACTCCTGTGCGCTCAATGGGGAGGGGCCCTCACAATTGTCCCCGCTTAGCTTGCGGGGGTTCACACTGATCAATCTGGTATCCCAACCCCCCTTTTGCTCGTTTTCTCTCAGATGGGTTGTGGCTTTGCACGGTGGGCTCCTATCAGGAATTGGACACACGGCTTCACGATCACGATTACGTGTGGTTGGGCTCCCCTGGCTTGCGCCGGAACAGCCTCGTGAATAAACTTGAGTACCTATAGATTCTCTTGGAAGCCCCTCCCAATGTGAGAAGTTGGCCGGATGTTTGATGTCTCCAACTCTGGGGGCACCTTGTAGCAGTAAAAGCAATCCCTTTGGTGGTGGTTGTATGTCAACCTGATAGTCAAGCTATTCTAGAGGTAGCATGGACTAAGCAGCCTCAAGGCTAACTCACGAGGGCATGTGAAGCCAGTGTTTTCCCATTGCAAATCCTGTGATATCAAATGTAGGGACTCCACACAAGTTATATATTATAAAAATATGTAATTTTCTCTAGAATGGTCCCCTGTACTCTGTGAGCATAGAAACACAAGCGTTTAATCAAAAGCACTTTTAACTGATTATTCGGGGGACCACGTTACGACAGAAGTTGAACCTGACTGGGGTGTAGTTTGCTGACGCTTTATGTGAAGGTGTGTGGTTGGGTCTCAGTGGCGTGCGCTGGATCTCCTATTGTACAGATTACAGGAAGCGCTATCAGCATTGGGGGCCCCTCCTCAGCACTTGGTCCTTCACCTGGGGGTATGACCCCACGAACCTGGGACGGTCTACACTAATGCTGTAGAGGTATGTAGACCCGGGGGTATTCTGCAGATTAGTGACAGAGGGGCTTTGGTTCATCAGGCATGTGTTGATTCAGGACAGGATCAAAGGTCACTTTGAGGTGGAAGGGGTCCACCTCTCACCTGTCCGTTTGGACTTGTTCCTCTTGAACTAACGAGAAGCTCTGCAGAGCAAAGGTTGCAGGTTGCCTAAGTAGCGAAGTGGTGGGGGCCTGGACGGCGACGGTGGCCGCCGCCCGGCTGTGGCGGAGTTACAGGGCGATCCGGAAGCGGAGAGGTGCAGCACTGTACTTCAGCGGGCACATAGGGTTGCCAGAGCCTAACCTGGAACCTCATGGGAGGTCCGGGAACCCGTGCCGGCGCCCCAGTAGTCCTTCGGGCGGTCGGATGCCTGTGCAACCGGGGGTTTGCCTAGGTACGCCCCGCAAGGGGCGTGAGTAGAGTTATTACCATAATGGCGCAGCAGTTGGGTGGTTCGCCACCGTGCCCATTGGCTCATCAGGCGGGCAGGTGACGAGAATGCGGCCTGCCCTTGGATCGCCCGTAAGATAACCCACCGTGATTACATATGTTGTATGTAACAAACCTGCAGCAACTTTCCCAATCTAACACTGGTTGGTGTGTTATTTGCGGGATGTTGGGTATGTGTTGGGGCGGGGGTTGTTGTTGACCTGATGTGACTATGCGCTTGCCCGAGGCCCAGTGGTCGAAGTGGGGGAAAAAAAGTAGGGGAACTGTGGGTGGAGAATCAGGGGGCGGGAATAACCGAAGATTGAATCAGTGGGCGGAGTCAGGGGCGTGGCTAGAAATAGCAAAACATACCAATTTTTTGTACGTTTAGCATTTCACTGACCAGTTACAGCTTATAACGTTATTTAATTAAACAACGGATAAACATGTTTGAGGTTTAATTCAGGAAAAAGCAAACAGTCATAGGTAATACAGGTTTATGTAAAGCGTATGAAATATAAGCAGGAACAACATGTTACCTTAATGCTTTTACTCAATGTTCAGAAATCCATGATTATTTTTTGTCTCAAACATTGAGGTCATGAATACAGGGCTCCTCCTGTACACATGTGTTAAGCAGGGCTCAGAAGAGAAAGGGATTCTTCAGGAGAATCTAGACTCACGGAAACCCAAAAAGGCTCCTTCATATTCATGTCGCCAGCTAGCTGCTCAATCATAATGTAGCAAAAAGAACAACTGAATGCAGAACAATATCATACATTCACCCCAGTACAGGGATCTGGGCCTAAATCCATTGTTTTTTTGCTCACCATGCCATTCCAGTTTGGACCCAGCCATATGCAAATCAGTCTAGATTCTGCTCCCAATGGGAACAGTCCTGTCCCCTCCCTTCTCCTGCCCCCGTCACCACTCCTGCCCCCGTCACCTCTCCTGCCCCCGTCACTTCTCCTGCCCCCGTCACTTCTCCTGCCCCCGTCACTTCTCCTGCCCCCGTCACTTCTCCCGCCCACGTCTCTTCTCCTGCCCCATCACTTCTCCTGTCCCCTTCAATTCTCCTGTCCCGTCACTTCTCCTGTCCTGTCACTTTTCCTGTCCCGTCACTTCTCCTGTCCCGTCACTTCTCCTGTCCCGTCACTTCTCCTGTCCCGTCACTTCTCCTGTCCCGTCACTTCTCCTTCTCCTGTCCCGTCACTTCTCCTGTCCCCTCACTTCTCCTGTCCCCTCACTTCTACTTCTCCTGTCCCGTCACTTCTCCTGTCCCGTCACTTCTCCTGTCCCGTCACTTCTCCTTCTCCTGGTCCCTTCACTTCTCCTTCTCCTGTCCCGTCACTTCTCCTTCTCCTGTCCCGTCACTTCTCCTTCTCCTGTCCCGTCACTTCTCCTTCTCCTGTCCCGTCACTTCTCCTGTCCCTTCACTTCTTCTGTCCCTTCACTTTTCCTGTCCCCGTCACTTCTCCTGTCCCGTCACTTCTCCTGCCCCCGTCACTTCTCCTGTCCCGTCACTTCTCCTGTCACTTCTCCTGTCCCGTCACTTCTCCTGTCACTTCTCCTGTCCTGTCACTTCTCCTTCTCCTGTCCCATCACTTTTCCTTCTCCTTTCCCTTCACTTTTACTGTCCCTTCACTTCTCCTGTCCCTTCACTTCTCCTGTCCCTTCACTTCTGCCCCGTTCACTGCTCCTGCCCCGTCACTTCTCCTTCTCCTGTCCCCGTCACTTCTCCTTCTCCTGTCCCTTCACTTCACTTCTCCTTCTCCTGTCCCTTCACTTCATTTCTCCTTCTCCTGTCCCTTCACTTCACTTCTCCTTCTCCTGTCCCGTCACTTCTCCTGTCCCCGTCACTTCTTCGAGTGGAGGATGGGCACATTTACTTATTTTGCTTGGTGTGCATCAGAGGTTTACTGCAAAATGGGGGGCATTCTAATTTTCTGACTACTCCCTTGGTTGGATGGAGCAGTGAAGGCCGCTCTTTTAGGGAGTGCAAAGGACACTCTCATCATGTGCTGCTTGCCATTATAAGTGTAGTTCAAAGTTCGGGGCATTTTGATTTTCTGGCTTCTCCCCTGAGCAGAGCCTCACACCTTAAAGGCCACAGGATCGCAGAGGAGAGCTTAAGATCACGTTGTCCTCCAGTTAAAGGGGCCTGGCAGTTTAAAGGAAAACCCCGTTCTGTTTATCGACCTGTATTTCGAACAATCCCCAACAATAGGCATCCCACGATGTTCCCTTGTTCAATTACGTCTGCTGGGTGTTGAGACTAATGTAATATTCGCCGGATTTCCCCTTTAATACATCACGTACCGAGCAGCAAAACACACTTATAAAAACACAGCTTAGAGCACTAAGCAAAATATATATTCCATAAGACGCATTAGAAGAAGCAAGCACCTTCGGGCACGCCTTTGACAGCCACAAGTGTTTTTACAAGTATACTGTCTATAAAAATAGCTTGATCGAATGTAATGCTTTTCCTCACCTCCTCCGCCTCGTCGACGTCAGGGTTGTGTTTTCCAGACAGCTTATTACACTGCCCACAGTGCACCTCTCACGCCCCAGCGGGATTGTTTTAAAGCTTTAATTACACATTTGTCGACCCATCTCGTATATTTTTTGCACAACGAGCCATGGCCTGCACCCAGATACCAGAGACACCTCATGCAGATCTCGCTGGCATATGCTAACGGCAGGCAGCGGGCGGGCGCATTGTCATTCCAAAGGAGATAATCAGCCTCAATCGGAATGACAATGGCCTGCCCTCGGTCTGTGAGAGCTCAGGGAGGGGCTGCTGCAGCCTCCGGAGTTCAACAGAGAAGTGCGAGCAGCCCCAGGAAGCTGAAAAAAAGTTATCGTTTTTAGTAGGACTATTCTCTCCGTCCCGGGATGCTTTTTTCAAAGAAAGAAGTAGGGGAACGGGCTGAAATTATTTTTAGAAGTAGGGGCACGGCGTGCCCACCGATCCCCCTCCACTTCTACCGCTGCCGAGGCCACCCTTTGGCCATCAAGAGGGCGGGCTAGTAGTCCCAGAGGGCTTCTCCCCCCCCCCCTCTTCTTCGGTCATCCACTCCTCCCCGGGCAGGAGGTGCCCGGCTGGAGGGTGGCAAGCCAGTGACGCGCATCCGGGGCGGCAAACATGGCGAGGGGTATATAACCTCCCCTCGCCATTTCACTGGCCTCTTTGCCGCTCCGGACGTCGCGCGTCGGGTCACGGGACACTCTTTTCCCTCCCTACCTCTTACCCTGAGTGTCAGCAAAGGGGGGGAGTACGGGGGGGACTTTAATGTGTTCTTTTTCATTGCAGGTGGAGTTACAGGGCGACCCGGAAGCGGAGACGTGCAGCACTGTACTTCAGCAGGCACATAGGGCTGCCACAGCCTAACCTGGAACCTCATGGGAGGTCCGGGAATCCGTGTCGGTGCCCCAGTAGTCCTTTGGGCGGTTGTGTGCTTTTGCAACCGGGGGTTTGCCTAGATACGCCCCGCAAGGGGCGTGAATAGAGTTATTACCATAATGGCGCAGCAGTTGGGTGGTTCGCCACCGTGCCCATTGGCTCATCAGGCGGGCAGGTGGTGAGAATGCGACCTGCCCTTGGATCGCCCGTAAGATAACCCACCGTGATTACATATGTTGTATGTAATAAACCTGCAGCAACTTTCCCAATCTAACACTGGTGTCTGTGTGTTATTTGTTGGATGCTGGGTATGTTTTAAGGCGGGGGTTGTTGTTTACTGATGTGACTACGCGGCGTACCTGTGCTGGGGGTGAAGCAGCCCTCTCGGTAAACATACTGAGAAGAACACTGACTGACTCTTGAAGTTTATAGGAACTTTTTTTAAACCTATTGCAGCTGGCTGTGCATTGTGCACGTATTCCAAGAAACCCGTACGATACATGAATTATCCTCTGACATTATTGCAATTTTTAACACATCGTCTCTGTGAGCCGAGTGATACCGCACTATGCTCCAGATCAGGTGCGCAACACCCATTGGCCTCAAAGGGCTTCAGCCCCCCTTCGTGTGAGGCAGCCCGGGATGAGACACTTCCCGGGATGAGACACTTCCCGGGCCCGATCACAGCCGCACTCGAGCACTTCACGGGTCTTTAAAATACCTTGTGCATGTTAATGGGGCTTTGTTGTTGTTTCACACCTTCTAAGAGCCCCTGCAGCTCGACTCTGCCGATTGCCTAAAGATTCAGCCCCCCCCCCCCCGAATTTTTTTCTTAGCCCCACCCCCCCGAAATTTGACTCTAGTTGCGCCTCTGCTCCAGATTAAATCATGGACATGCGTGTGTTGCCCTGTGGAAATTTCACACACGTGTGTGCTGCACCATTTTAAATGCCATACATACACCCGTTTAACACATCATATATACATCGCACTACTTATTAAATCCCACTCATGTATTCGCGGCTCCGATATAAATCGGACAGTGGGGGCATGTAGATGTAAATCTCACACATGCAGTGCTTGCACCGACCAAAACCTCGCATGATTGGCTGGTCCAATGTATGCAAAACCTGCCTTTCCAGCGCTGCATAGATTTTGAAAGAACGCATTCAATTCAAACCGCTCTGAGATTCGTACACCATGAAATGTGAAGCGAACAGGATATGACAAGGGAAAAACCCCACAGCAAATGTGTATCACTGCGTGAGAAGATAGCCGGGGTCCGGGGAAACAGAAACAGGATGAAGGTACAAATAACATTTTTCATGACTTCAGTCTTAACCTAACCCGCCATAGTGACTGATGGCCCATTAAATTTGATTTGGACTCGACTGACACGCAGGCCCAATGAAAGAACATGTCTATTTGGACTCGCATTCTTACCCAAAAAGTCAAGTGCTTCCCACCCTAAGTCTCACATGGCGGAATTCCATCAAATTGACACTTCGCTTCGTTGAAACCTGTCGACAGCTTCAGTTTTAAGTGAATCACCAACCACTGCGTGGGGTTTATCTGGCACACACCTCGCCCTACTGTTCCGGGCAGTGCATTCTACCTTTTTTTTTGCTACGGGCAGCAGCTCTAGAATGTGATACATAGCGCCCGGCAGGACAGGAGGACACTTGTCTTCAGGGAGACGGTTCTGAAGAGGGATCACAAAGCTGACCACGGTTAAGAAGCCGCATCCGGGACAGCAGAACCCAGCAGCGCGCAGCCGGTAAGGGGCCCCCATGGCCTGCGGGAGGATATTTTGTACCCCGTGGGCGTGATTTCCCCTTGACGCGCTGTGGTGTTGGGACGAGACCCAGAAACCACCCATTGTTAATTCGCGCTACAACCGCTGCTGACAGCGTTAGCTCTCACTTCACCATAAAATGTAGCACCCACTACAAAGCAATTGTGTGTTTGTGCAGACAGATGTCTTGTTTACTTAACTAGTGCCCCCCCCCCCCCCATTCGCAGGGGCGTAACAAAGGCCCCCCGCAGGTCACGCGGGGTGGGGGGGGGGGGGCGAGGTCCAGGGGGCCCCCTGAGCACATTGCAGACTGGCTCGAAATATGAGCTTACACTACGGACGCACCCACGGCCCAGACATGACTCGAAATATGAGCTTACACTACGGACGCACCCACGGCCCAGACATGACAAAATACATAACTTTCAATTCTGCGCAGATGTCTCCAGGTCTGCGGCTGCGCTTTTTCCCCCTTCGGGTGGCGCGCAATTGAAAGTGCGCGTCTGGTGAGGCGAGGCTGCACTGTGCGGCCAGAGATTACCGAGAGAACCCGCGCCGCGTGGGTCGCAGGTCATCATGTCATCAATTAATTATTTAGAGCCTCTGGCTAGCTTTGCATTCTTGCCCTGTCTTCTCTTCTGATGCCCGCAGGGATGCATCGTGGGGCAGGCGGCCGGGAATACATCAATACAAGTAAAAGTTCATTCCGAGCGTTCTGCTGAGTGGAGACGGAGACCATGGTGGTTGCTCCAGTGCGAGGGTGTGGCACCTATCCTGACTGCACCGGCGGTTTCTTTCAGCACCTGCCTCCGGTAAAGCTTTATATTTTCGAGTCTAAGCTTTTTCCTCGGGGCACTGTTCCCTTTTCCGGTCTGTTAGCATCTGTTGCGTCTTCCTTTCCTCCGTAAATTTTCATACAACAATA
Organism: Lissotriton vulgaris; assembly: GCF_964263255.1. Classification (NCBI taxonomy): domain Eukaryota; kingdom Metazoa; phylum Chordata; class Amphibia; order Caudata; family Salamandridae; genus Lissotriton; species Lissotriton vulgaris. Next base: position 800,374,419 of record NC_141691.1, read on the forward strand.
AAAATGTCACATAGATCGGAATGTTGTCTAGTGGAAATTCTGGCTGATTATCAAGTAGAGCAGAGAGTTAATATGCCCGACTGCAAAGTATGTGTTGAATGCAGGTCAGGAGAGCATATCATGTAAATAGGTTAGTGCCTTGTTCAAGACATCCTTTTGTTTACTTGGAGTAAGTGTTTAAGTTAAAATCCCAGGGAGCTATTAACTGTCGTAGAAGACCTGCATGCAAACTGCAAGGTATAGATTAGAGTGCTATGATTCCCCCCAGCCTTTCATTATTAGAATATTGCAAAAAGGGTTCATTTTGGTAACAAAAAAACATCAGTCCTTATTATTAAAGAGAACTGCCTAAACACAGTGTTACGTTTTAAATTCTGAGTTTGTGCCAGATCAAACACTCTTAAACTATACTGTATCAGTATGGATGACATGAGGCTCTTACCCCTTGTAGTCCTCTATCCTCTATCCTATGTAACATTCCTATACATTGATTTACACATTTTGATTGTTTCTGTGTAATGTGTGTGTGATGTAAAGTGCTCTGACACTCTACACTGGTATGAGTAGCACTATAAACCTAATTAAATGCATCTCAGCAAAAGAGTGGCTATGGCGACTTGAGGAGCACTGTTAAAGCGGGGTAGTGAGAGAGTCTGTCTGTGGCGGAGTTTGTCATTGGGGGCGTCAACAAACAAACAAGCCGGACCGGGATATAATAATATACGCACAGGTGACAGCAAGTCGAGTGCTCTTCTGCAATGGCCAAAGTCATACAACTAAATTGAATTATCTCCTGTCTTGGTGACCACTGTTGATTAAGCATTCCTCCAATATTAGCAGGCTTGAGATCAGTAATGAGCGCCCTGGTTGGCTGTAACCTATGTGCTCCTCAGCCTCACTCTCCTGAGCCTTGCCCGATGCCTAGTGTCCTTGCCCACTGACCGATCAGATTACAGGAACACTAGGTTAGTTCCCTTCCATTTCTGGTGCTTTTTTTTGCAGGTACGTTTTAAGCTCTTAAGCGTTTCTCGTTGCTCAAATGGGTGTCATTTCTGATAATTGTATGTTTCCCTCGTCTTCATTGCTTGATTTTTCTCGCGAGGAAGTGTCACTCATAGTCGTCGAATGTCACTCATAACTACATGGAAATTATGAAAATGTCACAAATAGCAGTCTGAAATCTTGGCAGGTATGGGTGGTTGCATCTTGCACACCGTCGCGTGGCTGCAAGAAATCAACATTTTAAAATTGTGATTTATTGCAGCTGTGTGACAGTGTATAAGCCACAACCATAATCAAAGTTGAGAGCATTATATTGGCCTCCAGTCTAGAAATAATGGGCGGCCGCGTAGTCACCAAAGAAACATACCTTACAGCATACATAGATCGAGGCATGTGCATTGTGACAATTCTGATGTTTTACCTGATTCACTACAACCTTGAAAGTTGGGAATGTTATGTGCACGTTCTTACACTTCTGAGACCACTTGTGCCTAATGCATGCCTTTGGTGTCTAGGTGGGCTCTGCGATTGCTGATGTGCGACATTTCAATTGCGTTTGCAATCTTAAAAACTTGACAGCAATGCCGCAGGTACGTGCGCGCATTATTTCAAGCGCTTGTTGGCAAATGCAGCCGGCTTTCTGGCGGCCGTGCTTCTTTGTATCTTGGGGGTAATTTAAAACAGGTGGGTCTCTTCTGACAGTTATACTAGTTGTTGGTTTTGCTGTGAGATTGCTGCACAGCTACTGCCTCAGCCTGAGGATAATGCAGCATGGTGCCTGTCCGTACGTGAGTCAGTGTCACACTTAGGGAGCTAAGATGGATCTGTGTGTTGTAACTATTCATGTTGGGCCTGCATCACATCATGTTGGGTCCCACGTGGACAGAGAGGCACTGGAGTCCTGGTGCTCGCCTGATTGATTGCTGGCAGGGAGGGGGCCCAGTGTGGGCAATGGCTAGCAATTTTAGGGGCGCCTCTGCAGCAGGCAGCAATCTTGTATTACATAAAAGCACATGGGAATGTGCAGATTAAGTATCAGAAGGTGTTTTAAATATTCCTTTTACCCCCACATATAACATGCGGGTTTCCATACTGGTCATGATGTGTACCACAAGCAATGTCATGTGCTTCAACCGTGTTCCCAGCTGCCCTATTTTATAAAACACTCCTAACAGCTTTTGACAAAACACATTTCCAACCCGTAGGTTGGCAAAAACCTTAGATTTCTGTTTCCTGGCATGAGGTTTAGGTATGTTTTTTTAACGAAGGTGGTTCTACGTTGCCAGCACTGCGCCCTGTGTATTGCGGTGCAGTTTCTATGCCCTGCAGGTGTACGTCTTCAAGGATGGCGCGGCTTGAAAATGGACCATTGGCCTCTGTGGAGGGGAACGACCATCTACTATACAAAGAGAGGCCGTACTTTGCCATTCCATGTCTCAGTGCCCTTCCATTTCTGGTGCTTTGCACCATTTATGGTGTTTTAAGACCTTTTCCAAGTTTCTTCTTGCTCAAATGAGTGTAATTTCTGATATTTATATGTTTTGATCGTCTTTATTGCATAACTTTGCACGCAAGAAAATGTCACTCAGGGTCGTTGAAATATCACTCATAATTACACTGAAATTATGAAAATGTCACACATGGCAATCTGAAACCTTGGCAGCTATGCCCACAGCAGCCCCCGTGTTCCACCCTCCAGGGGTCCATCATCGCGTTAGCACACACAGGCAGCACTACACTCTCTCACCGGCCTTGGTTGCACCTGTGAGTTGCTCATAACAGTCCTGCCTCATAAATTAAACGGTGCTTGTCATGTTGGGTGGGTGCAGGTGACCTGAGCTTCAGCAAGGGGGTTTGAGGCAACTGCCTTGAGGCCAGAGATTATTTGCATATTTACATACCTTTGTAAACTGGTTACAGAGGCTTAGTTTTTTCTGGTTCCAGTACCCCCTGGGCACCCACTCTGCCTATTCCTTACATTTGAATTTTACATTTACTGTCCTAGTGTCAGAATGCATTTCATGAAAAGGAATATGAAGTAAGGTTGCCAAAAGAAAAATGCCAGCCATGTGTTGTTTAAAGAGCCTGTAAAGACCTTGTCGTGACACTAATTAGGGTTATAAATAAAGTATGTATTGATTTGTAATGTGACTTTTCTGTCTTTGTTCCCTTTAATTATCAGTCCTGGATCTTTCAGGCAGCCCTAGAACCCCATTAAAAGTGCTTTCTATTAATTTTTGTTGTTCAAAGTATGAACAGATAAGTGCTGAAAATACGGCTTTAGGTGACTGCTTATTTTTGTCCCATCTGGGACATCAAAATAATGAGCTGGTGACCCTAATCACAAGTCTGAAAGTCTGTTGCAGGATCAGCACATGATTTATATCCTTCACTCTCGATCCCTGATTAACACCATAATAGCAATAGTTTAACATATATATCTGAAAACCCTACGCCACAATCAATAACATGCTGAGTTACTTCAAGTGTCTGGGAATGCACCCTGCATTCAGACAACTCACTCCCCGTTCTCGCCCTTCACTTTTATGCTCACCTGCACTCACAGCAATCACAATGCACTCACTGATCACAATGCACTCCCACCATTCACCCGTTCACCCTGCACTCATAGTGATCGCTCTGCACTCCGAATGCACTTGCATTGTTCACCCTGTACCTCACCCTGCAGTCACACGAGCACCCTACTCACCCTGCACTCATGTCACAGTTCACTCAACTGTCCCGCTCACTGCTCAATCTGCAATCTCACTTAAACAAGCCCATCACTAACCATGATAGTTTCGTCCCACTCTGCACTTACATCCGCACCCAAATTCATATGGTCACCTCACTCACCTTGCAGTCACTTCTCTTACCCTACTCTCACACTGTTGCATCACTAACGTGCACTCACATGGGCAGACCTACCACTCACAAAGCGCAGAGGGTTAATATGCCTGCTACAAAGAATGTGTACCATGCAGATCACAGAACTGAGTGTGAGGAAACTATGTGTAGCGCTATAAAAAAAATCAAATGTTTTTCAGAAAGTGTGCTACAGAGATGAGGTGCATTGTTGGTGAGTAGGGGAAAAGGAGGAGGGGGGGCACGCCAAAAAGACTGTCAGATGCCACCCAGATACTTTTTTAGACGTTGGGCAAAGTGGGCTTCGGCCCAGGGTCCCAGACTTTCATGGGCCCCCTGATAAAACCCGCTCTGTTCTACATTAAAACAGACAAACATCTGCATCAATGTTCTGAAGCATCCAAACAGTTTTCTTCCTTAACCTTGTTTGCCTGCCTGTTTTGTAATGTTTACTAATAAAGACATGGTGGTAGAAATTGAAATTGCTTCCTCAGTTTACGTTATCATGCACAACCCTTGACAGTCGCTAGTGTGTGGCATTCAGATAATTCACCAGTCTATTTCTCTTGCCTTTCGCAGGATACTGAGTTCTATCTTGTGTTCGTCTCATGTATATTGTCAGTCGAGTTTTTATGGAATTGTTGATTTGGGTTTGTCTTTCAAAGTTTCATGTTATCGTCTATTAATGTCAATTCTAATTCAGACCCTTCAAGTTATTCTTCAGCCACAGGCAGTTCCTGAGACAATTGGACCGCTCTTTGTCATTGTACTGATTGTTGCAGTTCCTGAGACAATAGGATCACTCCTTGGCATTGTTCTGATTGCTGCCTCAGTTAAATAATCTGCTTTTGACATTAATGTTACAAATGCCATATCTTATAAGTAAAGAGGGTTTCCCGCTTTCTCATTAGATCTTTGAGAAAGACAATATGGAGGCATTTCATTTAAATGTTGGAGGTTTCAAATCAAAATATGCCAGATTTTTGGGCGGTGGGGCCAAGTGGTAGGTGGTGGGCCGGGCCACCGGGGGGGGGGCCCCCTCCATGTGTTTTGCAGGGGGGCCCCCTCAAGTTTCGTTACGCCACTGCCCATCCGAGTTTGATAAAATGCAGAGTCCCAGTACAGTGCAGCAGATGCCTTACCAGTGTTTCCCAAACTGGGCTCCGTGACACATTCCCCGGGGGTCCTCAGGCAGCAGTTTTAAAAGCACTGCAAAGTTCCTTGTAGAATTGGCAGTTTTCGAGCAGCAACAATAAGTGTCAAGATAACACCAGTGATTAATGTACCTGCTGGAGAGAGATGAGAGTTTTGTCCAGTGGCAGGTTTGACTTATCTAATGTAGCACAGAGGGTTAATATGCCTGCTGCAAAGAACGCACACCATGCATTTTAAAGAACAGTATTTTATGTGCATAGGTCAGTGGGTTACTGCTTTTGTCACAGATATTCTTGTGTTACTCTGCAGCTCATAAGAGACAAACAATCTAGCACAGTGACCTATAAACTGTCATCAAAGAGCTGCTTACACACTGCATGGTACAAGTTAGTAACTTATGTTTTTTCCCATTCTTTCATTATCCTGATGCTGCTAAAGGGCTTTATTTGGGTGGAAGTAGATCTTTATTGTTAAAGTCAATGCTAACCAATGTGTTATGTTCTGAATCCTGATTGTGTGCTTTTCCAGACCAAGCACTATTTAAAAATGCCTACCCATATAAATGACATGTGAATACTACACCTTGTAGTCCCCTTTGCCTATGTAACATTTTCTCTACACTGATTTACACGTATGATTCATTGTCTCTATATGTGTGTGATGTAAAATGCTCTAACATCCTGCAATGGTATGAGAGACAAATGAAATACATGTGACAGATGTGCTATGGAGAAATGAGAGGCACTGTTGACGGGTGATAATAAGGGAATCATTGCAGAACCCCAACAAAGATTTTTGTATCCTGGTACATAGTAAGGTCATCATTTACTATTCTTTAAAAGCTAATACAATTCAATATATAATGATAAATGTGTTGTAGAATGCACTATTGTATCCAAAATTTTCTTGAGGGGTGAGCCTTCCAAAGCCCCCTTTGTAGTGGTCAGGTTCACTTACTGCACTTGGTGTGCACTGAATGGGGGCTGGTCTGAAAACATTTGCTAGGGCTGCTTCGGGTTACCACTCAGGCCTTGGCAGGAGCAGGAGCCTTGTACTGCAAAATAAAACAAACCATTTAAAAGTTAATCACGGAGATGCAGCACCAACCTTCCCATGACATTTTTCCGTTTTTTGCAAACTCTTTCAATATAAAATGCTAAAATTCTTAGTAATTCGAGTGTTTGTTTTGTGTGCACGTGTGTTTATTTTTTTCGAATTACTCTTTTAATGTTTGAAATTTAAATCATACAAATTACTGGGGTCCCCGGCTTCCAGTAGTGAGTCAATGGGGGTCCTCAGGAGTCAAAAGTTTGGGAATCCCTACAACCTGTTGGGCTAGGTCAGTGGTTCCCAAACGTTTTTGACCTGTGGCTCCCTTGACAAAATTGGCAGTTGGCCGAGGCTCCCCACCATTTTTTTTTACCGGTGGGCGGGAATGTAAGCCCGACCTCGGGAGTACTTCCTGTTGATATTTCATTTTTCAAATTGTTGTCTAATTAATATGTTTTACTTTTTTAATTTGGAAACAGGGTAAAATTGGTAATCGAATCATCATTTTGGCCGGGGGATTAAGCATATTGAACCACAAAGAGGAGGATATTAATGAATGTCGCAAATTTAAACGGAGCACAAACATGCCAATACAGCACATATAACAGAGCTCACACATGCCTGCATGCACCAATGCTGCAAATACAGCAGACCAGAGACAAGCTGTAGCTACAAAAGCAGCAAAGCACAAATAATTTCTGCAAATGCTGAGAACACACGCATCCAAGTACCAAATGCAGCCGAGCACATTTAAGTAATCGAAGCAAACACAAGAGAGCACACACACATACACTACCATTCACACATAAACACATGCAAATGCTGAAAATACAACGCTGCACACACATACACACCATGATCGTGATAAGCCTTATGTGTAAAATGGATTTCCACATCAGGTGAAGCTAGTGCTTATTTGAGCTGGTGGTTGTATGTGGGGCACACAGGCACACATGTTGGGGGGGGGGGGCACTTATTTTTCCTCATCAGACATGACCCAGTGCAAGAGAGAAAAAAAACCCTAAATGGGAAAACCAAGAGGAAGAGAAATACAAAACAGCGAGGAAGAAAGCAAGACGAAAAACAGAGCCTGCAGGAGTGAGATAAAGAGGCAAATAGTGTCTGGTGGATGAGAGACATGAGGTGAAATCAAACTGTGGCAGCCTTGGCATTGAGCATATCAACACCCAAGAGTGCCCAACTCATTATATTCCAAATTGAGCACCGGATCCTGCAGCACACCAACACTGGAGTGCAAGCTGCCCCCTAGCTGCAAGCAGGGCAGCTGCGAAGGTGATGGAAAGGAACGCTAGGGCCTGATTACGTAATAAGGGTAAGGTTTGGTGAACTTTGTTTTCCTTTCACTTCCTGGCAGAATAATGTAGTTTCTTAAACAGGGAAGAGTGTGATGTCCAGGGGCTCAGGTGTACCAGAGAAGGCTTTCTAGACTCTGTCGTGTCCCTGAACCTGGGGGAGGGTGGGCGCCATGTTTCTCTCACCCTGGCCGGTCCCCTCCCTCCCAGCCCTGTAGTTATAGGGATTAGGAAGGAGCCCAAAAATATACTCTCACAAGTATGGCCTGCGGGCGCTGACAGAGGCTGTGTAAGGCTGCCTTATGATTTCCTTAACGAGCTCCGTGGAGCCTGCCTTTTTACTGTAAAAATAATACTGGTGATACTATTAATCAAATGCCATGCCGATCTTCTGCCCACCATCCGTTTTTTACTTGAACTAGATTTTACACTCGATCTTGGCAGTATTCAAAATCTAATTCAAGTTAAAAACGGATGTTGGGCAGAAGATCACCATGACATTTGATTAATAGTAGTACCACCAGCATTATTTTTATCGTAAAAAGGCAGGCTCCACGGAGCTCGTTAAAGAAATCATAAAAGCCAAGCCAAGGCTTTCTCTCCTGCTTCTGGGGTATTATGCCAGGGCTTTAAATTTAAAGAGGAAGAGGTAGTGGAGTCGGATGTAAAAGGAAAGGAGCCCAGAGCCCCAAGACACCGAAGGAAGACATGGAGAGTGAGGAACAGAGACGAGAGGGAGAGCCAACAGTATCTGCGGAGGGAAGGAAGAAAGAGAGACTGCCTGCTTGTCAGAGACATTCCTTGCTACAAACAAGCATTTGCAATGCAATAGGTCTCGCATTATTTAAGTTTGAGCTATTAGCATTGTAAATGGCAATTGTTTTTTGCTTTATGCTATAGTTTTTTTTTTACATAAAAAGCTACATATAAAATATGTTTTATTAAAGTTATTTATGCAGTATCTAAATTTTGTTTGCATAAAACAGTATAATAATATCTTAGTAAAAAAGTCAAATATTTTAATGGAAATTCACCAAATGTTCATTTATGTGTTGGTTTTGAAAATAGCTAAATTAATAGCTTTGTCATTTACAATGCCAATAGTTATAACTTTCGCAAATGTGACACCTATAGCATTTGTAATGCAACATTTGTATTTACGTGACTTAGATGTATTGATATTACAAATAACAATGGCTTTTAATTTTTTTTAATACTGTGGTGGTTCTGAGTGATAATGTGGTGGTGCTGAGTGACTGTACTCACTGTCACTCTGCACTCACTGTCACTCTGCACTCACTGTCACTCTGCACTCACTGTCACTCTGCACGCAATCTGCACTCACTGTCACTCTGCACTCACTCTGCACTCACTGTCACTCTGCACTCACTGTCACTCTGCACTCACTGTCACTCTGCACTCACTGTCACTCTGCACTCACTCTGCACTCACTGTCACTCTGCACTCACTGTCACTCTGCACTCACTGTCACTCTGCACTCACTGTCACTCTGCACGCACTCTGCACTCACTGTCACTCTGCACGCACTCTGCACTCACTGTCATTCTGCACGCACTCTGCAATCACTGTCACTCTGCACTCACTGTCACTCTGCACTCACTGTCACTGCACTCACTGTCACTCTGCACTCACTGTCACTCTGCACTCACTGTCACTGCACTCACTCTGCACTCACTGTCACTCTGCACTCACTCTGACTCTGCACGCACTCTGCACTCAGTGTTTCTGCACGCACTCTGCACTCACTGTCACTCTGCACTCACTGTCACTCTGCACTCACTGTCACTCTGCACTCACTGTCACTCTGCACGCACTGTCACTCTGCACGCACTGTCATTCTGCACGCACTGTCATTCTGCACGCACTCTGCTCTCACTGTCACTCTGCACTCACTGTCACTCTGCACTCACTGTCACTCTGCACTCACTGTCACTCTGCACTCACTGTCACTCTGCACTCACTCTGCACTCACTGTCACTCTGCACGCACTCTGCACTCACTGTCACTCTGCACGCACTCTGCACTTACTGTCACTCTGCACGCACTCTGCACTCACTGTCACTCTGCACGCACTGTCACTCTGCACGCACTGTCACTCTGCACGCACTGTCATTCTGCACGCACTCTGCACTCACTGTCACTCTGCACTCACTGTCACTCTGCACTCACTGTCACTGCACTCACTCTGCACTCACTGTCACTCTGCACTCACTGTTTCTGCACGCACTCTGCACTCACTGTCACTCTGCACTCACTGTCACTCTGCACTCACTATTTACAAAAAGGGGGTGGTGATGAACAGAGTGTCTGAGTTAAACAGACCACTCTTACCCAGTCCAAAGATCAGGGCTTGATCCATCACCGTTATTTATCTCACTGCCCCATCCCAGCTCAGAACCTGGCTATATGCAAATCAGTCTGTCCCTGGCCCAGTGCATCATGGGAACAGGGCAGACTAAACTACCAAGCCAATTCTTCACCAGAAAGGAGACAAGCTACCGGGGACCGGTTTCTGGCATTTCAGCCTTCTTCGGCCCGGCTTGCTTGAATCCTGATGGAGCAGTGAGAAAGGGACTCATGTCTGAGTATACCCTGCCACACCTATGGTGGCCAAAAACGATTTACAAAAAGGGGGTGGTGATGAACAGAGTGTCTGAGTTAAACAGACCACTCTTACCCAGTCCAAAGATCAGGGCTTGATCCATCACCGTTATTTATCTCACTGCCCCATCCCAGCTCAGAACCTGGCTATATGCAAATCAGTCTGTCCCTGGCCCAGTGCATCATGGGAACAGGGCAGACTAAACTACCAAGCCAATTCTTCACCAGAAAGGAGACAAGCTACCGGGGACCGGTTTCTGGCATTTCAGCCTTCTTCGGCCCGGCTTGCTTGAATCCTGATGGAGCAGTGAGAAAGGGACTCATGTCTGAGTATACCCTGCCACACCTATGGTGGCCAAAAACGATTTACAAAAAGGGGGTGGTGATGAACAGAGTGTCTGAGTTAAACAGACCACTCTTACCCAGTCCAAAGATCAGGGCTTGATCCATCACCGTTATTTATCTCACTGCCCCATCCCAGCTCAGAACCTGGCTATATGCAAATCAGTCTGTCCCTGGCCCAGTGCATCATGGGAACAGGGCAGACTAAACTACCAAGCCAATTCTTCACCAGAAAGGAGACAAGCTACCGGGGACCGGTTTCTGGCATTTCAGCCTTCTTCGGCCCGGCTTGCTTGAATCCTGATGGAGCAGTGAGAAAGGGACTCATGTCTGAGTATACCCTGCCACACCTATGGTGGCCAAAAACGATTTACAAAAAGGGGGTGGTGATGAACAGAGTGTCTGAGTTAAACAGACCACTCTTACCCAGTCCAAAGATCAGGGCTTGATCCATCACCGTTATTTATCTCACTGCCCCATCCCAGCTCAGAACCTGGCTATATGCAAATCAGTCTGTCCCTGGCCCAGTGCATCATGGGAACAGGGCAGACTAAACTACCAAGCCAATTCTTCACCAGAAAGGAGACAAGCTACCGGGGACCGGTTTCTGGCATTTCAGCCTTCTTCGGCCCGGCTTGCTTGAATCCTGATGGAGCAGTGAGAAAGGGACTCATGTCTGAGTATACCCTGCCACACCTATGGTGGCCAAAAACGATTTACAAAAAGGGGGTGGTGATGAACAGAGTGTCTGAGTTAAACAGACCACTCTTACCCAGTCCAAAGATCATGGCTTGATCCATCACCGTTATTTATCTCACTGCCCCATCCCAGCTCAGAACCTGGCTATATGCAAATCAGTCTGTCCCTGGCCCAGTGCATCATGGGAACAGGGCAGACTAAACTACCAAGCCAATTCTTCACCAGAAAGGAGACAAGCTACCGGGGACCGGTTTCTGGCATATCAGCCTTCTTCGGCCCCGCTTGCTTAAATCCTGATGGAGCAGTGAGAAAGGGACTCATGTCTGAGTATACCCTGCCACACCTATGGTGGCCAAAAACGATTTACAAAAAGGGGGTGGTGATGAACAGAGTGTCTGAGTTAAACAGACCACTCTTACCCAGTCCAAAGATCAGGGCTTGATCCATCACCGTTATTTATCTCACTGCCCCATCCCAGCTCAGAACCTGGCTATATGCAAATCAGTCTGTCCCTGGCCCAGTGCATCATGGGAACAGGGCAGACTAAACTACCAAGCCAATTCTTCACCAGAAAGGAGACAAGCTGGGCCGAAGACGGCTGTAATGCCAGAAACCGGTCCCCGGGAGCTTGTTTCCTTCCCAGTGTAAGAATTGGCTTTTGTAGTTTGGTTTGCCCTGTTCCCATCATGCACTGGGACAGGAACAGACTAATTTGCATACAGCCAGGTTCTGAAACTGGGATGGTGCAGTGAGCTAAAAAACGGTGTTGGATCTAGCCCTGATCTCTTGACTGGGTGAGAGCTTTCTGCTTAATTCAGAGACTCTGTCCCTCACCACCCCTTGTTGTAAATATTTTTGTCCACCCTAAGCGTGGAAGGGTATTCTCAGATGTGAGACCCTTGCTCATTGCACCATCAGGATTCAAGCAAACCGGGCCGAAGACGGCTGTAATGCCAGAAACCGGTCCCCGGGAGCTTGTTTCCTTCCCAGTGTAAGAATTGGCTTTTGTAGTTTGGTTTGCCCTGTTCCCATCATGCACTGGGACAGGAACAGACTAATTTGCATACAGCCAGGTTCTGAAACTGGGATGGTGCAGTGAGCTAAAAAACGGTGTTGGATCTAGCCCTGATCTCTTGACTGGGTGAGAGCTTTCTGCTTAATTCAGAGACTCTGTCCCTCACCACCCCTTGTTGTAAATACTCTGCACTCACTGTCACTCTGCACTCACTGTCACTCTGCACTCACTGTCACTCCGCACTCACTGTCACTCCGCACTCACTGTCACTCCGCACTCACTGTCACTCACTCTGCACTTACTGTCACTCTGCATTCACCGGTCGCGGGGGATATAGACGTCGCCTACTCGTCCATACTTCTCGAAAACTCTTCGAAGTGTTTCGGGCGACGTCCTGTAGGTAAGATTGTCCACCTTCAAGGACGTCATGCCTCCTACGTCAGGCGGCGGCCTGCCGTAACTCATCTCCAGGGAACCCGTGAGAGGCGTCGGGCGGAACCGTAACTATTCAGAAGGTGAAAGTCAGCAGGCGTGGGCACCTACACTGACAAGAGCTTTGGCCAAAGTTAGTTAAAATAAAAAAATAACCTGAATAAAGTAATTGAGAAGTCAAGCAGGCCGGGGGCGGTACTGCGGGACACCTCTGTGACGTCATTCCCGGGCCGCGCTCTGATTGGCTGCTGGCCCGGGACCTGACGTGCAACCAGGAAGAGGAGCCGGCAGCAGGAAGTGGCGTGAGCATTGCGGCCCCGGGGCTCCCGTGACCAGGAAGGAGCCCTGGATACTGTTTCCCTTTAAGTCCCGGTCCCGAGATGGGGGACCGGGTGAAGACCCGCGGGGCGAAGCGGGCGCACTGAGGAGGCGGGGCTCCCATGTGGAGAGAGAGCCCCGCCGAGCGCTACCACCGCCCGGCCGGAAGTGGCGTGAGCATTGCGGCCCCGGGGCTCCCGTGACCAGGAAGGAGCCCTGGATACTGTTTCCCTTTAAGTCCCGGTCCCGAGATGGGGGACCGGGTGAAGACTGCGGGGCGAAGCGGGCGCACTGAGGAGGCGGGGCTCCCATGTGGAGAGAGAGCCCCGCCGAGCGCTACCACCGCCCGGCCACAGAGAAGCCTTCTGTCTAGCAGCGGGCCCCCGTGATGTGGGGAGAGCCTGCAGCTGCGGAGGAAGGGAAGGTGCCTGGAGACCCAGGGAGCGCCCGCCAGACACCGGTGAGTGGAGCCGGGAGGAGAGGGGCTGGTGTGTGTGGAGGGGTCTCTGTGTATGCGTGTAGGTGCGGCGACGGGGGGTGTGCCCGTGTATGCGTGTGTATGTGCGCATGCGTGAGTGCTGTGTATGCGTGTGGCTGTGATGTGCGCATGTGTGAATGTTGAGAGCCTGCAGCTGCCGAGGAAGGGAAGGAGCCTGGAGACCCGGGGAGCGCCCGCCAGACACCGGTGAGTGGAGCCGGGAGGAGAGGGGCTGGTGTGTGTGGAGGGGTCTCTGTGTATGCGTGTAGGTGCGGCGGCGGCGACGGGGGTGTGCCTGTGTATGCGTGTGTATGTGCGCATGCGTGAGTGCTGTGTATGCGTGTGGCTGTGATGTGCGCATGCGTGAATGTTGGTGCGCGTGCAAGCAGCTGAATCCAGCCGGGGAGAAGCGCGTGACAGTTTTTTGTCCGTCATTCCTTCGTGTCAGCTCGCTATAAGTCTCCAGCCTGGACGCATCCTTCGGATGCGATTTCCAGGCGAGACCTAAAAAGGACATCGACAGCCCGACTTCAAGTTCAGAGTGAGAACCAGATGCTGATGCCAGATGCTGCCGTCTCAGCAATTACAGCTGGAGACAGGACCCGCCAGAGAAGTTACAGATCCCACCACCCTCCTGGAGGAACAGGACTGCGCCAGGTGCTTGCTGCGTATGCATAATGCCGAGACTACGCCTGTGAAAGCGCATACACACGCACGCACGTATGGCGGCAGTGCTTGGGCCGAACCATGTTGCCTGATTATGCAGGTGGCATTTCTTCCCCGTATGTTGTGCTGCTTTCAATTTCCCACATCGTGGCACGGCTACTCATAACGGCGCACCGGGGTGCCGGGCGCACAGTTTGGGAACCACAGGGCTAGGTGAAAAGTTGTGCTCCACCCCGTGCTATGACTGACCAGAGCACATCCATGGAGACCCTTTAATTGCTACTTGCATGCTCCTTTTGGCCTAATGCCCTTCTTTGTGTGTTTTTTTATAACTCCCTAGTTCAATTTGTTTAGTCTTTTATTACACACTGACTGCCTGGGGATCACAGAAAAAATATTCTTAAATGATCTTAGGAAGTTAAAAAGGAAAACAGTTAGTTCAGGGCCAACTGCCCAGCATTAAATTTAGTATTTGCCTTTGATGTGTTTAAAATTGTATTGGGTGCATTAGAATTGTCAAATGGAAATACCTTTAAGGAAAAAGAGTTACAGATTTGTTTGGCGTATGTTTTCAAGAGAAACACAGTTTTTGGCTTCAATCTACCACTTTAGTATACTCCCTTCCCCAAACATGCCAGTGCAGCTGCATCATCCAGCTTTTGTTGTTGATTGTAGGCCGGAGGCAGATGTTTAAATAGCGCCTAATAGTGTGGTCAGGTCTGCTTCTAGGTGGCACAAGTTTGGCAAATGGTTAACTGAAGGACAGGGCAGTGGCGCAGCCAGCATTATAACTTGAGTCTGTTGGTACCACAGTGGAACACTGTTGCACTGAGCATGTTAACACCTCTAGTTAGCTGCCTCAATAGTGATGCACCTGTCATGGCTTCCATCTTGTAATGGCAGTGTTTTACAGTGGTGTGTGTGGGACACATCTGTGTTTCGCCACCCATAGTGGGCTCAACCTGTGTCCAAAGCCCTGTCTGCATGTATGGTCAGCTCCTCAAAGCACTGCACAAAAACACATTTTTGATGTGTGAATAGTTTTGAGAGCCTTGGAGTGAGAAATTGCTACATTCCCTAAGCGCTAGTGTCCAAAAAAATTCATCACCCTGTCAATCATGGTATTGTACATGTTCACTTGTGGTTATATCCAGTATGATTAAGAATAGTTGTGCTACTGCGGTACCAGGAAATTGTTGTTCATTTTAGTTCCATATTCACAGAGCATTCTAATTATGGGTCAAACTTCTATAAGGTTTCTTAACTCCCACAACTCTGAACATTAGTATTAATTGAGCTGTTCTTCACACCTTCTGGTTTGCTTGAAAATGCGATTAGAAGTGAAGCTAGAGGATCTCTAGTCTCATCCCTTTTAAGGCACACATATTGTTGTCTTTCCCTTTGGAAAAAGACTTCCACTCCGTTTTTTCTGGTACATAAATGTCTTTTTTTATTCCTTTAAATTTAACTCATGGTTTTCAATTTCGTTTCATTTGTGCATGAGTTTTAACCATATACACTTCAGGCAATGTCATTTTAACGTATCCAATGCGTTTCGGGCATTTCATTCATGCCCTTCATCAGGGAATCGACACTGTTGAGTGGTGTCTCCTGTCTTTATCTTAGATGCTAGGAGTTAAGGGAGGGCCAGTTGTGTGCAGTGTTCACAGTGGAATGTTTTTCAACAAAGTTCTTCTGATGATTCTGCCTGATAGTTAATCTTGTCCTATCAAGGAGCGCAGGTTTTAACTTTCCTTCCTGTCCCAGTTTTGGAAATAGTTGATAATAGCATATCACATCGCCGCCTTTTTCAGCTGCAATGGCATGCATATCGGAGGACCCCCTGTAGCAGAACGCACTCTAAAAGAAAAAGGCGGCAATGTGATATGCTATTATCAACTATTTCCAAAACTGGGACAGGAAGGAAAGTTACAACCTGCGCTCCTTGTTAGGACAAGAATAACTATCAGGCAGAATCATCAGAAGAACTTTGTTGAAAAACATTCCACTGTGAACACTGCGCACAACTGGCCCTCCCTTAACTCCTAGCATCTAAGATAAAGACAATGAGACACCACTCAACAGTGTCGATTCCCTGATGAAGGGCATGAATGAAATGCCCGAAACGCATTGGATACGTTAAAATGACATTGCCTGAAGTGTATATGGTTAAAACTCATGCACAAATGAAACGAAATTGAAAACCATGAGTTAAATTTAAAGGAATAAAAAAAGACATTTATGTACCAGAAAAAACGGAATGAAGTCTTTTTCCAAAGGGAAAGACAACAATATGTGTGCCTTAAAAGGGATGAGACTAGAGATCCTCTAGCTTCACTTCTAATCATATTTTCAGACGCCGTTGGACCCTCGACAACACCTTTGGGAGCACCATAACACATAGCCAAACCGTCTCATCAAACAATTTAACAAACATTAGCTGTGCATCTATCCGAATTGTATCGTATTTGCTTGAAAATGCACCATTTGCCCACTCTTTTTTCAAAATTTCTCGGGGGAGAACCCCCGAACCCCCCATAGGGGGTTCGGGCTCGCGTGCTACGTGAGCTCGCCGCTGTGAAGTACGACAATTCTTTTACGTCTCACCACTTTCAAATGTCACCAGCCGACCCTGAATTTGTATTCAATTTGGACAAATTAAACAAATATCCAAGTGGTACACACCAGTGCAAACTACACACACTCGCAATACGACATGTTATTTGTTTTTCAACACAGGCCATTTTTCAGTATTCAGTAAAATGTGCATGCACCCCACTCCTAAATACGACATCCATTCACTGGACAGTAATAATGAACATCCATGTGGCAAAAGAGCACTTGGGTATGAGCATCCATTAGCAAACAAAACACACCGGTCAAACAAATGTAGTGTGTGAGTTTGTGAGCACTGTGTAGGAGAAATAATTTCTAGTTTGTAGCCTACGGTCAGTATGCCTGCTCTTCTCAGTGAATTTGTTTTTCACAAAACAGAATTCTCAGGCTTGGCCAAATTCCAAGAAGGTGGAAAACAATAAGTAAAGCCCTTCATCAGCCAGCATTATTTATTAAGAAGTATGAATGCAGTTGACGCAATTCACAAGTTTCTTTGTCACCTTTTTCACAAGTGGATTTTTCAAGAACTACTGAACAGATTTACACCAAACCATGAAATTAATGCTTTCTGAGTGACTTTCTATTGTCATACCAAGTTTTGTGCAAATCCATGCACTGTTTGCTGCAGCGGAAAGCAGCATTTCCTTTGAGATCCTTAAAGGGAAATTCATCTTTTTTTACCCCACCCATAACTTCATTTGCCCTAGATATTTTTTGAAAAAAATGGTGACATGCGGAAACGTAGCCAGATACTTTAGGTTAGTGCCAAATTCCTGTAGTCTGTCAAACAGTGACAACGTTTTAAGCGAACCAAAAATGTATTTTTGATGGGAAGTGCGAGTGAACCACAGAGCTGCTTTTGCCAACTCTGTTATGCACAAACAATGTCATAATTGTGTCTTGGAGTCTTTCTTGAAGTGGGGCAATAAGCTCCCCTACATCTGAAATCACACTGATTATTCTCCTGACGTGAGAAGGGAATAGTGTGGCCTACGTTTACCTGCCAGAACACCGCAAAGGCCCAGACAAAATATATGCTATATTGAACAAGAAAGTTCTTGGTATTCCAGCTTGTAATTCTGTGAATTGCATTCCCTTTTAGAGTGGGGGTTGTGTCTTCACTCTCTGTGCCCCAGCCAGCCTTGTTACCCCATATTCACTCCTCTTCTTTGTGTGTTCTTCACGGGCAGTCAGGCTAAGGACAGAATACCAAATGGAACAAACATTTTTGAATTTTTTCTCCAAGGTTCAGTGCATAAAATTATGGTATACGTTATGTTATACAAAATTTATATAGCGCACAAATACTCTAGAGCAGAGGTCTTCAAACTTTTTGATGCCAGGACCCCCTTGCAAAACCTTTTTAGGCGTAAGGACCCCCTTCCGACAAAAGATTTTAGAAACTGGTACTCCTCATCATCAACAACTATCTACAACCATAAATGCGCCTGTTAGACTTCATCACATCCATCCATCCATCCATCCATCATTCATCCATCATTCATCCACCCACACTTCCACACATCCATCCATCCTTCACCCATCCACCCTTTCATCCTTCCTTCCATCCATACATCCATCATCCATCCATCCTTTCATCCTTCCATCCATGCATCCATCCTTTACCTATCCACCCGTCCATCCATCCACCCATTATTCATCCACCCGCCTTTTCACACATCCATCCATCATTCATCCATGCAACCTTTTATCCATCCATACATCCATCCACCCTTTCATCCTTCCATCCATACATCCATCCTTTACCTATCCACCTGTCCATCCATCCACCTTTTCACACATCCATCCATCATTCATCCATGCAACCTTTTATCCATCCTTCATCCATCCACCCTTTTATCCATCCTTCATCCATCCACCCTTTCATCCTTCCATCCATACATCATTCATCCATCCTTTCATTATTCCATCCATACATCCATCCACCCTTTCATCCATACATCCATCCTTCATCCATCCATCCTCCATCCACCTTTTCACACATCCATCCATCCATCCTTCATCCATCCATCCACCCTTTCATCTTTACATCCATCCACTCATCTTTACATCCATCCACTCATCTTTACATCCATCCACTCATCATTCATCCATCCACTCATCATTCATCCACCCACCGTTTCACACATCCATCCTTTCATCCTTACATCCATCCATCCTTCCTTGCTTCCATCCATACATCCATCTACCCTTTCATCCTTCCATCCATCCTTCATCCATCCACCCTTTCATCCATCCTCAATCCACCTTTTCACACATCCATCCATCCTTCATCCATCCACCCTTTCATCTTTACATCCATCCACTCATCATTCATCCACCCACCTTTTCACACATCGATCCATCCTTTCATCCTTCCATCCATCCTTCATTCCATTCAAACATACATCCACCCACCCTTTCATCCTTCAATCCTTACATACATTCATCCTTCATCCATCCACCCTTTCATCCATCCATCCACCCACCATTCATCCCCCACCTTTTCACACATCCATCCATGCAACCTTTTATCCATCCATCCTTCTACCCTTTCATCCATCCATTCATCCTCCACCCACCCACCTTTTCACACATCTATCCATATATATATATATATATATATATATATATATATATATATATATATATATATATATATATATATATATATATATATATATATATTTATATACATATATATATATATATGCATACATACATACATACATACATACATACACACACATGTACACTCACACATGTATGCATGTGAACAACCCGAATGACAGAGTGCGGGCAGCTAATGTGCGTGTTTATTTAACACTTTTTTATGCACAAAATGCATCTTCCTGTCTAAAGCTACAAACATCATCAAATGCCAGTTTTGAATTCCGAACACAATTGCTGAAATTTCGCATAATTGTGCAAAGGAAGTTAAGCAGACTTTGAACACCCCCAGTTATAATGCGGAGAGGCTTGCAAAAGGACCACACATGTTTCACTCACCCCTTTTGCAGGTAATGTCATGCAACAGACAATCCAAAGGATGATTGAAAGGTTTTCTCCATGTTTGTTTGTTTCAAACGAGTGTTGTCATTCTCACACAGAAATCCCAATTATCATGCGGGCGGGGGGCAAAAAATGACGGACAGCGGAGTGCTGGCAGGGGGAGGGTGGTGCGAAATCCATCCAAGGACAGCAGAATGCGGGCAGGGGTGTGCGAAAATGCACAGACAACGGAGTGCGAGGGGGGGGGTGGGACCCAGGAGAGGTGGCAGAAAGCAGGCGAGACCAGCAGCCACCATTCCACTGGCACACTAAGATACCTACAGGTTAAACTAGCGCTATATAAAACGTTACAAATTAAAATAAACTCCACAGCGAAGTCCATTGAACTCAAAGGGCTACAGCCTCCTCTCCCAGCCCCCCCAGCTCGTGTATGTGAGCCCTGCTGAAACAGCCTCAGTGACATATACAAAGGCACACCAGAGTACTTCACAGGTCTTCAAAAGACCTTTACTTGTTAATGAGGCTTTAATGTATTTCACACCTTGGTGTGAATAAGGCCTCCGCCGTGAGCACCTTCAATCAGCCCGACGCCAGGAACTGCACTCTGACAGAATCGGCGACCCCCTTCCCAGGACTCCACGACCCCCCTGGGGGTCGCGCCCCACAGATTGAAGACCTCTGCTCTAGAGTGTCCTGGCGCGCAAATGGACTGTGGCGGGGGAAAGTAAAGATGTTTAGGAAGACTGATTGAAGAGAAAAGTTTTGAGCTGTTTTTTTAAAATTCGGAAATCATTAATATGCTGAAGATCCACAGGAAGGGAATTCCACGCAATAGCTGCTTTGACAGAAAGAGACTGGCCCCCCATCCGCATCCTGCGGAACCTCGGGATCACCACCCGACGCTGAGACACTGAGCGCAAAGATCGTCTGGGACATAAAACGCAAAGCGTGTACTAATGTAAGATGGTCCAGAGCCATGAAGGGCCCTGTGAGACATGGTGAGCGCTTTAAATTGCACCCGCGTGTACTAATGTAAGATGGTCCAAAGCCATGAAGGGCCCTGTGAGACATGGTGAGCGCTTTAAATTGCACCCGCTGGGCCACAAAAAGCTGATGTAGGTCACGCAAATGCTGCCAGACGCTAGATCTCCTAGGGATATTAAACAGGAGTCTGGCCACGGCGTTCTGTATGGTTTGGAGTTTTTTTAAGAGATAGCCCGTGATGCCAATATATAAAGCGTTGGCATAATCGAGGCAGGAAAGGATAAGCGCCCGGGTAACCATTTCCTTGGCTTGTCTTGGTAACAGGGGGAGGAATCTCCTTAGAGCTTTGAGGGTGCTGAAACAGACTCCTGTAAGTTTCTTGATTTGATCCAAAAACCGTAGGTCTTCCCCAAACCAAACCCCTAAGTTCTTCGCTAAGCCTGCCTCTGAGTTAGGGCGCGGGAAGTCAGGGGGCCATAAGGTTTGGGAAACTGACCATACAGGAGCACCTCTGACTTATCTTCATTGCACTTAAGTTGTGCATGTGCTAGCCAGTTAAAAACAGACGCAAGACATATTTGGGCAGTGTCGGTTCTCAGGTCCGAGTCTTTCCAGGTGAATAGGAGCTGGGTGTTGTCAGCATAAGCTATTATTTTGGCTCCCAGTTCCTCAGCTAGGAAGATCAGGGGGGGGGGGGTCAGATAAATATTGAAGAGCAGAGGGCTCAGTGTGGAGCCCTGCGAACCCCAGTAGCTAATTTCCTGATCAATCACTTAAAAGGTGGCATCCAGACCTGCTGGGTGCGGTCTTCCAAAAAAGACTTTATCCAGTCCCATGCTGGGCCAGAAATACCAATGGAAGACAGCCGGGCAAGAAGTTGCTGGTGGGGCACCATATGAAGGCGGCAGAGAGGTCCAATAAAATCAGGGCCGCTCTGCCACCTGCGTCCAACCACTCCCTAATCGCCTCTCTCATCTCAACCAGCGCTGTCTCAGTGCTGTAGTATCCCCTAAACCCAGATTGTGCAGGATGAAGAGCACCTGAGGCCTCA
Organism: Lissotriton vulgaris; assembly: GCF_964263255.1. NCBI lineage: Eukaryota > Metazoa > Chordata > Amphibia > Caudata > Salamandridae > Lissotriton > Lissotriton vulgaris. The sequence continues at coordinate 800,396,039 of NC_141691.1, forward strand.
ACAAAGGTCTCAAGTTGCTGGAAAACCACTTTTTCGCAGACCTTAGCCAAGGCCAGTAAAAGGGAAATAGGACGATAGTTGGTGGGTAAAGAAGGGTCTGCCGAAGGTTTTTTAGGGAGGGCAGAAGTTTTGCCTGTTTCCATTGCTGAGGGACGATGGCTGTCTGAAGAGAGGTTGATGGATGCTGCCTCTACAAAGACTGCCTCGGCAACCTTCCCCCCCTGGGTTCTGGCTTGACAAGGATCAGTAGGAGATCACGATTTCAATGATTTAAGGATGGCCAATATATCAGTCCCAGCAGCGGGAAGAAACTGTGTAAATGATGGGGTAGACCCTCTAGGGCAAGAAAGGGGCAGCAAAGGAAGATTCCGAGGCTCCCGAGGCTCCGTCCGAAGGCTGTCCTGAATCCTTTTAATCTTATCAATAAAGAAAGAGGATAGCTCCTCACACAATTGTGATGAGACTGGGAGGATTGTTTGTTCGGCACAGGGGGACAGAAAACTACGAACAATGGAAAAAAAAAATTCTATTTTTATTGGTCTTGGCAATCCGCTCAGCATAGAAGTCGCTGTTAGCTTTCCTAATGGCTACATATAATCCCTCTGGGCTGAACGGGGAGCCACCTTAGCCAAGGGGCAATAACCATTATTATTTTTTACACTTGTATGGCGCACAGCTACCCAAAAAGGGTTTCCCGGCGCCGAGACATATCTCTGAACGGAGGTATGAGATGAGTTGATCATTCAAGTTATTTCTCGAAAAGCCAGGTCTTGATGCTTTTCCTGAACCTGGCATAGTTGTCTTCCTTGCAAATGTGAGGAGGGAGTGCGTTCCAGAGAGTGGGCCCTAGGAATGAAAAGGACCTCCCTCCCATTCTCGCCAGTTTGAACCTAGGTACCCCAAAATTTGCTGCAGTTTGAGAGAGCATATTCCCTCCAGGAATGTAAGGAAGGGCCAGTGCTTGCAGGTATTTCGGTGCCGTACCGGCTTTGAGCCTGAACATGTAGCTCAGGGCTTTGAACCTGATGCGGTTTTCAACCCTGAGCCAATGCAGGTCCCTCAGGTATTTCGATACACTGGCGGTTTTTGGAATTTTGCATAGAAGTCTTGCGGCTGAATTTTGAACAAGTTGCAGCCGCCTAATTACAGCCTGATTCGAACCCAGATAAAGAATGCTGCCGTAGTCAAGACGAGAAGTAATAAGTGCATTGACTACAGTCTTTTGGGTCGCAGAGGGCAGCATCCAGAGGATTTTCCTCAGCCACTTCATGATGGTGAAACAGAGGCCTACGACTTTGTTGGCTTGTTGTTTCATGGAGAGGGCATTGTCGATAGTGACCCCCAGGTTTCTTACTTGGGTGGCTGGTATGGGGAGGTTTTCTAACTCAGAGGGCCAGTGGGAGGAGTTCCATAGGTCTTTGTTTTCCCCCAGAAGGAGGATCTCCGTTTTATCTCCATTTAACTTCAGCTGGTTGGTAGACATCCAGCTGAAGATATTGTGGAGCCCCTGTCTGAGAGGGGATGGGGCTAGGGGATTAGATTCAGACAGTGAAAAGATGATCTGCGAGTCATCCGCATAAGTCATGAGGGTGAGTCCTGATCTGTCTGCTAAGTCGGCCAGGGGTCGGAGGTAGAGGTTAAAAAACAGTGGGCTCAAGATAGAGCCCTGGGGTACTCCATGCGGGGCGCTGAACGTTTCTGAGCAAGCTAGGGAAGATGCGATCTGAAACGTCCTTTGTGTCAGGAAGGACCTGATCCACTTAAGTGCGGCACCACAGATACCATTTCTACTAAGCGTGGCAAGTAGTTTATTGTGTGAGATGGTATCAAAGGCCGTACTCAGGTCTAACAGAATGAGTGCGACTGTTTGACCCTCATCTAGGAGTTTCCTGATGGTTTCGGTTACTCCTAGTAGAGCAGTTTCGTGGAGAAACCTGCTCTAAAACTGGACTGTTACGGGTGAAGGAGGGAATTTTCTTCAGTAAAAAGGTTTAGGGCGGAGTGGATGTATCTTTCTAGAAGTTTCGAGAAAGCTGGGAGAAGAGATATGGGTCGGTAATTGGCTAGTAATTCGGGGTTGGCTGTGGGTTTTTTCAGAAGTGGACTGACCATAGCGTGTTCCCAGAGTGTAGGAACTGTGGAGAGTTGGAGGGAGGAATTTAGAGTGTCGACGATGATGTTCAGGGATGGAGCGTCCTGTTGTTTCAAGACACTAATGGGTATCGGATCACGGGGGGAGCCTGGCTTGATGGTCTTGAGGGTGGACCTTAGTGACTCAAGGGTAATAGGAGGCCAGTGTTGTAAGGTGTTCATTTCAGCCGGCATGGGAACCATGTCATCTTGTCGGTCATTTGCAGTGGTGTTCTTATTTATGTCAATAATGATCTTGTCGATTTTTTCAGTGAAGAAAATAGCGAGATCTTGACATTGTTGCTTGTTAAGAGGACAGGCAGTTGCGGTAGTTTGCGCACCCGCTAGTTCCCTTACAGTATTGAAGAGCGTTCCTGCCTTATTTGGTGCTGTATTGATGGTATTTGATACATAAAGGGCTCGAGCTTTAATGCAGGCAGTGTGGTATTTATTCCTGGCTTTATGGTATGTCTCTTTTTTCGTGTGCGTAATCTTTGCGCCACTGTCTTTCAAGCGCTTTGCACTTCGATTTTTCCGCTTTTAGGAGCTCATTAAACTAGGGGGCTGGGGGGCGGTGAACGTTCCCTTTTGTGTGAAAGGAAGGGAGACAGCCATCTGCGGCGTTTCCAAGCCAAGTGTGTGTCGCGTTCGCAATGCTTTCCATATCGAGGCCAGGAGTTGGGGGATTTATGCCTAGAGTTTCATTTAGTTTTTTGAGGTCAAGCGACTTCCAATTTCTCATTGAGGTAGCTGGCCAGACAGGATTCAACTGGGTGGGTGCTGATAGTGTTAGACTAAAATGAATAAGATGGTGGTCTGACCAGCAGATGGGAGTAGTATTTCGCCATCTCAATTCTGGAATGTTTGAAAAAATAGGGTCGAGCAGGTGTCCTGCCTTGTGCGTGGGGCCAGAGTTAAGTAGTCTCACGTTCAATGCCGCTAGATCATCTAGCAGGTTTGTGCATGAGGCGTTAGCTTGATCGTCAAAGTGCAGATTTAGGTCTCCAATCAATGAGAAATTTTTGGAGGCAAGATGAAACGGTGTGATGTGGTTCGCTAGATTTGCAGCCCACATGTTAGCAATCCCGGGGGCCTGTACATCAGAAGACCGGAGAACGTGAAATTGGATTAAGGGTGATTTAAAAAAAGGCAGCTTCACATTCAGGGATGTTGACCGACTCAAGGCTACATGTGAGTTCTCTGCAGAAGATAATTGCGATACCACCGCCTATTTTACCCATTCTATCCCTCCTGGCAATAGCATAATTAGGCGGGAGAGCGGTTGCTACATCGGGACCAGCACAGTCATGTAGCCAAGTTTCTGTCAGGAAAAGTGCACTGGGTTTATTGTCAAGCAGTAAATTAAAAATGTCTAGTTTATGTTGCGGTAGAGATCGACAGTTAATGCTATAAAAGGAAAAATCTTGAGCCTTAGGCCTGGGGAGCAGTTTCTGCTTTGAATTACAGTCTCTTTGGTCAAGGTAGGGTTGGAAGTTAGTGAGAGAAAATTTGCAATTTGGGCAGGTGGGCAGGTTGCCGTGTTTAGCAGGACGTAAGGCCCTTAACTGCTCAGAGGTCATACCTGGGTTTAGCAGGGCCGGCGAGGCATAGTTCCCTGCCCCGTCCTGACCCGTACGGGCCCAGACGGGCTGGTCTTAGGCTTGTCTTCGGCGCGTATTTGCTGCGGGCGCAGCGCGTACTTGCCTCGCGTCATAGAGGGCATCAGGTTTATGTAGAGGACGGGCTAGTCATCAGCTCCGCCTCCACACACTCGCCCAATCAGTGCCTGCCCCGGGCGGGAAGCCGGAAGAAGGTACTGCCCTCCACCCTCCACACTAACAAGCCTAGCGCTTGCGGTGGACCGGGGCTGCAGGGGCGACAAGTGCCTCAGTGGTGAGTGCTATACAAAGTGCAGTTTAACAGGGTACACGGTGCAATTTTTAAAATCAATCAACACAGTGCTGTTTAAAAAATTTCACAAATCGCGCTATAAACATTCAGTCGTTTCAGCGCATGTCATTAGGGAGTGTCCGTAGAACAGGCTTCCAATTTTAAAAATACTCGGTGCAATTTTCTAGTTCAATCACACAGCGGACTTAGGTTTCAAAATAAGCGCTACAACCATACAATCGCTCAAGCAAATGTCACCATGCCGCCAACGCAGTTCCAGTTTCTTGCACCCCACCTTAAGCCCTTTAAGGGAATCCGTGAACCAGGGTTTGGAAGGAGTAAGGCACAATTGTCTGCTCAGGACAGGTTTAGAGATAGAACCAACCCCCCGGCTAATCCAAGAGGAGAAGCTGTCTACCGCCTCTTCAAGATTGGGGTCGGGCGCCGGGCCGACCCGCAATAAGGCTTCAGACAGAGCCCGGATATCGGTCTTCCGGGATGACAAGCTATTATGGCAGGGATGAAGAAGAAAAACGTGCAGCACGTGCAGCACGTAAAACGCTTATCACGTCCCAAATTACTGCTGCTGGAAACTCCCCCAGGGTTCTGTACCAAATCCTACAAACATTCATAAAACCATTGGCATGTGAAAGCTCTGAATCATCATCACAACAGTTATGTGATGATATCTCCCAGTTCTTTACTAAGAAAATTGATACAATATATGAGAAGATAACCAGTTCCAACAAGGCATATGGTACGATTCAGTCACTCCCTCTAATCAAAAACGAACCAAGTCAGATTACTCAGACCCTAGACTGTTTCCCCCTCATTACTATAGAGGAGGTATCATCGCTATCCACACAGATCAAGAGTTGAAGCCCGGATGATACAATTCCAGCTAGGATTATGCCCATTCTAACTGAAGAACTATGCCCTGTAATTCAGAGACTTGTGAATATGTCTCTAACCACAGGCGACGTTCCCAAGAATTGGAAACGAGCCTTGGTCAGACCAATTAGAAAAAATACTGCCACACCATGGACCCAACTCACCAATCTTAGGCCCATTTCCCTACTACCATTCTTAGGGAAATTAATTGAAAAACATGCTAACCATCATCTGTCCAAATACATTGAACTTGCTGGTGGCCTGGACTATTCATAATCTGGGTTCAGGCCAAAGCATAGTACTGAGTCCACTCTTCTATCTGTCACAGACGATCTGCACATGTACCAGGATAAAGGCTATGCCGTCATCCTGGTACTATTAGACCTGTCGGCAGCGTTCGACACCGTGCCACACACCATCTTAATTGACCGGTTGGCTAACATTGGCATAAAGAACAAAGCCCTTGCCTGGCTAAAGAGCTGTTCTAACTAATCACACCCATAGTGTCACCATGGGTGCCTACAGTTCAGAGGAGGTGGAGATTTCGAAAGGGGTGCCACAGGGCTCATGTCTGAGCCCAACTCTTTTTAACATCTACGTGGCACCCCTGGCAAGAGTGATGCGCACGTATGGCTTCATCCCAGTGTCATATGCGGATGACACACAGCTCCTCTTCCCCTTCAAAACCCTCTCCACTGAAGTAATTAGCTCCTTTTCATCCGGCATGAAGGCCATAGCACAGTGGATGTCCAGCAATTGCCTCCAATGCAATGTTAATAAAATGGAAGTCATGCTATTCGGGGAGGCCAAAATGTTATGGTCCCCAGACTGGTGGCCACAAGACCTAGGAACGGCTCCAGAACCTAAACAGGTTGTTAAAAATCTAGGGATAAAACTGGACCAAGACTTATCACTAAAGCAACACAGCAACTTTGTGGTAAGCTCCTGTTTCCATACCATCAGCCTGCTGCGCAAAGTTTTTCCCCTGCTCCCCGATTCATTTCGGAAAACTCTGGTACAGGCACTAATGTTAAGTCGAAACGACTATTGCAATGGCCTACTACTCTCTGCTAACAAGGGTGTGTTGGATAAACTACAAGTTATCCAGAATACAGCGGCCCGCTTAGTCCTAAATGTTCCACCTAGAACAGCATCCCAACCTCTTCTGGACCAACTGCATTGGCTTTCAATCCGGCAGAGAACGAAGTTTAAAATATGCTGTCTAATACAGAAATGCCTCAACGGACATGGGCCCACATACCTGATTAAGAAATGTACCCCATACATTCCCACCTGCTCTCTCAGATCCAGCGACCAACTTCTTCTGGTGGTACCCCGTGCCAGAAAGGCAAGACATGGCGGGAAAGCCTTATCCACTACGGGACCCATACTATGGAACAAACTTCCCTTGTCCCTCAGACAATGCTCAGAGCATCTTAAATTCCGTAAGCAACTTAAAACCCTACTGTTTAGTAATCAGATCTAAATCCCAACTGTAGCAATCTGTTTTCTCATGTCCCTGGCCCTAAGCGCAGAGATACTCCTCATGGAAGTTGATTCAAGCGCTATGCAAACCCGCAAATAAATAAATAAAATAGAAAGGCTTTTCTATGACCCAAGAGAACCTGATCAGAAAATGATCAGACCAGGTAACTGGAGAGGGCTCCATGACAGAAAGATCAAAATTAGAGCAAATCAGATCAATCAAATGGCCACCTTTATGTGTGGGTAGCTTAATCCACTGAGTCAGCTGATCTATATTGCACAAATCCATAAGGGCTCTGGGACCTGGAGCCTCAGGGATATCGAGGTGGATGTTAAAGTCACCCAAAAGTAAGAACTTAGAGGAGCGGAGAGCCCGCGAGGCAATGGCGTCATCTTTCAGAGAAGCTCCAGGTTGGCCAGGAGTACCCCCAGAGTACCCCCCTGCGTAAAATGGGGAGACAGGACAAAAGTAAAGTCCAGGGACTCTCCGTCCTCTAGCTCCTCTGAAACTTCGCTATTGAAAAACAACCAGGTATCTCTGATACATTACACACTCATCCATACCACCTGAACACAAGAAGTTGAATATTGCCTAACCCTAACTCTATACTTTCTTTCCAATTGGATAATAATTATTGTATTTTAGAACAGTTTACTACTTGTATTGTCTTCAATCCTAATCGTGTAAACTTATTGTATTGTAGAAATGGCATAGTTAATAACATAGGCAGGAAACACTCCTGTTTGTGTCTAGATCCTGAGCACCTTTTTGAAGTGCAGGCTTAAAAAGAGTGTTTGTAAAATGACTTATGTGGTAGGTACAATGTGGGGTGCGTGAGATTTGATACATGCTGTAAAGATGATGGAGTAGTGTTGCACCTAAAAACACAGTTTTGGGGAATTGTCTTAGAATAGGTGGATTTGGGCAAGCCCTTTTGATTCCTTACAAGAAAAAATGTAGCAGTGTTGAGGTTCCGTGAATTCTGAACCTGGGTCATAAAGGTCGTGGTTCTGTTACGATTTTGGTAACAGCGAATCGTAAACAGTGAGTTCAGCAAGTATGAGTGTTTTCGTTATGTTACACACATGGATTCACTATGTATTTGGAGATTTCATTCTGAACCATGGGTTCCATTTTGTGCATGGCAGCCATTTTGTGGTTGCCCTCACATAGGCGGATGACTTTAGCTGACTCCTGGATGACCTGAGTGAACTGACCCTGTTGCCTGAAGCTGACCTTGTTAGACCAGTTCCTGTCCCAGTAGCTGATCAAGATTAAGGATCGGAGCACAGGAGATTGTAAAGTTTGGTATGCACATACACACTCCTTATCCTACTTCTCATCTGTTTCTGTTCCATTTTTTATGGCTTGTTTACGATATGGGTTGTGGTCTTTTATTATGGGTTTTTCCGGCTTGTGTAAGAAGGAATGTTGGGCTTTTTGCATGCTTGCAAAAGCTAGGACTGCCCCTTACTTTTATGCTGAGTTTTGTAACCCTAAGCATATAAAAGGCCTCTGTTCTCTGTATTCCTCAGACTGCCTCATTCAGTTGCTAAGGCTTCTGTGCCAAGTTCTTTATTCTATTAGTGAGACCCATGAGAATGAAGGTTTCAGTTCTTCAAATGGCGCGGCCAACGTGGGCGTCATCAGAGAAGTGACTTTCTGTGGGAGTGATCTTGTCAGAGGACTGAAATCTACTGAGGAGGACAGAACAGGATTCTACTAAGGAGGTACTCTGTGCACAGGGATTCTGGAGATTCTTTGTTTCTGCAGCCGAGTATATTTCTGATCTTCCTGATTTTGATTCTCCACATGATGTCACTCCTGACTGAGAACCTTTTTGGCGTGAGTATTCTAAAAAAGACCGTTAGGTCATGTAGAACTTGGCAGTTAGAATTTGGATAACCTTTTGATTAGTAAGAATAAGAAGTACAAGTGGGTCGCTCCCACGACTTTGTTTGGTTTCTTGGTTTTGGTTTGGTTGTTGCAATTACCAAAGCCGAGGGGTTGGTTTCTTGGTTTTGATTTGGTTGCTGCAAAAAACCAAAGCAGAGGGGCTCGTATATTTGCGAGTATATTGGTAGAGATAACCCCTTGAAGTTTGAAGCTAGATTAGTGAGCTATAAGATGCCTGGTCTTAGTAAATTTGGGAATGAGGCTTTGGAACTTTGGAATTTGTGTTGGGCCAACTTTTGATTTGTATAGGTTTGGATATGCGAATTGCAATTTGTGTAGGCAGGTTGTGAGGAGATATTTCTCCATTTGGTTTAGTTGATAATACTTGCGTATTCCACAGTATTTTTGGCATGCCTGTTTGTAAGCTCACATGGAAAAATGTGTTGCTTTTTTGGAAGGTACTATAGTGTGATGTGAAGTAAAATTAGCCGGCTCCCCTAGCGGGAAATATCTAAATAGGTTTAGATTTACAAACATATTTCTTCCTTGGTGATTTTGTATCCCCAGGGAATTAAAATATGGACATAATACAAAACAAGGATCCTTTGTTCTGCGCAGTTTTATGAATGAAGATATGCAGAACAATTTTGTTTGGTGTTCTGCTAGCCAAAGCTAGTGAATTGAGTGTATTTTCACTTCTTGGACATACATCAGTCTGTTGGGCTGTTTTTGCAGTCTTTTGAAACACAATTGAGAAGCGTTTCTTGTAAATATGACTTACAACTAATATTTACAAATGGTTTGGTTTAAGTACAGTCTGTGGGCTGTCCTTTGTTTTTGATCTGAGTATTGATATGTGGGTTAAATATGTGTTTAAATGTCTATGTGGTTTTCACATTAGTGCAACCTTCTGTAAGTAGATAGCGATGGCGCTATTCACGAAATGCATGGCTAAAGCACGCTGTATTGTGTGTCCTGAGTGTTTTAGGTTTAAAGCATTTTATTAAGACAAAAACATAGGGGGAGAGAACAGGAGGTTAGGGTTACATACATTCAAGTGAAAGAAGTTAAGCATGATACTATGAATGCGATGGTGGACTAGTCCGCTGTGGAAAAGGAAACAACGGCAAATGAGAAAGGCTAAATATAAGCAACACCATCAATCTGAGCATAATCAACACCATCAGTCTGAGCAGAAAAAAAGCAATAACACAAAGAAAACCAACCCACCATCCCCTAGAACCCCCCCCCCAAACCCCCCAACTCACCCCAACTCCCCCCCCACCCCCCGTCCAATGTTCCGCTAATAACACTACCTGCCCTCCCACTACGCCCCCCCCCATGTGTCCAGCCCTGTTGCCCCCCTAGTCAGCTGAAATCACCGGTGGTGTCAATCTTAGAAGCCTGAGGTACCTCGGACAGGTGAGTTCCCTAAATTCCGTAGTTAAAAGCGCGTGAAAGGGTTGCCATAGCTCATCAAATTGGTCCACATCCCCCGCTACCATGAGTGATAATTTTTCCATACCCAGCACATGCCAGAGCCTGTGCAACCAGCCTGTGATGGAGGGGGTCGTGGTGGTGCGCCAGTGGATCATGATGTTCTGAACCGCTGAGCCCAGCGCTATTGCGATTTGCCTGCCCCTGCGGGACTTCAGCGGGTACATCAGACCATTAGGAAGGCCCAGCAATACATACGCCGGGAAGCGCGGTAATTCGATTTCAAAATGCACATCAATCTCATCAAGAACTTCCTTCCAATAAGCTGCCAACAAGGGACAATCCCAAAGAATGTGTGAAAGGGTCCCCACCTGACCACAACCTCTCCAGCACTCCCTCTCGATATGCCTGTTCATCTCGTGCAGTCTCTCCGGGGTGTAGTACCAATATGTGAACACCTTGGTGAATGTTTCGGTGAGGCCAGTGTGATATGCCGAGTGTCTCGCACGGTGTGCAATTTGGTCCCATTCCTTATGGCTAAGTGTCCTACCCAATTCCCTGTTCCATCGTTCCCTGCCTGGGTTATAGTAGTGAAACAGAGGGGGCTGCAAGAATTTATATAGATCGGTGATCAGTTTAGCATCGGAGGCGCGGGTCACCAACCAACGCTCATATGGTGTTATCTGACGATCAGCGGTGTCCCGCACCTGGGGTTGAAGCGCCCAGTGCCGGACCTGCATGTATCTCAGTCTATCTGACTCCGGCAGTCGGAACTCCTGTTGAAGTTGCTGAAAGGGGACCACCCCCTCCGACCCATAAATCTGAAAGAGCGCTCGGCAGCCCGCCGCCCTCCAGTGGGAAAAAGCGCCTGGCTCCATCCCAGGGGAGAAATCAGGGTTATCCGCTATCGGTGTAAAAGGCGAAGGGAACGTGGTGAGTTCCCGAACCTCACAAACTGTGTCCCACACCCTCAGGGGAACCCGCGTGACAAAGGAAGCATAGAGGTTGGGGGGGCGGTGAACCCGGCGCAAGAATGGAACCTCCTGGAGGGTACGCCCTGCCACCGCCTGGTCTTGAAAGAGCCAGTGCTTATCGGATTCCCACCTGCTCCACTCCACAAGGTAGCGCAACTGCGCCGCCTGAAAATATTTCCGGAGGTCCGGGATACCGAGGCCCCCCGCCTCCGGGGCGAGCGTGGAGAGAACCCTCTTCATCCGCGGCTTGCGGCCTTGCCAGACAAAGCGTGCGATGTCAGCCTGCATCTGCCTGATCCAACCCACTGGAGGCTGGAGCGGCAAGGCTCGGAAAAGGTATAGAATCTGGGGCAGAACCGTCATCTTGACCGCAGCAATCCTGCCGAGCCAGGACAACAGGCTTTTGCTCCAGCGGCCAAGCTCCTCCTTGATTTTCTTGCTAAGAGAGGCGTAATTGGCCGTTACCATCTCTGGCAACGTCGGCGCCAGTAGAATCCCCAGGTATGGCACCAGGGATGATGACCACTGCATGGGAAAGAGCCGCTGGAGGTCCCGTCTAGTATCCGCGGCCAGAGACACATCAAGAGCCACCGACTTGCCCATGTTCATTTTAAAACCGGCCACTCGCGAAAAAGCGTCCAGCTCATGAATACAGGCGGGAAGGGACCTCCTGGGATCGTCCAGGGTCAACAGGACATCATCCGCATAAAGACTGACCGTGTGGACATACTGCCCCATCTTGATCCCGATCGCATCCGGGTTTTGGCGGATCCTCTGGGCAAACGGCTCCATGTAAAGAGCAAAGAGGAGTGGGGAAAGTGGGCACCCCTGCCTAGTGCCCCGTTCGATTGCAAAGCTACGGGAGCTGCACCCATTGACTCTCACCGTCGCCGAAGGGTACTTGTAGCAATTGAAGACCATCGAGCAGAATTTGTCACCGATGCCCAGTTTCCTAAGCACCTGGTCGAGGTAAGGCCAGTGAACCCTGTCGAAAGCTTTCTCAGCATCCACCGCCAGCAGCATCCGCTCGCCCGGGATCCGCGAAGCCTTCTCCAGAATGTGCGCCACTTGTTTAGTATTGTCGACAGTTTGTCTACCAGGCACAAAGCCAGCTTGGTCGGCCTCAACCAGACCCGGGAGGTGCAGGGCCAGCCTGGACGCCAGAATCTCCGTGTACAATTTGAGGTCGACATTCAGGAGAGAGATGGGCCTATATGAGCCGCATAAGGCCCGGTCCTTCCCAGGCTTCGGGATCACTGAGACCGTCGCTCTCAGGAGGTCTGGTGGGATGGCTCCTGATTCGGAGAAGGAGTTAAACAGCCGGGCGAGGATCGGGGCCACAACCGGGCAGAAGGTTTTCTAAAACAGGGACGTGTAACCGTCCGGGCCTGGAGCTTTCCCGTGCTTAAGTCTGGCTATCGCAGAAATCACCTCCTCTACATGAATGTCACGCTCAAGGTATTCCGCCTGAGCGAGGTCCAGCGCCGGAAGGGTCACGGACTCCAGATATTCCGTGGCATCCCGCGACGAAGGGGGCTCCCCGGCGTATAGTGCTTCATAGAAACTACAAAAAGTTTCCGCAACCGCCGCATCACCAGAAACCGCCACCCCGTCAGCACCCAATAGTTCCTTCACCACATTACGCTGGTGCGCGACACGAAGCCTATTTGCCAAAAGTTTGCCACACCTATCCCCCCCTGTGTAGAATGCGTGTTTCAGTCGCAACGCTGCGTATTCCGCCCTGTCCATGTCCAGCGCCGACAGGAGCTTCCTGGCAGCCTTTAACTGCCTCCACACCCTCGGAGCTCCCGTACGGCGGTGGACCTGCTCCAGTTCCTGGACCTGGGAAGTCAGCTCCTCCCTCTTGCGCTGCCGCTCTCTATTTTCTGCCGAGGAGATGGAGATGAACTCCCCCCTGAGAACCGCCTTCAGCGCCGCCCACTGTGTCGCCAGTGAAGTGTCCGAGTTATCGTTGTGTGCCTGGTATTCCCGGATCGCCTCCTCAATATGCTTTACAACCGTTTTTTTGTGCAGAAGGGTGTCCCTAAGGCGCCACACCCCCCGAGAGGGGGAGGTCGTCGGCCACGCAAACGTGCCCACGACCGGCGCATGATCAGACAGTGTCAGGACCCCAATGTCCGCTGCCGTAGCAGCGGCACGCATCGGTCCACTAACCAAAAAGTAGTCCAACCGTGCGTAGGTCCGGTGCGCATGCGAGTAATAGGAATAGTCCCTGTCTGTAGGGTGGAGGGTGCGCCAAAGATCATGCAAATCCATGTCAGTGATTCGGGCCTTCCCGGCCTGGGAAAGTTCCCCAGTCTGCGGGAATCGCTGCGCTGATCTATCTAAAGCAGAATCAAAGACTATATTTAAGTCACCCCCTAGTATGACATGACAATCAGGGGAGGCAGTCACGTCCACCAGCACCGAATCTAGAAAGCGTTCTTGATGGTCATTTGGGCTGTATAAGGAACCAATGGTAAACGACGTGTCACCCAGGCGGAGACGGTATGCCAAAAGCCTCCCCTTCTGTTCGGCAAATTTGTACAACACCTCCCCCCTGAAGGAGCTCGATAGCAGAATAGCCACCCCCGCGGTCTTGGACGTAGCAGAGGAGAAAAACTGAGTTGGAAACTTGGCAGAGCGCATTCTGTGACAATCACGGGACAATAAGTGGGTTTCTTGCAAGAGGCATATGTCAGCTTGTGTCCCCTCCAGCAGAGATAAAATCGCCCTGCGCTTCACAGGGTTATTCAGACCCTTAACATTAAGGGTCACCACCTTCAGGGACGACATACCTCCCAGGGTCCGGAGACGCTATGCCGCGGGCAGGCAATAGGCGGGGGAGGGGCGCAGGGCAGCAGCGCAGGACAAGCAAAGTAGGACCAAGCGTTAACATATGAAATACCGGACGGTTCCTTCCGAACCCCTGAACAACTCCCAACCCCACCCCAAACTAACCAGTGGCAACTAGCCAAATTCCTAACCATACACAAACAACCCATTGTCCCAGTCAAGTACCAAAACGGACAAGTCTGCAGAAAGTACCAAAAGTGGACGTCCGGCCACTCGCTCACCCCGCCCTCCCCCGGCCCTCCCTCCGACCCCCAAACCTGGCACCGAAGAAGCTATGTCCATCTCCCCCCGGAGTGAGTCTACGCCGTCAAGGCCACACCGTTCATGGTGGCCGAGTCCCTGGCCGCTTCTCTCAGAGCTCTAGCCATGTCCGCTCTAATGGTGGGCGAGTCAGGTCGCCCAGCGATCGCCGCCGATCTCCTCCTCGCTGACCGCCGTCGTCCTCCTCTATCCGAGCGCCTCCAGGTCGGTGTTGCTCCATCCTCCTCTGTAGCCGTGAGACCCAAGACACCGCAGACATCCTGCAAGGAGCGCAGCTGGTGCAGTACCCCGTTCCAACGGAATATCAAATGAAAGGGGTGCCCCCAGGAGTACGGTGTCTCGTGCTCTCACAGGAAATCAGTTGCAATCTTGAAGGACCTACGCTTCTGTAGCGTGATGGCAGACAGGTCCTGATACAGCGCCACAGGTCGTTCTCTGAATGTCAATGGTTGTTTCCTGCGGGCCTCGGACATGATGCGTTCCTTCACCGGGAAGTCAGGGAGGTAGGCCAAGATGTCCGGCGGAGGTGCTGCCGACTGTCGCTGTCGGCCGACTCTGTGGGCCCTGTCGATGCGGATCGGGAAGTCCCCGGGCTCTCCCAGAATCTCCCGGAACAAGTCCTGCAGGTAGCCCACCAGGTCTGTCCCCTCATCTGCGGACGGCACACCCCGTACTCGTATGTTATTCCTCCTCGACCTGTTCTCCAGGTCCTCGTTATGGGCTTGGAGTTCAACATGTTGCTCCCTGAGACGGAGAACGTCCTGTTGCAAATGGACAATCTCGTCGTCCCGACGTTGGGCCGCCGCCTCCACCGTCTCCATCCGTTCGCCGAGGCCCTCCACCTCCCTGCGGACCTCGCGTACTTCACTGGCCACCTCCTGCTTCAGCGTCTGGAAGTCAGCCTTGAGCGAGCTGAACAGTTCCTCCATGAAGGACCTTGTGACGGGGGGCTCACCCCCGGTCGGGTCCGCAGCAGCCCGGGAAGAGCTCGGAGATGGTTGCGCCCTGTCTCGCTGTTGCTGGGCCCTGCTAAGCATGTCCGGCAGGGTGCGGTCCCCTTTCCTCGATCCTCGGTTTCCGGACATTCGTGCCCCGTAAGCCACCGCACTCAACTGAGTCAGGAACACTGGCTCCGGCTGCCAGCAGTAGGCTCGGCCCTCGATGAGTCTCTAACATTCGGCAGAACACCTCCAGGGGGAACGCCCGCTAAGATAGGGACGCCAGGGGCCCTGCGCCACAGATGACAAAATGGCGGGCCAGTCCAGTCACAGAGGGCCTTTCGGTGCCCAGGCAAAGTTCCAACATAGGCCCCCGCAGGAGGAACCCGGGCTGCCGCGTCCCGCAGGAAAGAAGAGCTGTGCAAGGGTAGAGGTGCAGGAGACAACCCCAGGCGACACTGGAGGAGAGCTGCGACACCGTCGTCGTGAAGACAAGATGGCGGTTGGGCGGGGCCGGGCAGATCGTCCAGGCCTCGCGATGCCACCAGGGCCACTCGAAGAGTTAGGTATACAGAGGAAAGTTCTATCCAGGGCCGTCCAGCCAGAGAGGAGAAACAGTAGACCTGGCTCCAATCCTAAGCACTGTCGCCAACTGGCGACGGGGCCAGGGCCCGCACAACGTGAGAGGCCACCACCGCAAGTCCAAGCACCACCACAATCACACAGTAGGGACCACGCTCAGCGATGTCACACGGCAGTTGTCCCTCTGACGATCCCCGTCGAGTACCGGGGCGAGCTCCACTCCAGATCGCTAGACATCAGCACCAGGCCCCAGCCGAGGCTCCCGGACAGCGCCCCGCTCCGCTCCGCCTCCAAGGCGCTTCACCGTCCGGCTATCAGTCTCTTAGCGTGCTTCCGCCGGAGCGATCGGGGTCAAAGTAGCATCAATGTGTGCCCCAGGGTCTCCGCCGCCCGTCCCTCAGCCGCTGAGCTTCAGCGGGGGGAGAGAAGCTGACGAAAAAGGGCTCGGGCCTAGTCGGGTCGGAGGAGCTGCGGGAAGAAGCGTCCGCTCACCCCGCCATCTTGGCCACGCCCCCGTCCTGAGTGTTTTGACCCCTTTCTGTTTATGTCTGAAATGAGCTCAAATGTGTGTTTGTGGTTTTTTATGTTTTCAGTCTATTAAGCAAAATGTCTAAATGTTTAAAATAATAAAATTAAAAATTCACATACACTAGGAATAAAGAAGCCTCAAAAACGAAAATGGTGTGTTTTGTAGGAAAACAAGCTTATAGTATTTTTTGCTTACAAATATTGCATCAGATATTAACAGGCAAACGCTCTTCAGCTGAAGTAAAGTCTTGCTGAACTCAGAAGTATATTATAGAACATGCATTTATGGGTGTTAGACCTGGCATCTTTGGCGTGATTACCCCTATCTTTTTGCCTCTGCCTCCTGTATTTTTTGATGCTGTGCTGGATTCGTTTTTGCTGGTTTAGATGCTTTGGACACTCTGCCACTGCTGATCAGTGCCAGAGTGTAAGTGATCCCTATGTAAATTGTTATTCTGATTGGATATACATGTTTGGCATATTTGTATCACCATGAAGTCCCTAGTAAAGTGCACTGGGTGTGCCAGGGCTGGTGATGACAAATGCTACTAGTGGGCCTGCAGCACTGATTGTGCCACCCACAGGAGTAGCTCTAAAAATGGTGTCTCAGGCCTGCCACTGCAGCGCCTATGGGCAGTTTAGAACTGCCATGTCCTCCTGGTCAGTGTCCCCACTGGCCAGGCCTAACCCTTCCCTTTTCGTGCACATCAGTCACCCCTATGGAAGGCCCAAGGTACCCCCCTGGGCAGGGTGCAGTGTATGTGAAAGGTAGAGCATGTACTAGTGCAGGTGACATGCTCTGGTAGTGAATTACAGCCATTTTCGTTTTTCACTATTGTAAGGCTATCTTGCTCCATAGGTTAACATGGGGGATGCTGGCTACAGTGGTTAACAGCATTTCTTCCCATAGGAACAAGATAGGACATAAGTATCTAGTATCCCTGAACTCAGAATTTAATAATACATCTTTTAGGAAAGGTGGTTTTTAAATCCTGTGTTTGAGAACAGGACTTTTAGAAATTTGCTGTTCTCTTGTCTGACCCTTCTGTGTGCCTGGGCTTGTTTGTGTATTGACTGTCTGGTTTGTGAGTGACAGGGGCTGGGGAATTCCCCCAGAGGCTGGATGAGTCAGCACTAGGCTGAATGAATGCAATTGCAACCTGAGTGGTGGGAAGAGTTAGCACTAGGGCTGTGCCTGCCACAATGCTGGCTCCACCTCCTGCTGGGCGGCTGAGGACCCTGCCCCTCACTCTGAAAGGAAAGATGCAGCCAGCAAAACAAAGTGCTCAGGATCCACCCAGAACTGGTTCAGACCGGGCTCAGGGCCCACATGCACAGAGAGAACAAAGACTTTAGGGGTATAAGTACAGGACCCCTGACAACAGAAAATTAGATCATCCTGGAATCAAGAAAGAACCTCTGCCAAGGAGAAAGCTGACTCTGAAGAAGGAATACTGTCCTGCTGTTGCTCTGCTGGACTGACCTGCTGTTGCTTTGCTGCCAAGGAGAGGGGAAGGACTTTGCTGTGAGCTGTGTCCCCTGTCTTGAAGGAATCTCCAAGGGCCTGAGAAGAGCTGGCTCCCTGTTTTTGAAGTCCCAGGAACAAAAGGACTTCACCCCCAGTTTCCCTGAACTCTGCCGAGAGAGTTCTGTCCTTCCTAGAGTGCTTGATCCAGTTGTGGGGCCTCTGGAAGTTGAACCTGAGCTGGGAAGCTTGAAACTAAGCTTGAGAGACTTTTGAATCTGAAAAGTGTCGCATCGCTCGCTTGCGGAGCGCATCCCCGACAGTGCGAGAAGTTTCCCGCCGCTACGAAGGTCGAGACCGGCGCAGCGCCTGACGCCGCTGCCAGAGCCGTCGCATCCTCCGTTTGCGGGACGCACCAGACCGGTGCGGAAGAATCGAGCATTGCTGCGAGTGTCGTCGCAGAGCCTGTCGTCGCTGGGTGAGGTCACCGCTCCGCTTGCTTGCGGACCGCATCACGTCGCTGCGAGCATCGTCGCAGAACCATCGCATCGAGAAGCTGCGAGAGAGAGGATCACCGCTGGACCGCGCATCATCGCCCCGGAGATCGTCGCAGCCCCTACGAGATCATCGCATCGTGCCTTTGCGAGAACAGACTTCCTACGGAACCTGCGCACCGGAATCCACGCAAGTGGCTTTCCTCCCCATACAGACCGGATTCGTTGCAACACGCCCGCTGCTGCATGGGGCTGTCGCATCGCCTCCCCAGGGTCTCAGGAATAACGCATCGCTTGTTTTCCACCGCACCAGCTTCCTGCTTGTGGAACTTTGTTGCATCTAAAAGGTACTGTGAGTAAACGTGACGCAACTGTGAACTTTTCACGCATCTGTGGATTATTTTAACGCAACTTAAAGAACTTTGATTACAACCTGAAGAACTCTTTCGAAACCATATTCTTGAACTGTGTATGTTGGATTTTTGTCGTTTTGCTCTTGTGTAGTTTAGAATAAATATCTTTATTTTCCTAAACTGTTGTGGAATCAGTTTGTGGTGTTTTCACTGTGTTACTGTGAGTGTTGGTACAAATACTTTACGCATTGCCTCTGGTTAGCCTAGACTGCTCAGGCCAAGCTACCTAGAGGGTGAGCAGGGGTTATCTAAGAGGGTTATCTCCTTGCCCTGACTAGAAGCAAGGGTCCCTATTTGGACAGTGGTACCTACCTCTGCCAACTAGAGACCCCCAGTTCTAACATTGGTGGTCAGGCGGTGGGATTTGAACTTAAATTTGTACTTGACCCACAGTAATTGGTGTACATCACTAGTGAGTGCAGACCACTACGCCACCGCATACTACTGGTTTTTGATTTTTTCTATTTTTGAGTAACTCTTCTAAAGCATCATGTCTCTGAATGGGAAGGCACCCAGTGAGGAGGCAGATATAGATTTGGAATTCTCGATTGGAGATTTGTACTCCTACCCGGTAAAGCATCTTAGGTACTTCTGCCAGAAGTTTGAGTGCCCCATAAAGAGCGCCTACAGAAAAGAGGAGCTGCAGAGAATCTTGAAGGTCCATTGGGAGGCACAAGAGGGAAATAATGTTGTGGATGTAGAAAATGCTTTTCAAGGCAAAGATCTGCCAGTGGGCAAAGTAGGCTCAGGAGCTGGCAGAACCACTCCGGTAGGGGCCTCACCCCAGAAGAGTTACAAGAAAATCAGAGAATGAGAGAATATGACTTGGAAGTCATGAAAATAAAACTGAGGCAATTGGAAATGGAGAAAGAAAGGGCAGCGGAAGACAAGAGAGAGGCCCGTGCCCTAGAGGAAAAGAAATTGCTTTTGGCTCATGAGTTGAGCATGAAAGAACTGGATCTTAAAGCCAAGGAGGTGGATGCCAGTTCAAATGGTGGCAGCGCGCAGCCAGTGCATGGGGGTAAAGTATATTTTCCCAAAGACCTGGTACAGAATTACCATAGGAGTGAGGATATTTATGCCTGGTTCACTTCGTATGAGATTGCATTGAAGATGAATGGTGTGCCTGATCAGCATTGGGGGGCGGGCCTGTGGAAACATTTTGAGGCTTCTGGGAGGAGTGCTCTAGAGCCCTTAGAGATGGCAGGCGCCATGACCTACCCCAATATGAAGGAGGCCTTATGTCTCAGGTATGGCCTTACTCCAGAGCAGTACAGACTGCAGTTTAGAAACTCCAAGAAGAAAGAGTCTGAGACTTGGATGGAGTGTGTGAATGGGTACTCGCGTGCACTGGAAGGTTGGATGAAGGGCAGTAAAGTAACTGATTTTAAGGGGTTGTTGCATTTAATCAGTTGGGAGCACTTGAGTAGTCTTTGTGTTCCAGAGCTGCGCCAGCATCTTTTAGATAGCAAGCTGACAGACCCCATTGAGCTTGCTAAGGAGGCGGACCGCTGGACCAGTACCAGGGTCCACAGAGGAATTGTGGGTACCACAGCCAAAGGTGGGCAGGGTCCCCAGCAGAAGAGTGGGGGGGACAAGGGTAACCAAAAGGAGTTCTCACAAGGGCCCCAAAATAGTTCCCAGGAAAAGGATTCCCAACCCCCCAAATCTAAACAGCCATGGCCCTCTAAGGGCAGGCTGGACAATAGAGACAGGAGAAATAACCAGGGTCCCCCTACCTGCTATCACTGCAATGAGGTGGGCCATATTGCTCCAAAATGTCCCAAGAAGAAGCCTGCACCCACTGGTGCTCCCGCCCCAGCGTTAGCTAGTGTAGCTTTGGGTGGGGATTTGGTTTCTAGTGACTGGGGGGAGCTAGCAGTCATGACCCTTGTCTCTCTAGGAGACCAAGAGATGGTCCAGGAAACCTTACTGCCCTCCAACACTAAGAAATATGGGCAGAAGGTGACCATCAATGGGAGGAAGGTTGAGGCTCTGAGGGACACCGGAGCCAGCGTGACATCCGTGAGGTGTCAGTGGGTGTCTGAAGAGCAAATCATCCCTGGCGTACTCCGCCCTGTAGTGGCAGCTGACAGCTCAGTGCGCCTCTGCAAGCTGGCGAAGGTTTCCTTTGAATGGGGAGGAGTCTCTGGTCTTTTGGAAGTAGTTGTCAGTGATGCCCTGCCTGTAGACTGTCTGTT
Organism: Lissotriton vulgaris; assembly: GCF_964263255.1. NCBI lineage: Eukaryota > Metazoa > Chordata > Amphibia > Caudata > Salamandridae > Lissotriton > Lissotriton vulgaris. The sequence continues at coordinate 800,416,481 of NC_141691.1, forward strand.
AGGCAACGACCTGGAGAGTTTTCCTTGGAAGGACATAGAACACAGAACTCACTTGGAGATGTTGGGTCTGCCTGCGTGGATCTGCGTGACCACGCGTGCTATGGCAGCCAGTAAGGGTGAATCAGCAGAACTGGAGCCTGAAACAGTGGCCCGGAGACCAGCCAGGAGAGGAAGAGGCAGAGGGCGCGGGAAACCAGCCCCAGCCGTTCCCACGGTCCAGGAGGAAGCAGAACCTGAGGGGGATGCCCTGGAACCTACAGGGGATCAAGTGGCCGAACTGGGAGATCTACCTGAGCTGACCCATTGGCAGCAAGAAGGTGGTCCCTCCAGGGAGGAGTTATGCCAGGCGCAGAAGGAATGCCCTTCCCTCATTGGTCTGCGGCAACAGGCTGTAGATCAGGCAGCAGGTGGAGCAGTCAGAGATCACTATGTCTACTGGGAAGATGACCTACTTTATAGCGAGCCTAAGTTTGCTGAGCCCGGTGCAGCCCGTGTGCTGGTGGTACCCGAGCGCTTCAGAAACTTCCTAATGGGTCTGGCTCATGACGTGCCTCTTGCAGGACATCTGGGGCAAGACAAGACCCTAAACAGGCTTGTCACCCACTTCCACTGGCCCCAGATGAGAAAGCACGTTGGTTCCTTTTGCAGATCTTGCCAAACCTGTCAAGCTAGTGGCAAGACTGGAATGAAGTTGAAGGCACCCCTTCAACCCTTCCCAGTGGTGAGCACCCCTTTTGAGCGGGTGGGCATAGATATCGTAGGGCCCCTGGACCCCAAGACGGCCTTAGGCAACAGGTTCATCCTGGTCTTGGTGGACCATGCCACCCGGTACCCGGAAGCAGTCCCTCTCAGGACAATCACAGCACCCGTGGTGGGCCGTGCATTGATGGGGATCTTTTCCCGTGTGGGGTTCCCCAGAGAGGTGGTCTCCGACCGGGGTACCAACTTCATCTCTAGGTACATGAAGTCTCTGTGGGAGGAGTGTGGGGTAACTTATAGGTTCACCACTCCTTACCACCCTCAAGGAAATGGGCTGGTTGAAAGGTTCAACCGGACCCTGAAAGGTATGATTATGGGCCTAGCGGAGCCCATGAGATGGAAGTGGGACGTCTTGTTACCATGCCTGTTGTTTGCCTACAGGGAGGTGCCTCAGAAGTCCTTAGGGTTCAGTCCCTTTGAACTCCTGTATGGCCACCCTGTTAGAGGACCTCTCTCACTGGTGAAGGAGGGTTGGGAAAAGTCCCGTGGGAAAACCCCCCAGGATGTGTTCAGCTATGTGCTGGCCATCCGCAACCAGACACAACGCTTCAGGAAACTCGCTCAGGCGAACCTGGAAGCAAGCCAGGAAGAAATGAAAAGATGGTACAACCAGAATACCACTCTGGTCGAATTTCAACCTGGGCAGAAAGTGTGGGTGATGGCGCCAGTGGAGCCTTGCGCGCTCCAAGACAAGTGGTCTGGGCCATATGAGGTGGTGGAAAGGAAGAGTGAGGTAACCTACCTGGTTAACCTGGAGACTCCCAGGCAGCCCCTGAGAGTCTTGCATGTGAACCGCCTCAAACCACACTTTGAGAGGTCTGAAGTAACCATGCTCATGGCTACAGATGCAGGAATGGAAGAGGATAGCGATCCTCTCCCTGACCTCCTGGCAGTTAAAGAGCAAGATGGGTCAGTGGATGGTGTGGTCCTCTCGCCCACCCTGACCCCAGAACAGCAGAGTGATTGTCGCCAAGTGTTGGGTCAGTTCTCCTCTCTGTTCTCCCTGACCCCAGGAGTCACCAACTGGTGCGTCCATGATGTGGACACTGGAGACAGTCTGCCTGTGAAGCAAAAATGTTACAGGGTAGCTGACAAGGTCAGGGCCAGCATCAAGGAAGAGGTTTCCAAGATGTTGGTGCTAGGGGTGATTGAGCCCTCCAGCAGCCCCTGGGCTAGCCCAGTGGTCTTGGTTCCCAAGAAAGCTGCTACCCCCGGTGGCCCTCCAGAACTCCGGTATTGCGTGGACTACCGTGGGCTCAATGCGGTCACGAAGACTGACGCACACCCTATCCCCAGAGCTGATGAGCTCGTGGATCGGTTGGGAGCTGCCCAGTACCTCAGCACATTTGATTTGACTTCAGGGTACTGGCAGATTGCCTTAACTGATGGGGCCAAAGAGAGGTCAGCATTTTCAACGCCAGAGGGGCACTTCCAGTTCCGTGTCATGCCCTTTGGGTTGAAGAATGCCCCTGCCACATTCCAGAGACTGGTTAACCAGGTACTGTCCGGGCTGGAGGAATTCAGCGCCGCATACCTGGATGACATTGCGGTGTTCAGCTCCACGTGGGAGGAACACTTGCAACACCTCTGCGAAGTGTTGAAGGCTCTGCAAAAGGCAGGCCTCACTATCAAGGCCAGCAAGTGCCAGATAGGGCAGGGATCTGTGGTGTATTTGGGACACCAGGTGGGGAGCGGCCAGGTGGCGCCCCTACAGGCAAAGATTGATACCATTCTGGCTTGGGAGCCCCCCAAGACCCAGACAGAGGTAAGAGCCTTTTTAGGACTTACCGGGTATTACAGACGGTTTGTCAAGGGATATGGCACCATTGTTGCCCCCTTGACAGAACTCACTTCCAAGAAGTTGCCCAAAAGAGTTGACTGGACTGACGCCTGCCAAACTGCTTTTGATGCCCTGAAAACTGCGATGTGCACAGCACCGGTGCTCAAGGCACCTGACTTTTCCAGTGAGTTCATAGTTCAGACGGACGCTTCAGAGCATGGTGTGGGAGCAGTACTCTCACAAGCCACTGAGGAGAATGGAGACCAGCCAGTAGCTTTCATTAGTAGGAGGCTACTCCCCAGGGAACAGAAGTGGAGTGCGATTGAGAGGGAGGCTTTTGCTGTGGTCTGGGCTCTAAAAAAGTTGAGGCCCTACTTGTTTGGGACTCACTTCCGTGTTCAGACCGACCACAGGCCCCTCAGATGGTTAATGCATATGAGGGGCGAGAATCCAAAACTGTTGAGGTGGTCCATCTCCCTACAGGGAATGGACTTTACGGTGGAACACCGCCCTGGTACAGAACACGCCAACGCTGATGGTCTGTCCAGGTTTTTCCACCTTAGTGAAGAGAACTCCCAAGAGGGTGGGTAGTTCTCCCCACTTTCAGCTGGAGGGGACACGTGTTAGACCTGGCATCTTTGGCGTGATTACCCCAATCTTTTTGCCTCTGCCTCCTGTATTTTTTGATGCTGTGCTGGATTCGTTTTTGCTGGTTTAGATGCTTTGGACACTCTGCCACTGCTGATCAGTGCCAGAGTGTAAGTGCTCCCTATGTAAATTGTTATTCTGATTGGATATACATGTTTGGCATATTTGTATCACCATGAAGTCCTTAGTAAAGTGCACTGGGTGTGCCAGGGCTGGTGATGACAAATGCTACTAGTGGGCCTGCAGCACTGATTGTGCCACCCACAGGAGTAGCTCTAAAAATGGTGTCTCAGGCCTGCCACTGCAGCGCCTATGGGCAGTTTAGAACTGCCATGTCCTCCTGGTCAGTGTCCCCACTGGCCAGGCCTAACCCTTCCCTTTTCGTGCACATCAGTCACCCCTATGGAAGGCCCAAGGTACCCCCCTGGGCAGGGTGCAGTGTATGTGAAAGGTAGAGCATGTACTAGTGCAGGTGACATGCTCTGGTAGTGAATTACAGCCATTTTTGTTTTTCACTATTGTAAGGCTATCTTGCTCCATAGGTTAACATGGGGGATGCTGGCTACAGTGGTTAACAGCATTTCTTCCCATAGGAACACGATAGGACATAAGTATCTAGTATCCCTGAACTCAGAATTTAATAATACATCTTTTAGGAAAGGTGGTTTTTAAATCCTGTGTTTGAGAACAGCACTTTTAGAAAGTTGCTGTTCTCTTGTCTGACCCTTCTGTGTGTTTGGGCTTGTTTGTGTATTGACTGTCTGGTTTGTGAGTGACAGGGGCTGGGGAATTCCCCCAGAGGCTGGATGAGTCAGCACTAGGCTGAATGAATGCAATTGCAACCTGAGTGGTGGGAGGAGTTAGCACTAGGGCTGTGCCTGCCTGCCACAATGCTGGCTCCACCTCCTGCTGGGCGGCTGAGGACCCTGCCCCTCACTCTGAAAGGAAAGATGCAGCCAGCAAAACAAAGTGCTCAGGATCCACCCAGAACTGGTTCAGACCGGGCTCAGGGCCCACATGCACAGAGAGAACAAAGACTTTAGGGGTATAAGTACAGGACCCCTGACAACAGAAAATTAGATCATCCTGGAATCAAGAAAGAACCTCTGCCAAGGAGAAAGCTGACTCTGAAGAAGGAATACTGTCCTGCTGTTGCTCTGCTGGACTGACCTGCTGTTGCTTTGCTGCCAAGGAGAGGGGAAGGACTTTGCTGTGAGCTGTGTCCCCTGTCTTGAAGGAGTCTCCAAGGGCCTGAGAAGAGCTGGCTCCCTGTTTTTGAAGTCCCAGGAACAAAAGGACTTCACCCCCAGTTTCCCTGAACTCTGCCGAGAGAGTTCTGTCCTTCCTAGAGTGCTTGATCCAGTGTGGGGCCTCTGGAAGTTGAACCTGAGCTGGGAAGCTTGAAACTAAGCTTGAGAGACTTTTGAATCTGAAAAGTGTCGCATCGCTCGCTTGCGGAGCGCATCCCCGACAGTGCGAGAAGTTTCCCGCCGCTACGAAGGTCGAGACCGGCGAAGCGCCTGACGCCGCTGCCAGAGCCGTCGCATCCTCCGTTTGCGGGACGCACCAGAACGGTGCGGGAGAATCGAACATCGCTGCGAGTGTCGTCGCAGAGCCTGTCGTCTCTGGGTGAGGTCACCGCTCCGCTTGCTTGCGGACCGCATCACGTCGTTGCGAGCATCGTCGCAGAACCATCGCATCGAGGAGCTGCGAGAGAGAGGATCACCGCTGGACCGCGCATCGACGCCCCGGAGATCGTCGCAGCCCCTACGAGATCATCGCATCGTGCCTTTGCGAGAACAGACTTCCTACGGAACCTGCGCACCGGAATCCACGCAAGTGGCCTTCCTCCCCATACAGACCGGATTCGTCGCAACACGCCCGCTGCTGCAGCGAAGCTGTCGCATCGCCTCCCCAGGGTCTCAGGAGTAACGCATCGCTTGTTTTCCACCGCACCAGCTTCCTGCTTGTGGAACTTTGTTGCATCTAAAAGGTACTGTGAGTAAACGTGACGCAACTGTGAACTTTTCACGCATCTGTGGATTATTTTAACGCAACTTAAAGAACTTTGATTACAACCTGAAGAACTCTTTCGAAACCATATTCTTGAACTGTGTATGTTGGATTTTTGTCGTTTTGGTCTTGTGTAGTTTAGAATAAATATCTTTATTTTCCTAAACTGTTGTGGAATCAGTTTGTGGTGTTTTCACTGTGTTACTGTGAGTGTTGGTACAAATACTTTACGCATTGCCTCTGGTTAGCCTAGACTGCTCAGGCCAAGCTACCTAGAGGGTGAGCAGGGGTTATCTAAGAGGGTTATCTCCTTGCCCTGACTAGAAGCAAGGGTCCCTATTTGGACAGTGGTACCTACCTCTGCCAACTAGAGACCCCCAGTTCTAACAATGGGCCATATGTATCAAGCCGTTTTTGAATCGCAAAGGCCGAAATTCGCAGAATTTCGGCCTTTGCGATTCGCAAACAGCCGTTTTGCATTTCTTCCAATGTATCAATGAATCGCAATTTAAGTAATCGCAATAATTTGCGATTCCTTATTTTGCCATAGCATTTAAGGAATCGCAAATTTTGTGATTCCTTAAATGATATGTACGATACATTTTTGAAGTGCGAATTTGTGATAAGGAATCGCAATTTACCACCAACTTGTAGTTGGTGGTAATTTGCGATTTCTTATAATAATGCCCTATTTGGCATTTGTGAGGGTGTTATGTGACACACATACATGCCCATAGGGCATGTATGTGTGCCACATGCACACACATGTAGATTTCAGGGGTGCAGCAGGGTGTCTTTGAGACACCCCTGCACCCTTGTAATATTTCGCAAATTGCGATTAGCAAATTGCGAATTCGCAATTTGAGAATTATTGCACCATCATTCCTATGGGCCTCCTGGCCCATAGGAATGCATTGGAAATCATTCTTTATTTGCGATTTCGCAAATTGCGAATTCGCAAATAAAGAATGATAAGGAATCGTTAAAAAATAGCGATTTTGTACATACATACCATTTTGCAAATTCTAAATAGCGATTCGCAAAAAATCGCTATTTAGGAATTGCAAAACGATATCTTGATACATCCGGACCTATGTGTTTTCGTTTGAAAAAGACTGCCATTTGTGCTCATGTTACAATGCTGAGAGACAAGTTAAATAAACAGGAGTATTTACTTAGCCAGGATTTTGCCCTTAGTTAAACACGGGTGAATACTTGCATTTCAGAATGTTGTTTTCAAAAGGTTCCAAAACTAAGGTTCATTATTTTGTATTACAGGAAGGCATTTCAATTAAGGGTTTTCTCTCTTTAAGCATTTTTGTAAGCATATTCTTGGGTCTGTTGCTAAATAAAATTGTCCTCCACCAAGTATAAATACGAGCGCTGACTACGAGCATCGCATTGAGACTTGAACCTCCTGAGGCGAATAGCCGGGAGCCACTTAGCAAAACCTTTTTAAAATTGTGTGACTTGTTTTTAACCCACTGCAAATCCGCTCCCCAGCACTTACTTGAAACTCCCCAAACAGACGACATTAACTCTGTTCAGGGGCAGAAAACGAACGCTAGCCGCCATCACTTGCCTCGAGGAGCCACGGGACACGCCCACTCCTGTTGGCCACGCCCACCCTCCACCAAGTATAAATACGAGCGCTGACTACGAGCATCGCATTGAGACTTGAACCTCCTGAGGCGAATAGCCGGGAGCCACTTAGCAAAACCTTTTTTAAATTGTGTGAATTGTTTTTAACCCACTGCAAATCCGCTCCCCAGCACTTACTTGAAACTCCCCAAACAGACGACATTAACTCTGTTCAGGGGCAGAAAACGATCGCTAGCCGCCATCACTTGCCTCGAGGAGCCACGGGACACGCCCACTCCTGTTGGCCACACCCACCCTCCCAACACCACCTATAAATTATGTGTCAGTTCAGGCTGCGCAGCGGTCGAGCGCAGCGTGCGCGACGATGGCGCGCCGAAGGCGCGCTTAAGGCAAGCTCGTCTGCGCTCGTCCGCGCAAGGCAGAGCGCAGAGCCAAGCCATACTACTAAATCCAGTACCCGGACTTGGAGATACAATAAAGACGAACTGCTACACCTTAACAAAAAGGTACATAGCTCATGCCTACATGGCATTTCCGCTGACCACCCTCCTACTCGATGCGCCCACTGTTCATACAGTTGTAATCCCTCCGTATCCATATTGCCCCCCCCTACCCCGATACGCATGGCCCTTATCAACTGCAGATCTCTCCCTAAGCACTCGACAGAAATCCACCTTCTATTGGAAAACTACAACTTAGAAGTACTCTTCCTAACCGAAACATGGCTGGGACCGGACTCAGATCCTGACATTGTCAACTCCCTTCCCCAGGGTTTCCTCATACAGCGTATAGACCGACCTAAAGGAAGAGGCGGTGGCATTGCCATAATTCATAAAGAACAGCTATCCTGCCGTCTCCAAGGCAGCCCACTTGCTGACTGCGAAAACGTCATGTATGCTATTCAGGTCTCCCCTTGCCAATCCATCTCAGGCTTCCTTATTTACCGCCCCCCAGGACCATTAGGTCAGTTCTGCGAATCCTTAACGGAACACTCGTACACCCTGACCGCAACCAACTCCTCATGCTTGATCCTGGGCGACCTAAACATCCATTTCGATAAAAAGGAAGTCAAACAGACCGCCGACTTGACAGCAGACCTTGAAACCCTCCAATTGAAACTACTGGGCCATCTACCCACTCACACCTTGGGACATTTGCTGGACCCAGTATTCACCAACATTCACGACCTCATTATTCGTAAGCCTATTCCAGTCCCCTGGTCTGACCATCACCTCGTTCCTCTATATTGGCAGATCACCCGCGCCCCTCGCACTACCGCCCCTCCCAGTAAACCCTCACGATCTTGGTCTAAACTTAATGTAGAAACCTGGAAACACCACCTAGAGAGCTCCCTTCCTGCACCCAACAACAACCTCATCAGTGCTGATGCAGAATTCTCAGCTTGGATTGCCAACTCCCTAGACAAAACTCTACCCCAAAAAATTTCCTGTAATTCACGGAACAAACCCACCTCCCCCTGGTTCACTGATGAATTGCAACTACTAAAAAAAGCCTGCAAAAGATCTGAAAGAGAATGGAGGAAAAATTTTGACCATACCACTAAAACCAAATATAAAACTACTCTTCTCACCTACAAAAAAGCAATCAAAGTTGCACAAATTAACCACTTCGAGGAGAAAATTAAATCTTCTCACAACTCAGCCCGGGAAACTTATCAAATAGCGAAGAAACTACTCAAAACACCAGATCCTCCCCCTCTGGTGGAACCTTCAGTCACCCGCTGCAACGAACTTGCAGAATTTTTTAACTCCAAAATTACTAAAATCATTAATTCACTCCCCCCTACCCCTCTCAATGCCCTCAGTGCCCCCTCTGACGTCAACCCACCCAACAATCAGCTGTCAGCATTCACACCGCTCACAATTGACATCACTCTCCGCCTACTCAGTTCTATTAAAAGTGGCAGCCCCTCCGACCCTGCTCCGTTGAATATCCTGAAACTAGTCGGACCCACTATTCTACCTAAGCTGACACAACTCATCAACGACTCACTTTCCCTAGGCACTGTTCCCCCCAGCTGGAAAAGAGCTATGGTGAGAGCATTGCTCAAAAAACCCCACCTTGATCCACTAGAACTTGGCAATTACAGGCCAATTTCCTTACTTCCAGGTGTCAGCAAAATAGCTGAGAAACATGTTAACCTAAATCTCTCCCAATACCTCGAGTCCAACAAACTATTGGAACCCTCCCAAACAGGATTCAGGCCAGGCCAGAGCACCGAGACAGCAATATTAGCGGTAGTCGAAGAGGCAAGGAAGATCATAGACTCAGGGGGATCAGTGGCAGTGATCCTCCTGGATCTTAGTGCCGCATTCGACACCGTTAACCACTCTATCCTTATCCAAAGACTCAAACACCTTGGAGTCACAGGAGTGGCCCTGGCCTGGTTAGAATCCTTCCTCAAAAACCGACTCTTTCAGGTAACAGAGGGCACCTTCACGTCCAGACCTACAGCCATCAACTGCGGGGTACCACAGGGCTCGTCTCTGAGCCCAACCTTTTTTAATGTTTATATGTCCCCCCTTGAGAAGGTCGTCGCCCCATATGGCATCAAACTCCTGACATATGCCGACGACACTCAACTTGTGGTCTCCCTTAACCAGCAAGACCTCTCCATTCCCAACCTGCATACTTGCTTGATCGAAATAACAAAATGGATGAGTAGCTCCCACCTCAAGCTGAATAGCGAAAAAACTGAGATCATGTTTTTAGGCAACAAATCTTTATACAGCTCCACCTCCATATGGCCGTCAACCATGGGCCTCCCCCCTGTGTCTAAACCAGAAATTAAGAGCCTGGGCATCTGGTTAGATGAAGAACTTAACTTCTCAGCCCAAGCACGGAAAACTGCTGGAACCTGCCACGGTCTTCTAAGATCGGCAAGGAAAATTCTACCCCTGCTTCCGACTCAATCCTGTAAACTCCTCATCCACGGCCTTGTACTATCTCGTTTGGACTATGGCAATGCCCTATACCTAGGGGCCCCCAAAAAAGTTCTAGCAAAACTTCAAACGGCCCAGAATGCGGCAGCCCGCATTCTTACAGGTACCCATCGTCGCTGCTCCGCCAAACCATCTTTGAAGGCCCTTCACTGGCTCCCCATCCAAGAGAGAATTCAATTCAAGGCTCTTTGCACGACCCACAAGATTATGCACGGCAAGGCCCCCCCATACTCCAAAATCTCATTTCACCCCACACCACCTCTAGAACTCTCCGCTCCTCCAACTGTAACCTAGCCTCAATCCCCAGGATCAGAAAAGCCCGCTCAGGCGGCCGACTGTTCTCCCTCAACGCTGCCAAACTTTGGAACTCGCTCCCCCCTAACCTCAGAGCCCAACCTAACCTTTTTTCATTTCGTAGAGCACTCAAAACATGGCTGTTCCCATAAAAACACCTCTCACTAGGTTTTTGTCTGTCAGCGCTGGGACGCCTATGGGCAGCCATGCGCTCTACAAATCTGTAAAATAAAAAATAAATAAAACTTTTTAGAAAGGAAAAAAGTGGCGCAAACATTTTGTCATGTTTCAAGTTAGGCTTCTGTGCTTGGGCTAATAAATGAATGCGTCAAAAATGACAGGCAAGGGATGCAGCTTGCTTTTATATGTGGTATTATCAAAAATGATTGGCTTTAATAAAAATAATTATTTAATTATGAAAAATAATTATTAAAAATAAGTGCTACAAAATTCGTTTTTTACTATTCATGAAGCTTAATGCTCATACTGTGACCTCCTAGCATTATAATTTAATTTAAGTTGTGCTATCCTGCATAATGAGGACATTACCATATGGAATTTTTACTTAGCGCAGCAGGCGTTAAAAACTCATTTTTCTAAGGATTTACATGGGATATGTCTAATGTCCAATATCTGCAATTTGTAAAGAACATTCTGAGGATGATTAATATGTAACACAATTATAGGATATTTATTTTTAAGTGCCCCTAATATCAAAGTTGAATTTGGGTAAAATAGACCATTTAAAACAGCATTCTTGCCATTTTTAATAGCTTTAAAGTGCTTTAGGCTTCAGTAAATGCATACATTTAGGTACAATACAAATTTGCAGGTTGTCCCCATTTGGGTTTACTTTTAAATGGCCCAGTGAGATCCAATTAAGGGTGCTGAAATGAGTACCATTGCAACAAGCATTTGTTCTAAAAACTGGTATGTGTGTTATTAGGTTTTGTGAATTATTCACAGTAAATGTAGTTTAATAATCTGGGAATAGAGATAATTTTTTTAGCGCCTAAAAAGGAGAAATTATTTTTCAAAATAGAGTGAATTATTGCAGGTTAAGAGGAATAAGGAAGGCCTTCTGTCTTTGTCAGCCTCACAGTGAGCAGAAGCTGGGGGCTGGGAAAGCTGCAGAGGCTCAAGTTGTGCTGAGATGCTATCTTTAGTTTCCCTGTAAACAATGGAAGAGGCTGTCATGTTGACATTTGTGACCTTTTAAATTAGGGCCTTGTCTCTGTGGAATGCAGAATAACTTTGCTAAACGGGCCTCTAAAAGGTGGGGTTTCTGGTTTCTCCATAAGAACATCAGTAAAATTAAAGAACTTAATTCCAAAGGGAAAATATAAAAAAGGGTTTCTTTGAAAGTCCCAACATCATGCTAAATGCTCTGCAGAACTGATACATTTGTATCTCTGCTCTAAAAAAATAATGTCTGCTAGTTGCTTTTATTTGACAGAAAATGAAGGACTGCATTAAGTCTTAGACAGAAAATAAGACGAAGTCTTTTATTGAAATTTTGAAGGCTACATGCCTAAGTGAAAAAGAATTGTGGCGCAAAGATAACATGGAGTGTCAGTGAAAGAATTTTACTTTTGGAAAGTTAAAATGGCTTAATGTTGCAAGCTGACTGACAAGATGGTAACAGTTAATAATGGAAATTTATTTTTGTGTCTGTAATGTGTATCATGTTTTGTCTTCTGATTACAAGTTATAAAGGATATTTGTTTGTTATGAGAAATGTCTCTCTTTTGTGTGTTGTGTATTTTTTTTTTTGCTTCTGCCTACAGATCATTCATGGATTGTTCTGGGTGATTTTAAGGAAGTCAAGACATGTGAGTTTGGTTGGTTGAAAGGAGATGTGTTTTTGCGTAACTCCTTTGGAAAGAAATGTTCATGTTTTTGTTTTTATGTTTGTGTATTTGGTCCTATCATGAATTGTTCTTGCTGGTCCTGTATGTTAGAAAGTTGTATTTGACAGCAGATATCCACTAACTGGTGATCTATTGTCAAAAGGAGGGTAAGGATTACAAACCTGACAAATTAAGCAGGCTCGAATTTCACAGTAACATAAAGTACATGACATGGTGTTGTGTGTCACCGCTCATTCACATATGTTATTGTTTTGTCTATGCTTTTTGTGCTTGATATACAGCAAGTATATCTGTCATTCACATATGTTATTGTTTTGTCTATGCTTTTTGTGCTTGATATACAGCAAGTATATCTGATGGCTTGATGTTTTGTGCGTTTTTTTAGTACAAGTTTACCTGTGTTGTGAAGGGATATACATGACGATGCATATCGCTCCACAACAGTTGGGTTGATTTGCTAAATTCCACAGATATGATATTTTCATTTTCTGAACACGACACAGACAACACTTCACCAGTGTATGTCAAATTTGGCTATAAATAGTATTTAAGAAAAATAAAAAAGATATACAGAATCAAAGTGTGTCACAGTCACTTACTGCCCCTTCCCTTAAAGGAACAGGCAGCCCTACATTTATGTATCCTGATTGGACGTAAGGATAAAATTATAGATCTGTGACTCTTGTACATGGTGACCTAATTTGTATATTACATTACTCAGTTTTGTTCTGCTTCCTAAGTAGTGTATGGCTTTGTACCATAAAGGAAACCAGGTTTAATTTTTTTCCCTGAAGAAGGAACTGGAACATTAGCTAAAGATTACCGTATATGGTGTAGCGGCCAGCGGTAGAGTTTAAATTTGTGTATTATTTTGACCTTGTGTGTATCACTCATACTCTTGGTATTGTGTCACATGCTTGACAATCACCCAAGTAATTTCTTGTTCTTCCTATAGATTTTTCTTTTGTCGCTTTTCCCCTGACCGATGTCGCATTGTACCTAGTTATTGGGGATTTTAGCTGTGTCCTAGTTCCATTTCTCTTTTCCATATTTCTTTTCACCAGTCAGCTTTTATTATTGTTAGTGTATTGTTTAGGTTCACACTTCAAGACTGCAGTAATGTACCAGAAACCCCCATATTATGTATAATTCCCTTTTGTATGACCAGACTGGTTTTTAAGAATTTTCTTTAGACTTAATCATGTCGCTATCTACCCTATTGTGTCACATGCTTGACAATCACCCAAGTAATTTCTTGTTCTTCCTATAGATTTTTCTTTTGTCGCTTTTCCCCTGACCGATGTCGCATTTTACCTAGTTATTGGGGATTTTTGCTGTGTCGTAGATCCATTTCTCTTTTCTGTATTTCTTTTCACCAGTCAGCTTTTATTATTGTTAGTGTATTGTTCAGGTTCACACTTCCAGACTGCAGTAATGTACCAGAAACCCCCATATTATGTATAATTCCCTTTTGTATGACCAGACTGGTTTTTAAGAATTTTCTTTAGACTTAATCATGTCGCTATCTACCCTTAGATGATGGAGGATATGCTCTCACACGGAAACCCAATTGAAAAGCCTAGAGGCACTGTTTTGCCTACTGCCTTTTTATTTGTATTGCTTTTTGAAAATGACAGTGTATTCTAGACCAGAATTGTCCCATGGTGTGTGGCCACTCCTTTGAAGATCGCAGGCCACCTGTTTGTAGTCCCCTTGTTATACAATGAACTGTTTAAAGCATCACACTTGCTCCATCAGACGGCATTGGACATCACAGAACTGGAATTTCAGTGCAAAAGAGCGCCTGTCATGTGCTGGTAACCTCTGACAGTGTGCAGTCGCTTGAGCCCCTTGGCCTGAGTTTTGGCCACACGCACCCCCCTTTTCTTTTGCTCCAACGGAAGTGCAGTGCACCGGCGGATCCAAGATTGGCAAAAGGCACTACATTCTGGTGCCCATGAAAGAGCAGCCTGAGCGTCCTCTAATACTGAATGATAAGTGTTGGAGGCTGAGAATGTTCCCGGGTCTGCACGAGATGATCTGTGCCCATGACCAATGAAGAGCACAATATCTGTAGTGTCTGCCGCAGAGGAGAGATACTGGTGCACTGCATTGAGACATTGAGACTTTTAAGTGAGCTATGATTGTTTGCCAGGAGGGCACTCCAATGGATACTGAGAAGCACCATTTACATGAAAGGCCTGAATGAAGAGGCCCATGCGAAAGAAAACAACAAAAGAAGATTGATGGACAATAGAAGCCTACCAGAGAGGCTTTTGAACGGACTCTGGGCATAGTTGGTTTCACAAGAGGTTTCCGTGTGATTGTATAGACTAGGTGTTAGGAGACTGATTGTTATTGTTTTGCTGACATTATTTTAAAGTAGTATTCTGTTTAGTAAAAGCAGAATAAAGTCCATTTTCTGTGGAAAAGTATCCCCTTTTTCACCTCAGAGCTTTGATGAGGATCACCACTGTTTCACTTGAACATAGAATAAGTTACTGAAATGCATAGGAGCCATAAAACGTTACTAGATAATTTTAGGATTTGCTTTCTGCTTAGGGTTGTGAAAAATTATAATTTTGTTTGTAATAGAGGTCATTACTTTCTCCTGTTGTCTATATGTTCTTAATAACGTGTTTTCTAGTGTTTTTTTAAACATGACGTCATTTATGGGTGGGATTGTTTTTTCTACTAAATTGACTTCTGCACCCACTTCCCAACCTATGTCTTTTCCTACTACTGCTTCTTTGCATTCTTTTCACCCTTTTCCTGAACATGAGCAGGTTAGAAGATCAGAATTCGTAAACAATTCTTTTGTACGGCTTCTGCATCAACAACAGTTAGTAGTGAACATCACTAATTGTTGGGTGTGTGGTCTTATGCCACATACTACAGATAGAGGTATTCCCTATTTGGTCCTGCCATATGTGGCCTTTGTGCTACTACGTGTGTAAGGAGTCCTGTCCCGAGAGAGTTGCTAAGTAATAGGATTATGCTCCAGCAACATCTTGATGATCTGATGAATATAGACCTGGATTCAGATTGACGTGAGTTTAGGTTATTGCCTATGTAAGGGCAAAAGGAGGGTCTGAGGTTCCGTGAATTCTGAACCTGGGTCATAAAGGTCGTGGTTCTGTTACGATTTTGGTAACAGCGAACCGTAAACAGTGAGTTCAGCAAGTATGAGTGTTTTTGTTATGTTACACACATGGATTCACTATGTATTTGGAGATTTGATTCTGAACCATGGGTTCCATTTTGTGCATGGCAGCCATTTTGTGGTTGCCCTCACATAGGCGGATGACTTTAGCTGACTCCTGGATGACCTTAGTGAACTGACCCTGTTGCCTGAAGCTGACCTTGTTAGACCAGTTCCTTGCCCAGTAGCTGATCAAGATTCAGGATCAGAGCACAGGAGATTGTAAAGTTTGGTATGCACATACACACCCATTATCCTACTTCTCATCTGTTTCTGTTCCTTCTTTTATGGCTTGTTTACGATATGGGTTGTGGTCTTTTATTATGGGGTTGTCCGGTTGTGTAAGAAGGAATGTTGGGCTTTTTGTATGCTTGCAAAAGCTAGGACTGCCCCTTACTTTTATGCTGAGTTTTGTAACCCTAAGCATATAAAAGGCCTCTGTTCTCTGTATTCCTCAGACTGCCTCATTCAGTTGCTAAGGCTTCTGGGCGACGTAGCCTCACTTATAATAAAGATGTCTTTCCATATTTCAGCTTCTGTGCCAAGTTCTTTATTCTATTAGTGAGACCCCTGAGAATGAAGATTTCAGTTCTTCAGTGTTTACTTTTATATGCATGTTATGCTGCTCGTAGTCTTTTGAAAGTGTATGTGCACATTATGTCACTTGTAGCCTTGTAAAATTGTGTGAGCATATTGTTCCACTGCTAAACCTATAGGCTGCAATGTTGTTAAGAAGCGAATACTGTATAATGCTGTTCTCTGACCTATGATGCTTAGCAGTTTTTCTTTCCTCCCAACTATGTAACTGTCATATATTCCGCAGACCACTTGCAACTCATGCAGTTATCCAACATACCTGGCCCAATTTATCATACTCCACTTCACCTTTCCAATGTCCACTCCTTCCCAATCACCTCATATCTGATGACCCATATATAGCTGGCCACCAGATGCTGAAAATATCTTTACCTTCTTGTATACAGTCTTTATAATTAATGTTACTGTAATTAAACCATATAGTCGAGCATCCACAGAATAGAGTTAAATATAGAGTGCCTCCAAAAGCATACATTCACCTGTCTGTATATAAAATGCTACAAAAATAAATATAAAATCATACATCTAATGCATCCAATCCAGAAACCCTGTTGCCTTAAAAATATTAGAATATTAACTTGAGGTTGTTATTGTTAAGATCATATACACAATTATGGACATTTGCCATCTGTCTTTCAAATGTATTTATTTTTAAACTTCAAAAAAACAAATTTTCAAATACACAAACCTCATTCTTTTCATCGTGGTCTTCAAAACAGAATTCCATACTGCTGCACCAGTTTCTCTAGACACCAGTCATAACCCTCTACCACTCACCCAGCCCTCTGCTTACCTAACCTCTCATAACAATTCACATTGCACTGATAGTTCTTCTCACTAGTTGATTGTACAATTTCCAATATGTCTACCTAAAAAAGAGAAAATCGTGGGAAATTCCTATGAGGTCCACATGATTGTATGCACTATATACTAGAAATCTTTATAGTACTTCTACTACTGCTGTTAAGAGCAATCTCCCATGTTCCTATTGTATAATACACAAATCAAAATTAGTTTCTGAAACCACTCCCCACAAATGCATGACGAAACAACTCCCCACAAGTGCATGACCAAAATGCAGATAATTTTCTCTCTCACTCACAAACACCATTACTACCCGCTCAAACCTGCCACCCCTACCCAATATACTGTATGGAGTACAAATGTAATCACATCTTCATTGCGCAACATTTTTAACCAAACTCTCCAATTATGTGCCATGTCTTTGTGTCGTCATTTCCCTTCCGTGCATGTGACCACTTCACCTACTCCAAGCAGCACCTTGCATAAATGTCATAGATGTCTCCCAGGGGTAAATCGCTCACAAGATTGTACACTTGCTCTTCAATTGAAAATGAAGCTCCTGCGAACCTGCTCTCTACCATCACTCTTCAAATAAACAACGTCTCATTAACAGTGGACTATGCCTACCCCACAGTTCAGTGCGTACAACTTACAACAAAATAAAATCATCATACAAAAAAGAATTGCATGTCTCATCAGTCTCATTCCAATCACTCTATAGCGCATAAATATCCAGCTGAATACGCGATTACATTTTGGCAATTAGTGGAAAATGCTACATCCATCCCAGCCCTCCTATTAGCCAAAAACCTGGGTGTAATATTCTGACCAAAACATGGTTCCCCAAAGTTTTCACACCCTTTGTAGTCCTCATACTACCTATGTGCCTCCTTTAAAACAACCTGGAATTTGTTGAGAACGTTACTGCATATAGAATAAAGATTCTGACATCAAATGGTTGTATATTTCTAGAAGATTTATACCCGCACTGGATTGACAATTTAGACTAAAGAGTCAAGATGGTTACTTCATTCTTCGAAGATAACCATCATCATCAGTATTACTAGAAGCTAAACCACAGCAATGTGGCTATACCTGACCTAATCGGAACTAATCCACTAGCTCTTCAACGTTGATGAGCCCACAGCCGTTGACCTGTGTGACACCTTCCACATTGACTTAGTCATAACTCCAAAACATGACTTCTCAAAAAATAAGCAGCCAAAATCACACTCAACTTGGTCCAGGGATATC
Source organism: Lissotriton vulgaris (assembly GCF_964263255.1). Classification (NCBI taxonomy): domain Eukaryota; kingdom Metazoa; phylum Chordata; class Amphibia; order Caudata; family Salamandridae; genus Lissotriton; species Lissotriton vulgaris. The sequence goes on from NC_141691.1 coordinate 800,434,268, forward strand.
ATGCGTACACTCTGATGGCAAACCAGAATATTGCGATCACTCCTTATCCCCACTGGCTCAAAATCAAAACACCTCATTAGCACAAGGCAAAACTCCACACCACTTCACCTTTTGAGACTTCTTGGCATTCTATACTGTCCCCATACTCGTTAGATTATGCCTTGAACCACTATGTGACCTAGGGCCAGATGTACTAACGTTTTTTGCGGGCGCAAATGGAAATTAGACCTGTTTGCGACCGCAAAAAGCGTGTGGCCCATGTAGTAATCCTATTTTGTGAGTTGCAAATCAATTTGCGACTCGCAAATTAGGATTAGCGACTCGCTATTAGGAAGGGGCTTTCCAAGGGCGGCCCTTCCTAATAGCGACTCCTAAACCTATTTATGACTGTTTTGCAAACCCAATTGCGGTCGCGAAACTGTCGCAGTTTACCACCCTTCAGAGAAAGGTGGTAAGCCACTCACTAACTGGAAGGGGTCCCCAGGAGAACCCTTCCCCTTTATGGGTGACCCTAAACATATTTTATAAATGCATCCTGTTTTCCTTTAAGGAAAACGGGCTGCAGTTAAAAACAAGCATTTACAATGCAACGGTTTCGCCTTTTCAAATGTTAGTTGAAACAACACGGACAGAGGGCGGCAGAGGCGCAGAGGAAGGCAGATAGACACACGGACAAAGACACAGACCGGTGAACACAGACATGGATGTGCATACAAGCTAACTCGCATGCACACAGACACGAAGAAAACTGACATGCACATGCATACGCACCACCACCAGCAAACAGCCATGAACTTCCAGACAGAGAGACGGAAATACTCACTCAATGACGGACAAACAAAGCCGAAGAGATTGACCGGTAGACACAGACAAAGTAACATGAACATGCAGACAGGCTGACGGACACCGAAGAAAGAGACAGACTGACACAGACAGATGGACATTCACACAGACGGGCACAGACCGACAAACTGACATGGACCCGGTATTCTTTCTCTCTTTGTCAGCTTCTATTTTTGGTTAGTGCCTCGTTTCAAAGTGCTTATTTCTCCACCAGCTACTATAACTTAATATAACTTGTGTGGCTGTTCATCCTACTTAAGAAACTTTAACAAGTGTGCCGCTATTGATTCGGAGGCGATATCGGGGTGGAGCGTGATGGACCACCACAAGGCATTATAGGTATCGCGAGGGAGTGACATATCACACAAAGGTGTGTTGTAGGAGAAATTTAGGAACTGAGGGAAACAGAATGTCAGAGGGTGGGCAAGGGGATGTGTTTAAAGAGTACAATCGCTTCCAATGGCGCGGTGAATGTGGTGGCTTCGGGGAGCAGTTTGTACACACCTCCTGGATGTGCATCATTTACTCACCTTATTCAGACACCCCCCTGCCCTCCAGGGGCGGGGTCGCCGCTCCATGCATGGAGAGCTGAGCTCGGCCGCCGCTCTCTCCCTCAGCGCCGGGGATCCGGGAGCTGAGTGCGGAGGGGCTTCCAGGGCGCGGAAGTGACGACACGCGACACCGCCATGTCTGTGAGGGGCGAGCAGGCCCGCTAGTCTGTCTTCGATGCTGACGGCAGCAGGTACCGTTATCTGCCAGTCTTTCTTCCCTACTATGAAGCTGGAGTTTTTCAAAGCGCAGGCAGGTACCCGCCCTTCAGACAGCTCCAAGGGACTTGATGCACGTGTGTTTACACTGCGCCTGGCTGCCTTTAAACCTCTGATGGAATTGAATAAACAAGTCAGGTCCCGGGCCGGCAGCCAATCACAGCGCGGCCCGGGGAATGACGTCACAGGGGTGTCCCGGGCCGGCAGTAGGCAGCCAATCACAGCGCGGCCCGGGACACACGGCAACGAGGGGGGCGGGACTTAAAAAAACACTGAGAAACGCCCCCGAATCGCGTTCCGACGGGGAAATAGTGACTGACGGCCAATTTCTTCCAATGGCTAGCCTCCATTTATGGAGCTAGCCAATGAAAGAAGGGGCGGGTTCAAGTCCCCCAAGTGTAAACAAAAGTTTTCGCCTGGGCGTAGCACTTCGTGCTACGGCCAGGTCGAAACCTAAAAACTAACACTGTTTATGTGCTGCGTGGGCCCCAGGGGGGCCGAGGTGAAAATGCCTCAAAGGCCTGAGCAACACCTGGCCCCCAGGGAGGCCGATTTTTGCAAAGAATCACCCCCTCCCCGCCACCCTCAGCCTGATTGCTTTGCTGGGCAGGGGGTGAAGGAGAGGCCACAGCGGATAATCACTGCACAGTGAAGCTGCATTCATTTCTCTGTCTCTGTCTCCGTGCCCTCTGTGGGCCGTTTTTTCCCCCCCTTTCCTAATCCACAGTGATCACGGAGACAGAGACAGAGAAATTAATGCAGCTTCACTGTGCGGCTGGGAAAGGGGAGAAAAAAAACGGCCCACATAGGGCACGAAGATACTGGCCCTTCGGCCGATGCCCGAATACCCGCATTGCCAATCCGCAATTTAAGTTAATGTAAGTGCGACCTGATGAGCACAAATCATTTTCTTAATCTCTTCTTCCTAACCCTACTTACCAATGTTGGCTAGTTGTAACACAACCATGAATCCCTATGAAATCTCCCAACCGTACCGTTACCTGAGGTATGGTAAAGAGAAGTGATAGAACAAGACATCTCATTGTGTGTGAAATAGTTTCCACAGGACCAGACTTGAAGTGGGGACCACTGTTGCTAAAGAAGCATTTAGGGAGACCTTCTCCAATTATCCCTTTACTGAAGAATTCCAAGACATGGAATTCGGAGGCTTTCTGACATATAAGGTTTGCTGTGAGCCACCTGCCACTGCTCAGCTAAAATGTACCTCAACTGTAAACTCCTAACACTATCTCCTGCGAATTGTCAAAACATGAGGCCAAGTCAAGCGTGATACATTCAATCAATCTTGCTTTTTAGCCACCAGCAAGTAGCATGCTGGGTTTTGTAGTTTGCTTTTAACATTGTAGAGGTTCAATTCTCATCACATGCAAAGTGCTAATAGCTAATAAAACAAAAATATTAGAAGGCATAACATGTCAAGGGGCCACGTTGCAGGGTTAAAGGCACTCATACCCAGGTTATGTGTTTCCCACTGTCTCATATTAAAACGAAATCCATAATGCCTGCACTGCAAAGCCTCAGGAATATTAATGACCAACATATGTGTACCATGTGGTCTCCTGCAATCCCCTTGCCATCCTGGCTTCCTTTCCAGCATTGGAGTGGCTCTAATTACCTCCTGACCAGGGCACTGACTAGGGCCTTCCCTGAGCTGGGATCTGTGTTTCCGACTTACCTGCATGGTAGGTTTCCTGCTGCCTCCTGAATAAGGTTGTATGTGTTCTTGCCTGCACTGTAGGGTCTCCCATTACTGACTGACCAGACCAAGGACCCCACTTCAGTTAAAATAATAGGGTCTGGTACCAAGGGTCCAAAATTGCATCTGCTCTGCAGTATCTTCTATTACTCGCTCCACCTGAATCATCACTGTAGATCTTACAGTACAGAAGGCACGACAACAGGAAGGAGGGGTTAAAGAAGGCAACAAAGCATGTTGTGCCTTCAGTAAGACTGAATAAAGAAAATTGTGGTCACAATCTAAATAACACGCACAGTGTAACAACCGAAGTAAAGGGGACAGTCACCATGGGAGGTGACAAATGAAGAGGAGGCGGTACTAAGGGGGGACTAGCAAGCCTATTTACGAATCAGAAGCCAGCACTTAGGACAGCAAATGACACAAGCCAATGGCAATTATGGGCGGAGTGGGCGGGGCTTCTATTCGCTACTCAACTACAAGTCTCGCAGAGCAGCACATGCGCGCTGGCTCTAGGCCCGACCTAAAAAGAAAATTAAAAAAAATTCAAAGCATGGTAGTGTTGTCATGAGGCAGGAGTCACAGACTCAATCTCATTGAAGCCACGTCTAATTACACAAACGCTTTTCCTTTCAGTAGCCTTCTGATCTGTTCAGGTCCAGTTGAATACCATAACGCTAAGAGTAGTGACTGGGGGATATGGCATCAGCTAGCTAGCTCTTATCTGATTGGAATCTAAAATGTCCACAAACGTTCTTCATCATACAGTCTGCGGTATAAACAAGCACTGCAAAGATTCTGAAAGCGACGTAGTGCACTCCAAAACTCCTAAATAGAACAGCAAAGTAGCACTATGGGGTCTTCTAAAGTTTCTTCACCGCAACTACATTATGAATTGTCTTTTTGCTTCCTGACCAATGCTTGTGCCAGCTGAATTGCTCAAATCTGCTAGTGATCCTAGGCCCACCTTATTGCCTCTGCTGGGGCTCCTTCTACCTCCTGTCCAAGTATCATACTCACATAAACTACACAGTACAAACTTAGTATCTACTAGAGCTCAATTCATAAAGCAGTTATCTGTGAGTAGGTGTGATCCAACCGATCACACAGAACCAGCTCACCAACAAAAGAATTGCATGTTCTAACAAAAAAATTGCATGTTCTAACAAAAAACATCAAAGAACTACTACCAGGCTTGGAATAGCCACCTAAGTGATGCCGGTAGCCTTTATTTGGAACATGCACATTCCAAATTATATCATATTGATACCAAACAACCCATACGCGATTTCTACGAGTTCTTGCCCAGGGATCAAGCCCCGTTTATAAACAGTAAAAGATCAGGGCCAAGGAATTACTACATCTACCGCAATTCACTAACTAGGACTGACTTTTTCACTTATTCTATAGAGTCTCCCCTACAGCACTGTCTTTAGTTTCTAACCTCATCAGTAACTTGCAATCTCAAACTGAGTGAGAAAAAGTATTTTTTTCACTCAAGGCTGTCAGCATTAGAGCTCTTTGAACGTTAACCAGAGAACTTCTGAGCCTCCCTGTCTGCTAAAAAACTCAAAACTCACTTTTCAAGGAGGCCTAATGCACACAACTACACCATACCAGCACCATCTTCTCTGTTTTGTGTTAAATATTAAGGTTGAAATCCACTGTCACAGGTTGATGAAGGACGCTGAAGATTGCCACTGAACTGATAGTCGCCCACGATCTTGTTGATTAACAAAACATCCAAATTCACCTCCGTAATATGCCTTTGGCAGTCAGCATGAGAAACTGGTTGCTAAGTGACATACTAGCACAAAACAACACAGTTAATTATAAAAAATAAAACCAACATTTACTGGCAGCTCTAGACTCATACTCTTGTTTCCAGTTGCCCTTAGTAGTGTGAGAGGTCTCTTCGCAAGTCTAACATAACAATGGTATACAAGCCACACTTCACACAGCCATACCACAGTCTAACCTCTCATCCTGCTTGGTACCTCATACATTGATTTATTGAACTGTTACACTCATCCTGTTCTACCACGATCACAGAACCTTAAGTCTGTCTGAGCGTCCCCATTGTGATTTGTCACCCTGCACGACCCGCACCATTTTACCCCACACAGTAGCAGACCACTTCGCCGTGAACAGCCATGCTGCCTTACCCTGTCTGCCTCTACCCTACCATCTATCACACTTCTGGTCATTCAATTTAGCCACTGACTTTTCGACCAGCCCCTCCACCCCAATCTCCATTCAACATCACATCTACTGTTTCCAGTATAAAATAGCATCCATTGTCCAGTTAGACATCAAATATTTGACCTAATTGCCTTATGCAGGGGTCTCCAACATTTTCTATAACAAGAGCTACTTATATTCTGGGCACTGGAGGACGGGCTAACAAGATAGCCGCACTGTAGTGAGGCTCCGTCAGCCCTGGAGATACTATCCAAAAAATCATCCTGAACCCGTGAGGGACTCTCGCTGTACTCTGCCCCACAACGTGGTGGAGGGTAGGTGGGAGCGGTGTCACCCTTCAGTAACGATCCGGAGACAGCGGCGGACTACCTGGGCGCCCTGTAAATTTGTGGCCTGTGCTGAGCAGCGCTGCTGGCCGAGCCGAGAGCAGGGAGAGTCCGCCGACGACTACGGAGATCGAGGGGCCGCACAAGTGGACTTGTTGTGGCGACCCCAGCACATACCTGCAGGCGACCGAGAGAGGTGACGGAACCACTATGGGGATCGCGCGACTGAGGGCAGTTGCTGCGTGCAGCTCGGTGGAGCCCTTCTGAGAGGCACGGCCAGAGCCCCGGACCCGCTACGATAACTACGCCATCCTGATAAGCCCTGGCTTGCATCTTATCCCCGAAGTTTACAAGGGAGCCAGGTATTGTGTGAACCCGGTGGGACAGGGGGACACATAGGTGCTCCGCTGACCTGCAAGCAAACAAAAGCACGGGGAGCCGCACAAGCCTGGAAGTGAGCTGAATTCACGCCAGGCCAGGGATCACAGCCTATCGCCCTACAGTGACGAATGCTCTGGTGGATCGCACCAGTGCCCCTAACGGCGGTCTGCTAGGGCGGGAGGACGTTCTGAGTGCCCCGTGGGGCTGAAGACTGCGGAGATACACGGCGATGACGACCTGCAAGGGGGTAGCACCCATCCCGCGTCGCAAAGCTGTGAGCCGGCGGCCCAACATCACGGCTCACCTGGTGCATGCAGTGAGCCTCACCCGAACAGTGCTCCCCCGGGTGGACCCGCCTTCCCGGGTGGGGTGTCCCGGAGCGCTTTGTGGATGGTGAGGAGCACAGCCCAGCACCAGATTCAGACCCCATCTCGCTCTGCGCTCCACCTGCCTGGCAGGTATTGCAACTCTATTCGCAACTAGCGGCGATGCCTCATCTTTCATTGTTTATGTTGTGCGCGCGGAAGGCTGCCTGCTCTTGAAGCCGCCCCTACGGCTCCCCTAATGAGCCGTTGAAAGGGGCCGTTGCTCGGGAGCCCGTGGCTAGGCCGGAGGAGGGGGGTGGGGGGTGCGCGCGAGGCGCGGGCAGATTGGACGGCAGCGGTGCCCTCGACTGCTGCCCCCTCCCTCCATCATTCATTTCATAAATTAGCGGCACGAGTCGAGCGAGCGCGAGCCCACCAATCACCACAAAGAGCGGCGCTGGCCGGCCTTTAAAAAAAAGAAGAAACAAGTCAGGTCCAGGGCCGGCAGCCAATCACAGCGCGGCCCGGAAAATGACGTCACGGAGGTGTCCCGGGCCGGCAGCCAATCACAGCGCGGCCCGGGACAAAGGGGCGGGACTTTAAAAAAGCCCGAGAAACGCCCCCGAATCGTGTTTTCCCGAGAAAGCGTGATTGACAGCCTCTGTCTCCCAATGGCTAGCGTCCATTTATGGAGCTAGCCAATGGGAAACAGAGGCGGTCCGAACATCCTTACTGTTAACAAAAGTTTTCGATCTGGGCGGGGCACTGCGTGCCCTCGCCAGGTCGAAACCTAAAAAACTACTTTAATAAAAACCAGTTCCAGACATGGTCACCATCCCTGGGGTTGCAAGCCATTCCCAATGCGGTCGCAAATTGCGACAGCCTCATTAATATAGCAGAAGAAGGGTTGGAGCAAAGTACCTGCACCTGTCGTAGTCAGTGACTCCTAAGTAATGTGATGGTGCTTGAGAAACCTAGGAACACAACCCTATAAGTTCCTTTCAAGGACAAAAGTCCTAAACACAACAACATACACTTTGGAATCAGCACCCATCAACAAAGTACTTCTTGTTAATTACAAATAATGTCCTTTGAAACAATAAGAAACATCCGTATCAAATGAACAGGACCGAGCTGGGTAAACGTATATTTTTAATCCTTTATTTTGTTTCCACTGTAGACAAATGATCCAATTCACAATGGATTTTCTTTTTTTCTTTTCTAGCCAACGCGTTTCGTCTCTTTTACTGAGACTTCTTCAGGGCTAAGAAAACATATGAAAAAATATTTTATAAAAAACACTCATATACAATTACATAGTATTTACAAGACAAAATGACAAACATCTATATACAAGAGATTTATATTAAAAAGGCGAAGAAACTATCCAAGTTAGATACAATTATAAGGTGGGCTTTTTACTGCTTTACTGCTTGTTTTTTGATCAAAGATGGAGAGAAACTTCATACGTACAGCTTTAGGACATGGAAAATTTTCTGCACAAAATTACCATGTCATTTCATATATTAACCACAAATCGTTGGTTCCTCTTTACACAAATTCAAATATTGTACCAATCATTTGAACTGATCTATTGATCACAAAAATGAGTTCATACATACATCTTATCCTTTAGATCTTTTGAAAAATATCTATGAACATCAGAGTAAAGAATACATTTGATTATAAAAACCCATCATGTCCAGTTATAGATGAATCACTTGCTAAAATCATACCTCAAACACCTGTCTTTATGGTAAGTGGTATGGGCTGGCGAATTCTTAATATTCACGAGAAACTTGTAGGATCTAGAGGGTACATATTAGTTATATTTTAGACAATCCGCTCGTGAGATGTATTGCAATAAAGAGATCAACACTAACAGTCCATCAACTGGCCATATAACAAGAAGAAACAGTCTTCAATGAAACTGCAATTTTTATATCAACAACTTCATAAGTGCCAGTTATTCTAATCCTATCAGAAATCTGCTTATAAAATGTTTTGAGATTGTAAAAACCAAAAGAATAAAAGTACATCAACTAGCCCCTAGCTCAAAAGCAAAGTGTACTATTAGACTGCAAGGCTGTGTCAATAAAACCATGATTGACAATTGGATACATGGTTATCAGTGACTATAGGTAACTTGCATTACAATTGATCAACCACAATATCCTGGAAAAACAATTTAACATATGAAATAATTTAATAGCATTACTGGTTGTTTCATGACATTGCCAAATATTTATGTTTGCTTTGTTCTTTAATAACATAAAATTGGAATTCACTTTTGCAGTACTTTTTCTATTTATATTGAAATTGTTTTTTCAGGATATTGTGGTTGATCAATTGTAATGCAAGTTACCTATAGTCACTGATAACCATGTATCCAATTGTCAATCATGGTATTATTGACACAGCCTTGCAGTCTAATAGTACACTTTGCTTTTGAGCTAGGGGCTAGTTGATGTACTTTTATTCTTTTGATTTTTACAATCTCAAAACATTTTATAAGCAGATTTCTGATAGGATTAGAATAACTGGCACTTATGAAGTTGTTGATATAAAAATTGCAGTTTCATTGAAGACTGTTTCTTCTTGTTATATGGCCAGTTGATGGACTGTTAGTGTTGATCTCTTTATTGCAATACATCTCACGAGCGGATTGTCTAAAATATAACTAATATGTACCCTCTAGATCCTACAAGTTTCTCGTGAATATTAAGAATTCGCCAGCCCATACCACTTACCATAAAGACAGGTGTTTGAGGTATGATTTTAGCAAGTGATTTATCTATAACTGGACATGATGGGTTTTTATAATCAAATGTATTCTTTACTCTGATGTTCATAGATATTTTTCAAAAGATCTAAAGGATAAGATGTATGTATGAACTCATTTTTGTGATCAATAGATCAGTTCAAATGATTGGTACAATATTTGAATTTGTGTAAAGAGGAACCAACGATTTGTGGTTAATATATGAAATGACATGGTAATTTTGTGCAGAAAATTTTCCATGTCCTAAAGCTGTACGTATGAAGTTTCTCCCCATCTTTGATCAAAAAACAAGCAGTAAAGCAGTAAAAAGCCCACCTTATAATTGTATCTAACTTGGATAGTTTCTTCGCCTTTTTAATATAAATCTCTTGTATATAGATGTTTGTCATTGTGTCTTGTAAATACTATGTAATTGTATATGAGTGTTTTTTATAAAATATTTTTTCATATGTTTTCTTAGCCCTGAAGAAGTCTCAGTAAAAGAGACGAAACGCGTTGGCTAGAAAAGAAAAAAAGAAAATCCATTGTGAATTGGATCATTTGTCTACAGTGGAAACAAAATAAAGGATTGAAAATATACGTTTACCCAGCTCGGTCCTGTTCATTTGATACGGATGTTTCTTATTGTTTCAAAGGACATTATTTGTAATTAACAAGAAGTACTTTGTTGATGGGTGCTGATTCCAAAGCCTCATTAATATGCATGCAATTTGCGACCCCATTGGGAATAGCAAACATTGTCTCAGACACTGTTGTGCATCCTAATTTGAGAGACATAAATGCAATGCAATTTGCGAGTTGCAAATTGGTGGGTCGTACATCTAGCCCCTAATGAATTCTTTGGGAGTAACTTGTCATCAGTATGCAGATATTGCCCAATTTATGTATAAATTCCGCAGTCAGTGAATCGCATCTTACACTGCCAAAATGCATGCAGTATTAGGGGACACATGGGGCACTTTAATTAACCAATAGAAAACAGTTATATCGCTGGCTTCAGAAATAAACTTTCCTCTAAAAGGTGGAACATTGGGTAAGGTTTGAATTACTTACTCAAGACCATTATCAGTGCCATTTCGTTAGAAGCCTGCACTGAATATGGATACACAAATCAAACTGATGGTAAAAATCATCCACAACCACCTGAGGATACTGTTGCCCATTAAGCCTATTGTCAAAATAGTTGACCTCAAACAGGCTATTAATGCATTTGTCATCTACTGAGTACATTATTGAAACCTGTTACTAATTCATCTCTCAACAATTTGGCTACCAACTCTCAAGACTGGATACATACACAGACCAGAAAGCAGGAACTACAAGACAGTACTGCAGTGCTAAAGACACACCAATGGTTATAAATGTATGCTTGATTAACTTACTTTAAAAGCAGCCTGCATTGCCTATTAAGCAATTAGATTTGAACCCCACACCCTCCCCAAAATATCCATCCCTAGAGGGCAGAAACAATCTGTAAATCAGTTCTATGCCCAGAGTTCCCCACGCCCCTGTATTTTCATGAAAATATCTATGATTCTCTGGGCATGCACAGATAATTTGGAACATCATCTGAACCATAGTCAGACTTGTACCAGCTTTCTCTTGTAAAAAAGGTCTTCAGCTAACTAATTAATGGAGCCCCTGCACATCGCCTAAACCACCAACCACTCTTATTTGCACTCCTAGCCTCAAGTCTGCTATAGTGAACAGTGATTCCCTTCATTGATCATAATTCTCTTGTTTGTACTATAAATCTACCCTAAATTGCTTTATTTCTCCACTTGACAGCATCCCATACCTCCTAGACACGAAAAGTATGTTTATTCTTCCTTTTTTGATCGTAGTGCCAGCTCCTTCCCCCTTTGCTCAGTATCCTCATTTGATACTCCATATCTCTTTCCTTGTCTGAACTCTTTAATTACAGTGTCTGGTATGCTCTAGATCGTTGACTGGTTGTGAACATGAGTCTACTAATTTTAGATGTTTATACTGTATGGCCATGTGATGAACATGATGCAGTGTAAATTGCTCCCACTGGAATGAGAAAAACATTAAGGTAAAACTGTGTGTGTGTGTGTGTGTGTGTGTCTGTCTGTCTGTCTGTCAGTCAGACATGCGGAACTGAAGAAGTGTTAACACGATAGATGGTCTCAGCTTGGATTAGTCTGCATTATTGAATATGATTGCTCTGAGGGGGTCATTCGGGACAGTTTGATCTCTCGCCTATCCCTCTTCTTCGTCTTGAGTTGACCCCCACAGCCCACTTCGACCCATTTGCTAGCTTCACTGTTCACTATCTGACCTCTAAGACTCATTTGTCCATGAGGATCTCTTCAATTCACCAATATGTTATGCGAAGGTACAGCCCTGGGAGATGCCCTAACTATTTCCCTGCCGCTTGACCTGGTCGAGGCCGGCATGTCAGATTGTAGCCTGTGCCTCGAACTCATACTCGCCACCTTGGCCACACCCTTCAGAGGCGCTCCTCTAGCTGGTATATTGAATTCATAAGAATTCTCTCTTATCACTATGTGGCCCCATAACTCGAGTTATTCACTCTACCTATGCCACTAGCTGAGATTAGATTTGACATGGACCCAAAGCCCTCAAGCTCAATCTCTCCTAATCTGGAGCCGTCCGGCTAGAACTCTTTCATAATGAAATATCCCCCTAACCTATCAAAAAACGCTGCAAAAAGCTTTAAACATAGACTACTTAAATTCCACCCTGAAACCCTTATCTCAGATCCCTTATTCTCCATTAAAAAAGGTGCTATTATAAGTGATCCCATCTTTTATACAAAACGGCATGCTCAATAGAGGAAGGCCCTACAAACGCTGCTCCAGATCTCCACTTCCATGAAGACTCCACATGGTCTTAGAGTGACGGTGGCTCCCTCCGCGATATATAGAGCTGATGCCACCATCTCCCTTTACAAAAATGGGTCTATTCTTATCCAAGCCTCAGACCGCAACCAAGCCATGTTTGACAATATTTTCCCCATCATTAAGAACACAATGTCTAGCATTAAATCATCCCCCTCCTTAGTAGCAACCAGTTCCTCAGAGGTCCCCCAGACTCCTCAAAGTTTATCATCTCTCATCCTCAACTCCTCATTTGACCCTACCTTGGCCCATGGTGGCTCCCTCTTAGGAACCACAACACATTATAGCAACTCTCCCTCAATTACAGTTGGAATGAGTCCCTCCAGTAATCCACCATTCTAGTATGCATGACCGCCTCTCCTCTAGAATAGCCAGCTCTGACTTGACATGCTCCATAAACCACACCATCTTCCAAGATATTCCCTTGACCTCCGAGCCAGTACGGTAGATATTATGGGTGTACCAAAGACTCTCCACATATCAAAATCAGAAACACCCCCAGAGTCTGATCATCTGAACTGGGCTAACAACATGTCTCATAGAACCCCAATACAGCCTCTTGGCCAAAGGTTGCACCTATCATTCTCCAATTTATTCCAACAATCCTTCCCTAACTCACCCACCCATCCTAGCCCCCAGTCCCAAGGCCCTGAACCCCACCCTCCTTGCAGCCACAGGCTCTTCCAGGTTTTTCTATCCGATCCTTCAATATTTCTCCACCTTTGCAGAGTCCCGTGCTCCTAGCCTCAAAAACTCACTCCCACACCCCATTGGAAGATTGGCTAGATGAGATTACACTTTGCCTCCAACAACTTAAGGCAGAGGTTCGAAGTCTTTTACATATCACCTCAGAGTCATCCGCTAATCTGAAGCTAAGCGAGTCCTCAAAGAATAACCGCCTCAACCTTGTGCCCCCATACCTCTTACCACTACACTGAACACTAATCCAAAACTTAAATGCCTGCTTCTCAGCTGCAGATCAGCAGTAAGACACGCTGCTGACATTGCAGCCCTCATCCTTGTGATAGAGCGCGCAGGACACCCGATCCTTATTCACCAAAATATATACGCTAATTGGGCCCATCAATAAATTTTCGAGAATCAGGTAACCTTCACAGCGCTATCAGTAATTCGGGGTTCTGACTTTCTATATATTTCATGTGTACCTGACTTACCAATCCTCGAGAACAGGTACCTATGACCACAATGGATCAGGAGCTAAATTTAAGCTTTAGGCAGATAACACTAATACCACATACATTTATAATTTGTGTATTACCTTGTAATACCACAAACACAGGAAGTTTTAAAAGTTTTATCTAAATCATACAAGGTTTTCATATGCCATGAGAATGAAATTTACACAAATGAGAACGTCTATAACCAAGATTAAAACCACAATATAGCTATGAATCAGAGTGAGAATCATTAATATTTAGAAGGATACTATTAAGAGGAACATGCTATTTCATCACTAAAGGATAGGTAAGAACAATGGAACATACTACTAATAGCTAATTGGAATAGACTGAAAGGTTTTGTGCTTCAGAATAAGTGCAACTTCTATAGGAAGGGTAACAGTGGAACATACTAAATATGCAAACAATTCAGCATTTGAGTAAGGGTAGGGGAGAGATAAGGAACATGCTAAAGAATATTTTCGTCAGAGCTTTAAAAGTCAGAGATAAATCACAGGCAAGATTGCTTTATTTGGAAAATAGGAGAGAAAGATTTAGAATGACGAACACCCACATATAATTTATATTTACCTAGGACAGAATGAGGACTAACCCTGGCCACGGGTCAGTTGGGAAAGGCGGGAAAGGACCCTCAAGGACTTGGAATGCCAGTAGGCGAGCAGGTACAGCTCATGGACAGTCAGGATAGGATCACCCCAGAAATGGATCAGGACTGGGCTCCCGGAAGGGTACGACCAACACCTGCAGCTTCGGATGCAACGCCTGCGCTACGCCCTCTCTGCAAGGAATCTGCCAATAACCCCGATTGGGTTCTCGAATCTCCCAGCAAAGTGCTTCGCCAGCACTTAAAAGTTCCTTCCCCCAGACTAAGTTTGTGGAAATTACGGACAGAGTGCTCCGCAGCTCTCTGTATCAATCACCTATAGAGTTCGTAGGGTCAGTGACAGGTCGGCTATTCGGACAAGTCGGACAATTTCTCTAGCTAAAACTAGACTAGTTATACTGTTTTCGGGTCAGTGGACCACCCACAAATGTTGCAAATGAAAGGATCCCCAACTTTGGATTGGACAAGAGAGGTGGTTAGGTCATTGTCAACACCTAGAATTTGGAGTTCTCATAATTAATATGTAATATTTTGAACCCACTGAGTTGGGAAAGGTCTATAGCCAAGTGACAAGCAATGATTAGATAATTTAGTTTATGGTTTTTTGAAAATGAAAACCTGAAATGAACGGTATATTAAGTCCACCTGTGTACAGAAACTAATAAGCATAAATTATTTCTGATAAAGCTTTATTGTTTATTGTTATTGATTATTTTTTCTTTGTTTTCTACTGTTTTTTATATAGTTTTTATAAGTGATTATGTGTTTTAATTTATATAGTATTGAATTAAAAATACAAAAGGGAAAATACAAAATCAATAGACATGAAACGTATATACAGTGATGAAGGCAAAGCGGTAGACACCACTACGCGCATTTCGGCTCTTGAGCCTTCTTCAGGTACAAGTCGAAGTCTTCTCCTGGAGCAGAGGTCGCTTTCCCAGGAGCATCTGAGCTTCGGCAGCCAGCTGGCTTAGTTCCACTCCTGCACAATTCGTTTTCTCCCTCATCACGTGGTTAGGGTGACATGGGCTTCAAATATGGAGTGGTGCACAGCTCACAGGCCCCCAAAGTGTGTTACATGAAAAGTAAGCGAAAACAATTTAGAAACACAGAAAAAATGAATACACTGTATACCATGATTAGATGCACTACATCCCTTACTTTATAATATCTATAGCATTAGGAGTTAAGCAGATATAAACAGCTGAGCCAGAGCAGCGGTGGCAAGCAGAGAGCATGTTAAAAACAAAGCGGCCATATTAGCAATACTGCGCATGAGCAAAAAATCCCTCCAGAACTACGAGTGCGTCACATCACATGGGTATGACCGACGCATGCGCAGACTGAAATCCCGCATAGCAGCGACCTTGTCAGTTGCAAGCATAGTTAGGATTAATAAACACATAGGCAAGCGTCTCTGGGACACCCACGTGTAGTGTAAAAGTGCAAAATTAATAACGGAAACAGGTTGATTACTATATTAATGTTTATGCGAGGGGTTTGAATTCAAGCAAGTCGCGTAACGTGCGAATCCTTGCTCCATCCATCCCCTCTTTGATGATATTTACTATCATCACTATTAATGGAACCAGATGCCAACTTTCTCTTTCATATCTCATCCATCTCAATCTCAACAAACTTGTTGTTGAGCCTTTTTCCTGCATCCTTATTAGGATGGAAATTCTTTGCTTTCTTATAAATTTAGTTTTTCAGCTCTTCTAATTAGAGTTCATCAACATTCCTTTTCACTCCTCTTTTATTCACAGCATACTTCTTTTTGAATTACTGGCATTTGCAACAAATTATTATTATTAGCGCAATTAAACTAATCCCTGCTATTGGCATCAGTATTTTACTCACAAGACTTTTACCTATGTTAGAAAACCAACTACCTACAGAGGAGAGACCATCAGTTAGTCTCTTCCAGGCACTGTCAACCTCCAGTGGTTTGAGTTCTTTTTCCAAATTAGTTATGTTTCTCACATATTTCTTAATTTCAACACTTTTATCTGGAATGTAAGTGCAACAATGTTGCGCTTTCAACATTCTACATACTCCGCCCTCTTTTGCCAATAAGGTATCAAGAGCAAGTCTATTTTGTAAAACCATTGATCTGATCGCAACCAGTTCAGTATTGACCAGCAGGAAACCAGCAGCAGTGTCAGTAGATAACCGATCCACCACTGTAGACAATTTGCAAATTCGGTGTGTTTAGAACCACTCCCACTCCAGGTATCAATGCACTGAATATATCACCTATAATTTCACCTACACTTTCTCTTCTACTACTACCCATTATGTTTCCTTCCGTAAGGAACTAAAAACATTTCTTTTCAAGCAGGCTTTCCCTGTGTAAACCCCTTCCCAGGCTCTACCACCGGATCTTATTTTATTTTGTCTCTGTAGTCAATACCCTCCACTAGCGCCAAGAAACCGTTCGGTGCACGCTGCGCTTTATAAATGTTTTAAATTAGAAATTAGAAATTACTACTCACTAAACCATTAGTATTTTCATTGCTTCCAGCGGCGTCATTCACATAGTATATTTTCGGGAAGACAATGCTAAAATAGCAGCTTCCATACCAGTGATCAGGCAATTTGAAATAAGCCTTGTTTCCACATATATAATAAATTCCGGGAAACACAGGTTCTGACCCATTTTTGAAACCCCAACCTCCAATTACCTTATAATTGTGTTCGCATTCACTGGAACCGATGAATACATTGTTATAATAACTAGTCTTTTCTCCATGAAGACAAAGTTTCCCCTTTCTTTCGAAATCCAGCAACAGTGCAGCGTTCTCTTCACCCTTTGAGGTGCCTTCCATGTTTTCTGCCCATTTAGGAGTTTTATGTCTTTTGTCATTGGCCTTTCTTTGGAAACTTTCCCTTCTCTTTTCTGCCATATTTAAAAACATTTTCTCTTGTTCATGTAATGAACAGGTCAAGTTATTTCTGTGTGCTTCACCTAAGTCTATATCACCTATAGTCAGAAAGTATTCTCCCATATAACAAGTCACATCGCTCTTGGTATGTACAATGTTCAGGTTTCCCCGAATAGGAACTTCAGAAAATATTACGTCAGAGTTAGAATAGTAATACTGTAAAGTTCCTCTATAGAAGAGGCTCGCTAAAATGCTACAGGAAATTCCATAGGTTAGGGGTAAATGATGATAGGTCACACCTTTAGCTACTGAAGTGGGTAGCTTCATGCAGACATAACAGTCTTCTATTTCCATAGCTTCTACATAGTGAACTAAAAGATTTGCAAATACATTTAAATGCGTCCTGTTTCTGATTCTGGGATAATGTAGTCCTCCCTCATCGGATGCATCTATGTCCCTTTTTGTCTGTTTAAGGCTAGAGGTTTTCTCACGTCTTTCTACACTTTGTGGTGTTTCTTCTGTCGGCAAAACATCTGAGTCTTTCGTCACTACTTTAGTAGGGTACAGGTTAGAATCTTTGCTTATCATGAAAGGTATTAAGACTGTTAGTCCTATCCATATTATCAGTACTATTGCTACACTACATAAGCATATTTTACAGCATGTTTTACAGCAATTCTGTCTAGGTCTTCCATTCACATTTGAATCAGACATTTTTGGCTTAGAAGAGGTTTTTCAACCCCTCTTTGTAACTTTACACAGGTGGCTTACGCAGGTTACATTTTTCAGGTGGGGTCTTCTTCGGAACCCTGATCATCAATCGATTCTTCGTCACTCTCGTCACTAATCTCGAGGTCTTCAAATTCCTCTAGTACTAGGTAAGTCCATTCAGGACTCCGATATTTTTCGTTTTGTCTTTTTATTCTGTCACTTCTTCTTTTAGGCTTGGCTCCAGCCCTTTCCTTTTCACTGGCAGACCTCTTTATGTCTTCTAGCTTTTCCTCCACAGTTTTCAACCTCAGTTTCAGTCTTTTTATGAATCTTGGTTCATTTTTCTTCTTTTTAAGTCTTTTAACTGGCACTGTAATTTGACTCTCTTCACGAGCTCGTTTGTTTTCATTTAGTTGTGGCACAGCTATTTCAACGCTTCCGTCTTCTCTTCCTGTCTGACTAGTCCCAGGTCTTACTACAGTTTCTTCTGCCTGGTTGCTAAACTGGCCTGGTTCAGGTGTATGCTGATTTTGACTTTCGTTTGTTTCAAGTTCTGGTTCATGAACACGTTCGTCTATTTCTATCTGATCCTGTTCATGCACTTCGAACCCTTGATCTTCTTCCGCACTAATTTCTAACTGTCCCTTTTCTGTTTCTGGAGTTGTAGGAGGTGTGTTGATGACCTGTCCTGTCCCTATCTGACCTCCTTCTTCATCAAATCTGTCATGGATTTCGATAATCTGATTTTCTCTTCCTAGTCCTGTCTCGTCCTCACTATCCCACTCTCTATCTAAGTAGGTGTATCTTCTGGTTCTTATTGGATCAAGAGCCAGATCATCTGCAGGGTACCTTTCGTCTTGGCTGGTGCTTGGTTGTTCGTCCTCAGCTACTTCAGGACCATCGTCTGGAGACCCTTCAGCTGCACAACTTTCAGCCTCAGCCGCTTCTCTTTCAGTCACTTTCTTTGTATGGCTTGCATGGATCCACTTTGGCACACCCGCACACTTTACTGCTGTTGTAGTGATGAGAATCACTTGCCTCGGTTTTCCCTACTTCGGTCCTAGGCAACTCTTTCAGGTGTGTTTCTTAAGCACAACCCAGTCTCCTGGTTTCAAATTAGTGGCTGGAGTTGTGGGCCTGACGACGGTGTCTTCCCCAATCTGGTGAGAGATAGAACGCACTTGGTCACCCAGCTGCTTGCAGTATTCTAGTACCAAATCATCAGAAATACTTAGCAGTTTGTGTCCTGGTACCCATGCTTGCCGCATCACTCTTCCCATCAGTATCTCATGGGGACTCAGGCCTGTTTTTCGGTCTGGAATGCTTCTCAGTCCCATCAGGACAAGGGGCAAAGCATCTATCCAATTCAATCCAGAAGAGTTACACATCTTTCCCAGTCTCGACTTTATAGTGCCATTCAGCTGTTCTACTACTCCAGAAGCCTCTGGATGATATGCACAGTGCAGTTTTTGGGTAATCTTAAATGCCTCGAAAAGCTGAGTTATTACGTCATTGGCAAAATGCCCACCTCTGTCTGATTCAACCGTGACTGGAAAACCGTACCTAGGTATCAGTTCTCTTAGTAACAACTTGGCTACAGTAATGGCATCATTCTTCTTGGCTGGGTAAGCTTCTACCCATTTTGAAAATAGGCAGACTATGACAAGAACATACCTATGTCCTTTGCAAATGGATAACTGAATAAAGTCAACCTGTAGTCTGATAAAAGGGCCTTCTGCTTTTCCAATTGTACTGGGCAACACCACTGTTTTCTTTCCAGGATTAAACTGCTGACAAGTTAAGCACCTCTGGCAAAGGGCCTCTGCAATGTTCCTGAACTTTGAATTGTACCATGTTTGTTTAAAAACACGAACCATTGCATCTCTCCCTATGTGTGAATCTCCATGTATCAGTCTTGCCATAGAAGCAACCATACTGTCTGGTAACACAGGCATACCATCCCTATAGACAAAAATACCATCTCTATCCCTTGGTTGGCAATCATCTTTCTCCCATCTTGCTTTTTCTTCTGGTTCTGCTGCCTGTTGCATCCCTTTCAGTTCCTCCCAAGTTGATACATCCTCAAACACCACAAGTTGGCAGCTGTTTCCGACTCCCCCCAATGTGATGTTCAATGACATTTTGTTTCGGGCGCAATATTGGGCTATTTGGTCAGCATAACGGTTACCAGCTGTCACATTGTCGTTGCCAGATTTGTGAGCAGCACACTTGACCACTGCCAATTCTTTTGGTAACTGGATTGCTTCCAGTAAGTTCTGTACCACTTTTCCATTTCTGATAGGGGTCCCTGAGGAAGTCATGAATTCTCTTTGCAGGCACAATTGGCCGAAGTCATGCACAACCCCGTAACCATATTGACTGTCAGTATATATGGTTACTCTCTTATTTTTCCCATTTTTACAAGCTCTTGTTAATGCAACCAATTCGGCTACTTGTGCAGATTTTACTCCAAAAAGGTAGGATGCTTCTATTGTTTTTGCTAGGGTGACCACAGCATAGGCAGCACCTAGGCCTCCATCCTCATGTCTCAAACATGAGCCATCCACAAACAATTCAATGTCTTCTATGGGCAAAGCTGTTTCCTTGATATCTGGGCGTGGTTTTGTGCTATATTCAGTGAGATCAATGCAATTATGCTCAACCTCCTTCCTGACTTCTGCAGCCAGTGTATTTGGCAATAGAGTTGCTGGATTCAGTATATTACATCTAGTGATAGTCACATTGGCAGCACCCACTAAAATCCTCTCATACTTAGTCAGCCGACTAGGTGTGAGGTACTGAGTCTTGGTCCGGGTCAAAAGGATTACAACTGCATGTGGAACATACACAGTTACTGGATGTCCCATGACAATGGACTCACTTTGTTCAAGACTCGTGCAAGTTGCAGCTACTGCTTTCAGACATCCAGGCAATCCAGCAGCCACTGGATCTAGGGTGGCAGAGAAATATGCCACCGGTCGTCTAGTTAGAACGATGAATTTGAGTCAGGACTGAGAGTGCACAATTGTCTCGTGTGTCACAAAACAAGGCAAAATCTTTTGAATAGTCAGGCATTCCTAATGCAGGAGCTGAGCACAGACAGTTTCGTAATTTTATCCAGGATGTCATGCTTTCATCATCCCATTCATCTTGATCTTTTGCTCCTTTCTTGGTCATTTTTATCAATGGTGTAGCCAAGACTGCAAATCCCACAATCCACTGCCTACAGTATCCTACCACTCCCAGGAACATTCTGATGTCTTTTTGAGTACGGGGTAATTCCATGTCTCGAATTATCCTAATCCTTTCTGAAGTAACCTTCCGGATAACTTTTTCTATCTGGTGCCCCAGATATTTCACTGAATTCTTGCAGAACTGTAATTTGTCTGGCGATACCGGTGAAAACTATCAAATCCAAACGCCCACATGACGCCCAGCGTTGGTTCACCGAACAACTCAAGGCAGACAAGCTATCTCTTAGACGCGCTGAGCGCCGTTGGAGACGAAACTATGACCCCTCATCTAAAATCATTTTCACTGATCTATTAAAATCATATAAAAAATCAATTATCTCGGCCAAATCTGCTTACTATTCTCATAAAATCCTCAGTTCTGCATCAAAAACCAAAGAGATCTTCTCTATTGTTGCCGAATCCTCCCCTGGAGTTCCAACTTTTGGCCCTCGGTCCCGCCCCCTGCCCCGTCAATACTGTGAAAAGCCTTGGCGTCATCATCTCCTGTGATCTTTCGATGCGTCCCCAAATAAATGCGGTTACCTCGGCCTGCTTCTATCATCTCCGTAGAATTGGGAAAATCCGAAGGTATCTATCCTCGGAGGCTCTCATTCTAGTCATTATGGCCCTGGTCACCTCACGTATCGATTATGCCAACTGTCTATACGTGGGGATACCTGCATACCACCTTCACCGGCTCCAGCTGGTACAAAACCAGGCGGCCAGACTGGTCTTCCAACAGCCGAAATACCAACATGTCACACCTTTGTTGGAATGACTTCACTGGCTCCCGGTAGCGTACCGCTGTATTTTCAAAATGGGTTGCACCGTCTTTAAATCTCTATCCACTCCTGCTCCTGCTTTTATCTGTCTCAGTCTTCACCCCCACGTCCCGTCACAACACCTTAGGTCCTCTGCCCAAAACCTCTTGATCACTCCCAGGTTTAAACGTAAGAAACACGGTGGTGCTTGTTTTTCTTTTCTTGACCCTTCTACTTGGAACTCTCTTCCCCTTCCCATTCGCCTTGCTCCAGACTATATCACTTTCCGTAAACTTCTGAAGACTCACCTGTTTCGTCTTGCTTACGGCTAGCCTATTACACCTCCAGAGTCCCCCCCACTTGTCTTGAGCGCCATGAAACCAATTGGTGTACGTGCGCGGTAACAAGCATTTTTAACATAACATAACATAACCTTATGCCCTCCATTACCTAGATGATTCAACAATGCAATGGTATCAGTAACACAGTCATTCCGACTTTTAGACGCCACCAGGAGGTCGTCTATGTACTGGACCAAAACTGATTCTCCAGGTAAGACTAAGGATTCAAGGCACCTTTTTAGAATCTGATTGAAAATAGAAGGACTCTCTGTGTACCCTTGAGGGACACGATTCCAGACATAGACATGACTGTCGAATTCAAATGAGAAAAGAAATTTGCTGTCTGGATGCAATGGGATAGAAAAGAATGCATGACACAAGTCAATGACGGTAAACCATCCAGCATTCCATGGAATTTGGTACAAAATCACTGCAGGGTTTGGCACAATAGGACAGCAAGGGACAACGATCTTGTTTACCTTGCGCAGGTCCTGCACTACCCTGTACTTTCCACTAGGCTTTTTGATTCCAATTATGGGCGAATTACAAGGACTGCTCATTACTTCCTGTATTATGTTTGCTTCTAGCAATCTTTTTATTTCGAGGGCAACTCCGGCTTTCACTTCTGCATTCATTTTATACTGCTTGGTATTTGGGTAAACTGCATTTGGTTTTATGGCTATTTGAATTGGGTCTATATTTGCCATTAGTCCTACATCCCTTCCAGTGAAATCCCTCACTTCCGGTATCACTGTCTGTTGGAGCTCTTCAGGTAAGTCTTGCATTGTCAATTTCTTAATTTCTGAGTCAGGCCTTAGCAACATTAATTTGTACAATCCGTCTTCATCTGGAGTCTGGATTTCAACGCCTTTTGGTGTGCAAAAGATGGTGCAGTTTATTTTGCACAGCAAATCACGTTCCAATAAGTTCACAGGGCTAGAATCACAGACAACAAATCTTTGCATTTCTTTAAAATTTCCTATTGAGATCTCCATTGGTTCAGTTACAGGGGTACTAATTATCTGGTTTGACACACCCACTACTTGGATTGCTTCTCCCGAGAGGGGTAGGTTAGGAACGTCTGCTGTTCTCACAGTAGAACGGGTAGCACCAGTGTCCAACAGAAAGGTGACGTCATTTCCTTCAACCTTTCCTTCAATGTATGGCCCTGACTGGTCTACCGGCAAGGAGGCGCCAAGTACGCACTCCTCGTCCTCCCCCCTCAGGCCCCGTCAGTAAGGTTCATCACAGAGGAATGTATCATTCAACAGGAATTGCGAGGTTGCTGCATTTCAATCCTCTCTTCCTTCCCACACCTCAACTGTCTCATTCTGCTGATTTTTGTTCTTATAATTAGGCCTAGGCGCACGAGGCAACTGACTCTATTTTACCTGTTGCTGGGTCTTTCGGGGCCCCTCTTTCTGCACCTGTGGATTTAAATCATTATTTGGGACATTACCAGTCTGTAAATTCGGACATTCGTCTCTCCAGTGCCCTATCTGACCGCACCCGTGGCAGGGAAACTTCTTCATGGCTTCTTCGCGACTCATTTTAACTCTGGGTTTCCCTCCTCCCCCAGTACTTGTATTCGGGGTGTTATTATTTATTTTACTTAACTGTTTTTCTTGCTGTTCCGCCAATTTCACTTGAGCCCACATACCCTTTTCCTTTAGGGCCTTCCGTTTGTTTTCCATCTCGTCCTCACAGTATTTGGCATACTTCAGGACCTCATCTACAGGTTTACCCTGCCAACAGATCTTGTTATCTCTAATCCACTGGGAGATCTCAGGTCTCAATCCCAACACGAATCGATAAATGAAATGGGTCATATCCTTCATTTCAATATTATGGATTCCACTGTAGGTTTTGAATACATGCAGCAATCGCTCATAATAGGAGTGCACAGTTTCGTCACGATTCTGGGTAGTTCTATCTATGCGGGTCCAATCAGTTTCCTTTGCTGGCACCTTCCCCTTCAAATATTGTATTACCTTATCGTACTGCCTCATTACATTCGGGGAGGGAGCTCCTGTTCTTGAGTCTCGTTCATACTCCTCACTGGGCCAATCAACTGCAATTTTACATTCTGTCCATAAATCTACAGGAACTACAATGTCGAAGAACCCATCTAGGTCCTTCAGGAGGCACTTTTGGACTTTGACAAATCTCTCGACCTGCCTATACCACAGTACCGGTTTCTCTCGTAGTTTTGGGAAGTCATTTGTAAAGGACACAATATCCTGTTGGGACCATGGTACATGTACATATTTTTCCCCTGGCACTTCTCTCATGGGATACAAGGTTTCTGGCTTATCAACTTCCTTTAGGACATATTCAGAAGTGTTCGGTCTGGCCTTACTGTCTTCCTTTTTCTTTGCCCATCTGGCTTTCCATTTTTCTAAGTCTCCCCATTTCTGCAACAGGTTTAACAATTCCCTTATCTGCACCTTTTTTCCGGACACATTCATGTTTTCTAAGTCTTTGTCTGAAAACTCTGCTCTATAAGGTTTTTGTAATACTTTGGATTTGCTCACATCTATTCCCATATTAGCTGCCGTGTCCATTAGTTTCTCATGGAACACTCTGGTGTTTCGGGTAAGACTTTTGCATATGAACAGCAACTCTTCCTCGCTAAGAGTTTTCAGTCTGTCTAATCCCACGTTTCCAGCCATTAGTTCTTCCATCTCTATTCTTAGCTTGTAAATATCTAATGGTTTTGGCTGGGGAGTTGTTTTTTCTAATTCTTTGGTCCATCTATCTATTTCTTCCGGAGTCACTACTGTGGCACTTCGAGTACCTGAAGCTGTGTCTATTAGGACTTCCCTTGCACTAGTCTGTGTTCTCGTTCGAGGTACACTACTCTCTGGTTCCCTTATGGGCAGATCCAACAGGGAGACCACAGATTCGCATTCACTTGTCTGATCGTCAACTATGAGAGGCTCCTTTCTGGGTTGTGCTACCACTGGTGTAATAACTGGAGTTTTTGGACTAGCCTGTCTATCCCCATAAAGAGGAACAACGGGACCAATAGTTACTGGAATTGTCAAAGCTTCAGGAATGGGATTCAACAATGATATTTTCTGAATTAGTTCATTCCGTTGTTTAATTAAGGCTTCCCTTTCTTGTTCCTGTAAAACCTTTTCAATCGGTGTTTCATGTATTACCTGTGGAACTAAAGGAAGATACAGACTTGGGGCAGTTGGGACTCTCGTTCCTGGTCTTTCATCACCAAAGGGCCTATAGTTCGGGAAGGTTGTATCAGGCCTACAAAATCCCTCTTTACCTGCTACATCTATTTCACTGGCCCTTCTTTCTCTAGGGTGTCGGAAAAACTGGTTTTTCAAACTCAGGGACCTAGATTCCTCATCATATGGCGGTGGATTTTTCATTAATAATTCCTCCAGGTATTCATCTTCCGAATCACCTGTAGACCTTAGGTGTCGGGTTTTCTCTGTGCTTTTCCCTCCCTCGGGTTCATTTATACCAAACATTGGAAATAGTCCCTCAACCATCATATTCTGTCTCCACTGTTTCATCTTTTTCTCTTTGGCATCTCGTTGTAATTTCGGGTACCATTTGCTCACTCCCTTATCCATTCTGGGTCTGTCTCGCTCTAAGGCCTCAATCTCCCATTCTTCTAAAGCCTCATACTGAGTCAACCTTGTTCTGGGATGTAAGTCATTCATTCGGGTCCTCAAATTAAACAAAATACTACTATTAAAGGTACCATCTAGGGGAAATGCTAGGATTCCATTGTCTTGGGTATACTTTACCCAGTTCTCCAACCATACGCAGGTGTGATAACCTTTGTCAAACAACATGAATGATGCGGGAGTATTAGGTGGTGGAATGATTACACCTTCTCTAGTTCTAATGGGCTTGTCTTTCTTGAAATAATTTTTGATTTTGTCAGCAAAGGACATTTTTCTCTTGCTTCCGTACATATTATAAGGTCTACCTCTTAGCATCTGATCCTTGCCAAAGCCTAAAAGTTGTGGATCAGGTAAGAAATCGGGATACCACATAGACTGTGTAACTGAAAGTTCCGTGGTCAGCTACAACCTCTTTGTTTACAAATCCTCCTCCAATACCAGCGCGTCTCTCAACAGATGCAACAACCAATCAACCCTGTGATTGCAAATAATTTCGACCAATGGGTGCGCGGCCTTTTTCGCGAGACGCGGTCTCACGCTTCGGCACTCACCCCTCCTTTACAATACCAGCTTCGTTACACGCCCGCTGTTTCAACCAATACCAGCGCGGCACGGAGTGACGTCAGCGCAGCTTCGCGACCGACTCCCTCCTTCACAAGGTAACGGAAACTTTGAATTTTCCTTAAAGTGCAAGTGCTCAATTTAGTTAACAACGTATAACATTCGCCACTGTGCTCGAGTGTCTAAAAAGAAAAAAAGTTTCACTGCAAGTAAACCTCTTCTGTCTACTTTTCATACACTACGGATAGACCCTTCTGCCTACCCTTACACACAAGCATTAAATAACCTGTTACTTCTTTGACTCATCCACTCTTTCCGGGATATATACTAAGTCTAAAGTTTCACCAAGGCACTCCTTTGCTATCATTCAAGCTCCGATGAACCTACTACTCCTTCCTCGTGTGACCCTTACTAGGAAATATCACAACTAAAGTTTCATTAGCGGACTCGTTGCTATCATTTATTCAACTATTTACTCAGAAAATCCTAATTAGCGCTTCCGGTTCTACCTAACCATGCACTAATCTTCCTCGCAGCCAGTGACCTCACAGCTAAGTGGATTCTGCTCACCACCCGCTATACTATTCCACTGGGATTCCAGACAACATAGAACAATCACTAACAATTTGTTAATCACATGCAATAATATAGCAGCATTTCACAGAATAATACTATTATAACATTTCAAAACCAATAGTATTTAGATCTATCGATAACTGAAAGAAAGGATTTTTATTTTTAGCAGCACATTTTATTTTCACGGTTTCATCAGCAAATATCTTATCTACCTATCTTACTAGTCCTAACCATCATTCTGCTACCAGAAAATTACTGATAGTGCACGCAGGACACCCGATCCTTATTCACCAAAATATATACGCTAATTGGGCCCATCAATACATTTTCGTGAATCAGGTAACCTTCACAGCGCTATCAGTAATTCGGGGTTCTGACTTTCTATATATTTCATGTTTACCTGACTTACCAATCCTCAAGAACAGGTACCTATGACCACAATGGATCAGGAGCTAAATTTAAGCTTTAGGCAGATAACACTAATACCACATACATTTATAATTTGTGTATAACCTTGTAATAACCACAAACACAGGAAGTTTTAAAAGTTTTATCTAAATCATAAAAGGTTTTCATATGCCATGAGAATGAAATTTACACAAATGAGAACGTCTATAACCAAGATTAAAATCACAATATAGCTATGAACCAGAGTGAGAATCATTAATATTTAGAAGGATACTATTGAGAGGAACATGCTATTTCATCACTAAAGGATAGGTAAGAACAAGGGTACATACTACTGATAGCTAATTGGAATAAACTGAAAGGTTTTGTGCTTCAGAATAAGTGCAACTTCTATAGGAAGGGTAACAGTGGAACATACTAAATATGCAAACAATTCAGCATTGAGTAAGGGTAGGGGAGAGATAAGGAACATGCTAAAGAATATTTTCGTCAGAGTTTTAAAAGTCAGAGATAAATCACAGGCAAGATTGCTTTATTTGGAAAATAGGAGAGAAAGATTTAGAATGACGAACACCCACATATAATTTATATTTACCTAGGACAGAATGAGGACTAACCCTGGCCACGGGTCAGTTGGGAAAGGCGGGAAAGGACCCTCAAGGACTTGGAATGCCAGTAGGCGAGCAGGTACAGCTCATGGACAGTCAGGATAGGATCACCCCAGAATTGGATCAGGACTGGGCTCCCGGAAGGGTACGACCAACACCTGCAGCTTCGGATGCAACGCCTGCGCTACGCCCTCTCTGCAAGGAATCTGCCAATAACCCTGATTGGGTTCTCGAATCTCCCAGCAAAGTGCTTCGTCAGCATTTAAAAGTTCCTTCCCCCCCCGGGCTAAGTATGTGGAAATTATGGACAGCGTGCTCCGCAGCTCTCTGTATCAATCACCTATAGAGTTCGTAGGGTCAGTGACAGGTCGGCTATTCGGACAAGTCGGACAATTTCTCTAGCTAAAACTAGACTAGTTATACTGTTTTCGGGTCAGTGGACCACCCACAAATGTTGCAAATGAAAGGATCCCCAACTTTGGATTGGACAAGAGAGGTGGTTAGGTCATTGTCACCACCTAGAATTTGGAGTTCTCATAATTAATGTGTAATATTTTGAACCCACCCCTTACATTCCAATTCCCATGGCATAAGAGTGCCGAAACAATAGGGCACACAAACATTATCATAAAATGTAACATTTCAGGTACAAGTCGAAGTCTTCTCCTGGAGCAGAGGTTGCTTTCCCAGGAGCATCTGAGCTTCGGCAGCCAGCTGGCTTAGTTCCACTCCTGCGCAATTCGTTTTCTCCCTCATCACGTGGTTAGGGTGACATGGGCTTCAAAGATGGAGTGGCGCACAGCTCACAGGCCCCCAAAGTGTGTTACATGAAAAGTAAGCGAAAACAATTTAGAAACACAGAAAAAATGAATACACTGTATACCATGATTAGCTGCACTACATCCCTTACTTTATAATATCTATAGCATTAGGAGTTAAGCAGAAATAAACAGCTGAACCAGAGCAGCGGTGGCAAGCAGAGAGCATGTTAAAAACAAAGCGGCCATATTAGCAATACTGCGCATGAGCGAAAAATCCCTCCAGAACTACGAGTGCATCACATCACATGGGTATGACCGACGCATGCGTAGACTGAAATCCCGCATAGCAGCGACCATGTCAGTTGCAAGCGTAGTTAGGATTAATAAACACATAGGCAAGCGTCTCTGGGACACCCACGTTTAGTGTAAAAGTGCAACATTAATAACGGAAACAGGTTGATTACTATATTAATGTTTATGCGAGGGGTTTGAATTCAAGCAAGTCGCGTAACGTGCGAATCCTTGCTCCATCACTTGCACATGACCTTGACCTTGTAATGTTGACTGAAACCTGGCCAAATGACTCATCAGCAAGCATCCTGGACATACTAGTGCCTCCTAACTACGACATCATTAGGTTAGACAGATCTAGCGGACAAGGTGGCGGCATTGCTTGGATGTAGCGTAGCAGTCTATTAGTCAAACAATCACAATCGGCTCTCCTGCTGTCTTGCAAATACTTGTGCATTGAGGTGGCTTGTAGCAATATTAATCCATGCAAAGTGAAAACGTTCTACCACCCTCCACGAGACAATCTTCCCTTCATAGAACAGATCATGGATATCATCTCATCTAACGCAGATCTAAATTGCACTCAGTTCTTCTTGTGAGATTTCAACCTCCACTGGAATGGCATGAATGATGTGACTGTCAATAGCATTAAAACATTTCTGGTAGACCTTAACCAATACAAATTTGTGACAGCCCTACTCACATTAAAGGAGCTACCTTAGATCATGTCATCGGTAAGCTCAACTCCATTCACCTTGAATCTATTGTCCCGTGTGACTGGACTGACCACTACTGCATCACCTTCCTCATCTCAGATTCTGTGAGAGGTAACAGAGTCCAGCCTAAGTACATCAGGCACTGGAAAAGATGTCTAAGAAACATCAACTTGCGTGATCTGACTGCTCTCTGTGATAACACCCTGCCCCCTCTGGATATGTCCAACATTCATGACCTTACGGACCACTATAATATTTCCATAACAAGTGTTCTAGACGCGATGGTGCCTCTGCAGCTAAAAGGACTGTCCTCCAAAGTCTCCAAACCTTGGTACAACAATAGTCTAAATACTGAAAGAGGGAATGTGAGACTTGCGGAAAGACTGGAGATCCTCTCCCTCCCTTGAACATCTCAACCAGCTGAGATATGTAGGAAATATCTGTAACAAATGCATCAGATGCTCTAAAGCCACCTTCTTCAGCAACCAATTAGAAAATGCTAAAAAACTTCCAAAAAAGCTGTTCAAGCTCATAAAGCTTAAATCAAACAGTCAACCGAACCTTTCCCCACTGGGTCTAGGTCCTCTGCCTAACTGCGAAGAATTTGCTGACTTCTTCTCTTATAAGACTACTAAGATCGAAGTTGAACTATGTTCAGCCTTGGAGCACCTTTCGATTGCACCTCCTAACACCCTCCTTCCTACTGGGTCGGATGATGTCCTGCTTGGTCGGCTCTGCCCCTCCCCCCTCTCCCCCCCAAAAGCAACACCTCTTGGAGCATTTCCAAAACTTTGGATGAAAGTACTATATGCAAAACTCTAGCTACTCTGAAACCATCTAACCATTTCAACGACCCCTTGCCATCGAACTTCTTCTCTGAGATCAGAGCCTCCTTACTTCCACTGTGGACGAAGATTGTCAATGCTCACTTCTGCAAGGTGCTATTCCGGACTGTCTAATATCTGGGCAGGTTACCCCTATTCTAAAGAAACCATCTGCAGATCCCTCTGACCTACACAACTTCTGTCCAATTTCTAACATTCCCACATTGGCAAAGCTCCTGGAGAAATGTGTGCATGTCCAGCTTTGTGACCACATTGAACAATTCCGACTCCTGGAACAATTTCAGTCCGGTTTCCGTCAGGGTCATAGCACAGAAACTGCTCTCACTCACATTGTAGACAATGCGCTAAGATTGCTAGATCAAAACAAATCTTGCCTACTGCCCCTCCTTGACCTCTCATCAGCTTTTGATACTGTTAAACACAACAAACTAATTGACCTCTTGGAACACAGGATGGGGCTTTCTGGGCTTGTACTAAACTGGTTCTCCTCATTTCTCCACAATAGAACCCAAAAGCTTCACAGTGAACCGGTCCCTGTCTCATCCTTTGCCGGTTCCCCTGGGGGTTCCACAGGAATCTGCTCTCTCTTCAACCTGTTCATGGAGCCTTTAACAGAAATCTTGAAATTATCCAGCATTCACCATCACATGTTTGCTGATGATACCCAACTGTACATGAAGGTCACCTCCCCTGGGGCATCCGGTCCCGCAACTCAGTCTTACTGAAAACACAAAGCTGGTTGACACAGAACCACTTGAAGCTCAAGGCTTTTAAAACTGAATTCCTCCTAATCGCACCACCCAAGCAGTCTCCAGTCATTGAAGAATGGATGAATCAACTATCAGCTCTAAACTGCATGCCACACATCATTGATTCCACTAGCTCATTGGAATAATGCGAAACAAGATTCTGAACATGCAGAAGCATATTAGTGCACTCACCAAAGGAGCGAACTTCCAACTCAGCTTCTTAAGGAAAATAAAACCTTTCCTCCCTTCACATGACTTAAAGGTTGCGGTGCAAGCCCTAGTGATCTCTAAGCTTGATTATGGAAACACAACCCTTTGTGGCCTTCCTAGAGGAAAGACAGCCCCTCTCAGAGCTTCCTTCTATTCTGCTGCAAGTCTCATAGCGGGCTTGAAAAGATACAATCATATCACGCTAGAGCTGATATCCCTAAATTGGCTCACCTACAAAATTGCATATATGGCACACAAAGCCATTCATTTCAATACACGGAAGATACCAAAGGTCTTAGTTTACTTAAATTCCTGATTGGAACCTATATAGTGTCCCACGTAGGTGATAAGACCAAGAGGTTAATACAGAAAAGGACACTAATACAAAGAAAGGGAGACACAGGAGAAAGGAAGTTGAGAGATAGAGTTCAGAATACGGAACTGGAAAATGTACCCATCAGCCCACTCAATAGTGGAACTTCGTCATCTGGGTTTTCACATTGGAAACTGGTGTCCAATATGCTCTTCCTCAAGACAAACCTGAGGCTAGCTGTTCTTGGACCCAATGGTTGAACCCTCAACCAAAGAAGATGACAGTATATAGGCTGAAGGGGCAAAGTTGCAGTGCTCAGAAATTGTGAAAAAATGAAAAGGAAAGGAAAGTAATCCAAGTGATTAAAAATACCTATCTTGATGTCATAAGGAAACTTTATTAGGTCTGTCCATCAAGGTGGTATGATTAAAAGCAGAGTGATAATAGCATGCAAAGAATTGCTATTCACCATGAATGTTATCTGGTCAACATGTTTCAGCCTTTATAGGCTTTCGTCAGGACCTATGATGCTCTACTGCAACACTTACTTCACGTGCTGTGATTAACAATCTAGGACATTGTCCAATTCTCAGTGAAAATTGGTGTACCTTCTCCCAAATTTAAGGGAGGAAGAGCCTCACCTCACCTGGCACCCGCTCAGGATAAAGGAGGCCACGCACTCTCCGTCGTTGCCTCAGACTTAAAGCTGAGCTCCCCCTCGGCTCAGCTTTAAGTCCGAGGCAACGACGGAGAGTGCGTGGCCTCCTTTATCCTGAGCGGGTGCCAGGTGAGGTGAGGCTCTTCCTCCCTTAAATTTGGGAGAAGGTACACCAATTTTCACTGAGAATTGGACAATGTCCGTAGATTGTTAATCACAGCACGTGAAGTAAGTGTTGCAGTAGTGCATCATAGGTCCTGACGAAAGCCTATAAAGGCTGAAACATGTTGACCAGATAACATTCATGGTGAATAGCAATTCTTTGCATGCTATTATCACTCTGCTTTTAATCATACCACCTTGATGGACAGACCTAATAAAGTTTCCTCATGACATCAAGATAGGTATTTTTAATCACTTGGATTACTTTCCTTTCCTTTTCATTTTTTCACAATTTCTGAGCACTGCAACTTTGCCCCTTCATCCTATATACTGTCATCTTCTTTGGTTGAGGGTTCAACCATTGGGTCCAAGAACAGCTAGCCTCAGGTTTGTCTTGAGGAAGAGCATATTGGACACCAGTTTCCAACGTGAAAACCCAGATGACGAAGTTCCACTATTGAGTGGGCTGATGGGTACATTTTCCAGTTCTGTATTCTGAACTCTATCTCTCAACTTCCTTTCTCCTGTGTCTCCCTTTCTTTGTATTAGTGTCCTTTTCTGTATTAACCTCTTGGTCTTATCACCTACGTGGGACACTATATAGGTTCCAATCAGGAATTTAAGTAAACTAAGACCTTTGGTATCTTCTGTGTGTTTAACTGTTTAGTTGGGGGACAAGGTACCAGGAGGTCTATAAAAATACTTTCCCCTAAGGCCCTCCACCATTTTTGTTTCCTTATTCATTTCAATACCCCAATGTACCCCGCTCAAAAGTTAGAGCCCTCCAGTAGATCTAGATCCTCGAGAAGTGCCAGCTCAAACCACAAAAATTTAACAAAACAAAAACGTACAATCGAGCCTTCTCAAGTATCACCCAAGTAGGTTGAATCCCTCTACTGCCCTTTTCAAAAAGGAAGGTAAATAGATACTGATAAAGAAACTCTTACCATTATAATGGAGCTTCCAAGTCGCTAGATGACATCCTTGCTGGTCTGAGTATATGAAGATTGTCTTGCCGATCTGACGGTCCTCTATTACCTCCACTTAATTCCACTTGCAACTGATATATGGTAATTTGCTATGATACCCCCTGTGACCATGTTCTCAACATAGACTTTAGCCCTATACTTCTTTTCTCAAGGAAGTAAAAATGTTATGGATGAAGAAACGTTTGCCTGGACTCATTGCTTCCATTGCTCCCTAGGGCGCCTTATTTATGAGACTGTTATGATTGTTTTTTGTTTGGTTGCTCTGTCTTTTTACTCCTTGTATCCTTCCCTGATTTATATACTGTAAAGCGCTCTGATACCCCCGGTGGTCATGTTCGCGCTATAGAAAACCTTTAAAATAAATAAACAAGGCATGTTTTTTTTCCTGGTCTGTGGAACCACATCCTATTGTTGTTATATTGTACTTCAAATGTTTTAACTTTTCAAGATATTGTATTCAGATAAATTTGTATGTCGTTTAGCCAGGCCTCTATTCTACAATTTGCTTTAATAAAGTTTAATATTTTTCTTTTATTTAGAGAGCACTGAATTCATTTGTTGAGCCCATGATGGAACAAGATCTTGATCCTGGTGGTGTTAGGCCCTCCCAACAAGAAGTACCCCAGAAACAAGAAATACACAAACCTCCGTCAGCAGAAGAAACCTGGTACATAATTTACTATTGTATGATATTTGATCCTACAGCTATCTTTACTTATGGCCCTTTGTATCCACCACAGTGCACTCACAATATACAGGTTTTACTGTGTGTTAAGAATTTGGGAATTTTTAAAATGATAACTTGTGTTTAGAGTGTTATCTAAAATGCATTTTATGTTCTTACTAGTTTCAGCAGTATTTGATTGACCAGGAAGATAATTCTAATACTGCCCGCTGACTAATGATTGAATTTAAGTCCAAAGGGGTGATAGTAATGACTGCTAATGACTACCATTGCTTGAAACCTCCAATATAGCAACGTTCTTGATCAAAATAATGGGTTTATAAAGCTATGACGGCATTCCCTGTTACAGTTCCCTGATTTTCAGCCATTAAAGCCCTTGGCAAAGGCAATAACCAGTACACTAAAAACTAACTGCCCCTCTGTCAGGTCAGAAATAGCAGGCACAGTCCTCTTCTATTCTTCCTGTGGTCCACAAAGAGTTCTGAGGCAGGTGCCTGGAGGGGCTACATTTATGCCTGGCACTAGTTAGTGGGTGAGAATGACTCCTGGACACACCCTAACAAATGGGGTAAAAATTACTCGCCAACCGTAACCACTTTGGACATTTCCAAGATGTCAAAAGTCTTCAGTCACACTAAACTTAGGCTTTGATGGTTGGGGGTGTGTGGGAGTAGTGAACAAACAGGCCTTGAGAAATCTAGTCACCCAATCACTATTGAGAGTCAGATTTTATGGGGGGGAGCTATTTTTAGATCGTGAACTGCCTGACCATTGTTTTGGGCATATAACCCCTCGTAAATTAACTGTACAAATACTTCAAAATATATTTCAGTACTTATGAGCACGTTTATTGGAATTCTGAAGTGAGAGGGAAACAAAGATTTTAATGGCATCAAAACAAATAAGTATACTTAGTGATGTGCAAATTAGAAATATTTGCTGAAACCCGATTATCGTTAGTATTCTATATAGTTTTATCAGTAAAACTGCATGTCAGTAGGAAAGTTTGAGAACATTTGTTGCCATTTCATTGGAAAATGTATGTCTGTAAATGACAGTGTGCTTCCACATCATGATTTAGTGATATACTTATTAAAAGTAATGTTTTTTAAATATGAACTGAGAAACTTTCCTGCCTTATCCTGATGACAATGCTAGTAGTGAACTGAGAGGCAAGTCATCAGTCTCATGTACCCTATACGTGGACTAGAATTTTATTATACCTGGACCAAATGTTTAGTGTATTAAATTGAACAAAAGAGTCACATATTTGAAGGTGCTATTGTATGTGATAATGAAGAAAACAGCGACACATTGACATAATATATTTCCCTAAGATCACACAATTTGAGATGAGTTTATGGGTCAATCACATAACAGATAGTTTGAATAGGTTATTCAAGACACCAGACATGCAGGTCTCGTCACATTCTTCTGATTTTTCGACGCCTAGCTATCATATTCCTAATGTCCTTCCACTAAAACCCAGTTTGAGGCAGCCACTGTATCCACAATAAATCCCAGAGATAGAAGTCCTGTAGAACAAACACGTTGTTCTCCAGCAGCCAGACAGTAGATACACAAGCATTTTCTTGGCATCCTGTTCTCTCTCTTTCAAGTGTTACATGTGGCTCAGCCAAGCAGTCAAGCAGAATTTGACAGTTTGCTGTCAAAAGAAGGCCCACAGCTCCCCCCTGCGTATTATACCAAGCTCAGAGGAGACATCTCTGCCCATTCAGGTCATCCTATCGTTTGCTCCTAGGAGGCAGTTTACACCTTTTTCACACCTATTCAAGGCTGAGCACAGACTTAGAGCTATCAGAGGATGCTGATTAGCATCTTCACAGTTCAGACAGGTAAAGGATAACTTTCTAAAAGTTACTTTTTCCTAATATTTTTTTAATGTATGACTTCGTCATTAAATTTTATTTTTGTTAACTCTTAAGAATATTGGTTCAAAATGTTTCCTTCCTACAGTAAAAATAGCTTTTGAGGGACTAGTCCCTGTACACTATGACACACTAACTTTAGATTTCTACATGTCCTGCTTTTAAATACTGGGCACCCTGTTCTGTGGGCTACAAAGCCTACATAGATATGACATATTAGTATTTAAAAGGAAAGTTTTTACCGGTCTAAAGGGTTTAGTTTGACAGGTTGAAATGCAGTTTTGCCCTGCAACAGTCAGGCTACAGTGGTAACAGAGTACTAAAGCTATCAAAAATATAAGGTACAGCAAGAGGCAATATATCAGGGTGATCACTCAGAAAAGACAGATTTCCTACACTTTATCCATTGAACAAGGGAAACTGTAGCATATTTCTTAAACCGCTCTCCATTAAAATTTAATGTGATGGAGCTGCTAGCAGGTTTTTAAAGTCTTCTGTGATCTTTCTAGGTATGACCGAAGAATTTATATGTGTTACAAGTCAAGTGTAATGTATGTATTATGGAAATTTTGTCTGCATTTTGCAGCATCCTTTTGTTTAAAAAAGAATACTAATATACCCAAGTAATCTCGTTATAGTGTTTTACTTGAAGGAGCTTGGTAATGTACGGTGTTTATCCACTCAAAAGGTGCAATGATCCCTTTTTCATTATTTACTTGGCCAAAATCTTCTCACGACCAATCCCTTCGTTAAGTTAGTTAGCTGTTTACTCATGTCCAGTCTGAAAGTTCAAAACACAGAAAATAACCCTTGGGTCTATAGGTATCAATTACCTAGTTGTGCGATAAACCTCCAAACCTGGGGTGTGCCTTTTAAAGGACAGTTTCTATCACCCACCTAAAGGTAGCATGCTTCTTAATTGGGGAACCTCCTCGTACCGTGAAGCCTAGTCACTGTACGGTTACAACCCCCTCACTGAGAGGGAGGAGCTCACTGATGTTTTCATACTAAGAGAGAAATATACTAAATACCCAATTGTGGAGTCAGGGGTGGTGATGGCCGCAGAGCAGGTGAAAAAAGTGATTGAAAACTAACTACAGGGTTCACAAAAAACTTTGATAGGGCGACCCTGGGCTAGGATTAAAAACAGTGTTTTTTTTAAACTTTAAACTTTAATTGATACCTATAGACCCAAGGGTACTTTTCTGTGTTTTGATTTAGGCGTAGGGGAGCAAACCCTTGCAATTCTTTAAATCCCCTCTGGCCATCTACTGTGACACTGGCAGTCTGAACGCTCACCAACCACTACCGCACACTCTCCTTAGTGATTCTTTTTTCAGTTGTATTTTACTGCAGAATTCATAGTGTCTTAATTGAAGCTGATCATTTCAGAATAGTGGTACTAGGGATGCTAAAGCATTACATTGTTCCTGGTTTCTTCTATAGCATTGATTTCTCTTTACTACCTCCCTTCACCATCTACTTGTAAGTATCTGAAATCTTTTCTGGCCTTTATATATCGTTATCATTGATATTTAGAATGTGATAGTGTGTTTTAAAAGTGTATTATAGTGCGGTTAACTAGCAGTATTGCTGATATCCAACTTTATTTATCGTTTCTGTTGGCAAGACTGTATACATTGAGCAGGCTTTCCATTGGGTGGCTTTGTTGTTTGTATTACTTCCTTTGCCTTGGATTGAATAGAATTTCTCCCTATTCTTGTATTTGTCCCACACAGAAACATATCAGTCTCAGTGTCTTGCTTGTTTGAGGTATCCATCCACTGCTGATGTTGGACCATGCATTGCAGTGCATGTGAGGAACTGTTAATTCCTCTGTTTCTCTCGTTCCCTGACTCCTTCACCATCCCACTCATATTTAACCCTCTCTCTTCTTTCTGACTCCCCTCCCTGCCTCCTCTTGGCTCCTTGCGAATGTTTTTGTAGACATCTTAATTTTTTTATTTTTTTATTTCAAGATGGCCGCCAGCTGTGCTCTGGGTATCTTCAATTATTTATGCTTGTTCTGTTCTTTTTTTTAACAGGACTTGTAAAAATAAATGGTTTTCAAAGAAGGTCACCATTAATGTGTATGCATCAAAAGCAAGCATCTTTGAACTAGAGTTGTAAAACATAAGATAAAATACTTTCAACCAAGGCCGCAGTGCATGCACTTGCATCTGTGATTACGATTTCGTTTTTCTAAGTGCCATTCCGAAATGACCATTGTGGGTGCCCCTGCATTTACACTGGATGCCTACCTCAGAACAAAACGCATTGGCAAAGCCATTAGCGTTCACAGCCAAGACCTATTGGCTTTGCTGATACTTTTTTAAATATATGTTTCAGAACAAGAAGTGGGGCTTAGGACAGAATGACTTGGCCCTTTCCCTCAATTTTCCCTTCAGTTTTCAAGTTCTTCCTTTTCAGATGGCCAGTGTTCTCTTGGACCTGCAGTTTGACTTGATAAAATCTTAATATGATATTTTTAGCCGTCTTCGCCTTTTTTTCTGGAAATTGACTTCTTTGGATCACCACAATAGCTCTGATGATGTTCCTTATGAATTCTTCACTTTTCATAGGTAGAATCATTTTCCTTCTTATACTGGGTTACTTTGAGGTACTTCTGGTTTGCACCCTGCAAGCTTTTGCGAGTGATCACCACAACAGGTGACCAAAGATTATATATTTTTATTGTAATAAAGATAGTGTGTATCCCATCCACCAGCATAATTTAACTAGTAATCTGCATGTTTCAAATGTGTGCATCATGTACATTTTCCCATCTGACTTCTTAAAACTATGAGCCGCAACACTTGACACAGTTGAACACCAATAATTATACAACTTTGCAACGTGGTATAGTTGGCTATTCTCATAAAACACATACATTATCTTCAAAGTTGTTTTTGTTTGTTTCTTTAAAAGCAGAAAGTAGACTTCTCTAAACTGTATGCTAAATATCCGATTCCCTTGCATGGGATTAAACCAAATAAAGGGAGAATGTCTGTGGTGTTTAAAAAAAGCATGATTTGTTGTACTTTGTGCTAATTGTTTGTGTGATATGTCCTCACCCTCAGCGTCGATTTGACAGCTGATGCAGTGATTCCCGAGAGCAGTTTAAATGATGCACAGCAGGAAGATAACAGTGGACTTATTTTTGTCACGTGGAATATTGATGGCCTGGATCAGTCAAACATTCAAGAAAGGGCTCGTGGTGTCTGCTCCTGTTTGAAATTGTAAGTATTGTAATACTACTTTGTTTGCACTTTGAAAGACCATACTTTGTATTTCTAACACGTGTCTCAACCTTTATGGCACGCCAGCGTTGGGGCTATTTCAAAACTGAAATACGTAATGTTAATAGATAATGACCAGTCCTATGGAAGATAATAATTACTAAAATTACGAAACAAACCATTGCTTAATTTAAAATGATTCAATGCCCGAGTGAAATTCACAATGGTTCATATTTATGAGAAACGGGCCCCTAATTATTTATGACGAAGAGATTATTTCCAACCACAGTGTAACCCAAATTTCCAAAATCGGTTTGACAACCAGAACTTTAACTTGATCTGAGTTACCCTGAAACACATCACTTTGACACTGAACGCCTTCCTATACCACACCCGTGAACTCACCACCCTACCCCCTCTCCTCCCCC
The DNA here is from genome assembly GCF_964263255.1 of Lissotriton vulgaris. Taxonomy (NCBI): domain Eukaryota; kingdom Metazoa; phylum Chordata; class Amphibia; order Caudata; family Salamandridae; genus Lissotriton; species Lissotriton vulgaris. The sequence goes on from NC_141691.1 coordinate 800,473,954, forward strand.
CCCCACTGTCCCCTCTATTCAACATGACCAGATATTCACTAACTAGATGTGCAGTTCTGTTTCATGTAACAGCAAGTAATCCCCAATTCTGCTTTGGATGGATATCTCATTGCTCTTGTGTGGGTGATGGAGTTTGTTTAGTATGATGTTTTAAAGATTAAGTTGTCTCTGTCCCACTTAGTCACTCCTATATCATCATAGGGCTGAAACATACGCGTTGTATGCTGTCTAGCAAATTGGTGGTGTAGATCGCAGGAGCCTGAGACTTTATAGAGCCAGAGAATCCAGAGTAGGATCCAAGGTCTAATAAGATTTAGGAATCCCCTCCTATAGATGAATACTGACATGGACTATAATGTTAACCACTTGACAGTGCTTTACCTTGTAAGCACTGCAAATAGGTTAGGGGTTGTATCACAGCTCTAGAAGGGCTTTTAACAGCACCAGCTATTCTACCTTCAGCTTTTATAACTAAAAACCTATATATTTTAAGATATACATCTGGCTTGACTACTTAGCACTTTGTAGTATTCTGCATATTATACTGTATGGTGTTTTACCAGCCCTGCTCTGCCAGTGTCTGTGCTCTGACTCATTAGAATGTTGGAGTTTGATGATGCCTCGGAATGTTGGGACTGAGGGAGGCAGAGTGACAGTTGGTCATGGGCTGAGCAGCTGACGGGCAGCTCCTGGTGGGGCTCTGATATACCATCTTAACTAGCTGATGTCTTGTACTTTACTACCTGTTATCTTTATGAATAAATCATCTTGAAATACTACCTTGCTGAGTGGACCTTCTTCATTACATTTTTTGGCGACGAGGGTGGGATGGGTATGGGTACAAGCCCCATTTGCCCATATACTTGCCTACACAGGCCGTTCACGGTTTCCACCCTTACAAAGGGCACAGTTACATACGTTTTTTTACCCTCACACAGGGCACCAGCTTATGGGTTACAGTCCCATTTACTTTTACATTGTCACCCTCATACAGGGTGTCTCATGGGTTACAATCCCATTTACATTTTCACCCTCACAAAGGGCGTCTTATGGGTCACAGTCCCATTTTACATTTACATAGTACCCTTAAACAGGGTACAACATTATGGGTCTTTTACCCATTTACATTTATACAGTCTCCCTACATAGGGCGTCATATGGGTTACATTCCCATTTACATTTACATGGTCACCCTACATAGGGCATCATATGGGGTTCAGTCCCATTGACAGTGCTCCTCACACTCTTGCACAGGAGCAGAGGACGGTCATGGGTTTTAGTCGCTCTGACTGTTATTGTCTGTTTACAATTTGTAATTTTGCTGTTTTGAATAACGCACTGTTACACACACTTACATCACATTTATATAGTTTATTGAAAATCGAGGGAAGTTGTAGTTATACTGTATATATCTACTTTGCCTTTTCTCTGTTTTTCTATTCGTCCAGCTTTACTCGTGGTGTCATTCTCATTGTCATCCCTGGTTTCTGGATCTACACTTCTTGTTGTCGTTTTTTGCCTCCAGCCTTCTTTCGTTCTTTTTCATTCTTTCCTTCCCTTTTCTGGAGGAAATCTGTTACTCCCTCTTTCCTGTGTCTCTGTGGAGGCTGGTGAAACGTTTTCCGTTGTGCCTTGTTCTTTCTTCCCTTCCTGCCTGCCTGGCCAGTGGGTGCGTTTGGGGGTTAGTCCTTAGTGCGTGTGAGTTCTTCTGCTCCTTACTGTTTCCATTTTCTGATTACTCGTTTTCCCCTCATCTTTTCTTTGTCCATGAGTCTGTGTTATCTCTATCGGTTTCCACTTTACTCTTCTCTTCCTCCTCCTCATTTTCTTCCACCTGTCTCTTCACGCTGCTTTGCTTACACCTTTCTTTGCTGTTGTTTCTGTTCCTCTGCTATTCTTCCTTGTTATCTCTTCTTTGGTTCTCTTTCGCCAGTTGTTATTCACGTAGTGGTTTACTGCTTGTGTTAGAACGAAAGGGGATATGTAGTATCCTGCATATTATACTGTATGGTGTTTTACCAGCCCTGCTTTGCCAGTGCCTGTGCTCTGACTCATTAGAATGTTGGAGTTTGATGATGCCTCGGAATGTTGGGACTGAGGGAGGCAGAGTGACAGTTGGTCATGGGCTGAGCAGCTGACAGGCAGCTCCTGGTGGGGCTCTGATATACCATCTTAACTACATGATGTCTTGTACTTTACTACCTGTTATCTTTATGAATACATCATCTTGAAATACTGCCTTCCTGAGTGGACCTTCTTCATTACATACTTCACCATTGAACATTCATGACATTGATGTGAACACAGCATTCTTTGAGCAGAACAATATCACACTCTTCTTGGGCCATCAGTGTTACACAGCTGTTTATCACCAGAAAGCTGACAATTAGCCAGTGGTTGACCAAGGACCCTGGACAATGCAAAACCCAAACATGTTTGTCACTTGAATATGTTTGAATAAAGGGTCAAATTATTGAATGATTGTGTTGAATATATCAGCTTTAATGCAGTTTCACTGGTCTCCTAAGCATCAATCCCCTTTCTTGCACCTGTAAGTTTGACAAAATCAATGAAGTGGGGAACAAGAAGCTTTGTGTGGTTTTCTGATTGATAGTTGTGTCTCTTTCCCTCTTAGTGGGGATCCCTATTTATTTGAAATGGTTCTCACCTATCAAGGTTCCTAGTGACATGCTTCATCATAGTGTCCTCACCGAGATACTAGTTGTAGCTGGACGGGCTCAACCTTGAACCTCCGGGGAGGGATCTTATATTTAAAATTGCCTACAGATATCCTAATGGTCAACTGAAGGTTTTGTTTATTCTAGGATCTTTTTGCAAAAGTAACAACACAGGTGATGGTGTCAGGGTACTTGTTAGGACTCAAACATTTATGGTTCTTTGTTTCAGCCAAATCAGTGTGCCTTCATAGTTGGCTTTCGTCGGGAACAAAACCCTAGATATCTTCACACTCCAAACTCAGTTGCTTAGATATCACCACACTACTTGTGCAATTAAACCTGGCAGTCACTTTCACTCACTCAAGCCTGGTGTATATAAAAACCAGACAGAGAGATTTTTCCATTTATTACATTTGTTTTACAAGTTTTTTCATCCCAAACACACTTTTATCAACGGGCTATATCTGATGTAGACCTGTTTAGTTCCTGTAGGTTCTAGATTTTATAAGTTTGCCCTCAGCTCTTTTAGTATGTCTACTTTTATTTTCTGGTCTATAAATGGATTTAACTGCCTGTCTGAGCTCATGTTATTTTAAAACAGAAAAGGAAAACAAATACACACTGAGGGACTTTGGGTCATCCCCCTTCAGCAATTGATTCATGAAAGTGTCATTCAGATTTTGGATCAACCCACACAAGTGTTTTCTCTGTGTCATCGTGTGACTTGCTATTAGGTGCATTGGTTTATCTATACAGTGCTTCCTCTAATTCACAGCCTGTGAAGTGTCAATACATTGCAGTTGGGTTGCGTTCTTTTACCTACTTCCAACTTACTCCTTCTCTTCTTTCACTCCTACTCAAATCAAAATTTGGTTTCTTAATGTTACTCTATTGCCTACCCCTGATTCACTCAAATGCTAATCTCTCTCAAACCCCTATGCCTACTCCACCCCATGCCTATCCGTACCACTATTACCCCAAATTCTACTTTTTCTCTATTACTTCTACTTCGACCTATTCATACCTACTCAAACCTTTGCTCACATAATCCTGCTCTTTCCCTTTCCTTTCTTACCCTTGTCAAACTCATTTACCATATCACATCATCAGAATCAAATGCTCTCGGACGCACACCTTTAAAAGTGCAAACTCCTTTCTAACGTGCATGCTGCTAAATATCAGATCAGAAAGTGCTTGCACTTAAATCTCCAACCTCATTTTAAACTATGATTTAAACATTTTGTGCATCACCATATCCTGACTTAGGACCTAATGCCAGTCTGCAATAGAGCTGCTGGTTATTGAAGGATTTAAAATTGACTGGTAACAAATAAGGAGACTGCATAGAAGGCATTCAAAATTTCATTATCAATTACAGATCTATACTCAGCGCAAACGAACACACATTTGAATGTCTCAAAATTAAAACATTTGCCTTGTCTTGGGCTGCTCCATGGTCTTGACAAAGCGAGGCTGTGTTTGGTAAACTTAGTCCTGGCCTTTGCACTGACCAGATTAGTTAATTTTCAGTCCCATGTAGGCATTTTCCTTATAATATAGTTAAGTGGAGTTGATAACAAAATTTACGTTTCATTACTTGGGTGACCAGGGTCTTTTCAGAGAATAAACCTGACTGGTCTTAATAAATCTTCAGAGGGGGAAGTTTTGATGATTTCCTAAAAGTTACAAAATTGACGTTTTCCAACTTAAAAAAAAGAATTGGAAGAAATACTATGGGTCGAAAGCCCTTGGAAATGCCACTAAATTGCAAAAGAAAAAAGGACATATGTATGGCTGGTGCTTTTATGTATTCTAAAGACCATAAGTAGGACCATGATCTCAGAAAATAGTTACACAATTGGATGTAGAATTGGAGAAACAATATGTAAGCAGTAGAATTCTTTCAAATTTAACAATGCAGTATTGCATTAAATGTTCAACAATAACAGTTACAAATCTCTTTAGCACTTTCTTCATTGACTTAGCAAAATATTAGCTTCGTTCTTAGCAGTAACAGCCAACATGTGTTTTGTTGTGGATGAATCTCAGGACACTTCTAGTTAAGTTACAGGTAGTTTATTTAAGGGCACAGCTGAGTGCACACCTCGCCAGCTGACCAGACCATCAACTGACAAGAGTGGAACACTCCAGTACAAGTTAGAACACACATAGGTATTTTGTGAGGCTAAGGAGGTAAGAACACAAAGGAAGGGCTAACGACCACTGTCAGCCATGTTACATGAAGAACTAGTTTACAACATGTTTCACCTCATATGGTATTATTTTATAGTGACAAGTTAATGGGAAAATATAAACACATTTGCATTTAATAGTAAATTAAAAATGACCATATTTAATGGTCTATCATGGCTTTGTGATTTTTTCATGTGTGAATTAATGTAGTTTTAATTTTTTAGTAAATTTGTGTGGCCAAAACTACTGAAAACGGCTTGCCTACCCATGGTCTTTAAACGAAACTTGGAAATCATGAGTAGAAATTTGTCCTTACAGTGGCGGTCTCTGGCGGGCTGGTACCATTAAAAATGCTTGTTAAGCGGAGAACAACGGAAATTAAACATTACCTTATTAATTAGATAAATAGGGACATATGTATGAAAGGTTTCACTTTGGCCTCTTGCTACGCAAGGGAACACAGGCTGGAGCAAAACCTAGAATGAGATTTACTTGCCACGCACAGCCGCTTTGCATGGCCCTGCTGTAGTAAGGGTTCTTCAAGATAAAAGAAGCAAGCACATCCAGACTGTAGTGAAGAAGTCTTTATTGGAGCATCCACCTTCTTGAAGATCAGCAGTGCAACTGCTTATAACTGATCTTTCAATAAGTAAGATAACAACACAAGTACAGAACATAGAATAGAAAACATTCTACACAGAATGAACTATGAGAATTCCTGAGGGAATTCGTACATAGTAAACATTCTGCTATAAACACCATACTAGACATCTCCTCCCTTTATAAAATAAAATAAAATAAAATAAATAAACAGAGATAAAACTCATTTGTACAAAACAAAATCATCAAACTTCCTAGGAACAAATTTCTGTCTTTTAGACAACCTATGAACATTTTTTTCCTGAAAAAATGTTTGTGTTAAAGGAGAAGAAACATTAGCATCATCAAGATGATCCTCAGAAATTGTACTTTGCTCGGCAACAACAGTATCACTTGAAAAATCAGGATCTACAGAACTACAATGCCTACAAATTGATGGATCAACCTTTGCAATTTTAGAAACATTCCACCAAGATCCATTATCCAAAAGAACAGAAGTTTTTCCTATTTTACAAATCTCAAAAATGTCTGAAAATTTAGACTGACCTTTTTTTACAAAAACAGGTAGTTTAATTTTGACTTTGTCACCTATATGTAATTTAGGTTTATTTGTTGAGTGAACTATATTTTTTGAAACAACATTTTGTTTAGCCTTTTTATAAATAACACTCATGTTATTTTTTGATTTTGCCTTTTCAATCCAAGAAAGAGAAATCTCTTGTTGAGGACTCCTATCTTTAAACAAAGGAAAAGGCGAATATTTTGTAAAAGAATGTGGAGTACAAAGATAAGACCAAACAAGATTTGCAATATGATTTTTAACATCAATGTGAGATTTAATGGCTAACTGAATACCCTCGACTAAAACTCTATTAAATCTTTCCACAAGACCATTCATGTTAGGTGAATATAAAGCAGTCTTACAATGTTTAATATTATTTTTTTTTATAAAAAAGATCAAACAAATGTGAAGTGAATTTTGTTCCGTTATCAGACACTAAGGTAAATGGCAAACCCTCCCTTTTAAATATTTCCTTAAGAAATGTAATCACAGAAATAGTGTCAATTTGTGTTGACCATTTATATTCTACCCATTTTGAGAAATAATCAATGACCACAAAAATATACACTTTTTGTGCCTGAATTCCTTCATATGGACCTAAAATATCAATTGCTATTTTATTCCACGGAGTATGTGGTATCTCAACTTTCACAGTATTTGAATGCAATGGCTTCAAAACTTTATCTGAATCAGCACATAAAGAACACTTCTTAATAAAATGAACAATTTGATCATCCATATAAGGCCACCAAAAAATATCTCTAATCTTCTTAATGGTGCAGGACTGTGCTAAATGACCAAGATGAGCAATCGAAATTATCTTTTGTCTAATAGAAATCGGAGGTACAAAACAATCACCCTTTAAAATCAAATTTTCATTACAAGTCAAATCATCTCTAACTTTCCAAAATACAGCAAGATCCTTTGAAAGATTCTTTTCAACTGGCCAAGAATCCCTCAGTATTTACAAACTAATTTAAGTTGTTCATCCAAATCCATAGCTTTGGACCACTCATCTTTTGTAACCAAATCTCTCCACAGATGCCACAACACACTCATCAAAACTTTCAGAATGATTCACAAAGTTGACACTAGGTAATAACCTTGAAAAACAATCAGCTCTGGTATTTTGTGAACCAGGAATATAAACAATATCAAAATTATATTCATATAATTTTGCCAAAATACGAACTAACCTAGCAGACGCCTTTCCAACACTATTGTTAGATAACAGAGCATTGAAAGGTTTGTGATCAGTCTTAATCTTAAAAGACTTTCCCCATAAATAGGTCTTAAAATGTTCAACAGCCCATGAACACCCTAAAGCTTCTCTTTCAATCGTAGAGTACTTTACCTCAGCAACTGACAATGGTCTGGACGCAAAAGCAATAGTCACTTCTTTATCATTCTTTACCTGACTCAAAACAGCACCAAGTCCAGTAGCACTCGCATCTATCAATCAATCAATCAATCAAAGACATTTGTAGAGCGCACTACCTACCCGTAGGGTCTCGAGGCGCTTGGGGGGGGGCGGGGGGGTGCCGCTACTGCTCGAACAGCCAGGTCTTGAGCTTCTTCCTGAAGGAGAGGTGGTCTTGGGTCAGGCGCAGGTCGGCCGGGAGGGAGTTCCAGGTCTTGGCGGCCAGGTAGGAGAAGGACCTTCCTCCTGTAGTGGCTCTGCGGATGCGTGGGACGGCGGCGAGGGCGTGGCTGGCGGAGCGGAGGTGGCGTTTGGGAGCGTAGAAGTTGATTCGGTTGTTGAGGTAGCTCGGACCTTGGTCGTGGAGAGCTTTGTGTGCGTGGGTAAGGAGGCGGAAGGTGATTCTCTTGTTGACCGGGAGCCAGTGCAGGTCTCTCAGGTGTCCGGAGATGTGGCTGTGTCGTGGGACGTCGAGGATGAGTCTGGCTGAGGCGTTCTGGATGCGCTGGAGTCTCTTCTGGATCTTGGCGGTGGTTCCGGCGTAGAGTGCGTTGCCGTAGTCCAGTCGGCTGGTGACGAGGGCCTGGGTGACGGTCTTCCTGGTCTCTGTGGGGATCCACCAGAAGATCTTCCGAAGCATGCGCAGGATGTTGAAGCACGACAAGGAGACGGCGTTGACTTGCCTGGCCATGGAGAGGGAGGAGTCCAGGATGAAACCCAGGTTGCGTGCGTGGTCCGTCGGTTTGGGTGCGGTGCCCAGGGCTTGGGGGCCACCAGGAGTCGGCCCAGGTGGAGGGCGAGGAGCCCAGGATGAGGACCTCCGTCTTGTCTGAGTTCAGTTTCAGGCGGCTCGTCGTCATCCACTCGGCTACCTCTCTCATCCCTTCGTGCAGGTTGGCTCTGGCGGCGGCTGGGTCGTTGGTCAGGGAGAGGATCAGCTGGGTGTCGTCGGCGTAGGAGATTATGTTGAGGTTGTGTTGGCGTGCGATGGCCGCGAGGGGGCTCATGTAGACGTTGAAGAGAGTCGGGCTCAGTGAGGATCCTTGAGGGACGCTGCAGATGACTTCGGTGGCCTCTGACTTGTACGGTGGTAGGCGGACTCTTTGTGTTCTTCCGTCGAGAAAGGAGACGATCCATTCCAGCGCCTTCTCCTGGATTCCGACGTTGCTGAGGCGCTGCACTAGGGTGCGGTGGCAGACCGTGTCGAAAGCCGCGGAGAGGTCTAGGAGGATGAGGGCCGCTGTTTCTCCGTTGTCCATCAGGGCTCGGATGTCATCAGTGGCGGCGATGAGGGCGGTCTCGGTGCTGTGGTTGGCACGGAATCCGGACTGCGATGGGTCGAGGGATCCATTCGTCTCGAGGAAGGCGGCCAGCTGTTTGTTGACGGTCTTCTCGATGACTTTGGCTGGGAACGGGAGGAGAGAGATGGGGCGGTAATTCTTGAGTTCGGTGGGGTCTGCCGTAGGTTTCTTGAGTAGAGCGCTGAGTTCAGCGTGCTTCCAGCTCTCGGGGAAGGTGGCGGTGTCGAATGAGGAGTTGATGATGTCCCGCAGGTGGGGTGCGATGACCGCGTCGGCTTTGTTGAAGACGTGGTGAGGGCAGGGGTCGGTCGGAGATCCGGAGTGGACGGAGTTCATCGTGTGGGCGGTGTCTTCGGTGTTGACTGGGGTCCAGGCGCGGAGGGTGGTGGTGGGCGGTGTTGCTGCGGTCGTGGCGTGCGTCGGTTGGGTGCTGAAGCTGTGGTGTATGTCCGCGATCTTGTTGTGGAAGTAGGAGGCGAGGGAGTTGCAGAGGTCTTGCGAAGGGGTGATGTCGTTGTTTCCGGCGTTGGGGTTGGAGAGCTCTTTCACGATGTTGAAGAGTTCCTTGCAGTTGTGTGCGTTGTTGTCCAGCCTGTCCTTGTATGCAGTTTTCTTGGCGATGCGGATCAGTTGGTGGTGTTTCCGGGTGGCGAGCTTGAGGGTGGTCCTGTTGTCCGACGTGGGTTCCTTTCTCCAGGCTTTCTCGAGGGCTCGGCAGTTCTTCTTGGAGCTCTTGAGTTCGTCGGTGAACCATGGGGCTCTCTTACTGCCGGGTCTGCTGGGCGGGATCCTCAGAGGCGCGAGTTCGTCTGCGCATTTGCTGATCCACTTTGAGAGGTTGACGGCGGCCTGGCTGGGGTTCGCTGAGCTGGCCGGGGGGTGCTGGCTCAGGGAAGCGGCGAGCTGGTCGGCTGTGATCTTGTTCCAGCATCTTCGGGCAACCTGTTGCTGGTGGTGGTGGATCGTCGTTCTTCTGAAGGTGAAGTGGATGCATCTGTGATCCGTCCAGTGGAGTTCTGTGGCGTGGCTGAAGGCGATGTCTTTGCTGGATGAGAAGATGGCGTCGAGTGTGTGTCCGGCGAGGTGGGTGGGGGTGGACACCAGCTGCTTGAGTCCAAGGTTGGCGAGGTTGTCGAGCAGGGTGCTGGTGTTGCAGTCGTTGTTGTTCTCCAGGTGGAAGTTGAAGTCCCCCAGGAGGATGTAGTCAGCGGAGGGGAGGGCGTGCGGGCTGACGAAGTCGGCGATGTCCTCGCTGAATTGAGTGCGTGGTCCCGGAGGTCGGTAGATCAGGGTGCCTCTGAGGGTGGTCTTCGGGTCGGTGTGGATCTGGAAATGCAGGTGTTCGGCGGAGGGTGGGTTGTTGTCGGTGCTGGTCGTGATGCGGATGGTGTTCTTGTGGATGATGGCGATGCCTCCTCCCACCTGGTTGGCGTTGCGGTCCCTCCGGGTGATCTTGTAACCTTCTGGGATGGCGATGGTGATGTCTACAGTAATCACAGTAATCACACTCAAAGCATTAGAAGAAAAAGGAGGAAGAGGTTTACAATCAATTATTGCAGATTTAATAGCAGAGAACGATGTAGAATGTTCATCAGTCCAAACATATTTACACCCTTTTTTAAGGAGTAATCTTGATGGTAATACATTATCTGAAAAATTTTGAACAAACCTCGAATAATAGTCACACAAACGATTTTAGTTGATCCTTGTCTTTAGGTTCACACATGTGTTTGATGGAAGCAAGCAGGTCATTCTTAGGAAAAATACCTTGTGAATTGATCATATGTCCCAGATATTCAACTTCAGATACAAAAAAATTGCACTGATCCAAACTAATAGTCATACCTCTTTCATCCAAAATAGACAATACTCTGTCAAGAATGCCTTTGTGTTGTTCAACCGAATCTGAAAATACTAAAATATCATCTTGAAAAGCCATGACATTATCAATGTCCTTAAATAGGGAATTCATCAATTTCTGAAACACTGAGGCTGCAGATGAGAGCCCAAATGGCATCCTAATATATCTAAACGTACCATCAGGAGTAATGAATGTTGTGATGTTTCGTGAATCTTCTGTAAGTTCTACCTGATGGTAAGCAGATTTTAAATCTATGCTGCTAAAAATTCTTGCCCCATCCAATTTTGTCAATAAATCTTGTATTTTAGGCAACGGATGACATTCCGTAACAATTTGTTTGTTTACAGACCTCAAATCCGTGCACATTCTAAGCTCGCCATTTTTTTTTTTAACTCAAACCATGGCAGAAACCCATTCAGAGGCATCAACAGGTTCAATTACACCTTCCTTACATAGCTATTTAATCATCTCGGATAGATCACCTCTGACAGATAAAGGAACATTCCTTAGTTTATGTTTAGAGGGTACTGCATTTTTTTAAAGTACAATTTTGTGTGAAAATCCTTTAACCTTACCCAGTCCTTTTTAAAAAATACTGGTATGCTTAGAGATAATATCTGACATAGGAGTTGCATTATCCCCATTTTCAAGACTGTTCACATGCAAATCTTCAAAGAAACAAACCTGTACCTTAGCATTTGGACACAAAGTAATATCAAATTTCCTTTGGTGTTTCCAGCCGAGGACCTGTAAGCCATCTACTGCAACATAAACTTTTCCACAAATAGTTTTGTGCCTAAAAATAATATCAGAAATAAAATAACCCAACATTTAAATTTCCTTACCACCCAAACCAAAAACACGAATGTCATTCGGAAGTAAAGATTTGTTGTCCCAAGACTTATAAAAGAAAGAATCAGAAATAATTGTATAAGGAGACCCAGAGTCTGCCATGACCTCAATATCTCTTCCTTCTACTGAAATGGTACACACAGGAGGAATATAAGGTTCAGAATCAACATCACAATCATTGGTAATAACTTGTCCCAATGTATGAACTTCAGTGACAGCAAGAATCTCATTATCACAAAAAAATTCTGTAGGTGTTTCTTCCTGATCTTCAAGTTCAGAAAGAACAGCAATTCTCTTATTAGATAGACAATATGTCCCAAAATGACCAATTTCTTTACATGTAAAACATTCTTTACCTCTAGCTGGACACTGTTTGAATTGAAAAGTATGTGTTCTTGAACCACAACGATTGCAAAAAAAAATTCTAGAATTAATATGTGATTTCACATTACCTTGAACATAAGATTCCTTAAACGCATTTTTGCTTTTAGAAACAAATTGAGTTTTTGAATCTTTCACATTAACAGCAGCAATACCAGTAGTGATTTTATCAACATTAATAGTGTTAAAAGAAGTAATAGACCGTTCTACACTTTTTGCAATTCTTATCGTTTCCTCTAAGGTTGGATTACGTTGTCTTAGTAACTGCTCCTGAATCTTTTTATTTGAACAACGAATAATCAGTTGATCTCTAATATATTTATCAACTTGATCTCCAAAATCACAATCAGCTGCTAACACTCTAAGACATTCAACATAAGTATCAACAGGTTCATTAAGTAATTGATGTCTAGTGTAAAAATTATATCTTTCCATGACGATATGAGGTTGTTCAATAAATCTTTTTTTATGTCTGTCAATGGCCTCTGCAAAACAATCATAATCTCCACTGTCCATACCACTAGGAGTAGGAGATACAGGTAAATGAATAAACACACCCTCAGCATGAGCCCCTAAAGTATTTAATAAAATGGCTAACTTTCTAGAAGCAGTAAAATTTGCACCATCAATCGCTAATAAATAATGGTCAAATAATCTATACCATTTTTCCCATTTCATGCTAGGCTGATTGGGTCCTGAATAAAAAGAAGGAGGTGGTGTACCACACACAGTACTCATTATGTAAATTTAAATAGTTAATGAAAGCGAAAACAAAATGCAAGATTACCCTAAAGGAATATCTTCCGAAAATGTGAGCTGAAACAGTGGTGAAAAGCAAAACAAACGCTCGTATAATCCTTCGTAGAGTTGCTAAGCAACTAACTAAATAAACAAAATGGCCGCCCAAGCGTGATGACAGCACAACGTAACAAAGATTGTTAAACGAAAGGTGTGTGCGTCACCGCGACGCGCCAGGAACGTAGCTTGAAGACACAGAACGTAGCTTGAAGACGTAGCTTGAAAACACAGATTCCAGAATCCTGACGATGAAGAGCACACAGTACGTTTCCTTTTTAAATATACACAGACCGCAACTGTGAGAGAATAGATCAACTTTGAAGAAAGGATTAAAATTCAAACATTTCCTCCAAAAACTTGCGATCAAAGTTCAAGACCCAATGAAATGATCTTGTTGTTGCAAAGCCAGTCGAGTTGAAGAAACCGTACAAAGCAAACAGCTGGAAATAGACTCTAATGCACTTCAATGTGGCTCTCAGTGCAGTGCTCCCTTTATTTTCCTAAATCGGGCAATCAGCAACACTTTTTGACGAACTGCGATACTCTTCTCCTGAAGATAGCAGCATTTTAAATTCCGTCAAAGGCTCGATAAACAGTTACATTTTACTCGTAAACGAGTATATTCTGGAATAATTCCTTCATGGATTAGTTTCCTGAGTGCGCTGCAAGGAAGTTTATAATCCATAAATTAAATCCATTATCCATGACTTTATAAATGGATAAAAATAAAAGATAACTTCCCAAATACCGATCAGTAGATGCTCCAAATATGTTAGAAAAGTCCCAAACGTCACCAATATGTAGTAAGGGTTCTTCAAGATAAAAGAAGCAAGCAAATCCAGACTGTAGTGAAGAAGTCTTTATTGGAGCATCCACCTTCTTGAAGATCAGCAGTGCAACTGCTTTTAACTGATCTTTCAATAAGTAAGATAACAAACTCTCTTTCAAAGATATACAACACAAGTACAGAACATAGAATAGAAAACATTCTACACAGAATGAACTATGAGAATTCCTGAGGGAATTCTCACACAGTAAACATTCTGTTATAAACACCATACTACACCTGCATGGCTTGGTAAATCTGGTGTAAGGCAGGCAGCACAAGTGTCTGCTTTGCACTACTGTGCCCCAAGGGGGTGGTACATGGGTGTTCCCATGCATCCACCCAGGATTATGGTGCATTCCCAGATTTACCATGACTTGTTGGCCTGGGATTTTTTCAAAATGCTACGCCCTCACGGGGAGACGTAATGAGGAGAAATATGTTTATTTCTCCTTATTCCTCGTTTTTGCATGTGTGCTGCAGGATACAGCACACATAGGAAGAGGAAACTGCCTCAGAGGATTGTTTTTGTGCAGGAAGGTGTCCCTTGCTGCACAAAAATAATCCAGCCTGCATTGGAGCTAGGGAGCCCATAGTGCACCACTGCAAAGAGGACTGTAATTGAGGTACCTAAAAAAAAACATTCTGCATCACCAGGGGGCAAAGAATGTGTAAATATATACACTCACATATTCTGTCTGTGTCTTCATCTTTACCCATTAGGCGATTAATGTTGAGATACTTAGAGCACATTCTGACCTGATGAAAGTATAATGTGTGTGAGTGGCTGTTGTGTGCCTGTGTGAATTTACAGACACACAACAGTGTTTGTTATAATTACATTTTAACGGCACATATATGTCCTCTAAAGGTTACGGTGGAACGGTTGCTACAAAAAACGCTTGCAAGCCATTAGAAAGCATTTAAAGTAAGAATAAAGAAAAATACTGAAGAGAGAAGTGCCTTGCATAATGATTGGTTTTTGAATGACCCTTACTGCCACAAACAGAAGACTCACCTAATAATTTATTTGATTTCAAATGCATGTAATATTCCTTACTATTGAATTGTTGTCATTTAAGTCCTGCTTGCTTATTCATGTCTTCCAGCCACATTTCATTCTTAAATTTGTTCTTCAGATTTCATTTTCAATTAAAACATTTTTTGCAGAGTCACGCCCCTTTGCACAACTACCATTCACAAAGGGAACTTACCTCATCCATAGCTCTTCGAAAGCCACTTAAAATAGTCTTGGATTTTGCTTTTTAAGAATAAACTCTGGTCTTTCAATGAGCCCTGAATAGTATTTATGTAAGCTTGGAAACCCCCAATATTAGATGACTAACATCCTCATTTGTATTAATGTTCTAGTGATGAGTCATACTACCCAATTTCCACTACCAACATGGCAATTAATATTTTACTCTCATAGGATTTATCTTTTGCCCGTCACATTATCTTCCCTATTGTGCATATGAAAACTTTATAGAAGTTTAATGTTATTAGACTTCCAATCCCCGAAAAATATTTGCACGAAATCTATTGACAGAAAATAATTTAGGTATTAAAAGTTCCAGGATTTGGTGTCTTTGCTGATTTGCTTGTTTTTTTTCTTGATTGTCTGAAAGCAAATACTTTTCTTGCAACTCTGAAACATAGATTGTATGATGTCGTATCACCATGCCATGCCAGTCCTGTCTGTAACCCAGGACCAGGCATGGCAGGAACAGGAAGGGGTTGGGTTAGAGAAAGAAAAGTCAGTCCGTGCCAAGACATGGTAAAATAAACACGCGATGTAAACTCCCGCTGGTGTCCCATGTAATTTGCATAGCGGGACCAGCAGTGATATGAAACTGGCGATGAGGGTGGGATAGAGGCACCCCCCCTCTTTCCTGATAGCTACACGTGCGCACAAGTAAGAAAAAAAAACGTTACCGCGAGTGAGGAGGTGCGGAGCGTCTTCAAGGACTGCCAGACCACTGAAGGCCATGAGGCAAGAGCGCGAAAGGTAGCAGAGCATTCATAGAGCACCTCCACTCTCCCAAAGCACAAGGAAGTCTGGGGACAGGAGCACAGAAGAGGGAGCACCCTGTGAGGATAGGAGGCAGAAGTCATCACGGCGGCCATTTTACAGTCAGGCAGTTTTCCCTTGAATAAGCTTGGTCCCCTGCATGGCGGCCATCTTAAAGTCAGGCATCACCAGAAAAGTGCCCCAGAGCTCGCCGAAAAGCCCTACTAAGGCCCCCAGACGCCAGTGGGGACCATTGAAGCATGGAGTGAGGCAATGCTGAAGTCAGGCGCCACCCAGAAAAGCACCTCAAAGCCCGCCAAAAGCTCAACCGAGGTCCCTAGACAGCCGTGGGACCCACTGAAGCACGGAGTGAAGCTACAGACGCCCTATCATGTCCACACGACCTGACTCGTCGCAACCGGCGGCGACCGGCTCTGCGCCAACTGCCCCGCCGCCTGTACCAATGTTCCTAGGAGTATCCTTCCTGCGTCCTCCTGAACCCTTAATATTTACGTCCGGAAACAGTATGGGGCCTAAATGGAAGAGTTGGCTTGAAGATTTCGAGGATTTCATGATGGGCTCACAAGTCCAAAATCCCGACAAGCAACTCATCGGTCTGCGGAACTTAGCGGGCAAAGATGTTGGACAAATCATCAAAGAACTGCCGCCAGCTAATGCAGCATCTTACGATGATGTGAGAGAGGCCCTGAACAGCAAGTGTCTTCCCAAGTGAATTCTTGACTACGAGCGCTACACTGATGAGCCTATGAGTGATTTCATCTCCCGTCTCAAAGGTTTGGCTCACTATTGCGAATTTGATAACTTCAGTACAGATGATGCACTTAGCCTACGCATTATTGACGGGTGTCGTTCGGAATCGCTACGCCGTCGACTATTAAAAAAGCATTACTCTCTCGAAGATATAGAAGCACTCACCCGAATAAACGACCAAGCGGAAGAGCATGCCAAGAATATGGATGCCAGCAAAATGGAAAAGACAGAGAAAAGAGACCAGGCTCTCCGCGTACAGTCGCACACTGAGCCGAGACGTAGTCCAGATCATCTGCAGTCTGAAAAATTCAAGAAAACATTTCATGCAAGGTCACCCCGCAGTGGAAAGCAAAGCAGTTACTCCCAAAGACAACCATCACAGTGCTATCGGTGTGTGCAGGATTAACCCCACTCGGGCCAATGCTCAGCCATCGGCCAACAATGTCATTGAAGCGGAAAAGATAACCATTTTGAAGCTGCCTGCCAAACCCGTCGCAAAGAAACAGGACTGGATAAGCGGAGCACGGGTCACGTCACCATGTCAGAGCTGTGCAAGGGAGAAGGGACTGATCAACGAGCTCATCAAGGTCCAGCAATCAGTCACACAGCTCATACTGATCTCACAGGTCGACGTCCAGAGAATCCCCTAGACTTACCCCGATATCGCAAGACAGTGACAAGTATGTATATATGGTGGCAGACCCAGACAGGTTGAAGAAATACCCATGGTTGGACATTCTGATGGGAAGACACTCTGCCAAGTTTGTCCTAGACACAGGTGCATCACTTAACTACATTTGCGTCACTGAGTATTAAAACAAGCACTGGCGTTGCCAATAGGTCTCGCATTAGGAAAGTTTGAGCTATTGGTATTGTAAATGACAATTTTTTTATTTATGTGTTGGTTTTGAAAATAGCGAAATTAATAGCTTTGTCATTTACAATGCCAATAGCTCAAACTTTCCTAATGCGAGACCTATTGGCAACGCCAGTGCTTGTTTGTTTAGTTACATGACAAAACATAGGTGGTAATCATTTAGAATGAAATTAGTCTCGCAGTAGGAAAGTTGGAGCTATTACAATTGCAAATAGCAATGCCTTTTATTTTTGTTTTCATTTTAAAAACATAAAGGGCTTTGTCATTTACAAAACCAATAGCTCCAACTTTCCTACTGCGAGACCTATTGTGCACTGCACAGTGTGGGTGAAAGTGGCACTGCGTGGGTGTGAGTGCCTTTGAGTGAGTGGCGTTGCATGTGTGAGTGGCGTTGCGTGGGTGAGTGGCATTGCGTGGGTGAGTGGCGTTGCGTGGGTGAGTGGCGTTGCGTGCGTGAGAGTGGCGTTGCGTGTGTGAGAGTGGCGTTGCGTGTGTGAGAGTGGCGTTGCATGGGTGAGTGGCGTTGCGTGGGTGAGTGGCGTTGCGTGGGTGAGTGGCGTTGCGTGGGTGAGTGGCGTTGCGTGTGTGAGAGTGGCGTTGCGTGTGTGAGAGTGGCGTTGCGTGTGTGAGAGTGGCGTTGCGTGGGTGAGTGGCGTTGCGTGGGTGAGTGGCATTGCATGGGTGAGTGGCGTTGCGTGGGTGAGTGGCGTTGCGTGTGTGAGTGGCGTTGCATGTGTGAGTGGCGTTGCATGTGTGAGTGGCGTTGCATGTGTGAGTGGCGTGGCATGTGTGAGTGGCGTTGCATGTGTGAGTGGCGTTGCATGTGTGAGTGGCGTGGCATGTGTGAGTGGCGTTGCGTGTGTGAGTGGCGTGGCATGTGTGAGTGGCGTTGCATGTGTGAGTGGCGTTGCATGTGTGAGTGGCGTTGCATGTGTGAGTGGCGTTGCATGTGCGAGTGGCGTCGCATGTGCGAGTGGCGTTGCATGTGCGAGTGGCGTTGCATGTGCGAGTGGCGTTGCATGTGCGAGTGGCGTTGCATGCGCGAGTGGTGTTGCATGCGCGAGTGGTGTTGCGTGGATGAGTGGCGTTGCGTGGATGAGTGGCTTGCGTGTGTGAGTGGCGTTGCATGTGAGAGTGGCGTTGCATGTGAGAGTGGCGTTGCATGTGTGAGTGGCGTTGCATGTGTGAGTGGCGTTGCGTTGATGAGTGGCGTTGCGTTGATGAGTGGCGTTGCGTTGATGAGTGGCGTTGCGTTGATGAGTGGTGTTGCGTTGATGAGTGGCGTTGTGTGTGTGAGTGGCGTTGTGTGTGTGAGTGGCGTTGCGTGAGTGAGTGGCGTTGCATGTGAGAGTGGCGTTGCATGTTTGAGTGGCGTTGCATGTGTGAGTGGCGTTGCATGTGTGAGTGGCGTTGCATGTGTGAGTGGCGTTGCATGTGTGAGTGGCGTTGCATGGGTGAGTGGCGTTGCGTGGATGAGTGGACTAATTAACTATTGGAAGAAAAGCACGAGACCTTTAAAAAACACTTTCCTCCTTCACTAAAACATGAAGGTATACACCAAGTTCAATAAACTGGGTTCTAGAATATTAATTTAATGTAAATATAACTGGTGTGGCTCTGATTTTATACTTTGCTTATACTTTTTTGTTAAACAACTGTGTAAACTAAGTGTTCTGGCATCTAGATGCGACGGACCACACTGTAGAAAACCTCAAATCCAAAACCGTGCCATAATGTAAAGAACAGGAATTATTACCACAATAGCCCATTTTATTGGCTTTATAGCTAAAACAAGCAACTGTTAGATCAGTAAAAGCTAAAAACACATTGGGATTTTGACGAGAACAAAACATTAAGTGCCCACATTTTGAAAATCACTGGGATTGTTCTCGCTATACTAATGTTTAAGAGGAAAAAAGGTCAATGAAACTCAACTGCGTGTACCAGAGATGAGGAAGAAGAACTGTTAAACTAAAGTGAAGTAAATAATTACAAGGGAGGACGGGTGACGAGACGCACGGAGAGCAGCAGCCTTTGATGTGCTGGCCGGCCGTGCAGTGAATAATTGGGGGAGGAGAAATGCTGGCATGAGGCCGAGCGCACGCTGGGGTTTTAGGAAAAAAACAGAGGAGGTGGGCTTAGGATACGTGAAAGGAGAGACTGAGGTGGAGTGGATGGAGGGGAAGGAGAGGCAGAGGGCAGAGAAAGGGCAAATGGAGGCAGAGCAAAGATGAAACGGCGAAAAGAGGAGGGGTGAGGTTACGTTGGGGATGGAGAACCCAGAACGGCGAAAGGCGAGGAGGAGCCTTTATGTAATATGGACTGCAGAGTGCGTTTGCTCCAATTTATATAACATAAGCAGCTAAGGGGTGCAAACAAGCATGTGCGCTATTTTTTGCACCAGTGCCAAATGTATGTGATCTGGCCCGGAAGTTGCTTAAAGAAGAGACACGTGGCTACACTACTATAACAAGGGAGGATACCCGGAGGAAAAAAACGGCAAGCTCGAGGGACAGACAACATTTTAGGACAAGTAAAGCACTCCAATTACGTTGGTCGAGTTTGCGCTTATTGTTCTTAGAATTAAGAGAAAAGAAACGATCTGCATAGCAGAATGATAGTGGGGAGGAGGGGGGGGGAATGCAAAACACAGCCTGGTGACCGTGAGAAGTGTGAAGTAGGGGGCGGGGGGGGGAGTAGATGCCTGAAGTGAAGCTGCTGGCTGCACCACGCTGGGGAAACAACAGATGGCTGGCTTTGATGTGGTGATGCAATGGGGAAGCCTGTGGGGAAATGGGCTGGCTGGGCTCGTTCACGAGAGGCTTGTGGTCACGTGATTCTCCCGCTTTTCAACATGCACTGTGAAGAAACTGCAGTCGAAACTGCAGTGGTTTGACTAGTGGATCGAGCACTTGAATTCTCGCCATTTTCCAATGGAAAAGGCGAGACCTAAAAATGAAACCAAAACCAAAACTGGAGCCAGCTGCAGTACGAGTCTACACCTGGATGTCAAGAGAACCACTGCTGAGTCTGGGACAATTTCCCACAACATTGACATACAGAGACAGAACGATTTGGTCACACACCCACGTCATTGAAGGACCCAGAACAGATGACTGCCTTCTCAATCTACCAACGGCAGAACGTTTGAAGCTGGTGGATGACTCGCCAGACATTGTCAGCAAGTCCCCAAAGCTCTTCTATGGTCTAGGGAAACTAGCCCATTTCAAGGTCAAACTGCACATTAATGAGCAAGTTACACCAGTGGGGCAGCATCACAGGAAAGTGCCTTTTCACTTGCAGCAAGCTTAACTTTGGGACCTCGTCCGCAGCCGAGATTTTTTAGGAAGCTGTTCGGCGAGTAATATATCACATCCCTAATGCATTCAACTATAGTGACGATATCCTGGTGTTTGGAAAGACTCAGAAATACCACGAAAAGGCATTGGATCGGGAGTGCCACGCACTCCTGGATGCGAACCTCACACTTAACAAAGATAAGTGTGAGTTTCACAAATCCACCCTAAAATTCGATGGACACATTTTCTCAAAAGAAGGCATGAGACCAGATCCTGAGAAATTACCAGTATTATCTTGCACCTCACAACCACAAGATGTCAGCGACGTCCGTTCGCTCTTGGGCATGGCTAGCTGCTGCGCCCGGTACATCAAGGACTATGCAACCATCAGTTACCCACTACGTGAACTGACACGACAAGGGCAGAGTTTTCACTGGTCTGATACATGTGAATAAGCATTCAATGAAATCAAGACCGCTGTGAATTCAGCCTTCAACCTAGCATATTTCAACTCCAAACGGAAGACGGAAATCACAGTAGATGCCAGCTCCGTTGGGCTCGGTGTCATTCTGGTCCAATACGATGACAAAAAAGATCAACGCCACATCGTTGCATATGCCAGTCACAGTCTCACCGACATGGAAAAAGCATACTCCCACCTGGAAAAAGAGAGCTTGGCAGTTGTATGGGCTTGTGAACATTTCCACCTCTTCGTCTATGGCAAGCATTTTACCCTCATCACTGATCACCAGGCTCTGACAACCCTCTATGGCAACCCTAGGGCGAAGATGCCTCTGAGGATTGAATGGTGGGGTATCCGCCTGTAAGACTACACGTACACCATCATTCACAAACCCGGGAAGGAGGAAAACCCGTCAAATGACATAATTACATGTCACAACATCCCCAAGCCGGGACACATGTGCGGCCGTCGGCAGCAGAAGAATATCTCCATTTCATCATCGACCAAGCATGCCTGCCGTCCCACTCGAGGCAATCATAGAAGCATCAGCAAAAGATGCCACATTACAGAACATCATGCACCGGGTCCGCACAAACTCATGGAGACACTTGGAAGAACGAAATACAAATGGCGCCATCAACACGCAAGAACTCATGGCATTCAAACATGTCAAAGATGACCTCTCCATCAGCACCAATGGTCTGTTACTAAGAGACAGGAGAATCGTAATGCCTCATCAATTGAGGCAAGGCACGGTCAACCTGGCACATGAAGGACATAGAGGAGTGGTAGCCATGAAGAAGGCACTGAGTGAACATGTCTGGTTTCCTTCACTTGACCAGATGGTAGAAACTACATTACTAGACTGCCCACACTGCCAACTGGTGGGGCGAGAAGAACCACAAGCCCCTCTACAGATGTTAGATCTCCCAGATAGCGTATGACAATATGTGGCAGTCGATATCTTTGGCCCGTTGAAATCAGGGAAGTACATCATTGTTATCATGGATGAATATTCTCATTTCCCCATTGCTCACCAAATCTACTCCACCAAAGCAGCTGATGTCATACCAGTCATTGATGAAGCATTTGCCGCATGGGGAATCCCTACAGTCGTAAAGACAGATAATGGACCATTGTTCAACGGACAGGACTTTGCAGAATTTGTGAGATATCTAAATTTCAGACACCGAAAGATCACTCCCTCGTAGCCTCAGGCTAACGGAATTGTGGAGCGATTCATGGCCACCATAAAAAAGACCATGCAACAAGTTGAATTAGCTCATCTGGACATTTAGCCAGTCCTAAACGAAGTGTTACGAGCATACCGGACCACGACACATAGTACTACTAATCAATGTCCTGCCACCCTAATGCTGGGGCGCATCCCACGCACTCGGATACCAGCTGCAGATGCCATCACACAGTCCAGATTCACGAACTCGGACCATGAGACACTGGTAGAGCTTGATCGAACCAAGAAGGCGAAAATGAAGGAATATGCGGATCAACGTAGGCATGCCAAGACGTCTGATATCCGAGAAGGTGACTGGGTGCTAGTGAAGTAGGAAAGGAAAACTAAGGCTGACAGCTGCTACTGTGCTCAGTCGCTACAAGTAATCAAGAAGAAAGGGACCATGATCACGGCGGAATCCGGTGTCAAGAGAACAACTAGGAACTCGTCACACTTCAAGAGGTGTAATCCTACGTTACATACTCGGGCTCGAGATCCAAACTGGGACATTGACGAGTCAAGTTAAGAAGAAGACAAATATGAAGAAGCCCAACCAACATCAGGAATCAGTGACAGCAGTGAAAGGCATCACTCCACTCCACCACGAAGCAGTCGACCACAGAGAATGGTTCGGAAACCCAGCCGACTCATTGAAGAACTCTGAAAATAAAACTTTGAACACTCAAAATACAAAAGGGGGAGATGTCATATCGCAATGCCTGTCCTGTCTGTAACCCAGGACTAGGCATGGCAGGAACAGGAAGGGGACGTGCTGTAACCTCCCGCTGGTGTCCCGTGTAATTTGTATAGCGGGACCAGCGGGGATATGAAATATATCATTCCCTAACACTTGATCCCTCCCCACTAAGCCCTTCTTTATGCATCCAGGCCAAGTTGTTTGTTCACTTGAGTCTGTTTAAGGATTTTCCCACCGGTTTACTTCAGGAAAAGGTTTAAACCCTTTACACAGCTGTGAATCATGAGGCTACGAACCTCTTGTCACAGTAACGGGTGGGCGATACCCATGCTGTTGTGATATCCTGCTGCGGTTGTTGAGGCTGAAGGTATTGGGCAGGGAAAGAGCTCATCTAAACAAACCCACCTTTTATGTTTATAGTGTTTTGACAGTGGTGTCCGGTTTCAACCTTTTTTCATTTTGACGTCACCCATCATCTTTAGCGGGTGGGCAACAAAGTGCCCTCTAGGAGATTTAACGAAGCAAGGAGATTACCCTTTCTTTACCAGTAATTTTATACATTCATATGAATTTTATGATATATTGGTTTATCTTGAGGGCAGTGAAAGGGTTACATTGTTATTGGAGGTAGGTGGTGTGTTCTTATTTATGATGTACGCAGAAAATGTGTTCCGCTGAATCTTCCTCTGCTTTATTATTAGATTCATTATACATGTAAATGCTCTGCTTCTTAATTTTCCAGACCAGTCAATTACATCTCGTTGACTTTAGGAGGTAGAGTGGGCAAACAAAGTGTGACTCCTATATGCCATCCATTTTTAGTAGACTAAAGGAAGTGAGTTTTGGAATGCCTGGCTTGCTACATTTCCTTTCAGCCCTTATTCTGACAGCTTCTAATTTTTTGTGAAAGAGGGGTTATTTCGATAAAATTGGAGCACTATGTGTTGGGCCAAATGCCATTATGGCCAATATTTACAGTGCATAAGGGCTTTAATAACCGTAGAGTTCTTCCTACGATCCTATGCACTCCACAAAAAATGGATCACATATTTTGAGAAAATGGGTAGACAGTATTTGATGCTTAAATATTGAGAATACAGTAGTGAAAATAACAATGTGCAGTTGCTTTGTAAAAGTTAAACTGCAGCTGATATTTTTGCTGTTCGTTTGTGATCTGGAAATTCAGCAGTGGGCTTTGAATTTCTGAGAAATTAAAATAGCTGTTGAATTATTTCTTAAAATCATTCCAATAGGTATTTCTGACGTGCCAGTCTTGTATATTTGACTAAGTACTACATTACTCCACTGCTGTGTTTATAAACAAATGCCTTATAAATGTGTTGGCCATTCATCTAAAGAATGTAGGTGTGAGAGTAAATGCAAGAGATGCATCTATTAAGTGTGATGAATGTGGGGAATAATTGTGGCATTTTATTAAGTGAAGTTCATTATGGATTAAGCAATATATACCAGAGGATTGATTATAAGATTTAGTGGACGCAAGATGCGGTGACTAAATTGGCCTTGTGCAATATTACTTTGTCTGGGTCATGTAAGTAACAACTTGGCACATTTTAAAGACTGCAATGTCTAGAAGTGCTTGAATAGATATACAATCTTGAAAACCAAGCCGACAAGAGTCACTAACTTTGTTTATTTATATAGGCGGTCCTCGTGTGTTTACTGTAGCACAGGCGGTGGGATGGAAC
This sequence comes from Lissotriton vulgaris, assembly GCF_964263255.1. Classification (NCBI taxonomy): domain Eukaryota; kingdom Metazoa; phylum Chordata; class Amphibia; order Caudata; family Salamandridae; genus Lissotriton; species Lissotriton vulgaris. Next base: position 800,498,487 of record NC_141691.1, read on the forward strand.
GTGCTATGAGATTAGCCACAAAGCAGCTGCCTAAAGTTTCAAAGTCTATTCATGCATGCCATGTTGAATTGGCTAATGGATATGTTAGTAGTATCTTCAAATTAGAGTTCTGTATGTTAAGGTTGGCACCTCACATCTGTATGAGGGTATATGGTCTCTGTTTTATGATTAGCATGCTAATTGTTTAGTGATGGTTTAGGATGGGTTTGTTTGTGTCTTGACATCTGACCCTATTTTATCTTCTCCCTTGCCCTTTTTAAAATGGAAAATATTTCAAGTGAAAAGAAGCTGTTAATTTTTAGTTCATAATTCTTTCTTTTTGTGGGATTTTAGTATTAAAGCTTCACTATCTTTAGTACAGAGGTATTTGGTGTAGAACTTAATTTATTTGAATGTAACGTTTAATAAAAAAATCTTTTTACACTAACCCATCACAGTTTTCTAACCAATGATAATTTGTGAAGTTTACACCACATCACCAAATCAAAGTAGAGAGTGAGGACTAGAAAGGCTAGTCCGTATCCCCAGGATTATATGTAATGATCAAAATAGGACTAGCTATGTTTACAGGGGAGAGGGGGACTCAATGAAGTACGCTGGCTATCAAACCTGTTGGTTTTTTTCATGAAGCCCTCACCCACCAACCTGGTTGGTGGCATGCTTCATCATCGGGCCCACCACAGTGACACCGAATGTGTCCTGGGTGTGCTTCGACGCCGGATTACTGCGGAGCTGGTATATTCGCTGAGTGTGCAGGTCTACTGCGGAGCTGGTATATTCGCTGAGTGTGCAGTGTAATGAGTGAGAAAGTCAAGTTTAAAAGCTATACAGTGGGTCCCAGTACCCGAGGGTAAATAAACAAATTTTAATAACTGGGCCCCTGTTAGCAATAAAAAAGGCGGTTAGACGCGGTGGAGTGCAAATTATGACCTCCTGCGTCTGGTGTGGTCTACATGTTTCAGCCAGGCCTTATAAAATTTAAAACTGGCTTTCCTCAGGACCAAGTGAGTATGTGTATAAGGTGCAAAAAACTAAATTATAGTGTTTGTGTTGTTGGTTTATGTGTCGCACTCTCTAAGGTGCGATTACATGTAAGAGGGGGATTCCCTCTAGTTTTGCTACATATAACAAAGACAGAGACAGACGTACAAGGGAAAGTCATTTTAGTTTTGTAATGAAATAATCACATTTTGTAGCCGACTTATAAGGTGAGTGAACGACCTATATGCGGCTACGGTGTGGTCATGTTTGACCTGTATGGGTTTTAATAGGAACCGGTTGTTGTGGTGAGATAAAACAGCGGATATTAGCATTTGTGAGGTACAGGTAAGTAAAGTTGGTATCCTCACGCAGGCCATTTGCTGTCAAAAGCTTCCTTGGGTCACCTGGTAGAGAAAGAGACCCTAAAACAAGGATAATGAAACTAATGGTTTACATCCAACCTGTAGGGAATGAAAGGTTGCTTACCCCAGTTGTAGCAGTAGTATTGAGTTACTCACGGAATTCCCGGTCTAGAAGCAACCGTCAGGGCCCCTGAGGAACCCAGACTCAAGTGCGTGACAACATACAACACGGCATCAAACCAGGTTTCCAACATCATCAACAAAAACTGGAAGATTATTAACTCAGGTACAAGAAACTGGGAAAAAACCCGCTTTGCCTACAAGAGAGCAAAGAACCTCAAAGACCAACTGGTCCATACAAGACCAAGACCCAATTCCTCTCCGCCCAGCAGCACAATCCTCAACGCCTGGGGCCTTCCCAAGCTCACAGGCCATCAGCCATGCAATAACTGCAGCGTATGCCATTTGACATCAGCATCAAAAACCCTCAATCTAGAAACAGGGAAAACCTGGAAACAACGACAGTTCACCAATTGTAACTCCTCAAATCTAATACACCTGATAACCTGTAGATGTGGACTCCGCTACATCGGGATGACCGCTAGGAAAGTCAAGACAAGAATGACGGAACACAGAAGTACCATCCGATGCGGCAAAAATATCAGTAAACTGACTGATCATTTCTTAACTCACAACCATACCCCAAACGACTTCACATGGACAGTCATTGAACAATTTGACCCTACAGAAAATAACGAAAAATTCCTCCTCCAGAAAGAACAGCGATGGATATACCGTCTGTCCACCCACACAAGGGGTCTGAACGATTCCATTACGTGGAACTCCATCAACCTGTGATAAACAATTGGTCTACACTCCTATGCCCTCTGTCTCTCAGCTCATAACAGAGTTCCCCTCTGACACTCCCAGCCATAAAAAGATAAAAAGAAAACTGTGCTCTCGTACTTAGACGCTTACACAGCGCCATATCTTCAGAACCACCGCACGTGCCCACAACGTGCTACCATACACGCGCTAATCGCGCGCACAAGCGCTCCATATGCGCTCCTTTAGAATTAACTGCAAGCCTAATGCGTGCATGCGTGCAGAACACTTCCGAGCGCATGCGCATAACAAACAATGACAGTGCAGTCAGCACGAGCGCATCCCTCCCTCTATTGCCACTTATCCCAGGTGGAACAAACGATCAGGGCTACTTAAACTCGATCTCAAGGTCCTCACTCACTCGTTCCGGGCACCGCAGAAGGACGATAGGTCCAAGGAGGATCTAGACCGGGAATTCCGCGAGTAACTCAATACTACCGCTACAACTGGGGTAAGCAACCTTTCTCTCCCTACAGGTTGGATGTAAACCATTAGTTTCATTATCCTTGTTTTAGGGTCTCTTTCTCTGCCAGGTGACCCAAGGAAGCTTTTGACAGCAAATAGCCTGCGTGAGGATACCAACTTTACTTACCTGTACCTCACAAATGCTAATATCCGCTGTTTTAGCTCACCACAACAACCGGTTCCTATTAAAACCCATACAGGTCAAACATGACCACACCGTAGCCGCATATAGGTCATTCACTCACCTTATAAGTCGGCTACAAAATGTGATTATTTCATTACAAAACTAAAATGACTCTCCCTTGTACGTCTGTCTCTGTCTTTGTTATATGTAGCAAAACTAGAGGGAATTCCCCTCTTACATGTAATCGCACCTTAGAGAGTGCGACACATAAACCAACAACACAAACACTATAATTTAGTTTTTTGCACCTTATGCACATACTCACTTGGTCCTGAGGAAAGCCAGTTTTAAATTTTATAAGGCCTGGCTTAAACATGTAGACCACACCAGACGCAGGAGGTCATAATTCGTACTCACCGCGTCTAACCGCCTTTTTTGATTGCTAACAGGGGCCCAGTTATTAAAATTTGTTTTTTACCCTCGGGTCCTGGGACCCACTGTATAGCTTTTAAACTTCACTTTCTCACTCACTACACTGCACACTCACCGAATATACCAGCTCCGCAGTAATCCGGCGTCGAAGCACACCCGGGACACATTCGGTGTCACTGTGGTGGGCCCGATGATGAAGCATGCCACCAACCAGGTTGGTGGGTGAGGACTTCATGAAAAAAACAACTGGTTTGCCAGCCAGCGTACTTCATTGAGTCCCCCTCCCCCCTGTAAACATAGCTAGTCCTATTTTGATCATTACATACAATTTGTGAAGTTTATCAGTTATTTTCACCATAAGGTATTTCATGAAGTGTGATAATGGATGCTATCATGAAAAAAGGATTGCTTCATAAATAGAAGTGCACGTGTCGCATAAGTAATTAAAATTGACAAAGTGCGGTGACTGACGTAATTTATGAGATGGTAAATAGTCTCACGTGCATCCCAGAGTTTGTGAAAGAATACAACCACACAACCAGTAGAAAACCAGTGACCCAAAAAATATTACCTGTGAACTAATCCAAAATGTAACTGACAATGCCTCAAGTTCAGACTGAAGGCCCCATAGCCAAATAAGCTAATGGCAGAAAGAGGCTGCTACAAAACCTCTTAGATGCCTGTCTTAAATATATTATTCAAAAACAAAAGGTCTTGACTTAGGCAAGTACAACAATCCAGATATCCGGTATAATCTCCTTGATTCAGTAGATATACCAGCTCAGTAGGTAAAGTAGTTTGCTCTCTGTTTTCAATCCTGTTTAACATCTCCGGAAGGTGGTCTAGTGTAAAACAGCATCTTCGCAAACTGAATTGGCTGCCCGTGGCTCAGAGAGTGCAATTTAAGGCTCTCGTTTTGGCCCATAGAGCCTTACAGGATCTTGGACCATTGTATCTTAGGAAGTGCTTCTCCTTCTATACATTTAACAGACCACTCCGCTCTGCCTCTGTGAGACAGATGGCGATCCCACGTTTCCGCAGAATGAGGGTGGGGGACCAGTCTTTGTCTGTTAAGGCAGCCTCCCTTTGGAATTCGCTTCCCCTGTCATTGCGGAATATCCAAAGCCTCATACTTTTTAAAAAGCAGCTGAAGACCTTCCTTTTTAAGCAGGCATATTAAATGGTCCTATTCCATCCGGTAACTGTGTTGCGCCACGCCAGGACACTCTTGAGTGCATGCTATAAAATCATTATAACATAACATTAACATGCAGTCCTCGCATACATTGGGCTGCACAGTTTCAAATTAACAAGTATACTCACTATGAAACCACTGGGATTCCAGATTATAAAAATATGGGGAATATTTCAAATCCTGTTTCATAGCTTCTCAATTGCTTGTTTCTAGCTACACTGAACATTAATGTGTACTTGAAATTAATCCAATGTTTTCATGACATTCAGCCACTCTATGTGTAAACGTTTTTCTGGTATCATGATACTGCAACAAATAAGTGTCTGCAAGAGTTGTGGTGATGTTTTAATTGTTCAGCCATGTAGCTTTTAATAATTATATTTCCAAAATGTATGTCATCATTCTAAGTAACAAATACAATATAATTATGAGTATTGTTGTGTTGTGTATGTGCTTGCTAATTAATTTGTAACTTAATGCCGTGCTAACCTTACTTCAACCTGTTGTTCATGCCTCCATTTATATGTCTGTTTAGATACGACCCAGATGTAATTTTTCTGCAGGAAGTCATTCCTCCTTACCTTGCCTACCTGGCGAAGAGAGCAGTCGGCTACACCATCATTCCAGGTATGAACATACATCATGAACTACCTTTTTTTTAATGGTCAATGAAATCATTTGTAATTGGAATCGGGAGAAGGAAAAGTGTCCTGGAGTCTGACTTTTGTTTTTTTAGCTAAAAAATACGGTTGCTCTGGTGTTAAAAGAAGCCATACCAACTGTGTAGAGCAAAATGTGATTTCACATGCAGGGGTATGTACCGTCACTCCACGCTGCAGCGCGGTAATAGATTACCACGCTGGAGCATGGAGTGATGGTAATAGATTACCGCGCTGGAGCATGGAGTGACGGTTCATAAACCTGCCGCCATCGGAAAACAAATTCAGCGAGGAGAGTGTTTTTGCCGGCAGCGCCCCTTGGGAGTAGATCAACGGATTCGCTCAGTGGACAATTAAAGTCTCCAGGCATCTGGGTACTACTTGGAAAACCTGGATGCCTAAACAATATTGGGCTTTCAAGAAAAACGGGGATACTGACATATCAGAACCACATTCGAAGGCTGTGACCCAGAAGACTTAAGAGTCTTATTGGTCCTGAGGAGAACCCCACTAATTGGAGGGTTCGAAACGCGTCGACCAGGTCCCAGGTCACAAAGACTGTGCATATTTTGGTCATTATATAAGAAAAGGTTTAGCTCTGTCTATAGAAAAAAGACAATAGATTTCTAATCTGCCATGACAGTTTGCTTTATTCTTCTTTGTTTATTTGAATGTGTACACTGGGACCATTTTATAGTATGAGTGTCTGAAGTTTGAGAGAGGTGTGTATGTGGTTCAGGTCAAATGTGTCATTTGTAAATGTTGTGGATATTTTGTATATATTTGTATAGATTCATTGTTTATATCTTGTCTTGATACTTTGCACAAAGAATATAATGTTTTAAAAAAATACATAAAATTGAACAATTTGAATAAATCATTAGATGATGCAAATAAATATACAGACGTTTATGTTTTGTTCATAAGGGTCCATTCGAAAATTTGTTAGCAGTCTGTCTCAGTCCTGGCACAAGTTCTGTTCTTTTGAATATTCGACTGAGCCTGACTGAGTTTGAGTCAAGGCCCATTTCTACTTTTTGGTACTTTCTAAAAGTGGCATTTCTAAAATAGTAATGTTAATTAAACTTCATCAGTAAGTGGGATTTATCAATACCATTAAAAACACATGAACAAGTTGCTCCTCTCGGATCAGGAATTGCAGCTTAAAAGTGATTTAAGTTGAGATTGCTTGGTATGTGGTTCTGTGGGATATTGGCACTCCTGGGCAATATGCAGGTAAGTGTATACTAGTAGTGAGTGAGAATTGTGGTGCATAAGGATAGGGAGAGCCACCCTCCTCCCCAACGAGTGGATATCCACTTCTAGAACAAAACAACAATCCCCCGCACACCCCCACAGTATACAGCCTATATCAATAGCAGTGTAACAACAAACTTGACTCCTTTCTGGAACATTCGCCTCAGTTTATTCTCAAAAGCCTTAAAAACATGTATTTCGTCACGCTTTACGGTTGTGCAAAGCGACTTCTTCACTTACCATAGAACCAGCCACTAAGAGTGGAAACCCACTTACTAACGAACGTCTTAAAAGTAAATTCATTACTGGAGAGACTTAAAAAGTGGGAATTGGTGAAATGGTGGGATGGGGCCACCTTAAAACAATACATCAGACTAGGAAGAACCCCAAGGGGCCTCAGGTCCCAAATTATCCGCACCTATGACGACCTTGAAGTTGACTTACTAGTAGCTTGGGAGAGGAAATTGACAGCAAACTCAAAAATATTAATGGATATACTAATTGAAAACTCACAAAGAAAGAGCAGCAAACTATTGCGGGAGATAGACACCCTTGAGACAGAGATTAAAGATCTCAACCTACCAGAGGCAACCGAAAAGAAATACGCAATTCTTGAGAGCGCAATACTGAGACACCAGACTGAGGTAAAACAAAGAAAAACTAAGAAACTAAAAAGGGATGAACAGGACTACAACAGTGGCAAGGTATTTACCTTCGCCAAAAAATATGACCATCTTATCCATAAACCACAGACAGGGGCCAAGGAGCCAGCTACATCGATCAGTTCCAGTTCCACTTCACTGGACACACCAGTGACCAATGAGAGTGAACAAGAGGGGACAGGATGTAGGGATAATCCTTTTTTACTGGAGGTTTTAAGGATAAAGAAGGGGAACCAGGAGCAGAACTGACACACTCCCACCACAGACTGACACAGTGGGGAAAGAGAGGGGGGTTGGCAGGGAGACAGAATGAAAACCAGATCCTGGAACAAGAAAAAATAGGGGATCCCATGGTTGTCAACCTCACTGATAAACCAATTAGCCAGGAAGCAACATCACTATTATTTCTTTCATTTCACCCTCTGAGGCGGAAGCCGGAGGTTCTACAGCACTTTCCTTACCTTATTCTGCACAGAATTAACTGCTGAATTAACTGCTGAGGGTAACATTCATTTTAGAACGCGTCCCGAGTGACGTTTGTTTTTAATAGGCGCTCGATTTTAAATAGCGTATTTGCACTTGGATCACTGTTTCCTACCTTCCTCTACCTCCTGGGCCGCTCTCAGCTGAGTGTTGACGCTGAGAGCTGGTCCGGGGAGGCGAGGGTTGCTTAGCAGCATTCTTGGGTGTGGGGTCGCGCTCTCGCGCTCTAGCTGATATATAAAAAGGTACTTGACGCTCCGCGTAGCGGACGCGTTAGCGGATGCGCCGGATGCCGGCCGGATGCCGGCCGGATGCCCGCCGGAGTCACGCCAGAGTCCAGCCCGTCTGCGCCCGTCCGCGCTGAGGACGGGCTGCAGGACGGGCTGGATCCAATCCCTAGTCCTTCTTTTCCCAACCTTACTCCTAGATGTTACTCCTACTCTGACCTCCTTGCTCTCCGACCCTCCTTTCTGCCCTGCTCCCATCGTTTCTCCCCTGAAGGGATTTTGCATTCCTACAGGTGTTGGGCCTGTTCGGCCTCCTTTTTATCTCCCAGGGCTGTCGCCCCTATTGTTCCCCCTCCGCCCCCTCAGCCTGTTATACAACGGAGACTCGGTTTCCTAATCAATGCCCGCTCTCTTATTAAGCACAACGTCGCCTTTCACGATTTCGTTGACAGCCGACAACCAGACTGGGTCTTCATTACGGAGACCTGGGCCTCCGATACCTCTGGACATGATTTGCTCATGGCTATACCTGAGGGTTACTCTCTATACAGGCAGGACAGACCCCTGCGTAGAGGAGGTGGTATTGCCATTCTTGTGAAATCCTCCTTTCTCTGTGTAACTAAACCAATTTCGACTCCCTTATCTCGTTTAGAATCATTTTACTTCTGCATCTCCCTATCTCCTTCAGCCTCTTTTTCTGGCATCCTTATCTATAGACCCCCCGGCTCTAGGGCCACCTTTCCCGCTGAAATTATGTCCATTCTTGAATCCTATATGGGAAAAACTGCCTTCACCATCTTGGGTGATTTTAATTTTCACCTTGATGAGACTAACTCAAAGGACACTATTGCACTTGTTGAAATGCTAGAATCCTGTGACCTTGTCCAGCTTGTTAAAAGCGCTACTCACAAGGCAGGACATATTCTTGACGGTCAGTTCAGTTCAGTTCAAATTCTTTTATTCGGTTAGACAGTTAGTTAACCATAAAAAGTACATCATGATTTTAAAAATACATATTCACATGAATACAAGACATATAATATTATTACAATGTTATAATACAGTTTAAAACGCCTATAACGTTGCACAAGAAAAAAATAAGAAAGGGGGAAAGATACACTTTCAATCAACTACCTTGCTCAATGTTTCAATGTGTTAGTTCCTCATTCCTTATTGCTTTACGCATTATTATACATGATTTCAAATACATTGCCAGGCTTTTAGCCTCGTGTTGTGAGTTTAGCTGTTGCAGTGCAAGAAGCGCTGGTCGACAGGTCCTCAACCCCATCTGACGCAACACGGGCAATACCCAGCGTTTACGGGGTGTGGCATAATAAAAGCAGAAAAAAGCTATATGCATGGTGGTTTGGGATGAGACCTTATCGCATGGGCATTTCTCTAGATTGTGGGACCAATTCAATGGATTTGGAAAAGTTATCAATCGGAAAAATAAATTAAAACGAAACCTAGTTAGGAGGTATTTTTCGTAGTTAGTCAAATAATAAGTGAGATAAGGCTGTAAGCCTGGAGATACTTGTACCATCATGACATGAGCATTAGATTGCTTGGGTAGTTCGCCGCTCAAACGAAGTTCCCTAAGATGGTTAAGGCATTGGTACTTAAAGGTTTTTCTGGTTAGCTCACTGATTAATGACGGCTCCGTTATATATTGGTTAAAATCCAAATCTTCCAGGAATTTGACAACGTATGCCAACCATGGGATCTTTTTCCAAGAGGTCAGCCCCAGACAGTCCGAGATCAGGGCACGGGTAAGGTGACATTCAGGCTTAGACCAGATACGGTGCCATAGGAGCATTGGTTGACATTTGATGTAATCAGCTAGGTAGTCAATCCCAAGCTCAGTATGGCATCCGTATGTGGGGGCACTCTGGGGAAGGGCCAACAAATATTTTACGAAGCCATTTTGAATTTTTTGGAGTTCGGCCGTATTTACATAACCCCATACACCAGCCCCATATGTGGCAATGCTCTGGCACTTAGCTTGATGGATTTTAAGTAGTGGGGTGGGAGATGGCTTACCCAGTTTTCTAGAAAATGAGATTAGGGCAGATGTAGCACGTTGGTACAGCAATTTTCTAGTTACCAGGGCCCTTTTCCATGTTAGCTGGTCATCTATTAATATACCCAAATAAGGGTATTCCCTGACTCGTTCTAATTTTGATTGCTCGATAGAAAGGTACTTCGAGCTTGTCACCTTGGGCCCTGATTGCATGACAAAGGTCTTGGTCTTATTCACCTTTAGCCCCAGGGAAAGCATAAAGTTGCAGTATTTGTCCAGTTGTTTCTGCAGTTGTACCAGAGATCTAGCAAAAATAACTGAATCATCAGCATAGAGCAATGCTGGGATAGGGCGGTGGTTAATGGTAGGTAAATCCTGGCTCCCTTCAAGCATGGCTGCTTCTAAACCATTGGTGTATAAATTAAACAAGAAGGGAGCCAGGACACAGCCCTGCCTAACTCCGCGAGTTATTTGGAAGGAAGATGTTAGTTCGCCACCTGTGCCAAACCTTACGCGTGCCGAAGCTCCAGAGTAAAGCTCGCGCAAGAATTCGTTTAGCGGCGGATCAACCCCCAATTTCTCCAGGATGGGCCATAGCTTAGCGTGAATTACACAGTCAAACGCCGCACTAAGGTCGACGTAGACCATGTATAGGTTTCCCCGTTTAGCTCCCACATACTTCCCCATTAAAAGTGTCAGATTTAAAGCCTGTTCGACAGTGCCCAGTCCCTCCCGGAATCCATATTGGAGGTCGGTAAAGATGTTATTCTCAGCCGCCCAATCCTGCAAACGGTCAAGGATTAGGCGACCCGCGACTTTTCCCAATGAATCCAGGAGGGAGATGGGCCTGTAGCAGGCAGGGTTGTTTCTATCCCCTTTTTTAAAAATAGGAAGAAGTATGGACGAGGACCAAGAATCCAGAAGGCCAGTGCTAAGAACTGCTTTCATTAGCTGGGTGATAATTGGAGACCATAGGTCAATATTGGAGACAAATATATCTAATGGGACGCCATCCGGGCCGGGAGCCTTTCCAGTTTTTGAGGAAGACAGTGCGCTTATGACCTCCCCCAGGGTAAAGGATAGATCAATTGGATACACTCCTTTTCTTGGGGATCCAGGTTCTTGATTACATTGTGCCGCACTGTCCGAGGGGAAGTCACTAAAGATTTTAGAAAAGTGAGTCACCCACTCATCCGCGGACACTGCTACATCTAGGTATTGGTGAGAATTGGCGTCAAGCAAGAAAGGAGATTTTAAAACTTTCCAGAACTGGGAACTGTCCTTTATTAGGCAGCTCTCATGTAGCTGTGCCCATAGTTTTACCTTGGTCTCTTTTTTACAACTAATTTGGGCCTGCTTATATTCAGATCTTAGCTTAGCTATTTTGGCATTATCTCTGACTGGATTGTGGAGTTCTTTCTTTAGGGCATTTAATGCTTTTCGGCATGCCGTGTTGAACCATTTTGGACCTGGATGGGTAGCTGTTTTGTGAGTTCGGACTAATTCACTCTGGATAGTTTTGAGGATTTCACCAAAACTGGAAATAATTTGCTCGGGGGTAGAATCCTCATCAAGGCATGAATTTATCCAGGGGAGTGCTTTGGTTACAATTTTAGTTGATGTTATTTGGGGGTCTACCCGGGACCATTTCACTGAATAACCATTGGTTCTATCCATAGTTAGTGCATTTTGGGTCAATAAACTCTTCAGTGAAGGGTGGGGAGTATTAGTAGGTAGTTTCAGTGCAATGCTATTGGAAAAGTGATCACTAGATACTTCTGTTCCTGTAGTGAATTCAATAAGAGTACCCTTTAAAGAATATGAACACAAAATAAAATCTATAGTACTAAAACAGCCCCTACCGTGGAACGTAGGTTTAAATTCCACTAGGGGGTCAACTAGTTCGTTGGCATACAACAGTTCTAAAAACATTAAACTTTCGTTAATAGAGTCTCCTAGCGCAGAATGAGTAAAATGTGTCAGTGGGCAGTCGTTTTCATCTGAAAGGCCACAATCAGTTGTCCTATGTTTTGGGCACAATTGTACATTGAAATCGCCACCCCATATTACATTACACAATGTGGGTGAATGTTTAGCACGTTGTTCACTTATAGACATAGTAATTTCTGACACAATTTTCATACAGTTTAGCGGAGATAGGTTATTGTAAAAGTTGATTATGCTATATGATGTACCGTTTTTAAAAATAATCATAAGAATTTGATAATTCGAAGAAGTACGTTTTATAAAAAGTTTTCTTACTTCAAGTTTATTTGAAATATATGTAACAAGGCCCCCCATCGGTCTACCGTGAGTTGATGGGCAGGCCGGTGAATGAAACGTTAGGTAACCCTGTATATGCAGTGGGACAATTGCCCAAGTCTCTTGGAAGCAGAGTATCTGATGTGCGGTAACAAAGTCCAGCCAAGCAGAAGATAAGATCTTGGTTCGGAGACCTGCCACGTTCCAGAACAATATTGATACTAGCTGGAACGACTCCGTTTCATTAATAGATACAGGGCTTCTTATCTGTGCAGATGGATCCAGAGAAGCACGGTTGATGTTCTTAAGGGGGGAGAACTGGGAAACACCGTTGCTGGGGTTAATAACATTGATTACATTGGTAGAACACCGAGACGGGACCGGGTGGAGTGAACCTTCCGCCTCAATAATGTTTATATCTGTTGCAATTTTATCTACTGTGGGAGATAAAAGCATCATATTAGGCGGTGGACTTCGGGATTGAGAGAGGTTTGCTGGGGTTGAGGATGGTAGATCAAATAGAGATAAGATCTCGTTTTCCAGACCCTGTACTGCTGGTGGTCAGTCCACCATCTCCAGGCCGTCAAACCTGTTGTAGGTGGAGACACCCCTCCAGTCCGGAAATGACGTAGTTTCCCTGCCTCCTTGTCCTTGCCAAGTTGACCAGTTCGTTTTGTTATTCCAGTTGCCAACCTGGGTCCAGTTCCATTCGTGTCCTGGTAGTAGGGGCTTGGCTGGCGGGTAGAAAAAAGCTAATCTTTTTGTTGAAATTCCTTCAGGGGAAGTTTGAGGCCCCCATGAGGAAATGAGTTCCACGGTTTGGGGGTCTTCAAAGTTTATTATTATGCAATCCCCTGGGATGTGTTTTGGCTCCTTCCCTACCCACGGAACTCTACGGACCGATACAACTCTGTTGTTTGCGTAGGGGGGAAGTGGACGATTCATTGACAACCAGTGAAGAACCTTGTTTTTTAAGGACCAGCCGGGCTCATCGGAATTAATATGTAGCTCCGGGACCCCAGTCATAATAATGACGTATGGTGTTGCTTCTGGTGGAAGGTAAGCTGGGCGCGCACCGTTGCGTCTAGTATTATATGCTGCGTTCTTTGTAGCGGGTGTCTTGTTGGGTACAGTCGTCTTTTTAGGGGCTGGTGTCTTTGCTGGAATTGGGGTAGAAAGGTGGTTGGTAGATTGGCCCTCTAGTACAGGTGGAACAGGAAGGGAAGAAGAGGCAGAGGTAGTAGGTTTGTTTGCAGATGTGATGACTGATGGTTGCTGCGGATTAGTGTGTATTGTGTTTGCTGATTTTTGTTGGGTCACTATTTTCTGTTGGACCACCGTTGTAGCATTAGCCGCTTTGGGTGCTTTGTGTGTTTGTGTAAGATTTGTTCCCCCGGCAGTTTTTTGTTTTGAGTTACAAGTTAAGACTGCAGGTAGTGAGTGCGTAGAAGGTAAGTTTTTCTTAGATTTAAGGTCGGAAGTTAGTGTAGCTAAGGATTTTTCAATCTTAGTTAATGATACCATGAAAGGTTGAAGGTGATACTTTATTAGTGCCTCGATTGAGTTTAGCAGGTTGGTATCATGTATAGCTATGTCCTGCCCAGTGCACATATTGCCACTCGAAAGCAGGTTGTGGGTGTCAGATGAGAGATTTATGGTTTCTGAAACAGGTATAGCAATTTGCTGTTGCAACATGGCCGAGTGATTTGAAGCTGCTGATGAGGAGGAATTTTTATCTGATTGTATCAAAAGATCCTGTCGTGCTTTGCTGGTATTTTGGGGGGAGTTCTTATTTCCTTTTCTTTTTCCCTTGCTTTTTTTCGGGATAGCACCTTCTCTCTGGCCCCTCGTAGAGGGGGATGGAAGGACCTCCTCTGGGGGGTTTGTAAACAGGGTCGGGGTTCGCTCACGTGATGGGGGAAGGTGAGATACAGAGGTTTGAGATATTTGAGTTGTGGATAGGTCAATGGACACAGACAGGTCTACAGTCCCAAGGGCTGTTGGGGTCTCTTGTTGGGTACCAGAGCCGAGGGTACGTTGAGGAGTTACGGCGGATGCGAGTAGTCCCAATGAAGAACGCCTTGCTGCCGCTAAGTCCTGCGAGACCCTCCTTTCTAAAAGGAGGACTCCTTGGTTAATAGCATCGTTCGCCTTGGCGATGAATTGGTCGATAGGCCCTATGACCTGAGCGGCGTGTGTGAGCTTAGTGTTTCTAGTAATTCTGGGTGACATTGTAGTAGATTACAGGAGGGCACAGTAAAATAAATACAATGAAACAGCAAACTAGATGTTGGTGGTGAAAAAGAAGCACTGCGATGCTTAAATAAAATGAAGTTTCAAGGGAATGGCCCAGTCCAGTCTTACCCGGGCTTGAACGGGATTAAACGGGCCCGCCCTTGGCCCGGGCTTCGCCCGGCGTCCCGCTCGCGTCCCGCGAGACGGGGATGACGGTTAATTTATGCGCCTCCTGGCGCCGAAATCTCGCGGTATGACCCGCTAGGACTGCTGGGTGTTGTGGTCCTATGCCTGGACCACGCCCACACTCCGCTCGTCAGCCGGACTCCCTAGATGGCAGAAGGGGTCCCACGGCGAGAGGCGGGAGGCGGGCGGGCTGGCAGGGTCTTGAAGAGAGTCCCAGGGCAAGATACAGGCAGCGCCTGTCCGACGGCAAAAGGATTCAGGTATTCCACTGATGGGTCACCCCCTCGACCGGGATGACGGTTAATTTATGCGCCTCCTGGCGCCGAAATCTCGCGGTATGACCCGCTAGGACTGCTGGGTGTTGTGGTCCTATGCCTGGACCACGCCCACACTCCGCTCGTCAGCCGGACTCCCTAGATGGCAGAAGGGGTCCCACGGCGAGAGGCGGGAGGCGGGCGGGCTGGCAGGGTCTTGAAGAGAGTCCCAGGGCAAGATACAGGCAGCGCCTGTCCGACGGCAAAAGGATTCAGGTATTCCACTGATGGGTCACCCCCTCGACCGGGATGACGGTTAATTTATGCGCCTCCTGGCGCCGAAATCTCGCGGTATGACCCGCTAGGACTGCTGGGTGTTGTGGTCCTATGCCTGGACCACGCCCACACTCCGCTCGTCAGCCGGACTCCCTAGATGGCAGAAGGGGTCCCACGGCGAGAGGCGGGAGGCGGGCGGGCTGGCAGGGTCTTGAAGAGAGTCCCAGGGCAAGATACAGGCAGCGCCTGTCCGACGGCAAAAGGATTCAGGTATTCCACTGATGGGTCACCCCCTCGACCGGGATGACGGTTAATTTATGCGCCTCCTGGCGCCGAAATCTCGCGGTATGACCCGCTAGGACTGCTGGGTGTTGTGGTCCTATGCCTGGACCACGCCCACACTCCGCTCGTCAGCCGGACTCCCTAGATGGCAGAAGGGGTCCCACGGCGAGAGGCGGGAGGCGGGCGGGCTGGCAGGGTCTTGAAGAGAGTCCCAGGGCAAGATACAGGCAGCGCCTGTCCGACGGCAAAAGGATTCAGGTATTCCACTGATGGGTCACCCCCTCGACCGGGATGACGGTTAATTTATGCGCCTCCTGGCGCCGAAATCTCGCGGTATGACCCGCTAGGACTGCTGGGTGTTGTGGTCCTATGCCTGGACCACGCCCACACTCCGCTCGTCAGCCGGACTCCCTAGATGGCAGAAGGGGTCCCACGGCGAGAGGCGGGAGGCGGGCGGGCTGGCAGGGTCTTGAAGAGAGTCCCAGGGCAAGATACAGGCAGCGCCTGTCCGACGGCAAAAGGATTCAGGTATTCCACTGATGGGTCACCCCCTCGACCGGGATGACGGTTAATTTATGCGCCTCCTGGCGCCGAAATCTCGCGGTATGACCCGCTAGGACTGCTGGGTGTTGTGGTCCTATGCCTGGACCACGCCCACACTCCGCTCGTCAGCCGGACTCCCTAGATGGCAGAAGGGGTCCCACGGCGAGAGGCGGGAGGCGGGCGGGCTGGCAGGGTCTTGAAGAGAGTCCCAGGGCAAGATACAGGCAGCGCCTGTCCGACGGCAAAAGGATTCAGGTATTCCACTGATGGGTCTTGACGGTCTCTTTTCTAATGATGACAGGCTTTCCACTGGCCCTCCTCTCCAGGTGGTCTGGTCTGATCATTTTGTCGTGCCATTTGAGCTTCTCATTCCTGTCCCTTGTCCTACTAATCGGGAAACCTCTCCCTTTACCCTCAGGAGAAATCTAAGAAATATCTCTGATGAGGCCCTTGCCCCTTTGATCTCGACTCCTGCTACCCTAGCCGTAAATGACGCGGCAGAGGCAGCCCAAATTTTGAATGATTCTATCTTCAATGCAGTGGAACAACTTGCTCCCTCATCTTTGCGTTACGTAGCTCGCCGTAAACCCACGGCTCCTTGGTTCTCCGATCAGCTGAGGCTTCTTAGACAAGGTTGTAGGAGCAACGAGAGAAAATGGAGGAAATCTTGGGATCCAATCGATAGAGAGGCTCATAAATCCTCTCTTCGAGCTTACAAACTCCAAGTGATAACCGAGAAACAGAGATATTTTTCCAATCTGACCAGCTCCCTCTCCTCTTCTAGAGAGCTCTTTAAAATCGCCGACTCTCTATGCTCCCTACAACTCCCTGACCCGGTAGTCAGCTCTCAACAACTCTGTAACGATATCTCCGATTTCTTTCACAGTAAAATTCATGCTATACATGTCTCTCTTGAAGCCCATTGTCGTGCTCTCGACCAAAAAATTTCAACTGACATTTCTAGTCTTGATTCACTTGGTAAAGATCCGTCGTATCTATTCACAACATTCCCATCATTATCCCTTGAATCGCTGAACCTACTACTGTACAGGACCAAATCATCTTCCCCCCTTGATCCGATACCGCTTAAAAAATTAAAAGAATGCAGAAATTCCCTCCTTCCTCCCTTGCTTCAAGTCCTTAACCAGGCCATTTCTCAAGGATCTTTCCCCCCTATATGGAAGAAAGCAATTGTTAAACCTCTTCTCAAGAAACCATCCTTGGATCCGTCCTTGTTGAAAAATTTCAGGCCAATCTCCCTCCTTCCAGCACCTGCGAAGATGCTTGAGGCTCAACTGAATTTCCACCTGTCCTCCTTCCTTGATTCCTCGGAATACCTGGATAACACTCAACACGGTTTTAGAAAACATCACAGCACAGAGTCCGCCCTTACCTGTGTTGTCGATAACATCCGACGTAAGGTAGACTCTGGCCAAACTACTGTTCTGGTCCTTTTAGATCTCACGGCCGCGTTCGACACCCTATCCCCCGCCATTCTTACATCTCGGCTGAGGGAAGCTGGTGTTTCAGGACCGGCCCTGAGCCTCTTAAATTCCTTCCTGACCGAAAGGGAACAGAGAGTTATGCTTGGGAACCACCTCTCCCCTGCCAAGTCATTGCAGTGTGGGGTGCCACAAGGGTCGGCCTTGAGTCCGACCCTGTTTAACATCTATGTGGCCCCCCTTGCAAGACTGGTTAAATCTCAGGGGATGGAGGTGGTATCCTACGCAGACGATACCCAGATTATGGTATCACTAACCCACACCTCTGTCACTACAGCAGCCGCTAGTTTCAGGGTTTGCATGCAGTCGGTGGCAGACTGGATGACTATAAACTCCCTCAAACTAAACGGCGAAAAAACGGAGGTGTTGGTGTTTGGGAAGAATCAAAATCTGTGGTCGAGCGAGTGGTGGCCTTCTTCTCTTGGCAACTGCCCCACTCCCTCCCCTTCCGCCAGAAATCTTGGAGTATTATTCGACACCGCGCTCTCTATGTCCCTGCAAGTCAATAGGACCGTGGCCACCTGCTGGGGCGTGATCAGTACGCTCAATAAAATCCGTGGTTACCTTTCCCCCCAGGCGCGTAAACAGGTTGCAGTCGCCCTGGTTGGTTCAAGGTTGGACTATTGTAACTCCCTGTACATGGAAGCCAATAAAGGACTGATACATCGTCTGCAGATTCTCCAGAACGCTGCAGCTCGCTTTGTTCTGGAGCTTCCGTAAGCATCTTCAGCCACCTCAGCCAGGAAGGAGCTCCACTGGCTTCCGGTGCAGCATAGAATTGCCTTTAAAATTCTCTGTCTGACCCACAGAGCACTGAAGGATGGTCCTTCCACTGCTATCGGATCTCTTCTTACGCGCTATGTTCCTACAAGAAACCTCCGATCTGCGTGACTATGTCAACTGGTTGTTCCTCGTTTCAAACTTGCCAGATGGGGCGCCAGAGCCTTCTCTGTGGTTGCTCCGCAGCTGTGGAATTCCATCCCCACAGAAATAAAAACTCTCCCGACCATCGAGTCTTTTAAAAAGGCCCTCAAAACCTACTTTTTCAAGAGGGCCTACCCATGAGTAAATAGGACTTGGTAGTTATTCTGTCTTCCGCATTTGAATTAGGCGCCTTGACGCCCATTGGGCTTAGTCCGCGCACATATAAGAACCGGTTCATTCATTCAGAAGGGTTTGAGCTTCTGCTCAATGGATAGGGGTGATATATGCAAGGCTGCGGTTGACATGTTCAAATTTGTCAGAAGCTTTAAATTTAAAAAGCACTTTGCACTTTATCCTTGTACCAATAAAAACAGAAATACACCGCAAGTCAGTTTTTCGTTTGATGACTTGACTATTCTGAATGCATTGCATACCAAGTTGCTTATGTTGATCTCTGAATGTGAGGGGGATACAGTGACAATGGATAGACTGCTTTATGATCTTGATGTTCAAACAGACCTGAACATTAGCAGTGGACTTAAGGCTTAATCGAGATGGACTCCCCCAATGCCGGTTGGCAATAACATTGACATTTTTTATGAGCTATTTATGTCAGACTTAGATAAATGTGCTGACTCACGACACTCACAACATAGGTGGACAGACAACCTCACCCAAACAGAACGGGAAGGACTACATCAACTGATGGTAGATTACAGCATTACAATATGGTAGGTTGACAAAGGGGGGAATGTGGTGCCTATGAACCAGGTTGACTATGATAAGGAGGTCATCTCACAACTTAGTGGCATAGATTGCTGCGAGAAAATACCATATAACCCGATTTGGACATTGACTAGTCTCATCAGTCAAAAACTTAAAGGGTGGCATGATCTATGCCTCTTAAATTTTGTTGAGCACACTTACCTTAGAGTAGAGCACCCCAGACACCCATGCTTGTATACACTACCTAAGGTGCATAAGAATCTCCCTTTTCCACCTGGCCGACCCATAGTGTCTGGAATTGGTGGACCCACAAAGAAATGATCGGAGTATGAGGATTTATTTCTCCAGCCGCTGGTAGCTAATCTGCCCTCTTATACCAGAGACACTAAACATATACTCAGCCCGTTGGCTGACATTACTTGGGATGATACTATGACATTGATCACTTTGAATGGTACTGCCCTGTATACCAGCATCCAACATGACTGGGCCTACAGGCATTAAGACATACACTTAACTCACGTCCAGCTAGCCTCTGGGAACATACGGGCATGATATGGAAATGATACAAATGATTCTTGAAAACAATGTGTTTCTTTTCAAAGGGGCATGGTACAGACAGATACTTGGAGTAGCAATGAGCTCTAAGTTTTCCCCATCATACGCCAATCTATTCATGGGGTGGTTGGAGGAGAATTTAATTTGGGGCTCCAAAGGTAGATATTGGAGTAACACCATACCGTTCAATCAACAAAATGTAACATAACAGCGAAATCAAATCGTTACAAAATATCAATTTCCAACATATGCTGATTTATTCAAAGAAACCACATAAATAATATGTACATTTTCAAATAAAAATGCAGTTGCTCCAAGGGAAGTGAGAAAAAGGTGCTGGAAGGGGTTGTGCACTTGTGAGGGTTTTAGGGTAGGAAAGGCAATGTGCAAATAATTATATCAGAGGTCTGATAGACACCTATCCAGCCCCATGAAGGCAATATTTACATATGGACATAGTGATTTTTTGACATAGATAATCAATCCCTATTGTCTGTACTTGTCCACCCTGAACAGGACCGTCGACGTTTAAACCTCCTTCACTCGAGTAGGTAGAATAATCCTTACGGACCAAAGGGGAGAGGGAGAGGAGACACCTATAATAAATTAATAATGTAATCTCATTATTCTGGTGATGGACATGTGTATATGAGGATGATTAGGTAAAAGGACAATTAATGTTTTACCATTCACGATCGGCTAGAGGAATCAGGCTGTTGTTTTCAGAAAGTGCGCGCCCAAGGCTTCAACGTCAGGGAGGCGAAAAAGGAATTGCTGTGAATAAAAAGTTTGTAGAAGTACTAATCTATCAGAACAGAAAATGTGTCTGACAGGGAACAACCTCCACTGCTACTCACCAAATTAAATAGTTCTAGTAGCAATCATTGTTTGAAATCGTTCTGTCTCCATGGTTGATAATGGCAGACATGTGAATCTCCAATACCATCCGAAGGATACTAGCTCGTCGTATTCAAAGTTCAATAATATCCCGCATTGGAGGGATGATTCCTGTAATTACACAACATGCGAAAATGTAGTCGGACACATTGGTATCTATGGACAACCCCTAAACAGCGAGGAAAAAGGAAAAGACCGTGACATACCATGTATATTCATCATGGTCGAGGAATAAATACAACATGCTTAACAGAGATGGAGAATGTCTGTTAGGACCAATGTTCTGAATGAGCATAACTCTGTCTGTTAAAGATCAGAGACATGTTGCTAACCTTTCCGTACCGTATTAACTCCTCCTGTCACAACCACAGGCCCTCAGCGGACGCAGGTATTTATAACGTGCACGTTGCTTACGTCTAGCATGCAGGTGCTGGATGCTAACACACTCCGGCCTACGAAAAACGAGTACCGAACCCATGCGGGTCGGTCACCGATGAAGTTGTACTTGACTAATTGAGATACAGTGTTGTTGAATGCCATGTGGCAAGAATATAAAAATGGTGGGAAGGATCCATATTTCTTATGACTGATGTAAATGAGATGGATCTAATTGGAATTACTGTTGTTTGGATGATGAAATACATTTGGCTAAATGCAGAAGGGAAAGCAGACTCACTGGTGGGAAACCCCAGATACTGTAGCTGGTGTTTCATGTTCATTCAAAGTATTCGGGTACAAGGACATAAATATGCATAAAATTACATTACAACTGTAAGGGACCCTGTTAAGTGACAAGACCATGATACCCCTTAGTCTAAGGAAAATACCACACATGACATGGACTGAAGGAAAACAAAATAAACTTCAAACCCTGAATTACCATTTTATTGATCAGTACAACCTGTGATGCTTAAACAGTACAAGAAACATGACCCATCTCAAATTTGATCAGTCATATATTTCAGACAATTGAAAACAGATAACAGGAGGGACACAGTGTTGAGGAAAATTGTATGAGAATGTAAATAGACATATCCTGGTTCATAAAGTAAAAATCCCTGGACAACGTTTAAAATACTTTCCTGTGAGAGAAATTTACAGTTCAATTATGACAGTATATCCATGATCATTAAGGGATACAGTGCATAGATGGATGCAAGGGTATTTCTTGGATTTGGATTCAACTATGTCAGAGAGCGAAACTCTTTAATATACTGAGAATTACATCAATAGGCTGATACAGGGGCAGTCTAGCAGTCGTTTTTTATCATTCAACACCCTTAATATTGATTTCACACTAAATGATTGTAACACCCTGATGTTACCGGGATCGGGGAAGGCCCGGATATAATAAGAGAGACAAACTTGAATTGGCTATTGTTGTATTTAATGGATAAGAAGAAAAGAACAGAACTAACCGAAATTAAAATCATTCAGTACATGAAAGGAAAGTAAAGTCAACGATACCCATTAGCAGCACCTGGGGCTCTTACCGTCCTCCGCATGAACACCGGTCCTGGTGTTCGCCAACGGAGGGCACTGTGCTAAGAAACGGCCAAAAATGCCGTTCGACAGCTGCTAAGGTAATACTGTCTGTGAGAAAGCTCCTGATCCTGTTTGGGTGCTTTTAGTTATGCCACGAACTTGGGAGTGCCCATCTGGGCACTCAACCATGCAGTTTGTGACCAGAGCCAGGGAACAGCCGCTCAACCTTCTCTGCGCAAAGAGCTAACCCCAGGATTCCGGTAAAGAACCAGCGCCCAGCCTCTCGTGTCTTTACAGAGACGCGGCAAACACCTCCGTGGTGTCCGTCTTTGTTTGTAGTGCCAAGGAAGCTTACTATGGAAGGAGCGGGGGCAGAGAGCAGCCGCTCGATCTTGCCTCCGTTTCCTCTGCTCTGGTCTACTGTGGCTCAAAGCTCCTCCTGGGCTTCTCAGCTGAGACGCGGCAAACACCTCCGTGGTGTGCGTCTCAGCTAGCTGTTACCAGTGGACCAACAAGCGGGGCGGAGAGCAGCCGCTCAATCTCACCTCCGTTTCCTGCTGTGGTGTAAAGCACCTTACTTGCTTCTCAGCTGAGACGCGGCAAACACCTCCGTGGTGTGCGTCTCCGCTAGCTATACAATGTATCACGATGCGGGGGCAGAGAGCAGCCGCTCACTCTTACCTCCGTTTCAGATTCCTCCGGTCTGCTGTGAAATGACGGGATACCAAAGTACCGGGTCCAATGGCTGTAGGCAAGGTCGGCAAGGATTTCAAAATACCCGACGCAGCGTCCTCGCTGAGTTACGCTTAAGTAGGCGTTTCCGGTCCGCGATCCTCCCGCTCGGCATGCTGGGAGTTGTAGTCCCGGACCTGTGGCGGCGCCGATTGTGATGGTGCAGGATCGCGCTGTATCCAGTGGATGGCATGGGCGAGGGAAACCATGACAATGATAAAATCAACAAGCTAGAGAGACTTGAGAAGAAGTTAATATGGACACGCCTGCATGGACATCTCCTTACTAAATACTTGCAGGCAAATATTATCCCTTTAGGGCTACAGGTTAAGAACAAACCAGTGATATTTGTGGACGTTCCAAAGTTCAAAGAGGGTTTCATTTACGTGGCCAACAATTGTTCAGGCCACTGGATGGTGCTGGGAATCGAGACCGCCTTGGAACAAGTTGAGAAGCTCCAGAAGGAGATCACAGACCTCAAAAGAGAGATCGCTGAGGATAATGCATTAACAAATGCCAAAGAAGCTTTAGAACACCTAGACAAGACAATCAAGGACTTTGACACGAACACCCAGGCCAAGAAGCTGGATAAATTATCCAAGGGCTTTATGATAAAAAAGCTAACTTATCCCTACCTCCAAGAGGACTGTTTCTAACAGGAACACTAGGCAGGTTCTCAAACCAAGGTAGAGAAGGATACAGAAATTACATTTGCTTCACAACCTTTTCAGAGTGATCTGGCTCTATCAGTGCTGGGAGCGAGAGTGAGCAACCAGGCACCAGCTTAGGTTACCAACACCACGATAATTGGTACCAGCCACCTCAAGGATCTGCTTTTTTAAAGGATGTCCAATGGAGACCACCCAGAGGTAGGGGTTACGATTAGAGCCAGGGCCCGCAACGGGGTCAACAACAGCAACGGGCCCAGAATTGGGAAGGAGGCAGAACACGAGGCCAGAATCAGAGACAGGTTTGGTCCCACCATAGAACCACGTGGAGATCCAGACCCAACGACAGGTTTACCGATGGTGAAGAATAATCAACCTATCATCTTATGAACTTACAGAGGACGAACAAAGGGGGCTAAGCAAAGGATTATCTTTCGTACCTACCAATCATCCAAACCAGTTCAACTTAAAAACAGAATTGCATCGCTTCTTCCGGAAGGTGCGGCTGAGGTACTATTTCAAACATTCCCAGCCATCTCCATCTCTGTCCCATACTGGTCTCAGAGTGCCCTCTACTTTTATGCCACCAACACACATGATGTCACACAAGATACTGACCTATGAGAGTGTGCTCCACCAGGCAATATGTGAAATACAATATCACTAAAGGAGAACGGGAATCTCTTAACTTCCTGAAGGAAAACGGATCAAGTGTGATCGAACCAGCTGATAAGGGCGGGGCCATCGTAGTGCAAAGTACCCCTAACTATAAGTCTGAGGTCTACTCACAACTAAGGGACGGGTTGAGCTACACACACTTAACCACAGACCCGACAAAGGAAGCAAGTAAGCAGATCTGGAGAATCACGAAGGAAGAAAAGACGCAGGATTTCTATCAGACCTGGAGTTCGATTACCTCATTGAAAAGCAACCACGGCTGCCTACAATCTATACATTGCCCAAAGTCCATAAGAATATAGAAAATCGCCCAGTAGGTTGTGGATATGTACTTGAACCATTGCAAATTCGTGGACTTCTTCCTCAAGCCTTTGGCTGAAAACACCAGGTCATACTTGAGGGACAGAATGGAAGCCATTCATTTATTTGATGACATGCCCTTTGATCCCTCCCGACAGCTTCTAGTCACATTGGACATCGCGTCATTGTACACCAGCATTCCCCAACGACCGACTTTGGAAGTGATCAGCAATGCTTTGGAAAAAAGGCCTTTACCAGCCCTAGTCCCTACAAGTTATATCTTGCAACCCCTGGAGTTAGCAATGATGAAGAATTTCTTCTTCTTTCAGGGCGAGTTTTTTTTTTTTACAAAGCCAAGGTGTTGCCATGGGCGCGAGCTTCGCCCCGGATTTAGCAATCATGTACATGGCCCACTTTGAGGACACATATGTTTACCATCCAACTAATCCATACCGTGAACATACTACTATGTAGAAGCGCTACACTTCCTGGTCGAGACCACTCTCACCATCACTGGCCATGTCAAGGTCCCCCCTTCAGAGGGTGGCATGGCGCGAAAATGGAAGACCGTAGACACTCAGGGCTTTCTCGATCTCCTCTCAAAATCGCGTCCCCCCCTCACGCCTGACCTCAGTACCGGCAAGCTGGCCAACGACACCTCTCACTGGCTGTTATCAGCCACTGATGCCCTGGCCCCTTTAACAAAACTCCCTCGATCTCGGCACAGTCACTCTCATAAGTGGTATAATTCTAGCCTGAAACAGCAACACCTTGAACTCCGCCAACTTGAGCGCAGGTGGAGAAGAGATTACTGTGCCACGAGCAGAGATACCTACTTGATTGCGCGCAAGAAGTATAAGAAAGCAATCATTGCGGCCAAATCTGCACACATCACCGACAGAATTCTCTCCGCACCTATTAAATCCAAAGAGATTTTCAGAGTTATGGGGGAACTTACCACTGACACCAGGACCCTTCCCACTCAAGCCCCCACTCAGGAATCCTGCAATACCCTCAGTTCTTTTTTTGTGGATAAAATCGCCAGTATTAAGGACTCCATCTCTGCCCCCCTTCCTGACGCTGACACCATTCCCGTCCCTCACAATACTTCCTCTCTTTCAAACTTTCCTACTCTTGACTTCGCCACTCTAGCAAAACTCGCCACCCGAGTCAAGTCTGGCTCTCCGGATGATTGCTGTCCCCCTTCGATGCTACGTAACATCTGCTTGTCCCTTCCTGACTGTATCCTCCCTTTGCTTAACTCTTCCCTTTCTTCGGGTACGGTACCTGATTCTTTCAAGGAGGCCGTCCTCGTGCCCCTTTTGAAGAAGCCTGGGGCTGATCCTTCGGTACCAGCTAATTACCGACCCATTTCTCTCCTCCCTTACTTCTCCAAGATTCTAGAAGCCCATGTCACTGCTTGCCTCTCACAGTTTGTCGAAAGTTCGAACTTCCTGGAGGGCAATCAGGCCGGCTTCAGGCCCGGCCACTCCACGGAGGCAGTCATCTTGGCCGTGCTCGACACTCTGAGAGGCAACGCGGACAGGGGCACCCCCCAGGCCCTGGTATTACTAGATCTGTCCGCCGCGTTCGACACGGTGGACTACAACATCCTTCTTCGCCGTGTCGAGCAAGCCGGCCTCCAGGGCCCGGCGCTGGCCTGGGTCCACTCTTTCCTGTCCGGTAGGGCTCAGTCGGTCAGTTTGGGCCCCTTTCGTGGACCCAAGGTATCTTCCACCTGCGGTGTCCCTCAAGGCTCTTCTCTGTCCCCCCTTCTTTTCAATCTCTACCTTCGCCCTCTCCTTCTCTCTCTGAGGCAGTGGGACGTCACCGTCTTTAACTACGCTGACGACCTACAACTCATCTTTCCTCTTTCCACCCCTTCTGCTGTCTCTAACTTTCATGCTGTCATGTCCCACATCCTCCTCTGGATGAGTCAAAATCAGCTCAAACTAAATCCTGGAAAGACGGAGCTCCTTCTTCCTGGCAAGAGCTCCATCCATTGGGGTCCCCACTTCTGGCCCTCAGAGCTTGGCCCTCCTCCCGCCCCTGTGGCGTCTGTAAAGAGTTTGGGAGTTATTATTGACTCCGAACTCTCACTCAGAGCCCAGGTGGGGGCGGTGGTCTCATCCTGTATGCATCAGCTTCGCAGGATCAGGAAGGTTGCTTATCTCCTGTCCCCCGAAGTTCTGCTTCAAGTCACCATGGCCCTGGTCCTTTCCCGCTTGGACTTCTCCAACTCTTTATATCATGGTCTGCCAAAAACTCTGCTCTACAGGCTGCAGATCACTCAGAACCAAGCGGCACGGCTGGTCTTCAGGATCCCTAAATGGCAGTCGGCCAAGCCTCTTCTTGCCAAACTGCACTGGCTCCCGGTCAATCTTAGGGCAGCCTTCAAGATCGGCTGCATAGTATTTAAATCTCTGACCGGCCCCTCTCCTAGGTTCTTGAAATCCCTCATTACCCCATACTGCCCCATTCGCAATCTTAGATCTTCCCATCTTCATCTTCTTGCCACTCCCTCTTTCAAACTCGCGAGGATGGGAGGTCGGAGTTTTTCTCATCTTGCCCCCACTCTCTGGAATTCCTTTCCCCTGTCTCTCAAATCTGCTAACTCTCTCACTCTCTTTCGTAAATCTCTTAAAACTTGGCTCTTCCCCCAATCCGGCTAATTTTTATCTGCTATCTCACTGATCTCCCAATCAGCGCCAGGAAACTCACGGTGTCAGTGCGCTCTAGAAATATCCCCCTAACATAACATAACATAACATAGATGATGTCCTGGTCGTATTGACAGGGAACTCCACGGAATTGCAGGCATTCTTTGGTTGGCTGAATGAAAGATCTGACGATATTAAAATCACAATTCATCATGATCCCAAAAGCATTGACTTTCTGGACATTACAATCAAGTCTGTGAATGGTTCACTCTACACAAGTCTTTTTAGGAAACCCACAGAGAGGAATACCTTATTAAGATACAGTAGTCACCACCCCAGTGGTCTACGTGACAATCTCCCCTTCGGATAGTTCCTCGGCATTCGACGTAACTGTTCACTCTAGGAAGACTTTTTCAGAGAGTCAGATAGCCTCGTAGACTTGTGAAAAGGGTCAGGAAGAGAGCATGGTTTAACCCTAGGGAGAGCCTGCTGACACCCAAACAACGCACCACGGATCCTGCGAACAGGCTTACCTGTGTCACCACATACTGCACCCGCAGTAATGACATCAAAAATGTGCTTAATAAACATTGGAAGTTGATTTCAGATGACCTGGAATTGTGTGATCTACCGATGCATTCCTTCAAGACGGGCAAGAACATTCGGGACCATGTGGTCCGCTCCTAACTACCAACTCCCCAACAGCCCTCCATTCAGACTCTGTAGCGCCTACCGGAGGTTGTGGGACACTTTAAATGTGGGCATTGCAAGGCGTGCAAACTTACTATACAGACCAAGCAATTCACCTACAAAGAACAAACAATAGATTTGAAATCACACAAGAATTGTAACACCACCGATGTGATTTATGCGATCACATGGCCATGCGAACTCATGTACATAGGCTAGACACGCCAGAAAGTGAAAGCACGTATCCTGCAGCACTGCAGTAGGATCAGGTGCTGTACAGTGGGCATACCCCTTGTTGAGCATTTCCAGGCTCTTGTCTTAACCACCAGCTTGTGAGCATTAGATGGGTGGTGCTTGAGAAAATTACATTGGGCATCAGTGGTGGTGGCGTTAATGCTGTCCTCAAAACCAGAGAATGTAAATGGATGTATTGCATGAAAACTGTACAGGATGGTCTGAATTGAATTGATGCTAACAATGCTCAACTGCCTTGCCTTACTAGGGATTACCTGATTTTACAGATTTTACATACTGGGCTTAGAAGCAGAACTTTGCATTACACAAGGGCTACCTGTTGTTGACGTTCAGGTTAGTCCCCTGAGTCACTAGTGGCAAAATATATACTTATGAGTGTCTATACACATGTGAACCTTGAATGAAATACATCCATCTATGCACTGTGTCCAAGAATGATCATGGGTATACTGTCATGATTAAACTGTAAAGTTCTCTCACATGAATGCATTTTCAAAGTTGTCCAGGGATTTTTACTTTATGTACCAGGATATATCTATTTACATTCTCATACGATTTTCATAGGCACTGTGTCCCTCCTGTTTTCTGTTTTCGATTGTCTGAAATATATGATTGATCAAAGTTTGAGATGGGTCATGTTTCTTGTTCTGTTTAAGCATCACATGTTGTACTGATCAATAATATGGTAATTCAGGGTATGAAGTGTATTTCGTTTTTCTTCAGTCCATGTCATGTGTGGTATTTTCCTTAGACTAAGGGGTATCATGGTCTTGTCACTTAACAGGGTCCCTTACTGATGTAATGTTATATACATTTATGTCCTTGTAACTGAAAACTTAGAATGAACACGAAACACTAGCTACAATATCTACAGTTTCCTACCAGTGAGTCTGTTTTCTGTGTCTGCATTTAGCTGAATTTATTTTAACATCCAAACAACCTCAATTCCAATTAGATCATCTCAATTTCATCAGTCATAAGAAATATGGATCCTTCCCACCATTTTAAGATTTAATAACTATTCTCGTCACACAACAATAAACAACACTGTATCTCAATTAGTCAAGTACCACATCATCGGTGACCGATATGCACGGGTTCGGTAATCGTTTTTCGTAGGCCAGAGCGTGTTAGCATCCAGCGCCCTGCATGCTAGACATACGCAACGTGTACGTTATAAATTCCTGCATCCGCTGAGCGCCCGTGGTTGTGACCGGAGGTGTTCGTACAGTATGGCAAGATAAGCGGCATGTCCCTGATCTTTAACAGACACTTAGAGTTCCGCTCATACAGAACATTGGTCCTAACAGATATTCTCAATCTCTGTTAAGCAGATTGGATTCATTCCGCGTCCATGACGAATATACAAGGTATGTCAAGGTCTTCTCCTCTCTGTTTAGGGGTTGTCCATAGATACCAATGTGTCTGACTACATTTTCACATGTTGTGTAATTACAGGAATCATCCCTCCATCACAGGATATTATTGAACTTTTAATACGACGAGTTAATATCTTTCGTATGGTATAGGCGATTCACATGTCCGGCATTATCACCCATGGAGAACAGAACTATTTCAAACAATGATTGCTACTAGAACCCTGTAATTCGGTGAGTAGCAGTGAAATTTGTTCCATGTCAGACACATTTTCTGTTCTTTTTGATTAGTACTTCCACAAACTTTTTATTCACAGCAATTCCTTTTTCGCCTTCCTGACGTTGGAGCCTACGGGCCCGCACTTTCTGAAAACAACATCCTGATTCCTCTTGTCGATCGTGAATGGTAAAACATTAATTGTCCTTTTACCTAATTATCCTCATTTACACATGTCCATCACCAGAATAATGAGATTACACAATTAATTTATTATAGGTGTCTTCCCTCCCCCTCCCCTTTGGTCCTGATGAAGACCCCAACGTAAGGATTATTCTACCTACTCGAGTGAAGGGGGTCAAAACATCGATGGTCCTGGTCAGGGTGGAGGAGTGCAGACAATAGGGATTGATTATCTATGCCAAAAAAATCACTATGTCCATATGTAAATATTGCTTCATGCGGCTGGATAGGTGCCTATCAGTCCTCGCTATGTAATTATTTGCACATTGCCTTTCCTACCGTAAAACCCTCAGAAGTGCACACCCCCTTCGAGCACCTTTTTCCCACTTCCCTTGGAGAACCTGCATTTTTATATGCAAATGTTAATATAATTTATGCTGTTTCATTGAATAAATCAGTATATGTTGGAAGTTGATACATTGTAATGATTTGATTTCGTGGTGATGTTACATTTTGTTGACTGAATGGTATACCACTGTAACCTTTTTTTCTTCTACTGTAATTTACCCAGGTCCAGTGGCTTATCGGGTTACCCCATTGCTATATAACTCCATCCTGTTATGGGGCATATACAGTGACAACTGCCTCTTAATCTGGATAGGCAACACTGAGAGGTTGAAGAAATTTGTGACATAGCTCAACAGAAATTACGCTAATATTAAATTCACTCACCCTCATAGCAAGAGCTCAATTACCTTTTTAGATGTAGACCTCTTTGTCTCCAATGACAGAATTGAAAGCAGGCTTTACAGGAAAGAGACAGTGTGTAACAGTATATTACATGCCACCAGCGCTCACCCGAGATATCAGAATAATGCTATCCTCTACGGGCAATTTGTGTGCGCATACACAATTGCAGTAATAATGGTGATTTTGTTAGTTGCCTCAATAACATAGTGGACAGATTCAAGTGCAGAGGTTACAGTCAGTGGATAGTACTCAATGCACTGAGCAGGATCTCATGAGTAGAAAGACTACAGACACCTCAGACCAAAGGCAAGCAAGAGGACCCTAACACTATTTGGCTTGTTACTGACTATAATGTGCCTAGTATGACACTTACAAAAAGCATGAGGAAGCATTGGCACCTACTTCGTGCTGTTAAGACGTTGGAACCTTTCCTTTCTTCCAGACTGGAACTGACATTCTTTAAGTGTAAGAGCCTTAGGAACTACCTGAGCCCTAGTTATCATAGAACGGGCACTCAGGCACATTGGCTCTCGACTAACGGTCTGGGTTTTTTCAAATGTGGATGGTGCACTGCGTGCAGATGGGCCACTGACAAAAAGCGGGAATTTTCAGTCCCGAATAGCCGATCTTACAAGATAGCCACAAACATAAACTGCCAGACCAACTATGTGGTTCACACTGTCATATGTAAATGCCAACGCAGCTACATTGGCAGCACAATCAGACCTTTGAAAGACCACATTTTAGAACACATGAGGGCGGTTAAAAATACTGACACCAGCTATCCCGTAGCCTTGCATACATTGGAATGCCCTGCTCAGTATAGCCGTAAAACCTTCTCTTTTTACACACCTGTTTCCATTGACCTTCAGCACAGGAGATAAAGACCTTCAGCATCCATGTGGTTAAGGTACATGGGACCACTTGACCATATTCCTAAACAAAACAGCTTATGCCCGTGTCGTTTTTTTTTGGGTATACTCTTATATGCAAATAGGTTGTTTTCCTTTTTTTATTTGTCCTTAGGAACTTTTGAATTGAAATCACAGCAAGGATACACATTCACTGAATAGGAGTTACTATATACTGGACACAGGATGCCTTACAGTCTTAACTGTGTGTCATACTTTGGACCTCTTGAATCTCTTGCAACTGAAATTAAGGTTGGTTTTCCAATCAGCTATGGTTACAACTAGCATGATACACCTGTTCTTACAGTACTGTAAACTTTTTTTTCTCTTGTTTACCCTTCTCTCTTCTCCTAGGGTCTGCACGAATAGAATATAGGTACTTCAGCTTTTTGCTACGAACTTTTTGGGTATCAGGCAACATTAAGGGGGTGTTGCTTTCTTTGTCTCACTATAGTAAAGTCACTGTTGACTGTTTAGGATTAAACGTCACAATTGAACTCAGGAGGAACGAGCATGTCTTAATTCCGGGCCAGTTTTGTATTGTCTTAGAGAGTAAAGATAATAATTTTTCTTAAACGCACTAGTTTGTCATTAGACAACTACGGTGATATATTTACAACAGCATGGGTTTCTACAGGCTCGAGTAGGCAACACGAGTCGATCCTTTAAAGTCATTCTGTCACAATGGGAAACCGAAATTAGATGCTATTGTTGGATACCTTGCATTCACAATTTTGTACATTTGCCTATTTCTTAGCCCTGGAGAAGTCGCTGCGCACAACCGTAAAGCGCAACGAAACATGTGTTGTCTAAGGCTTTTGAGAATAAACTGAAGCGAATGTTCCAGCAAGGAGTCAAGTTCTTTGTTACACTGCCATTGATATAATGTGTATACTTTTGGTGTGCACAGGGGATTGTTGTTTTAAAAGTATTTTTAAGGAATTCCCAATGCTAATCTATAGGAAGAGTAGGGCCTCTTTGTAGTGAAAACGAAATATGCTGTTTGTCACTACCAAGACATGCAAAGCATAAAACTACATGTCCTACCTTTTACTTACATAGCACCCTTTCCTAAGGGCTACCTATGGCCTACCTCAGAGGTGACTTACATGTAATAAAAAAGGAGGGTTTAAGGCTTGGCAAGTAGTTTTAAATCAAACACAAGGAGATGATGGACAGACCGCTGAAACTTTTCAGACACTCACCACCAGTCATAGTTCTGGGTTGAATCCATCATAGTTCTTTTTCTCACTTTGCCACCACAGTTCAGAAACAGCTATGTGCAAATCAGTCTTGACCCTGTGCCTCATAGGAACAGTCCAACCCGAACTGCTAATGAAGGTTGTTACCCAGAAACCGGTTCCAGGATGCTTGTTTCCGGTTCAGGGGGAAGACCTGGCTTGGCAGTTCGGGCTGGACTGTTCCCATGAGACACAGGGTCAAGACTGATTTGCATGTAGCTGGGTCTGAACTGAGGTGGCGAAGTGAGCTAAAGAATGATGATGGATTCAACCCAGATCTGTGACTGGGGGGTGAGTGTCTGAAAAGTTTCAGCGCTCTATCCATCGGCTCTTGTGTTTGCTTTGTTCACCCTAAGTTGGCAGGGTATGCCCAGATGTGGGTCCCTTGCTCACTCTGCCACTGGATTCAAGCTAGCCTGGCTGATGAAGGGTGTTAACCAGAAACCAGTCCTAGAATGCTTGTTTCCAGTTCAGGGAAGACCTGGCTTGGTAGTTCAGGCTGGACTGTTCCCATGAGGCACAGGGTCAAGACTAATTTGCATATAGCTGGGTCTGAACTGAGGTTGCGAAATGAGCTAAAGAATGGTGATGTATTCAACCCAGATCTGTGACTGGGGGTCAGTGTTTGAAAGGTTTCAGCGCTCTGTCCATCATCTCCTTATGTTTGCTTTGTTCGCCCTAAGTTTGCAGGTTATGCCCAGACGTGGGTCTGGGTTTTTTCAAATGTGGATGGTGCACTGCGTGCAGATGGGCCACTGACAAAAAGCAGGAATTTTCAGTCCCGAATAGCCGATCTTACAAGATAGCCACAAACATAAACTGCCAGACCAACTATGTGGTTCACACTGTCATATGTAAATGCCAAAGCAGCTACATTGGCAGCACAATCAGACCTTTGAAAGACCACATTTTAGAACACATGAGGGCGGTTAAAAATACTGACACCAGCTATCCCGTAGCCTTGCATACATTGGAATGCCCTGCTCAGTATAGCCGTAAAACCTTCTCTTTTTACACACCTGTTTCCATTGACCTTCAGCACAGGAGATAAAGACCTTCAGCATCCATGTGGTTAAGGTACATGGGACCACTTGACCATATTCCTAAACAAAACAGCTTATGCCCGTGTCGTTTTTTTTTGGGTATACTCTTATATGCAAATAGGTTGTTTTCCTTTTTTTATTTGTCCTTAGGAACTTTTGAATTGAAATCACAGCAAGGATACACATTCACTGAATAGGAGTTACTATATACTGGACACAGGATGCCTTACAGTCTTAACTGTGTGTCATACTTTGGACCTCTTGAATCTCTTGCAACTGAAATTAAGGTTGGTTTTCCAATCAGCTATGGTTACAACTAGCATGATACACCTGTTCTTACAGTACTGTAAACTTTTTTTTCTCTTGTTTACCCTTCTCTCTTCTCCTAGGGTCTGCACGAATAGAATATAGGTACTTCAGCTTTTTGCTACGAACTTTTTGGGTATCAGGCAACATTAAGGGGGTGTTGCTTTCTTTGTCTCACTATAGTAAAGTCACTGTTGACTGTTTAGGATTAAACGTCACAATTGAACTCAGGAGGAACGAGCATGTCTTAATTCCGGGCCAGTTTTGTATTGTCTTAGAGAGTAAAGATAATAATTTTTCTTAAACGCACTAGTTTGTCATTAGACAACTACGGTGATATATTTACAACAGCATGGGTTTCTACAGGCTCGAGTAGGCAACACGAGTCGATCCTTTAAAGTCATTCTGTCACAATGGGAAACCGAAATTAGATGCTATTGTTGGATACCTTGCATTCACAATTTTGTACATTTGCCTATTTCTTAGCCCTGGAGAAGTCGCTGCGCACAACCGTAAAGCGCAACGAAACATGTGTTGTCTAAGGCTTTTGAGAATAAACTGAAGCGAATGTTCCAGCAAGGAGTCAAGTTCTTTGTTACACTGCCATTGATATAATGTGTATACTTTTGGTGTGCACAGGGGATTGTTGTTTTAAAAGTATTTTTAAGGAATTCCCAATGCTAATCTATAGGAAGAGTAGGGCCTCTTTGTAGTGAAAACGAAATATGCTGTTTGTCACTACCAAGACATGCAAAGCATAAAACTACATGTCCTACCTTTTACTTACATAGCACCCTTTCCTAAGGGCTACCTATGGCCTACCTCAGAGGTGACTTACATGTAATAAAAAAGGAGGGTTTAAGGCTTGGCAAGTAGTTTTAAATCAAACACAAGGAGATGATGGACAGACCGCTGAAACTTTTCAGACACTCACCACCAGTCATAGTTCTGGGTTGAATCCATCATAGTTCTTTTTCTCACTTTGCCACCACAGTTCAGAAACAGCTATGTGCAAATCAGTCTTGACCCTGTGCCTCATAGGAACAGTCCAACCCGAACTGCTAATGAAGGTTGTTACCCAGAAACCGGTTCCAGGATGCTTGTTTCCGGTTCAGGGGGAAGACCTGGCTTGGCAGTTCGGGCTGGACTGTTCCCATGAGACACAGGGTCAAGACTGATTTGCATGTAGCTGGGTCTGAACTGAGGTGGCGAAGTGAGCTAAAGAATGATGATGGATTCAACCCAGATCTGTGACTGGGGGGTGAGTGTCTGAAAAGTTTCAGCGCTCTATCCATCGGCTCTTGTGTTTGCTTTGTTCACCCTAAGTTGGCAGGGTATGCCCAGATGTGGGTCCCTTGCTCACTCTGCCACTGGATTCAAGCTAGCCTGGCTGATGAAGGGTGTTAACCAGAAACCAGTCCTAGAATGCTTGTTTCCAGTTCAGGGAAGACCTGGCTTGGTAGTTCAGGCTGGACTGTTCCCATGAGGCACAGGGTCAAGACTAATTTGCATATAGCTGGGTCTGAACTGAGGTTGCGAAATGAGCTAAAGAATGGTGATGTATTCAACCCAGATCTGTGACTGGGGGTCAGTGTTTGAAAGGTTTCAGCGCTCTGTCCATCATCTCCTTATGTTTGCTTTGTTCGCCCTAAGTTTGCAGGTTATGCCCAGACGTGGGTCTGGGTTTTTTCAAATGTGGATGGTGCACTGCGTGCAGATGGGCCACTGACAAAAAGCGGGAATTTTCAGTCCCGAATAGCCGATCTTACAAGATAGCCACAAACATAAACTGCCAGACCAACTATGTGGTTCACACTGTCATATGTAAATGCCAAAGCAGCTACATTGGCAGCACAATCAGACCTTTGAAAGACCACATTTTAGAACACATGAGGGCGGTTAAAAATACTGACACCAGCTATCCCGTAGCCTTGCATACATTGGAATGCCCTGCTCAGTATAGCCATAAAACCTTCTCTTTTTACACACCTGTTTCCATTGACCTTCAGCACAGGAGATGAAGACCTTCAGCATCCATGTGGTTAAGGTACATGGGACCACTTGACCATATTCCTAAACAAAACAGCTTATGCCCGTGTCGTTTTTTTTTGGGTATACTCTTATATGCAAATAGGTTGTTTTCCTTTTTTTATTTGTCCTTAGGAACTTTTGAATTGAAATCACAGCAAGGATACACATTCACTGAATAGGAGTGACTATATACTGGACACAGGATGCCTTACAGTCTTAACTGTGTGTCATACTTTGGACCTCTTGAATCTCTTGCAACTGAAATTAAGGTTGGTTTTCCAATCAGCTATGGTTACAACTAGCATGATACACCTGTTCTTACAGTACTGTAAACTTTTTTTTCTCTTGTTTACCCTTCTCTCTTCTCCTAGGATCTGCACGAATAGAATATAGGTACTTCAGCTTTTTGCTACGAACTTTTTGGGTATCAGGCAACATTAAGGGGGTGTTGCTTTCTTTGTCTCACTATAGTAAAGTCACTGTTGACTGTTTAGGATTAAACGTCACAATTGAACTCAGGAGGAACGAGCATGTCTTAATTCCGGGCCAGTTTTGTATTGTCTTAGAGAGTAAAGATAATAATTTTTCTTAAACGCACTAGTTTGTCATTAGACAACTACGGTGATATATTTACAACAGCATGGGTTTCTACAGGCTCGAGTAGGCAACACGAGTCGATCCTTTAAAGTCATTCTGTCACAATGGGAAACCGAAATTAGATGCTATTGTTGGATACCTTGCATTCACAATTTTGTACATTTGCCTATTTCTTAGCCCTGGAGAAGTCGCTGCGCACAACCGTAAAGCGCAACGAAACATGTGTTGTCTAAGGCTTTTGAGAATAAACTGAAGCGAATGTTCCAGCAAGGAGTCAAGTTCTTTGTTACACTGCCATTGATATAATGTGTATACTTTTGGTGTGCACAGGGGATTGTTGTTTTAAAAGTATTTTTAAGGAATTCCCAATGCTAATCTATAGGAAGAGTAGGGCCTCTTTGTAGTGAAAACGAAATATGCTGTTTGTCACTACCAAGACATGCAAAGCATAAAACTACATGTCCTACCTTTTACTTACATAGCACCCTTTCCTAAGGGCTACCTATGGCCTACCTCAGAGGTGACTTACATGTAATAAAAAAGGAGGGTTTAAGGCTTGGCAAGTAGTTTTAAATCAAACACAAGGAGATGATGGACAGACCGCTGAAACTTTTCAGACACTCACCACCAGTCATAGTTCTGGGTTGAATCCATCATAGTTCTTTTTCTCACTTTGCCACCACAGTTCAGAAACAGCTATGTGCAAATCAGTCTTGACCCAGTGCCTCATAGGAACAGTCCAACCCGAACTGCTAATGAAGGTTGTTACCCAGAAACCGGTTCCAGGATGCTTGTTTCCGGTTCAGGGGGGAAGACCTGGCTTGGCAGTTCGGGCTGGACTGTTCCCATGAGACACAGGGTCAAGACTGATTTGCATGTAGCTGGGTCTGAACTGAGGTGGCGAAGTGAGCTAAAGAATGATGATGGATTCAACCCAGATCTGTGACTGGGGGGGGGGTGAGTGTCTGAAAAGTTTCAGCGCTCCATCCATTGTCGCCTTGTGTTTGCTTTGTTCACCCTAAGTTGGCAGGGTATGCCCAGATGTGGGTCCCTTGCTCACGCTGCCACTGGATTCAAGCTAGCCTGGCTGATGGAGGGTGTTACCCAGAAGCCCGTCCCAGGATGCTTGTTTCCGGTTCAGGGAAGACATGGCTTGGCAATTCGGGCTGGACTGTTCCCATGAGGCACAGGGTCAAGACTGATTTGCATATAGCTGGGTCTGAACTGAGGTGGCGAAGTAAACTAAAGAATGATGATGGATTCAACCCAGATCTGTGACTGGGGGGTGAGTGTCTGAAAAGTTTCAGCGCTCTATCCATCGGCTCTTGTGTTTGCTTTGTTCACCCTAAGTTGGCAGGGTATGCCCAGATGTGGGTCCCTTGCTCACTCTGCCACTGGATTCAAGCTAGCCTGGCTGATGAAGGGTGTTAACCAGAAACCAGTCCTAGAATGCTTGTTTCCAGTTCAGGGAAGACCTGGCTTGGTAGTTCAGGCTGGACTGTTCCCATGAGGCACAGGGTCAAGACTAATTTGCATATAGCTGGGTCTGAACTGAGGTTGCGAAATGAGCTAAAGAATGGTGATGTATTCAACCCAGATCTGTGACTGGGGGTCAGTGTATGAAAGATTTCAGCGCTCTGTCCATCATCTCCTTATGTTTGCTTTGTTCGCCCTAAGTTTGCAGGTTATGCCCAGACGTGGGTCTGGGTTTTTTCAAATGTGGATGGTGCACTGCGTGCAGATGGGCCACTGACAAAAAGCGGGAATTTTCAGTCCCGAATAGCCGATCTTACAAGATAGCCACAAACATAAACTGCCAGACCAACTATGTGGTTCACACTGTCATATGTAAATGCCAAAGCAGCTACATTGGCAGCACAATCAGACCTTTGAAAGACCACATTTTAGAACACATGAGGGCGGTTAAAAATACTGACACCAGCTATCCCGTAGCCTTGCATACATTGGAATGCCCTGCTCAGTATAGCCATAAAACCTTCTCTTTTTACATACCTGTTTCCATTGACCTTCAGCACAGGAGATGAAGACCTTCAGCATCCATGTAGTTAAGGTACATGGGACCACTTGACCATATTCCTAAACAAAACAGCTTATGCCCGTGTCGTTTTTTTTTGGGTTTACTCTTATATGCAAATAGGTTGTTTTCCTTTTTTTATTTGTCCTTAGGAACTTTTGAATTGAAATCACAGCAAGGATACACATTCACTGAATAGGAGTTACTATATACTGGACACAGGATGCCTTACAGTCTTAACTGTGTGTCATACTTTGGACCTCTTGAATCTCTTGCAACTGAAATTAAGGTTGGTTTTCCAATCAGCTATGGTTACAACTAGCATGATACACCTGTTCTTACAGTACTGTAAACTTTTTTTTCTCTTGTTTACCCTTCTCTCTTCTCCTAGGATCTGCACGAATAGAATATAGGTACTTCAGCTTTTTGCTACGAACTTTTTGGGTATCAGGCAACATTAAGGGGGTGTTGCTTTCTTTGTCTCACTATAGTAAAGTCACTGTTGACTGTTTAGGATTAAACGTCACAATTGAACTCAGGAGGAACGAGCATGTCTTAATTCCGGGCCAGTTTTGTATTGTCTTAGAGAGTAAAGATAATAATTTTTCTTAAACGCACTAGTTTGTCATTAGACAACTACGGTGATATATTTACAACAGCATGGGTTTCTACAGGCTCGAGTAGGCAACACGAGTCGATCCTTTAAAGTCATTCTGTCACAATGGGAAACCGAAATTAGATGCTATTGTTGGATACCTTGCATTCACAATTTTGTACATTTGCCTATTTCTTAGCCCTGGAGAAGTCGCTGCGCACAACCGTAAAGCGCAACGAAACATGTGTTGTCTAAGGCTTTTGAGAATAAACTGAAGCGAATGTTCCAGCAAGGAGTCAAGTTCTTTGTTACACTGCCATTGATATAATGTGTATACTTTTGGTGTGCACAGGGGATTGTTGTTTTAAAAGTATTTTTAAGGAATTCCCAATGCTAATCTATAGGAAGAGTAGGGCCTCTTTGTAGTGAAAACGAAATATGCTGTTTGTCACTACCAAGACATGCAAAGCATAAAACTACATGTCCTACCTTTTACTTACATAGCACCCTTTCCTAAGGGCTACCTATGGCCTACCTCAGAGGTGACTTACATGTAATAAAAAAGGAGGGTTTAAGGCTTGGCAAGTAGTTTTAAATCAAACACAAGGAGATGATGGACAGACCGCTGAAACTTTTCAGACACTCACCACCAGTCATAGTTCTGGGTTGAATCCATCATAGTTCTTTTTCTCACTTTGCCACCACAGTTCAGAAACAGCTATGTGCAAATCAGTCTTGACCCTGTGCCTCATAGGAACAGTCCAACCCGAACTGCTAATGAAGGTTGTTACCCAGAAACCGGTTCCAGGATGCTTGTTTCCGGTTCAGGGGGGAAGACCTGGCTTGGCAGTTCGGGCTGGACTGTTCCCATGAGACACAGGGTCAAGACTGATTTGCATGTAGCTGGGTCTGAACTGAGGTGGCGAAGTGAGCTAAAGAATGATGATGGATTCAACCCAGATCTGTGACTGGGGGGGGGTGAGTGTCTGAAAAGTTTCAGCGCTCCATCCATTGTCGCCTTGTGTTTGCTTTGTTCACCCTTAGTTGGCAGGGTATGCCCAGATGTGGGTCCCTTGCTCACGCTGCCACTGGATTCAAGCTAGCCTGGCTGATGGAGGGTGTTACCCAGAAGCCCGTCCCAGGATGCTTGTTTCCGGTTCAGGGAAGACATGGCTTGGCAATTCGGGCTGGACTGTTCCCATGAGGCACAGGGTCAAGACTGATTTGCAAATAGCGGGGTCTGAACTGAGGTGGCGAAGTAAACTAAAGAATGATGATGGATTCAACCCAGATCTGTGACTGGGGGGTGAGTGTCTGAAAAGTTTCAGCGCTCTATCCATCGGCTCTTGTGTTTGCTTTGTTCACCCTAAGTTGGCAGGGTATGCCCAGATGTGGGTCCCTTGCTCACTCTGCCACTGGATTCAAGCTAGCCTGGCTGATGAAGGGTGTTAACCAGAAACCAGTCCTAGAATGCTTGTTTCCAGTTCAGGGAAGACCTGGCTTGGTAGTTCAGGCTGGACTGTTCCCATGAGGCACAGGGTCAAGACTAATTTGCATATAGCTGGGTTTGAACTGAGGTTGCGAAATGAGCTAAAGAATGGTGATGTATTCAACCCAGATCTGTGACTGGGGGTCAGTGTATGAAAGGTTTCAGCGCTCTGTCCATCATCTCCTTGTGTTTGCTTTGTTCGCCCTAAGTTTGCAGGTTATGCCCAGACGTGGGTCCCTTGCTCACATTGCCACTGGATTCAAGCTAGTCTGGCTGATGAAGGGTGTTACCCAGAAACCGGTCCCAGGATGCTTGTTTCCGATTCAGGGAAGACCTGGATTGGCAGTTCGGGATGGACTGTTCCCATGAGGCACAGGGTCAAGACTGATTTGAATATAGCTGGGTCTGTACTGAGGTGGCGAAGTGAGCTAAAGATTGATGATAGACTCAACCCAGATCTGTGACTGGGGTGAGTGTCTGAAAAATTTCAGTGCTCCGTCCATCATCTCCTTGTGTTTGCTTTGTTCGCCCTAAGTTTGCAGTGTATGCCCAGACGTGGGTTCCTTGCTCACTATGCCACTGGATTAAAGCTAGCCTGGGTGATGAAGGGTGTTGCCCAGAAACCAGCCCAGGATGCTTGTTTCTGATTCGGGGTAGACCTGGCTCAGCAGTTCGGGCTGGACTGTTCTCATGAGGCACAGGGTCAAGTATAATTTGCATATAGCTGGGTCTGAACTGAGGTTGCGAAATGAGCTAAAGAATGATGATGGATTCAACCCAGATCTGTGACTGGGGATGAGTGTCTAAAAAGTTTCAGCACTCCGTTCATCATCTTGTGTTTCTTTGTTCGCCCTAAGTTGGCAGGGTTTGCCCAGATGTGGGTCCCTTGCTCACTCTGCCACTGGATTCAAGCTAGCCTGGCTGATAAAGGGTGTTAACCAGAAACCAGTCCCAGAATGCTTGTTTCCAGTTCAGGGAAGACCTGGCTTGGTAGTTCAGGCTGGACTGTTCCCATGAGGCACAGGGTCAAGACTAATTTGCATATAGCTTGGTCTGAACTGAGGTGGGGAAGCGAGCTAAAGAATGATAATGGATTCAACCCAGCAAATAGGTTGTTTTCCTTTTTTTATTTGTCCTTAGGAACTTTTGAATTGAAATCACAGCAAGGATACACATTCACTGAATAGGAGTGACTATATACTGGACACAGGATGCCTTACAGTCTTAACTGTGTGTCATACTTTGGACCTCTTGAATCTCTTGCAACTGAAATTAAGGTTGGTTTTCCAATCAGCTATGGTTACAACTAGCATGATACACCTGTTCTTACAGTACTGTAAACTTTTTTTTCTCTTGTTTACCCTTCTCTCTTCTCCTAGGATCTGCACGAATAGAATATAGGTACTTCAGCTTTTTGCTACGAACTTTTTGGGTATCAGGCAACATTAAGGGGGTGTTGCTTTCTTTGTCTCACTATAGTAAAGTCACTGTTGACTGTTTAGGATTAAACGTCACAATTGAACTCAGGAGGAACGAGCATGTCTTAATTCCGGGCCAGTTTTGTATTGTCTTAGAGAGTAAAGATAATAATTTTTCTTAAACGCACTAGTTTGTCATTAGACAACTACGGTGATATATTTACAACAGCATGGGTTTCTACAGGCTCGAGTAGGCAACACGAGTCGATCCTTTAAAGTCATTCTGTCACAATGGGAAACCGAAATTAGATGCTATTGTTGGATACCTTGCATTCACAATTTTGTACATTTGCCTATTTCTTAGCCCTGGAGAAGTCGCTGCGCACAACCGTAAAGCGCAACGAAACATGTGTTGTCTAAGGCTTTTGAGAATAAACTGAAGCGAATGTTCCAGCAAGGAGTCAAGTTCTTTGTTACACTGCCATTGATATAATGTGTATACTTTTGGTGTGCACAGGGGATTGTTGTTTTAAAAGTATTTTTAAGGAATTCCCAATGCTAATCTATAGGAAGAGTAGGGCCTCTTTGTAGTGAAAACGAAATATGCTGTTTGTCACTACCAAGACATGCAAAGCATAAAACTACATGTCCTACCTTTTACTTACATAGCACCCTTTCCTAAGGGCTACCTATGGCCTACCTCAGAGGTGACTTACATGTAATAAAAAAGGAGGGTTTAAGGCTTGGCAAGTAGTTTTAAATCAAACACAAGGAGATGATGGACAGACCGCTGAAACTTTTCAGACACTCACCACCAGTCACATAGTTCTGGGTTGAATCCATCATAGTTCTTTTTCTCACTTTGCCACCACAGTTCAGAAACAGCTATGTGCAAATCAGTCTTGACCCTGTGCCTCATAGGAACAGTCCAACCCGAACTGCTAATGAAGGTTGTTACCCAGAAACCGGTTCCAGGATGCTTGTTTCCGGTTCAGGGGGGAAGACCTGGCTTGGCAGTTCGGGCTGGACTGTTCCCATGAGACACAGGGTCAAGACTGATTTGCATGTAGCTGGGTCTGAACTGAGGTGGCGAAGTGAGCTAA
This sequence comes from Lissotriton vulgaris, assembly GCF_964263255.1. Classification (NCBI taxonomy): domain Eukaryota; kingdom Metazoa; phylum Chordata; class Amphibia; order Caudata; family Salamandridae; genus Lissotriton; species Lissotriton vulgaris. The sequence goes on from NC_141691.1 coordinate 800,541,647, forward strand.
AGAATGATGATGGATTCAACCCAGATCTGTGACTGGGGGGGGGGGTGAGTGTCTGAAAAGTTTCAGCGCTCCATCCATTGTCGCCTTGTGTTTGCTTTGTTCACCCTAAGTTGGCAGGGTATGCCCAGATGTGGGTCCCTTGCTCACGCTGCCACTGGATTCAAGCTAGCCTGGCTGATGGAGGGTGTTACCCAGAAGCCCGTCCCAGGATGCTTGTTTCCGGTTCAGGGAAGACATGGCTTGGCAATTCGGGCTGGACTGTTCCCATGAGGCACAGGGTCAAGACTGATTTGCATATAGCTGGGTCTGAACTGAGGTGGCGAAGTAAACTAAAGAATGATGATGGATTCAACCCAGATCTGTGACTGGGGGGTGAGTGTCTGAAAAGTTTCAGCGCTCTATCCATCGGCTCTTGTGTTTGCTTTGTTCACCCTAAGTTGGCAGGGTATGCCCAGATGTGGGTCCCTTGCTCACTCTGCCACTGGATTCAAGCTAGCCTGGCTGATGAAGGGTGTTAACCAGAAACCAGAAACCAGTCCTAGAATGCTTGTTTCCAGTTCAGGGAAGACCTGGCTTGGTAGTTCAGGCTGGACTGTTCCCATGAGGCACAGGGTCAAGACTAATTTGCATATAGCTGGGTTTGAACTGAGATTGCGAAATGAGCTAAAGAATGGTGATGTATTCAACCCAGATCTGTGACTGGGGGTCAGTGTATGAAAGGTTTCAGCGCTCTGTCCATCATCTCCTTGTGTTTGCTTTGTTCGCCCTAAGTTTGCAGATTATGCCCAGACGTGGGTCCCTTGCTCACATTGCCACTGGATTCAAGCTAGTCTGGCTGATGAAGGGTGTTACCCAGAAACCGGTCCCAGGATGCTTGTTTCCGATTCAGGGAAGACCTGGATTGGCAGTTCGGGATGGACTGTTCCCATGAGGCACAGGGTCAAGACTGATTTGAATATAGCTGGGTCTGTACTGAGGTGGCGAAGTGAGCTAAAGATTGATGATAGACTCAACCCAGATCTGTGACTGGGGTGAGTGTCTGAAAAATTTCAGTCCTCCGTCCATCATCTCCTTGTGTTTGCTTTGTTCGCCCTAAGTTTGCAGTGTATGCCCAGACGTGGGTTCCTTGCTCACTATGCCACTGGATTAAAGCTAGCCTGGGTGATCAAGGGTGTTGCCCAGAAACCAGTCCCAGGATGCTTGTTTCTGATTCGGGGAAGACCTGGCTTGGTAGCTCAGGCTGGACTGTTCCCATGAGGCACAGGGTCAAGACTAATTTGCATATAGCTGGGTCTGAACTGAGGTTGCGAAATGAGCTAAAGAATGGTGATGTATTCAACCCAGATCTGTGACTGGGGGTCAGTGTATGAAAGGTTTCAGCGCTCTGTCCATCATCTCCTTGTGTTTGCTTTGTTCGCCCTAAGTTTGCAGGTTATGCCCAGACGTGGGTCCCTTGCTCACATTGCCACTGGATTCAAGCTAGTCTGGCTGATGAAGGGTGTTACCCAGAAACCGGTCCCAGGATGCTTGTTTCCGATTCAGGGAAGACCTGGATTGGCAGTTCGGGATGGACTGTTCCCATGAGGCACAGGGTCAAGACTGATTTGAATATAGCTGGGTCTGTACTGAGGTGGCGAAGTGAGCTAAAGATTGATGATAGACTCAACCCAGATCTGTGACTGGGGTGAGTGTCTGAAAAATTTCAGTGCTCCGTCCATCATCTCCTTGTGTTTGCTTTGTTCGCCCTAAGTTGGCAGTGTATGCCCAGACGTGGGTTCCTTGCTCACTATGCCACTGGATTAAAGCTAGCCTGGGTGATGAAGGGTGTTGCCCAGAAACCAGCCCAGGATGCTTGTTTCTGATTCGGGGTAGACCTGGCTCAGCAGTTCGGGCTGGACTGTTCTCATGAGGCACAGGGTCAAGTATAATTTGCATATAGCTGGGTCTGAACTGAGGTTGCGAAATGAGCTAAAGAATGATGATGGATTCAACCCAGATCTGTGACTGGGGATGAGTGTCTAAAAAGTTTCAGCACTCCGTTCATCATCTCCTTGTGTTTCTTTGTTCGCCCTAAGTTGGCAGGGTTTGCCCAGATGTGGGTCCCTTGCTCACTCTGCCACTGGATTCAAGCTAGCCTGGCTGATAAAGGGTGTTAACCAGAAACCAGTCCCAGAATGCTTGTTTCCAGTTCAGGGAAGACCTGGCTTGGTAGTTCAGGCTGGACTGTTCCCATGAGGCACAGGGTCAAGACTAATTTGCATATAGCTTGGTCTGAACTGAGGTGGGGAAGCGAGCTAAAGAATGATAATGGATTCAACCCAGATCTGTGACGGAGGTGAGTGTCTGAAAGGTTTCAACGCTCTCTCCATCATCTCCTTGTGTTTGCTTTGTTCGCCCTAAGTTTGCAGGTTATGCCCAGACGTAGGTCCCCTGCTCACTTTGCCACTGGATTCAAGCTAGCCTGGCTGATGAAGGGTGTTACCCAGAAATCGGTCCCAGGATGCTTGTTTCCGGTCCAGGGAAGACCTGGCTTGGCAGTACGGGCTGGACTGTTCCCATGAGGCACAGGGTCAAGACTGATTTGCGTATAGCTGGGTCTGAACTGAAGTGGCGAAGTGAGCTAAAGAACGATGATGGATTCAACCCAGATCTGTGAGTGTCTGAAACGTTTCAGCGCTCCGTCCATCATCTCCTTGTGTTTGCTTTGTTTGCCTTAAGTTGGCAGGGTATGCCCAGACGTGGGTCCCCTACTCACTTTGCCACTGGATTAAAGCTAGCCTGGCTGATGAAGGGCGTTACCCAAATCAAATCAAATCAAATCACCTTTATTCGGTTTCAGAAATGTAAAACCATAAAAGTTAACAATAAATCAGGTTTCATAAAATATCAACACACATTGTCACAATTAAAATACTTTCCTCAACAATCCATGATAATCATCATTCAGCAGTTGGAGATACAGTAGAGCTGGGCGAGCCTGCTTGAAGTTCATCCTCTTTAAAATCGGAACTATAAAAAACTTCCTGGAGACCTCATGAAATTTACAAAATAGAATAAAGTGTAGAAACCCCTGTGAAGACTCTCAGTCGCAGCCACAGGGCGCTAGCAACTACCTCTACTGCTCCCCCTGGGTATGGCGAGCCGTAGGTGAAAGAGATCCAGGTGAAAGCTGGTCAATAAGAAACGTTCATAGATAGATAAAAGCCCTAGGAGATAAGGCTCAGCTGAAGTTGTAGTTTTTAACATGAGAAATCTATGGACACTGGGCTTCTGTAGTACGAGCTCCTCCCTCTCTAATTTCCTCAAACTGCTAAAAGACTCCCTTGTTACCCCCACACACTTTTTTGTTATTTTCAGGCTTGGTGTACAGTTCAGCTCGTCCTAGCTTTTCAAAACTGCTCTTAATGTTTGGGAGCCAAGGTATATTGAGGGCGTGATCAAGGCTCATACACTCTTTTAAAATCGACTGGCTCAACGTTAATCCCTCGTTCAGCCATATGTTTACCCAAAACATTAAGGGACGGAATGCCAAAGTGTCACTTAAATAAGGCACTCCCAGTTCCTCGTGGACCACCATATTAGACAGGCCCCGCGGGATACTCAACCGCTTCTTCATAAATGTATTCTTGACCACCTGAAGAGCACCTGTGGTGGATTGCCCCCATATTTCACTCCCATAAGAGGCTATCGCTACACTCTTGGCTTGGTAAATCTTTAACAAGGCTGCAAATCGGTCTACTTTCCAGTTTAGAGGTGAAATTGAAGATAGCTGTGTTCACCCTCACCAGATCCCCCTGCTTTCTTTGTTTAAGAGCTCCCCATTTTATTTGATCATCCAGTAAGACCACCAGATAAGAAAAAACATCAGTACCTTAGCAGGGCCTACCCTGAATAGATAAATCCTGTTCTGTCATGAAATCGGAAAAGGCTTCAAGCAAACTTTGAAGCCCCTTAGAAGTCCTAGATATAAGAACAGCGTAATCCGCGTAAAGTAGAATGGGGAGCCCACGTCGCCGTACATGTGGGTAATCTACCCCTGTTAATAATAGGGCCTTATCTAGGTCATTAATATAAAGACTGAACAGGAATGGGGCCAAGATGCAGCCTTGGTGCACACCTCTTTTTATATGAAAAGTCCTGCGAAAATCTGATGTTAGCCTTTGTTGCCCTGTGAAGATCTTCTGAAAAATAGACGATGTTACTTCCTACCCCAATAGCTTTCATGGACTGCCACAGTTTAGCCCTTTTCATGTGGTCAAACATGGCCGATAGGTCCATGAAAGCTAAGTAGATGATGCCAGAACGGGCAATTGTGTATTTACTAAGGATCATGGTGAGAATAAGGCACAGGGCTGCGGTGGACTGACCTGGGCGGAACCTATACTGTACATCTGAAAGTATGTCATGTCCCTCTGCCCAGGTGGACAGCCTATTCTAAGAGCACCCATCCCACCACCTTAACCACCGAATCCAAAAGAGAGATCAGCCTATAGCAGTGTGGGCAGTCACGGTCGCCCTTTTTAAAAAACTGTACTATTGTCGAGATAGCCCAGGACTCTGGGCATCCATTTCTTGCAGCTGCATTGATTACGGCTGCAAGGACCGACGCCCAGAAAGTTGGGTCAGATTTGAATAGGTCCGGAGCGATACCGTTGGGTCCCGCTGCTTTATTACGTTAGACCAGCGATACCCCTCTTGACCTCCCCCAACCCTATGATTAGATCAGGGGTAACTACCTTGTGATCTGACTAGCAACTACACTCTGGCGGGCACTCAAACATGATTTTAAAATAGAGCACCCACTCGTCCTCGGTAATGTGTGCACCTAATGTACTACCTTCATCATGCACTAGAAGCGGGCTGTTGATAGTGCTCCAGAATCTAGAGCTGTTCCTCAGCGTACTTGTCTCGGTCAACTCCCTCCACGCTTCCTTCTTCAAAACAGACTTGCGCTTGGCCAACTTCAATTCATAATCTTTGCGGCAAGCTCTAACCAAGGCCTGATTTCTCAGGCTCCCGTAAGGGACTTCCCCCAGCTTTCTTGCTGCCAGCGAGCAGGAAGAGTCGAACCATCTAGGAGATGGAATGACTGTTCTACGAGCCGTGGCACTTAAGAGATCGCCTATTTTGGCAGAGATAATGTTGAAAGCAGTGATAACCTCCCCCCGGGATGTACGCGACGAGGTACATAGGGCTAATTCACTTGCACAGTATTCTTTTAGCGATTTATGGAGAGCCTTTGGGGAAATCTGTTTCCACTTTAGCTGTCTTCTTCCATCTGTTGGTCTCAGTGAACCCTTGATTCCAACCCCCTTTTTAGAGTCATTAAAGGTCCACGAAATTCAACACAAATGAACGGAATATAGGCACTTTCCTGTATCGAAAACCCCCGAAATAGGGATTGTAAAAGTGATGAGATTAATATAAAATCTATGAGTGTGCCAACACCTTCCCCTTTAAAGGAAGGAATAGAAGCCTTGCTGCATGGATCCATGAGTGACTTAAGGGACACTAGATCAAATTCATGGAGGAGATTATTCATAACGTCCCCCTGAATGGAAGGTTCAAAGTGGATCCCCTTCACATGTGGGCAACCTAGGTCCGCCAGTCTTGTAGTCCTAGGGTCTCTACATAGGTCTATGTTAAAATCCCCAGTAATCATACATTTTTGAGATCCATCTAGACAATGTTGCCTTACAAAGGACCCCCAACAAAGTAATGTTGTATTCACTACATGATACAGAATTATAAAAATGTATAAGAACCATTTTATTAAACCCCTTTCCTAAGACCAGGGATTGTATACACAGATTTATCGAAGGCAGAACCTGTATCTGACATTCTAGCACCAAGGAGATATATATAACAAGACCACCCTTTGGTCTACCAGCCCTAGAGGGAGAGGCGGGACAAAGAAGGACTTGTAGCCCTAAAAAGGAAACTACTATCCATCAACCAAGTTTCCTGCAGATAGATCACACTAAATTGATTCACAAGGGGGGCGTGGCCAAGATGGCGGTGTGAGCAGACGTGCTTTGCCGAGCTCCCGCCGCCGGTCGCCGACTTCTAGCACTAGCACAGCACTTATCCCGGGCCGAAGAGTCTCACACGGCGCCTGCCACCGGCGGTGCAGCGGCGGAGGCGGCGGCGGTGGCGCAGACAGCGGAGGAAGCCCGATCCTTGCCGCGGTCGTTCGCCGCGACCGTTGGGGCCTGGAGTGTGCGGAGCAACGAAAGTGAGGCCGAGGTGGGCGGAGCCTGAAAGCCGCCTTGGTGATTCCCCGGACGGGCGGCGGTAGTGGCGGCAGGTCCGGCCCGCGCGGTGCCGCGCGAGGCCTCCCGTAACCCTTCGCGGAGGCTTCTGCGGACCTGCTGCCCCAGACCAGATACCGGAGCCGTCCCCACCCGGACGATTGCCGGCAACGGCGCCAGGAGGCCCCCGACGGCGCCAGAGGTGAGGATCGGGGGGTGGACGACCGACCCCCGGCACACGGCACAGTGGCCGCAGCGGAGTGGAGGAAGTCGGGGGGGGGGGGGGTGAGACGGTGGCGGTGGGCCCCCCCTCCTGCAGGGCGCCCGCCTTTCCCTTCGCCCAGCCGGGGCCGAGCACCGAGACAAGCTGCCATTTTGAGAGGCCTGGCGCCACACTCGTGAGAGCGCGGGCGGTCGGCCTGTTCTCCCCCACTCGGTGGCCCGCTGCCGCCACACAGCCTCCCTGGCCACGAATAAGAAGCCGGACGCTCACCCACACTGCACATAGGGCGTTGGACTTCGGAGGCCCGGCCTGTACAGGGACCGCTGGCACGTGGTGTGCCCGAAGCCTTGGGCCCTGAGATTACTGACACTAGCGGCAGCCGTTCAGCACACCGGGGAGGGCCTCGTTGGGTCAAGTCCAACGGGAAGACCCGGAAGAACCGCACCATCACGGAGCTCTTCACCCCTGGCACTATGGGGAAACGGACGGGCGTCGCGTCAACCAGCCACCGAGCGGGCTCCGAGAAGAAAGCCCCGGACTCCCCGTCCTTGGGAAAGACGGACCCGGAGGGCCCTGTTACACGTTCCTTCTTGGAGTCTCTCTTTACCGGGCTGCGCGAGGACATACACGCCCTGAAGAAGGAACTTCAGGAAGAAATAAAAGAGGTACGCCGAGACACCGACGCCATTGGGGAGAGAGCAGAGGCGAAATGCGACACGTGCGACGCGGAACTCGAAGCGCTGCGCCAGGAGCTGGTACGCATTCATGATCAGCAAGTGGACCTCCAGACCCACGCCGAGGACCTGGAGAACCGCTCCAGGCGGCACAACATTAGGATTCGGGGTGTGAAGCACTCCCCAGACACGGAGGATCTCTTTCACTTCACCCGGGACCTGTTTAATCATATTCTGGGCCGCCCAGCAGACTCTCCCCTAGGCCTCGACAGAGCGCATCGAACAGGCCCGCCTAGAGCTAACGCGGCCCATCCAGCGGACATACTGGTGTGCGTACAAGACTTCCGGACCAAAGAGGAGATCCTTAACAAGGCGCGCCAGATGGCGCCGATCACCTTCGGCGCACACTCCCCAACCTTGTACCAAGACCTCGCAGCCCTTACCCTGGAGAAGCGCCGCACCTTTCGGCCGGTCACGGCAGAACTACGTAAACGCAACATCTCCTACAGTTGAGGCCACCCCTTTAGACTGGTGTTTAAAATGGGCAACAACCTCCACCAACTGCGCTCCCTCAGGGAGGCCTGTAACCTCCTGGGCATTGACGAGCCGACGGTAGACGAGGACCCCTCGGGCGGGGGCACCACCGGTGAAGACACGGCCGGGAGATGGAAGCAGCAGCGACGTCGCCACAGACCACGGCGCCCCGCCACTAAGGAGATAGAGGAGGGTCAGCGGGCGGCGGTGGAGACCGTCGCACAGGGCCTAGCGAAACCGGACAGTGGCTGACTCCTACTCGAGCTACACAGACTTCGGCAGTTTTGATGAGGCCGGGACTGCTCGCTCCGGCGGCGGGAGTAGCGGCATCGGACTCAACACACTTCCTCCGTTGTCCCAGTCCCATTCTGCCCACAGCGGCGGACGGGACTGTGCTTCATCCACCAACACCGTTGCCATTGCCTGCTTACCAAGAGACTACCTTACCACGGGTCCAGCGGACTCTCACCTGGACCTGGGACTATGTTTGTTCGAACCTTTTTCAGAGTTTGGATAACGGGGCGGGGGGGGATCCGGGAGCGGCAGTTGGGGTTGGGGTTGGGGTTGGGGGAAGGGGGGGTGGGGTGGGAGGGCTCTCCTTGTCCAGGGGGTTCTAACTTCACTGATAGAGTCGGTGGACGCCCCTGTGCTGTGCTGGCCATTGTCCTACGGCTCATGCCCACTGCCCACGGGTGGGACCTAGCATCTCTCCTATTACTCCTGACATGCCACGTCACTTGACGATACTCTCACTTAATGTGCGGGGTCTTAACAGCCCAAACAAGCGCAAGGCGATACTGTCCTTTTTGGAGCGATCGAAAGCAGACATATGCCTCCTCCAAGAAACACACCTTGTCACTGGTGACCACCACAGGCTTAAATCGCGCGCCTTCCCCTGGCAATTCTTCTCCTCCTCCCAGAAAAAAGTAGCCGGGGTAGCAATTTTAGTGGCCAAATCATTCGAGGGGAGGGTCCTTCAGAAAGAAGCTGAACTTAAAGGGCGGCTTCTACTTTATAGCTTTCAGGTCGCGGGTCGCACTCTGCCGGTGGGTTCGGTCTATGCCCCGAATGAGGGGCAGGAAAAGTTCTTGCACACAGCACTAGAATCAGCCACCTCCACCACACACACACACCTACTACTCAGTGGGGACCTCAACCTTGTGTTCCACAACACGGCGGACCGCTCGGGTCAGAGATTCGGACAGGTGGGGGCGCTCACGACCGCAGGGCATGCACACATTGCAGATCTAGGCCTCATCGACTTATGGAGGCATGCTCACCCACAAACAACGGCCTACACATACTACTCAGCGGCGCGCAAGTCCTATGCGAGGCTGGACTATATTTTGTGCTCCTCCCAACTGGTGCCACAGGTCAAGGACGTGGAGATACTCCCGGCCTCGCTGTCGGATCATTCCCCAGTCGTGGCGACTTTTCACATAGGGCCCACGCCGGCTCCCCAACGACACTGGAGGCTGCGAGATGGCCTTCTGCAACTGCCCGACACCCAAGAGCGGCTTAAATCCGCGATCGCCCACTTCCTGGAACATAACGCAAACGAAGACACTACTAAGGCCACACAGTGGGCAGCCCTCAAGGCGGTCCTACGCGGTGAACTTATCTCCATCGCCACCGCCAACAACAAAGACAGGGCTCTGAAGCGAGCCGAACTCACCCAACGTGTGGCGGAGTTGGAGCAGATGCACCAACGCACGGGGCGGCGCGGGCGTGGCGCCAGTTGTGCGCCGAAAGGAAAATGCTAGCTGCCTTAGACCAAGACGTGGCGGAATACGCCGCCATGCGCCTCAAGCACGCATACTACACCGGGGGAGACCGTTGCGGGAAGCTTCTGGTGAGTAGACTGCGGGCGCAGACTCAGCGGCAACAGGTACGCTCCCTTCAATCCGCTAGTGGCACCCAGATCACGGAGGACGCAGCCATAGCGGCGGCCTTCGGAAACTTCTATGCCGCTCTTTATGATGCGGACCACCTGGACCCCAACACCGGCCTAGCCTATCTGCGAGGCGCTGCACTCCCCACCCTCAATCAGGCCCAGGCGGACTTCTTAGACCGGCCTATAGGCCTGGAGGAGGTCATTTCGGCGATATCTCGCCTCAAGGTGGGGAAGTCCCCGGGACCTGACGGCTACACTGCGGCCTTCTATAAGGCCCTCTGTCCACAGATTGCCCCCCTCCTGCGCGACCTGTTTAACACCTTTGATCAGCCTGGTGCCATACACCCCGATCTGCTGGAGGCGTCCATCTCTCTGATTCCTAAGCCCGGCCGCGACCCGACCAACTGTGGCTCCTACAGGCCTATCTCGCTGCTGAACATAGACCTGAAGCTTTACACCGGAATACTCGCAGGTCGCATAGCGCCGTATATGCAACAACTGATAGACCCTGACCAGTCGGGCTTTATCCCCCAACGGCAGACCAGTGACAATACTCGGCGAGTGCTGCACCTCATTGAGGCCGGGTCACGTACCAGGCCGGGTTGTATGCTCCTCACCATCGATGCTGAGAAAGCATTTGATAGGGTGCATTGGCCTTATCTTGACCAAGTGTTGCGCCACTTCGGGTTTGGGGAAACACTCCGCCATCGCATCTTCAATTGCTACCGCCGACCCAACGCGGCGGTGCGGGTGAACGGTCATACTTCCCCGAGGTTCGACATCGGCAGGGGCACCCGCCAGGGCTGCCCGCTCTCGCCGCTCCTATTTGCGCTCTACATGGAGCCGATGGCACAGAGAGTGCGGCATCACACACTCATCTCTGGCATCCCGTTCGGTGCTGACACGCACAAAATTAGTCTCTACGCTGACGACATCCTACTGTCCCTCACCAACCCGATGCAGTCGCTGCGTACTCTCTTTGTGGAGCTCCATGCCTTCGCCCTGGCCTCGGGCTTTAAAATCAACGAGGCGAAATCGGAGGCCCTGAACATCTCGCTGCGACCTGAAGTGTTGGACGAGATCAAGGCGGAGTTCAAAATGCAGTGGTCAGACACCTCCGTCTCTTATCTGGGTGTCCTCCTGACCCCGACAGTACGGGGTACGGCACGGGTCAACTACGAGGCACTCACGAAGAAGCTCCGGGAGCAGCTAAGGCGTTGGAAGCCACTTACGTTATCATGGCTGGGCAGAATTGCCGCAGTCAAAATGACGTTGCTGCCGCAGATTTTATATCTGTTCCAGACGCTCCCCTTGAAGCCCCCGGCCGGGTGGCTTCAACAGACCCAATCGGAGCTGTCACGATTCATCTGGAATGGCCGTCGGCCACGGTTTAAGCATACCCTCGCCACTTTGCCTCCTGCTCACGGGGGGGTAGGTGTGCCTGACCTCACCCTGTATTTCCAGGCGGCACAGCTACGCACTCTAGTAGAGTGGTATCAACTGGAGTCAGGCAAGCACTGGCTCGTCCAGGATCAGGCGGTGGCCGGCCGTACCCTGCAGGGCGTGCCTTTCCTGCCGCGCCGGCATAGACCCCCCAACCTTTACGCCTCTGAAATCACGAGTACCGTTCTAGAAGTATGGGACAGAGTGGCCGTGGCCAAAGGATTGACCTCCTTTCCCTCACCGATGACCCCCATTTTCGACAATCCGGACTTCACGCCTGGTTTGGACACCAGAGCGTTCGCGGCTTGGCGTGCGACGCCCTGCAGAGCTGCGGGCCACATGTTTGACCTCAAGGGGATCCTTCCGTTCCGTCAAGTCAAGACGGACTACGGCATTGCCGAGACGGACCGCCTCCAATACCTGCAAGTGCGACACTGGGTGCTTCACCCCTCGATCCAACCAGGAGCCCAACGACACCTCACGCCTTATGAAAAGTGGCTGTTGACACGCACCTCGGACAAAAAACTGATCTCAGATCTCTATCAACAGCTGCTCCTCACGCACGTCCACACATACAACGCAGGGCAGGCTAGGTGGGAGAGGGACCTGGGGCGACAGCTCACAAGAAAAGAATGGGAAGGGGTGTACCACAGGGCCAGGCATTCAGCACACCATACTGGGCTCACTGAGACACTAACCAAAGTCGTCACGTACTGGTATCATACACCCGAGAGGTTACACCAATGGGACGCCCGGGTTAGCGATAGATGTTGGAGGGGGTGCGGGGAACTAGGGACTCTGGAGCACTTGCTGTGGGGCTGCGATGCGCTTCGCTCATATTGGACCCCTATCCTGGACCTCATAGACTCCCACCTGGATACGCAGCTACCTCGCTTCCCAGCCTACATCATCCTAGGCCTCCCCAACGCCCTCATGTATCCTCTGAAATCCTGGAGAGGGCGGCTGATCACACTGGCTCTGGGGGCGGCAGTCCAGAATATTGTGGCCCATTGGAGGGCCGTCCACGCTCCGCAACAACTGGGTTGGTTACACCGCCTCTGGGCGATCCTGGGGATGGAGAAACTGTCATTGGCTGCAGCGGGGAGGGGGGCGGACTTTGCGGAGCTTTGGCGGCCCTTCCTCACCCTACTAACGGGGGAATTTCGAGAGGTGAGCTGTCCCCACTACCTGCGTCTGCTGCGCCTCGCAGAAACCCCTCTCCCGGAACCCAAGACGCGCACCCACAAGTGCAAAGGCCCGACACGCGCAGCACCACCTGACCTGTAGAGAACCGACTGTGACCTACTACTTATCCCCAATATTGGACAAGGAGAGGGGAGGGAATGGGTGGGAGGGTACTGGGGGGTTATTTAAAGTCCTGCGTTCTTGCACTAGTGTTGCTCAGCTTGCACCTCTATAGCACCTCTTTTGACGCGGCCGGCCCGGTTGGGTTGTAGGCGGCTTGCTGTGTTAACAAAAAGTGAACCCGCTAGGGATGTGGTGGGCGACAGTGGGGCTCGGGATTTCGGCTTCCCCAGATCGGTGCCGGCCCGAACGATGTTGTGAGGTGCATGATGCTTATCTTTGCTCAATAAAAGATTTAATACATAAATTGATTCACAAAAGCCATCCATGTGGGATCAGAAAGCGTATTGGCCGAGCCTGCTACATTCCAGAACAAAACATTGTTATCATATACATGTGGGCCCACATTATTATGCAAAAAAGGGTCTTGCTTGGTTAACGGGTTCTCTAAAACCATTAAAGGGGGACTACTGAGTCAATCACAAGCATCCATTGTGGGCAGTGTAGTAAACTGATTAAACTTTTCCAGGGGTGGTGGACCACGGTTCTATTGGCATGCGGGTCTGGTTTGAGTGAACTAATGATGGGGACAAATTCAGATGACTGTTCTTATTGGATGAAATTCTTGGCATTAGGCCATCAAACTGAGCCATATTGGAGATGCTCATGTGGGTGTACCCAGATGGTTCTGGTTTATAGAAGTATCCCAGTGGTAGAGCCACAGTAGTCGATTTTAGACTGACAGGGGCAGAGTATGAGTCTGTAAACAGAATCCTTTCTGCTATGTGAGACCTGTTAAAATTTACGATGAAGCAATCCCCGTACATAATTTACGAGAGCTACCTATCCAACTGACTCTTTGCACCATGTTAATGTTTTTTTACCCTAATTCCCAGAGGTGTGTTGTGCGATTGCCAATGTAGAACTTTATTCTTCAACTGGAAAAAGTCCTCCTTCGTACCCTGTGGCGGAGGTGGCACATTCCCCAGTACATCTACATAGGGGGTAGATTCCCCTGGCAGATGAATTACTGGAAGGCGCTGCAAGTGGACTTTCCTTTCCCCCTGGTGCTGTACACCTATTGTGTTATTCTCTTCCGGGGGTGTGCCTGCATGGACAAACTGTCCCTGTTCTTATGGATTTTACTTTGTGTTGGTACTACCTGGCAAGCAGGTACTTGCCCCCCACCCGGCGGCTTTGGTTGTGGTTGTGACTGTCCCTTACTGTTTTTAGGCAGGCTATACAAAGAAAGGGGCTCCAATAGAGAATTTTGCCCTGCTTGGATGGCTGACCTTCCCATGGATGCCGGTGAAACACACCGTTTGAGTTCCAATAAGCTATTTTCGATCAGTGTCAGGCGATGGATTATTGGGCCCAGTTTAGAGTCTAGCAGATTCATCATTGTTACATGGAGGGATTCCAGTGCGCCCATCAGGTCAGATTTGGATAATGATTGGGCAGATGTAATGGGTTTGGAGAATGGATTAGGTTTAGATCTTTTAGCCTTCGCCCCCAATGTTTGGGATTTCCTTTTGGTGCCTGCCCCTGTTCCTAAACCACCTGACTCGTCCAAGGGGACACGCCCCTGCCTAGTTGTTTTGGATTGTTCTGGGTGCATACTGTCGGTGATCGCTGCATTCTCTTTATTGTAGGGAGCTTCGTTACTCCTCTTGTTGCTAATTATGATATCAGGGGGAAGTGGTGGAAAGTGAGCTGGTGTTTGGCTGGATATTCCATTACAATCTTGACTGACCTCCCGGAGACCCATGTTTTTTGAAAGGTTTGATAGATCGTCTCCAGCGCCAGACTGAGACGCTGGTGTATCACCATGTATGGGGTGAGGAGCAATGACTGGAGACCTAGAAAGGTGTTGGTTAACCAGCTCAATCTCCTTGTCCAGCACTGCTGCTGCTCGCTGTAAAAATGAGTCCATGGTGGTCACTGAGGCGGTAATACCAGTTGTGGCCTTTCCAGGCACTAATGTTGCCTTGTGCCTAACCATGATGGATTCAAATAATAGGTTCAAAATTGACGGGTTAAAGCGCTTAGATAATAATTAGTGACTTCAGTGTTGTTTTCAGGAATTAATATGTAAGGGTGATCGAGTTAAGTTTGTCCAAATGCTATACTATGATGTCTAGATCATGGAAACACTCTACAAACAGGCTACGGCACAGTCAGCGTGGGTGATACCAATACAATGTACAATATACGAGAAGGGGGACTCCGCCTACCTTCTCTATGACCACTATTAGACAGCTCTTGGAACCTGTAGAGGGACAAGTCTGGAAGCAGGGAGGCTTGTGACTATATCAGCAAACAGCTGGTCTCCGTTGGTTAATAAAGTAGGTGTCCAATGACGGGCCAAGGGAATGGGCTCGGCCTGCCTCAAATGGACCCAGACGGGCCCACCCGCGTGTGTCCAGTGCTGGTGATGCCGCGCTGTGGGAGCTGCACTGGGGTTTTGAAGTGCCTCCAGGCTCAGAAATAAACATCAGCGCTAGGCAGGCTGGGCGCTGAAGTCTCTGGTGGCTGTGAAGATGGTAGAAGGTAGCAGGTAGCTGTGGGCAGAGTGCATGCGGCGTCCCTGCTGCAAGAACTGTGCTGCGGTTTTGAAGCACCTCCTGGCGCGGAAACAAGTGTCAGGGCCTCCTGGAGCTAGGCAGTCTGGGCGCTGAAGTCCCTGGTGGCTGTGAGGCTGGTAGCAGGTAGCTGTACGCAGAGTGCGTTCGGAGTCCCCGCTGCGGGAGCCACGCTGCGATTTTGAAGCACCTCCTGGCACAGAAACAAGTGTCAGCGCCTCCTGGGGCTAGGCAGTCTGGGCACTGAAGTCCCTGGTGGCTGTGAGGCTGGTAGCAGGTAGGTATGGGCAGAGTGCGTGCAGCGTCCCCACTGCGGGAGCCGCGCTGCGGTTTTGAAGCACCTCCGGGTGCAGAAACAAGCATCAGCGCCTCCTGGCGCTAGGAAGTCTGGGCGCTGAAGTCCCTAGTGGTAGTGAGACTGATAGCAGGTAGTAAGTAGCTGTGGTCAGAGTGCGTGTGGCGTCTCCGCTCTGGGAGCCGCGCTGCGGTTTTGAAGCACCTCCAGGTGCAGAAACAAGCGTCAGCGCCTCCTGGTGCTAGGCAGTCTGGGTGCTGAAGTCCCTGGTGGCTGTGAAGCTGGTAGCAGGTAGCTGTGGGCAGAGTGCATCTGGTGTCCCCACTGCGGTAGCCACGCTGCGGTTTTGAAGCGCCTCAGGGCGCAGAAACAAGCATCAGTGCCTCCTGGCGCTAGGCAGTCTAGACGCTGAAGTCCCTGGTGGCTATGATGCAGGTAGCAGGTAGCTGTGGGCGGAGTGCGTGCGGCATCCCCGCTGCCGGAGCCGCGCTACGGTTTTGAAGCGCCTCCAGGAACAGAAAGAAGCGTCAGTGCCTCATGGCGCTAGGCAGTCTGGGCGCTGAAGTCCCTAGTGGCTGTGAGGCTGGTAGCAGGTAGCAGGTAGCTGTGGGCAGAGTGCGTGAGGCGGTGTTACCCAGAAACCAGTCCCAGGATGCTTGTTTCTGGTTCAGGGAAAACCTGGCTTGGCAGTTTGGGCTGAACTGTTCCCTTGAGGCACAGGGTCAAACTGAATTGCATATGGTTGGGTCTGAACTGAGGTGGCGAAGTGAGCTAAAGAATAATGATGGATTCAACCCAGATCTGTAACTGGGGGTGAGTGTCTGAAAAGTTTCAGCGCTCCCTCCATCATCTCCTTGTGTTTGCTAAGTAGTTTTAAATGCCACGTCGAATTGGCAATAAACTGCACACACAGGTACTGCAGTGGCAGGCCTGGGAAAGGTTTGAAAGGCTACTTTTATGGGTGACACAATCAGTGCTGCAGGCCCATTAGTAGCATTGAACTTACAGGCCCTGCGTGTATGGTATACCACTTTGCACAGGACTTACAAGTACATTAAATATGTGTACATCAATTTCACACATGTTTAGGGAAAAGCACATGTACTTTAGCACTGGTCAGCAGGGGTACAGTGTTCATAGTCCTTAGGCCAATAAAAATATTCAACAAAACGAGGAGGACTAAGGCAAACCGTTTGGGCTGAACATTCAGAGATGGCCATTTTCCAACATCAGACATAAAAATGCATTGAAAAGTGTCTACTTCATTCTAAGGAAGTTCACATTACACTGTCTTTTTAAGAATTAGGTTTAGCTCATTCCGTTTCTAAAGCATGCACAAAATAGGCACAGAAGCTGATGCCCTATTATCATTGGAACATAGTCCTAACTTAAGGCTAAACAAATCTAATAGTTCAAGCCAATTTCAAGCTTTTAACTCCTTAAGCAGGGTGCTCTGTGCCCTTAAAGTACAACTCTGGAATTCATTAAATTGCATTCTGGGGAATTTTCCAATTCTGCAAACTTTCAACAGAAGTTTGAAGTCTGGCCTCGTGAAAGAGACCTCCTGCTTTCAACTGTACGGCGGCAAACCACAGCTATCCTCCAAAGGCGAGAGATTGCCCCTTTGAGTTGAGTCCATCTTCCTAAGAAACACTTCACTGGAAACAAACGTAAGGGTTATACTCTCTCGGTTGATGTGCATCATCCGCGATATGGACCTTTTGACCCTCACTTTGCAAGCATTGCAAAATTGCTGCATGTTGCAAGCTGTTGCTATACAGATCATTAAAATAAATGAGTAAATAATTCATTTATATTTTCAACATCCTGCCCCTTAATGTCTTAAATTTGGCTTTAGTCCTGCCCTGTGCTCCTGGAGCCTTTTGTGTCTTCAAATACAGTAATTTCCTTGGAGCTTTTAGCATTTCTTCACTGACCACCATTGGGGTACACTGTATTGATTGAGGTTATGATCTGCGTACTAGGCCAGAATACTTCTGAAAATTGCGTGCATGACTCAAAGGGCTATACACCACAGCTCACCTGGCTACCTCACTCAGAAGCTGACAATTTCTGGTGGCTCAAGAAACACAAGAAGCACAAAGAATCTTCTTCTGAAACCTCGTAGATTCCGGAAGGAAAAAACATATAAGCGCTCCTTTTCAGGAATCGCACCCAGGATCTGGAACTCTCTCCCTCCAGAAACCAGACTTATCTCCTCCACCACAGTTTTTAAGAAAGAATTGAAAGCTATCCTCATGGCTAAATTCACCTGAACCTTTACTTCACTTTGGAACTATTTGTGACTCCTCACCATGTAATAATCGTTTTATCTGACTGTCTACTTGTTTTGGTTGATTGACTATTCTCCCTCATGTATATACCCTATTCTGCTACTCATTCCTATAAGTACTCTTTGCTCAAAAGTTGTTAACCGCTCTCTTGTTTTTCCTACCCCCTGTTTTTCCTTGTGCTTGATGTAAAGCGCTCTGATATCTGCAAAGATCTTGTTCGCGCTATATAAAACCTTCAAATAAATAAATAAATAAACTTAATTTTGAATTAAAGTTTCATTCGAACCCAGTATTGTCCTAATGAATTTGTTTCCTGA
Organism: Lissotriton vulgaris; assembly: GCF_964263255.1. Classification (NCBI taxonomy): domain Eukaryota; kingdom Metazoa; phylum Chordata; class Amphibia; order Caudata; family Salamandridae; genus Lissotriton; species Lissotriton vulgaris. The sequence continues at coordinate 800,559,459 of NC_141691.1, forward strand.
AGAAGTCTAAATAACTTGATCACTGCTAGACGATTATCTGACGTATACATAGAAGCGACAGGCAAGTCCTTTTGTGGTTGTGTTGAAGTCTGTACTATCTGTCAAATACGTACATTTAGATAAACATCTTACCATAAATCGCTCATCAAATCCTGCACTTCTAGACTTTGTGTAGGCAGGACAATAGACAGGAGGAAAGATGGAAATTTGTTTTGTTGCATTGCCAGAGAAAAGTTGTTTTATACCGAGTTAGGTCAGAACTGGCTAAGGAATATCTTTCCGTGAAGACTTAATGTTGTATCCTTTTCTTTAGGTAACGAAGCTGGTTATTTTACTGCCATTATGTTGAAAAAATCTAAGGTTACATTGATCAGTCAAGAAATTACTCCTTTCCCTTCATCAACCATGATGAGAAACCTCCTTACTGTTCATGTGAGTACTTTATAATTGCAATGACGAGCCCTCTGCCTTGATAGGGCATTTCCTTAGTTATTGTGTATTTTTGTGGAGCCACAATGTTAATCTTTTACACACACAATCTGGGCTTGATATAGACTTTTAAAGTGGGCTGTTTTATTTCCTGCTTATAGTAGTTGGGGGTAGAATTATTTATAGTTTAAAAAGCAATTTGTTCTTGCCGATGGGGGTATTGTCAAGAGGGCTGATTATAATAATTATCTTATGCATATTCTTCATGCTGTAGCAAATGCTTTCTTTGTGTCTGGAACTTGACTTAAAATCCTGTCTTCAAATCAGAGTTCAGCTATTACATAACAACTTCATGTAGCAGTTCAATGCTGATACCTGTTGGGTAGACTTTTGTGCACGGGTTAATCACCACAGTCTTCCAATTGATGTTTGACTGATTATAAATAGTGAAAGAAGCCAGTATGTCACTTATCTGGCAGGCTGCATAGGATAATTAATAATGAGAGTCATAACTTGCCCAGAAACATCCGAAATTCATCTATGAGAGGTTGGTAATATCCATCCCTGACCAGAGCAATAGAATGGTTTAAATCAATTTACTCAAAATGAGCCCACAATTTCAGGGATCAGTTTCCCTTTTATTTGGATCTTTGTTGAGACCTGTTTTTGGTTGCAGAAACTTTTTAAGGTGAGGCCGATAATGCAACACTGAATGAAAAATAGTATTGAGCAATAAGTTGGCCATTTGTTCTGTCCCATTCCGGGATAGCACTGCTTCTTTCAGGAGAAAAGGCCCTAAATGCATCTCTTACTCAATGCAGAGCAATTTAAAATGTTTCTCTTTGTAAAAATGTGACCACATTATAGGAAACTGAAATGTTTCTTCTCATGTCAGTGAAAACCCATGGTAGCATGAGGACCAGGGGGCCAGTTTTGGGACCGGAAGGGCGAATGTGAACCGGATAGCCAGCTTGGCAAACCTTTTTGAGTAGAGAACTCAATTTTTGGTAAACAAATATGAAATTTGCCCTGTCCAGTTTTATTCCCTTCCTACACATGGGCTTGATTAAGAGTTTGGCGGTGCGGGAGCAGGACCGAACTGCCAAACCTGTGGTTGAACCGCCTGCCAGATTAGGAGTTTTCACCTGGTCTAGCGGGCAGTTCTTTAGCGTTCTCATGGCAGTGCCTATGAAATGGGCACTTCCATGGGAACATCAAAATCAGTACCTGCATGGCGTGAACTGCTGCCGTCCATGTCGTGCAGGTACTGGTGTGCATGCACACGTGGGGCATAACATGTGACCCCTGTATGCAACCCCAGTCCCAGAGGGAACAGGGGGACCTGTAGGGCCCCCTTTGTTTCCTCTCTGCCACGGTTTTCATGGAGGTAAAACTCAAATGAAACCTGCTGCAAAGAGGAAACTCGTAATATGCATGGTGAGACTGCAGCTTTCCCGCCAAGCATTTTGCGGCCTCAAGAACGCTGCGCCACCGACCGGGATCTCTGATTCCTCGTAATTGTGGTTGTCCCAGGGAGACCCGACTGCCCTAGTTGTAATAGAGGAGTCGGAAGGCTGGGGCCTCACCCTGCGAGTCTGACGGTCCATGGAACGCCAGACTCGTAATTAGTCACTCAGTATATACCGTAAGGACCTGGATCAAATCATATTTTCTTGGGCTGCTTTTAGCTCCCAGTCCACTATCGCTCCAAATGGTTTACAGTTCAAGTATTTCCGAACCTATTGTGTATGGGTTCTGGAGCTCATCCTGGACACGAGACAGCATTTCCGCCCTTCCACTATATTGTGGAAGGTTGACCTAGTTCATTTTAATGTTATTTAAGATTGGAATTCACAGAAATGATATGGGAACGTGAAATCTGTTCCTCAATTCACCTTTTACTACTACCATGTAAAAAACGTATTTGTTCAAGAAACCGATTCTTACGGGACTCCCTATCCTCATTGATCTCAAACTTCAAATCACCAACACCAACTGAACATCTGCATACACTTTCACCAACCCACCAGACCACCTACGCTCAGCCTCACTCTGACTCACACACATTGCCCACATCCGCAGAACTGGAACTCGCGCATTCGCCTACATTGCACTTGAGATATGCAACAACCTCCTTCAACACATCAGAGGCTACTCCTCGCTTCTTGAGTTCCACAAGAAGCTGAAGACCTGGCTTTTTGTTTAAGCACCTTGGGGACCACAAACCTACCCAAGCGCCTGGATACCCTCTCGGGTAGCAATAGTGCATTATACAAATCAATACAACCTATAACAACATAACCAACTATTTGCCTACCTCTAGGCATGCAATGTTGTGGTAATCCAAGCAGATACCTTCCAGGACTTCCAGTCTCCCTTAAAGAAGTGGAATAATGAACCTCAATCTCCTGTTGACCACCCTAGCTGACAGATTTCCACTGGTACATATAAAGTTGCACATTTACAAATTTGCATTACTAGCACTGATAATTTATTGTTAGACGTTTTCAAAATCTCCATCTAATTAACCTCCAGAAAATCTCCACTCCTTTAGGAGACCATTCTCTAGATCTGTGCAACGGCGTAGTGCCATTTATCAAAGAAACAGCAAGGCTCACCCTACCACATCCTCTGAGATAATTTACTTCTGCATCACAAACTTACCAGCTTCCACTCATAGTGTCCCCCCCCCCCCCCTTGTCCAAGAACTGGAAGCCACCAAGTATGTCTTTGCGTTCAAAAATCATGCCATCTACTATGTTTCCTTTTTAAAAAATGCTCAACTTATACCTTCCACTTCTTTCCCCCGTCATAACAAGTGAAATAAACATCTTATTGCGCAGAGAAGAAATCCATCTCAACCTCAAGTATGCCATTGCCATACCATTTGTGGAAAAAAGCCTAACTTTGAGCCTGAAAACCTTCACATCTATCTGCGCTCCGGGAAGTGAAAGAACTTGCTAACTGAGCTACAGCCTTGTGGCTCAACCTCATTGATTTACTCAAACAACTTTCCTAACTAATAGAGATAAACCCCGGATCATCCAAGGCCTGGTATGTGCTCTATTCCTATTGGATCTCTGAGCAACATTTGCTACTATGGACCACAATCTACTATCAAATCGCCTGCAATTGTAATTATTAGCAGAAACCCTCATTTGCCTCCTTTTTAATCTCAGAGTACATCACATCTGCCATCACATGCAGACAGATTGCACCAAGATCCACGTTAAAATAATGGCAGGCACAGGGATCCCTCACAGAGGTGTTAACTGTCTTAAAGATACCCAGCACTGGATGAGCTAAATTCGCTCGGCCTCAAAAGTTAGAAGTGCTTCTCCTGGACCAAGTGGATTCATCTCCTTTACCTTTTGTCTGACCTGATTGTGTTAGCTCTCCCCCAACACCTGTCCAAAAGGCAATCTAGAGTTCTTCTTTGATAGTGACCTCTTTTTCACTCCCCAGGTTAATATTGCCAACAAGAATGGGTTCTTTCACTTACAATTGTATGGAATCCTTTGTTGCTAAAGCTTCACAAATTTGCCTTGGTCCTCTGTGTGGCTGCAATATAACCGTGCCATCTACATTTAACTACGCCCCAAAAAATACTCAATCAAATTCCAAAGGGGTACACAGCAACCTTCTTATCTTGCACTCATTCTGAGGCCCTGTGATTAATCTGGTCTGCCATCAAGCCTCTACACTAGCTTACTCTCAGGAAGGGTCTCAGTTAAAACATAGCACCTACCATACAGTTTTACCCTTCCACATAGTATTACTTAGACATCTTTCCAGCCATCTAAGAGCCTGTTGTCATTTAACCACAACCTTCTGGCCTCTGTGCCTTATATATGCATTCAGGAATCGACCCACTTCTGCACCATACTATCATCTCACACCGCAAGTAGCTGTGCTAACTATGGGTGAGCACACTCTCTGAAAAGGTGCCTATTTTGAGTCCTGATGCCCCCTGCAGGCACTGCGTGCCTTGCTTACAGCTGCCTATGCACAAATTCTCAATGTCCAGTATGTGGTATCCATGAGCTCAATGACCAGGCCTGGGAGCCAATCCATTCAGAAACGGTTGAGCCACTTGACATCTCAGGGGGAAAATTTCCAAACTTCGCAATAATCAGCTCACCATTTGTTAATAAATGGAAAACACATACCCTTTATGAGCCCTCAAAGTAAGGGGATTACACTGTTGTGACTATTTATGCAGGTAAGTGTTGATGCAGCATTGGCATAGGACATACAACCTATTCATTTGATCATAGTGGCAGTACCCCTCAATCATTTGTCTTTACTCAGGTCAGAGGGGCCATATGGTAGGATTCCTGTTTGAGTTGTAATAACTACATTGAGCTGAACGATAAGCATATATTTTGCTTTTAGGTGTTTGCATGTTAAAGCTTGGGAAACTTCTGGGAGCTTGAGGGATATTTCAATGATATATAGACACACATCTGTGGGAAGTGCACATTTCTAATTGATCAAATTTCCATTCTGAAATAATCTCTTCATTAATTTGATTAAAACTGCCAGGTAATTGTTTAGGGTTGTTTGTGATTTAGGGTCGATTGTAAGCGGTGGACACTAGAGAATGTCAAGACATTTACACACCCTCCATTGCATATGCGTCGTGTAAAAAGTAGGTTGTAAGACCTTTCTAAAGTCTTATTCAAAGGGGATGGGAGATTTAAAAATGTAATAGGATTGTAAAGTTTCTATGAAGAGATGTACCCCAAACCATTCCTACCGGTTTTGGGAGAAACCCCATAGGTGTCTAAGAGGTAGATGAGCAGCAGGTCTGGGCATTAGTCAAAACCACATTTGCACAAAATTGTCTGTACCAGACAAACTCATTTGAATTTAATTTGAAGTTGACCCTCAGTGCAGTCTGCAGCCATTGAATTAATGTGATACACCCTTTTTAAAGAGTATCAGTGATTACAGCGCGTAAAATCACATAGCTGTAGATTACATTGCAGTATTCACATCGCTGTTACTTTTAGGCCACAATGTTTTACTTCATGGTACCTGTACATCACATTTTTATGGTATTATTTCTAAATGTTTAGATGTGTGTGTGTGATATGTGTTTTAAATATTGTTTACTGCCTAAGCTTTGAGGTAAGGGTACCTAATTATTTTTAAATAAAATTGTTCATTGTTGCGTTTATATACAGTATCTATATTTATGGATATATTTTCAATGGAAAAAAACAAAGGTTAAAGTTACATTAACATTTTAAACTCAGAAAAAACTGAAATTCATCAGTTATGGTTAGCTAAAGTAACTATAATTTTCATCCCCACTATGCATAGTGTTGTCATCATTGATGTCATTTCAGATGTTGTATTGATATTATCAATGATGTTATAGAATATGTCATGAGTGATGTAATATGTGCGGTTATAAACAGTGCATGGCAAGGACGCAAGTTACACTTTTTCCTCTGATAAAGCCTGACTGCTCTGAGCCACTGCTATCCACAGCTGAGCTAAGGTTTTTGAAACTAATCTAACTGGACCAAGTACAGCTTGTGAGCTTATTACAGGTTGAGGTTGCACAACAACACCACATAATAAACTGCTTTCCTCAGATTGGTGCCTAGTGGGGTGGGATCCAGAAAATGTGTGTTTGCAGGGACCTCCGGTTAATAACTTTGAAAAGTTAAAAATCCTCCAACTTGATATCTAGAAGGAAGTGCTTGCAATTTCCAATCAGTTTGCCAAGTTCTGAAATCTCCTGGACACCGCTTGCATGAGTTTGGAAACTTTTCAAAAGTATTTAAAAAGTTTGTCAACGTTTTTGCAAAGTTGTTGAGTGTAACAAAAAGGGTTAGAAAACATGAAGATAGGCTCGGCCACTCTGCCCAACCTCAAGTTCAATGAATTGAAAGTCTTGTGCAAGGACTGAAACATCACTTTGGGTGCATCAGCAAAAAAGAAGGATCTCTAGGGTTTGAGAGGAGGCCAGAGAACCCAAGCACTTTTGGAAAGTGACCCAGGAAGTGGGGAAAAAATGATCACAGGAGGATCATCAACGAGGAGGAGGGGGATGATGGCACCCTGACCCCCACATTCACCCAAGGCTCCCTTCAACATCTAGCAGTGAGAGGAACTTAACGTCAGAGAGGAGGCCATAGTAAGCCTCCTAGATCTGGAGGAGAGAAGATTGGCCTTGAAAAAAAGGAGACTGGCCCATTAGGAGAAAAGGGTCAAGCTGGGCTTTAAGTCTAGAGAGAATGGTGGTAGCAACTAAAAGGCTGAGGTAACTGCACGGCCTAAATATGTTGAGGGCAATGACATAGACAAGTGGCTGGCATCTTATGAGAGAGTTGTCCAGATGAGGAAGGTGGGTGCTCAGCACAGGGTCCTTGTTGTGGGAACTGGTTCCAGTGGTGGGGAGAGAAAGGCTGCTGACATTAGAGGATGGGGTGGCAGAGTCTTACACTTGCATGAAAGAAGCATTTATAGATTCATTTGGTCTCCTCCAGCGGTGTATCGACAGAAATTTAGAAACACACACAAGGGAACAGCACAGACATGGGTGGGCTTTGTGGATGCTTCAGTAAAGGTGCTGGATGGCTAGATTAACGGTAACAAGGTGGACACTTAAGAAGGAGTCTATAATTTGTTGGTTAAAGAGGATATCCTTACAAATTGTTTATCAGAGAAGTTATTCCAGCACCTGGTAAATTTAAGGCTGTCTAGTCCCAAGGAGCTGGGCACAAATGCAGAAGAATGGATGCGCACTAGGGTACCCAAGAAGGCCCCTAAGAAAGCGGATCAGGCCTCGGTTTACGGGAAAGATGTGGGCAACAAAGATAAAAAAGAAAAAGTCCTCTAAGGGTACCCAAAAAACACCCAAGAGGGTGGAGGGAGACCCATCCCAGTCCAAGGGGAGGAAGTACTTGGGAAAGAATCCTGACCCTTCAAAGGTTGGGGTGTTTTATGTTTGTCAGCTGCCAGGACACAGGATAGGTGATTCTGAGTGCCCCAAGAATTCACCCACTTGCGAGGCCTGCTAGAGTTGGCGAACTTTCCTCCAGGTATGACTTGTGCCAGAGTTAGAGGACTTGTCCCACTCTTGAAGGCCTGAAGAAACCAGGAGAGTGGTGGACCTTTAGCATTACAGACTATTCCTCTTCAACCGGGCCCATGACATCCCCCTATCTGTTCATCTGCAGCAGACTAAAATTTGGGAGAGGTTGGTCATTCACTTTGGTAGGCCCCAGATCTAAGAGAAAGTGAAGAAGCTCTGTCCCTTCTGTGTCACCTGTCAAGCCAGGGCCAAGGCAGGGGCAAGCCAAAGGGTTCCTAGATACTACTACCTGTCGTGGGGACTCCTTTGAGAGGGTAGGGATAGATATTGTTGATCCTCTTAGCACTCAGACTGCATCTGGGTACAGGCTCATCTTTCATCCTGGTGTTAATGGACCATGCCACAAGGTACCCAGAAGCCACCTCCTTAGGACAGTCACAGAGTATATACTGGGCCTTTGCTCCAGGATGGCAGAGTATATGAAGAGGGCAAGCAAGAATTTGGAGGCCAGCGACAGCTTGTCAAGCACTGGTATGACCAGAAATCCTCCTTGGTAGATAACCATTCAGGGCAGTTGGTGTGGGTTTTGGAAACCGTAGCTTGCAGGGCCCTCCAAGACATGTGGACTGGGCCCACCCCATTTCTGAAAAGAAGGAGGGATAATCCTATCTGCTGGACCTAGGTACCCCAAAGAACTCTCACAGGGTAATATATGTCAACAGTTTGAAACCACACCATGACAGAGCGGTCGTGGCCGTGCTCATGGTGACAGATGGAGGGGAAGAGGAGGAAAGTGAACCTGGTAGACAGAGCCCTGACCCTCAAAAGTTGCACCGAGTCTGCTGGACCGCGGAGAGTCATCAGTTTACAGTTCGGTTGACCGGCAAGATAGTTATCACCATTTGCAGGGAGGCACTGGTTTCACTGAAACCGAGACCAGTAGACCAGTGGCAACTAGTTTTTGGCTGAACTTCATCCAGAGTACCAGGGACATAGACCTCTGAGGCCAAGTCACCCCACAGGTTTGTGCACCTAGGGTTGGCCACAGGGAGACCCCTGTCACCGGATCAGAAACCTGTATCTTTTGCATCAGGACCACTCCATTAAAGTCAATGGCAGTTCTCCCTTAGAGCCTATTACTGTGAGGTAACTGTCCAGTAACTGGACCTCTTGGTCATGCTCCCTGCCACATTTGTAGTTTGCAACTTTTATTAATTTATTGTGCTAAGTGAAAAAGCAGTGATTTATTGTTCCTTATTGTTCCTTTGAAAATTCATATCTCCATAGCAATCCTGTGGATTTTTGTCAATGAGGTGTCTGTTTAGCAAAAAAAAATACAATATATTTTTATAAATTTGTGTCTTGTTTTTCTCATATTCAACTATTTCGGTACTTCTTTTTACACTTGTTCCCTTGATAAAACCTAACTGTGCTGAGCCACAGTTACCCAGGGTTGAGCTGAGGTTTTTCTGACAGCTCTTACTGGACCAGCACAGGTAGTGAGTTTATTGCCCAATGAGGTAACACAACCACACCATATAATAAACCATTATCCTCATAATCGAGTTATATTATCCTACTTTTTATCCACATACAAGATCAGAAGATTGCCCGGCTGGCTCTGGATGTATTTGGATATAATAAAAGTAGTAGGTGCAGTGAGACTATTTTTATTTTTTAAGATATTGGTCAACATTTTTGAGTTGAAGTCTAACACTCAGCCAAGGATCCAAAACAACAGCCCAGAGGAAAACATCTGAGAAATATTTATTGTTGCAATGCTTGGAATACATTTTTTTTTCAGCAGTTGGCACAAGCAGACATGTTACTTTACAACTACACATTATCTGCACTAAGCGTATTTCAGCAAATAGACAATTAAAGCAGAAAACCCAATCTGCAAAACATACCCAAAAGGAGTGTGAACGATTAGGTCAAAGGGACATCATTCCAAGGAGCAAGCTTGTTTCAGAAACCCATGCTGTCCACTACATTGCGTGCGTTTAGCGTGCCAAGTTAGAAAGGGGCTCAAAACTTGCCTAAATCTGATTGATTGATCCATTACCCTAAAGGTAATCATTTGCAGGATCGCCCGAGTCTGTCTTGCCAGGCGTCAGTCGATGGTTTATCAGGAGACTTCCATTTTGGGTCAAGGTAATAAAGGCATCCATGAGTAATTAACAAAAGCACAAGTGGTTTAACTATGAATATAAGCCTCGTCTAGTGTTTGGCCCCAACAGAAAAAAGCAGAAGGTCCAATGGTAGCTGGGTTTCAGAGTGGAAAAGCACCTCATTCCAAAATATCTGTCATTTTACCATTAGCACATCTCCTAAACGGGTGCAGCACCCCCAGTAACCTGTAGGGCATATGTGTTAAGTCTTGCCAGGTAATTCTTTATTACTGTTTTCTTTCGATTGGACACACATGGAGTCTTTTAATGCATGGACCAATGCTGCTGCCATTTCTCCTCAGGGATTACTCTAAGTTCATATATTTGCAGCTGGGCCAATTTGGCCTTGTTCATAGAGGAGAGCAGCAGAACAAATATGCTCGAAGGGCCATTATATTGTTGGGTAAGGGTAAAGTGTTTCAAATGTAGAAGGACTCCAAAGCCTTGAGTTTCGAATATTGATTAGGTGATTTAGTATCTAATTTGGGAAGAACTCTTTTCAAGTGACAAAGTCAAGGGGAAGGGTCCCCTTCCCCTTGGGTTGCTGCTTATACATGGGTCCCCTTGTATAAGCAGCAACGTGCTTGCAGCCCAACGATCTGCTATGACAGGTATGCTGAGGTTTTATTAAGCATGAGAAAAAACACTGTATTATGTGAAAGCCCACCATCCAAATGTAAATTGATGTGTCTGTAATGTAAGTGTTTGGGGTAGTGATCGGGTGGTCAAAGCTAAGCTACCTAGCCCGGTAGAGGAATGCGAGAAATATCCTTCCAACTAGCTAGAGTTAATTGTCATCACTTTAAAATGTGAATATATACAATGTCTAAACAGTTTGAAAGTAAATGCAGAAAAGTAAGATTGTGCTCACCCTTGGGATATGAGGTTGGACAAATACTCCTTGCAAAATAGGGGAATCGAGCCTTAATAAAAGTATGAGAATGATAGAGCGCGCAGGTCACCCGACTATAATTTCACCATACTCGACTGGGCCCATAATCAATTATACATTTTCTTAACCGAGTAACTTACGCTCTACTACCAGATTTTTTTATTTTCTAGGTCCTATACCATTGACTTACCAATCCTTGTTGTTGGTACCTATAAACCTATTGGATCAGGGAGTTAGCATAATAGGAAAATAACATTTGCACTCAAATAATAACCACAGACTCAGGAAAGTTTTAAACTCTTTATCTAAATGTCATAAATGGTCATGATCCAAAGATTGAAAGCAATAAGACTGTCAATAACGAGTATTAGAAATAATGTATAACTATGCAAAACATATATTATGCCAATCATTTAGTAATTTCTTAAAGGGAAGGTAAAACAAGGAACATGCTAATTTATACAACCAGTTACACAAATTCCCTAAAGGTGGGTAAAGAAAATGAACATTCTAATAATATAGCTTTAAAACAATTTCCAAAAGGGTGGGTAAGAAGAGGGTACATAACATATAATCACGAAAAATCCAATTTGACCATATAGCTATAGGGAAGGAAAAATGGAACACACTATTATATCGAATAACTAAACTTAAGCACTTTAAAGGAAGGGTGGAAAAAGAACCTAATATACAATCATGAAAACATTTAGCATTTGACTATAAAGAGGGTAAGATAGTGGAACATTCTATTAAATCAGAAACCAATTGATTATTTACTACAGGGAATGGGTAAGAGAAAAAGTAACATGTACTATCAAAGTTTTAACGAAAAATTAGTTACAGAGAGGAAAACATATATAATGACGAACCCACACAGATTTATATTTACCTAGAATGGTGCGAAGACCAACCCTGGCCACGGGTCAGTTAAGGACAGAAAACCGCAAAAGTTGCAGTTGCCAGTAGGCCAGCAGGTGCAGATCAGAATCAGGACAGGATAAACCAGATTTGGATCAGGACAGGACCACCAAAGGTTAAGACCAGCACCCGCAGTTCAGTTGCAATGCCTGCGCTACTCCCTCTCTGCAACTAATAGCCAGAACCCCGATTGGGTTATCAAATTCACAGACAAAGTGCTTCACCAGCACCTCAGCTTCCCAGAACCCCGATTTGGTCAGCGAATCTTCCGGCAGAGTGCTCTGCAGCCCTCTGATTTTGGTCACCTATTGAGTGCGTTGGGTCAGTGACAGGTCAGCTATTCGGACAAGTCGGACAAATTAACTAACTAAGCCTACCCTAGTTATACTGTTTTTCAGGTCAGTGTACCACCCCCTAATGTTGCGAGTGGAAGGATCCCCAATTTTGATTGGACAAAAGAGGAGGAGAGGTCATCACACCATACCAAATTTTAGGCTTATGCCGTCTCATATGCAAATTTACGTTCCCGCCCATCAAATTCAGGTTCTTATGACGTTTTATTCCACCCAACAATGGATGTTCTATTGACCAATACATTGTTATAATTCTGAGTTCACAAGTGCACTTTCCCAGGAGCATCTTCTAGTCAGTCAGCTCCTTGGCTATAATCCAAAGGTCACTGTTCCAAAGACTTGAGACTTTCACGCAGCCTCAGTTTCAACAAAGATGGAGTACAGCGGTACAAGCCAGGCCAGTTTTCAAAGTGTAACATGAAATGGAAAAGAAACAGTTTTAGAACACAGAATAAATGAATACACTGTATACCATGCATTTCTACTCTATACCCATTATCTTAAATTTAACTATAGCATTAGGATTAGGCAGAACGAACAGCTTAGCAAAAGCAGCAGGGTAAGCTTCTCACATGTGAGAACACATAACAGCCATATTAACACTAGTGCGCAGAAGCAAAGAATACGTCATGTCACGTGAGTATGACAGACGCATGCGCAGTAGAAACCCTCGCGTAGCAGCAGCCATCTTAATTGCAAGCGTAGTATGGTTAGTAAAACACATAAGCAAGCTTCTCTCAGACTCCCGATTTTGATGTAAATGTGCAAAATTAGTAAAAAAAACATGTTGGTTACTTTATTAACATTATTCGAGGTTCGTGAATACAAGGAAGTCGCTTCATGTGCGAATCCTTGCTCCATCAAGAACATTAATTGACTTATCCATATTCCCCTTACATGAGGCAGAAAAATGTCGGCTAAGTATTTTTCCAAGTTAAAGCACAAAATTTGAAAAAATCAGTACTCTGTGAAATTTTTCACTTTTTCTTCCCACTCTGCTTGAAAAGACTCCAACTCTAGCACCAAGAAGCTACAGTAATGATGCTGGCATAGTCATGTACCACCAGCATGTAACAGTGAGAAGGAACATACCTTTGACCCCATGCCTGTGTATTACTGGGTCAAGGTAAGGAAACTTAACTAAAGTAGGCTAAAGGGCACAGTTAAAGGTAATCAAGATACAGTGTAACCCAGTACCCATCTTTTGAAATGAAAAGAAACTGGGGTGTAACCAAGCGGTCCAACATGGCAGACGCGCTTTAGAAGAGCACTGTGGGCCCGTCCATAATCCTTCTATTATCCTGCCTATCAGCACGCATCCTACCCCCAGGCCCCCTCCTGCAGTGCTCCCCTGTATACAGTGTGTCCTGTGGAGTGGCTAAGTAGCGGAGTCGTGGCTGGGATGGCTGGCAGTGGCACTATGTGAGGATCGGCAGAGCAAGGACTGGGCCTGCGCCGCGCTGCTGTTCGTCATGACATATCGGACGATCTTGCGCAGGGCTGCCCCCTGGGTTGGCTCGCTGGCTGTGGAGGACTGCACAGCATCAGTTGTGGTGGCGACCGTACCGGGAGGCAGCCGTGAACACTGTGGGTGAGTCCTGGCCATCCGTGCACCATTGAGAAGGGCCTTGAGGGTCTGGAACCGGGTGCAGCCTATTGTCAGTGCTGGCGGTCCTTACCTGACTGACAGACCTGCTGGTGTCGGTGGCCACATGTGAAGGTTTGTGACTGCTCCGAGGGGGCTGCGACTGGGGGCGGCGTGGCGGGCCGGAGTCTGCGTCAAAAGTGCCACGCCTGAAGGATCAAAGGGGCGCCAACGTTGGAGCACACTGCATCGGACGCCGTTGCCCCCAGGCACCAATGAAGTGGGTGAACGGCAACCTGGATAGGTCCCGTGGTGTGCTGATGATACCAGAAAAAGTATCGGGCGTGTGATTGTGGCAGGTGGAACAGGTGGAGGGGTGAAGTTGGGGTCCGATCAGAGACGCCACAGTGGCGGGCCTGGGGCTGATGGCATTGGCCCACTGAATCGACGGAGCGGGGATGAGCTTACACCGCTGTGGTGAGTGTGCGGCATCCCCATGTTGTCCCATAGCAGCTAAAGAGGGGGTGGCCTGTTTGTTATTGTGCCCCCCCAGAGTAAAACAGTGCTCCCTGAGGCCCTGCATGTCTCCTGGGGTGGCCTCCGCTTGGTGTAGCTGGGTGGGACGGAGGTGTGGCTGGTTTGTGATCCTTTGACCCCCCTGGCACACCTTGCCTAGATGTGAGGGGGCTGTGAGATAGTAGACATCCTGGAGGGTCGCACTCGCACGGCTAAGCTCAACATTGTGGCCCCCATCCATTGCTGCTCGTCCGTGGCCTGTGATTGCTCTGTCCCCCCTCGTATATTGGAAGTTGAAGGAATGGACACTGATGGCCCGTGCTGTGCCATGTAGTGCCCTTCCCATCTGGGCCTTAGCTGAATTCAATTGAAAGTGCGCAGGTGACAAACACACTTGCTTATCTGCGATTCAGGAGAGGCACCCTCATAATGTGGCTTCACAGCATTGGGGAGCGGGGCTGGTCAGAGGCACCCACTAGGGGGGTGTGGAGGTGCTTGCACGCAGAAGCGGGCGGACTAGGTTTGGTGTGGCCAGTGTGCGGGTTGCCTTCACGCCAGCCTTCACGCCAGCCTAGAAGGCAACAGATACCTGTATTGACTCCAGTGGGGACTCCCCGCCCTCTAGGTGACACTACTACTACGACGGCGGACTAAGGTACGTTCACGGCAGCCTGCAGATCTCCAATTGGCTGCGGCCCAACTACTGCCATTGAAAATGACCAAAGATAAGCTGCAGGGCAGCAAGTGGATTACACTGGATCTCTATGCTGGGTCTGGGGCAAGGCGCCAGAGTCGACGAGCCAGGTCTCTACTGGCCCAGATAATGCTTCATTGATGGCAGCAATAACGCAGTCTCATGAGGCGCTGGAGGCTGAAATCGGAGCGGGGGCCGGATGTTATGCTCATTCATCAAGATCTTTGCAAAGTGGTTGACAGAATAGCAGAGGCTGAAACTCACATTTCAACCGCGGCAGATACAGTTGCATCCCTCCAAGCGCGGGTGTCCTCCTTGGAGTCTATTACGAAAGGGCTGGCGATCAGGGCGGAGGACGCCGAAGGCAGAGCACAGAGGAACAACCTACGCTTCGTGGGTTTCCTGAGAGATGTGAAGGCAACAACATGGAACAATTTCTTACCAAGTGGATAGCGGGAAGGAACCCTCAAACACCTAAATCACAATGCTTCATCATTGAACGTGCACACCTCGCTCTGAAGTCTCCGCCGGGGGCCCAACCACGCCCCATCATTGCTAGACTCTTGAACTTTCATGACCGCAACGCCATCCTTGCACAGGCCAGATTGGCTGGCAAACTCCAATTTGAGTCCCATCTCATTTTAATCTTCACAGACTATACGTGATTAGTGCAGCAGCGCCATCAGTCGTTTACGGCCGCAAAGGCTCGGCTGCGAGACCTCAAAATCCAGTATGCTCTGCTCTTCCCAGCACAACTAAGAGTTGTCTATAAATAGCCTACTCATTTCTTCGACACCCCAGAAGAGGTCTTTGCCTGGGTGGATGAGGGGTGGCGACTTAGGCCGCACACCCCGCCGCGACTCGGCTCGGAGTCGTCCTCAGTAGAAGCCACGCAGAAACTGATCAAACCTAAAGAGAAGACTAAACGCAGATCGCAATCGAGACGCCGCTCCAAATCACTGGGTGCCTCCGGCTGGCAGAAGATCAACAAGATTTGTTGCTATCGCAACATGGGGACTGAGGGCCGTATCCAAGACGTTTACTCGACTGATGACATTGTTTAAGGGCCTACGAGAGACTTTTCCCCCCACAACTCTCTTCTCAGTATCTGAGAATTTTATTTATGATTGGGGATAGTTTATTAGGCATCTATTGGTGTGGGGTTGCACCCTACCCCCTTTGAAGCAGGCATAAGACCCACACCACGACAGATGCTTCAGCTGTTTTGAGGTATTGGGGGAGGGGAAGGGATTGGGATTGTTTATTTTTGTTGAATGTGCTGTGTCATACTCTTCTGTACATACGGTCTTCATGCCCTACAACAAGCCAAGCCCTACATTCATTTTTGATACAGTGCCCTATGACAGACCATCTTGGTAGGCTCCATATAGTCAGTTGGAACATACAGGGGGCACTGGATAAGATTAAAAGAGGGGCTGTCCTTCAACAGGCTAAACGCGCCTCAGATGTCCCGTTACCGCAGGAGACGCATCTTATGGGTTCCAAGGCGCTGTATCTCTCCTGTTTTGGATTTATACAGACTTATCACGCAGGGTTCACCAGAGGTTCATGTGGGTGGCAGTCCTAATCCATCGCAGAGTTCCCTTTGTGCATGCTAAAACATGGTCAGATTCCCAGGGTAGGTATATTATTGTGACTGGCTCATTGCACCGGGAGTCCATTATACTTGGCAGCATCTATGCTCCCCTCCGCTATTGGAGTCATTTGTAGAATGCCTGACGAGGCAAACACTGGAGATGCCAGCAGGCCTCTCTATAATAGGTGGAGACTGGAATGACGTAGTGAATATGGCCCAGGACAGATGGAGACCGCATGGTGGGCAGGGGACACTCAGGGACACACGTCTGCAGACGCTGATGCGGGACATGGAGTGGATGGATACATGGAGACATTTGCACCAGACCACACAAAGTTATACATATTACTCAGCGGTCCACCACTCCTTCTCACGATTGGATTATATATTTATACCAGCCACTTATTACTATTGAATTGCGACGATGGATATACTGCCCAGGGGCCTATCAGAACACTCCTCAGTATTGTTGACTTTGTGATTTGGGTAGCCCGTCCTCCCTTCTGGTGGCATTTATTGACATGGCACCTCCAAGACCCGGAATATAAAACACTCATGTGTCAGGTAATTACAGACTATTTCGATAACCTAGGCATGTACACTCCTCTGAGATTATCTGGGAGGCTATGAAGATAACCATTAGGGGTGCATATATATCATATTGCACCGCTCAGCGGCAAAAACACAGGGATGCATTGCTCCAGACCGAAACTCGGCTGCTATAGTTGGAGCGGAGGAGTAGGGGAAGAGATGGGGGTCAGATTTGCCACCAACTTCTTCTTCTGCAAAAAATATATGCTAATACACTGTGTGACAAGGCCAGACACGCTGGCTGTGCGTAGAAGAATATACCAGTGGGGAGATACATCGAGTTCTCTCCTGCATCGTTTGTCAACAAGCACTCCACCCGCTATCAATACCTGGTATCCTTGGCGATGATGGCCAAACACTCACTGACCCATCCCAAATTGCCTCCAGCTTTGCGACCTATTATGCAGAGTTATATACGCTCAATGACACTATGCCAGAACCCTTGATCCATCAATATCTTGAGGATCTACCCCCCAGAGCTGTTTCGGATGATGCGCAAGCAGAATTAGATACCTCCTTGACGATCGTAGAACTGGGCGCTGCCCTTACCAACTTACGCACAGGCAAAGCCCCAGGCCCAAACGGCTTCCTGTGTGAGTTCTATAAGCTGTTCCAGTCCCAGTTCCTTACTCATTTTCTAGCGGCTGTACATGTGGCCCTTGAGGAGGGGAGACTCCCGCCATATTGCCAACATGCCGAAATTGCAGTATTCCTTAAGCCCGGCCGACCCCCAGACCAACACTCATTATATCATCCCATGTCGTTGCTGAATATGGAGGCCAAATTATTGGCCAAAGCCCTGGCGAGTCGGATCCTTCCCTATATGTCAGACTTGGTTCATCCTCACCAGGCAGTCATTATGCCTCACTGAGCGACTTGCCACAATATTCAACAGGCCCTCAATGCAGTAGCAGCAATTGATCATTTGGAAGGCCCAACAGCGCTGCTGCTACCAGACATAGTTAGACCATCCGATTCGTTAGGGTTGACATACTTGTTCGCCACCTGCAGCACCTAAATATAGGACTGCAACTCATGTCCTATATTCAACTACTATATACCGATCTCACGGCCTCGGTTAGAGTGGCTGGTCTGGTCTCTGATCCCTTCCCTATAGGACTTGGTACCCGACTGGGATGCCCCTTATCCCCCCATCTATTTGCATTAGCAATGGAACCGCTGGCCTCATGGGTTTGAATCGATGCCCAGGTAAAGCAATTGGAATGGCCGGGAGGGTTTTCGGATCAGATCGCCCTATATACGGACAATGTTCTCTTCTTTCTAATAGAACCACACCAGACTGGACCCCAAATACTCCGCATTATGCAGATATTTGGTCAACATTCGGGTCTGTTTATGAATGCTAGAAAATCGATATTGTGGCCTTTTCGCGGAGGCTCGGAAATGTAGAAGTAACGCTAGCTACAACCGGGTTTAAGTACCTCAAGGTCTACATTTTGGCCTCTAATCAGTGTTATGTAATAGAAACAACGCCCCCATCTGGACGCGCAGGCAGGCTGAGATAGAGTCCTGGGCACATATGCCCCTATCCATATTAGGAAGGTCGGCGATATTTAACCGCATCGCTGCGGCGGTTATTTTTCCGCTACGCGGCTATTTTGTAATAGCCGCGTTAGATGACGAGATCAGCTCGTCATCCGCACACGCCCCCCATGGCTGATGATCAGCATCGAAAGGGTTAAGATGGTATCCCTCCCTCACCTTCTTTATCAGCTGCAGAACCACCCCTTTCAGATATCGGTCTCCTGGTTCCGTCAGCTCAACTCAAGACTAAGCTGCTTCCTATGGAATGCTCAAGCTTCTAGTGTTGCGCTTAAGACGTGCTTTCAATCAACATACTGCTGAGATATAGCAACCCCTGGTATTCATTCATATCATGCAGCATCTCATCTCCTGGTATTAAACGACTGGTTGTATGGGAATAGCAGCGATCCGGCATACCAAGTGGAGAAATGGCTCATGGGTGAAATACTACCCCATAAGCTTTTATACACCCCAAAAGAGCTACGGCGATTTCTGCCTTCCACGTGTGTGGTTTTCGGAATTTGGAAGGAATCGATGCGCAGGATTTATTTATTTATTTATTTAATGGTTTTGTAAAGCGCGTAGTAACTCAGAGAGCATCCCAGCGCTGACCTGCTTCTCCAGGGGTTTCTGCCATCTGATAAGATTATGTTTGAGGAAAAAGGAGAGTCTTTAGATTTTTCCTGAACTGGAGGTAGTTCGGTTCTGTCCTAAGTCTTCGTGGTAGGTGGTTCCAATGTTTGGCCGTGTGGACCGAGAAACGGCGGCCACCGGTTTTGGCTTTTTTGACTCTGGGAACTGAGATAAGATTTTCTCCACCAGACCGGAGATCTCTCTCTGCTTTGTAGGGGATTAGGAGTTCTTTGAGAAGGGGGGGGGCGTTATTATTGAGGGTTTTGTGGGCCAAGCAGAGGGCCTTGAAGACGACCCTTTCTCTAACTGGGAGCCAGTGGAGAGACTTAAGAGCCGGCCTGGCAGAGGATCTTGCTGATGTGCCCGTGAGTAGGAGGGCAGCGGCGTTTTGGACTTTCTGCAGCGTGTTCAGGGTGGCTTCGGGAGCTCCCAGGTAGATGGCGTTACAGTAGTCCAATCTTGCCAGAATTAGACCCTGAATGAGGAGCCTCCTTGCGATTTCGGGGAGCAAGGGGAAGATCTTCCTGCAGGCTCTGAGTAGACCAAAGCATGTCCCTGCCGTTCTTTTTGCCTGAGTTTTAAAGCTCATGTCCCTCTCGATCCATACACCTAGGCTCTTGACCTCTTCCTTGGGTGCGGGAGGGTCTCCTAGGCAGCTGGGCCAGAGGTGGAGTGGCAGGGAGGGCCCCTTGTGACCCATCAAGAGTATCTCCGTCTTGGACCCGTTCAGCTTCAGCGATGAGAGATTCATCCATCGGTGGACTTCAGAGAGGCAGCTGTAAAGATCAGAGGGGGCGTGGTGGGGGTGTGAAAGGGTTACGACCAACTGAGTGTCGTCGGCGTAGTTAATAATTGACACGCCGAACGAACCGACCCTCTTCTCGGGTGGGGCCATGTACACGTTGAATAACGTAGGGCTCAGGGATGAGCCCTGCGGTACTCCGCACCGGAGGGGGATGATAGGTGAGTGGCTGTCATTTTCCCGCACCTGGAAGGAACGTCCTGATAAGGAGGATTTTAGCCACTTCAAGGCCGTACCTTTTAGTCCAATTTCTCCCAGTCGATGGATTAGGGTGGGATGGTCTACAGCAGGGGTACTCATAGTACGGCCCGCGGGCCAGTGGCGGCCCGGTAAGCCTTCCCTGGCGGCCCGCGGACCCCCGAGACATCAGACCTGTGTTTCCCGAGTTTTTTTTTTTTAAGTGTCTGCAGAAGCGAGAGAGACTCTTGCTGCTTTGTGGGGGCTGCCGGCGGGCGATCCTAGGAATGGCAGAGTAAAGCTGCAGGGGCCTAAGGAGAGGTGAAATACAAAGGCCACATTAACATGCAAATGGTCTTTTAATGACCTGTGAAGTGCTCGGGTGAGGCTGTGTGTGTGTGCGTGCCCCGGCTGGCGCACAGGCAGGGTGAGGTGACAGAGGGAGTGGGAGGGAAAGGGAGGGGGAGGGGGACGGAGTAGGAGAGAGAGAGAGAGAGAGAGAGAGAGAGAGAGGGAGTGAGTGAGTGAGAGGGAGGGAGGGAAGGAGTGAGAGGGACGGAGTGAGTGAGTGAGTGAGTGAGTGAGTGAGAGGGAGTGAGGGAGAGGGAGTGAGGGAGAGGGAGTGAGGGAGAGGGAGTGAGGGAGAGGGAGTGAGTGAGAGGGAGTGAGTGAGTGAGAGGGAGTGAGTGAGAGGGAGTGAGTGAGAGAGAGGGAGTGAGAGAGAGGGAGTGAGTGACTGAGAGGGAGTGAGAGAGAATGAGTAAATGAGTGGGAGTGAGTGAGTGGATGTGAGTGAGTGGGAGTGAGAGGGAGAGTGTGAGAGGGAGAGAGAGAGGGGGAGAGAGGGAGTGAGGGAGAGGGAGTGAGGGAGTGAGGGAGAGGGAGTAGTGAGGGAGAGGGAGTTAGTGGGAGTGAGTGAGTAAATGAGTTGAGTGAGTGAGAGGGAGTGAGTGAGAGTGAGTGAGTGAGAGGGAGGAAGGGAGAGGGAGGGAGGGAGAGAGAGGGAGGGAGAGAGAGGGAGAGAGAGGGAGGGAGAGAGAGAGAGAGGGGGGGAAGGGAGAGAGGGAGGGAGTGTGAGAGTGACTGAGAGAGTGAGAGTGAGTGAGAATGAGTGAGAGGGAGTGAGTGAGTGAGAGGGAGTGACTGAGAGTGAGAGTGAGAGGGAGTGAGTGAGAGAATGAGTAAATGAGTGGGAGTGAGTGAGAGGGAGTGAGACGGAGTGAGGGAGAGGGAGTGAGGGAGAGGGAGTGAGGGAGAGGGAGTGAGGGAGAGGGAGTGAGTGAGAGTGAGAGTGAGAGGGAGTGAGTGAGAGAGAATGAGTAAATGAGTGGGAGTCAGTGAGTGAGAGGGAGTGAGTGAGTGAGAGGGAGGGAGTGAGAGGGATGGAGTGAGTGAGAGGGATGGGGTGAGTGAGAGGGATGGAGTGAGTGAGAGGGATGGAGTGAGTGAGAGGGATGGAGTGAGTGGGAGGGAGGGAGGGAGTGAGAGGGATGGAGTGAGTGGGAGGGAGTGAGAGGGAGGGAGTGAGAGGGAGGGAGGGAGTGAGAGGGAGTGAGAGGGAGGGAGGGAGTGAGAGTGAGAGGGAGGGAGTGAGAGTGAATGAGTGAGTGGGGGAGGGAGAGGGAGTGAGTGAGACGGAGAGGGAGTGAGACGGACAGGGAGGGAGAGGGAGTGAGATGAAGAAAGAGAGGGAGGGAAAGGGAGGGAGTGAGAGGGAGGGAAAGGGAAGGAGACGGCGAGGGAGGGAAAGGAAGGGAAATGGAGGGAGAGGGAGGGAAAGGGAGTGAAAGGGGGTGAGACAGAGAGTGAGTGAGAGGGAGGGAAAGGGAGGGGGACGGAGAGGGAGTGAGAGAGAGGGAGTGAGAGAGAGGGAGTGAGACAGTCGGAGTGAGACAGAGGAAGACAGGAGAGAGGGAGGGTGAGAGGGAGAGAGAGCTAGACCGAGAGAGATGTGTGTATGCCGGGACGGCTCAGTGGACGAAGGCGTCCGCTGCAGGGACCTATGATCAACCTCATGGTCAGTTTTATGTTGTTGCTCTAGCCCCTCCCCCTCTCCCACTGACCCTGCCCCCCCACCGATGCGGCCCTCGGACACAAACCAAACTGTAAATTTGGCCCCCGAGAGAAAGTTTGTGAGTACCCATGGTCTACAGTGTCGAAGGCCGCACTGAGGTCCAGGAGGATCACTGCCACTGATCCTCCCGTGTCCAGAATGCTTCTGGCCTTCTCCACTGCTGCCAGGAGGGCGATGTCCGTGCCCTGGCCTGGACGGAACCCTGTCTGGGAGACCCCTAATAGGTTGTTACTTTCTAGGTAAAGTGATAATTGCTTGTTCACCAGCTTCTCCGCGATCTTGCTATTTCCTGGGAGAAGGGAGATGGGTCTATAGTTGGAAAAGTCCTGCGGGTCTAAGGAGGGTTTTTTTAAAAGGCCTTTAACTGCTGCCGCTTTCCAGCTGGGGGGGACTATGCCCTCCGAAAGAGAGGAGTTGATTAGAGCCGTGAGGGAAGGAATGATGGTGCTCGACACTTTTTTCAAGAAGCGGAGGGGTGCAGGGTCGAGGGGGGAGCCACTTTTAATTGAGGCCAGAGTTGCCCCTACCTCTTCCGTTGTTACAGGGCCAAAGACATCCAGGGAGGGTCGGGGGCTAGCGGACAGCAGGGGAGGATTAGTGGTGGTGGTGGTAAGATCCTGATCCGTGTGAGCCGGTTCGGGGGGGGGTATGGTGAGAAGAATTTTTTGAATCTTTTCGTCAAAGAAGGTGGCTAAGTTGTTACATTTAGTTTCAGCTTCTTTGCGATCAAGAGGTTTAAGTGGGGGGTCGGGGCGTGGAGGAGTTCTTTAAGAACGGAGTAGGTTTCGTGAGCCGAGCAGGCAGCGTTTTTAATTCTGTTCTCGTAGAAACCGATTTTAGTGTTGCGGAGCTCTTTTTTGTAGGATTTTACAGAGGTACGGAATGTTTCTTTATTTTCCTCAGTTTTTTCCTTCCTCCAGATGCGTTCATTCCTTTTACAAGCCTTACGCAAAAGGTTGAGTTCCGGGGTATACCAGGGTGAGGGGTTAACTCTCTTGGTGTGTTTCAGAGAGTGGGTTTTAGGCAGAATGGCGTCGAGCGATTGGGTGACCCAGGTGTTAAATTCCTTATCCCCTACTATGGTGTCATGAGAGGGGTAGGGAACGTTTTCCCTGAGTTTGGCTGCCCAAACGTCTGGTTCCAGTTCCTGCCATCGTCTGGTATACGTTCTGATTTTGGGGGGTTGAGGGGGCGGAGTGATG
This sequence comes from Lissotriton vulgaris, assembly GCF_964263255.1. Taxonomy (NCBI): domain Eukaryota; kingdom Metazoa; phylum Chordata; class Amphibia; order Caudata; family Salamandridae; genus Lissotriton; species Lissotriton vulgaris. The sequence goes on from NC_141691.1 coordinate 800,582,689, forward strand.
ATGTCCCATACAAGGGGGACCAAGAAGTGGTCCGTCCAGGGAAGGGGAATATGGTTAAGGGTTTTTAGGTCGGGGATGTTGGAGAAGATGGGATCAAGCAGTTGCCCTCTTTCATGAGTGGCCTGTGGGTTTTTAAGGTCAAGGCCCATGGAGGTGAAGTCCTGAAGTAGTTCACTGGCCTGCTTGTCATCCGGATCCAAAAAATGTACGTTAAGGTCTCCCAGTAGTATGTAGTTAGTGGTAGATGTACATTTAATGGAGGTCTGGTCAATAATTTTGTTCGGAAAGTCTGCTAAGTTGCCTGGCGGGCGGTATACCAGCGTTCCTGACAGCGAGGTAACTGGGGAGATTTGTATCGTATAGTGGCAGCTTTCATAACCCATGATGTTGCCGTCAGATGTTCTACAGGTGAGACCGTCCTTAAGGATTATGGCTAGTCCACCTCCCCTGCCCTCTGGTCTATTCAGTGAGCACATGAAGTACCCAGGGGGGAGTGCTAGAACGGTATCGGGGCCACTACTGGGGGTAAGCCAGGTTTCTGTGAGAAACAAAATATCTAGGGCATGGTTTGTAATTAAGATGTTCACTTCGTGCGAGTGTTTCACGAGCGACCTGCAGTTAAGTAGGCCTAGGTGCAAGCCCTTGGGTGCCGGGTTCTGTTCGGCGGGGTCACAGATGTTACATCCGGAGAATTGAGTCTCGCCCTTCAGGATGCGTGAGCAGGAGGGATGTTTTTTGGTGTTTAAGGCTAGTAAGTCCTCACGGGTGTAGGTCCGGTCGTTCCTGGCTAAAAAGGGCAGAGTGGCTGGGCCTAGGACCGGCTGGGCCCGGACGGGCCCAGACGGGCTTGCCTTAGGCGCTCCCGCTGCGCTCGTCCGCTGCGCTTGCGTGGATGGCACATTTGGGGAGAGGGTGGGTGTGGCCAGAGAGATGGGCGTGGCCTCGCGAAGCAGCGATGGCGGCCCTTTACCAGTTAATCCCGCGATGCAGCGCTAGCTCCGCTGCTCGTGGGGTGTCCTGGTAGGTTTAAGGTGCAGTCAGCCTCAGGGGAGGGTTAGGTAGGTTTTTAAAACAGTAGAAACACAAGATACAATTATTTAAAAAAAAAACGGATGGGGTGGTGGAGACAACTGACGAGAGAGACGCTCCTTTGGCAGAGCAGCCTTATGCGGCAAGTGTCCATCTAGGTGGGCTTTAGACAATGGGACGCCATAGGCATTTCCATTTTGGGGGATGTAATGCGAGGTACCACTTTAAGGTCCTTCCAGGGGCTCAGGAACGAATTTGCAATGCCACATACCCAATTTTACAAATACTTACACCTGCAACATACTTTAGCCCCATATGTCGCACATCTGGAATCTCTCCCAGAGTTTAATCTGATAGACCACAAGACTGCAAAGATATATAAACTATAGTGACAGACTCTTCACAACCTTAGACTCACTCCGGGAAAAATGGCAGCCAGACCTTGGTCCCCATGACAGTGACGACTGGACAGAGGCCTTGGAATCCCCGAGGGGCGCTGCAATAGCTTCCCTCCTCAGACTTACTCAGTTTAAATATTTCCACTGTGTCTATTTATCCAGACACATTCTATGGAGGGCGGGGCTGATTGATTCCCCTACGTGTCTACGATGTGGCAGCGCGAAAGGCACACTTATACATACCATTTGGGAATGTACTGCGCTTAGTACGTTTTGGAGGGGGGTTAAGAATTAATTATCAAAGGTGCTGGGATGGGAAATACCTTTGTCTCCTAAGCTTGCTCTCTTACATATCACAGAAGAAATAGGGGGAAACATCTATAAAAGACACCTGTTATTCTTGGGCCTTACCCTGGCACAAAGTGATATAGCTAGGGCATGGAAAGATCCGGGTCCGCATAAATTGGGAGCTTGGAAGGCAAACCTTGATCGGTGTATGGGTCAGGAACAGCCTATTTTTAAGGCACAGGGATGCCAGTAAAAGCACCCCGAAATATGGAAATGTTGTACAGACTTCAGGGGTCTCATACTGGAACCTCATTCACCACGCACTACTAATCTGGGAACCTTCTGAGAACGTATCACAGTAAAAAGCGATGATACAAAGGGCTATGATACATGTGGAGTGGCTTGATAGGTATGATATATGGACTAATACACAGCATGAGACACAGTTGTTTGTAAAGTTAGGGGCTGATGTTCAAAGACCCGAAAGGTTTATCCTTTTGTACTATAAATGTCATAAAGAAGTCACTGGCTCGAAAGCCATAATATTGATCAATAAATATTATTTTTTCTCTTTAAAGAATGTGGTTAACTTATCTGATGACTCAATAAAAAAGTTTTAACTTTTTTTTTTAAAGAAACTGCAACTTTCACGTAAAAGAATATTAGGAGGGCACCAACCCCCAAGGTAGTTCAGGTATCTTTTTGGGTCTCTATTGAATAGTATAATTTCTTCAATCTGCTTCGCTGTTGACACTCACAGCATCATAGTGCTGGTGAGGTGGACATCACAAATACCTGCTCTTGTGGAAACTGCTATGGCTTATGATCAGTTCTCAGGTCTTGCGCGAAGAGCCCCAGGATTTTCATGTCTTCCTTGCAACATGATAGTGCCTACTTTACATTCTTGAACTAAAGGAAAATGCTGAAAGCCAAGCTCTAATAGTAAGTCATCTATTTCTTACGAAATAAGATCATCAATTATTTCTTCTCTTACCTGTGGATTGAGTAATAACATGGAAGATGGGTATGTTTCAGGCTGAAAGGTGAGGTCAGGACACTTTCTAGCAGCTTCTAGAGTTTCCGCCTTCATGTTGTGGAAATGGGCCCTAATTTATGTGTATGGGATCCCTCTTCATTTGTTAGAAATCTGCCAAACTGTACGCATACAGTCAGGAAGGATTGATGGCATTACATAATTTTGAAAGAGTTTGTAAATAAAGGAGGGCATATTCCTCTAGTACCCTCAGTGCCATGGAGACTGGTATCCCTACTATATATAGTTGTTACTCTTTGAACACTTTTTGGAGCCCTCACATTTTGACATGGTCGGTTCTTGATTTCCTGGAAAGTAGCCCACATTTTGCCGTGCTTGTGGATCAGTTTCTGTTTTTGTTTTTACAAATTACTTTTAACCTCAGCCATAGAGATGTATATATCCAGTTTCATTGTTGAAAGCACCCAATAAATCCAGTAAGTCAATTAAAACTGCTTTTAGAATTTAGTTATTAGTCTTTCACCAAGCTGACCAATCGCTAGCTTTTTGGATTTCTCCAGTGAAGCCTACTTTGTAGCTGGAGGGGCTTGGAGGTGATCCTTAAAGTTTGCGTTGGATTGTGCTTTTGGGTTCAGAGGAGACATGATGCCAGATTACAGTTCCACTCACTCACCATTAGTATGTTGATCCTACTAGTAGAGCAGAAGGTCACTTCTTACTCCACGGTCCAAGGCTGTGCTTCAGTTAAGTGAGCACCATCTTGCTAGACATGGATTTGTTCATAAAGATCCCCTCTGATGAGTGTTTCAGAAGGGTGGTTAATTAATGGGTGCTCTACGGAGGTTTTCTGTCCTGTGAGTATGATAGTGGATGGTTTCAAGGATGCTCACCTCTCATATGAGCACACATGCCCCACAATGGGTCCTTGGTATTGAGCTACACTCCTGGTGCTCCAGAGTGATGCTAGCTTGTGACGGCAGCCAAGAATGGATTATATACTGCACATTAACATGACAACATAATGCAATTTTCAGGTTTCAAAACCTTTCCTCCATGGTATGTGCAAAATTATGCCAATTAATTTAATAATAATAAAAAAGGATTGTTGATTTGATTCTTTCCTCATTTAATTTGTGTGTGTTCTTATTTCCCTGGAATAATCTGTTTCCTAAACAGATACCATTCACTTTTTTTCTTTGACCCTCTGCTAATATGCCAATTAGCAGGCGTGTGGAAAAAATGCAAGGGATTTCATTCAACTCTCCTGTGTGTCTTCTAGCTGCGGTTGTGAGTGAGACCATGTACTGACCACAGCTCCTCACACTCACTGACTAGTGCTATCTCTGCTCCCCCACTATTTATTTAATAGCCCTTCTTAAATAATTATGTCTATCATTCTTGTTACTTACAGTGAGATATAACTCTTGTAGCTTTGTGACAGTATTCAGTTGACATTATGATTTACTTCACTTTCAACAACAATTGAAAGTCACTTAAAGTAAGCAAGCCGATTCATGTGACAGACCAAAACCTAGAAAACTCTTAGATAATTAGGATACTTAAGCAAGGATTTCTCCTTTGTTATTACAACATATTTGCACAATGTTGTCTTCCTAATTAGCTTTCACTCAAAACGACTAGTCTAATAAATTATTTTAGTCAGAACAAGCATTCTCTATTGATACGTTTGAATGTGCTGTTTACTAATATTATATTAATAGTTTCTGTGGTGCCTATAGACCTTTTTCTGGCCGGTATGTTTTTAAAAAAATGTAATCTTCTACTTCTACATTTCTTCCAGAAAGTATTACTCTCTGATTATTATTTTTATAGTCATCTTTTTTAATCTAGTCGTTTTTATGTTTCTATGAATTATTTATTAGAGCCGGAGCATGGGGGAAATGAATGGACTATTGATGGAGATACTGCGAACCAAATTCAACTGTATTGTGTCACTGAACTCCTTCATTTCTGTGTTACAAAAAATGTAACTATTGTAGGGCTCTTGCCGTTTTCATATCTACAAGCTACAATTTTTCTTTTTTTTAATATTCTAAATGTTTGGGGTACTTACTCGCACACATTGACATAATGAAGAGTGATGGTATTTGGACTAAACAAGCTCTCTGTTGCCTGGTTTGTATAAATATACTAAGTGACAACATTTATCGTGCAAACAATTGGGCTTTACCAATTAAGTCAGAACCACAAAGCCAAAAAGTTTACACCCCGCAAACAACTTGAAGATGCCTCTGTTAAAAATACAGATCAATTGTAACTAAACACATACAACGTTTTTTTCTGGCAGGCAAATGTATCTGGTAAGAACCTGTGCCTTATGACTTCTCATCTGGAGAGCACAAAGGAACATGCTAAGGAACGCTTAAACCAACTCAACATTGTGTTAAAGAAAATAAATGAAGCTCCTGAGTCTTCCACAGTCATATTTGCTGGGGATACCAATCTCCGAGATAAAGAGGTAAATGATGCCTCTGTATTTGTTTATCAGTTTCACATACTTTGTTCACACTCTGTAAACATTAACTCAGGCAATAACCCCCATAAAGTTAGTGCTGCAACTTCATTTCAGAAGGTCTGAAATTCAGCAACTGGGAACAGATTAGTACTTTTGGTAAATATGGCCCCTTGTCATTAACTCGTGCACATTTGAAAAGATCTGAGAATTATATATTAATGTTTTCCAAGGTCTTTAGCATACCGATCTGATAGCACTCCCAAAACATAATTAGACACTGCCTTCACAAAATAGTTAGTTGGGGCAGTTGTAGGGTATTAGAGGAGCAAATACTTTTGGGGCATGTCCTGCAAACATACAAACATACTATTAACATTTTGGTCTGATGGACTAAACTTGCAACAAAATGTAAGAAATTATGATTGAGAGGTATGCTTGTGCATGGACCATAAGCTGCAGTGACCATAGGTTGCTCTAATAGAAAGGTCCCTGTTTAATGACAACTACCAGTAAAAGAAGAGACTGAGTGGACACTGCCTTTAAGGCAATGCTCAACAATACCTTGCAGCATACAGGAACCACAACACAGAGCCCAGTCTAGCATAGCTTTGTCAACAGAATGTGATAGCTCAGCAGAAGATGTTTCCATGGTGCAAGACAAAGATGTCTGAGATCTGTTCTCTTATGTTAGGATCAGCCAACCAGTGTCTCTTCTCGAATTGTACATCGTTTTACAGGAAGAACCAAAGGGGTAGTTCTATTCTATTATTTTAATCATATTCCTGCTTTGATCAACATGGATAAGTTGGGGAACCAGTTTAGCCATCCTCCCTGCTAGAATGCAGACAAAAATGTTATCAGCAGGGAGATCGGTTGGTATGACTCTGCTTTCCCGGCGTCTCTGGCTGGTTTTAAAATCAAGACAATGGGTGCTTCTTTCATTGCTTCTTGAACGTGTGTCTTCCCCATATAGACCATGTTAAACAGGTTCTACCAAACTGGAAGGACTTCCTCTATTTACCCCTTCACTGGTAGGCCTTTTCCCCTCCTGTGCTAAGCCTTTTTTGGGCTATTTGGGGTAGTGCACGCATACCTTTTTGACCACATAAAGTATCCACACCAATTTTGCTTCCTTTTCTTCCAACATCATGGGGATTCTAAAGGTACCCAGGGTTTGTGGATTCCATTGGAGGGGTCCCAGTCATTAGCCAAAATGCAGTAACATTTTTGTTTGTTCAAAAAAATGGGAAAAACAGGCTACAAATGAAAGCCTCTGGGGTTTTCCCTGCAAATGTTATCAAAAAAGGGGTTGTGAGGCTGAAATCACCATTTTCCCAGCTTTTAGGGAATGACAGTCTTTTGTCAGAGAAACAAACATTTTGTACACAGTTTTGACATTTCTCTGTGCTTTCAACCTCCTTCCTGTTAATGGTAAAAATTAGTATGAAAGCAATAATGGATCCTGGAAAGTTATACATTTTAGAAAAGTAGACAAAATTCTAAATTCAGAAAGGGGTCATTTGTGTAGATTCATCAAGGTTTCTTTATAGAAACTAAGTTAAATATTGGAAAAATTGAAAATTAGTTGAAAAAAACAGCCTTTTGTGTCAAGGTTTTCACCTGTAACTTCTTGTAACTATGACAGCTTTCACTGCCCCACCCGCTTTGTGGCTTTTTTATTTTAATATAGTATATCGTTACATCCGCTGGACCTTCCTAGTTGTTGGGATATATAGGACTTGTAGGTTCACCAAGAAGCAGACAAACCCAGAGTCAAAAACTGAGTAGCAATTTGCAATGGCTTTTTATTATGTACCGGGTATATAGCAATTATTGTGCAAAAATGTATACATGGAAAAGTCGGTATGAAAGACACCTATGTATTTCTGAAATGGGTACAAATTATAGAGTTTAGAAACAGTACATATTTGGACATTTTCAAAATTGGGAATACTCATACTAGCATGAGAATTATTGGTCATTTTTCCAAATGACTTACAATGTCTTTTATTTGGAAGGCAGAAATGCATCAAAACTCAATAGGTAATAACAGTTGCTTTACAAATCTGAATTACCCTAAGTCTCCCAATAAAAATGGTACCTCACTTGTGTGGGTAGGCATAGTGTCCACGACCGGAAAGGGCTCAAAACCCAACGTGAACACACCACATTTTCACAATGAAAATGTACCCTTTTTTTGCGAAGTGTGTAGCTGTCGTTGTTGAACCCTAACGCTGCCGGCACCTAGGGAAACCTAGAAAACCCATACATTTTGAAAACTAGACACCCAGAGGAATCCAGGATGGGGTGATTTGACTGCCTGCCACCATGTTCTATTACCCAGAATCCCTTGCAAACCTAAAAAAAAGTCAAGAAAGCCAAATTTCCCCACATTTCTGTGGTGGAAAGTTTGGGAATCTGCGTGGATCCACACATTTCTACCCACCCTGCGTTCCCAAACGTCTTACAAGAAAAACGGTACCTCAATCGTGTGGGTTGGCCTAGTGCCCGCAACAGGAAATGGCGCAAAATGCAACGTGGTCACACCTCAATCTCGCAGTGAAAAATGACCCTTTTTTGGCAAAGTGCATAGTTTTAGTTTCTGTACCCTAGCTCTGCCGGCACCTAGGGAAACTTAGCAAACCTATACATTTCTGAAAACTAGACACCCAGGGGAATCCAGGATGGGGTGACCTGACTGCCTCCCACCAGATTCTGTTACCCTGAATCCCTTGCAAACCTAAACAATTGTACAAAAAAACTAATTTTTCCCACATTTCTGTGGTGGAAAGTTCTAGAATCTGCGTGGATCCACAAATTTCTACCCACCCCGCGTTCCCCAAAGTCTTCTGAGAAAAATGGTAACTCACTTGTGTGGGTCGGCCTAGTGCCTGTGACAGGAAACGGCGCAAAACACAACGTGGTCGCACCTCAATTTCGCAGTGAAAAATGACCCTTTTTTTGCAAAGTGCCTAGCTGTAGTTTTTGAACCCTAGCTCTGCCGACACCTAGGGAAACCTACCAAACCTATACATTTTTTAAAATTAGACACCCAGGGGAATCCAGGATGGGGTGACTTGACTGCCAGGCATTGTCGATGTTGCCTCAAAATGTTTTGGGCCCTTGCCTGTCGCGGGTACTTGGGCCTCCCGCACAAGTGAGGAACCATTATTATCGGGAGACCTGGGGGAACGCTGGGTGGTAGGAAATTTGTGTGAGCCTGGTGAATCCACACTTTCCCACACAAAAATGTGTGAAAAAACTGATTTTTTCATCTAAAATTGAGGTTTGCAAGGGATACTGGGTAAGGGGACGTTGGGGGATCCACGCAAGCCATACCTCCTTGGAAGCCCCCGGGTGTCTACTTTTCAGAAATGTGTGGGTTTGGTAGGTTTCCCTAGATGGCCGTCGAACACTGGGCCATAAACCCAGGTGACCCCTCTTGCAAAAGCAGGTAGTTTTGAGATAAGCAATATTGATGTTGTCTCACTACGTTTTGGGCCCTTGCCTGTCGCGGGTACTTGCGCCTTCCACACAAGTGAGGCACCAATTTTTTTGGGAGGCCTGGGGGAACGCTGGGTGGTAGGAAATTTGTGTGAGCCTTGTGATGCCACACTTTCCCACACAAAAATGTGTGAAAAAACTGATTTTTTCAGCTAAAATTGAGGTTTGCAAGGGATTCTGGGTAAGGGGACTTTAGGGGATCCACGCAAGCCATACCTCCTTGGAAGCCCCCGTGTGTCTACTTTTCAGAAAAGTGTGGGTTTGGTAGGTTTCCCTAGATGCCCGTCGAGAACACAGGGCCAAAAACCCAGGTGACCTCCCTTGCAAAACTAGGTGCTTTGGAGATAGGCAAATTTGATGTCGACTCACTACGTTTTGGGCCCTTGGATGTCGCAGGTACTTGGGCCTCCTACAGATGTGAGGCATCATTTATATCGGGAGACCTAGGGGAAGGCTGGGTGGTAGGAAACTTGTGTGAGCCCAGTGATGCCACACTTTCCCACAAAAAAAATGTGTGAAAAAAACAGATTGTTTCAGCTAAAATCGAGGTTTGCGAGGGATTCTGGGCGGGGAAACATTGGGGGAGCCATGCAAGTCATACCTCCCTGGAAGCCTCCAGGTGTCTAGTTTTCAGAAATGTTTGTGTTCGGTAGGTTTCCCTAGATGGCCGTCGAGCACGGGGCCAAAAACCCAGGTGACCCCCCTTGCAAAACCGGGTAGTTTGGATAGGCACATTTGATGTCTCCTCACTACGTTTTGGGCCCTTGGCTGTCGCAGGTACTTGGACCTTCCACACAAGTGAGGCACAATTTTTATCAGGAGACCTGGGGGAACGGTGGGTGGTAGGAAATTTGTGTGATCTCGGTGATGCAACACTTTCCCACACAAAAATGTGTGAGAAAAGTGATTTTTTTCAGCAAAAATCGAGCTTTGCAAGGGATTCTGGCCAAGGAAACGCTGGGGGATCCACACAGCCATACCTCTCTGGAACCCCCCGGGAGTCTAGTTTTCAGAAATGTGTGGGTTTGGTAGGTTTCCTTAGATGGCCGCTGAGCACGGGGCCAAAAACCCAGGTGACCCCTCCTAGCAAAACCATATTGTTTTGACAAAATTAGTTGTTTAGTTCTGCAGCATGAGAATTTTGGCACAATATTGCAAGGAAAATATGACAGACATTGTGAGGTTTGCAGGACATTGTGGATAAAATAACTTGTTAGAATTCACCAGAGAGACATCACCATGTACTCCCATTTGGTAGGTTATTCTTAGGTGGAATGTACACCTTGGCATAGATACTAAAAAGACAAAGATTCCTGCACAGCCATCTATTCCTCAAACACACACACATACTGGTTGTATTTGGCACGAGGGCGAGTGATGGTTCAGTATATAACATTTTATTAAGAAGAGATTTAACAAAAATGAAATGCACTGTTAATTAAATGGACAAAAAAAAACCAGTGACTTGCAGCTCGTGAGCTGTAAAGCCACTGCAAGGCCCCAACCGCTTTACAGGCCATTCACACACCTTTCATGCTTGATACACAGAAGACCATTCACACCCCCAGGCATGAAAGCAACACATCACAACATTCATAAAAAGGGACAGGGTGCACCCTGCTTTAAAAATACAAAAAAGACAAATATTACTGCACAGCCATCTATTCCTCAAACACACACACATACTGGTTGGATTTGGCACGAGGATGAGTGATGGTTCAGTGTATACAATTGTTTTAGCAAGTGATTTCACAAAAATGAAATGCACTGTTAATAATTGAAAGGATTAGAAACTGAACCATTGACTCACAGCTCGTGAGCTGTAAAGCCACGACAAGGCGCCAACCTCTTTACAGGCCATTCATACACATTTCATACATGTGACACATTCAAAACATTCACACCACCAGCCGCGGGCCAATCACATTACAACACTTCCACCAGCAGACAGCGCCATTCAAGGGCCCATTACTTTTACATGCCCACATTCCTGACCATAAGCGTGGAAGGGTATACTCAGATGTGAGTCCCTTGCTCATTGCACCATCAGGATTCAAGCAAGCCGGGCCGACGACGGCTGAAATGCCAGAAACCGGTCCCCGGTAGCTTGTTTCCTTCCCAGTATAAGAATTGGCTTGGTAGTTTGGTTTGCCCTGTTCCCATCATGCACTGGGACAGGAACAGACTAATTTGCATGTAGCCAGGTTCTGAGCTGGGATGGTGCAGTGAGCTAAAAAACGGTGATGGATCAAGCCCTGATCTTTGGACTGGGTAAGAGTGGTCTGCTTAATTCAGACACTCTGTTCATCACCAACCCCTTTTCTGAATCATTTTGTCCACCTTAAGCGTGGAAGGGTATACTCAGATGTGAGTCCCTTGCTCATTGCACCATCAGGATTCAAGCAAGCCGGGCCGACGACGGCTGAAATGCCAGAAACCGGTCCCCGGTAGCTTGTTTCCTTCCCAGTATAAGAATTGGCTTGGTAGTTTGGTTTGCCCTGTTCCCATCATGCACTGGGACAGGAACAGACTAATTTGCATGTAGCCAGGTTCTGAGCTGGGATGGTGCAGTGAGCTAAAAAACGGTGATGGATCAAGCCCTGATCTTTGGACTGGGTAAGAGTGGTCTGCTTAATTCAGACACTCTGTTCATCACCAACCCCTTTTCTGAATCATTTTGTCCACCATAAGCGTGGAAGGGTATACTCAGATGTGAGTCCCTTGCTCATTGCACCATCAGGATTCAAGCAAGCCGGGCCGACGACGGCTGAAATGCCAGAAACCGATCCCCGGTAGCTTGTTTCCTTCCCAGTATAAGAATTGGCTTGGTAGTTTGGTTTGCCCTGTTCCCATCATGCACTGGGACAGGAACAGACTAATTTGCATGTAGCCAGGTTCTGAGCTGGGATGGTGCAGTGAGCTAAAAAACGGTGATGGATCAAGCCCTGATCTTTGGACTGGGTAAGAGTGGTCTGCTTAATTCAGACACTCTGTTCATCACCAACCCCTTTTCTGAATCATTTTGTCCACCTTAAGCGTGGAAGGGTATACTCAGATGTGAGTCCCTTGCTCATTGCACCATCAGGATTCAAGCAAGCCGGGCCGACGACGGCTGAAATGCCAGAAACCGGTCCCCGGTAGCTTGTTTCCTTCCCAGTATAAGAATTGGCTTGGTAGTTTGGTTTGCCCTGTTCCCATCATGCACTGGGACAGGAACAGACTAATTTGCATGTAGCCAGGTTCTGAGCTGGGATGGTGCAGTGAGCTAAAAAACGGTGATGGATCAAGCCCTGATCTTTGGACTGGGTAAGAGTGGTCTGCTTAATTCAGACACTCTGTTCATCACCAACCCCTTTTCTGAATCATTTTGTCCACCATAAGCGTGGAAGGGTATACTCAGATGTGAGTCCCTTGCTCATTGCACCATCAGGATTCAAGCAAGCCGGGCCGACGACGGCTGAAATGCCAGAAACCGGTCCCCGGTAGCTTGTTTCCTTCCCAGTATAAGAATTGGCTTGGTAGTTTGGTTTGCCCTGTTCCCATCATGCACTGGGACAGGAACAGACTAATTTGCATGTAGCCAGGTTCTGAGCTGGGATGGTGCAGTGAGCTAAAAAACGGTGATGGATCAAGCCCTGATCTTTGGACTGGGTAAGAGTGGTCTGCTTAATTCAGACACTCTGTTCATCACCAACCCCTTTTCTGAATCATTTTGTCCACCATAAGCGTGGAAGGGTATACTCAGATGTGAGTCCCTTGCTCATTGCACCATCAGGATTCAAGCAAGCCGGGCCGACGACGGCTGAAATGCCAGAAACCGGTCCCCGGTAGCTTGTTTCCTTCCCAGTATAAGAATTGGCTTGGTAGTTTGGTTTGCCCTGTTCCCATCATGCACTGGGACAGGAACAGACTAATTTGCATGTAGCCAGGTTCTGAGCTGGGATGGTGCAGTGAGCTAAAAAACGGTGATGGATCAAGCCCTGATCTTTGGACTGGGTAAGAGTGGTCTGCTTAATTCAGACACTCTGTTCATCACCAACCCCTTTTCTGAATCATTTTGTCCACCATAAGCGTGGAAGGGTATACTCAGATGTGAGTCCCTTGCTCATTGCACCATCAGGATTCAAGCAAGCCGGGCCGACGACGGCTGAAATGCCAGAAACCGGTCCCCGGTAGCTTGTTTCCTTCCCAGTATAAGAATTGGCTTGGTAGTTTGGTTTGCCCTGTTCCCATCATGCACTGGGACAGGAACAGACTAATTTGCATGTAGCCAGGTTCTGAGCTGGGATGGTGCAGTGAGCTAAAAAACGGTGATGGATCAAGCCCTGATCTTTGGACTGGGTAAGAGTGGTCTGCTTAATTCAGACACTCTGTTCATCAACAACCCCTTTTCTGAATCATTTTGTCCACCTTAAGCGTGGAAGGGTATACTCAGATGTGAGTCCCTTGCTCATTGCACCATCAGGATTCAAGCAAGCCGGGCCGACGACGGCTGAAATGCCAGAAAACGGTCCCCGGTAGCTTGTTTCCTTCCCAGTATAAGAATTGGCTTGGTAGTTTGGTGTGCCCTGTTCCCATCATGCACTGGGACAGGAACAGACTAATTTGCATGTAGCCAGGTTCTGAGCTGGGATGGTGCAGTGAGCTAAAAAACGGTGATGGATCAAGCCCTGATCTTTGGACTGGGTAAGAGTGGTCTGCTTAATTCAGACACTCTGTTCATCACCAACCCCTTTTCTGAATCATTTTGTCCACCATAAGCGTGGAAGGGTATACTCAGATGTGAGTCCCTTGCTCATTGCACCATCAGGATTCAAGCAAGCCGGGCCGACGACGGCTGAAATGCCAGAAACCGGTCCCCGGTAGCTTGTTTCCTTCCCAGTATAAGAATTGGCTTGGTAGTTTGGTGTGCCCTGTTCCCATCATGCACTGGGACAGGAACAGACTAATTTGCATGTAGCCAGGTTCTGAGCTGGGATGGTGCAGTGAGCTAAAAAACGGCGATGGATCAAGCCCTGATCTTTGGACTGGGTAAGAGTGGTCTGCTTAATTCAGACACTCTGTTCATCACCAACCCCTTTTCTGAATCATTTTGTCCACCATAAGCGTGGAAGGGTATACTCAGATGTGAGTCCCTTGCTCATTGCACCATCAGGATTCAAGCAAGCCGGGCCGACGACGGCTGAAATGCCAGAAACCGGTCCCCGGTAGCTTGTTTCCTTCCCAGTATAAGAATTGGCTTGGTAGTTTGGTTTGCCCTGTTCCCATCATGCACTTGGACAGGAACAGACTAATTTGCATGTAGCCAGGTTCTGAGCTGGGATGGTGCAGTGAGCTAAAAAACAGTGATGGATCAAGCCCTGATCTTTGGACTGGGTAAGAGTGGTCTGCTTAATTCAGACACTCTGTTCATCACCAACCCCTTTTCTGAATCATTTTGTCCACCATAAGCGTGGAAGGATATACTCAGATGTGAGTCCCTTGCTCATTGCACCATCAGGATTCAAGCAAGCCGGGCCGACGACGGCTGAAATGCCAGAAACCGGTCCCCGGTAGCTTGTTTCCTTCCCAGTATAAGAATTGGCTTGGTAGTTTGGTTTGCCCTGTTCCCATCATGCACTGGGACAGGAACAGACTAATTTGCATGTAGCCAGGTTCTGAGCTGGGATGGTGCAGTGAGCTAAAATACGGTGATGGATCAAGCCCTGATCTTTGGACTGGGTAAGAGTGGTCTGCTTAATTCAGACACTCTGTTCATCACCAACCCCTTTTCTGAATCATTTTGTCCCCCATAAGCGTGGAAGGGTATACTCAGATGTGAGTCCCTTGCTCATTGCACCATCAGGATTCAAGCAAGCCGGGCCGACGACGGCTGAAATGCCAGAAACCGGTCCCCGGTAGCTTGTTTCCTTCCCAGTATAAGAATTGGCTTGGTAGTTTGGTTTGCCCTGTTCCCATCATCCACTGGGACAGGAACAGACTAATTTGCATGTAGCCAGGTTCTGAGCTGGGATGGGGCAGTGAGATAAATAACGGTGATGGATCAAGCCCTGATCTTTGGACTGGGTAAGAGTGGTCTGCTTAATTCAGACACTCTGTTCATCACCAACCCCTTTTCTGAATCACATTCCTGACACTGCAACTACACAAACTGATGGATTGCATGGATTGGCGCTCAGCTACCAGTGTGTGTAGTGACCAGCATCAAGTCACTACTCACACATCGCCAGCCGAGTGCCAGTCCACGCACACCGCCAGCCAAGCACCAGTCCACGCACACCACCAGCCAAACGCCAGTCCACGCACACTGCCAGCCAAATGCCAATCCAGGCACACTGCCAGCCAAGTCTTTGTAGGGGGTGATGAGTGTGTTTGGCCAAGTTTATTGGTGTCCTTAGGCTGAATCCTAATTCTTGTAATCAACGTCAGGAGTCCATATGATGTGAAAAAATTGCTTTTATTAAATAAGATTAAAACATGAACAGCCGACACGTGTTTCGCCCCCTGTGGCGATTTGCGCCGGGGCTTTTTCAAGGCTGTAAAAGATCAAAAGAGTAACAAACGTAAGCCTGAGAAAATTTAAAAACAGACAGCCTTTGACCCAAGTGCCTGTGAGATCAGAAGAGGAAAGGGAAGGTAAGTAAATGTGGACTGAAGAAAAGCTAGCGTGATTTGGAGTTGTGAATATACTACAGGTGATTGAGAGATAGGTGACATCCCAGTGATGTCAGGAAAGAGAAAGGATACATAGTGATCTTGGGTTTGTCTCCGCTAAGATTTAAAGATTTTAGTAGTTTAAGGCTAACGTTTATGTGAGCATATTTACAAGAAGTGCGATACAAAAAGTACTGAGTGAACTAGCGTGACAAAAGAAGGTGTATTCCCGGGTGATCAGAAAAAGCCATCAGTGAGGTATAAGGCAAAAGAGAAAATTCAAAATGTACACTCCATACCTATTTACAATATCATATGTTGATTTTGCAAGTCTTCATGGTATTGATTTATTTTTCACAAATTCCGATTGTTTTTCAAAATTTGATCTGTCAGATATAATATATATATACATTCAAAACAGTGCATTTGAATTATATGAAGTAGCATTTTATGCTAGGTATTATACCTAAAACACTGCCAGCCAAGCGCCAGTACAAAATCACTGCCAGCCAAGCGCCAGTACAAACCCACTGCCAGCCAAGAGTCAGTACAAACACACCACCAGCCAAGAGCCAGTCCACGTACACCGCCAGCCAAGCACCAGTCCACGCACACCGCCAGCCAAGCACCAATCCAAACACACCGCCAGCCAAATGCCAGACCACGCACACCGCCAGCCAAGGACCAGTCCACGCACACCACCAGCCAAGCGCCAATCCACGCACACTGCCAGCCAAGAGCCAGTACAAACACACGCCAGCCAAGCGCCAGTACAGACACAGCGCCAGCCAAGAGTCAGTACAAAAACACCGTCAGCCAAGCGTCAGTCCACGCACACCGCCAGCCAAGCACCAGTCCAGGCACACCGCCAACCAAGCACCAATCCAAACACACCGCCAGCCAAGCACCAGACCACGCACACTGCCAGACAATCGCCACTCCGCGCAAACCGCCATCACATTTAGGATTTTTTTTATATAAATAAGAAAACACAAACAAATTGCAAATTTATACAAATCTACTAACACAACTAAAACTAAATACACTACACAAATGCCAACCTTGAAACTGAACAAAAATTATTAAACAATAGAGGCCAGGCAGTTCACTTTACCACTCATGGATGCTCCCAAAAATTATTTAGTGTGTGGTACATTCTAAAACAAGCAGGCACGCACAACCCAGGGTTAGAAGGAAACTCGGGGCAGTACATGCAAACCTCCTTCCGCATACCTCTTCGCCAACACACTCAACACCTCCTATTGGGAAAGTCTTTTGAGGATGTAGGGTGAATGTGATCAGGAAAGTGGGGATCTTTCAATCTAGCAACATCCTCCACCACTCCAACTCTAGGAACACTTGCCTGTTCCACTAAAACAAGGCTGCCTATTACAGACTCCTGAAACTTCACAAAAGTCATCTTTGACTCAGGACAAGATTCCTGGAACACAACAAAAGCATTAAAGGTTGCCAAGTGGAAAAGATGGATACCCAACTTCTTGTCCCAAATGTAAGTCTTACGGAGAGCAGCATAAGTTTCCAACCTCTGATCTACTCTGTCAACACCACCCATGTGCCTATTATAGTCTAAAATGCACACAGGTTTGTGTGCGTCAACAACCTCACCCCAAACAGTCACCAGTTCAGTGCTTTCATCATGGATGGTAGTCAACATTTAGACATCTCTCCTGTCTGAAAACTTCTCAGCTAGAAGCTCCTCGCAACGTAATGCACTGAACTGTCCCCGGACAAGCTTTTGACAAACAAGTTGTTTTGGGAAACCTTTATGGTTACAGCGGATTGTTCCACAAGCAACAGTGTCCACTTTGGCCAATTCCCTGAACAACCGCACACCAGTGTAGAAGTTATCCATATATGAATGGTGACCTTTGTTAAATAATCCTCTACTAAGTTCCCACACAATTTTCTCAGTCACTCCAAAAGTGGACGGACAACCAGGGGTGTTAATCCTGGATTCCTTACCGGTGTACACCCTGAAATTAGAGACATATCCAGTCCGACTGTCACACAGCATATACAACTTAATTCCATAGCGTGCCCTCTTACTAGGAATGTATTGCCTAAAAAACAAGCGGCCTTTGAACAACACCAAAGACTCATCCACTGCAATTTCTTTCCCTGGAGCATAGATCTCAGAAAATGGATCAACAAAGTGATCAATGACAGGCCGAATCTTGAAAAGACGGCCACAATCAGGGTGATCTTGTGGCAAAGCTAAACCATTATTGACAAAATGCATCATACGAAGCAGAAGCAAATACCTATCACAACTCATGACTGCCAGAAATATAGCAGTTGCCATCAAGGGACTAGTAGACCAATATGAAGCCATTGATGGCATCCTTAGCAAGCCCATCAAAAAAGTTGAACCCAAGAACTTCTTCATCTCTTCCAGATTTGTGGGAGTCCACCGGGTAGCTCTAGAGTGGGGCTTAAGGCAAGCACAGTTGTCCCTCAAAAACTGTTCGACATACAAATTAGTCTGCTCAACAATCTCTGCCAAAAACACATCATCCATAAACAACAGAAAAAAATCTATCGGCAAAAAGTTTTCAGTGTTCACCCCACACCCTGGAACACCAGTAAAGTCTGGCAATGCCGGCTGCAGCATGCTTGGGGCAACCCAGAGGTCAGCACTTTCAACCGGGAGCCTTGCAGCCCCAGGCTGCCGCCCAGCTGCCTCTTGACTCACTATACCAACGGGAAGTCTTGCAGCCCCAGACTGCAACCCAGATGCCTCTTGTCTCACTATACCAACGGGAAGTCTTGCAGCACCAGGCTGCAGCCCAGATGCCTCTTGTCTCACTATACCAACAGGAAGTCTTGCAGCCCCAGACTGCAGCCCAGATGCCTCTTGCCGCACTATCGGCACATCAATGCCCTCCTCTAAAACAGGCACTTCATCCGCTTCATCATCGGATTATGCCATGTGGAGAGAAAACTCACTGCCTGAATCTTCCCCTCCCACCTCTGCCTCAGAATCAGAGTCATTCACTGGACCATTGTCAGAGGAAGAATAAAAAAGCATTTCAACAACCTGCTGATCTGTAATCCGGCGGATAGCCATTATCCTTACTAATAAAGGAGACTGCACAAACAAGTCAACAACCAACACTGTGCAAAGTAAGTAAAAAAAAGTGTGCCTCTATCACAAAGATCTGTATACTCAAAAACTATACAATTCACTTACAAGGGACAGCTACACTCACCAGCACCTACATTGAAAGGACACAGCAAATAGTCAACGATATCCCACTAGAAAGAAGAAAAAAAACAATTAATCTACAGAAAACAAAATACAGAACAAGCCAAATGCAAAACATTTTTTAGACACTCAAAAACAGAAACCAAACATACTGGTATTATTACACACTTTGCAAAAACACATTACATTGTAATTGTACAAAAAAAGCCTCTTACCAAACACATGCAACTACACAACCAGCAGAACCACCAGTAATGAAACCGCAACCTGCAACAGATTAAAGAGCAAAAGCCTTGAACTAGAACAAAAAAGGGGGAAATAAAACAATACAATTCACAAGAAATAAATACAATACACAATTTAACAGGCTATGTCACTACACAAATGGGGGTAGAAATGCCAAATAAACGGGCTGAATACACATAAACAAATATATGTCCCCTGGAATCAACCAATTTATTTATTTTTAAATCCCTGGCACTAGTGGGCTTTTCTGCCCCCCCAATTTTCAATTTTATTTGAATATGATTTTGGAACTCCTTAGAGATCCACATATAACAAAGCAACAGACAAGAAAATGTTAAAATGAATCCACATATGATCGACTTATTCTATCAGAATGTACAGATTAACATACAACTCATCTAATACAATTCTAAACAACATTTAAAAAAATTAAAAATTCTATTACAGAAAATTTCATTTGGGGGACTGAAAATTGCATCTATCAAAGATCTGGCCGATAAAATACCAAACTGAATACATACAGGTTTCACCCACAAACGTCGGTGGGCCATTAGTGCTGGACAAACTAGCAGAACGTGTAAAGAGTCTTGAACTGAAGTATTACAGAAATTACATATATTGGATATGCCGTACCATTTGGCCAACAACTTATTCAGTGGAAGAAGATCCTGCCTAAGAAGCAGCCAAAAGCGGCGCAAGCCGTGAAGTATATTCCAGGAGGCGTAAGGTTGTATTTGTCTAAACAAAAGAGAATTAACAGCTTGAGTAACCCCCTTCTTTTGTACAATTGAGTTGCGATCCCTTTCGTAGCTTAACTTCCATGTAGCTTGTTTTAATGTAAATTTTAATTGTTGCATAGAAAGGTCCAAAAGAGTGGCTTCCTCCAAATCCAAGAGTGTAATGGCCTTCCTGTAGTTCTTTATGAGGATCGAGTGCTCTTTTAGGGGGCCCATCAACTCTTTTGTGATTAGGGATCTTAATGTGGCTGGCTTTCCTTTGATCAAACAGGTAACCCAGCGAATGACTCCTGCCAGACCCTGTGCCCAGCTACTTCTTAGGCCAAATTCTAATCGAAGGGCTGCTGCACTGCAACTATCATTAACCGAAGTTACGTTTCTCAAGAGGGAACCCTCGATAATGTCCAAAAAACCCCATTCGCCTGAATCGATGAGTTCTATGCCATAAATCATAGTTGGAGGGATTTTTGCCCGGAATGCCTCCAGCAAATATCCGAAATGTCTTTTACCGGTTGATTTGTATAGTGCCCTTAACCCATTTCCCTGCGATTTTGCCTTGCGGGAACTATTATCTATATGGGATTTGTTGCTCAAGTTGCTATTAACAACCTTACCCAAGAATACATGTGATTTTACTCTTTCTAATTTTTGACCTCCCAGCTCCCAGCTAATGTGTTCCAACTTCAGTTTTTTCCGCCCCTCCATGCACATTACCTTGCTTTTGGAGATATTTATTTTCAGGAAATGGTCTTCGGAGAATACATATATTGAATGCAGACGGTTGTTAAGACCTTTCGGGGTAAGGTCTAGGATTAATATGTCGTCCGCATACATTAAACAAGAAATATATGTATCTCCCAGTCGTGGGGCAATTCCTTCACATGCGGATATGATGTGGGGGAGATCACTAACATAGAGGGAAAACAGAAGGGGAGCTAATAGACAGCCCTGTTTGAGGCTATTCGCCGAAGGAATAAGCTGAGATAAGCCCCTTTCTCCCCCCAATGACACTCTACACCACGTTTTATCATGCAAGTCTTGTACCAAACTTAAGAGTCTATGAGGCATTCCCAAAGCATGTAGCTTTCTTCACAGTAATTGCCGATCGACTTTATCAAAGGCCGTAGAAAAATCTATGAATGCCACATAGACTCTCCCCTTTCTGGCTCCAATGTATTTGTCGGTTATTACCTGGAGGGCTGTTAAATTGTCCATGGTGCCGTGGTTTTTCCTGAAACCGGTCTGCTCGAGTGGAAGTATGTTTGAATGCTCCACCCAGTCATTTATTCGTTTCAGCAGACATCTTGTAAAAACTTTGCCGATTGCATCCAATAATGCAATCTGGCGATAATTCTGAGGGGATAGGCGATCTCCCTTTTTAAACAATGGTACCAGGATACTTCCCTTCCAGGAGGGTAAAACCTTACCTCCCAATAAACAAATATTAAATACTGGACAAAGTAATTTGCTCCATTTAGCCCTGTTTTGTTTTAGTACGTTAATGGGCAATTCGTCCGGGCCCATTGCCCCGGAGTGCCGCATTTCTCCGATAGCTAAGTCTATGTCCTTTTCTGAAAATGGCTCTAAAGGCAAACTCATCTCTTTTGGCCATACTTGAGGGGCCACAGTGTTGTTGCTTGCATAAAGGTTAGAAATAAAGTCCCTCCATATTTGTTCCTCGATAGGGATGGGTAAAGGGCTTGTTCTCAGTCCGCACCCCTCACCTATAAGGGACCAAAACTGCCTCATTTCCCCGTTAATTGCGGCTTCTCTTATTTTTACCCAGATGGCATCCTCTTTTTCTTTACGTATTGTGGCTGACAGCCTTCTCCTTTTCCTTTTTAGCATTGTTATTTTCCGTGCTGTAACAATAGATCTATTTAAGTATTGGGCCCTTACTAATTTATTAATTTCTATGTTAAGCAGTCTCAGAGGGCTTGGGAATGTTCCAATGGGCTTTTTCTTATTGGACTTTTTTGCCCCCACTATTACTGCCTTCATAAACAGAGAGAAATTTTCAATTTCAGAACCATACCAGGAAGGGAGCTCAGATATAGCTACATCGAGCATTGCTTCCAAATTTCGTTGCGCCCTTGCATTCCAGTAACACCTTCCCGATTTGGTACCGAAATTTATTTGATCACTATTCAGAGACCACTGATCACATTTTGAGGGCTTTACATTCACCAAAATGGAAAGGATTCTATGATCACTTAGCGGTGTGTCGATAATATTGAGGTCCTTCAACAACTCAAAAGAGTGAGTCCCCACTATTACAGAATCTAGAATTGATTCCCCTTGATAGGATTTATGCGTAAAATTAGCAGGGGAATCCGAGGGGAGTCTCCCATTTGCAATAATCCCATCCATTTCTGCCAACTCGTTTAATAATAGCTTTCCACGATTATTTGTTTTAGTTTTTTCGGGAAATACTGCCTGAGGAATGTGGAGAGTTTCTTCTCTAAATTTATCGCAAAATAAATTTATGCTTGAATTGGAAATCTTGCAGTTTAAGTCCCCGACTAAAATTATAGCCGTCATTGGATCTTTCTCCCTGATACTCTGGATATGTAAAAAAACCTTTTTTTAAATTACATTAAAACCAGCTTCCGGTGGTATATAAGCATTAATCAAAACCAAATGTTTACCAGCTTTAGGGTTACTAGACCTGAATAAAGTTACTACTTGAAACAATTTACTGGGGTCCATATAATATGCATAGTTCCAATTTATTCGGTTCGATAAAAAGCAAGCTATCCCCCCACTGGCATGTCCTTTTTTATTCGAAGTGGCACTACCTTCCAATACAAAATAGTCTTTCCCTGTTTGAACTTTGTCAGGGCACCATGTCTCCTGGAGGCATAATATATTTGCCTCCAGGGACAAGAGGAATGCCATTTTTTCCGGACTGTTTTTTAGACCAGCTGCATTCCAGGATATTATAGATAATTTTTTGCTAAAGATGCGAATTAGACGGTTGTTTATTTAGGGATTTTTCTGCAAGAACTCTGGGAAGCCAATTCCATTGAACGTTATCATCTCCAGTATCTGATTGGTAAGATAGCAAGGTAGGGTTAGCATAGGACACTAAACAAAAATCCTTAGATTTACATATTTTTAACTCTGTAAGCTCACCCACCTTATTTATACTACCTGTAGCTGCTTGCAACAGAGAAAAAGGAGACTTCTGGCAAATTTGAGATTTAAGGACATTGTTTTGTCTAGTGTACCCTAACACCGGAATTACATCTATCCCTCTACTCTGTAGATCTTCTGAGCGTTGCAGGATTAGATTAGCTACTAACTTAGAGTGGAACTTCACCCTAGTTATCATCCCCACATCTGATTTTAATATTTGTACCCTGTCTAAATCGGCTGATTGTATTAATTTCAAGTTAGCTGATTCTTGAAAATATTTAAGCAAGAGGGATCTATTCAAAATGCATTCAACATCAAAAAGGGGAGAAAATTCTACCCATACGGTATCAATGCTTTTCTCCTTGGTCTCTATTAACGAGGTACCTCTTGCAACTACTCCCGCAAAGGATGTTGCTAGGGGATTAAGGATTGGAACTACATGGCCAGGAGGGTTATGCTCCTGTCCCAAAGATATAGAATTTTTAGTCCCAATTGTATCACTATTGATGGTAGCTTGTTGGAAGAGGGTATTTGTGTCAATTGTTATCGATGGTGGGGGGGGCGGAGATGAGTAATACTGGGGTGGCCGGAGGCGGTGGAACAATATTTTCCTTAGTGTTCTTATTTTCAGGGATATTATCATTTTCAGCTACCACCTGAGTATGATGTACCTCATTGTGTAAGGGGGAGTTAAGATGTTTTCTAAAAAGGATTTTCCTCCGCCTATTTTTTTCTATCCGTCTCAATAATTTCCTCTTATTTTTTCCATTCTTTTTTATTATCTCTGACTTCCCTTTATGACTATTCTCTTCCAGAGCGGCATCCACCTCTCTATCTCCTTCTCCCTGTTGCCTCTTAAAAATTGGGAAAAGATCATTCCCGGTTTTTGAAGGGAATTCCCCACGAGATTTAGTTTTTGAATCATTAACTGTAGAGCCGTTTAGAGTAGTGGGTGACTGAGTAGCACTTGTTTTTACATCCTCATATACTATTTTTGGGTCATCATTGACTATGGGTAACTGATCTTTTATTCCTACCTCATCTTGTACTAAAGAGTAGGAGGACTGCTCCTTTTGGACTGCATCCTTCTCACTTCGAGTGCCCAATAAGACTTTCAAAATTTGGGTGACTGTATCTAGTACACAGTCGGAGCCCCCCACAAATTTTTCCAATAATTGTAAAATGGACGACAATAAGTGTTCTAATATATGGAGGGAATCAGAAATGGGTTTATCTGTCCCCTGGTATTGTAGTGCATTTATCCCAGTCAAATTTAGGTTGGGGCTTATGGAAAAATTTGTGTGCGAGGACTTGGAGGGGGTACTACTGTAGAGCTGCAAGCCGGCATGGGTTGATGTTACCGGAGTTTTTAGGTCTATCTCGGCTTTAACCAGGTCAGTCTCCATGTATCTTTGACATAGGTCCTTATCTAGGACCATAGGAGACAAGCCGTTGTTGAAAGAATCTCTTGTTGGTGATATATCTACTATTTGTTGGGCATCTTCATGTGGAATTTTCCCTTTGTGCAAGTTATCTTGTTCAATATCTTTCCTTGTTTTTATGATTACTTCTGGGACTAATTCAATATTGTTTTTCATTGTGGAGAATAGGGGAGGTGAAAAACCACGCTCAGAGGGTATAGGTACTACTCTTGTTGCAACTGCACTATTATCCACAATTACCTTTCTACTTACAGGCGTCTCTCGCGATGTATTAGGTAATATATCTGAGTGAATAGCTCCGGAATCCTTAATATCCTCCGACTTATTATCCACCACTGTAGCTTTATTCTTACCCCTTTCCCACAGATTAAAAAGCTGACAGGTGCTTTTCAAATGAGTAGCCTGGCTAAGCTTATTTCGGAGGGGGTTCGATCTAGTTTTTGAGCATGATCTTCCTACCAGTATTCTCCCAGACCTTAATTTCTTTGTCATCATCTCAATCAATCAATGGGAGTGGTAAAATATATTGAAATAAGTACTATTTAGTGCACATAAGCTGAAATACTTAACAATTTTTCTCAAAAAAATATATATTGACTACGTGAAACCAAAAACTAACAAACAATGTCTACAGAACCTATATAGTTATCATAAACATTCTAATACCTTTCTCAAAAGGAGCGTGGGGGTACTCTGGCCACACAGTGTGCGAATGGACGAATGTTAGAGGACTGGCCTAGCCTGGCCTTCTCGTGCCTCTGAGGGCCTCAGAGGGCCCGCCCTTGTCCCGGGCTTCTCCCGGGCGCTTCCCGCGCGCTCCCGCGCAGCGGAAGTCCGAACCATATGATATAGGGAGGAGATTGAGAGGGCGTGGCCGACAGGGAGAGCGTCACCAGGTGGTTGCGGTGAAGGTAGCAGCGGGGACTCTTGGGAACTGGAGTCCCGCTGTGAACCGCTCGCAGCCCTGTCTTTGCAAAGCCCTCGATGCGTTGAAACAATATCCTTTAAGACCACAGCGCTGCGAGGCGGGACCCGCGAAGCGGGTCCGGCGAGGAGTGGCGCCTTTCAGAGCACAAGTTGTAATCACTGGTCAGAGGGCGCTTCCGCGAGCCTCCGGCGTCCGAGGTCTGTTCAAGCAGAGCAGGTAACAGAGAGAGTAACCGGCAGGAGTTAGTGTCCAGGTTCTTTTCACAAGGAACAGGGGGGCGTGGCCGACAGGGAGAGCGTCACCAGGTGGTTGCGGTGAAGGTAGCAGCGGGGACTCTTGGGAACTGGAGTCCCGCTGTAAACCGCTCGCAGCCCTGTCTTTGCAAAGCCCTCGATGCGTTGAAACAATATCCTTTAAGACCACAGCGCTGCGAAGCGGGACCCGCGAAGCGGGTCCGGCGAGGAGTGGCGCCTTTCAGAGCACAAGTTGTAATCACTGGTCAGAGGGCGCTTCCGCGAGCCTCCGGCGTCCGAGGTCTGTTCAAGCAGAGCCGGTAACAGAGAGAGTAACCGGCAGGAGTTAGTGTCCAGGTTCTTTTCACAAGGAACAGGGGGGCGTGGCCGACAGGGAGAGCGTCACCAGGTGGTTGCGGTGAAGGTAGCAGCGGGGACTCTTGGGAACTGGAGTCCCGCTGTGAACCGTTCGCAGCCCTGTCTTTGCAAAGACCTCGATGCGTTGAAACAATATCCTTTAAGACCACAGCGCTGCGAGGCGGGACCCGCGAAGCGGGTCCGGCGAGGAGTGGCGCCTTTCAGAGCACAAGTTGTAATCACTGGTCAGAGGGTGCTTCCGCGAGCCTCCGGCGTCCGAGGTCTGTTCAAGCAGAGCAGGTAACAGAGAGAGTAACCCCCCAACCCCTGGGCCAGAAATGACAAACCCCTGGGCCAGAAATGACAAAAATATAGGTAATCTGTCCCCAAGCGGGGGGAGGAGGGGGGCAGAAAAGTCTTACAAATTAATTCGGCCCTTAAGGAAGCGACCCTTGTCCAAGGGGTCGCTTCATTTCAAATTCAAAACACTCCCTGGTGTTGAGTGGGGTTTTCTGCCCCCAGGGGGCCAAATAAACAAACCGATCTGCCCCCGGGGTGGGGGAAGAATATACTTAAAAAACAATATGGCCCCTGGAAGCGAGGGGTCGCTTCCAATTTTTAAAAAAACAATTACCCTGGCTCAAGTGGGCTTTTCTGCCCTCCCTAGGGCCAGAAACACCAAAACATCAGGCTATCAGTCCCCAGGGGGGCAGAATATAATTTTAAAATAAATTGGCCCCCCTGGAAGAGACCCTTGCCCAAGGGTTCGCTTCCATTTTTAAAAAAAAATAATTCCCTGGTGTCTAGTGGGGTTTTATGCACCCCTGGGGACAGAAAGGCCAAACAAATAAACCAATCTGCCCCCGGAGGGGGCAGAATCAACTTATTAACAATTTAGGGCCCAAGGAAGCGACCCTTGCCCAAGGGGTCGCTTCCGATTTTGATAAATAAATAATCCCTGGTTCTAGTGGGATTCTGGACCCTGAATTAATTTATGCCCCCATGGAAGCGACCCTTGCCCAAGGGGTTGCTTCCTTTTCTCTAAAAAAAACATCCCTGGTGTCTAGTGGGGGCATTCCTGGTGCACGATCGTGACGCTGTGCGCGATCGTGCACCAGGAATGCCCTGCATTGGGACTTCAGGGGAGAGGAAACACTGTTTCCTCTCCCTCGATGCCTCAAGGCACAAAGAAATGCCGCCCCCGGCCCCACCGGAGGCCCAAACCTTCCTCCTCTCCCTGGACGCGCTGGAAACAAATAGTTTCCAGCACGTCCAGCTCTTCCTGATAATGTCTGCGCGCGCTGTGCATGCTGACGTCATGGGGAAGCTTGGGGGGGTTCGGGGTGGCAACGGAAACTCTTCTGCTGCCATCCCTGTTTGTGGGGGCAAGATCGATGCCCCAGGGGGGAGCGCCAGAACTCCCCCCAGGGGCTGTGCTCATGACAGAGCGGCTCCATCATCAGCACAGCCCAACCAGTGCTGATGACTGAACCACTCCGCCATCAGCATAGAAGGGGTTCATAATTTATAAACTTCTGAGGGGATAGTATCCAAGCCAGCGGCCTTCCCATTCTTAGTTCTCTTAATTGCCCCCCTGATCCTTTCCTGGGTAATTGGAGCTTCCATCATCTTTTCCCCTTCATCAGTCAATACAGGGACACCAATTGCCCTCAGCCAATCTTTAAACTGTAGGGGTTCGAAGATAGTGTCTTCCCTATAAAACTGTGAGAAGAGTGCGACTACGTCATTCTGCATTCCTTTCCAGTTGTCAAACACCTCCCCTGAGGGCCTCCTCAGCTCATTAATCTCATTTCTGGTTCTTTTGACCCTGGCCTTCCAGGCCAATAGTACCCCTGATTTCTCTCCGTATTCAAATTCCCTCATGTTCGCTGCCTGCCACCTTGCCTTACATTTTTACTCCAACCTGATTTTATAATTCAATTGGGCCTCTTCTAATCTTCTTACCATCCCCTGCCTTTCTTCTCCCTCACTTAAAGATAGCAAAGCTGCCTCAAGGTTACCCACTTCTTTTTCTATACTTACTAATTCAGCCCTCTCTTCTCTGCCTTTAGCACATCCAAGACTTAAAAAAACGTATAAATGCTTTAAAAGCATCCCACACTATTCCAGGGGAGGCAGTGTCTTTATTGATCATAAAGTAATAAAGTATTCAGAGGCACCACCTCCTCATCTAAGAGAAGGGCGTGTTTTATTGTCCAACTCCTGTTGGGCTGCAGTCCTGGGGCTTGTAATGTCATAATAACTGCTGAGTGATCTGAAATGAGGGCTGGGTGGTGTATAATCTTTTCAATTTTGGACCCTAAACATCTTTCACTCAGAAAATAGTCCAATCTAGAAAAGTGGCGATATTTTTTAGTGTAGTAGGTACAACCTCTCGCTTTCCCACTCAGATGCCTCCAAGCATCTACTAACCCAAGATCCTGCATCAAGATTTTCAAGGCATGTCTCGTTCTAGGCACCAGGGCACTATCCCTCCGTGTAGATTGGTCCAGTACAGGATCTAACAGGATATTAAAATCCCCCTACAATCACTGGGGCTGATATATCAACTAATCTCAGTTCCAACTCTATAATGTACTGTGGGTCATCCTCATTAGGTCCAAAGAAAACAACACATATAAATTCACTATCTGCCCATTTCATACCCGCTAAGACCCATCTGCCGGAGCTATCCGTACTTGACAATTTAAGCTCAATCCCACTGCTTCTTCTAATTAAAATTGCAACAACCTTGCAGCATTGTGCTTGGTCGAAGACTACAACATTTTGAATCCAACCACACCTGCCAAACAAATCCTTACTCTCACTTGCTGGAAAATGTTTCTCCTGTAAAACCATGATTTGCGCCTGACTTTCTTCCATATACCTCAGCACTACCCTCTGTCTGTTCTTTGTCTTAAGACTGTTCACATTCCATGTGAGCATATAAATGTTGGCCATTATACTTCCTCTCAAGTTCCACTTTCTGCTTCATCACTGGCTCAATAAAACTCTCCTGACTGAATGATTCTGAGGACTTTTTTTGTTTTTTAACCCACTGCTCCCCATCCGTGCTCCTACCCCTCCACCACCACCCCGCTCCACCCCCCTGAACCTACCCAGGGGTACCCTGCCTTTCGTTTTAGGCATAGAAATTCCTAATGGGCACACTATTTAAGGGAACTTCAGCTAGTACTAGATAAGGAGAGAGCATACTATCACATTTAGCCGGAACTAAATTACGATAATCATCTGTTAATCACTTAGCCATGTATTGCCTCTTTTTTATAGTATCAATTAGTGACTCAACATCTTCAAGTGAGCGGAAATTGTACATTTGATTATCCCACATTATACGTAGCATTGCAGGAAATTTTAGTTGCACCTTTACTCCAAGCTTCTGTAGCTCCTCCTTCTTGTTTCCTAGCTCACATTCCCTCTGTTCTGTGGATTTACATAAATGTGACCTGATTATGAATGAGTAGCCATTTACTGAATACAGACCATTTTTAGGGCCTGCTAAGGATTTCATCTTTGATAGTACAAGAGAGGAAATTCATGAGGATCTTCCTGGGTTTAACTCTTAAGGGGTTGAGGCGGAAGGGCTCTCTATGCACTCTTTGGATGTTCTGCTCAAAGTTTATATCATCCTTACTTATCCATGTTGATCAAAAAAAATGTATCCCTGGGAGGCAGATCCACAAATTGACCCAGCAATTAATTGGTAGCATAGATCTGGCCACATCAAGGTTGGTACCCCTGGTGGTAGTTACATTGGATGCCACCAAGGCTTTCAATCGTGTTTGTTGGGGCTATTTATGGGAAGTACTGGAGGTTATGGGGTTTGGGCCACGCTTTATAACAACACTAAAAGCTTTATATGATCGTACAACAGCTAGGATTCTCTCACTATGAGTTCCCCTGATTTTTAGGAGATCGCGGCAGTGGTGCCCCATCTCACTATTATTGTTTGATATTTATATCGAACCATTCACCCAGTGCTACGGCAGGATGATCAGGTAATTGCTTTCAGTGCAGGTACATTAAAAAAAGAACATTTCAGTATATGCGGATGATCTTGTAATCTTTACGGAAGATCCAGTTAACTATTCCCAGGGTGGAGGTTGTAGCTAAAGAGTTTGGGGCACCATCCAGTTATTTGGTCAACAATGTGAAAACCGGGGGGCGGCGTGGCCTAGCCGCCTAAGATGGCGGACGGATCTCTCTGAAGCTCCCGCAGCCGGCCCGCCTCAAAGGCCTACCACGGGAATTCCCATGAAGTAACAGCAGTTTCACAGACAGATATCGCCATCGGAACCCCCAGAGCGGGATCGGCGGCAGTCACAGCTGCAAATGGCGGCCCAGAACGGGCCCGGGACGCCACGATCGTTCCCCATGAGTTGACCTGCAAAATGGCGGCCACATGGTGCATCGGCAGCGCTGGTGGACCCAGCGCACTGACGAGTGCGCGTTGACTGGGCGGCGCTACTGTGGCATTGATGTGTGCAAGTAGGTTGACGGAGGAGGGCCCGGCCATGAAGTGACAGGGAGCTGCCGAGCGAGCACAGCGGGATCGACAGCTGCAGAGTGGGGTCGGCCGTGGAGCCGGAGAAGCCCATCCCCCCGCCGAGGAAGTCCTAAACCTGCCGACCCTCTCTGAAAGAGGCGCGACCGCCCGAGACACACAGACTGCCACCCCTAGCGAGGACGTGTCTAGCCACGGGGAACAGGGCCGGTGCACAGACTCCACCTACACCCTAAGAGGCGGCCATTGACCCGAGAAGCGGACGAGGCACTCCCCCGGGCCGGGGACAACGGACCCCCGGCGAGAAACCCGACGTGAGCACCAGGTGAGGGGCCGCACTGCAGGGGGAGGTGAGCGGGCGCCGGACGCACTGCTAACCCGGAGGCCCGGCACATCTAGGGCGGCCCGTGCGGCCGGGGGCGCCCCCTCCCCCACAGGTGTAGCCCCGTGCCTCCACACTTCTCTGGGCCACCAGGCCATTGTCGACAGGACACTCGCCCCCCCCCAACATCAGCGCGGGCCCCGGGAACCGCCCAGAGGGGGCCTGGACAGTGCCTTCTGGTCCCCCCCAAGAAACCTATATATTAATACGCGGGGTCACCGCCAAAAGCCACCTGACTGGGAACAACAGGCCGAGGGAGGACCAAGGGACCGGGGAATAGTGATCACCCCTGTCGGGTCCTCGAGGCCACCCCACCACCACTACCACCACCCATCCACAGAGGCGGAACATCACTAGCTCAACGGAGCTCAGAGCACCCGTGCCCCTAGGGCGCCCCTTCTCCCTCCGGCTGCGGGACCACAACACCTGGCATCAGGGGTGAAGTCGAGTAATAGCGTGAAGGACTTGGACCACAACATTCAGGTGCTCGGCTCCTACAAGTGACTACCGCCCCAGCAACATCACCCGAGGACTAGGTAGCTTCTACGCCCCAAACACGGAGCAAGATCGATATTGGGAAGAGCTGACTCGAATCTTGGCCCGCTACACTGCGATCCCTTGGCTACTGGGAGGGGACTACAATTGTGTGTTGGACCTACTCCTTGACAGATCACACCCCCCCTCGGAGCTCCCCAGCACACAAACAAACTGAAGGTTTCCGCAACTGGATGGGGCGCTGGACATTTGGAGGTCGCGGCACCCAACGACCAAATTATACTCATTTCTCTCCATCCTGCACGACCTTAGGGTGCGCTTAGACAGATGCCTCTGCTCCCCTATGATACTATCCACAATACATCACACTGACTACCTAGGCTGCACTGTTTTGGATCACGACGCACATGTGGTAACATTGCGCTGGTGCCCACCCCACCCACTGGTTCCCACGTGGCGACTCCCACAAGAGTGCCTTACTGATCAAGATGTTTGCTACACACACACGGGGAGTTCATTGAGGCACATTTCCAATGCAACGCGGGTTCCGCGTCAACTAGGGGTTTAGAATGGGATGCATACAAAGTAACGGCACGAGGACACTGCATCCAACAAATAGTGGGGGTAAGGAGAACATTAGAATCGGCTTTAAATGAGGTGGAACAAGCACTGGCATCGATTTCCCGCGCCTCAGACCAAGGCGGGGTCCCCCCAGAACGAATAGGGGAGGCAAAGCTGACATAGGCAGAGACACTCCGGGACCTACAGAAATACAACTTCCGCAAATATGCAACCCGCACACAAAGGGAGGAAAACAGGGTGGGCGCTCTCCTAGCATGGATGCCCAAACAAGACACGACCCTGCAACCAGTCACAAAGCTCACAGATGACACAGGCCAAATGCACTACACTCAAACCGGTATCCTTAATACATTTCGCACCTACTACACAGGAATTTACCACAATACCACGCCAACACCGCACGACGCTTCGCAACAATACCCTAGGTGAGCACAGACTTCCTATCATATCCCCGGAGGACCGAAGGGATCTAGACAAGAAAATTACAGCCTCAGAGATCAAACATGCCATAGGGTCTCTTGCTCACAAGAAGGCTCCGGGGATGGATGGGTTCCCGTTAGAGTATTATAGCAAATTCAAAGCCCAACTGGTGCCCCGACTCGCTCTCGCACTTGAAGAAGCCCTGGTCATGGGGATTCTACCTGCATCATTTCGGGAATCCACTATGGTTACATTTTCAAAGCCACACAGAGACCCCACACAACCCTCCTCTTACAGACCCATCACGCTCCTCAACCCGGATTGTAAAATCTTGGAGAAAATACTAGCTGACCGCTACAGCCCACTCATACCCACGTTAATTCATCCCGATCAGTGCGGATTCGTGCTCCGGCGCAACACCTCCCATAATTTACAGAGACTTTTCCACATCCAAGACAGTGTGCGTGACAGGTACCCCAGAGCAGCATGCCTGATATTCGAAATAGAAAAAGCGTTCGATACGCTACTGTTGCGGCATTTGTTTGCGGTTCTTCAGACACTACAATATGGTCAGACTCTGTTAGCTCACAAGCGGCTATGGTACAAGGAGCTCACCGCTAGGGTGAGACTCTGTAAATTGATTTCGGATCCCTTCCCAATAGAACGAGGCACCAGGCAGGGTTGCCCACTCTCTCCCCTTCTATTCGCACTGGCAGTCGAACCATTGGCCATGCGGCTACGTGGGGAGGGTGCAGTCTGGGGGATACCAATCGCGGAGATGACTCACTGCGTCTCCCTGTATGCATACGACCAGCTGATCTACGTCCGTGATGTCATGGAGGATCTTACCCCAATATGGGACACCCTACAAGCTTTTGGTGCCATCTCTGGACTCAAAGTCAATTGGGAAAAGTCGACAGTATACCCGCTTCACCCCAACTTGGCGCCGCATGAGGTAACGCTAGGCGCGCAGTCGCTCCACTGGAATGGAGCAGCCCGAAGATACCTGGGAGTACGACTGTACCAATCCCCGATTGACTTATACGAGGGCAACCATTGTAAGGAGCTAGCAAGCTTACGATCAGCAGTGGCCTTCTGGGGAACTCTGCCCCTAGTGCCTATAGGCCGAGTGGCATTAGCGAAAATGATAATGGTACCCAAACTGCTTTGTCATTTTTCCAATCTCCCGGTGATTCCACCCTGATCCTTCTTCCGTGAACTGGACACACTGCTCACAAAGCTCATTTGGGGCAATGGCCGACATAGAGTGGCACTCAGTAAACTGCAGTTGCCCACTACAGAGGGGGGCCTGGGCGCCCCGTTCTTCGAGTCA
The DNA here is from genome assembly GCF_964263255.1 of Lissotriton vulgaris. Taxonomy (NCBI): domain Eukaryota; kingdom Metazoa; phylum Chordata; class Amphibia; order Caudata; family Salamandridae; genus Lissotriton; species Lissotriton vulgaris. The sequence goes on from NC_141691.1 coordinate 800,616,076, forward strand.
TAGTTTCTGGCGGCGCAACTACAATGGATGTCCCACTGGACAGCGGAGCGCCATGTAGTGGAAACCACGACAGTCGCTGGAAAGATACCTCTACCGGTTATCAGACGTATGCTCCTACCGGGCACTAAACCGTCCTGTACCCTTCCGCTCCAGGTGTCCATAGCACGCAAATGTATGATGCGGATTCAGCGCCTCTCCAAGGACACACCGCTCTACTCCCCACAGTTGCCACTGGTGGGTCTCCCTCGCGGGGAACACCACTTCACTGCCAGGAGCTTACAAACCTGGACTGATCACGACGTAACTGAGGTAGCGGAGCTGATTCAAGATAGACAACTGCGCACCTTTGAGCAGATGGTCGAATGGTATGACCTACCACGGGGCCAATTTCTCACATAAAGGCAACTCCTAGAGAATACTCAACAGTGCTGGGATCTGAGAAATGGAGAGCCGCTGATGTACCCGGTACTCCATACAATTCTTTGGATGGGGTCTGGACGACATCTTGTGACGTGGCACTACAAAGCCATAAGGGAGCTGACCAATGTCTCTTTAGGCAACCTGCGACAGACTTGGGAGGACGATATAGGCAGGGCATTCCATGACTCGGAATGGAAACGCCCCTTAGAATATACCAAAAAAAGTCTCCAGAAATGTGAAATTTAAGAATATACAGTTCAACATTCTGCACCGGGCTTACCTCCGCCAGACAAACTTCAACGCTATTACCCAGACACTGGCCTCCCTCTAAGCTCAGTTGCAAGCTTCGAGGCAACGACGGACAGAGCGGCTCCTCATATTATCCTGAGCAAGGTTCCAGGAGAGGTGAGGTTTGCTCCCTGTACAATACAGATAAAATCGACACTGGTTGATACAGAGGATTGAAAGATACTTATCACAACACAGTTGTATCCTTTAATTGATTTAGTTATTTTTCACTGTTTCTGATACGCAGTAGCAAACGTTAAGGACTGTGACCCTGAAGAAAGCCGTGGGATTTGGTTCCCCTTAGGCTGAAACATGTTGGCCGAATAAATGCAGTTATTTGTTTAAGACTGCATCTTTGCACTGTTCTTGTTTTTATTAAGGGAGTGATCAAGTTATATTAAGGTTTTTGTATTGATCTACTATCCTTTTTTAACCTCACTACACTTTAATTTTTTTGCACTGCACCGGACTCCATTACGATCCCTTTGCTCACATGGTCTTCACTGCATCTGGAGATAAGACCCAGACAAACCTAGGTTATGGATCAGTCCCAATAATCATGGGACACACCATTCCTACCTGGATGGCCAAATGAGAATATATGATCTACATCTGACGTTGATGGACATCCAACTCTTCTCTGTATGGGTCTAGTCTATATTTGAAGTGAATCCCATTGCACAGGTCGCTGTTTTTGGCACCCCATGAGTAAACTTTATGTTACGTAGCATCGGCAAACGTTCACTGACTTGGTTAGCAGTGTGCATCTTTGTCACTTTGTCGTCTGGAGCGTACTAGGCCCAGCTGTAGACCCCCAGTGTGTGTTTTTTTGTTTCTTACATTAACTGGTTGGGGGACTCCACCCTGGGTAGGTCTTTAAATATTTTCCCTCTGACCATTCTTCCCCGTTGTGTTTACTTTACTTACTCCATTCCATTGCCCACAATGCAATTTGTCTGCAGCGCACTTTAAAAACATATTTTGGAATTGCCCCTCCCTCCGGCAATACTAGGCCACGATACATCAGACACTTCACACGTTGGTCAACCTCCCACAAGTCGAAACCTGGGAAGTTACCGCGCTAGGCAGCTACCATAGGAAAACGACAGAGAAATTACACTGGAAATTTGCATTCTTTGCCCTTTTGCTAGCAAAAAGAGCCATTGCAATGCACTGGAGAGCCCCCGTGGGCCCCCCAGCAGCAGCCTGGATAGGAGCGTAAAGAAATGGGGGGGCCGCCGAGGAGGAAATTCTACGGGACGAGGAAGTTAAGGGAATGCGAAAGAACCCCATCTCATTAGAATGGGCACAACTACTCATACAATTCCAGCACAAAACTACCCCGGAAGTTGTCACAGATCCCTCTCCTCCGCACACTGTAAACCTGTAAACCTGTAGACTTGTAGAGCGCGATTGCTGCCCGGAGGCGTCCAAGCGCTAGGGTAACCAGAACCTACCAAAGAGCAGATGAGGAGGAAGCTAGGGATTAGTGGGGGGAATTAAACAGGAAAGTCTTTAATTGTTTACGAAACACAGTGAGGTTGGGATTGGCTCTGAGATGTAGTGGCAGAGTGTTCCAGGTTCTGGACGCATTGTAGGCGAACGTCCTTCCGCCTGACCTGGATCTTTTTATTCTTGGTGCCACTGCTAAAAAGGTCTGGCTGGAGCGAAGGCTTCGGTTGGGAATGTAGTGAGTAACTAGGTCACGTGAAATGCTGGGGCCTGTGTCCCAGAATGCTTGGTGGGCTATGCACATAGCTTTAAAAAGGACTCTCTGCCGAATCGGTAGCCAGTGAATGCTGACCAGACCGGCCCTCACTGATTGTCTCCGAGGGATCTTGAGCAGTAAGCGCGCTGCGCAGTTCTGCACTATCTGCAGTCTGCGCAGAGTGTAATCTGGGGTGCCTAGATAGAGCACATTGTTGAAATCGAGGCGCGAGTGTATGAGGCCTTGTATGGCCACCTGTTTGGCTTCCAGGGGGAGGAGGGGGAAGATTTTATTTAGCATCCTCATGATGCCAAAACAGGTGGCTGATAGTTTTGTGGCTTGAGCGTTGAAGGACAGAGATCTGTCTAGCCACACTCCGAGGCTCTTAATATTGTTCTTGGGGGCTGGGGGGGGCCCAGACAAGGAGGCCACAAGGAGGGGGGGAGGCCAAGATCTGGGGGGCCTAAGAACATCAGCTCTGTTTTATCCCCATTCAACTTGAGGGATGATGAAGACATCCAGGTCTTCACCTCCTCTAGGCATTCTCTAAGCCCACCTGATGCAGGCCGGGTAGTCTCCTGCGCCAGTGAGACCACCAGCTGCGTGTCGTCCGCATAGGAGATGATCTTAACTCCGAATGGGCGGACGACATCAGCCAGTGGCCTCATATACAGGTTGAAGAGTGCGGGGCTCAGAGAGGAGCCCTGAGGAACTCCGCACTTAAGAGGTCTGCTAGAGGAGACGGACTCACCCTCAAAGACCCTGAAGGATCTGTTCTCCAGAAAGGATTTAAACCATGTCCAGGCTTTGTCCTTGATCCCGGCGCAGGACAAACGGTCCAGTAGGGTGTCATGACTGACCGTGTCAAATGCAGCGCTTAGATCAAGGAGGATCACTGCCACTGATCCTCCTTGATCCAGGATTTTTCTAGCTTCCTCGGTGACCATGAGGAGAGCGGTCTCGGTCCCGTGTTTCGGTCTGAAGCCCGTCTGGGTGGGATCTAGTACGTGATGATTTTCCAGGAAGTTCACTAGCTGTTGATTAATATATTTTTCTAAGACCTTACTCACCCATGGGAGCAGGGAGATGGGGCGATAGTTGGCCAAGTCAGACGGGTCTAAATTGGGTTTTTTAAGCAGCGACCTGACCATGGCCTGTTTCCAGACGGTCGGTACAGTGCTGGAGGTGATGGATGCGTTTAGTACCTCCCTAATAATAGGCAGGGTGATCTGAGAGGCAGCCATTATTATGTCTGGTGGAGCAGGATCATCCAGCGATCCGGACTTAACACTGCGCACTAGTGGTTCAAGGGTGGTAAGGTCTAGTAGGGGAAAGTGGGACATGGTGTGTTGAGATAGAGAGTTGGATTGGGTAGATGAGTTGATTTTTTTTGGGGGGAAGGCTGAATAGATAGTGTTTACTTTCAAGCCTCCCCACGTCACCCCAGCCCATTGCCTGACACCTGAGTTCCCCGCACGCACAGCGAGACAAACCGACTATAGGCCCCCCCCTTGAGGATAGGCTGCACTGTCCCCGGCGACTCGTATCTCCCCATTTGTACGATGCCCACTGACCCCGACTAAGGTACCACATACGTTCAGCACTGTATAATACACTAGGAAAAGTTTCCCCCACGACTTGATGTTTCCCTCGTATTGCAAGCCGGCGGTTCCGAGACCGGCGTACATTTCCCTAACCAGTATTTATCACGGGACTGCAAATTGTAACGACACAGGGACAATACTCACACACACCTCCACCGACACACAAGGTCATAGACGCGGGGTCGAGGGCCCTAGTGCCGGGTTGCTAGGCCCCCCGTCACACAGGCTATTGGCCCTGCCATAAACGGAGAGCTGGAGAAGATAGTGACCACGTGACTATTTCTCAGATTTCTCACCAATCTGGGATTTACCAGGTACGTCAGAGTGCCTTCAAGATCAGTTAAGTATCCCATTAAGGAGGGCGGGAATTGAAGTGTGGCGGGAACTCCTGATGATGCAGAAAGTGGTGCCATGGGGAATCTTGTTGGCAAAAACTGGTGATTCCCTCTCAAGATTCAAATACCTGCAGTTGCTATCTTCGGTGGAGGCTAATAGAAAAGAGATATGTTTTTTGAATTACCCCAATTACAGGAGTATTGGCACATGGTTGAAAAAGTAATTAATGATATTTTGCAGGCCAATATAAAAATGAGCTTAACATTGATACTGATAGGGCTGTAAGACTAGCCTACTCCACCCCTATTGGTAAATAGGCGGGATCTTCTTTTTTATATGATCCTCCTTGCCAGGAGAGAGTTCTGCAAGAGATGGACACACCCCATTCCACTTGGTGGTCTTGAGTGGCTCCAGGCGATTAAAACTACCTGCAAAATGGATACAGGAATAAAGGGTGGTCCACACAGTAAGAACAGGGATGATTATTTGAGCTGAAGTGGAATAGTAGGAACTTAACTTTGCTGTCCCATGATTACACCTCCGTGAAACCAGTAACCAGGTAACCAGATGGACTGGATCACATGGCTAGATGTGTAATTGCAAATTGCCTGAGGTGGTACAGGTCGGGTACCAGGTTTGACTTGCAAACACTGGTGATATGTGGACAAAAAAAACCAAAATCATACTCCAGCTTTGGACCAGATAACATGGATTTATATCAGAAATGCTAAGAATGTACTGCAGCTTACGCTCCACTGTGAACCCGGAAACCAAGAGGATCCAGCTTGCCCATCCTCCCCACCCCCTTGGTGGTTTTACCTTCTCAAGATACAACGCTATACAAAAGTCTTCTCAAGGATCCTGGAGATCAGTTATGTCTTTCCTAAGGATCAGAACAAGGAAAGCCTAAAAAAGCATGGAAAGGGTATTAATTTTGACTGTTTATCCCACCCAGTCAGGGAAGGGGTAATGTAAATTGCCAGGTATTTAATCTTTTCTTTTGTTCTTTGAAATTAAGAAATTGTGGCTACTCGTTTCACTTCCCATCTTAGATCCTTACTCAATAACTCTATGTCCAGGTTCACTTTGAATACAGAGAGGTCATTGTACTCTTGCTAAATGCCTAGCACTGCTTTGAGTGAAGAATCTGGGTCCCACATGATCAGGAGTAAATTGTCTGCAAAAAGCTGAATTTTGTTTAGTTCCCCTCCAAATTGCATGCCTTTAATGTCCCTGCATTCCCTTACCACCAGCGGCTCTACTACCAAGGTAGTTAATATTGGGTCGAGAGCACCCTCCAATCATAACCCCCTGCTCAGAGGAAAGGGCTCTGATTTAAGGCCATTGACTAGAATTTTAACGATCTGGAATTTGTAAATGACCTTGATAAAGATCTTCATATGCAGTCTTAGTTCTGTCTTATAGATTCAAAAAAGACCACTTGGCCATGTTGAATGCTCTTTCTGTGTGCAGGATCAATATGGCCATGGGGATTTTCCTAGTATTGAATTTCTCAATACGATTTAGTACCCCATTAACGTTGTCTAGTGTTTGTCTCCCATGGATAAAGCTCGACTGATCTCGATGAATCAAGTGGGTAATATGCACTGCTAGTTTTTTTGCGGGGACTTTAGTGAAAATCTTAGTGGCTAGTTATGATTTTTAAGATGGGCAGAGATCTGTGGGGTGACCAGAATAATGTATTAAGGTAACATTTGCCTCCCTTATTGTGGGCATAACTGTGTTAGTTTGTGAAAATTAGCTGAAAATGTTTTTTAATTGTGGCATGAGTACCGACTGAAAATGTTTGTAAAAGATGTTAAGTGGACATCTCGGACCTGGAGTCTTATAGTAGTCCAAATTTGTAAACACTGCTGAGATTTCATCAGCTGTGATATGGGACTCTAAAGCTTCCCTTAAACTAACGGACATCAAGGGGAGCCCAACAGTAGATCTGAAAGCCTCTTGTCTTACAGAATCCACAGGGTCCTCTTAGTACAGAGTTCTGTAATATTCCTTGCATGTTAGCCTTTTCGCGTGTTCACCCTCCTGAAAAATACTCAGGGAGTCTTTAACATTTGGGATTTGTGACTACCACTCTGTCATTATGCTAATAAAGTAGAGTATTTGTTTCCAACTGAGGAGAGCATTTTCTGATTATTCTATAGTTAAAAGATTGAATTGATCCCTTAGTGTGGTTAGAGCTCGGAGAGAGGCCAATTACCCAGTATTCCTAAACTTTTCTTATTTGGATTTCAAGTACTTCTCCAATTTTTCTTTATTTATCAGCCAGATTTGTCTTTGCTCAACTTATGCTGCAATACATTGACCTCTTGTAGTTGCCATAAAGGTATCCCATAGGATACAATTCAATTCAATTCAAAGAACTTTATTCGGTTAAAACAAGTAACCATAAAAGTAACAGACATAAAAACAGATTACATTGATTACAGCTCATAATATAAGTTCACCAAGGGAGATCATTAGAGAATTATTCACTAAAAAGAAATTTTAAACCATTTCAGTTACCATTTGTTTCCGTAAATTAAGAACGCTTTTTAAAAAACTTAAGACCACAGTTACAGTAAAAACCATATCCATTCTCTGGACTTCTAAAAAAGCTGGGCGGCATCTGGTTAAATTCATTTCTTTTAAAAAAGGGACGATAATTTTTCTACGAGAGGCACTATAAAGTCTGCAGAAGAAAAGGATATGAATATCCGATTGATGTGACATGCCATCACACGGGCAAGTGGGCAATATACACATCCATGAGTTCATATTAGGAAAAGACACCATTCTAAAAAATATACAAAATCTAAAACGAGTTAAAAGAAAGCGATCAAAGTTTGTCATGGGCAGGGATAGGTATGGCTGTACAGACTTAGACTCACATAGAGTGAGGAGGTGGGAATGTACAGAATGTTTCAAAGTTTCAGCTCTCCTCCTCTTATCCTCAAGATGGTCCAGGCAGAGGGTTTTCAGTTTACTCCTTGAGATGCTATCCATAGAAGATGGATCTGAGTAATAAGAATGGCGCCCAATCTCAGTCAGGAAACACTTTACGTATCCCAGCCATTCTGATCTATCCACATGATCCAGGCTGAGGGTATCCTGTAATAGAGCCCGAATCATAACACATTCATTTGTGGTCCATACCCTATGCCACAAAAGGATAGGCTGAATTTTAATAATGTCTGTTATGTAGGGTTGAGCAAGTTCAGCGTGACAGTTAAATGTGGCAACACACTGTGGAACTGCAAGGACTTCCCTCATAAATTTGTTTTCCACCACCTGGATTGAATCAACATTTGCGTACCCCCACAAGCCTGAGCCATACATAGCCACGGATAAGCATGTTGCTTTATATATAGTTAACATTTCTTTTATCGGTTTCCTGCCCAATTTTCTAACAAAATTCTTAAGGGCCATGATCGTTTTCATAAATAAAAGAGTTCTGGCCTTAATTGCACTTGTCCAAGAACCTGACTCATGGAATAAAATGCCCAAATAGGAAAAAGTTGGGGTGTTGTCTAGTGGAACACTATTTAAGAACATCCGTTTCATCGGTTTACCTGTTTTAGGACCGCAGTTCATTGTGAAAGTTTTACTACAATTTACCAATAGGTCTAGATTCAGCATAAAGTTCTCAAAACTTACTACTAGTTTTTGCAGAGCCTGAGGAGTACGTGCCATAAGCACGGCATCATCCGCATACAAGAGCGCAGGGATTGCCCTCCTCCCCACCCTGGGCATATCTCTGCACTCCTGCAGCAGGTGATGCTCAAGCCCATTAATGTAAAGGAGGAAAAGAAAAGGTGCTAAAACACAACCTTGACGCACTCCACGGCCCACACTAAATTGTCTGGAGCATTCGCCCCCCCTACCGTAACGAACAGAAGCTGTGGCTCCACTTTACAGTTCCCTCAGGAAACAGATGATGGTGTTGTCCACTCCCAGACTTTTCATTATTGCCCACAGTTTGGTGTGCGACACGCAGTCGAACGCCGATGAAAGGTCCACAAAGGTAAAATACAAGCGTTCCGATTTTATCCTTATGTATTTGTGTTGCAGTAACATTAAGTTTAGGCCTTGCTCGATTGTGCCAATCCCTTTTTGGAAACCAAATTGCAAGTCGCTCATGACTTCATTTTCCTCCGCCCAGCTTTGGAGTCTTGCCAGCACTATTCGTCCCAGGATTTTTATTGAAGAATCGAGAAGGGAGATTGGCCTGTAACAGGCACAGCTGTTTCTATCCCCCTTCTTATAAATTGGGACGATGACAGAAGTAAACCAGGCGTCTTTCAAGCCCCTCGATAAAGCCGCATTAAAAAGTTGTACCAACAATGGGCCCCATATTTCAGTGTTTGCTTTAAATAGGTCCGCGGGGATCCCGTCAGGCCCAGCTGCCTTGCCTCCTTTGGTAGCTCTCAGGGCAAGCAATACCTCATCTAGTGTTACAACCAAGTTAGGACCTGGTTGTAAGTCCAAGCTAATATGAGGACCTCCGCTGCAAGTGACATCCTGTGCCTTGTAGAGATTAGAAAAATGATCCACCCAATTATCCTCGTTTATTGCGATCTCAATTCGCGCCGTATGGGTTTCGTATGGGAAAGGGATGTTAAGTACTTTCCAGAATGCGGCGGAATTTTTAGTTTGTGAAGCCTCGCAGAGTGAATCTATTGCCTCCTTATTTAGCACAGTTTTCCTTACTTTGAGGGCCTGGTTATACGCAGACCTACATGCTCTTATTTCACCAGTGTCCCTGGGGCTTCTGTGTACTGCTTGTTTTAAATTTTTCAGCGCCCTGGTGCATGCAATATCGAACCAGCTCTTAGACCCCTTCCCTCTACGTTTTGCCTCCACCCTTAAGCTATTTTTTATATTTGTAGCTATTATACTAAAGTGCTCTATTATTTGATTGTTACTAGAATTATCTCCCAAACAGGTCATAAAACTAGTGGAGCACGCCTCCCATAGTTCCTTGAAGAATGTTGCGGTCATTACTTTGCTCCAATTGAGTGTGTACCCATTTTGTCTCCCAAGAACCACATCAACCGCTGCCTCAACAAGAGGCGCGGCCGTCGATGGGTCTGGGAACAAATCTGCTACCTTGAGACATTGGGGGAAATGGTCACTTATGGGCAATTGGATGTTTGTAACCCCCACCACTCTATGATTCAGATTACTGGAGGAGATAATAAAGTCAATAGTTGACGCCAGACCTCTACCAACAAAGGTCGGGGCAAAGGGTGTGGGTTTTAGAGCTGTTTCATTTGCAAACCCCAAGTCAAACATGAATAATAATTCGTTCAGCAAGTCCCCCATCAAAGTATGATCAAAGTGGGTCAGGTACATATCTCTCTCTGTCATTAGGCCACATAGGCCCTGGCTCCCTTTAGTACAGAGTGAACAGTTAAAATCCCCCCCCCCCATAAAATTACTAGTTCTCTGTCATTTTTATCTACCACTAATTGAACTACCTCCTTGAGCTGCTTCATCGTAGCCACAATTTCGTCCCTCGGGACATTATTGTAGAAGCTAATAATAATCACCTTCTCTCCTTTAAAATCTCTTAGAATTATGAGCTGAAAGTAATTAGAATGTAAGTGACAATGAACCTGCTTAATTTTGAGTTGATTTGAAACAAACGTAGTCAAACCACCCTTTGCCCTTCCAAAATGGCCTCCAACTGCTGAGGTAAAGAAGGTTCTATAACCATTTACATGAATTGGGTCCTGAGTCCATGTTTCTTGCAGGGCCACTATATCCTGGCCACTTATTACAGACTCCCAGGCTGGGTTACAAATTTTTTGCCTCAACCCTGCTACATTCCAGAAAAGCAGTGCACAAAGATCACTCTTCACCTGTATCGGGCCATTTCCTATCTTTTCCCTGCTCCCATTGTTATCTCCTACGATGGGTGGCGTCTGCTTCAGGCTAACTTTGTCACACGATGTCAACCTATCGGGAGTGAGGTTCTTATTTAGTGTGGGCGATTCTTGAGATGACTCAATGGGGGCCTCAATGTTGTTAGAGAGAACTCCACCCCTAGTAGAAACTTGAGAAACTATGGGAGAGGGGTTTTTCCCGGCCACAGTTTCTCTAGGAATCTGGGCTTGCTGTCAGTCTACCCCATCCAGACCAGAAAAGATCTGGAAGCGATTTTGAATTGGTAGGTTATACATGTGTGGAAGCAATCCTCTATTGTTCCATGGTCTACCTTGAGTGAGGTTGGGTCCCAAGTATGGTGGATATTGATTACTAAAAGGGGGGTATTGATAAACTTGAGGCTGATTTCTGGGATAAAAGTCCTCCGGCCTCTGAGTGTAACGAAAGGGGTCTTGGCCATTTGCATAAACAGAACTACTCAGCGCAGGTGGTACCCCCCCGGGTCCAACCCTATCCCATGATCTTGCATTTCCAAACCCCCGATGTTGGTAGACTGGCTTCTTAATAAGCTGCCTGTCCCTGCCCCAGCTATTAAAGCTATTTGGCGGTGCATAGGGGTAGAAATAGGATAGAAGATGTGTGGAGATGGAATCGCTGCTTCTAGCATCGAACCAATCCCCAATATGCCTCACTGCCCTGTGGTCCTTAAAATTGATGATTATAACATCGCCATTTCTATCCTTTGGCCTGGCTCCCACCCAGTTGGCACGCCTTACACTTAAAATTTCACCATTTATTGAAGCAGGTAACGTTCTGTTATCACGGAGCCAAAAGGCCACCTTGTTCCGTAGTGCTCCATGATCTTCCCATTTACCTGCGGGCAGTTCTGGGACCCCTGCCATTACAATAACATAAGGAGCAGAATCAGGGGTTAAATCTATGATACGACTTGGTTTTTCTTTGGAGCGATGGCCAGAACATTCCCTTTACTTGACTTAGTCGTCAATAGGTCCTTACTACCACCTTGATTTTGAATTCCCCCTGGTTTAGATGTTTGCTCCTTAGTTGCTGGAGCCACGAGTTGAGGTGTGGCCAATTGTGGGGTTGGAGTTAATAACGTAATCACAGGACTACCCGATCTTACCCCTTCTTGCACAGGTTTCTGTTTTTGCACAGGTGCCGATGTTATAGGTGCTGGTGTTATAGGAGCTCGTATTGGAGGGGGAACTATTACTTTGGATTTTACAGGTGGGTTGGCTCTTAATGAAGAATTCCTCTTAGCTTTGTCTAGCCCCTTTACCAGGTCAGATAGGAGGAGGGAATTCTGTTCAACCTTCTTCTCTATTTGATCTAGGTGTGTGCATATCATAATAGTCTTGTCCAGAAGTGGTTGCGTCACACCCCTGATGGGTTCTACAATTTTGGCTATCATGGCCGCCTCGCATACTAGGGTTTGGCCAATTTGTGACTGAGGAGAGTGAACCACCCCTTTCCTTATTTTATGTGCTTCATTACCCAGTGGCTCGCCCCCCCCTTTTTTTGCTGTTTTTCGTAATTAAGGGAGATGTAGGAGGCTTGGGCGACAGCTCAATTGGGAGTTTTGGGGAGCCCGATAGCCTAACACTATCATTCTCAATAGGTAAGTCCAATAGGGATGAACTATCAGGTGTACTAGACAAGAGATGTTTGCTTATCATGGTGGGGTCAGCAGAAGAGCGTTCAATATTATCTGTGACCCCTGAGTGTGATAAATCGATAAGCAGCAAAGAATCTCTAAGACGTTTGGGCGAGATTGCGTCCCCTATTTCTCCTAAATTAGATGATCTTGTTTCTGTGAGTAGTGGTAGAGTTCCAAACTCACCCCCCCCCCCTCCTTGTGTAACTGTGTGGCTGGTTTTCCTTTGCTTCCCCCTACGTCTCACTCGAGCTTTCCTGAATCTTCTAGGCGATTCTTTTGCTGCAGGCTCATATATTTCAAGAGAACCTGTGCCTGTCCCTATAAGGGCTTGAGCGTGGGGACCCTCGTCATGCTGACCCGCATGAACCATGGCAACAACAGTAGTTAGTTTGCCTGGTGGGGCAGAGGGCACCTCTGACATAAGTGTGTCTGTGACAGTCAATGGAGGCTCCGGTGTAACTGTAGGAGAATGCTCCAAACCCAGGGACGCCCTTCTGTTGCTATTGATTTGCGCAACCTTTTTAATTAGGTAATTGTCCATAGTGACCAGATTGGAGGGCATGATGGAGGATAGTTCCGGTCTCAAATGGGAGATTAAGGTAGATTGTAAGCAGTAGTTTCTCACTCACATGTGTTGTTTACTGGAATCTGTCAAAGAACGATGATGAAAGGGAATGGCCCCGGCCCGGCTCCTCGGTCCCCGGAGGGCCACAGAGGGCCCGCCCTTTGCCCGGGCTTCGCCCCGGGCGTCCCGCGTAGCGGACCTAAGCTCCGATTTTGAAGCGCCTCAGGGCGCTGGCGTGAGGTCAGAGGTGCGGGCCGCCGCTGAGGCTTCCGGGAGTTGTGGTCCCGGGGCGGCGGCTCGATGCGATGCAAGGAATGACTCTCGGGCGGTGGCGGCGTTCGTGGACCCTCTTCAGGTAAGTGTCAGGTCTCCCCAGGCTCCGCCGACCTCAGCGCCGATTTCAAGCGCCTCCGGGCGCTGGCGCGAGGTCAGAGGTGCGCGCCGCCGCTGAGGCTTCCGGGAGTTGTGGTCCCGGGGCGGCGGCGCGATGCGATGCAAGGAATGACTCTCGGGCGGTGGCGGCGTTCGTGGACCCTCTTCAGGTAAGTGTCAGGTCTCCCCAGGCTCCGCCGACCTCAGCGCCGATTTGAAGCGCCTCCGGGCGCGGGCGCGAGGTCAGAGGTGCGCGCCGCCGCTGAGGCTTCCGGGAGTTGTGGTCCCGGGGCGGCGGCGCGATGCGATGCAAGGAATGACTCTCGGGCGGTGGCGGCGTTCGTGGACCCTCTTCAGGTAAGTGTCAGGTCTCCCCAGGCTCCGCCGACCTCAGCGCCGATTTCAAGCGCCTCCGGGCGCTGGCGCGAGGTCAGAGGTGCGCGCCGCCGCTGAGGCTTCCGGGAGTTGTGGTCCCGGGGCGGCGGCGCGATGCGATGCAAGGAATGACTCTCGGGCGGTGGCGGCGTTTGTGGACCCTCTTCAGGTAAGTGTCAGGTCTCTAGGTCTAGGATACAAAGAAGGACATCCTCCATGTCACTTTTCTCCAAATATTTTATGTTGCTGTTCGGTTAGGATTTGGGTTACCAATTTGTCCTTTAGAAGGGATCTATGAAATCACCAACTTTCCCTTATCTTAGTCTTTTGTCCCACATTGACCTCCCATGTGAGCATAAAAGTACAGTCACGCCTATCTTTTTCCCGGATGTAGCCAGGAGAACTGATTCTGACCCTCATGCTAATTCTATCAGTGAATTACCCATGTAGTGTGATAAAAATGTGTACTCCCTGTATAGAGAATGCCGTTCCCTAAAACTATTTTCGACATTGCCCCAAGAAGGTATCTATCCTGAGGGTGTCTATCCTGTGCAACCTTTGGGACTATGTTAAAATCACCCACCTGTAACATTTCCAGCGGGCCGCTCTCACTCACTCTATCAAGCATGTACAAGAGGGAGTGTTTCTGGTCTGCCTTTGGTGCATAGGTAGCGAGTATGGGTATTTACATTTCTTGTATAGATCTCTGTGCATAAACAAACCAACACTCTTTGGAATCTGTAATGACTCTATGCAACACATAATCAAGATCTCTATGCAGTGCTAGCATGATCCCACTTCCCTTAACTTCACTCGTAACTTAGAAATATAGTGGGTATAATTTGTTGCTCATTCTGGGCATATTATATCAGGTTACCTTTATAGAACTCCTGAGTTTGAGCTTTTTAAGGGGGGAATTCAACTGCTTTGCATTTCAAGATATTAGCGTCACCATGATGGCGCTGCATCTGACTATTATTATTATTATTAGTAGTAGTATTATTATTATTGAACACTTGTAAAGCGCATAGCTACCCTCGGGCATCCCAGCGCTAGCGACTGAGCAGAAAACCATTGACGTTATGGAGCTATTTGTTAGAATAGCCAGGTTTTTAGTAGTTTAAGAAATGGTAGGACATGGGATTCAAAGCAGAGGTGTAAAGGTTAAGTGTTCCAGAGCTTCGCCACATTGTAGGCAAAGGATCTTCCTCCGCTTCTTGTCCTCTTGACTTTGGGGACAACTGCAATATTAAGGTTGAGCGATCGCAGATCCCTCTTGGGGCGATGAGGGATAATGAGGGGTTTATAAATAGCCGAGCCCGTTCCCCACATTGTCTTATGGACAATGCACAGGGCCTTACATTTTACTCTTTCAAGGATTGGTAGCCAGTGTATGGTTTTTAAGGCTGGCTTAGCTGACTGGGTTTTTGGAATTCCAAGTAGCATCTTGGCAGCACAATTCTGAGCAACTTGGAGTTTACTTAGTGTTGCCTTAGGAGCCCCCAAGTAGAGGGAATTGCCGTAGTCCAAACGTGATAGGACCAGGCCTGAATTAAGATTCTTTTTGCTGCCATTGGGAGTAGCTGGAGGACTTTTCAGAGTGATCTGAGTGTGCCAAAACAGGCCCCTGTCACCTTTACTGCTTGATGGTCAAACTTGAGAAAGTTGTCTAACGAGACACCCAGAATCTTTATCCTGGTTTTGGGTGTTGGGGGTACCTAGGCACTTAGGCCAAGTCTGACTATAGTGGTTGCCTAGGAGCATAAGTTTGGTTTTACCCCTGTTGATTCTGAGACAGGAGTGCTCCATCCAAGAGGCAACTTTCTCCAGACATGTTTCGAAGTCTGAGGGGAAGTTGCGGGCCCCATTAAAGGTTATGACCAACTGTGCGTCATCTGCATAGGTCACAATCTTAATACTGTGAGGTAGAATTATATCGGCCAGTGGACATATATACACAGTAAAGATTGTAGGGCACAGCGAGGATCCCTGTGGGACTCCACAGCTGAGCTTCAGTCTCCTAGATGTAGCGACCCCTGAAAAAACTTGAAATGTTCTTTTATCTAGGTAAGATTGTACCCAGGACATCATCTCATGTTGGCTCCCCAGTCTCCTAAGTCTATTTACTATGATGGAGAAATTAACTACTGACTATTATCATATTTAGGCCTGACTGATGCTATCAAAAAGTGACCGGTTTCTTATCGCCCATGCTTGACATGCTCTCTGTCCTCTGACCTTACCTCCTATTTACCCTTACATTGCTTTTCTTTTCTTACCTGTCATCTCCTTATCACAGTTAAGGAACCTTTTGACCCTCCCACCAATTTATTTTTCCCTTACACCATCCATCAGATCGCCACATATCACTCTCATCTTTAGTTACTTCTCTTCGCCTATGCCCACCAGCCACCTTCTTGTTGCAGTAGTTGTTTGGGCCTTACTGGACACTACCCTGTTTTGGGCTGGTGCCCACGGGCCATTTACTGATATCTTCTTCCCCATATTTACCACCCTTATTTTCCTACCATTCCCCAGCCTGGTTTCCCTCTGATGAGATGAGCCATGCACCCAGGCCCCTATCACCTGCATGGTTCCATACGGTCTACAGTCATTTTCAACCTATACATAGACCCTCTGAGGTTTGTACTAACAACACCAGAATAAATATTCAACAATATGAGGACGATACACAACTTTACTTGAAAGTCTCCACCACTCCAGAGGTACAATGCATCAAACATTGCCTGCACCTCATTTAAACCTAGATGTCTGGCCCCTACCTGAACCTCAATCTCAATGCCACCAAGTTAGAATTCCAGTTATTTGCAAAGTACAGCAAGCAAGAAATTGTATAAACTTGGCTCAATTAAATAAATCTTGGCGGCTTTGAACATCCACTTTTACCCTAATGCCAAGACATTTGGCTTCACCCTGCACACTAACGTCACGCTCAAAAACAAATATGGCTGCAACCAGCTCTTTTTTATGAGTTCTTAACCCAAGAAAGCAACTTAAGACTTGCTGTTAAAGTCCCCGTAGTGTTGTACAACAAAATGACCGGCCTCAATTTCCAAAATGCACCATTAAAGGACATTTTAGACATCTCATCCAGGGCTTGAAGAAATATAATTGCATCGAAGCTATCCTTTTGGAATGCAACTAGGTCTGCGTTCCAGCATGCTCCATCTTCAAAACCAACAGCTTCAATTGCAAAGCCATCAGTACCTGTATCCCCTACCTATCTAGCTGACAGGCTCACCATCCCTGATGACTTTTGTCTTATTCCTAATTTATTTATTTATTTATTTTAGGGGCAGCACCAGAGAAGGCTCAGTGACAAGTTCTCTTTTTGCTAAAGATGATCAATTTCAGGAGGAGAGTAGAGGCGCTTCTATATGCCCTCACCCTACAGGATAATTCAAGTTTTTGCGCCAGATACGTGGGAGTATTGTAGTGAAATCGTTTGTGCGCCAGTATTGCAACCTTTAGTTGGATTCATGCTTCAAAGGGTAGCCAGTTGAGAGATTTAAGGACTGGGTTTATGTGCCCATTTAGTTTGGAGCCTGTAATCAGTGTTGCTGCAAAGTTCAGCGAAGCCCTAAGTGGAGCCAAGGCATATTTAGGAAGGCCACAGAGACTTGCACTGCCATAGACTAACCTTGGTAAGACAAGCGCTTGAACCACCTGCTTGAAGTCCTTTTGTGGCAGGAAGGGTTTGATATTTCTGAGTGTCCTCGTCAAGTGGTTCGCTTCCTTACAAACATTGGTGATATGCGTCTTCATAATTACTATACCACTATACCACTGCCATGAGATGACTCCACTAACTCTCTTTCAGACTGGAGACAAAGAAGTGTAAAAAATAAAAATCAAGGCAATGGGCCTTTTCCATCTATTTATTCAGGATCTGCAGCAACATTCCTGTATCCATTAGGACTGCATCAACCCTGCTCCAATTCAGGAAAGAGTTGAGGATACACCTCTTTAAAGAACACTTGATCATGATGCCTTGTCAGTTCACAAACCAGCTACCCCTGAATCACTTGTTGACTGACTTTGACATATACAATTCTCCTTTGCCTTTGGCTAGTTCAATACAATGCAAAATACTTATGTATTTTCATTCTCATAAAGGTGGTCCTCTACAAGCATGGAATGGTGGAAAAAGAAAGCCTTTCTCTGCCACTATTTAAACCTTTCCCTCGACTAAATCCACAATGAGCATCGCCTGATGTCCTACCCTGCTCATCTGACCAGGTCTCACCCCAACCCCTACCGAACCATTCTGCAGGGCTCCCGAGTCCTATTACAACCCCTCTTTTGAATTCTAGATTTCAGCTTATAAATTTGACTGCGTTGCAGCACAAATGCCTCATTGTAATTCAGGAATTAGAATGGAAGACTGGAATGAAACGTGGGAAAATAAGTACCTGTAAGCGAGAAGCCATTGTAATAAATCATTGTCTGCCATCTTTTTTGAATTTTCATGCTGATTGTATCGTTTTCATACTTCGTCCCGCTGCCTAGCTCTTCCTCTGTTGTCATGACTTCTCTTTACCTATGATGTCTACCCTAGTTATAAACAAGTGATTTTGCAGTGGTGCTAGTTGTGTGTCTGGCCAGAGTGTGCAGTTCATAAGCAAGAATGTTTTTCTCACTGTTCAAAATAAAGCAGATAAATATAGCTTGCAGCTTTTGGATTTCTGTATTGAATCTTGTCTATTTTACACTCCAGGTATCTAAAATGGGAGGCCTTCCAAGTAACATTTTGGACATTTGGGAGAGCCTGGGTAAACCTGAGCACTGTCGTTACACATGGGACACAAAAGTGAATAATAACATAAGAGCACGTTATCCCTGCAGTCTGAGGTTTGATCGCATATTCTTCCGAGCATCCAAGGATGGAGGCCATTTTATCCCACGTACATTGGACCTACTTGGATTAGAAAAACTGGACTGTGGTCGATTCCCTAGTGACCACTGGGGTCTGTTGTGTATATTTGATGTGATTTAGAAATTGAAAGTTCAAATGAGGTACTTATTCTGTTTTAAAAATAACCTTGATCAGAATTCTGCATTTGCATTAAATCTTTAGATAAATGAATACCAGTGACCTATGAAATGATCATTTTTGGGTTATAACAATTATATCACAAACCACCCTCTTGAATAATTAATTAGCTCCTCTGTTGCCCAGTGGCATCAATCTTTTAGTTGCTTGGATGGTTGGTATAGTCACAACAATCGATTCATCCTGCTGCCGCCATCTCCTGTACTCCTCCGCTGCTACTATTTTTACCCCAGTTAAGGACATTGCGGCAGGGTAAAAGTAGTACTCACTGGCTAATACCATTGAATCTTACACGGTTTTCTTTATTGCTGAGATGTATGTACCGTTAGTAGATTTTACTACCTCAATGTGTATTTACATGGTATATTTTTTCAACAATGTAAACTACAATGTAAACCTTGTCGCATACATTGTATGTAATATAAATTCCAATGAATATATTTTCAAAAAAATATTATAGTCAAAATGAATAAATGCAAATGGAACTAGTTTACAGCTGACTTGTTCCTTCTCTGCCACATTTGGGAGAAAAATCAGACCACATTTTATAAAGGAAATTAGTTGCCTTATACTAAATTTTGTATAATAAAGCTCTTGGAACAAGATGGTGTAATTAAAGTATTGTATATTTGAAGGTGAGCCAAGAAAAATCGAAGTGATTAAAGAGTATTGTTGATGTTTATAGTCTAAGATTGTCTTTAAATGGCAGCACAATACTGCAAATGTATAAAGCTTCGGTGAATGTTGGTGATTTTGAAACAAAATATGGAAGAAAGAAATGCCCATGCCAAGGAAAGAATTGGCGTGTTTTCGGATTGTATTTCAAAATGTATTTGAAGCTCTTCAAATTAAAAAAAAAGACTATTTTATCAGTAATAATAATAATGTATCACAATCATTACTTGCCTTTGTTATTACCGTACAGCAAATGTTTGCCAAAGCAATCCTGCATGTTTTAGTCTAACTCATTAAATTCATGTAACAGGGTATCACCAGAAATATATGCATTTCCAAAATGTATCACAGTTTAAAACTCATTAAATCAATCTTACGTGCATTTAACGCCTATCTTGTTTTTAATCTCATGCATACTGCATTTACTCATGACATACATTCTCAGTAGGTTTGCTGTGTGCATTTAAATGTTACCCTTGTTTATATTTTTCATTATTTAAACTCTTGTAATTTACATTTGCTTCAACCAATATGTAGCTCAACATTCTTCTTCCTCATTCATTGATCTGTTTTGTTGACTGTATCATTGGCAGCTGGCTGCAAATGTAACTTATGTACTTTGGATAGTCAATTATTAGTTACCAAATATTTATTTATTGTCAACAAACTATTTCTTATCTCCTATTCATTTCTAAATTTCAACCATTTTTGCATCTTTGTTTTCTACTAAACATTCCATTTCGTTCAAATAAAAAATCTTCTTGTAAGGTAGGGCTTTGATAATATTAACTTTCTTCAATAATTTAACCATTGTATTTCTGTTTACACATAAATACTAATGCACTAAGGTCACTTTTATATTGGTTGATACCTCCATCACTTGAATACATCATGGTCCATGTTTCTTGGCTTAGTAGAATAATGCATACGCTGCAGGGGCATGTATTTGAACCCTAGGTCACAGATTCAAATTTGAGGGGGTCCACTTACCCTTTTATCCGTAGAAAGTAGATGAAACGCGTACCAGAACTATGTTCTGTTACTTTATATTCCGAGAGCCATAGTAATCGTAACTATGTGGATTAAAAGTCCTTTTCATTACTCAGAATCTTAGTATTTTAGTTATTATAATTATTCATACAAATTGCTCACTGATTTTTCTGTGTTCTTTTAACTTTGTTGTGCAATATTTTCCATATTACTTAAAATCCAGAATATAATGGGCTTACGATTAGGACCATGGTTCGAACTTAAACCATCAACATAGTTTAAATACACAAAAGGTGATTGGAGGCATGCTTGCAATAAGACTAACCACTGACAGTCGTTCTGGGTAGCACTCCAACCCATCGTTCTTTTGCCCACCATGCTACCTCACTTTGGACCCAGCCATATGCAAATCAGTCTTGATCCTGTCCTCATGGGACCAGTCCAGACTAAACTGCCAGGTCAGGTCCTCCCTGAACCAGAAAACAAGCAACGCAAGATTAGCTGTGTTTTAGTTGGGGCTCTTCAGTTGGGTGTAGCTTGGTTCTAGTGGCACAGTGAGCAAGGGACTCACACCTGGGCATAACCTTGTGCACTTACAGCATTACATTAAACACACAAAAGGTGATGGGAAGAATGCTTGCAATAAGTGTAACCACTGTCAATTGCACGGGTAGCACTCCAACCCAATGTTTTTTTGCTCACCAAGCACCCTCAGGTCCTTATTACTAGTTTGGCGGTCCTCCAGCGGCACCATCATTTTGCCATCCGCTGGAGGACCACTAAAGCTGTGGTGCACCAGCTCGCCAGAAAACGACTTTAGACCAGGTCGGGCCGGGTGGCAGTGCTGAGGCAGTCTCAAGGCAGCGGTCCATTAAGCTCATAGGAGAGACTAACATGTAGACCACCACCATGAGAACGCCTGCAGCACATGCCTGCATGGTGTGGCATGCACCATGTTGTGCATGCTACACCGTGCAGGAACTGGGGTGCAATTCCAGGAGGGCACAACATGTGCCCCTCTGCATTCACCCCAAGGAGCAGCAGGGGGCCCTGACGTCTCTCCACCACCCTTTGTATGGCAGGTTCACCGCCCTGAAAAGTGCGGTGGACAGGTAACTTAGAATATGCTCGCCTGTGCCGCTGCTGCACCGTCAGCATATACCTGCTCCTGACCACTGCATGACTGCCAGGGGATTCTGAATCCCCTTCTTCGGATGCAGCAGTCCTGTGGTGATCCAACCGCCATATTCTTAATACTGCAGGCGGGCCCGCAGTGTGGCGGTGGTCGGATCGCCAACACAAGTACGTAATAAGCCCCTCAGTTTGAACCCAGCCATATGCAAATCAGTTTTGAAACTGTTCCTTTGGGGAGCAGTCCAGCCTGAACTGCCAGGCCAGGTCCTTTCTGAACTGGAACACTGGCAAGCCAACACCAATTTCACCCTGTTATGTTATGTTAAAATGATTTCTAAAGCACATGGCTACCCTAAAAGGGGCCTCCCACCACAAGTCACAGGTAAGAAAAGGCAACAACAGGACAGTGAGATCATCCGCCTAACAGCCAGGTTTTCAACTGTTACCTAAATTGTAAGTGACCTTGAATCTTCCAGAGGTTGGGTGGCATAGAGTTTCATAGGATCAGGACTAAGACACTAAAAGAGAAGCCTGTCATAATGTCCCTGCTATAGTGGGGGATGTAGGTCAGGTGTAACTCAGCAGAGCGAAGTGCTCTAGAGGGTCTGTAGAAATACATCAGGGTGGCTAAGTTCGGCGCTCCCTGCTTGTATATCAATTTGTTGGAGATGCATAGGGCCTTAAATTTAGTGCGCTTTCCAATAGGTAGCCAGTGGAGCTTAACTAGAAGTTGGGAGGCAGAGCTGAATTCACGGAGGGGAGAGAGAAGTCAAGGGACTGCGTTTTGGACAACCTGCAAGTGGTTCAGAATATATTTTTTTGAGCCCGGATAGAGGATGTTGCAGTAGTCAAGTCGCGAGATGACTAATGATTTCAAAATCAGTTTGCGTACTTGCTGGGGAGAGAGTCCCAAGATGGGCCTGAGGTTCTTTAGCATGCCAAAACAGTGAACTGCTAATGTCTTAGTTTTTGCATGATAAAGAATTATCCATCTATATCCAAGGTTTTCCCCACTGATTTTGGATCTTGGAGGACCTAGTATTACGAGCCACCATTGGTCACTCCAAAGATGGGTATGCCTACCTAGCAGGAGAATCTCCATTTTATTGGTGTTACGTTTTAAGCAGTTGTGTATCCCTGGGGATGGCGTGTACCAGTGCTTTTTGGGATGGCGCAAAAGGGGAAAATACAACTTGAAACTACTGCTATTTTAGAAAAGAGGCAAACTAGTATCGGCGTTTACCCTGTACTCCCAGTTCAGTGAGTCGGGATAGTAGAATCACAAGGGAGACCGAGTCAAAGGCCGCATTTAAATCTAGGCGGATCAGAGTTTAGGATTTCCCAGCATCTGAGGAGCTGCAAATGGCTTCAGTCACTGTTACAAGAGCAGTTTCAGTGCTGTGTGACGGTTGAAATCCATTTTGAGAAACATCAAGTATTTTATTTTGTTCTTAATGTTTTGTTAGGAGATTGTTTACATGTTTCTCCACCACTTTTGATAGAAATGGCAAGAGATAGATAGGACGGTAGATTTCTGGCTGAGTGGCATCTAACGAGGGTTTTTTAAAAGAGTGATAACCTTGGCATGTTTCCAAGATATTGGTATTTCTGCAGTACATAGCGAGGAGTGGCTACTTCACGAAAGATGGGAGTAATACTTTCCTGAAATTTTAAAATGAGGTCAGGTTTTAACGGATCATCCGGAGATCCAGTTTTTACTTTATTAATGCAATAGGTGGAGGCATTGTTGACATCAAGCAGAGCCAATTGGTCCAAGGGTGCCCATTGCATGTGGGTGGCCCCTGTATCAAGGTAGGGAGACATGACTGTTTCCTCCTCTTTATTAAAGTGAAGATAGATATTGTTGACTTTATTAACAAATTGAACAGCAAGTTTATTGCAGTGTCTATTAAAAGCCTCTGCTAATCCAGGAGTAAATGTGGGTTTATGAACTGCGAAGCGTGGCTAGGTTACACCTCGCGCAAAGCCAGCTCCAGGGAACTATAAGGCAACGGCCACCCACGTTCCCAAAAATTCTCTGTGTCAAACACAGTGAATTAGCAATAAACAAATTATTGTTCCGAGGCACAACACAGATAAAGAATGTTTTCGAATATATCAATTCAAAGAAAAAAGCAGTCCAAGGATATATCCGATTTTTAGATATTCAAACTGTAAATTATTTTATTTCTCTTTTTTCTTCACAATTGCAGTGATTTCAAAGAATGATGATTCTTGTTGGTAAGTTGATTGGAATCGCAAATAATGTAGCCAGAAAGCAGACATGTGTTTTTTCTCCCGGAACACAATTACCCGATGACTTCATCAGGGCTACAGAAACGAACAGAAACCAACAGTTTGCACGTAACATTAGTTTCTAATCAGTCATGCATAACCAACTTTTCACCACCACCAACAATGTGTAAAGTGAAAAAAGGTAAACATAAGGGAAAAAGAGTCAAAAGTCACCAAAAATCACCCAGTGAAAATTATAAAGTATGTGACTCTACTGCTCAAGTCGCAAAGGAAAAGGGAAAAGAGGAACTTCTGAGTTTGAAGAGCAGTGCCAACATTACGAGCTAACACAATGGTTAGAAGCACCCATTATGCTACAGGTTCATTGGTTCTAAAAAAGAGTTGATCAGTCCAATCGCACACGAAAAAAAGGGCTAAATTCAAATGATTAAGAAACCAGTCCTGGTAAACCCAAGAAGAAGCACATAGTTCCATCACTCACCACAATAAGTCTTTGCGATAGAATTCTCCACCTTTCAGTTATAACCTGTCTGTGGTCCCATATAGCATGAGACTAATAAAAGAAAAAACTGAAAAATATACAAGGGTCTTAATAAGAGTCTATCGTTCACTATGTCTATAGTCTATAGTTTCATGAGCAATATTTAGTCCAGTTGGTTATGCATGACTGATTAGAAACTAATGTTAAGTGCAAACTGTTTGTTTCTGTTCGTTTCTGTATCCCTGATGAAGTCATCGGGTGATTGTTCCCCGAGGATAAACATGTGTCGGCTTTCTGACTAGATGTGGGTTTAGTCAGGCTGTTCACAATAGAAAAGATTTATTAGAAGGGTTGCTGCAGTTTTAAATTTTATCAGCAAAAAAAGTTGCGCAATCTCTTTTAATAGATTTCTGGTAGCCTTTAATCAGTCTCAGATAATGTGAATTTGCTTCAGCATCATAGGATTTGCACCAGGCGTGCTCTAGTTCATTCCATTTCTTCTTTTCCGTGAGCAGTGTTTCGTTAACCTAGGCAGCTTGGGGCTGCTTCCTGGTTCTGCAGCGTTTGGTCGGAATAAAATGATCTAAGGCATAAGTTAGCATGCTTTTAGTGGCAGACTCTGCCCATTTAATATTGGACTCTAGTAGGGGGACCCTTCTCTCGATAAAGTTTGAAAAGGCAGATGGGTCCAGTTTATGCTATTGCCTTTTTGGTGGGTTACTGGTGATAGTATTCTTAGTGTTAGGAAGATCTATAGTCATAAGTACTATGTAATGGTCTAAACAGGTCACTGGGACATGTATTTAAATAACATACTTTCACAGTCCTGGATGAGGCCAGGGGCCCTGATTGGGGCTCTTCATTCTGATGTAGCTTGATTCCAGTGGTATCCACACCTGGGCATACTCTTGGCTACTTAGGGTGTAGCATCAAACACAGAAAAGGTGATGCTTAGGAATGCTTGTAATAGGTCTAACCACTGGCAATAGCTTGGGATAGCACTCCAACCCATAGTTCTTTTACCCAAAATACCACCTCAATTCAGACCCAGGCATATGGAAATCAGTCTTGACCCTTCCTCTCATGAAACCAGTCTGGCCTGGACATCCAAGCCAGGGCCTCCCTGAACTGGAACAGATGCAACTTAAAACTGTTTTCTCCCTAATTGGGGCTCTTAAGTTGGGTGTAGCTTGGTTTCAGTGGTACAGTGAGCAGGGACCCGCATCTGGGCAGGTATCTAATGCTCACTTATTGGAAGCATCTTCTCATCAGCTTTTGTGTGTTTGATGAAGCTAATTTGCTCACAAAGTCATGGAAAGGATACCACTCATGGGGATATTTACTCTGATCTTTCTCTGATATCATTGTCTCCTCAATTTTATACGTCTAGGTCATCACTTTATTTCATTAAAGACAGGGGACTCAACTTAGTTTAATCTAACCCAGTGATTTAAGCCCCTGATCATATGGCCATTTTTATTCATTCCACAGAAGTATTTCTCCCATGTTGTCTTTCCTTGGATAATCTAGCATATTATTATATTATACTTATGTATTAAAAGATGTCTGTGTTCATACAAAATTTACAGAGACTGCATTTTCTTGGGCCATGATGGCTCTTCATGGGCTTGAAGCCCCACATTTTAGTTAACATGTATTTTTTTGGTTCCGGCATATGTATGTATGTATGTATGTGTCTCTCAATGTGGTCCACACTTTAAATGGAAACAAAGGTTTCTGCAGCCTTTATTTTTCCCAGAATTTATATTATCCCAATTCCTGTTTGAGATTTCTTTCCTGTCCTGATTATAGGTGAATACTGCTACTATTCTGGCTTATAAGGATTTGTATCCTCGCTATCAAAAGATTGTTCTGGTTCTCTTGTAAGCTTTCCTTAAAATGTACGGGCTATCCTTTTCAGCAACGTTTCTCAACTCTTTCAACTGACCTGAATATTTCTCATTCTTTACTGCAGCAGTTTCTTCATATTCAGAGAAGCTGTCAATAAGATAATACTGCTATTATGTCTAAATGAGTTTGTGTGTGAAGTGTGATAATGTATTCCTGGCAGTCTTCATGTCAGACAGTTTAATGTACAGGGTACTGTCTAGGTGTCCCTGTTCCTTATAAATCAAGCTACCTAAAATTTCTATTTGTGGTATATAAAGCTAATTGTCAGATTTCTCTCACTTGTGTTGCTCCTATATAAAAGTTATTTTAGTTCTTCATATCCCATTCAAATACAAAAAGTTACTTCTATGATTTTTCCATACTTGGATCTTATCTCCAAAATATTTCTAAATACTCTTATCCTCTCGCTTTGTAGAATACCTTCTATACATGTTCAAACTACGGTTAAAATAGCTCCCATGCTTGTTCCTGTCTTCTGGAGATAACATTCATTCTTGAAGAAGAAATCTCTCATTAGTGCTTGCTGTTCACAATTTGTGATGAATCAAACTTGGGGGCATATTATCAAGAATGGCGTTAAAATTATCGCCGGTTTAGCGGCAGAAAACTGCCTCTAAGGTGGCGATAATGGGCTTGATAATATGCCCTGGAGAATTCCAATAGAAGCCCATGTTCAGACGAGAACATGGACTTCTATTGTAATTCTCAAGTGCATATTATCAAGCCCATTATCGCCGCTAAACCGGCGATAATGTTTAACGCCGTTCTTGATAATATGCCCCAAGGTTTTTGATGTGGGTATTGTTTACTTGGTAGTAACTTTTCGAGGAATACTAGTGACCCATCTTGGAGAATATTTGTGTAGAACACTTTAATATCACAGGATACTAATTATTCATAAGCCTCATCAAATCACCATATCAATATGATTTTTTGTAAATCTGTTTATTGAGATTTAGGTTGAACAGCAATCAGCAGGTAGATAAGACTAACAGTAGAATCTACACAAATCCATCTGCCCTCTTCATAAAGTGCAGTGCACTATGTGTTCCTCTGCAATCAAACGGAATTGCGGCATACCCAAATTACAATGTTAACATTTAGGAATATATATATGCCCGCGAAATCTTTTTTAATAAAGAGTATTCTTACAAGTATTGCTGGTGTGGCCTGGATAATGTGACAGATGGAGCGCGAGTTGTTTCAGGATATATATATATATATATATATATATATATATATATATATATATATATATATATATATATATATATATTTTTTTTTTTAATTTTTTTTTTAATGTTTTTTAGGTTTTGATTTCATCACAAACGTTGCACTGACGAAGCCTGCAAAGGCGAAACGCGTCTGCGAGGGGTGAAGGGGGGTTCTGGTTATTAAATTTTGCAAAACGGATACCAGTGTGCCGGCCCTTTCTTTTTTCTGACACCGCATGGAGCCAGGAAATGTGCAGCTATATATATATATATATATATATATATATATATATATATATATATATATTACCTACTGGCGGTCGCCAGTAGGTAGTTATAGTTAGGATTTTTTTCAATGTTAAATCTCAAAATTCTATTTGGAATAACTTTGGCACCGGTTGACGAATCTGCCTGAAAATTTCCTGAAAATGGCCTCGTCGAGCTCCGGTTCTTCCTTGAAAGTTTGGGGGGGATACGTCAAGCGGGGGCCGAGATAAAAGGGGGGTCCCAAAACGCGTTTTCCCCATGTTAATTTCCATAGGGCGGTCGATTTCACTTTTAGCCCGAACGGCTGAATGGATTTCCACCAAACTTGGCAAAATTGTTGGGACTGGTAGCCCGATGTGCCTTTGCCAAGTCTCAAGATATGTGCTGCAGTGGATTTTGAGTAATTTAGGTTCAAAAAAATATATATATCTATAGGCGCTCTCCGGTGCGCGCACCGGAGAGCGCTCCAGGCGCGCCACGCGACTTGCGCGCAGAAAGCTGATTGGCTCTCAGTTGTCTGTAAACATTCTAAACAGTCCGGAGCGGCCGCCATCTTGTGTCTCGGTAGGATCGAGACACGAGAGGTGGGCAAAACAAAGAGGGAAATGACCATAAGGGGGCAGGGTAGACCCCCCCTTGACCCCCTAGGTTTGATGTGGGGGCTATAAAAGGGCCCCGCGGGGCATTTAATTTTTTTTTTTTTTTTTCGTTTTGCGCGGGGGAAGCGCCCGGTACGCGCACCAGGTAGCGCACCGGGGAGCGTAAAATGAAGGAAAAAGATGACAGTTTTTAAAAAATGAAGTTTTTATTTAGAAATTGGAGGTAGTTCTAAAAAGAACTTTTTTTTTTCTTCTTTTTGTTGTTTTATATTTTTTTGTGTTTTTTGAACTTTTTGAACTTTTTTTGGCTTTTCAAAACAGTTTTATATTTTTTTTGTATTTTTTAAGGGGGAGAAACAAAAAAGGGAATTGAAACTGGCTCAACTGGAGCAAAAAAATAAAAAACCCAAAAAATTACTTCTTTTTGGGGCACTTGTGATTATCACCTGCAAGGACGATGAGCTTAACGCTTTTTTCACCATAGGCGATAAGCTTGCCACATGCAGAACAAGTGATTTTAAAATCAGCAAATCTTGGCTGAATGCAAGGCATCATCTCGGATGTTTCTGGTCCCGATGAAGTGGGTTGGTTTGTTTGGGAGGTGGTCCTTGACGACTGGGGGAGGTTACTGGCCAGTTCCCTGAACTCAGCACGAGAGTAGTTGTTTGGGTGCTTTCTGGTCATATGACGAATCATGGTATAGTTACCAAATGAATATTTTTTGTTTGGGTTGCCCCGTGAAAGTTCATCATTGCAGATTAGGCAAGTTACCTTGGGCGCATTCACTTTTTTCTTGCCCTCTGGGATTGAAAAAAACTCCCATACAATGTGTGGCTTGGGTTTGTATGGGGTATTTTCTTCAGGCAGCCATCTTCTCCTCCCCTCCTCCTCTTCCTCTTCCTCCTCCTCCTGTTCTTGACCACCAATATAATCTTGAGGTGGTCCTCTTGGTGGTTGTGGTGGTGGTGGTGGGGCAGATGCACCAGCTGCTGCTGCTACTGAAGCCATTATTAATATCAAAAAGGTACAGAGATGTACAAACAGGTCTTCCTCAGTCAAAGGACAAAGTCAGAATAAGGAAAAAAGGTGGGGTCTTTCATCATTTAGAAAAAAAACTGTCCTGAACCAATGAGAAGTGTTATTTTCAGGTCACAAGACCAGGGGCTTCATCATTATGAAACTAAAACTGTTATGAACCAATGAAAAGTGTTATTTTCAGGTCACATGACCCGACGCGCTTACGCTACGCGCCCCGGGGCGCGCCCGGCGGCGCTTTGGGTCGCGTAGCGTAAGCGCGTCGGATGTTTACGTTGCGCGATCGTATTCGTTCGAGTACTTCCGGGTGCGCTTACGCCGTGCGTATCACGCGGACGCGGCTACGCGATACGTCATGATCATGTTTTCGTTCGCGATATTGGCGCTTACGGGACGCTCCTCGGAGCGCGCCCGGGGGCGCTTTATAAAAGTACGCTTTTCGGGGCGCTCCCCGGGAAGCGCACCGGGAGCGCTCCAAAGCAAAAAATAAAAAATAAATAAAAAATGGGAAAAATTGTAGGGACTGGTAGCCCTATTCTTAAGTGGTTTTTACGAAAATTAACTTTGATAAAATATATATTGTGCTACATTGGGCTATATATATATGCAAAAATGCCAAAATGTAACCCAAATGTAGTCCAATGTAGCCCAATGTAGCCCAAAGATGGCCACCAGAGACCAAAAAATGTAAATGTAGCCCAAATTTCAACTAGATGTAGCCCAACTGTAGCCCAATGACAGAATGTACCAGAGTGTTCTAAAGAACAACTAGAGTGCTAACAGTCTTATTTATAAAGTGAGACTTATAGTTAGGAATTAGCATTAAAAAAACCTATGAAATTCACTGAAAAAACCATAGGTTTCACACCAGTTATAGTTAGGAATTAGCATTTAAAAAACCTATGAAATTCACTGAAAAAACCATAGGTTTCACACCGGTTATAGTTAGGAATTAGCATTTAAAAAACCTATTAAATTCACTGAAAAAAACATAGGTTTCACACCAGTTATAGTTAGCTGGAAATTTTACTGATATAAAACCATTGAAATTCCCACGTTATAGTTAGTCGGACTCACTATAACTTGCGCGTGCAATGCACTGCTGATGACATCACATATTACATCACTCATGACATGGTCAGTGACATCACTCATGACATCACTGATGACACCATCCTTGTAACACAGTGACAGACCTCCTTTCACTGTAAAGTAACCTTTGAAACACATATTCAAAAATAGAAACTAACATTAACAAAAAAGTGGATATACCCATACCAGTTACAACAACCAATTCAGTAATTTCACCATCTATATACAAATTCACACATTCACCAACAGTTTTATGTATTCACTCATACATATACTCACTCATCATATGTAGTGATACCCCTATTCATTCTGTTACACACTGACAGTCATCAAAAACTTACTCATACATATACTCACACATGCAAATAAACTAATAAACATCCATTTATTTGCATATACAACTATACACACATTAGCACATTACTTCTAAGGAAACTTACACATACTTACTCTCTTAAACAATCACTTATAGAAACACATACTTATTTAAACAGGAACTCTTTCAATCTCTCACTCTCACATATACTTACTTATATACATCAATTCTCATATATACAAGATTAAAACATATGTAGTTACTCATAAAGACACTAGTGAGAGAGGCATTCACTCTCTAACACACACATATACACACTCATCCACCCATACAATCCTACACAAATGCTGTCTTCAAAACACATACAAACAGTGAGTCAGTCATTGATGCATCTATGTGCTTAAGTAACACCACCACCAAACCATGCAGTCACTCATACTGATATTAAAAAAACACATCTAATAACCCATATACACACACATGTAGCTACTCACCAACCCATGCAGCCACTTATACATAAAGTAAAACACTGATACATATATTTAAATATTTAAACATTACTTGCTAATATATGTATTCACTAAGATACACTTAATAAGCCAGTTAACCAATCAATTTTTTTAAAAAAAAACATCCATTTAGACAGTTATTTAAACATTTATTCTTCCATCGATCTTAACATATACATATATAAAATATATTTATTTTTCAGAAAGACACACATTCACTGGACGATGTCATCAGTGATGTCATGAGTGATGTCACTGACCATGTCATGAGTGATGTAATATGTGATGTCATCAGCAGTGCATTGCACGCGCAAGTTATAGTGAGTCCGACTAACTATAACGTGGGAATTTCAATGGTTTTATATCAGTAAAATTTCCAGCTAACTATAACTGGTGTGAAACCTATGTTTTTTTCAGTGAATTTAATAGGTTTTTTAAATGCTAATTCCTAACTATAACCGGTGTGAAACCTATGGTTTTTTCAGTGAATATATATATACATACATATATATATATATATATATATATATATATATATATATATATATATATATATATATATATATATATATATATATATATATACATACATATATATATATATATATATACACAACAAGTCCCCCGTTCTGGAGCCCAAGACCCTTCAGAGCGGCCTCACGCAATGGGCACGGAGCAGCCCATCCTTTCACAAAATGAAGCACAAAAAGTGAGGCCCAATACTGCAGATGACGTTTATTTTCCAAGTTTAAGCAGCACCGCATTCCATAGTCTCTAACGTTTCGGCTCTACGCCTTGCTCACAGAGGGAATTCAATAACACGCAGGTGTGTTAGGGCGCGCTTTTTCAAAGGTAAGTCACATGACTGGAATAAACTTACTTCAAGTCCCATAGTGCACTGTGTTGATTGTTCATGATTCAAGTGGAAATCTTCCGATATTTTTTCTCAATGGTACTTTCCCTCTGCACACATGCACTGATGTTATTATGGGAATTCTTGGCACAGTCAGGTGGGTTGGTACAGTATCTTCGTGTACCTCTGTCAATGCAGACTTGAAAGAAAACTCCATCTCGCAGCACGATCATGGCAGGAAATCATCCTGCCTGAATCTCTTCCTCGCGCCGTCCTTTTTCGCTAATTAGCTTTTCCTTGGTAGGTTGGGGGTGCGAGTGGGTCAGGCTCCTCAATTAACACACACAACAAGTCCCCCGTTCTGGAGCCCAAGACCCTTCAGAGCGGCCTCACGCAATGGGCACGGAGCAGCCCATCCTTTCACAAAATGAAGCACAAAATATATATATATATATATTCACTGAAAAACCCATAGGTTATAGACCATATATAGTTAGGAATTTGCATTTACAAAACCTTGAAAATTCACTGAAAAAACCATTGGTTATAGACCATATATAGTTAGGGATTAGCATTTACAAAAGCTTAATTTACTCGCACAAAACCATAGAAATTCGCATATATAGTTAGTTGCAATAACTATATATCGCGCACCCGCAATCCACTGCTGATGATGTCACATATTACATCATTCATGACATGGTCAGTGACATCACTGATGACATCACTGATGACATCTCAAATGACATCACTGATGACATCTCAAATGACATCACTGATGACATCACGGATGACAACATCCAGTGACTGTATGTTTCTGTAAAGTTAAAATATGTCTTACATATTGAAGAATGAGTGGATGTATAAGTGTTTGGATGAAGGATTTAGTAGGTGCATGACTGACTGAATGAGAGAATGATTAAATGTGTCTCACTGAGTGCATGGGTTAGTGACTAAACTGTCTTAATTTGTGCATCATTATATCTGTAGTTCTGTAAACTGCTGCATGTGTTGATCAGTAGCTATATGAGTGGCTATATGGGTTATTGATTGGTTGCCCAAATCTTTGTATGGGAGAGTGAGTGTGTGTGTGGGGGTGGCTGGGAGGTGTGTGACTCTGTGCATAGATGTGTGAGCAGTTGATTCACTAGATGTATGGGTTCAAAAGTGCATGTGGAAACAGCTGTATGGGCGGTTGACTGTCTGCATGAGTGTATTGGTGAGTGATTGGATTTCTCAGTGCTACATGTCAAAGTAAGTACATATGTAAAACACAGTACATGTAAGAGTTGACATATATAAATAACTGTGCATAAGAGCCAGTGAATGTGTGAGTGGCTATATGGATCATTGTGAACTTGTATCAGTGATTGTGTAAGAGAGTAAATATGTGTTAGTATATGTTTGATTAAGTAAGGTGTGAATAACTGTATAGTTGAGGAAATGGAGGTGTGATTGATTCTTTGCATGACTGACTAGTTGTGTAAGTAACTCCATGGATGAGTGACAGTCTGTGAGTGTCTGTTTACACTGATTGTATCTAAGGTTATATTAGAGTCTGAAGAGGTTCATCGTATTATCACATGAATGATATCATCAGTGATGTGATCAGTAATGTCAAATGAGATGTTATCAGTGATTTCATCAGTGATGTCATTTGAGATGTCATCAGTGATGTCATCAGTGATGTCATTTGAGATGTCATCAGTGATGTCATTTGAGATGTCATCAGTGATGTCATCAGTGATGTCACTGACCATGTCATGAATTATGTAATATGTGACATCATCAGCAGTGGATTGCGGGTGCGCGATATATAGTTATTGCAACTAACTATATATGCGAATTTCTATGGTTTTGTGCGAGTAAATTAAGGTTTTGTAAATGCTAATCCCTAACTATATATGGTCTATAACCAATGGTTTTTTCAGTGAATTTTCAAGGTTTTGTAAATGCAAATTCCTAACTATATATGGTCTATAACCTATGGTTTTTTCAGTGAATTTCATTGGTTTTTTAAAAGCTAATATCTATAGCTGTAAAATATATTCTTTATTACGTGACGTATCACGTAGCCACGTGAGACGCCTCATGACGCGTCGCATAAACGTGACGTATCGTCTCTGCAGCGCAAACAAAACCCGTAACGTAAGCGTGCCAGAGCACGCTTACAGATATATATATATTTTTTTAACCTTAATTAGACAAAATCCACACGTGCACATATCTTGAGGCCTTGCAAAGGCACATCAAACAAACAGTCCCTACAATTTTGCCAAGTTTGGTGGAAATCTTTTCCTTTAAATTTTATTTTACTGTTTCTCTTGGTTTTCCCCTTGTTACGCTTACCGGAACGCTACCCGGTACGCAAACCGGACGCTCCAAAAACACAAGATGTCGGACTCCCGTTACGCTGCCGGTTAGCTGCCCGGTTGGCGTACCGGGAAGCGCCTCTACCGCGAAAAATCGCAATTTTTTTTCTTTTGCCCCGCGGGGCACTTTAATATCCCCCTCATCAATCCTAGGGGGTCAGGAGGGGTCTACCTTGCCCCCTTTCCTTCATTTCCCCCTTCGTTTTTCACCACCTCTTGTCTCTCGATCCTACCGAGAGACAAGATGGCGGCCGCTCCGGACTGTTTACAATGTTGACAGCCAATCAGCTTCTCCTCAGACTCCCGTTAAGCTGCCGGTTAGCTGCCCAGTTAGCTGCCCGGTTTGCGTACCGGGACACGCCTCTACGGCGAAAAATCGCAATTATTATTTTTTTTTTTTTGCCCCGCGGGGCACTTTAATATCCCCTTCATCGATCCTAGGGGGTCAGGAGGGGTCTACCTTGCCCCCTTTCCTTCATTTCCCCCTTCGTTTTTCACCACCTCTTGTCTCTCGATCCTAACGAGAGACAAGATGGCGGCCGCTCCAGACTGTTTACAATGTTGACAGCCAATCAGCTTCTCCTCAGACTCCCGTTACGCTGCCGGTTAGCTGCCCAGTTAGCTGCCCAGTTAGCTGCCCGGTTCCCGTACCGGGACGCGCCTCTACGGCGAAAAATCGCAATTTTTTTTTTTGGCCCCGTGGGGCACTTTAATATCCCCCTCATCAATCCTAGGGGGTCAGAAGGGGTCGACCTTGCCCCCTTTCCTTCATTTCCCTCTTTGTTTTGGCCTCCTCTTGTCTCTCGATCCTACCGAGAGACAAGATGGCGGCCGCTCCGGACTGTTTAGAATGTTGACAGACACCGGAGAGCCAATCAGCTTCGCTTCGCAAAGCTCCGTTACGCGAAAAGTACGCGAACTGGTGCGCTAAAATCTCAAAATCCACTGGAGCACATATATTGAGACCCAGCAAAGGCACATCGGGCTAACAGTCCCTACAATTTTGCCAAGTTTCGTGCAAATCCATTCAGCCGTTCGAGCTAAAAGTGAGGCCAAACGCCCTATGGAAAAATGAATGGGAAAAACGCGTTTTGGGACCCCCCTTTTTTCTCGGCCCCCCTTGACGGAACCCCCCCAAATTTTCAGGGGCTGCCCAGAAACAAAATGTGCCATTTTCCTGAAAATTTCAGCCGATTCCGTCCACAAACGCCAAAGTTATTAGACATAGAATTTTCAAAAGTTCCATAGAGAGTGATTAAATGTGTCTCACTGAGTGCATGGGTTAGTGACTAAACTGTCTTAATTTGTGCATCATTATTTCTGTAGTTCTGTAAACTGCTGCATGTGTTGATCAGTAGCTATATGAGTAACTATATGGGTTATTGATTGGTTGCCCAAATATTTGTATGGGAGAGTGAGTGTGTGTGTGGGGGTGGCTGGGAGGTATGTGACTCTGTGCATAGATGTGTGCGCAGTTGTTTTAGTAGATGTATGGGTTCAAAAGTGCATGTAGAAACAGCTGTATGGGCGGATGACTGTCTGCATGAGTGTATTGGTGAGTGATTGGATTTCTCAGTGCTACATGTCAAAGTAAGTACATATGTAAAACACAGTACATGTAAGAGTTGACATATATAAATAACTGTGCATAAGAGCCAGTGAATGTGTGAGTGGCTGTATGGATCATTGTGAACTTGTATCAGTGATTGTATAAGAGAGTAAATATGTGTTAGTATATGTTTGATTAAATAAGGTGTGTATAACTGTATAGTTGAGGAAATGGAGGTGTGATTGATTCTTTGCATGACTGACTAGGTGTATGAGTAACTCCATGGATGAGTGACAGTCTGTGAGTGTCTGTTTACACTGATTGTATCTAAGGTTATATTAGAGTCTGAAGAGGTTAATCGTATTATCACATGAATGATATCATCAGTGATGTGATCAGTAATGTCAAATGAGATGTTATCAGTGATGTCATCAGTGATGTCATTTGAGATGTCATCAGTGATGTCATCAGTGATGTCATTTGAGATGTCATCAGTGATGTCATTTGAGATGTCATCAGTGATGTCACTGACCATGTCATGAATGATGTAATATGTGACATCATCAGCAGTGGATTGCGGCTGCGCGATATATAGTTATTGCAACTAACTATATATTCGAATTTCTATGGTTTTGTGCGAGTAAATTTAGGTTTTGTAAATGCTAATTCCTAACTATATATGGTCTATAACCTATGGTTTTTTCAGTGAATTTTCTAGGTTTTGTAAATGCTAATTCCTAACTATATCTGGTCTATAACCTATGGTTTTTTCAGTGAATATATATATATATATATATATATATCGTGGAAACAGTCCCTCCCGACAAGAAGGACTCAGAGGCCGAAGGGGTTTTCTGGGAAGCCAGCTCGTATTTATTCTTCTTCTAGCAGCGGTGGCGAATGCATTTCGGCTTTGACAGCCTTCCTCAGCGCCCAACGCAGAACACACCCATCAATCCCCACCTGTGTAAAATACTGTCCAGCGCACGCTGCTCCTCCCCCTAATGAAGTTGTCACACCCATAGCAGTTTGTTTTGGATGAAGAAACTACAGTTCCCAGCAGGCACTGTAACGTCCAGCCTGGGTGGGTGGTGTGGCGGAGTGAGGCAAAACAATGGGTTCGCGCTGGTTACAGGTAGGTTGTGTGCACATCCAAGTTGAGGAACATCCACGGCCGGCTCCCTTGGTCCCCTTACTCCGCAACTTCCAGCTCCACAGGAACAAAGGCGGGGCAGGGGCAGTCAATGCGGACTTTGCACCAATCGGTAAAATACCTAAGTTTCCCCGGATTTTCCTGTGGCTGCTGGCGGTCCAAAGGAACTGTCGATACCTCGACGTTTAGCAGCTGCAAGCAGTCTGATGCCAGTGTTTGTCCTTTGACCTTTGGTGTCGCGGGGCCTTCCGTAATGCGTCCCTGGCAGGCGCAGCAAAATCTCGTGGAAACAGTCCCTCCCGACAAGAAGGACTCAGAGGCCGAAGGGGTTTTCTGGGAAGCCAGCTCGTATTTATTCTTCTTCTAGCAGCGGTGGCGAATGCATTTCGGCTTTGACAGCCTTCCTCAGCGCCCAACGCAGAACACACCCATCAATCCCCACCTGTGTAAAATACTGTCCAGCGCACGCTGCTCCTCCCCCTAATGAAGTTGTCACACCCATAGCAGTTTGTTTTGGATGAAGAAACTACAGTTCCCAGCAGGCACTGTAACGTCCAGCCTGGGTGGGTGGTGTGGCGGAGTGAGGCAAAACAATGGGTTCGCGCTGGTTACAGGTAGGTTGTGTGCACATCCAAGTTGAGGAACATCCACGGCCGGCTCCCTTGGTCCCCTTACTCCGCAACTTCCAGCTCCACAGGAACAAAGGCGGGGCAGGGGCAGTCAATGCGGACTTTGCACCAATCGGTAAAATACCTAAGTTTCCCCGGATTTTCCTGTGGCTGCTGGCGGTCCAAAGGAACTGTCGATACCTCGACGTTTAGCAGCTGCAAGCAGTCTGATGCCAGTGTTTGTCCTTTGACCTTTGGTGTCGCGGGGCCTTCCGTAATGCGTCCCTGGCAGGCGCAGCAAAATCTCGTGGAAACAGTCCCTCCCGACAAGAAGGACTCAGAGGCCGAAGGGGTTTTCTGGGAAGCCAGCTCGTATTAATTCTTCTTCTAGCAGCGGTGGCGAATGCATTTCGGCTTTGACAGCCTTCCTCAGCGCCCAACGCAGAACACACCCATCAATCCCCACCTGTGTAAAATACTGTCCAGCGCACGCTGCTCCTCCCCCTAATGAAGTTGTCACACCCATAGCAGTTTGTTTTGGATGAAGAAACTACAGTTCCCAGCAGGCACTGTAACGTCCAGCCTGGGTGGGTGGTGTGGCGGAGTGAGGCAAAACAATGGGTTCGCGCTGGTTACAGGTAGGTTGTGTGCACATCCAAGTTGAGGAACATCCACGGCCGGCTCCCTTGGTCCCCTTACTCCGCAACTTCCAGCTCCACAGGAACAAAGGCGGGGCAGGGGCAGTCAATGCGGACTTTGCACCAATCGGTAAAATACCTAAGTTTCCCCGGATTTTCCTGTGGCTGCTGGCGGTCCAAAGGAACTGTCGATACCTCGACGTTTAGCAGCTGCAAGCAGTCTGATGCCAGTGTTTGTCCTTTGACCTTTGGTGTCGCGGGGCCTTCCGTAATGCGTCCCTGGCAGGCGCAGCAAAATCTCGTGGAAACAGTCCCTCCCGACAAGAAGGACTCAGAGGCCGAAGGGGTTTTCTGGGAAGCCAGCTCGTATTTATTCTTCTTCTAGCAGCGGTGGCGAATGCATTTCGGCTTTGACAGCCTTCCTCAGCGCCCAACGCAGAACACACCCATCAATCCCCACCTGTGTAAAATACTGTCCAGCGCACGCTGCTCCTCCCCCTAATGAAGTTGTCACACCCATAGCAGTTTGTTTTGGATGAAGAAACTACAGTTCCCAGCAGGCACTGTAACGTCCAGCCTGGGTGGGTGGTGTGGCGGAGTGAGGCAAAACAATGGGTTCGCGCTGGTTACAGGTAGGTTGTGTGCACATCCAAGTTGAGGAACATCCACGGCCGGCTCCCTTGGTCCCCTTACTCCGCAACTTCCAGCTCCACAGGAACAAAGGCGGGGCAGGGGCAGTCAATGCGGACTTTGCACCAATCGGTAAAATACCTAAGTTTCCCCGGATTTTCCTGTGGCTGCTGGCGGTCCAAAGGAACTGTCGATACCTCGACGTTTAGCAGCTGCAAGCAGTCTGATGCCAGTGTTTGTCCTTTGACCTTTGGTGTCGCGGGGCCTTCCGTAATGCGTCCCTGGCAGGCGCAGCAAAATCTCGTGGAAACAGTCCCTCCCGACAAGAAGGACTCAGAGGCCGAAGGGGTTTTCTGGGAAGCCAGCTCGTATTAATTCTTCTTCTAGCAGCGGTGGCGAATGCATTTCGGCTTTGACAGCCTTCCTCAGCGCCCAACGCAGAACACACCCATCAATCCCCACCTGTGTAAAATACTGTCCAGCGCACGCTGCTCCTCCCCCTAATGAAGTTGTCACACCCATAGCAGTTTGTTTTGGATGAAGAAACTACAGTTCCCAGCAGGCACTGTAACGTCCAGCCTGGGTGGGTGGTGTGGCGGAGTGAGGCAAAACAATGGGTTCGCGCTGGTTACAGGTAGGTTGTGTGCACATCCAAGTTGAGGAACATCCACGGCCGGCTCCCTTGGTCCCCTTACTCCGCAACTTCCAGCTCCACAGGAACAAAGGCGGGGCAGGGGCAGTCAATGCGGACTTTGCACCAATCGGTAAAATACCTAAGTTTCCCCGGATTTTCCTGTGGCTGCTGGCGGTCCAAAGGAACTGTCGATACCTCGACGTTTAGCAGCTGCAAGCAGTCTGATGCCAGTGTTTGTCCTTTGACCTTTGGTGTCGCGGGGCCTTCCGTAATGCGTCCCTGGCAGGCGCAGCAAAATCTCGTGGAAACAGTCCCTCCCGACAAGAAGGACTCAGAGGCCGAAGGGGTTTTCTGGGAAGCCAGCTCGTATTTATTCTTCTTCTAGCAGCGGTGGCGAATGCATTTCGGCTTTGACAGCCTTCCTCAGCGCCCAACGCAGAACACACCCATCAATCCCCACCTGTGTAAAATACTGTCCAGCGCACGCTGCTCCTCCCCCTAATGAAGTTGTCACACCCATAGCAGTTTGTTTTGGATGAAGAAACTACAGTTCCCAGCAGGCACTGTAACGTCCAGCCTGGGTGGGTGGTGTGGCGGAGTGAGGCAAAACAATGGGTTCGCGCTGGTTACAGGTAGGTTGTGTGCACATCCAAGTTGAGGAACATCCACGGCCGGCTCCCTTGGTCCCCTTACTCCGCAACTTCCAGCTCCACAGGAACAAAGGCGGGGCAGGAGCAGTCAATGCGGACTTTGCACCAATCGGTAAAATACCTAAGTTTCCCCGGATTTTCCTGTGGCTGCTGGCGGTCCAAAGGAACTGTCGATACCTCGACGTTTAGCAGCTGCAAGCAGTCTGATGCCAGTGTTTGTCCTTTGACCTTTGGTGTCGCGGGGCCTTCCGTAATGCGTCCCTGGCAGGCGCAGCAAAATCTCGTGGAAACAGTCCCTCCCGACAAGAAGGACTCAGAGGCCGAAGGGGTTTTCTGGGAAGCCAGCTCGTATTAATTCTTCTTCTAGCAGCGGTGGCGAATGCATTTCGGCTTTGACAGCCTTCCTCAGCGCCCAACGCAGAACACACCCATCAATCCCCACCTGTGTAAAATACTGTCCAGCGCACGCTGCTCCTCCCCCTAATGAAGTTGTCACACCCATAGCAGTTTGTTTTGGATATATATATATATATATACATATGAGCAAATGTCCCAAGCGGGGGGAGCAACTTCTAGCCAGTGCTGAGGGCGAGGATCGGGACAGCCTCGCTGTTAATTGCAAAAGCAAAAGTTTCTTCACTTAAGAAAACGCCGCACACCACTTTAAGTTTGGCTTGGTTTCTTTATTCTCCTGTAGGTTTTTCCCACCTACGGGTTTCGGACTATCCCAGTCCCTGGTCACGGTTTGTACACCGTGACCAGGGACGCGAAATGCATAGGTGGGAAAAACCTACAGGAGAATAAAGAAACCAAGCCAAACTTAAAGTGGTGTGCAGCGTCTTCTTAAGTGAAGAAACGTTTGCTTTTGCAATATATATATAGCTGATCTCTGTGGATAAAATGAACTACTTATGCTGATTCGTTTGTGGTCCGTCTCCCTTGTTTGCTGGTGTGCGAGGCTGTGACCTGAGACGCCTAGAAATTCGAGGAGGAGCTACATTGGTATATATATATATATATATATATATATATTATAACATGGTTTGGACTTACACGATAGTAGAAAAATAATGCCATGGGTATTATAGATATACATTTGTCACTAGCAACAGATATCTGTATATCACAATGAACTGAATAAAAAAACTAGTAATCCAAACTTTCCCAGTGGGTTAATTGAGAAACGAAGCTCACGAGGGATGCAGGCCAGAATTATAGGTAAGACAATCTGCTATGTTTCGATACAGCATTCAATTGTTAATAGAGTCTGAAAGGGCATTCTCAGTGTCTCCTTGAGACGGCAGTCGTAGACATGTGTCAGTGTGTTTGGATATGAACAAGGTATCATCCCATAAAGCAACAAGGGGGTGTCTGGAGCTTGTTTATCTTTCAAGTGTGTGCAACACTAAACTCTTACTATAGGCCCACATTGCAATATCCGAGCACCATTTTCCCAGTGAAACCATAGCAGTATGTTTAGTGAATGTCGGTGTTTCTGACACAAGCTGACAGAAGAAAAAGACTACAATTTTACTGAAGCGCTTATGCAGGGGTTCTGTTCTGAAGCAGGGTAATTTTGGCTGCACCCTTGCCCGTCACAAATACGCAACATATATGTGCACTTAGCAATATGTACTCTGTGTCTCCTAACGTTATCGATGAGAAGTATTGCACTTTGATGTACTACTGAAGTGCACTCACTGTAGAGCTAGAGATTCATATACACTCTGCGCCTTAATCTTATTAAAATGAATTGTACTTTTAAGAATCTGATGCAACCATCCTCACACTATTAAAATGTGTTTACTTGAGAAATGAGAAATATTTATGTAAAGCACTAATATTTGCATATTTACATTCATAATGTAGTTCTTAGTCACATTTACCAACATGTACCTGAAGTTATATTATCCTTACTTAAAAGGTAACATGAATTTAATTCTGAATTAATGTACTGACATTTTCTTTTTTGTTGTAGTTGTATGTGCTCACGTATATTAAATGTGCACAATTCATTTCATATGTTTAAGTTGCCCTGACTAGGCGTGTATTTCTTTCTGCATAAAATGCTGCATTCCCATTTCTGTTGCATGTCTTTTCCTTTGCAGAACATTTACAGGGTTTGTTAGATTGGGAAGAGATGCAACACTGGGTAGGGTACTGTAATATAGTGATAGAAAGTGATCCTGAGAAAAGGACCTTCACAAAAAACACAAAGGGCCAGAGTGTCTACTGACAGTCCCTGTTCACTGATGTTGCAGGAAGTCGCAGCTACAAGGACGATATCATTGCTATGTTTGGCCTAATTGGAAGGTACATTGGACCCCCCTTTCTCCTCGTTTTTTCCTCTTGCCATGTGTGCTGAAATTTGCAGCACACATCGAACGAGGAAAATGCCTCCTTTGACTGTTTTTGTGCAGGAAGCTGCCTCCTGCACAAAAACAATCATGCCAATGACACAGACACCTTTACACCAATGTGCAAGGGTGCCTGCATTGGCACTTGGCTGTATTTTGTGCGCCAGCAGAACGGAGAGGAATGTGTCGTATCTTATAGATACGGCACATTCCTGCCCTTTTCTTCTGACGTTGGGCAGGGCAGCTAGAAGGCTTGTGGCGTTGCCCTATGCCAAAATATTGTAAATATGCCCCTAAGTAATGGGGGACTGACTCTTTTCTGACTTTCATGACCCTTAATTGCCAAATTAAAAACTTTCCTAACCTGGTTCAGACCTGTTTTCTCTGGCTAGGGAAAACTAAACTGCAATCTGGAAAAGTCCCTTTGCTCCACTGTCCATCTTGTTGTCAAAGTATTGAGGTGGCCCGGTGGACTTGCGGTGAAGCTCAAAATCCCTTCCAGGTCTCCAGGAGTTATTATTACCTATAAGTCAACATAGCAGAAAGCGTGATTTCTAGGATTGCTCCAAGAATGAAACCATCTGAGAAAAACCACCTCTATTCCCAAATAAGGAGTTTACTCTGCTCTTCTGTGAAGAAACCAAGTCAACACTACTCTAGAAACGTTAGTTTAGGGGGCAGGACTACACTGCAGAAAAGCTAGACATGCCGAATCATAAACACTCCTATATATGAAGATATATTCAAATAAGCCATCATAACATGGTTTTAGAATTTGATTTTAAAAAGTTCTAATTGGGGGGACGTGGCTAGCAGCCGACGATGGCGGCAACAAACTAGAGAGGCTCCCGGAGTAAGGCGGCTTCCCGCATCAATCCGCATGCCTATCCGCTCAACAACGAACCCAGACGGGATGTCCCGGGTCCAGTGACCGAACGGCACTAAGCAGAGAAGTTTTGGAGCAGCGGTGCCCCGGGAACTGGTGGAAAAGACGGCACCCGAACACGGCCTTGTGGCACGTGCAAAGCAGCGGCGGCTGGTTAGGGCGCTGCCCGGGCGGAAGTGGGGCCTCGGCCGTGCTACCGACCGGAAGTGCTCGTAGTGAGAAGGACCCAAGCGAAAACGGCAGTAGGAGTCCGATGCTCCCGCAGACCATCCAAGGGCTGTAAATATCGCCCCAACGACAAAGCAGAGCTGCAGGCAGC
The DNA here is from genome assembly GCF_964263255.1 of Lissotriton vulgaris. Taxonomy (NCBI): domain Eukaryota; kingdom Metazoa; phylum Chordata; class Amphibia; order Caudata; family Salamandridae; genus Lissotriton; species Lissotriton vulgaris. The sequence goes on from NC_141691.1 coordinate 800,659,516, forward strand.
GGCAACACTAACGGAAACCGAAGCCAGAAAACAAGTGCGCAGACGCCGCCATTTTGTATAACATACGCCACTGCGGGCACGAACTCTCTCGAATAACAAGCCGGACGGCCTGTGACGAGGTCTCCGCAAGCTCGACAACGGATCCTAAGAATACCAACGCAACGGAAGAAGGGGTACACACCCGCCAGTGGGGATCCGGCCCGGAAAACCCAACTACTGCGTGGAAGAGGCGCCGCTGAAACTCGGGCGGTCCCGTCGACCACTCACTGCGGAGAACCTCCTGGCAGAATACCACCACAGGCTGCGTGCAACAGTGCTTGAACTCTTGGGGTGTGAACATGGCGGGCAGAGAGTCTAGGAACAATTCCACCCAAGCTAAGCTCGATAAATTTGCCTACGAGAAACAGTCTCTCCCCCAGACGGAACAACGCAAGTCTCTGAGCAAAGGGACAGAGGGAGAAGGCGCAAAGAAAGCTACGCTGAAGGATGTACTGAACGCCTTGGCCCAAGTTCAAGCGACGGTGGGGGCGACTGCAACGGCTGTAACCCTCATTCGGGCAAACCTCCAGAAAATGAGTGAAAGGGTGAAGCAAGTGGAGGTGGAAGCTAAATCCCTGGTGGAAGATGTATCGGATCTGCAGGTGGAAATGGAGAAACTGCAAGCCGATAACAAATTGCTCAAGGAAAAGCTGGACGATCATGAAGGACGCTCCCGGCGGAACAACGTATCCTAGGGGTCCCGGAATCTGAAACCACGGGTTCTATAGATCTCTACTTGGAAGACCTGATCAAGAACCAGCTTGCCCCCAAGGGTCTCTCAAACTTCTTCACTGTGGAAAGGGCCCATAGAGTTCCAGGAGGAAAACCGAAACCAGGGGCCTCGCCACGACCGATCTTAGTAAGACTTTTTAACTTTCGAGATCGGGACACCATCCTTCAGGCGGCCAGAGTGGCGCCGGGTATCCACATTCAAAATTCAAGGATATCCTTCTTCCCCGATTACACGGCTGAGGTATCGCGATGGAGGAGGACATTCTTAGAAGTGAAAAAGACGTTGCGAGAGCAAGAGTTACCCTACTCCATGTTATTTCCAGCCCGGCTAAGGGTGGTCGCCGACAAGAAGGTCTGGTTTTTTGACTCTCCGGAGGCGGCCAGAGACTGGCTCGATGGATGGCGCACTGCTGGGCCTCCGCGTAGGTCCGGCAGAACGGACACCGAGACGGCAGCCGAACTGGATCACAAACGTCAGGCAGAGGAGGCGCGAGCAAGTCGCCGACACAAGAACTTTCTGAGGCTGGAGGAGGGGAATAAAGTAGACAACCTGTGAACACACTGGACGATGACTCCTTTTATTGACTTCAATTGCACACGAGTCGTGGATGGACGCTAGCCTGGGTGCCCTGATGGAAGCAGGGTTGCCGCCTGCTCAGGGACATACTCTCCCCCAACGTGCATGTACTCTGTTTTTGGGATGGGTTAAGAGCTCTGCTCAGTTGGGGAGGCGGGCAGTTGAAGGTCCGTTAAGCAGGGAGGCAGGGAGGGGGAGGGAGAGGGGGGGTTGTTGGTTGCTGGTTGTAAATACATTACGTCGGTCGAAAAATTGTGTTTTCTGTGTGAATACTATAGCTGGAAAGGTAACATTAGGGGTCCAGATCCACCACCTAGCTCCATTAGTATGCGTCTGCATGACTGGAAATGGCGGATGGTCTGATACGTAAAGCTGAGGACGACGAGTCACGAACACGTGGCTCCCCCCTTCGAATACTGTCGTGGAATGTAAGGGGACTTGGAGATAAGGTGAAACGTGGCCTGGTACTAAATGCGTTGAAGAGACAAAAACCTCATCGAGCACTGCTACAAGAAACACATTTAACGGGGGGGCTTCTAAGGCCCTAGACAGGAGGGGATACAAGATGGTGGCCCACTCGGAGTTCACTTCGGGCTCCCAGGGTACTGGTATTTTGATCAAAAAGTCCTCGCAATTCATCCCACTAGGCACGAAAACTGACGGGCAGGGTTGCTTCGCAGCCCTGCAGGGGCAATGGAAGGGTCGACCCCTTACTGTGGTATCGGTATATATCCCACCATCCCTTCACTCACTAAAGCTTCCGGCACTCAGTGAATTTTTGTTGTCCCTCCCTGAGGGTGATGTAATTCTGGAAGGGGACTTTAATGCTACAGTGGACACACACCTTGACAAATTCCCAGCGACGGGCCCGACTGGGGGACCTTCCCGGTTTCAACGATTCCTGACAGCGATGGGTCTAGTAGACATCTGGCGACATGTCCACCCCAAGGATAGGCAATACACATTTCATTCAACGGTTCACAACAGCCTCTCACAAATTGATTACTTTTTAGCACTGGGTGACAGCTTACAACACGTCGATACCGTAGACATACACCCTAGAGCAGAGGTCTTCAAACTTTTTGATGCCGAGACCCCCTTGTAAAACTTTTTTAGGCGTAAGGACCCCCTTCTGAGAAATGTTTCTAGAAACTGGTACTCCTCATCATCAACTTTTGACAACCATAAATGCGCCTGTTAGACCTCATCACATCCCTCCATCATTCATCCACCCACACTTTCACACATCCATCCATCTACCCTTTCATCCATACATCCATCCTTCATCCATCCACCCTTCCATCCAAACATCCATCCTTTACTCATCCAACTTCCATCCACCCATCATTCATCCACCCACCTTTTCACACATCCATCCATCATTCATCCATGCAACCTTTTATCCATTCATACATCCATCCACCCTTTCATCTTCCCATCCATACATCCATCCTTCATCCATCCACTCTTTCATTCTCCCATCCATCATCCACCCGCCCTTTCATCCATCTATCTACCCATCATTCATCCACCCACCTTTTCTGTGCCTCTCTCATGGGGGGGTGGGGGGGGATCAGTATCTCTCTGCGTCGTCTTCCTTCTTCTTTCCCGCTCATGGAAGGGCATCTCTGTGCCTCCCTGCTGGGGGCGGGGGACGTGTCATGGGACCCACAGCTCCAGGTGCGCAACATCCATTGAACTCAAAGGGCTAAACTACAGCCACTCCCCCAGCCAGCCTCCCCACCCCCCTCCCAGCTCCCCCCAGCTCGTGTATGTGAGCCAGGCTGAAAAGGCTTCAGGGTCACACACACAGTCCCACCCAAGTACTTGAAAGGTCTTTAAAAGACCTTTTACTTGTTAATGAGGCGTTGATGTTTTTCACACCTCGGTGTGAATTAGGCCTCCGCCGTGAGCACCCTCAGCCCAATGCCAGGAACTGCACTCTGCAGAATCTGCGACCCCCTTTCAAGGACTCCACGACCCCCCTGTGGGTCGGGCCCCACAGATTGAAGACCGCTGCCCTAGAGGCATATCGGATCACTCTCCGATCACCCTGACAGTTTCCACTCAAGAAAAGTCTCGCAGCCGTATATATCCCATTCAGGCATCATACCTTAAAATCCCAAAAATCAGGAAAACCCTCCAGAAGGCTACAACACAATACTTCGAAGAAAATGTGGCCACCGTGACCTCTTCAGAGGTGGTATGGGAGGCTTACAAGACGGTATTGAGGGGGCAGGCCATAAACACAATCACGGGCCACAAAACGGAGCAAGCTGCCGAACAGTCTAGGCTCGAATCGGCACTTCGCGACATGATAACTTTGCATGAAGCAAACCCCACACCAGACACGGCGCACGCGCTTACACTCCACCAGCAGCTGTACACGGAACATGTCCGGCAGAGGGTGAAGGGGCACATAACTGATACACAGAACAGGATATATGATGTGGGAGATAAGGCGGGAAAGATGTTAGCCTGGCTAAATAAAAGGGGGGGTAGTTCAAGGGGAATCCAACAGGTGAGAGATAGCAACGGTGAAATTCAGACAAGCCCTGAACGGATAGTGGAAGCACTGGCGACACATTTCGAGGAAGTTTTGTACCCCAGAACTGGCAGTTTCTACTGACATGGCGCGGGCGGCATTGGGCAGGATAGAAACTCCAATATTGCAGCCAGAAGCAACAGCGGATTTAGATGCGGACATAACTAGGGATGAAATCCAATTGGCTATACGAGCGCTGAAGCCTGGCAAGGCGCTTGGAACAAATGGCATTCCAGTGGAATGGTATCAGACCCAATCAGAGGAGCTAAGTGCATATATACTCGCCGTGTATGAGGAATGCCTAGAAATGGGTGAACTTCCGCTCGACCAGAGAACGGCCACTATAATAGCGATTCCCAAACCCGGGAAACCGCAAGAGGATTGCGCCTCGTACCGCCCTAGCTCTTTGCTGAAATCGGAAAGTAAAATCTTATCCAAACTCCTTGCTAACCGGTTGATGGCGCATCTACCTGACCTCATACATCCGGATCAATCCGGGTTCATTCCCCACAGGAAAACGGCACTGAACCTTCGCAGGGTGCATGGGGTGCTGGCGAGAGCGGACTTGATCCACGATCAAGCAGTAATCTTAGCCCTAGATGCGAAAATGGCATTTGACCTAGTGGAATGGAACTACCTGTTTGAGGTTCTTGTTTGTCTGGGCATCGGCTCGAAATTTATATCATGGATCAGACTACTATACACGAAACCAGTTGCACATGTGGTGGCGAACTGCCACATTTCTCGAACATTCCCTTTGGGGAGAGGCACCCGCCAGGGCTGTCCCCTATCGCCATTGCTCTTTGCGCTCTCCCTAGAGCCACTAGCGAATTTGATAAGGCAGACACCCTTACTTAAAGGGATACAATGGAAGGAGGGCTGGGAGGACCGGCTGCCCCTTTACATGGACGACATGCTGGTGTACTTAACAGACCCAGGGCGTGGCGTGCCGGCACTCTTGGACCTCTGTAATGATCATGGTAGAATTTCAGGTTACACGATCAACTGGAATAAATCAGAAATATATGTTTTGAAAGGCCCGCTCCCTGTACTGGGCCCTGACTGCCACTTAAGGTTAGCTGGTTCCTCTTTTAAATATTTGGGGATCCACGTCACAATGGACCCCACGGAATTTATACAACAGAATCTGGCGCCACCCTTGGAACGGCTTAAACAAGACGCCAAGTTCTAGGCGGGATTGCCCTTAACAATGCTGGGAAAAGCAGCGCTATACAAAATGATGTCCTTGCCCCGCTTCCTATACATACTGGAGAATACGCCATATCCAGTGGCGCCAGGGTATTTCAAAAAGGTGGCAGCAGTGGTTTCTGGTTTGCTTTGGAGCAATCGCCCGACGCGTATTGCGCAAGCCAAATTACACAGGGGTTGGTATGATGGTGGAATCGCTTTGCCGAATCTTAAACTGTATTACTGGGCAGCTCACCTTAAGCCCAATAACCAATGGATTCATGCTCCACAGACTGACCCAGCTTTCCAAGCAGATAGGGCACAACTGGGCACCAATAGTATGCTGGCCCCACTCTATGACCAACGTCGAGTGCGAAAATTAACCGGACCCACTAGACTTACCGCAGCGTTGTGGCATACGGCACTAGCGGCGCTGGGCTGGAAGGGGAAAATTACCAAACTCACCCCGCTCTGGGACACACGTGCCTTGGGAAATTTGAGATACAGCAAGGGTTTCTCCCACTGGGACACCATTGGGATATCCACGGTGGGAGACCTGTGGGAAAGAGGAGAGGTCATAACATTAGACCGCCTGAAGGAACTATACGAACTGGGGCCACAAGAATCATACCGCTACGTCCATCTACGCCATGCATTACTCACGGCCATCCCCTCCGGGGAGGATATACCAGAATCATCCCCGCTGGAGGATCATCTACTAACGGACTTCATGATCGAGCGAGCGATGTCATTGACATACCGCAAGCTCCTTAATAACTTACCTGACCCGCTGACCTCCTTGAAAGAGAGATGGGAAGGGGAAGTGGACGCCCTGGACGAACATGAATGGAATGAGGCGCTAGCTTCCCCAAGAGAGGTAGGCATCTCAGCCAGGCTGAGACTCGTACAGCTTAAAGTCCTACACAGAGTGTATTACACGAGAACACTACTACACCGTATACACAGAATACAACATCCTTACTGTCTCCTTGGCTGTGGGGAGATGGGGACATTCTTTCACACAATCTGGGACTGCCCACGCATCCAAGACTATTGGAGACAAATAATGCGCACTGTGTCACAGACCCTGGAGACATCTCTACTTCCCGAACCGAGACAATGTCTCTTAAATGTGTGGGGACCGAATGACCTGTCCAGATGTGGCCAACTTTGGGTTACGTTGGGTATGATAGTGGCCAAGAGGGATATTGCACAGCGCTGGGGGGTGGCAGAACTACCGACGATGTCGCAGTGGTGTATGAATATGGATAAGATAATGTGACAGAGAGGGCGGTATACTTGAGTCGTGCATGCCCAGGGAAATGGAACAAGATATGGACCCCATGGAATGTATACAGAGGGGAAATTTGTGATCCACTGCCAGAGGATGACCCGTTGGAGTCAGATGAAGAGGGGGAGGTCGGCTGAGAAGCCATGAAAGTGTTGCAGAGGGGAGAGGCCATTGTGAGTGGGAGGGGGCCCACGTCCTGAAGGCCGGGCAGTATAGGTAGACACGGATGGGACTGGTGTACAGTGACATGTGGGAGCATAGGCGTTACTGCCCTTCAATCTGGGTTTGACTCAATGATTATAAAAAGTGGCACATACTGTCGGATAGACTTTCAATACAGCTAAACAGAACTAATTACTTTTTGATGACCGCAATGTGATTTCTTTGTTGTTATTCTTTTTGTTGTTTTCATAAAAAAATAGAAAACTAAAACCATTACTGATTAGCAACATATCGCCAGTTATGTACCTTTTATTTTGCCGTGAGATAAACATATTTCTTTTAAGCAACGTGACCAAAGTATGGACTTACCCTGATGCACGGTATCCACCGTTCAATTATTAGCAGCCGGCCATCCGGGTTGTAGGCGAATGGCTGTGTAATTTTGTAAAGGTACAATAAAGGTTTAAAAAAAAATTCTAATTGGAATTCTGGGCTTATTACGATGTTCTTTTGTGCATCAGTGATTGTGATCGCTTCCTGTTGTTAGGAATTGCCTAAAAACTATCTTGTCTACCTTCACTTTAAAAAAGAAATCTTACAATTTATTCAGTGTCCCCTGCTTACACGAACCTCATCCTTTATTAGGTTGAGCATTCAAGACCTCTTGTTCATACTTTAGTATATACTTATATATCAGTATATAATTATATTTGTATGTACTTTGTGAGCTCTGGAGATCATCCCTAGGACTTGTCTGCTTCCACTTTGGGACTTTTTTTCTGTTCAACTGCCTCTATTTAACTGTCTTAATAGAAAAGGACCAGTAGATGTCAGTAACATACCAGAATTGCTTTCTGCCTAGGGACTTTTTTTTAAAAAAAAAATTCTGGCAACTGCCTCCATTTAACTTTCTTGATAGAAAACGACCAGCAGAGGTCAGTAAAATACCAGAATCAATTCAGCATTCTCTATATTCCAGTATAGAAATTGTCTTCCACGAGCACTTGTAGACAATAATATTTTTTTCAAATCTTGCATTTTCAGTGATATGACCACCGAAAACAGAGCTTTGGACTATACCATTTCCTGCTGAAAGGCAATATTTCTCTCCCTTGTGTTCCCATACTGGGCGTGTCACGTAGTTTGGTGCTTACTTTCCCTTCATGTTAAAGTACAGTAGTGTTTCAGCACCCAGGCTAATGTACTGCATAGGTAAATACATATAAGGTCCCAAAGGCGAGACTAATTGCATTGCAAATGCTAGTTATAGGTGCAAACAATGTAATTGTGATTGTCATGTTAACAAAACACATTTTTGTTGTTGTATTGCACAGGGTCAGGATCCATTCTGAAGCAAACAATGGAGTTTAAAAAAAGAAAAAATTACATAGGGTTCAACAAATACCATACGGATGTCCTATGCTCTTAGCATGGTTAGCAAATAGTCCATATCTAAACCTAAATATTCCACTTACAAAAATGCAATAAAAAATAAGAATTTGATGGAAAAGTCAGCTGAGTTTGGTTTGAGTGTCTGAGCAAAACGAGCTAGTGCCCACATCTGTGAATACCCATTTGACTATGGCAAAACTCAACGGCATATAAAAGAACATGTTACTTTCTGTAATAATGTTCTTTCTGGTAGAGACTAGCCGCAAATTTCTCACCTTTTGAATATTTCCCAGGCATCAGACTGAATTGAAAAAAATATCAGAAGTACCTCTTGTAGGTGGCACCTTGTGGTTCTACACTGACACCATAGTGCTCTGGAACTGATGTGATGAGCCTATATAGGCGCACTCTTACACTCTGACATGAGTTGCTGTCAAGACTGTGCACTCAGACACAGGGCCCCAAAAGCAAATTTGACCAGAGTGTAGATTCCTAGACTTGGGATCTTGTTAATGGGTACAGTCTAATCACAGAACGGGGAATATGGGAGGGTTGGTGAGGATTCTGCAGCTAGAAATAGTTCTTACCAGGAAGAGCGTTACCAAAGGTATGTAACATGTTCTTCTGATAGAAACTTCTAGCTGAAGATTCCGCACCTTTTTTAATAGATACCAAAGAAGTACCTACTTGGAGGTGGGTCTTTGATGGACTCACACCAGAAAGTCCGCTGGGACCGGGTGGTCAACATACCCATCTTGGAGAACCTGACTATCCACACAATAGTGCTTCACCAAACCTATGGAGGAATGTCCACGTAGCCGCCAGGCAAATGTCCAGAAAAGGGACTCTGTGTGCTAATGCACTGGTTGCAGCTTTGACCCTGGTAGAATGAGCACACAGTCCTTTCAGCAGCTGCTTTTTAGCTAATGCATAAGAGATCTTAATGCAGAGCACAATCCAGTAGGAGATTGTTCTCTTCTGCTCAGCTTTGCCTTTTTTCACTCCAGAGAACCCCACAAAAATCTGATTATCCAGCCAATGGTCTTTTGTATGAACTATGTTAATGCTTAGTGGTCTCTAGGGTCCAAGACATAAAACCTCTCCTCCTTCTTAAAGGGGTGCGGCCGAGCATAGAACACTGGCAAAGTGATGTATTTACCCATGTGGAACAGCTTCACAACTTTAGGCAAGAAAGGTGCTGGTGTCCGCATAACGTGTGTCTGAGAACAAGGTGGTGTATATTGGGTTGACTCAAAGAGCGTGAAGCTCACTCACATGCTGTGCACAATGTTATGGCAAAGAGGAACACTGTCTTGAGGGTGAGAAGCCACAAGGAACTGTTCTGAAGTGGCTCAAAAGGGATGCACATTAAAAATGTGAAGACCAATTGAGGTCCCCCCTGTGGCATCACAAAGGGAGAGGTAGCAAGCTAATGTAAACCTTTCAAAAAAGCACAACAACTGGAGATTTAAACAAAGACAGCTGCTCTGACAACAGCCAAAAGATTGAAAGAGCCAAAATGTACCCTTGAACTGTGCCCAGAGCCAAGCCTTGCCAGGCTAGGGACAAAACAAACAAAAAAACATCAGATAACTTTGCCTGGAGTGGGGAGTTTATCTGCTGAGCACCACATGAAACCACTAATTTGTACCAATGACAGGCATATAAACGTATTTTCGAGAGACGTCTGGTTGCCAAAGTTATATCAAGCAGTTCCGAAGGAGGGTCGAAGGTGTTCAGCTGTTAGCGCTTCATCTCCAAGTATGAAAGTGGATTTTGCGAATGGCCCAGGTGCAGAACCCTGCCCTTTTGCTGCAACAGCAGGACCTCCAGAAGGGGCAGCCTGATCTGAGGTTAAATGCTAAAGCCTAGGAGTTCTGAATACCATTAATGGACCAAAGCCTAGCTGCAGAGTTAGGCACAACATAATGCTTGATAATGATGTACAATAGGGGAAATACATTAATTACTCATTTGTCATCAATGACACCTCTGGATAGTTTTTTATTTTTTATTATCCAGGCACATTTTGTGTACTGGTATTTATTTTATCATACACTTTTAATAATAAACACAAATTGCAAGTCCCAAACAGCAAGTTACTATTGACTAAAAAACAGAAAACTGCCTGATGGTGCAATTCATTACTTCCCACTTGGCAATTACACATATGGATGGATGAATCAAAAGTATAATTTTAAAAACCCATATATTTGCACTTTTATGCTGCAATTTGACATGCCTTATTTGCAGCTTTTGAAAAATTGGGTTGCTGGTTCTGGGGGTGTGAGCCCTTCTCAAGCAGCAGCCACAATCCCTGTCAGGGTGAACAACAAAAGTCACCAAATTAACCTGTGCTTAACCCTTGGGTATCTTGGCACAAAAGAAGTCAGGCCTAACTTAGAGGCATTTTGTAAAGTGTTTATGCAGCACTTACACACTATTAAAGTGAAAACATAACACAAGAAAAAATCCCACACCATTTAAGGAAAATAGAGATATTTTTTATACATTATTTGACACCAAAATGACAAAAATGCAATCAGTAGAACAAGAGTTATGATTTTTTAGACGAAAAATAACACCTAAAAGATTAAAGCACAAACCGTGGACATCTAGTCACGTGTGACCTGGACAAAGTCGAAAGTTATGGCCAACCACGCTAGAGTGTGGTTCGGATACACAAAGTGGATTGGGCCTGGTCTCCACTTACCTTCAGACTTAGAAGAAATTTTGAAGCAAAACGTCTGAGAAGGTAAAGTTCAGAGGGGCAAGTCGGTCAGCAGTGTCTGAGGAGGAGGTGTCGTCGAGCCACTGGATGAGGTTGCAGTGAAGATTTCTTCATTCTCACTTAGTCTCTTTTTTGTAAGTCGAAGATCTCCATCGGGATGAAGCTGCAGGCTGTAGCTAACGAGGACTCCACAATGCTGGATACTCCTTCTGCGAGGAGCTGATAAACAGGATTTGTGCTGCCAAGAAGACCGGAGAGGGAACTACTGAGAAGTCAGGCTGGCCAGCGATCCACTATGGGTGGATCAGCGAGCAGGTAGGCCCTGGTTGCCTCCTGACTCACAGAACACTTTCTGGCAGAAAATGTTATGTCTCAAGTTTTGGATTTGGGCAATCTGGGCACTTTAGCCACCACACCACATGGACAACACCTTGGACATCAGCGTGCTGTGGACTTGCACGCCATAACGCTCTGACAGGCAGCGCTTTAGCGCATTTTAAAGCGCCCGTTTTTCTTATTTGGGTTACATTTATTTTATTTTACCCCTGATTTTAAGAGGGTTTCCTGGCCCCTACCTGCACCATAATTGTCACTACCACCGCTGCTTAGCGGGTCCGGGTCTGTGGGATCCTAGCATGTTGCTCGCTTTTTTGGTCGCCATCTTGGGTGTGGACGCGCCGCTCTAGAGGCGCCGGACCGAGCGCTCTAGTCTTGCGGCCCTCCTCCGCCCGCCCTTCTTAAGGCTGGTCCTCTAGGGGGTCAGTCAGGACAACACCTTGGACATCAGCGTGCTGTGGACTTGCACGCCATAACGCTCTGACAGGCAGCGCTTTAGCGCATTTTAAATCACCCGTTTTTCTTATTTGGGTTACATTTATTTTATTTTACCCCTGATTTTAAGAGGGTTTCCTGGCCCCTACCTGCACCATAATTGTCTCTACCACCGCTGCTTAGCGGGTCCGGGTCTGTGGGCTCCTAGCCTGTTGCTCGCTTTTTTGGTCGGCAGCTTGGGTGTGGACGCGCCGCTCTAGAGGCGCCGGACCGAGCGCTCTAGTCTTGCGGCCCTCCTCCGCCCGCCCTTCTTAAGGCTGGTCCTCTAGGGGGTCAGTCAGGACAACACCTTGGACATCGGCGTGCTGTGGACTTGCACGCCATAACGCTCTGACAGGCAGCGCTTTAGCGCATTTTAAATCCACCGTTTTTCTTATTTGGGTTACATTTATTCTATTTTACCCCTGATTTTAAGAGGGTTTCCTGGCCCCTACCTGCACCATAATTGTCACTACCACCGCTGCTTAGCGGGTCCGGGTCTGTGGGCTCCTAGCCTGTTGCTCGCTTTTTTGGTCGCCATCTTGGGTGTGGACCCGCCGCTCTAGAGGCGCCGAACCGAGCGCTCTAGTCTTGCGGCCCTCCTCCGCCCGCCCTTCTTAAACCTTCCCTCTAGCGCGCAGCGGTGACGCGCAGCGGTCGCGCCTTCACTGCGCCCGAGTCGTGCCAGAGTCCTGCCCGTCTGCGCCCGTCAGCGCTTAGGAAGTGCTAGGGCAGGGCTCTACAGGTGGTTTGTTTGCGTCCTTTGTTTCCTTCTGTAAGTATGTATTCCAGGGCGCAGCTGCTCTGTCTACGCCCGATTCTGTCCCCCTGCTTTGATGCTTCTCTTCACCCTCTGTGTGGCCCTTTTCGCTGCCCCGGGTGTGCATTCTCTCTCCCTTCTCCTGCTCCGATTTCCACACACTGTTCTGCCTCTTTAAGTGCATCGACCAACACTAGCTCTTCTCCGGAGCTAGATTCCACCTTTTTTAAGGTTTTCCACCTTAATGTTAGATCTCTGGTGAAGCATCATCTGGATATCCATGACCTATTAATTGAGGAGCTTCCGGATATTCTTTTTATGTCAGAAACATGGCTCCATGATGACGCTTCTGCGGCGATCAATCTTGCACTCCCTCCTGAGTACACTATTTACACTCTTAATCGTAACTCTAAAGGTGGTGGTATTGCGGCGGCTGTCAAATCCTGCTATTCATGTATTGGAAGGTCATAGATATTGCTGGCTGCGAAAGCGCCCATTTTTCTGTCTCTGTTAGCCATCATTTTACCTTCTCTGGTCTTCTTATTTACCGGCCCCCGGACCCGGATGCCGCCTCCAGGGCTGCTCTTCCTGATGTAGTTAGCTCCTTGGCCCTAAAAGCTGTTAATTTCAGCATTATTGGTGATCTTAATCTCCATTTTGATTCTCCATACCCCTCGGCGGCCAGTAGTACTCTTGCCGACTTGGAGGCTCTTCAGCTTTTCCAAGCTAGTCAAACATCACACACACGTTGGTGGTCATATTTTAGACCCCTTGTTTACTAACCTTGCTATGGCTAAGGTACTGTCTCCGAGGCCTATGGCCTGGACGGACCACCATTTAATTGAATTTCATATCATGCTGAATGATCCACCTCCCATAGCCCCCACTCTTACTACTCTCAGACGCCCTTGGAAAAAACTGAGACTGAATGATTTCCATCAGCTTCTTGGTGCTTTTCCTTTGGGCTCTTTTACTGATGTGGAGTCTGGCTATGATCTTTACTGTAACTGGCTGACTAAAGCCCTGGATAAGCTGATCCCTTTCGCTGAGAGCAAACAGCGGCGTACCGATTCCAGCCCCTGGTATGATGATTCGCTTCGGCTCCTAAAAAAATCTTGTAAACAAGCTGAAAGAGCCTGGCGTAAATCATACCAACCTGAAAGGAAAACCCAGTACTTAGCTGCTATTAAGAATTATCATAGAGCAATCTGCAGAGCTCGGGCTGCCTATTTCTCCCGCGAATTTAGTGCCAGTGCTAACCCTACTAAACTCATCTTTAAGGCGCTTAAGGATCTCACTACTAGCAGAGCATCTGCCGCTGAGATCTGCTCTCCCTCCCATTGTGAGGATCTAGCTGCTTTTTTCATTGATAAGGTGGAAGGCATCTATCGTGCCTTTCCTAGCCCCACAGGGTCCCTGCAGAAAATGATACTTGCATCTAAAACTATCTCATCTTTATCCCACCTCCCAGAGCTTTCCTTGGAGGATTTTAATAAACTTGTAGTAAAAGTCAAATCAGGTTCTCCTAAGGATCCGCTATGACCCGTTCAATTTAGAGAATCTGCTTCCTTTTGTCTCCCTCCGTTATGTGAGCTCATTAATTTGTCCTTAGCTTCTGGCTCCGTCCCTGGCACTTGGAAACAGGCCCAGGTGATTCCTGTCTTAAAAAAACCTGCTCTGGACCTAAAAAAAATGGAGAACTATCGTCCCATTTCCCTCCTCCCGTGGGCAGCTAAATTGACCGAGGCCCATGTCAACACCATCTTAGTTAACCATCTCCATTCTGCAAATATTTTAGATCCATCGCAGAATGGTTTCAGGCCCGGTCATAATACCGAGACTGCGCTTCTCTCTATGGCTGAACATCTTCGCATGCTGATGGATTCTGGTTATACTGCGGCACTGGTTCTTCTTGATCTCAGTGCCGCGTTCGACACTGTCTCCCACGCTATCTTACTTCAGCGCTTGGTTGAGGCGGGTGTCGACAATTTGGCACTTGAGTGGTTTCGATCTTTTCTATCTGGTCGCACCTTCAAGGTTGCCACTCCACCTTTTGAATCCAAACCTTATGCGATCGCCCAGGGAGTCCCGCAGGGCTCGGCTCTTAGCCCCACTTTATTCAACCTCTATGTGCAGCCGCTGGCTGCTGTCGCCAAGCGTGGGAACCTGACTATGGTGTCCTACGCTGACGACACGCAGCTGGCAGTTGCTATAAGTGGGGCTTCCGACCTTGAGGCTGCTAAGTTCCGCGAGGGGCTTATCTCCGTGGCACGCTGGATGACTAATAATTTCCTTCAATTGAACGCCAAGAAAACCGAGGTGCTCATTGTGGGAATCAGAGAGTCAGTTATGGGGCGACAACTGGTGGCCATCTGTGCTTGGTCCTACTCCTGTTTCTGTCACTGAGTTTAAAAACTTAGGGGTATGGTTCGATTCCAGACTCAGTTTCTCCACCCATACTAAAAAGGTTGCTGCCACGTGTTTTGGGACTCTGCGTCAGCTTCGATCCATTTTTAAATTTTTTGACGCGCCTACTAGACAGCTCATTGTACAAGCTATGATTCTGTCTAAGTTGGACTACGCTAGTTCTCTTCTTCTGGGAGCGAATCAGGCTGAACTCTCTCGACTCCAACGAGTCCAGAACGCTGCCGCCAGGGCTCTGGTTGGCTTACCCAGATTTTGCTCAGCCAAAAAAATCATTCATAAGCTCCATTGGCTCCCTGTCGTTCAGAGAGTTAAGTTTAAGTCCCTCTGTCTATCGTTCAAAATCCTCAAACATTCTTCCCCTCAGATCTTGGAGCACCTCATCTCCTCATATGTTCCAGCACGGTCTCTGAGGTCCTCTGGTCTCCACTTGGCTATAGTGCCGCGTTTTAAGAGGTCTAGGATTGGCGGCCGCTCTTTTAGAGTGCTTGCTGCCAAGTTATGGAACTCCCTTCCTGTCCATATTCGTGCTATTGATGGACTCCTGCCATTCAGGAAGGCTGTAAAAACTTTCCTTTTTCCCCTTGCCCCCTAGTGCTGTTGTGTTTGAGTTCTGATATCACTTTTGTCCGGTTTTTCTGTTCTGTTAGCGCCAGGACGCCCCTTTGTTGGGGCATCTGTGCGCTCTACAAATCCGGCTAACATAACATAACATAACATAACTTCCAAGGGTCCACGACAGGAGGGGCACCACTTGAATGGTCAGGACTCACTCAGGCTGAGTCGATGTGCAGGTTCAAGATGGTTGGAGTCTGTTCTGTCCCTGAGGCTCTATTAGGAGGCCAGCCAAATAGCCCTTGGAGTCACTCTGGAAGTCTTGATTTCAAACAGGAAAGCAGGTCTCAAGCAGCAGGGTAGTCCTCTGAGGACACAGTGCAAGCTTCAGACATCAGGGCAGGACTCTCAAGTACACAGCAACAGACAGGAAGCAGGGCAGTCCTTTGAGAGTCCTTCCACAAGTATGGAAGTGAAATGAAGGGTGAGTCTGAGGGTCCTATTGTTATACCTGATGCCAGCTTTGAAGTGGAGGAAGCTTCTGAAGTTTTCTCCCCTCGGGGTATCTGGACAGTCCTGCTTCCCTGCCCTGGTCCTAGTCTGTCTGCAAGCACAATAGCCTAGTGCGAAGTTCTTTGTGTGCGAACTGAGTCAGTGTCTTTGAAGTGCAAGTAGGGCTGTTCATAGCTCTGCTCCCATCCTGTCTTAAATGTCCCATCTAGCCAAGTGCAGCTTCTCTATTGTGTGGCTGTCTGGTAGGAAGACAAAAAGGCCATCTACATCTAGTCATGTGACCTAGGAACCAGGCTGCAGGCACCAAGTGATTAGAGCAAGAAACCACCAGCATTCTAAAAGTGGAATTTTCAGAACTGTGACTAAAATTATGATTTTAACAATAAAGATGATTTTAAATTACAATTCCAATCCTTAGACACCAAACATAATGTTGTGTACCTGCCCCAAACAAAGGTTATCATGTATTAAATGTAATAAGGTAATCGAATGTTATCCTATGGAAAAGGTAGGCCTCAAAGTAGTGAAAAATAAATTTGTGACTTTTTCATTACTAGGACATGTTAAACTTAAATGTACATGTCCAACTTTTTAAATACTCTGCACTATTAACTGTTTAGGGCATACCCTAGGAGTGAGTTATATGCATTAAAAAGGGAGTTTTATGCGGCGTGGCTTGGGAAGCCATCATGGCGGACGCAGCTTGAATGAGCTCCATGCGTCAACCTCTTTAATCCGACATAATCCTCGAATTACCAACTTGGTGCACCCATCCGACGCCGAGGGAACGTCCCTGCCTTAGTGTATCCGGAGCGAGGCAGTGATCTGGTTCCTGGTGGGCGGCTGTGTGCTTCCGCCGGAGTTATCTGGGAGGCGGCGTGGATCGGACCTGGCGCTGCGGGTGGCCACAGACACCTGGACTGGGGCCTGCCTTGAGGTGAGAAGCCGGGAGGCACAGGGGGGCCAAGGCGAGCATTGAGGGTGTGTCCTTTTCCCGCCCTGCCGGGGCCCACTGCTGAGGGGCGTTCTCCCTGCTGCCGGAGTTCTGTTTGCGATGGAGCCTCACGGGCCGGCCGGATCGAGGTTGGGGTGTGGGGTTAGCCCAGACTGGGGCCCAGCTGGTGGGGGATGGCTGCTTGGGATCCCAGTGCTGGGGGTACGGGGGTAGAACTCCATGTGGCGAGGCCTCCCTGGTGGCACTTCTGAGATTTTATCTGGTTACAGTGCCCGGGAGTCAGCGTACGGCTAGTAGTGTTCCTGCTGTCCGGGGGCGGCGACGCGTGTGCCTTGAGCCTGGAGTCCCACGCCTCACCCTCGGCCTGCTTGCAGCATCGTATATGCCGCCTGTACGCGGATCCTGCTGTGGCACTATAGACACGTGCAGCACCCTCTTGACCCCCTGCAAACACTTCACTATCAATACGTGGCATAGAGAGTACCATTGGCACCGCCTGGCTGGTGGGGCAGACGACGCACAGTATGACTTTCGGTCAACAGTGGACTCACTGTGTGCCTGATTTTTGAGTGACAAAGGAGGATTGCCTTGCAGAGCTGGGGATGCTGGGGGAGAGTGGCGGGCTGGTGGTCCGGCACGGTAGGTCCCGCTAGAGGAGCCTACTTGGTTTTCTGCTGCGGGTTGCGGCGGCGCCTGGGCTAGGCCTGGTGCGGCTTGTGACCTTGCAGTGGGGATTTCCATGTGGACTGGCCCGTCCCACTTTCTCCGGTGCCCCCTATGTGGTGGGTTGGTGCAGCCGTGATCCTGTGACCAGCCGAATTCTAACTAGAGTCTCCTTGTGGTGGCTATGACAAGAGTTTGCGATGGGGAAGGAAAAGCCTAACGCCTCGTGCCAGAAACAGAGCACCATGGACCAATATGCCACGTCTGCGAGTGGCAATTTCCCATCTGGCCCAATCCCGGGCAATCCAGCTCTGTTGGCTACCATCACAGAGGCGAGAGACACTCTGGAGGCTTGATTGGCGCAGTGGGCACAGAAGTATCCTTCTTATGTCAGGACCTGAGAAAAGCTGCGGATCGGATCAATGAAGCTGAGACAAGAGTGTCCACGGTAGAAGACAATGTTACAACCCTCCAGCAGTGTGTCATTAAATTGACCGCCATGTCTCTAGAACTAGTCACTCGGGAGGAGGATGCAGAAGGCCGCACACAGGGCAATAACTTTGGCTTCGTTGGTTTCCCGGAAGGCTGCAAGGGTAATACTATGAACCGCTTCCTTACCTCGTGGCTCAAGGATCAGCTTTCTGCCGAACTACTCCTCATGTGCTTTGTATTCGAGAGAGGTCATTGGGCGCTCACTAGGAGTCCGCCTTCTGGGGACGCCCCGCGGCCGGTTATCGTCAGGCTGCTCAAGTATGCGGACAGAGATGCAGTGCTGCAGTTTGCACGATCGCACAGAGATATACTCATCTTCGTCTCCAAGCACATAATGATCTTCCCGGACTATACCCGCTTGGTACAGCAGCAGCAGCAATCCTTCACAGCAGCGAAAAAGCACCTACGAGACCTGAATGTCTCATACATGCTGCTATATCTGGCCAGACTATGGGTGGTGTATATTTCTAAGACATACTACTTTGACTCGCCTGAAGCAGTCTTTGCTTGGTTTGACGAGCGGATGCATTTGAAACCTATTTCCCCGTCGCCGCTGGAATATGACTCCTTTAGAAACTCACAAACGAATAGACTACGTTGAACGAAATCCAAGCCACAACACCGTTCTGGTTCAACATGACTATCATCCAGCCTTGAGAGCATGCCTAGATTACTTCACGCTAGCATGGTCACCAATAGACTGCAGTTGACTTGGAGCAGTTTGAAACTAACCCGCCTATCCGGCACCGGGTAGAAGTGGACTAAGGTTGAACTGACCCGGACATGTGTACCTCACTGTTAAGGTTCTATGGGCTGTTGGGATCCATTGGAGGGAGGGTTCTTGGATCTACGTTCCGGGTCCTGGGCCGTTCTCTACTGCGACAGATGTTCCGATTTCCTGGGGGTATCGTGTGGAAGCGGGTGGGCGGGAAGGGTGTTTTTCGGGTTTAAAGTTTTGTAGTTTTTTCTATTTCTTCACACACACAGACACATGTCCCACTCTCCACTAGGCAGGTCAGTCTATCTAGTTCCAATACCTTACATAGGGCTGCCCAGCCAGTAACTTCCCACATGACTGAATGAACCGTAGTATCATGGAATGTCCGAGAGCTGCTTAATAAAATAAAGCGATGGGCCATTCTAAGAAAGGCCATGGAGCTGATATCTTTCTCTTGCAGGAGACTCGCCTCTTGGCCATGCCTGGCCTGGTTTGGGTATCAACAGGTGTATCATTCAGGATTCAACAGGGGTTCTCGGGGAACAGCCATTCTTATTCACCGCCGTGTTATGTATCTCCACATTAAATATTGGGTAGATCCTGGCGGCCAATATGTCCTTTTGACGGGTACACTCTATGGGGAACCACTGAACTTGGGCAGTATCTATGCACCCCCACCTCTGGGAAACACATTTGTAGACAACATCACTCGCCAGTGGGGTGACCTTCCAGAGGGCCTATCTCTTCTGGAAGGAGACTGGAACAACACTATGGCTCCTCCTGATAGGAGCCATGGAGCCGGTATAGGTTCTTCAGCCCCGACTTCTAAACTGTTGTTGCTTGCTGGGACGTTGGCATTGGCAGATTTATGGCAAGATTACCATCTCGCTGAGACAGGCTACACATATATGTCCATAGTTCATGGCTCCGTGTGCCGCATAGATTATCAATTTGCACTGCAAACCTATATCCATAGATTTTCCCAGGTCTCCCTCCTCCCCAGAGGGTTGTCAGATCATTCCCCGGTCAGGGTGAGACTCCACTTGCATGTACAGAGGCCTCCCTTTCGGTGGTGAATGTCCCCATGGTACCTCCGAGATCCTGACTATACTCCGTCGGATGGACATTATTTACAGGACAAATGACAATCGTAAGCGCTCTGCCCAGAGGATGGAGCTGGAAGATCAATGTACATTGCTCAAGGCGCAAGACACATTAGACCCGAGTCCTACCCTTTATCATGATATCTCTCTCACGCAACGGCTACACCAACACCCTTATAGACGAGGCTAAGGATATATGGTTAGCATCTCAACACCGAATAAACCAGTGGGGGGACAAATTGAGAAAAATGTTACATAGACTCTGTTAGGCAGGTAACACCCCAGCCGTGGTCCCAACCATTAGAGGCAGGGACAGTGTTTTACATTCATCCCCGCAGTGGTGGTTACTGAATTTGCACATTACTTCGCCACACTATACACAGAGAGGGAACAGCTCTCAGAGGACCTCATAGCAGAATTCCTTCACGTAATTCCCCCCGGAGATTGACTGGTCAAATGCGGGATCACTTGGATTACCCCATTACGGTGGATGACTTAACGGCGGCGTTATCTGCGATGCGGCCTGGCCATGCCCCAGGTCCCAACGGGTTCCCAATGGAATTTCTTTGCTCTCATATGTCTACGTTAGGTCCACATATGTTGGACACAATACATGGGGTCCTTGACAGAAAATGTTTACCTCGGTACTGGTGTCAGATGGAGATAGTTCTCTTTTTAAAACCAGGCCATCCTCCAGAACAGTCATCCTCCTACCGCCCTATTTCCCTAATTAATTTTGAACCCAAACTCCTGGGGAAGGTTTTATCAGATCGCCTGCGGACCTGCATTCAAGAGCTGGTCCTCCTGTACCAATCTGGCTTTATGCCACCCGCCACAATATTCGCCAGGTCCATAACGCTATGGCGTTGGCGCCCGCCGCCATACTCCTTGCAGGTATAGATAAGGCCTTTGATTCCTTGAGCTGGAAGTATCTATTCCAGCTTCTGGAGGCTAGTAATTTTGGCACACGTTTTCGGCCATACGTATGCCTGCTGTATACTAAACCAATGGCTTTGGTCCGTGTTGCCGGTCAGTGCTCTCCCCCTTTCCCCATTGGCCGCGGCACACATCAGGGTTGTCCCCTGTCTCTGCTCCTATTCGCCTTGGCAGTAGAACCCCTGGCGATATGGGTTCGCCGTGATCCAGTGCTCTGGAGTTTCGACTGGCCCAACTCGGAACCAGATCGTATAGCATTATATGCCGACGATGTTTTATTTTTCAAGACGACCTATGGATTTCAGGCCCGCACATTTTACAGATTCTACGAGTCTTCGGCCAGACCAACGGCCCTCATACCAACCCTTCCAAATTTGTGTTATTCCCAGTCTGTGGGCAGCAGAGTAGGTGTACATGGGCATCTCAGCTTAGACATGCTGGGGATGGCTTCCAATATCTGGGGGTATATGTTTCTCCCTGCCCCAAGACGTCCTGGATGAGAAATATCAATCCCCTTCTTGTTCGGCTTTGGGAAGAGACCTCCATATGGTCTTCTCTACCTCTCTGGTTGTATGGAGTTTGGTGATTTTCAAAATGGCTTCTCTCCCCAGGGTGCTTTATCGACTCCAAAATTTTCCATATTATAATCCTCGGTCCTGGTTCGCGCAAATAAATACTTTACTTAATAAATTCCTCTGGAGTGGAGGTGAGGTAAGAGTGGCCCTGCAGACATGTATACAACCTACATACTGTGGAGGTATTGCTGCTACTGATGTCTACTCATAATACGCAGCCTCTCATCTCCTGCTCATAAATGACTGGTACAACACGCCTACAGACCCAGCGTATGCCCTAGAACATGCAGTAATGGCAGGGACTCCTCTCCTATGGTTACGATACAGCACGCAGAAACTTGATTCTCTGCCCCACGCCAGTATAGTGACGATTCGGTTGTGGAGATATGTGGTCCGGCGGATGGGATGGAGGGGGCGTCTGACCCAGGCTACACCATTGTGGCAGGGTAATTACCTGCGCCAGGTGACAGCTTTGAGGGGGTTCCACTAGTGGGATCTCATTGGCATCTCCACTCTAGGAGATGTCATGCGAGGCACAACGTTAAAATCTTTCCAGCAACTCCAGTAAGAGTTTCAATTTCATAAAACCCAGTTCTATAAATATCTCCAGTTTTGCCACGCGCTCACTCCAGCGATTAAACATGTAGATGACCTCCCTGAATTTCACACACTGGAAGGCCGCCTCCTTATGGGGGACCTGGGCACTCACAAAATAAGGCAGGTTTATCAAACACTGATTACACATGCCACCATGACCCTCCATAAGACTAGGAAGGCATGGCAGGATGACATCCTTGAACTGACTGATGACGAATGGGCAGAAGCTATTGCCAGTCCTAGGGGCGCTGTGGTGTCCTCTAGATACCGTCTTATTCAATTTAAATTTGTACATAGGGTATACTATGCACCCCTTCGTCTTTGGAAGATGGGAGTTATAGCTTCCCCACTGTGCCTACGTTGTGACAGGTAGGAGGGGTCATATTTTCACACTGTGTGGGGCTGTTCTGCAATACAGCACTTCTGGTGCAAGGTTCAGACTTGCCTTAAGGAGGTACGGTCATGGGACCTCCCGCTGGATCCTCGACTGTTCCTTCTTATTAATAGCACTGAAGATATAGTGGGGAACCGGTACAAGCAACACTTACTTTTCCTAGCGCTCATGATTGCCAAGCAGGATATTGCTCAGCTTTAGAAAGGAACTTCCCCACCGACAATGGGGAAATGTCGTGGGGTGCTTGACACTTGCATGGGGCAGAAATAGCAGTCTTCCAAGCACGGGGATGCCCACAAAAGCACAGGAAAATTAGGTCTAGATGGGCTACCTACTGGGGTATAGATCTTCCCCCTCTTCCCTCGCAAACCCCTTAAGAATCTGCTTCTATTGGTTGTTAATGGCCATTTCATATGATATGTCTGACTTTTATTTTCATTGTGTACATGTTGTCAATAATATTTGCCAATGCTGAGTGGTGGGACTGTCAGCGTAAAGTTTGTTTTTTACATATGTTCTATTTGCAAAGTGTATCTTAGGTATCCCAATTTGTGTAACATCTTATCATCCTGTATGCAATTGATGTATATTGGATACTCACTGGCGAGGTACTTCAAAAATTCAATAAAACATGTTTTCAAAAAAAAAAAAGGGAGTTTTATGCTTGGCAAAGAGATTATTTGACCAAGTCGAAATGGCAGTTTAAAAACTGCATGCAGGCTGCAATGGCAGAACTGGGACATGTTTAACCCTTTGCGTGCGTTTGTCAGCTAACGGACGTCACAAGCACTGCCTCCGTAGTGCTGTGAACGTCTGTTGGCCGCCGCAGTCCTGTCCACTGTGCTAAACCGACGCCGCAGTTATACGTTTAAAAGGGCTACCTAAGTGGGTGGCACTACCTGGGACTTACAATTAAACTAAATGTGTCAATTGGATGTAAGCCAATTTAACCATATTTTAGGGAGGGAGCACAAGCAGTTTAGCACTGGCAAAGTGTGCAGAGTCCTAAAAGCCAACAACAACGAATTCAGAAAAACAGGAGGGCAAAAGGTTTGGGGGTGACCCTGCAGAGAGGTCCATGTCCAACACAGCTGTAAAGTTTTCTATGCTTTATTCAGCTCCTGGCCTTCTCACCAAAGAGCTGTAGCTTGCGTAATATTTTCATAGATGTCAATCAGTCTGCTCCTTTGAAACGTTTCCAACCTAGACACAGAGAGTTCCATCTCGTTCATTTGTTTAATGTAGTGTTCTAGGAAATGATCAGAGACTTGCTGAACATTATCATCTGGAAATGCTGTGTCTAGCTCGAATGTTTTCTGTAAAGACTGTATTTCTTTTCTACCACCGCCCAGCCAAAAAAAAAATGCCGTAGAACAAATAGTGTAAACGGGCAAAGCTCCGTTTTGAATCATGATGCTGGCAGCTCAACCAATCAAAAAGCTTTCAAACTGGAAGGTTGCCTTGCAGGATTCATACAAGTCAAACATAAACATGTTGATGCTGAAATTACTAGACCTTGTAACCAACTGGGATAATGGCAGCATTTCACACAATGTTTAGCTGAGAGAAAGGAACTTCTTTTGTGCGGCTAATTCCATCCTAACCCAAAATGGTGCTGCCTGGCTGATATTCCTAGGCCAAATCTCATTGGCCTCAATGAGTGTCGCCAGATTGTTTTTTTACAAGATGTAGCTTAAACTGCACTACAATTTGTTTTATAAGAATATCATTGTTTTAAGTGTATATTTACTGCATAATTTTGTTTCTGAATTCTAATGATCAAATGTATATGTTTTAATAAATAATATGATCAAGTGTTTTTAACCTCTGATAATGATAATGTACTGGTAACTGAACAACAATAATAATAAAATAAGATATATATTGGATTCTGGTATTGAGTTATATGTGACTCACTCAACATATATAATTCCATTGTATAGAATACGTTTTGTAAATTTGGTAACCTGTGCAAACCTTGTCTCCACACCATCCCTCTCTCTCATTAGAGAACAGGGAGTCTAAAGGATTTTTTTCTAATATATAATTTGGAAAAGGAATTTTTCTGATTTTTCTGTTGTTTTAAACTGCACATCGACCATTTGTTCTAGGACTAGATATAGCCAGTACATTTTCACACTACGTTCAATGACAGCCAACAGAGAATATGTGACTGTTTCTAAATAACTTTGAATACTGCCAGCAGCAATATACCATTTTCCTTTTTTTGCCTGAGAAGAAGGCTAGCCTAATGAATACCAGTCTGACTGCACCTCCCAAATTGCACTCTGTCTTAAACTCCTAGATGTATGCCTGCATATTGTGCAATAAGAAAACCAACCTCTAGTGAAGCTGGCTAAATGCAGGAGCAAGAAACATCATTGTTTATAAATATTCTTACTCCAAACATCTAGTGACTGGTAGTTTATTTTTATTTTCACAATGCGAAGTTTCTTGTTAACTTAACTGTACTAGCTATCGAAAATATATTCACAAATGTATTTCTGAAAGGGACTTATTTTTGATATCCTTCACTGCCTCTGTGAGGAGGTGTATAAAAAGAAATAGAACATAACTATTTATTATGGTCAGTGCTACTACAAAAATGTCATACCACTCAGTGCTTAGTTTATAAATGAATGAGTGCACGTGTCCAAAGCTCTCCTCGGAAACCCAAGTCCAGCCCTATTAAATGTTGGCTTTCCAAATACCAAGACTGCATAATATGGAATCCACCTCAGGCCTCTTTAATCCACCACCAGACAACATCTGCCTCTTCATCTCACTCTTATAGTTAATGATTTGTCCCTTTTTGATGTTTTTTTTTCTTTTTCTTCCTCCTTCCTTTGCTTTTGTGTGTTTTGGTCTCTTTTACTGTCGGTAAGTGTTTGATGAGTGAACATTTGGGCTTGGTCCCCAAAAATGGGTGCTTGGTGAGGCCCATCAACTAAAATTATATCATACTTACTACCACTGACGAGGCATTGAAGCACTTTACGCCAGGCAGCACACTGCTCCGGAACCCAAGGTTGGTGGTTAGTCCTGTATTATTGGTTATTGTTAACTGGTCATCTTTCGGCCATTTGGCTGCCTCATCTTCTGGCTGCTATTGAAGAATTTGTACGAGAAGAATTTTGTCTCGGTTGTGTAAATGCCCCCAAATCATGGACTAGCGGAAGAACTTTTGTCTGCTGCACAAAAGATAAGAATGTGTAAACAGTCAAACAGGACGGAATCCATGCTTAATTGAAAATGTTTGTTCACTTGTCACAGCAATATATTTTTACATTACATACACTGTTCTCAATTTTGGAAAAGGTGATGGACAGAGTTTCTGAATGATGCAGAATACTCCTACCCAGTCAAGAGATCAGGGCTTGATCCATCACCGTTTTTTAGCTCACTGCACCATCCCAGCTCAGAACCTGGCTATATGCAAATTAGTCTGTTCCTGTCCCAGTGCATGATGGGAACAGGGCAAACCAAACTACCAAGCCAATTCTTATACTGGGAAGGAGACAAGCTTCCGGGTACACTGTTCTCAAACCAGGAGTAATGCTAAGAGTACTTAGACTGTGCAATAACGATACGCCAATAGATATTACTCACCCTCCTGAGGCGGAAAGCCGGGAGCAAGACTAGCTGATTTTTAACTCTTTGTGTCACTTATACTTGTGTTTTTAAAAATTAAGCACTTACTTTGACTTCCTGGCACCTTCAGGACGTGCCCTTTTAACTTTCTGTACAGCGGATCTAGCGCTGTCACAGAAGCTACAAAAAACTCAATTCCTGCCGCCATTGACGGCGTGCTGCGAGGCCACGCTCACTTCGAGGCCACGCCCCCCGCCCTTCGTGTATATAAGCGCTGATTGCGAGCGCTGCATACAGAATTACTCACCCTCCTGAGGCGGAAAGCCGGGAGCAAGACTAGCTGATTTTTAACTCTTTGTGTCACTTATACTTGTGTTTTTAAAAATTAAGCACTTACTTTGACTTCCTGGCTCCTTCAGGACGTGCCCTTTGAACTTTCTGTACAGCGGATCTAGCGCTGTCACAGAAGCTACAAAAAACTCAATTCCTGCCGCTATTGACGGCGTGCTGCGAGGCCACGCCCACTTCGAGGCCACGCCCCCGCCCTTCGTGTATATAAGCGCTGACTGCGAGCGCTGCATACAGAATTACTCACCCTCCTGAGGCGGAAAGCCGGGAGCAAGACTAGCTGATTTTTAACTCTTTGTGTCACTTATACTTGTGTTTTTAAAAATTAAGCAATTACTTTGACTTCCTGGCACCTTCAGGACGTGCCCTTTGAACGTTCTGTACAGCGGATCTAGCGCTGTCACAGAAGCTACAAAAAACTCAATTCCTGCCGCCATTGACGGCGTGCTGCGAGGCCACGCCCACTTCGAGGCCACGCCCCCTGCCCTTTCTACTCCTATTAAAAACATGTGCATTCACCGGACGCGCAGCGGACGGGCGCAGCGGGCGCGCCTAAGGCAAGCCCGTCTTCGCCTGTCCTCGCCAAGTCATCGCCTCTCGCCAGACCCCCTGGTCGTATTCCATCAGCACCCCTTCACTACGACAGGGAACAACTACTTGCCTGGAACTCTGGACGGACTTGTGCCCACATAACAGGTACGCTCGGTCTCACCTGCCTCCAATGTGAAACCTGTCATTTCACTACAGCCTACCCCCTCCACATTCGACAATTACAAAACTTACCCAATACTACCCCATTACGATCCTCCATCTCAACGTCAGGTCGCTCACCAAACATCACCTTGAGGTTAATACCCTCATACTGGATGAAAACCCTGACATCCTCTTCCTCTGTGAAACCTGGTTACGGGATGGCACTACAGTCATACCTAACCTCACGCTTCCAGACGACTACCTTATGTCGACCCTAAATAGGGATGGAAGAGGCGGAGGCATTGCTATAATCTATAAACAACTATTTTCATGCCTATTCACAAAGGAAGAAATTCCTGACTGTGAATGTGCACATTTTAAAATCACTATAAATCCCAACTTCACCATGTCGGGCCTCTACATCTACCGCCCACCTGGACCTGCTTCAAAATTAATTGAAGCACTTCTTGAGACAGCAAACTCTCTAGTGACAAAAAATGCAAACTTCACCATTTTAGGCTACCTCAATCTTCACTTTGACCTGCTTAATGACTCCACTATCAAAAATCTTCTTGCTGACTTCTCCGCCCTGCAACTTAACTTTCTTATTCAAACTTCAACGCATCTAGCTGGTCACATCCTAGATCCAGTATTTACAAACATCGAGGAGATTAAAACAGAGGCACCCCTACCGATGGGATGGACAGACCACTACCTTATTAAACTGACCATTTTAGTCAATAAAACAATGCACAAAATCGCACCTTCTCGCCGTCTAAAAAGATCATGGCACAAACTATCCATCAATGATCTCCATACCACCCTTGGGGAATTTCATCATGAGACCAACCTTGATATCAACGCAACCTATAGCACGTTTCATGATTGGATTACGGGAGGATTAGACGCTCTTATCCCAGCGATATGGACGAAAGGACGTAGCTCACCGTCCAATCCATGGTATACCGATACCCTCAAAACCATGCGCAAAGAATGTAAAAGAGCCGAGCGCCTATGGAGAAGGGAATACAACAACGAAGATAAAACCAATTATTTACTAAAACAAAAAATTTATCACAAAGCCATCCGCGCAGCGCGAACCGCCTTCTATGCAGATAAAATCAATTTGAGCCCTACCCCTGCCAAAGAAGTTTTTAAACTTGTTCAAGAACTTCAGAGCTGCAAATCCACACCCCCCAGCATCTCCTCTGCGCAACAATGCGAGGATCTTGCCACATTCTTAGTTGACAAAGTACAAAAAATGTATAGATCTTTCCCTCAGCACTCCCCCAGCCCCACCAAAATCACTAACCCCTCCCCTAATTATACTATCCTGACCCACATCCCAGAAATTTCCATTGAAACCTCACCAAACTATGCCGAAAAGGTAAAACTGGTTCTCCGTCAGACCCCATGCGCCCGGCTCAATTCTTAGAGTCACTTAATTTTTTTCTACCTTTCCTGGCCTCTATCCTGAACCTCTCCTTCTCCTCAGCGAGTGTACCATCTGCCTGGAAGCAAGCGTGGGTCTCACCTATCATCAAGAAACCCACTCTAGACCCATCTAAACCGGAAAACTTCCTACCAATCTCTCTGCTCCCATGGCTGTCCAAACTCTCAGAAGCCCATGCGAACAGCATTCTGTCCCAGCACATGGTCCAAAATAACATCCTGGACCCATCACAAAATGGGTTCAGACCAGGCCATAGCACTGAGTCTGCTCTTCTGGCCACCACCGAGTACCTCCGGACGATCTTAGATGCCGGTCAAAGCGCTGCGCTGATCCTTCTCGACCTCAGCGAGGCCTTTGACACGGTATCCCACGACATTCTTCTTAATCGTCTGGAGACATTCGGAGTATCTGGCCTTGCATTGGAGTGGTTCCGATCTTTCCTCAAAGACAGATCCTTTGGGGTCTCAGCACCCCCCTTTCTTTCTAAACCCCATCCCATTGCACAGGGAGTTCCGCAGGGCTCGGCGTTGAGCCCATCCCTTTTTAATCTTTATGTGCAACCTCTTGCGACAGTGGCCAAAGAGTGGGGCCTGACACTGGTGTCGTACGCCGACGACACACAGCTGGCCATCACTCTTACAGAAGGCCCTTCCATCTCAGCCTCCAGATTTAAAAACGGTCTTTCCGCAGTAGCCCAATGGATGACAGACAACTGTTTACAGCTCAACGCTGGAAAAACAGAAGTGCTGCTCCTTGGTAAAAACACCAGCCTTTGGAATGAGCACTGGTGGCCGTCTTCCTTAGGCACCATCCCACCCCCCAAATCCCTAGTTAAAAATCTAGGAGTATGGATGGATGCCTCACTTAACTAGCAGACCCACACCAAAAAAGTTGCTGGCACCTGTGTTGGCCTGTTGAGGAGTCTCAGCCACATACTTGGCTTCTTTGACGCTAAGGTCCGCCAGCTTATCATTCAAGCAACTATCCTCTCGCGTTTGGACTACGCCAATGTACTCCTCCTAGGCGCCAACAAAGGAGAGATAGCACGACTGCAACGCGTGCAGAACTCTGCGGCTAGAGCCTTAGTCGGCCTCCCTCGCCGATGTTCGGCCAGAGCTACAATTCGCAAATTACACTGGCTACCCGTTGACTCCAGAATTAAATTCAAAACCCTCATCATGACCTTTAAAATTCTCAAACTCGGAAACCCAACACTGCTACGACCTCTTCTCACTCCCTACGCTCCGTCACGTAACCTGCGATCCTCTAACCAGCACCTCCTGTGCGTTCCTCGCATAAAACTCTGCTGCATGGGCGGCCGCTCCTTTAGGGTCCTAGGAGCCAAACTATGGAACGATCTGCCACAAAATATCCGCTCCATAGAAAGTCTGCCAGCCTTCCGAAAGGCCATTAAAACGCATCTTTTCCCTTTCCCCTAATCCTCCTCTCCACCTTCCACTCTCAGGCCAGGGTCTGTGGTTTTCTAGCGCCGGGACGCCTCTTCGCTGGGGCAGCTGTTTGCGCTTTACCAAAACAATAGAATAGAATAGAATAGAATAGAATATTTGTGGTACGCCTTTAGTTGTAAGAACTGGGCAGTAGGCACACATAGGCTTGGTTGCTTTCTACTGAGCGTACAGTTGTATAACAGATGGTTTGCACTTCCATGATGTTAATCTTGGGAGGTAAGATAGAAACGACAACGCAACAACATTAACAGATCGTATGTACGGGGAGTACGTTCTCGCGCTGTCAAGCATTTGCACCAACTGCTGAGGTTGCAGCTTGCTTTCTTGCTTCTGCCAGCCATCGGGCGCAGTAAATACTGTACTCCCAAGGAAGACACGCAGCATGTCACATCCCGGTGCTGGTAGTCAGGGCGCTGCCCAACAAGGTCTGAGGTCGCCTCGGGCACTGAGGGAGCCCAAGGGTGACAATGCTTGGTGAGCGGGAACAATACTTCCATGCGAGCCTCTGTGTCTGTCTGTCTGAGCCCTCCTGAAAGCAGCAGCAACAGAGCAGACAGCGGTGACGAGGACCGCCAGACGCTTCCCCAGGGCCGCCGCCGCGCTGCATATTGGGGCGACACTGGAGCCTTCTCCCCGGTGGACAAATTGTATAAAAAGAGCGCAGGGACAGGCGCCCGCGCCGCCCCGGGCCACGCCACGCGCTGCCCCTGGTGATTCGCTCTCGTGGCTCGGTTCGCGGAGCCCCTTCCTTCCTGCTCGACCACGCCCTCCGCCTCGAGCGCCGTCCCTGCCTCCTCCCGTCATATTCCGCGTCCCTGGGAGCTGCGGCAGGTGCAGAGGAGCAGTGGATGGGAGCCGGGAAGAGAAACGAGGTTCTGCCCATGCCCGACCGTGGAGAAGATAATCCTCGAGACCACGAGTGTAGCAGCGGTATAACAGGTACGACTCCGAGACGGTGACGGTGCAATTAAGTGTGTGGTGAATGAAAGCATAGACTGCAGTGTGACTGTGAGCATCCCCGCAACAGAGAAGGTGCATCGTCACGCATGCATTGTGGTCTTTTTTCGTTTCCACGATCCACTGGACGTAAGCTGTTGAATTAAAATGTACTGCCCCTCATTTCACAGATCATAACCTGTCAGAGTGCAAAAGGCCAGTGTGTAAATTGCAACCCACATGGTTGGTTATATCAGTACTGTTGTGCTCAGTAGGCTACAACACCCGCGCCTTAGGTCTGCGTTTAATCTGCAGGTCGCTTATCCCGACCCCCACTAAAATTTAATATAGCCTATTTATGGGCTGCAATTTACACAACATGTGACCCGTAGATTATGTAAAACCCTAAGCAACGGGTGTAGTAGCCAATTACGTCGTAACATACCTGTGAGAAGTGGTGGTGGCACACAGTTTTCCACGCACACCTCTCCTCTCCACTGATCCGACCGGAAGTATGCGCCTCCACACATTGCACTAAGAGCGCTGCTGCTTGAGCATTGCACCTCTGAGCTACCTTGATGAATTAAACGCTATTAATTTTATATATAGAACGTTGTATATCGGTGTTTTTGTTCAAATCTCTCATTTACTAATATGCTTTCCTCAGTGAGCATGGCCTGTGCTTTCAGTCTGATATGCGAATACATGCGCAACCGTGATGAGAGGTTATCGATCAGGTGGTGGAGTCTAATTTGTAAACACTGACCCTGGGGCAGGGAAACGCAATTATTGCATATTGTCAGATGGGTCTCACTCGCACGACAACAACGCTGTGCCAACTGACAGCGACCGAACCCTCTCCTCCATAATATTACGGACACAACGAGAGCTTAGTGCTCACAAGGAGGATGGGAGGGAGAGTTGGATAGGAAAATAAGTCCACTTTTAAAGGGTACCTACATACAAAAGTATTAACTCTGAAAAGTATACAATTATTTTGAAAGTGAGGCTTTATTAGGTCACAATTCCCGATGCGCCCAAAATATAACCCTTACATGAATGACCTGTAACAGATTGTAAATAATTAAATGTATTCTTTGCATTGAGTACAGACGCGCTCAATGTCTCTACTTTCAAGTGTTTTTCACTGTGGAAGAATATGCGTCGGGCATTCATTTTTACAGGTGGTGTTTTGAATTCGAGAGAGAGAGAGAGGGACAGCTGTGTTCACCATTCATGTTGTCTCTGGAGCATGAATCACGAAGCTGCTTCTTTCTTTGGGCCCAATTCAGCCTTTGTCTGCCTACGCCGGTCTGTCTTCCTACCTTCTTGCCAGAGCTGTAGGCCTCACTAGAAAGAACCACACATGGTTTAAGAAAGAGTGGACCGCT
Source organism: Lissotriton vulgaris (assembly GCF_964263255.1). NCBI lineage: Eukaryota > Metazoa > Chordata > Amphibia > Caudata > Salamandridae > Lissotriton > Lissotriton vulgaris. Next base: position 800,691,549 of record NC_141691.1, read on the forward strand.
GATTAAACAAGCATTTACAAAGCCAATCTGTCTGGCCTTTCACATAGCTAGAGTAATTACTAGATGTCCTTCTCGAATCAGAAGAAACAGCCTGAAGTCTTTAACAAGACTGCAGCCCTTCAAAACTTTACTAGATCTACCACTCAGGTCAGAAGCAATCGCCCAACAAATCTGTCACAAATCCACAGTAACTCGTGTTGTTACTAAATTCCCCCTTGAGTAAGTTGCATCGGCTTCAAATGTCCTTCACAAAGTTTAAGGGGTGTAATATATACAGTTTCACTTATGTTACTCTAATAAATTGTGCTTGATGTCAATGGGATTGGCAAATATGCCAATGCTGGCATATGCTGATGAATCAATATTGCAACTTTTAATTAGTGTCTTGATTACTATGGAAGATTTGTGAAGACAACCTTGTATATTTAGGTACTAGCAGTCTCTGTGTAATTCAAGCCCTACAACCGTATTGTGGGGAAGCTGTTTTTTTGAGTGGCACTTTCTTTATGTCCCAGCACAATGCCCACTGCTTTATGCTGTTTTAGAGAGATGGAAGCCAGTAGGTAAAGATATATATATATATATATATATATATATATATATATATATATATATATATATACATATATATATCAACCTTCTCAGCTCGGTTAGTTTCCTGCTTCTGGAAAAAGACGGACAGGGACCCACTATACCTGGTGCAATATATTTTATTGCTGTTTGTCCGTCATAACGCGTTTTGTCCTGGACGGGCCTTGTTTACATGACAAACTGCATTGTGGGAACAAGTAATTTAAAGTGACAAGTTAATTGGTTTAACCTTAAACATAGAGAACAGACTGTTATACTCATCTGACAGCATAATGCTCTGGGTCAGAAATACTTTTTTTTCTTTTTTCTTCTTCTCAATGAAAATCAGTTATTGTATAATACAATGTGGATTTGATGTAAAGAACAACATATAATAAAACATATTGACTATCAATATTAATACATTAAATGAGGGATAAAATGACGATTAAAATCGGAACACATATATGGTTAGTCCCTTGTTTCTATATACTTCTTCTAGACTTTATCTTCTCAATAATGTTATTAAATAATCCCTTCTTTTCTGCTTACTGCTATTGTTATCATATATCATATTAATTCATGAGTTTTATCTCGTCTTGAATATATTTAGCCTGTTTCTAAAGCGCAAATGTGCGATTGTGCAAAACTGATTATTTATATATATATATATATATATATATATATATATATATATATATATATATATATATATATATATATATATATATATATATATATATATATATATATATATATATATATATATATATATATATATATATATTACCTACTGGCGATAGCCAGTAGGTATATATAGTTAGGATTATTTCTCTATGGAACTTTTGAAAATTCTATGTCTAATAACTTTGGCGTTTGTGGACGGAATCGGCTGAAATTTTCAGGAAAATGGCACATTTTGTTTCTGAGCAGCCCCTGAAAATTTTGGGGGGGGGTTCGTCAAGGGGGGGCCGAGAAAAAAGGGGGGTCCCAAAACGCGTTTTTCCCATGTTAATTTCCATAGGGCGTTTGGCCTCACTTTTAGCTCGAACGGCTGAATGGATTTGTACGAAACTTGGCAAAATTGTAGGGACTGTTAGCCCAATGTGCCTTTGCTGGGTCTCAATATATGTGCTCCAGTGGATTTTGAGAAATTAACGTTTAAAAAACAGGTATATCTGTGACAGCGTCCCAGATAGCGCTCCAGATCGCGTACTTTTCGCGTAACGGAGCTTTGCGTAGCGAAGCTGATTGGCTCTCCGGTGTCTGTCAACATTCTAAACAGTCCGGTGCGGCCGCCATCTTGTCTCTCGGTAGGATCGAGAGACAAGAAGAGGTGAAAAACGAAGGGGGAATTTAATGAAAGGGGGCTAGGTAGACCCCTCTTGATCCCCTAGGAATGATGTTGGGGTTATTAAAGGGTTCCGTGGGGCAAATAATAAAAATTTGATTTTTCGCGGTAGAAGCGCTTCTCGGCTCGCGAACCGGGTCGCAAACTGGTAGCGAAACGTGAATTCGCCATTTTGTGTTTCGATTTCATTAAATTACTAGGTATAAGGGGGTACGGGAGACGTATCCTGACCCCTTTTGTTTTCTGAGGGTGGCTGAGGAGGCACATATATGTTGATACATGTCTTCCAGCGGCTGTGCGTGAGCGTTTTTTTTTTTGCTGCGTGACGTGTGTTAACGTTCGATTCGATGGAAATCAGGAACTGTTGACCGCCATTTTGTCACTGCAAGTAAATATTTTGTTTTAAATAATTGTTATAAATTAATCCTTATTGATAAACATTGTCTGCGCCATCTTGTCTTTTTTGCAATGCCACACTTTTGTTGAGCACGGCAGCCATTTTAGATGCCTTGACCACAGGGCCGGACTGGGAACCAGAACCGGCCCTGGCAAAGTGCTCGGCCGCCCCCCCCCCCCTCCGGGAGGAGAGGGGAGGGGGGAGAGGTGCGACAGCGCTCTGTGACAGGGCCGGTTTTCGGCCGTTTTTGTTACAGGGCCGTTTTTGCAGCATAACGGCCCTGTAACAAAAACGGCCCCAGGGGCCCAAAACCGGCCCCCAACCATGCGGCCCACCGGGGAATTACCCGGTGCCCTCAACGGCCAGTCCGGGCCTGCTTGACCAGACCCACTCTCTGCACGCCGCCGATCCTCAGCATGGCTCCTCACCCTCGCAAGCATCTCCCCCACGCACTGGTCACCCCCGCTCTCTCTCTCATGCATGGGCCAGAAACCTCCTCCCATGTGCGCTGCTCTTCCCTGAGAATCACACCCTGTGCCCGCCCGACACCACCCTTTCACCCTATTCACTACCGCACCCTCTGACACTCCTTTTCCTCTGAGTCCGATTGTTCATGCCGGTCCCAGGCTATCACCTAGCCCTGCAGATGTAGTTTATGGCCCCAGCTGTAGAGAATCACCCCTCTTCAAAGGAGTTACAGTAGATCAAGGCCCCCACCCGATGAGATCCGTCACACCACACGCGTTCCTACTATCTGATAACCATCCTGTATTGTGCTTGGGGAGGGGATTCTCACTGTGAGGGTGTGTGGGACCGAGCCTGAAGCGGAAGATTCCAGGGATGCCTCTTTGTTCGCCATTTTGTGTTTCGATTTCATTAAATTACTAGGTATAAGGGGGTACGGGAGACGTATCCTGACCCCTTTTGTTTTCTGAGGGTGGCTGAGGAGGCACATATATGTTGATACATGTCTTCCAGCGGCTGTGCGTGAGCGTTTTTTTTTTTGCTGCGTGACGTCTGTTAACGTTCGATTCGATGGAAATCAGGAACTGTTGACCGCCATTTTGTCACTGCGAGTAAATATTTTGTTTTAAATAATTGTTATAAATTAATCCTTATTGATAAACATTGTCTGCGCCATCTTGTCTTTTTTGCAATGCCACACTTTTGTTGAGCACGGCAGCCATTTTAGATGCCTTGACCAGACCCACTCTCTGCACGCCGCCGATCCTCAGCATGGCTCCTCACCCTCACAAGCATCTCCCCCACGCACTGGTCACCCCCGCTCTCTCTCTCATGCATGGGCCAGAAACCTCCTCCCATGTGCGCTGCTCTTCCCTGAGAATTACACCCTGTGCCCGCCCGACACCACCCTTTCACCCTATTCACTACCGCACCCTCTGACACTCCTCTTCCTCTGTGTCCGATTGTTCATGCCGGTCCCAGGCTATCACCTAGCCCTGCAGATGTAGTTTATGGCCCCAGCTGTAGAGAATCACCCCTCTTCAAAGGAGTTACAGTAGATCAAGGCCCCCACCCGATGAGATCCGTCACACCACACGCGTTCCGACTATCTGATAACCATCCTGTATTGTGCTTGGGGAGGGGATTCTCACTGTGAGGGTGTGTGGGACCGAGCCTGAAGCGGAAGATTCCAGGGATGCCTCTTTGTTCGCCATTTTGTGTTTCGATTTCATTAAATTACTAGGTATAAGGGGGTACGGGAGACGTATCCTGACACCTTTTGTTTTCTGAGGGTGGCTGAGGAGGCACATATATGTGGATAAATGTCTTCCAGCGGCTGTGCGTGAGCGTTTTTTTTTTTTGCTGCGTGACGTCTGTTAACGTTCGATTCGATGGAAATCAGGAACTGTTGACCGCCATTTTGTCACTGCGAGTAAATATTTTGTTTTAAATAATTGTTATAAATTAATCCTTATTGATAAACATTGTCTGCGCAATCTTGTCTTTTTTGCAATGCCACACTTTTGTTGAGCATGGCAGCCATTTTAGATGCCTTGACCAGACCCACTCTCTGCACGCCGCCGATCCTCAGCATGGCTCCTCACCCTTGCAAGCATCTCCCCCACTCACTGGTCACCCCCGCTCTCTCTCTCATGCATGGGCCAGAAACCTCCTCCCATGTGCGCTGCTCTTCCCTGAGAATCACACCCTGTGCCCGCCCGACACCACCCTTTCACCCTATTCACTACCGCACCCTCTGACACTCCTCTTCCTCTGTGTCCGATTGTTCATGCCGGTCCCAGGCTATCACCTAGCCCTGCAGATGTAGTTTATGGCCCCAGCTGTAGAGAATCACCCCTCTTCAAAGGAGTTACAGTAGATCAAGGCCCCCACCCGATGAGATCCGTCACACCACACGCGTTCCTACTATCTGATAACCATCCTGTATTGTGCTTGGGGAGGGGATTCTCACTGTGAGGGTGTTTGGGACCGAGCCTGAAGCGGAAGATTCCAGGGATGCCTCTTTGTACATCAAAGTTTTTACAATTATGTGTCACATTATAAATATATAGCACTCCAACAAAGTAGGATTATAACACTTTAATAACTTTTAAATATATAGAACGCAACAAAAACAGTAAATAGATTTAAACATTTTTTTGAAAAAAGAAGCAACAATGGTCAGTAGCTGTGTTTTGTGCGAATAGTCCCAAGGCAGCACAACGTGCTGAGTTCTGGACGGCACCCAGGTGATGTTACCTGGGTGCCGCACTGGTTTTTGGTATCCTACAATGCAGCTCCGAAAAACGGCGTGGGGCGTCCCGAGGGGTGCGCCGGGAGGCCTCGTCAGTAGCGGTCTGTTGTGCGAATAGTCCCAAGGCAGCAGAACGCGCTGAGATGTGGATGGCACCCAGGTGATGTCCAGTAAGTTGTCGCACTGGTTTTGGCATCCTACAATGCTGCTCCGAAAAACGGCATGGGGCGCCCCGGGGGGGGGGGGGGAGGCGGCGTGAACGGGTCTCCCCAGGTGGAGGCTCGTCGGCTGTACTGGTGCGCCCCTTTACCGTTTCAGTTGCCATTCCGCCCGCTTTTGCTACACTGTGCCTCTTCCGCTATTCGGCTGTTTATCGCCCGCTGTTGCGGGTACAGCGTCTCGCTCACCATGTAGTTGAGTTGCGCCCACTCTTGCGGTGCAGCGATAGGCGGCTGCCACAGGACTCTTAAAATGGCGGACGGCTCTTCGGATTTGGGCCTGGTCCACTAAAATGGCCCTGGGACACCTTGGAACTCGGACGTCCCCTGAGCCTTGAAGATTTTACAAAAGTCTTGGGGGCTCCCGACTCCTGCAGGCTTCCGGTGGGGAGCGGCTGCCATGATTGCTCGCGGAATGACCACGACGGAGCCACGAGATGGTGGTGCTCTCAGGCTGACGCCAGCTTCAGTCTGAAACATCTAGAAACAAGGTGGGGCTTTCATCGTTTGGGAAAAAAAAATGTTTTAATCCAATGAAAAGTGTTATTTTTAGGTCATATGGTCAAGCCTTCCATCATTAGGAAACCAAAAGTAAAATGAACCAATGAAAAGTTTTATAAAGAAGTCACATGACCTGTTATGCTTACGTTACGCGCTGCTATAAAAAGCGTAGAAAATCCGTTGGCACGTGAGGCGGCGTCAGTAGCGGACCGATGTGCGAGTAGGCCGAAGGCAGCACAACGCGCCGAGATCCGGATGGCACCGAGGTGGTGTCCAGCAAGTTGCACTGGTGTGGCCAACCTGCAATAATGCGCCGAAAGTCGGCGTGGGGTGCCTGGGGGGGGGGGAGGTGGCGCAAACTGGCCTCTCTCGCCTCCCCAGGTGGAGGCACCTGATGTGCAGTGCGGCGCCCCTTATCTTTTCACTCGCCGTCCAGCAGAGTTGCGCCCGCACTTGCTGCTACAGTAGGCCGAAGGCAGCACAACGCGCCAAGATCCGGATGGCACCGAGGTGGTGTCCAGCAAGTTGCCGCACTGGTGTGGCCATCCTACAATGCTGCGCCGAAAGTCGGCGTGGGGCGCCCCGTTGGCCTGTGAGGTCGCGTCAGTCAGTGGGGGCTGTTTGAGAAAGCAATGTGATGCTGTGCGTCGCCCCCAAGTTGGAGGCTCCTCGGCTGCAGTGGGGCGCCCCTTGGTGTTTCACTCGCTATCCAGCTGAGTTGCGTCCGCACTTGCGGCTACAGTAGGCCGAAGGAAGCACAACGCGCCGAGATCTGGATGGCACCGAGGTGGTGTCTAGCAAGTTGCCGCACTGGTGTGGCCATCCTACAATGCTGCGCCGAAAGTCCCATGGTCCGGCGGAACTTTTTTCCTTTTCCTTTCTGCATCTTGTCCCACAATTCGTTTGACCTTTAGACGAGACCAGGTCCCTGAATGTGTGCAGGGGGACGCTATTGATTGAATCAAAATGGCGGCTTCACACAAAGCTGACTCAAGCGTTGCTGGTGATGCTATACAGACAAAAAATGGTTTTCAGTTTGTACATTCTTCAGGACTTTTCCATCCAAGTCTGCTTGAGAGTTTGTAGAACAATGGCTTTAGATCTTGCCCTCCCCTCTTTTGACTGTTGGTCTTGTTGCCTATCTCTTCTGTTGTCATTTAACTGAACCTTTTTTGACTGCCGAAAGGGGTTCTGGTCCGACCGCTGGTTGGTGGAGACATTTTGACTATATCCTGGACCTGCCCGGCCTCGCCCAAAATGGCGCCGGTATAAATGGGACTCGTAACTTCTTGTTGTGTACTGGTTGCACAACCTTGATATCACGAGATACGTATGCAGTTTTGAAGCACATGGCGGGCGGGAATGAGAATTGATTGAATATTTCGACATCCCTATTGATATTAAGTTCTGATGTGTTATTGATTACTGTACTATTGAAAGTTCGAATTAACGTCACCCATGGTACTTGCCCGCAAATGTATATCTAGATAATTTTATTGTAAGTGGCCCTGTCGTATTTTAATTACAAAATGTACGGCCACCGATTCCGCAACTGTTAGACACCTTAGTTCTTGCAACCTAATGGCCCACTCGTTGCGTTCCTCTACAGTGTAAATGTCTCCTCATCATATACGATTCCAGTTTGCTCCGTGGCCGGCCCATGTGGTTATAGGCCCGTATTTGTATACTGACATTTTCACAATAAAGGTTTTTAAAACAAAACATGGTAGTAGTATTTACATTGGTAAAGTTTTTAATTTTAGTCACTGTTTTCGAATCAGTAAAAGGCAAGTGAAATAAAGCAGTCCAATTACATGACGGATAAAAGGTATAATACGCAGGAACGCAGTAAAGATAAATGGTCAAGGGCTGTTGTGTTTTTTACTCCTGCAACATAAAGTGATCGATAAGAATCTGATATTCAGGCGTATCGGCGACTAAGACAGCAGGCCGAGCATCTTTTGCTCAACGGCTCCGTCATGGGACGAAGAAACGCCCTTTTTCTAGAAAAAGGAATATATTTTACTTGCAGGACAGTTGTAAATTTTCCGGGAAAATACATTAGCCTGGAACATTATAATATATATGTTTAAGAAAAAATAATGTTCGAAAGCAATAAAAAGCGTAATTTTTAGGTCATATGACCAAGCCTTTCATCATTAGAATAACAAAAGTAAAATGAACCAATGAAAAGTTTTATTAACAAGTCACATGACCTGTTATGCTTACGTTACGCGCTGCGCGCCGCGCCCCGGATCCCTTCCGGGAAGCTGCGCTTCGCGCACTGGAGTACTTCCGGGTGCGCTAACGCGGCGTGTCATATAACGCATTACGCGACAACGTAGGTCCAGAATATAGTCAAAATGTCTCCACCAACCAGCGGTCGGAACACAACCCCTTTCAGCAGTCTAAAAAGTTCTGTTAAATGACAACAGAAGGGACAGGCAACAAGAACCATCAGTCAAAGAGGGGAGGGCAAGTTCTTCCCTACCGGGTCACGTTGGGGCGCTACCGGAACTGATCGAATTGGTAGTCTACAGTGTTTCTGGATGTTTCAGACTGAAGCTGGCGTTAGCATGAGAGCACCACCATCTCGTATCTCAGTCGTGGCCATTCCACGAGCAATCATGGCAGCCGCTCCCCACCAGAAGCCTGTGGGAGTCGGGGGGCCCCCAAGACTTTTGTAGAATCTTCAAGGCTCAGTGGACGCTTTCGAGAATGGGGCCCAAGCCCTAGCAGACAAGCGTCCAAGTTCCAAGGTGTCCCATGGCCATTTTAGTGGACCACGCCCAAATCTGAAGAGGCGGCCGCCATTTTGAGAGTCCTGTGGCAGCCGCCTATAGTTGCATCGCAAGAGCGGGAGCAACTCAACTACATGGTGAGCGAGACGCTGTAGTCGCAAGAGCGGGCGGTAAACAGCTGAATGGCGGAAGAGGCACAGTGTAGCAAAAGCGGGCGGAATGGCAACTGAAACGGTAAAGGGGCGCCCCACTACAGCGTGTCTTCAGGTAAAACGGATTGTGGGATAAGGTCCAGAATGGAAGAGTCATCAAAAGGCAAAAAGTTCCGCCGGACCCCGGGAGCCGGCCGCCTATGTCGGGGGAGATCTTAGGCCACGCCAGGGCAACACGACTTGGGGAGGGGGCAGAAGTCAAGCGCACCCTCCCAGTCCGCGCCACCACACCGTATGTTGAAAATCTGAAGCCATCGTTCTACTAACTCTCAACCAGCCTTGGATGAAAAATCTTGAAGAATGTACAAACTGAAAACCAGTTTTTGTTTGCATAGCATCAGCAGCAACGCTTGCTATCAGAGTGCATGAGTTTCATGCTCGATCGATTGAGCTAGCCGGATCAGGCAACAAAAAGTATAAAATAGTTATGTAAATAGTTATTTAATAAAATGTTTTACCCTGTTACTTTGCTGGTGTGTTGTATATATTTATAATATTTGCATAGAGTTTATCGTTATTTTGAGCGGGGTGGGTGGCGGAGCCGAGCTGTCTTGCAGCCATCATGGTGTGGAGCTCAGTTCATCTCACTAGTTTCGTATTTCTCATGAAGGGTTGTTCCAAATGTTTCTATTTTAGCGAGGTCAAAAAGAGATCCCATTAGTGGCCTACTGATTTTGCTCGATTATTTTTTTTTTTTACACGATTTTTCACTATCTGCAAAGACTAAACAGAGTATTGCGGCTTTGTGCTTGTTAGTAAATAGAGAATGAACCAAAGAGAATAAATTCTAAAATAGTAAATGCTTGGATAACAATCAATCAAATGGAGAGACAAGCAGGCACGACGGATTACAACGGGGGCAAAGGCCTGCGTTAACTACCCTTCACTATCTGCAAAGAGAGAGTACTTCTAAGAGAAAAGAGGGGGGGGGGCAGCGTTTAAAGCACATCAGCGTGCATAAACACGAAAATGTTTTTACCTATCACGTACTTGACATTTGACAGCTTTTGATATTTGTTATTAAAAAACCATTGAAATTCAATGAAAAAACCATAGGTTTTAGCCCATATATAGTTAGGGATTAGCATTTACAAAACCTTATTTTACTCGCATAAAACCATTGAAATTCGCATATATAGTTAGTTGCGCTAACTATATATCGCGCACCCGCAATCCACTGCTGATGATGTCACATATTACATCATTCATGACATGCTCAGTGACATCACTGATGACATCACTGATGACATCTCAAATGACATCACTGATGACATCACTGATGACATCTCAAATGACATCACTGATGACATCAATGAAGACATCTTAAATGACATCACTGATGACATCACTGATGACATCTCATTTGACATTACTGATCACTCACTGATGACATCATTCATGTGATTATACGATGAACCTCTTCAGACTCTGATATAACCTTAGATACACTCAGTGTCAACAGACACTCACAGACTGTCACTCATCCATGGAGTTACTCACACACCTAGTCAGTCATGCAAAGAATCAATCACACCTCCATTTCCTCAACTATACAGTTATACACATCTTACTTATTCAAACATATACGAACACATATTTACTCCCTTATACAATCCCTGATACAAGTTCACAATGATCCATACAGCCACTCACACATTCACTGGCTCTTATGCACAGTTATTTATATATGTCAACTCTCACATGTACTGTGTTTTACATATGTACTTACTTTGACATGTAGCACTGAGATATCCATTCACTCACCAATACACTCATGCACACAGTCAACCGCCCATACAGCTGTTTCCACATGCACTTTTGAACCCATACATCTAGTGAATCAACTGCTCACACATCTATGCACAGAGTCATACACCTCCCAGCCACCCCCACACACACTCAGTCTCCCATACAAATACTTGGGCAACCAATCAATAACCCATATAGTTACTCATATAGCTACTGATCAACACATGCAGCAGTTTACAGAACAACAGACATAATGATGCACAAATTAAGACAGTTTAGTCACTAACCCATGCACTCAGTGAGACACATTTAATCACTCACTTATACAGTCAGTCATGCACCTACTAAATCCTTCATCCAGACACTTATACATCCACTCATTCTTCAATATGTAATACATATTTTAACTTTACAGAAACATACAGTCACTGGATGATGTCATCAGTGATGTCACTGACCATGTCATGAATGATGTAATATGTGACATCATCAGCAGTGGATTGCGGGTGCGCGATATATAGTTAGCGCAACTAACTAAATATGCGAATTTCAATGGTTTTATGCGAGTAAAATAAGGTTTTGTAAATGCTAATCCCTAACTATATATGGGCTAAAACCTATGTTTTTTTCATTGAATATATATATATATATATATATATATTGAAAATAAGGTTTCAATTCCAATTACACTCTGGTTGAAATCATCCAGGCACTCACGAACATCGTTTCATAGGCTTCTTTTATTCAGTTTGTAGCAATGTCATCAACGCGTTTCGGGAGTCAAGCTCCCTTGATCACGATGTTTTTGCATTGTCTAGAGCCCTCCCTTTAGTGCATGAAAACATAGTGAAAACAGTAGAGGGACTCACAATAAGAAATGTAGTTGTTTGCGAATACGGCAGCCATTTTAGCACTTTCAAATACATCAAAAATGGATGTTATATAAGTAAAAATATTTGTTATTCTGCTTTAAAGCAGATACACATGTAAACAAACGTTAAAATCCCAAAGTGAGAATGAGCAGGACATAAGTGCAAGTGCAGTTTTACATATTGAAAGCGTAAACACAATGTTTCACATTTTTTCAAGGCCAGTGCCTTTTTCAACAAATGGGACCTTCTTTGCAAATGAAAATCATTAATTACTTACATCTCAATATTATTTAAGTATTTTGCCATAATGTATTCAACTTAACACAGCTATATCTTATGTGGATTCACCTCTGGCTCTGCTGATCATGTTATCTCACAGATCGTAATGGGACTTATGCAGATGGTAATGCTGATCGATCAGGTTAACTTTATTCCTCAATCATAAAGTGCAAGTGCTTTCGTAAACTAGTATTCTTATACTGTAAAATTTTATCTAGATATTGCACAGAAGAATTATAAAGTGCCAGTGCTAAAAAGTGCATTTCAATTTCAATAAAGTGCTAATGCTTCAATATCAACAACAGTACCTCATATATGTAAACATTCCACTCATATTGCACTTCTGCAGATATTTTTCTAAAGTGTCAGTGCATATCACAGAAAAACAGCATTACTCATCACAATGTAACTGCCCCTGAGCCAGTTCTATTACAGAACAACACACTACCAACCATGCAATTTAAAAAGGAGAGGAACTCAGAATAAGACTCTTAAAATTGAAAATTTCTGTCAATTAAAATCATTAACAAAAGGTTTCCAGATGCAGTTTCGGTATACTCGAGGTTAGAAAAAACAATTCATTATATATACAGTCAATCAGTTTAAACATGTGTAAAGGTCTTCATCAACGTTTAATCCCTGTGGCTCCTTACAATTAAATTCTAGTATGAAATAGGTCTCTAATCTTCTAAGCTCACTTTTCCTATCTCCCCCTCTTTTCTTCTTTGGGACCTCTGCAATGCATGAGTATTGCAGGCCTTCGGGGTTACTTTGGTGGTGCAATTCAAAGTGTCGGGCCACTGGGTAAGACCTATCCTGATTGACTATTGCCCTTCTGTGCTGTAGGATCCGTTGGTGTACAGGTAAAATCGTACTACCGATATAAATCTTTGGGCATGGGCACTGTAATAGACAGACTACGTACTCACTTTTGCACGTAATGGTACTTTTCACTTTCACGATTTTATTAAAAGTTGTTTTAAAATCCGTGCGGTTTATTCCATGCTGGCACGCTTTACATTTAAAACACTTTTTAAAACCGGGTTTAGGTTTTAGCCAGTCTGCATTACTCTTTTTCTTGTCCAAGAACTCACTACGTACAATCAAATCTTTTAATGACTTAGATTTTTTGTAAGTGATTTCAGGGTTCTTCTTCACCTTTGAACCTAACACTGGATCGTTTTTAATCAGATACCAGTGTTTTCTAAGGATAGATCTCACTTCCTTGTGCTTGGTATTGTATGTGGTAATGAATCTTGAGCTCCCTTGATCTTGCTGACCTCTGTTCAATTTTTGGGTTCTAGAGGGCTAAAAGAGTAAAGTGTGTCTAGTTAACCTCCTGGCTTTTCTTGAGGCACCTTTCAGGATCGTCTTGCTATATCCCCTTTCTAAGAACCTCTGGGTCATTTCAATTTCTATGGTGTCAAACTGCTCATCACTACTGCAGGTACGCCTTGCCCTATAGTATTCCCCAAACGGAATACTCCTTATTAACGCCGTGGGGTGAGCACTCTCGGCGTGCAAGATTGAGTTCCCAGCAGTATGTTTTCGGAACACGGTAGTTTCTAGTTTGTTGTTCAAGGGGGTAATCCTGATATCAAGAAAATCAATCGAGGTTTTACTGGAATTCCCCACGAATTCCAAATTCAGCGAATTCTGATTTATTTCCTCGATAAACAGGTTGATTGATGCCTCCGTGCCCTGCCACAACACAAAGACATCATCAATATATCGTACCCATAATAGGATATGTTCCGACCAATGATCAAGAGGGCCCCCTCTGAGCACCTGCTCCTCCCAGTAGCCGAGGTGTAAGTTGGCATAACTGGAGGCAAAGCAGGTGCCCATCGCGGTCCACCGCTCCTGGATATACAGATCATTACCAAAGAGAAAAATGTTTTTTGTTAGTCACCATTCCATGATTTCGAGAATCATTCTATTCTGGGATGCAAGACGTATCGGTCTCCTATTTAAGTAATGCTCACATGCTCTAAGACCATCTGTGTGTCTTATACTAGTGTATAAGGTTGAAATGTCCAATGTCATTAGAACCATAGTTGTAGGGTCCCAACAGATATCAAAAATACACTTAAACAAATCGGTAGAGTCTTTTATATAAGATGGAAGTGTTCTGACAATAGGATTTAGGAAATAGTCTATATATCTTGACGCTTTCGCAAATAGACTGCCACATGATGAAATGATGGGCCTCCCTGGTGGACTAGTGGCGTTTTTATGGATCTTTGGTAGCATGTAGAAGACTGGGATCACTGGATTGTCTTGTTTGATGTATTTGTGTTCATCCCAGCTCAATAAACCAGTTTCCTTCCAGTGATCCAGTCTCCCATAAAATTCTCCAATTACGTTCTCATACTCTCTAGGGCTTATTCGTTTATAACAACTGCGGTCGGATAATTGTCCCATCGCCTCTTTTTTGTATTGTTCTTTTCCCCAGAGAACTACGGTCCCTCCTTTATCCGAAGGTTTCACTAGGAGGCCATCTTCCATCGGTAGTTTCTTTACTGTTTTGTGGAAAATAGCTTTCCTGGGATTCATTTTACATTTCTTTTGATTCTCTTGGAAATATAAATTTTTTAGGTCTTTAGTTACATTCTCACCAAAGAGGTCTACATTGTCTTTCAGTGTTTGTGGAAGGAATTTAGATGCAGCTCTGAATGGTGTGTGATCTCCAGCTAGTAAGTCATTTCCACAATCGATATTGTCAAAATTCTCCTGCTAGGAGGTGTCATTCATTAGTGCCATCATATCAGTTAGAAAAGGGGGTGGTGATGAACAGAGTGTCTGAATTAAGCAGACCACTCTTACCCAGTCCAAAGATCAGGGCTTGATCCATCACCGTTATTTATCTCACTGCACCATCCCAGCTCAGAACCTGGCTATATGCAAATCAGTCTGTCCCTGGCCCAGTGCATCATGGGAACAGGGCAGACTAAACTACCAAGCCAATTCTTCACCAGTAAGGAGACAAGCTACCGGGGACCGGTTTCTGGCATTTCAGCCTTCTTCGGCCCGGCTTGCTTGAATCCTGATGGTGCAGTGAGAAAGGGACTTATGTCTGAGTATACCCTGCCACACGTATAGTGGCCAAAAACGATTCAGAATCATTTTTGTCCACCATAAGCGTGGAAGGGTATACTCAGATGTGAGTCCCTAGCTCATTGCACCATCAGGATTCAAGCAAGCCGGGCCGAAGACGGCTGAAATGCCATAAACCGGTCCCCGGTAGCTTGTTTCCTTCCCAGTATAAGAATTGGCTTGGTAGTTTGGTCTGCCCTGTTCCCATGATGCACTGGGCCATGGTCAGACTAATTTGCATATAGCCAAGTTCTGAGCTGGGATGGTGCAGTGAGCTAAAAAACGGTGATGGATCAAGCCCTGATCTTTGGACTGGGTAAGAGTGGTCTGCTTAATTCAGACACTCTGTTCATCACCACCCCCTTTTCTGAATCATTTTTGTCCACCATAAGCGTGGAAGGGTATACTCAGATGTGAGTCCCTAGCTCATTGCACCATCAGGATTCAAGCAAGCCGGGCCGAAGACGGCTGAAATGCCAGAAACAGGTCCCCGGTTGCTTGTTTCCTTCCCAGTATAAGAATTGGCTTGGTAGTTTGGTCTGCCCTGTTCCCATGATGCACTGGGCCATGGTCAGACTAATTTGCATATAGCCAAGTTCTGAGCTGGGATGGTGCAGTGAGCTAAAAAACGGTGATGGATCAAGCCCTGATCTTTGGACTGGGTAAGAGTGGTCTGCTTAATTCAGACACTCTGTTCATCACCACCCCCTTTTCTGAATCATTTTTGTCCACCATAAGCGTGGAAGGGTATACTCAGATGTGAGTCCCTAGCTCATTGCACCATCAGGATTCAAGCAAGCCGGGCCGAAGACGGCTGAAATGCCAGAAACCGGTCCCCGGTAGCTTGTTTCCTTCCCAGTATAAGAATTGGCTTGGTAGTTTGGTCTGCCCTGTTCCCATGATGCACTGGGCCATGGTCACACTAATTTGCATATAGCCAAGTTCTGAGCTGGGATGGTGCAGTGAGCTAAAAAACGGTGATGGATCAAGCCCTGATCTTTGGACTGGGTAAGAGTGGTCTGCTTAATTCAGACACTCTGTTCATCACCACCCCCTTTTCTGAATCATTTTTGTCCACCATAAGCGTGGAAGGGTATACTCAGATGTGAGTCCCTAGCTCATTGCACCATCAGGATTCAAGCAAGCCGGGCCGAAGACAGCTGAAATGCCAGAAACCGGTCCCCGGTAGCTTGTTTCCTTCCCAGTATAAGAATTGGCTTGGTAGTTTGGTCTGCCCTGTTCCCATGATGCACTGGGCCATGGTCAGACTAATTTGCATATAGCCAAGTTCTGTGCTGGGATGGTGCAGTGAGCTAAAAAACGGTGATGGATCAAGCCCTGATCTTTGGACTGGGTAAGAGTGGTCTGCTTAATTCAGACACTCTGTTCATCACCACCCCCTTTTCTGAATCATTTTTGTCCACCATAAGCGTGGAAGGGTATACTCAGATGTGAGTCCCTAGCTCATTGCACCATCAGGATTCAAGCAAGCCGGGCCGAAGACGGCTGAAATGCCAGAAACCGGTCCCCGGTAGCTAGTTTCCTTCCCAGTATAAGAATTGGCTTGGTAGTTTGGTCTGCCCTGTTCCCATGATGCACTGGGCCATGGTCAGACTAATTTGCATATACCCAAGTTCTGAGCTGGGATGGTGCAGTGAGCTAAAAAACGGTGATGGATCAAGCCCTGATCTTTGGACTGGGTAAGAGTGGTCTGCTTAATTCAGACACTCTGTTCATCACCACCCCCTTTTCTGAATCATCATATCAGTTAGAGCAGGTAATTCATTGACAGTGAGGAATGGCTGTATGGTATCTGATTCTATTACCGGGCTCAGTCCAGAATTGCTATTTTTGGTTGCATGCATCTTTGTAAGATGAGTTTATATATATATACAGATTAATATAAAAATAAAGTGCTGTGTACAACAAAGTATTTTCTCCTTACTATTTGCTTAAAGTGCAGATGTGTAGCAGCAGGAATGTAGCAGAAAATCATTAGCTAGCGGACATATATATATCACCTATGGGTAGTCACCAGCAGGTAGGTATAGTTTGGACCTAGTTTCCATAGGAAAGGCATTTTTTTGTTTGCTTATAACTTTGGCGCCATTTAACAAATCTTCTCAAGTGTTTCGAAATTAGTACAAAGCTAAATTCAACTGCTGTGTTGAAAGGTTCAGGGGGATTCGTTAAGTGGGGGTTGAGAAAAATAGGGGGTCCCAAACGCTTTTTCCCCGTGTTAATTCCCATAGAGATTTTAGACACAACTACAGAACGAAACGCTGGACGGAATTAATCAAATTTAGCAGAAAGCTAGATCTTAGTCCAGAAAGAGCCCTTTCTGTTATTTAGGGTAAATCCATTCAGTAGTTTGAGATATTAAAGGAAGACCAGATTTGAATATCTAGAGGTGCTGACCCTCCACAAATCCTACCCATCTCATGCAGAAATCGAATTGGCTGCCAACACTTCAACCAGGAATTGTTGGCAGCCATCTTGGGACTCCGACTGAGCCGAGTTCCAAGGAAAAATGTTAAAAAAAGTGAAAGGGGCAGAGTAGGAATACCCTGACACCCTAGGTCTGGTCGTGGGGTTACCCAGGTCCCTTCCAGACTAAAATGCATTAAAAAAAACACAATTTGCAGGACAAATCCTGAAGATTCGCGAACCCCAGTAAAAATGAAAATGAAAAACAAGTAAGGTCTTGGTGGGCCAGGTCCCGGGGGCTTAATTCTATTCATAATTGATGGAGGGGGTGCATGCAAGCCCCCTCCCCGTTGCCGATCTGGCCCGGGCACCACCACCTCCCAGGGCTCAGGGCAAACCAAAAATGAAAAGGAGGGATGACATGCGGCCCCCCTCCCTGGGACCTCCACCTCCCTGGGGCTTCATCATGAAATAAGAGGGCAAGGCCCCATCCTTACAGATAAATTGCCCCTTGGACTACCCCAGGGCAAAATGCATTTAATAAAGTAAAGGAAGGGGGCTGCATGCCCCCCCTCCCGGGCCATATTCAGCCCTGGTACCACCACCTCTCCGTGGCATGTGCATATTTTTACAGGGAGGGAGGAGCTGCCCCCTTCCCAGACTGCTCTCGGCCTGGGGACCACCACCTCCCCAGGGCTGGCCCTAAATAAAAAAGGGGGGAGACCGCATAGTCCCCCCTGAAGCCATTAATGGACATGAGGACCGCCACTTCCCAGGGCTGGCTCCTTATGTCTCAAGGTGCCCCCCCTGGGACATAGGGAGCTGTTTGCTCTAATTTTGCAGAAGCTTTGACAACTCCCGCCAAGCGAGAGAAAACATTAAGTCCTCTCCCAGCAGGCGGGAGCAGTAGAACTGCTCATGCCCTCTGGGAGAGGACTTTTCGTATGTTTTCCTGCCCAAACTTACATAAGGATTGCTCCCACACACAAAGAGTAGCATTTTCGACTGCTCCCTCAACCAATCGGTCAATCAGGATTTGTATAGCGCTGCTTATCACCTGTGAGGGTATCCAGGAGCTTGGGGGATGGGTGCTGCTCCTGGTAGTCACTCAAAAAGCCAGGTTCTTAATCAATTTCTGAACTTCTGTAGAGTAGCCGCTGTCCGGAGAAGGAGGGGGACGCCATTTCAGGTCTTTGCAGCCAGGTATGAGAAGGCGTGGCCGACGCTCTTGCTTCTATGGATGTGGTGTAACGTGGGCGAGGGTGGCGGAGCGCAGTTGTCTGATGGTTGGTGTAAAATTCACCCTTTGGTTAAGGTAGGCAGGTCCTTTTTTGTGCAGTACCTTGTATGCATGGGTTTGCAATTTGAACTGGCACTGGTTGCTGTGGGGGAGCCAGTTTAGTGATTTGAGGTGAGGGATTATGTTGGCTCTTCTCAGTGGGTAGAGGACAAGCCTGGCTGCGGCCTTCTGAATGGTCTAATGTCTATTTAGCAGTTGTGAGGTGATCTACACATAGAGGGAATTGCCGTAGTCCAGGCAGCTGGTGATGAGGGCCCTGGGTAAAGGTGCGTCTGGTGCTGATGGGGAGCCACTTGAAGATTTTCTGGAGCAAGTGGAGAGTGAGGAAGCAGGATGATGAGACAGCATTTATCTGCTTCTTCATTGCGAGCTTGCTGTGGAGGATATGCCAAGGTTGTTTGTATGCTCTGTGGGTGTGGGCCAAATTTAGCTCGCCTCCAGGTTTCGTCCCATGGGGAGGTGTTGCTCCAGAAGATAAGCATCTCTCTGTATTGTCGGTGTTGAGTTTGAGGAACTTTTTTTGCGTCCAGCTGGCAACACTAGTCATGCACCTGTGGAAGATGGTTTTGGTGTGTGTGGTGTCTGGGGATAGGGAGAGGATGAGCTGAGTGTTTTCATTGCATCGCATGATGTTCATACCATAGGATCTGACCAGGGTGGCCAGAGAGGCCATACACGCATTGAACAGGCTTGGGC
The DNA here is from genome assembly GCF_964263255.1 of Lissotriton vulgaris. NCBI lineage: Eukaryota > Metazoa > Chordata > Amphibia > Caudata > Salamandridae > Lissotriton > Lissotriton vulgaris. The sequence continues at coordinate 800,710,677 of NC_141691.1, forward strand.
TCAGTGAGGATCTATGTGAAATGCCGCAGGTGATTTTTTTCGGGCTCGAAGTGTAGGGTGGAAGGCAGATGCAGTAGGTTCTTCCGGTGAGGAAGTATGCTATCCATTTGAGGTCTATCCCTTGGATCCCATCTTGTGGAGTCCTTGTAGGAGGGTGTAGTGGGACAAGGTGTCAAAGGCTGCAGAGAGGTTGAGGAATATCGGGGCTGCGGTTTCTCCCCTGTCTAGGAGAGACCTTATGTCATCAGTGGCTGCGATTAGAGCAGTTTCTGTGCTGTGATTTGAGCGGAACCCATATTGGGATGGGTCCAGGAGGTTGTTGTTCTCTGTGTGGTTGGTGAGTTGGTGGTTTATTGCTTTCTCCAGAACTTTAGCGAGAAGGGAGATGGGCCAGTAGTTCTTGAGTTCTTTTGGGTCCGCTGTGTTTTTTCTTTTTAGGAGAGGTTTCGATTTCCACGTCTTTGTTTCCCTCTGGTAAAGAGCCATAGGTGATGGATGTGTTGAGGATTGTGGTGAGTTCCTTGCTGATGGTGCTGTTCTCCAGGTTGATCACGTGGTGGGGACAGGGGCCTCTGGGTGCTCCTAAGAGGATGGAGTTCATGATGGTGGTGGTTGTCTTTGTGGAGAGTAGATGCCACATAGTTATTTTTGCATTTGTGTTGGAGTCGGTGAGGTAGTAGAGTCTGTTCAAATGAGTGACAGGTGGTTGGGGGTCGAAGTGTTTGTAGATAGTGTTGATTTTGCTGAAGAAGTATGCAAGGGTCTTGCGGAGTTCTGAGAGGGGCGATGGTGTTCTTGGTTGCTGCAGGATTGGAGAACTCTTTGATGATGCTGAAGCGTTCCTTACTGTGGCTGGAGCTGACTTTGAAGGGAGTGGTCAGGGTGCTTTTCTTGGCATTTTTCAGGAGTTGGTGGTATTCGTTGAGAGCTACTTTAAAGTTGGCTCAGTCGTTGGGTGCTTTGCTGGTGCACCAGACTCTGTCCAGTCATTTACAATTGGGTTTGGTAGATTTAAGTTCTGGTGTGAACCAGCTGGCATGTTTGGAGGGTCTGTCTCATTTGGTGGGTTTGGGGTGGTGCAAATATGTTGGCTCATTCAGTGATTTCAATGGACACCTCAAGGTTGGAGGTGGTGTCTGGGGTCGAGGCACTGAGGGTGTTGGTCCAATGGTTTTCGGTTGCTGTGCTCCAGCTCTTGTAAGGTGTGTTGGACTGATTGGTGGGGATGTTGAGGGCGGCTGTGATGTAGAATTGAATGATCCCGTTGTCGGATGTGTGGCTTTACCTGATTAATTTACTGGCTGAAAATATGGGATCCAGTGTATGCCCACTAATGTGGGTGGGGTCAGTGACCAGTTGCAAGAGGCTGAGGATGTTCATGCTCTCAAGGTGGTTGGTTGTGTTGGCGTCGCTAAGGCCGTCGAGCTGAAACTTGAGGTCCTCAAGGAAGAGGAAGTCTTTCGAGTTGATGGCCAGGGAGGCAATGACTTCGGGATGTCCTCGCAGAAAGTAGGGTGCGGTGCTGGGGGTCTGTAGGCAAGTGTGCCTCTAACTGTTGTTTTCCCATCGGTGTTGATTTCAAAGTTGAGTTGTTCCATAATAGGGGTAGTGCTGTCAGTGGTGGCTGTGCAGCTGAGAGTTTCTTTGTGAATGATGGCTATTGCACCTCTGTTTTTGTTGATGTGGTCCTAGTGAATCATCTTGTATCTGTTTGGTGTGGTGGTTGCGTTGTCGGTGCTGATGACCGGTTGAGCCAGGTTTCAGTGAGGAAGACAAATTCTGTTGTGAGGGAGGTGATAGTGTCCCAGATCTCAATGGTATGTTTTTAGAGTGATCAGGTGTTGATCAGTCAGCAGTAGAGTTTTCCTGTTGTGGTGGTGGTGGGCAGGGGCTCAGGAGGGGGACTCTAATACAATACAAGAAACAGTGACGAAAAGGAGAAAGATCATGCTGTTGAATGAGAAAATGCACAGTTGCAGTTGTTGTTGCGTGGTCTGGAGTTGAGTGCTAGAAGCTCAGCGCTGGTGTAGCTGTGGGTAGGCAGGGGACAAAGGGGTCTGGTGATGGGCGCAATCCATGCACGGAAGGGGTCACTCAGGCTTGCCTTTGGCACGCCAGTGCCGCACCCACTGCATGGTCCATCATTAAGTAGGTTCCCTGGAGGGGCACTGGGTGGGATCAGTGGGAGGGAGAGGGCTTCAAACGGGAAAGAAGCGATCAGGGGAGGATGAGGAAAAAAGCAGAGGTTAAGATGAAATAGTGGTAAAAAGAATTTAAGGGTGAAGGAACCTGGAAAGAGAACAAGGTTAAGAATGGTAAAAAATTAATTAAGGGGTAAAAAGAGCCTGTAGAGAAAAGAAGGTTAAGAGGAGAAAATGGGAGAGAAAATAACTAAGTAGGAAAAGGAGTCTGGAAAGAAAACAAGATTAAAAGAGGAAACAGGAGCAAAACTTAGTTAAAGGGGAAAAAGAGCCTGGAAAGAAAAGAATACTGCAAGTAGAAAACGGATAAAAATCTATTAAGGGGGAGGGGCGTGGCCAACTGCCGAACATGGCGGCAGCTTAACTCGGGAGCTCCGCAAGGCAGACCGGCCCGCGCAAAAATCCGACTGCTCATCCGTATACTGACCCGCCTGAAGGGGTGAAATCGGCTCCGGGTACCAAGCGGCGCACATCGAGCCGCCCCCGGTGCAAATCCGACGCCGAGAAGTGCTCCGTTCGGCAGCGGCGAGGTGAGGCCTCCAACAGCCCAGCAGCACCGGCCTGAAGTACTGGGAGTGCCCGACCGGAAGTTCACCTTACCCGGCCGGAAGAAGTCGACTCCAGCCGGCGCCCACGTCTCGCCGCCAGACGCCAGGTCTCAACACGGCGTTTGCATAGCGCTGCACCTGGGATCGGCCACTGGTCCCTCTGAGACGCGACATAACCGCCCTCGAGGGCGGAGGAGTCCCTGCACAGCGGAGGAGCCATCCCAAGACTGCTCTGCCGGGCGGGCGCCCCACACACACGACAAGGTAGGACGGAGGGCGCCTGGGTCGGCACGGCCCCCCCCCGCAGCTCTGAACTTTGGTCCGAGACAACGTTGGGAAGGAGGGACGCTCGCAGCTTAGCGGCGCCAGCCACCAAAACACCCGCAGAGGGCCTGGGGGGCGGCAGTGCAACCCACGTGAAGGGGGCACCGCCCTGAGCGAGAGAAAACGGCGGAGTGCACTTAGCGCGGACGCCGCCGGCGACACAGCGCGACCTACTATTGACTCCGACTGCAGCGACCACGGAGGCGAGGGCCTCACACGTGGCTGAAACATAAGACTGAACTCCGAGCGGAGTGCGACTCGGGCCTGGCAACAAGGGGCTGCGGTGCGCCACGATCCGAACCTTTACCATCTGCTTCAACGGCGCACGCCCAGGGGACGGTGAACACAGTGGGAGGCCGGGCCAAGGACCACTGAACAGACCGGACAGTGCGGTGCCAAACTCAGCATAATGGCAGGCAAAAACACGAGGAGCACAACAACGACGCAAGCGAAGCTTGATAAATTTGCCTATTCTCAGAGCGGCCACTCGCAGGGGCCTGGACGTCATTCCACCGGTGCCTCCTCTGATGCAAATGGGACTGGGAAAGTTACACTGGAAGCCATTATGAGAACCCTCACTGAGGTCCAGGCGACAGTGGGCACCATTTCCACCGAGGTGAACCTGCTGCGAGCAGATTTTAAGAAAATGTCAAAGAGGGTGTCTCAAGTGGAGGTAGTCACAAAATCCCTCATTGAAGACACCTCAGATCTACAGGTGGCGATGGAGAGACTGGAGAAGACCACCAAGCAACTACAAGAAAAATTGGATGACCAGGAAGGGCGCTCCAGAAGGAATAACGTCCGCATCCTAGGCCTTCCGGAATCGGAGGGGAAGGGGGCCATGGACCTATACATGGAAGACCTCATCAAGACCAAACTGCAGCCTAAAGGCCTGTCCAACTTCTTCTCCATCGAGAGAGCGCACCGCGTCCCGGGGGGTGCGGCCAAACCAGGAGCCTCACCGCGGCCGGTGCTGGCTAGACTCTTCAACTTTAGGGACAGGGACGCCATTCTGCAAGCAGCCAGGGTGGCACCGCCGGTAAAAATTCAAAACTCTACTCTGGCATTCTTCCCAGACTACACGGCCGAGGTGGCCAGACGTAGAAAATCCTTCAATGAAGTTAAAAAGACACTACGTGATAGGGGCCTGCCCTATTCAATGCTCTTCCCCGCCAAACTGCGGTTTGTGGCTGGGGGGAGGACGTGGTTTTTCGACACCCCCGAGGTGGCACGAGAATGGCTGGATGGCTGGAGACCGGTGGGCAAACCCCAACGCCCGCACAAGGAACGCCAAGACCGCCGCAGTGAGAGGACGACGGACCACCGTGCGGCCAGCCCGGCTACTGAACAGGGCGCAGCCGGGGGAATAGACTCTGATCTCGAGAGGGACCCGTTTGATTCTGGTCAGCCTAGCAGAGGTTGATTGCCGAGCTGGATGAAACACGTTCTGGACACAGCCCTTGGGACTTCGGGCCGATGGAACTGAGTAGGGCGGGTTATGGCCGGTGCCTGTAGGGGACTCACCAACCCCACAAGCAAGTAAGACTAGATAGGGGGGGACAGAAGCACTCTGCCAAGTTGGGGATGCGGGCGGGATTTCGTCCGTGGTGCAGGGGAGCAGGGAGGGGGTGGGGGGATGGGAGTTGTGAGGTTAAAGTTAAAGTTAAGTTTACTGGTCATCATCATTGCGATTATACAAGGCACAGTTACATTACTAGCCGCCAGCGACAGGCATCACATCCGCACACTGGCTTCACCATATTGCTGCACATTGATATCATGGGTCGTGAACCCGAATGGCACAACAAGACCAAGCAACACCCGCTGAGGGTACCCCTGTAACGACACTGGTGCCCCCACTAAAGCTCCTTACATGGAATGTCAGGGGGTTGGGGGACAAAATTAAGCGTGGTCTGGTGCTGCAAACTATTAAACGTCATAAATCTGAACTAGTGCTGCTGCAGGAAACACATCTAGCAGGTACAACCTGCAAAGCACTGAACAGGCGTGGCTACACCATGGCAGTACACTCCGAATTCACCTCAGGCTCCAGAGGCACCGGAATACTCCTCAAAAACAACTCATCCTTTTTAGTCACTAGCCACAAGACAGATGATCAGGGGCGGTTTGCGGCACTCTCAGGCCAGTGGGAGGGGAGGGCCCTGAATGTGGTATCTGTATACATCCCCCCAGCACTTCACTCTACAGCATTACCAGCACTTGGCCAATTTCTTATCGATCTCCCGGAAGGTGATATGATCCTTGGGGGAGACTTCAATGCTATAACAGACCCCTTACTAGACACCTTTCCCATACGAGATCGCCAAAGAGGGGCTGCCACACTTCCTGGATTCCTGACGGCCATGGGCCTCACGGACGTATGGCGTCACCTGAACCCCACAGCGAAGCAATACACACACTACTCAGCACCCCACGATAGCCTCTCACGTATTGACTACTTCTTCTTTCTAGGGGTAGGGATGGGCTCAGTGGATGGCCTTGAAATCCTGCCGAGAGGCATTTCTGACCACTCCCCGATCTCCCTTCACCTTTCTACCAAAGAACGTAAGCAAGCTAGGCTGTACCCGATCTATCCTAATTATCTGCAGATACCTGGCATCAGGAAGAAACTTAAGTTGACTACGACACAATATTTCAATGAGAACACAGGATCGGTCACCTCACCCTCAGTACTGTGGGAGGCATACAAAACGGTCCTACGAGGCGCATATATATCGGCCATTACTGGGTATAAAAGGGAGTCCAGAGCTGAACTGGCTAATTTGGAATTGGCATTACACACGGCGAACAATGCGCACATGGCGGACCCCACCCCTGACACAGCACATGAGCTACAGCTCCGTCAGCAGCAGCACCAGGCACACCTCACTACAATCACTAAAGGGCACCTTGCGAACACCGCGCACCGCATCTACGATGTGGGTGATAAGGCAGGGAGGATGCTGGCATGGCTGGACAAGCGGGGCGGCAGTAACAGGGGGATTCAACGACTATACGATGCGATGGGCCAGCTACAGACTCACCCGGAACAGATAGTCCACGCACTAGCTCACCACTTCCAGGGGGTCTACACACAGACACGGCCGGTCACTGAGCAGGAGGCCATAGCGTCACTCAGTCACATTTCCATCCCTGTGCTCACACCTGAAGCACGGCAGGAACTTGATGCTGACCTGACAGAGGGAGAGGTCCAGTTAGCGATACAGGCGCTGCAGTCCGGCAAGGCTCTAGGCCCCAACGGAATTCCTGTGGAGTGGTATAAGGCGGTAGACTCGGTGCTGGCCAAGCCCCTATTGGACATGTACAAAGACAGCGCGAAAAAGGCACTGCTTCCACTCGACCAACGCATGGCCACTATCGTAGCCATCCCCAAACCAGCCAAGCCACCGACAGAATGCGCCTCGTACCGACCCATTTCCCTACTCAACACAGAAGCAAAGGTCCTGGCGAAACTCCTGGCCAGTCGTCTGACCAAGCATCTGAGTACCCTGATACACCCTGACCAATCGGGCTTCATGCCACACAGGAGCACAGCGCTGAATCTGCGGAGGGTACATGGGGTACTGGCGAGGGCGCATCTTCTTACGGAACAGGCTGCGATACTCTCCCTAGATGCTAAAATGGCGTTTGATCTGGTGGAGTGGGAATACCTGTTTGCTGTCCTAACTCGGATGGGTTTCGGCCCCCAATATCTAGCGTGGGTGCGACTACTCTACACCCTACCGATGGCGCAGGTGGTTGCAAATGGCCACATATCGTCAACCTTTCCACTGGGGAGGGGAACTAGACAAGGGTGCCCGCTATCGCCCCTACTATTTGCGATAGTGCTGGAACCGCTGGCTATCCTGCTCAGGGCGACGCCGCTATTCCGGGGCATCACTTGGGATGACGGGTGGGAGGACAAGGTCTCCCTATACGCGGACGACATGCTGATCTACATGACCGGGCCGAATGAAGGGGTCCCCGGCCCGTTGGCCGTCTGCGATGAACATGGCAAGGCCTCGGGCTATTCCCTGAACTGGTCCAAGTCTGTACTCTATGTCCTCAAGGGCCCGGGTCCGGTGCTGCCGGCTGACTGTCCCCTCAAGATAACCGCCTCCTCGTTTAAGTACTTGGGTATTTTTGTGACGACCGATGCTAAACAGTTCTATACCGAAAACTTGCAGCCACCTCTGCAACGATTGCGTGCTGACGTCAAATATTGGGCTGCACTGCCGCTGACCCTCCTAGGGCGAGCGGCGCTCTATAAAATGATGGCTCTCCCAAGATTTCTTTATGTGCTCGAAAACTCCCCTTATGTGGTTAACCCACAGTACTTTCGACAGGTAGCGGCTTTGGTTTCCAGTCTGCTATGGAGTAATGGTCCAGCACGGATAGCGCAGACTAAATTGGTGAAGAGCTGGTACGAGGGGGGGATTGCATTACCCAATCTCTAACTATATTACTGGGCATCACAGCTTAAGGTTATTAATCATTGGATCCACGTCACACGGGAGGACCCCGCATATAAGGCGGATTGGTCACAGCTGGGGACTGAGGGCATGCTTTCGGTGCTGTACAACTACCCGCAAGTGAAAGCCCTACTTGGCCCGACGTTCCACACGGCGACACTCTGGCACGCGGCACAATCACGCCTAGGATGGAAGGGTAAAATCACCAGGCTAACTCCGTTGTGGGACAATAAAAAAAAAAGGGTAACCTGCGGACTTGTAAGGGGTTTGCGAGGTGGGACGACATAGGGATCTCGGTGGTGGGGGACCTCTGGGACAAAGGCACGGTTATTCCTTTCCCACAGCTCCAACAGCAATACGGCCTGAGCCCCACTGAAACATACCGATATGTACAAATCAGGCATGCTCTAATACAAGCAATCCCACCAGACACCACACTCCCAGAATCATCGCCACTAGAGGACAGGCTACTCACCGAATTCATGGAGCAGAAAGCGACCTCACTCACGTACAAAAAACTGATCAATAACCTGCCAGATCCCGCACAAAGACTTAAAGAGAAATGGGTGGGAGAATTGGGTGACATGGATGAAACGGAATGGAACGAGGCACTGGCCTCGCCGCGGGAAGTAGGCATTTCGGCTAGATTCCGCCTAGTGCAGCTCAAGGTGTTACATCGCACCTACTACACCCGCACACTACTACACAAAATACAGAGGGCACCACACCCATACTGCCTCAGGGGATGCGGGGAGGAGGGAACTCTCCTCCACACGTTATGGGAATGTCCACAAATCAGGGAACTATGGAGGCAGATTATGCGTACAGTCTCACAGGCCATCAATGTATCTGTCCTGCCGGAACCTCGTAAGTGCCTGCTGAACATCTGGGACCCTACAGACTTAAACAGGTATGGACAACTGTGGGTCACACTGGCAGTGACAGTGGCCAAACGAGACATTGCACAGAGGTGGGGCGCCCCGGAGTTGCCGACGGTGGCAGGGTGGATAAGAAACATGGACCTCCTCATGGTGAAGGAAAGAGCAGTGTATGTATTAAGAGCTTGCCCCCGCAAGTGGAATCAGGTATGGACGCCATGGAACAAATATAGGGGCGAACCGTGTGAGGCATTGCCAGAGGGTGAGGACTCGGATTCAGAGGAGGATGAGGACTAGTGGCAGTGGATGTGCCAGCATAATGAAGAGGGGGGCCGGGAGGCGGCGGGTGCACACCGCTAACGTAGGTGAAGTGCTGAATGACTGAGCCTGTAGGACATTGTATGTAGATGTACACACTCAATTGCACAACGATGACCACTGTTGGGTTTAATGTTTGTTTTCTTTTTTCTTTTTTGCTTTCTCTAAGACCTCATATAGTTGATGTCGGACAAATGTATCAAAATTGCATTATCGGGGTATTCGTTATGGACAGGGGGCAACACTGGGCCATGATATGCATATGCTTGTTTTATTCACTGTTCTACTACTAGGCCGTCACCGAAACTGATAGTTGCTGATGTAAAATGTGCTAAGTCTCTACCCTCTTGGGGGCCCATACTGATGATATGTAACTGCAACTAACGAATGACAGTATGAATATCTCTTTTAAACTCCTGACAATAAAGAATTAAAAAAAAAAATAATCTATTAAGGGGGAAAAGACCACGGAAAGAAAAAGGTTAAGAAAAGAAAAAGGGAGAAAATGAATTAAGGGTGGAGGACCCTGAAAAGAAAACCGGGTTAAGAGGTAGAAAGCAGGGTTTAGACACTCTGATGGTTTGGCAAGAGTGAAATGCTCACTCTGGTGGCTGTAGGGAAGAGCTGGCCCAGGGACCTGCTCAATGGGCTTGTGCAGCGATCTCCATTAAGTAGGTTCCAGGGAAGAGGGAGGAGAGCTGAGTGGGGGAGGCGGGAAGCGGGAGGAGAGGGCTTCAGGCGATATGGGCAGCATGAGGAAAAAGGCAGAATTTAAGTGGAGAAAGTGGGGAAAAAACTAAATTAAGGGTGAAGGAGCCTGGAAAGAAAACAAGGTTACGAATTGTAAAAACTGAATCAATACGGTAAAGAGCCTGGAAAGCAAACAGAGTTAAAATGAGGAAACGGGAGAAAAACTAATTATGGGCCAAAAAGAGCCTGGAAAGAAAATAAGGTTAAGAGGAAAATATGGGAGAAAAGCAAATTAAGGGAGAAAAAGAGACTGGAAAGAAAGCAAGGTTAAGAGGAGAAAAACCGGAGAAAAACGAATTATGGGTGGAGGAGCCTGGAAAAAAAATTGGGTTAAGAGGGAGAATGCAGCTGCTGAAACGTGTCAGTTTGGCAGAAGCGAAATGCTTGCGCTGGTGGCAGGAGGCGAGGGCTGGCCAAGGGATCTGCTCCCTATGTGTGGGAGCAATGCTAACTTCCGCTGGAGGCAGGGAGCCGGCAGGGACGAAGGGGACATTATTTATTTATTTATTTATTTTAGAAGTTTTCTATAACGCTAACAAGACCCGAAGGTAGCAGAGCGCTTTACAGTAAAAGGAATGAAAAGGTGAACAACAAGACACGTAACAAATAAAGGCGCTCAACGAAGGACAATTTGGGAGGAGGAAAAGTTCGTACAGTAGGACCTCTTGGTAGTAGGATACAGAGATAACACAAAGTTCTGGGGATGATTGTTGATCCTGGTTACCCACGACCTAGGGAACGGATAAGGAACAAGGATTTGTGTTGGCTCTTGAATTCCGCATAGGACGGTATGGTTCTGATGTGCGGGGGGATAGAGTTCCATATTTTGGGGGCATTTCCTGTGAAGGAGCAGTCCGCAGTTCTCTTCTTTCTGGTTTTTGGTAGGATGAGCAGCAGGGAGTTAGAGCTTCTCAAATTTCTAGCTTGGCCAGCTTTTTTGAGCTTGTTTGCCAGTTATTCTGGTTTTCCGGTATGGAGGGCCTTGTGGGTTAGGCAGGCCGTTCTGAAGGTACTGCGCATTTCCACCGGGAGCCATTCGAGTTTTTTGAGCGCTGGGAAGATGTGGTCAGTTTTATTGCATCCTGTGATCATTCTCGCTGCCGCATGCAATGTTGTTTTTTTTTTTAATGCAATGTAGTTTTTAATGGGGCCAGGTGTGATTTGGGGATGCCTGTTAGGTTTGAGTTCCCATAGTCCAGTCTAGATAGAACTAGAGATTGCGTGGCTAGTTTAAGGTCATTGTTAGGGATGAAAGGTTTGATTTTGTTCAGAAGTCTGAGGTTAAAGAGTGCACTTTTTGCCGAGTTCTTAATGTGGTTTGTCAAGGTTAGTTTGGGGTCTAGGGAGAAACCCAGAGATTTTACCGAATCAGCTAGGGTGAGAGTACCTTTAAGAGCATCGATCGACTTCAGCCACTCGGTGATTTGAGGGTTATCTTCTTTGTTTGAGATGAGAAGAGTTTCGGTCTTGTCGGGGTTGAGTTTCAGGTGATTCTTTGTCAGCCAATCTTGAACATCATATAGGACAGCATTTAGTCTGTGTATGTCATTGAGAGAAGAGGTTTCCAGGTAGATCTGCGTGTCATCCGCGTAGAGGTGGAAATGGATGTTGGCATTCCTGAGTAGTTTGGCGAGCGGTTCCATATAGATGTTGAAGAGCTGAGGAGAAAGTACTGATCCTTGGGGGACACCCTTGTTGACTTGCTGGGTTTCGGAGGTGAAGTTCTTCATTTTTATTATTTGCGAGCGGTTATGTAGAAAGGAGGAAAACCACTTGAGAACTACTTCGCCGAGGCAAGCTCTAACTTGCAGAGTCTTTATGAGGAGCTTATGGTCCACCGTGTTGAAAGCTGTGGATATATCAAGTAGTATGAGGAGGCAGCACTTGTCTGCGTCAAGAGAACCGTGAATGTCGTCTATGATGTTCAGCATCGCGGTTTCTGTGCTGCGGCCTTGTCTGAAGCCGGATTGGAGGGGGTCCAGGAGATTGATGTTGTCCAGATGATGCGTCAATTACAGGAGTACGCAGCGTTCCAGTGTTTTAGCGAGCAGAGGGAGGTTAGATATCGGTCTGAAATTGTTCAAGTCAGTTGAGTCAAGACCGGGTTTTTTCAGCAAAGGGGTGACTTGTCCCATTTTTAGACAGTCGGGGACCACTCCGCTTTGTAGGGAGCTGTTTATGATTTTGCACCAGATAGGTGCTAAGGTGAGCTTCATTTTTTTGATTAGTGAGGGAGGAATGGGGTCTGAGATGTGTGCGGATGGTTTGGAGGTCGAGATCAACGAGATTATCTCAGTTTCCTGCACGGGGCGAAAGCTTAGCCAAAGGAGGGGAGAGGGGCCAGATGGGAGGGCCTGTCGGCTAGCCGCGTTGCTCTTCTGGAGGTGTAAATTGGTGATGTCTAGAGGTAGTTTGAATTTTAAGACCTTATCGTTGAAGAAGCTGGCGAAGTTATCGCATAGTTCTTTGGACGCCTGCAGGGGTGTGGGCAGAGGCTTGGATGTTTGATGTCTGATTATGTTGTAGAGCTCCTTAGGTCTGTTTTTGGAGTTTGGCTAGTGCCTCTCGGAAGAAGCTGTATTTCTTGTTTTTGATATGATTGTTATACTTCCTGCGGGCTGTTTTTAGTTGTAAGCGAAGGATGGCTGTAGGGTTGTTTCTCCACTTTGTTTCTTTGGCTCTCAGGGTTCTTCTTTCTGCGTTGGGGTCCGCATTGAACCAGGTCCTAGATGGGGTGGCACAGCTTCTTTTGAGCTTTAGAGGAGCTAGATTATCAAGAATGGAGACTAGCTCAAAGTTATAGTGGTCGATGAGATCATTGGTCGAAAGGTGTAGAGAGTTGTCTGGAAGAAGTGAGTTTAGCTGACCTTCTAGGATGTCTTGGGGTACTTGGGAGAGGTTTTGCGACCATTTGGGGGGGTCTTGGGGGGTTTAAGCGGAATGATGGGGTGATTGATGTGAAATAAGATCATATGGTGATCTGACCAGTCAACGGGAAGTATGTGGTTGACCGTGATTGAATTCTTTTGTGCAATGATGGCGTCCAGTATGGTTCCTTTGTAATGTGTTTCCTCAGTACAGTGTTGAGTAAGGTTGTTGTCAGCGAGGAGGCTGGATAGCGATCTGATTAGAGGGTTATGAGTTTCGTTCCATCGGAGATTCAGGTCACCAAGAATTAGGTTTTTGGAATCGCCGAGAGCGTCTTGTGCAATCAGTTTGGACAGTTGTTCTCCAAACTCGTTGTTTCTGCCCGGGTTGTGATAGAGTAGATGGCACAGTAGAGAGTCGTTGTCTTTGGTCTTGATGATAGCGGAAAGACATTCAAATGAGTCGTACTCGAAGGAGGAAGTTTCTGTGATGCTCCAGTTGTCCTTGTGGATGATAGCGACCCCACCTCCTCGTTATTCTATCCTGTCTTTGGAGATGAAGGAGAAACCAGGTGGTACCAGCATGTCTAAGCAGGGAGGAGATGACTTGTTTAGCCAGGTCTCAGTGAGGAACGCAACGTCAATGTCATATGTGAGGATAGCTTCAGCTAAGTCCGTTGCATGTAATGAGGCCGATCTACAGTTGATTAGGAGGCAGTTAGTGATTTTCTCCTGATTGCTGGTGGTTTTGTCTTTAGCCTCTCTAGGTATAGCGGTGAAGCCTGGTAGTCTCTGTCGTTTGAGAGTGGGTGGATCTTTCCGGTGGCATGTGATTACTTGGATTTTGGATTTAGGTGAATCTGAAATGGGAGAGTCGTAGGTAGCGGCTAGTAAGACTGCTTCTCTGTCTGACATAGGAGCTTCTGATATGAGCGGCCTGGAGGTCAGGTGTTTTGAGCCTGCTAGGGTGGGAGAAGAGATTGAGGTCAGGGGCCTAGTGCATGTGGCTCTAGTAGATTCGGATTTTTTGGGACTGGAAACCAGGCCCTTGGGAAAGGAATTGATCGGCTGGGCACTGAGGGCTTCAATCAATCAATCAATCAATCAAAGCATTTATATAGCGCACTACTCACCCAGAGGGTCTCAAGGCGCTAGGGGAGGGGGGTTCCTCTACTGCTCGAACAGCCAGGTCTTGAGTTGCTTCCTGAAGGCCAGGTGGTCCTTGGTCAGGTGTAGGTGGGTCGGGAGGGAGTTCCAAGTCTTGGCGGCGAGGTAGGAGAAGGACCGTCCCCCTGTGGTGGCTCTTCGGATGCGGGGGACGGCGGCGAGGGCGTGGCCGGTCGATCGAAGCTGGCCTTTGGGGGCGTAGAAGTTGAGGCGGCTGTTGAGGTATCCTGGGCCTTGGTTGTGTAGGGATTTGTGTGCGTGGTGAGGAGACGGAAGGTGATTCTCTTGCTGACCGGGAGCCAGTGCAGGTCTCTCAGGTGTCCGGAGATGTGGCTGTGACGGGGGATGTCCAGGATGAGTCGTGCTGAGGCGTTCTGGATCCGCTGGAGTCTCTTCTGGAGTTTGGCGGTGGTTCCGGCGTAGAGGGAGTTGCCGTAGTCCAGACGGCTGGTGACGAGGGCCTGGGTGACCGTCTTCATGGTCTCGGTGGGGATCCATCGGAAGATCTTACGTAGCATGCGCAGGATGTTGAAGCACGACGAGGAGACTTCTGTGGCACCCTGGGTGGTGTTGGTGAGGAGGGGGGTTCGGAGAAGGGGGTTGAGGGGATTACAGAATATACCGAGGTTAAAGAGGATTTCTATTAGGCCTTGGGTGATAGTGTCGACCTGGTTTCCAAGGGCTGTGAGCCGCTTTGTAATGGAGTCAATGGAGGGGTTGTGGGCAACTGGAGTGGGGCCGAGCGTGTTATGGTTCGAGAGGATGGGTTGGGAGATAGGGATCAGGGTAGAGGGAGGGGGAGGGGTGGGGAGAGGGCTAGGGGGAGATTTAGACATAGGAGGGATAGGAAGAGGGACAGGAGGAGGATTAGACAGGGGAGGTTTGATGGTAGGGGGGAGACTTGAGGGGAGGCTCGTTGGCTGTGGACTGCCTGTTGGCGGGGAGGTGATTGTCGTGGGAGGTGGACGGTGGCTGTGGCTGGGGGAGGTGAGGAGGTTGGGGGGAGGGGAAGGGGGTGAGAGTTGGGTTTCCTGTTGGTGGAGGATGGTTGGGCGTGGGGGATGAGGTATGGCGGGGGGAGGGGGAGCCTGGCGGGCTGTGTGTGTATCGGGTGTGTCGAGGTCTTCTCCGTCAACTAGGGGAGTGGTCGGTGAGGGTGTTGAGGCGAGGTGAGGAGGGGTAGGAAGGGCTGAACTAAGTGAGGGAAATAGGGAGTCAAAAGCTTCCAGGTTATCATTGTTGGCTTGTATGAGGACTGTGCCATTAGTGAAGATAGTCACGGTTGTGTAGCCTCTGCCAACTGATCTGAGTGGAAGAATCGCGGTTAATTTGCAGCTATGAGGAGTGGAGGTAGTTTTGGCGATGAACATCCGCGTTCTGATCGTGGAGTCCCAATATTCGGGTCTTTCGGTGTGGAATATTAGATCCATCTTCATCGGTCCTGTGGAGGTCGAGTTGTAGATGTCAATGATTAGGGTTTCTTTAAATTTGCGGATGAGTTTCTGCTTGAAAGTGCGTCGAAGCTTTGTAGAGAGGAGGGGGGAAGATGATGGTGAAGGAGTTCCGACTGTGAGGTTTGAGGTGAGCAAGTGGGACTGGAGGAGGAGGAGGAGGCTGGTCCCGGGCCATCGTGAGGGAAGCCTGATTAAGTTACGGTGAAGAGCTTGGAGCGTGGGTGGCCCAGAGGGCAGACGACAGGCTAAATTAGGTATTTGAGTCAGCGCAGATTCATTAGGACACGAGCCTTGGGATCCAGTGGGGCAATGTGTCTGGAGATCAATGGCCGAGGGGTCGCTTTGCTAGGCTAGCGGTGATTGAGAGCTTAAATTCACAGGTAGAGGCAGCTCCAGGGCGGCAGAAGTCGGGAGCGACCTGTCTAATGGCCTTTCCGGAACAGGCAGCCAGGGTGGCGAACCGTGGTGTTCCCGTAGAGCGAGGAGGGTGAGGCTCCAGGCCGAGGGGGGGTCCTATAGCCCGGGTGATTCTGCTTAGGAGTTTGCAGGTAACCAGTCTCTGATTGGCAGTTGTACCTTTGTAAACTAGCACCATGGGTATGGAGTAAGTGGGAGACTCTGATCAGGAGAGGTCCTCCTTGGTCGCCTGTTTGAGGACAAGTGACTGTAGATGAAGGGAAAAGGACTTTCCGTTGCCCCCCTGTTTGGCGCTCCAAACTAATTTAGCAGCCAGTACCTCACAGCGAGGAGGGAAACGGATCCGGTGGAGGCTCTGGTCAGGCGATGTCCTCTTTGGCCGCCATTTTGAGGTCAGGCACGGGGTCGGCGGCGGTGGGCAACATAGGGATCCGGTGAAGAGACTTTTCTATACAGTTAAAGGTAATTGGGGCTGTAGCTTGGCGCCCACGTAGCGGTCGGTACCTTATCGGGTGGAAAAGGCTGCTCCGGTGGAGGTTCCAGTCAGGCGACGTCTTCTATGGCCGCCATTTTGAGGACAGGCGTGGGGTCTGAAGCGGAGGCGATCAAGCAGCTCCGGTGAAGGGACTATTTGCTTTTAATGGCAGTCGGGGCTGTAACTTGGTGCCCACATAGCAGTCCGTGAACTTGCAGGGTGAGGGAAAGCGGCTCCGGTGGGGGCTCCGGTCAGGCGACGTCCTCTTTGGCTGCCATTTTGGAGACAGGCGCTGGGATTAGCAGTGGCGAGAGTCACAGAGCTCCGGTGAAGGGATTTATTTCTTAAGTGCTGAGCGGGCCTGAGGTATTCGTGGTTCCTATTGCGGGCGCTGATGCTGGATCCGGCGGTGGTCGGCAACAAGCGGGTGAGTGTCCTGGGGTCGCAAGGAAGGCAGAGGGGCGCCGATCACCGGTGAGCGTGATCAGGCGGTGGACTCTGATTTCCGAAAGCGGGACAGGCTGCACTTATCCGTCTTTGGCTCCGGTCGCGTTCCTGGTGTTGGGCCACGCAAGGGGGGCTCTATTTTAGGTGATTTACAGTTAAGCCAGGAGCTCGGTTTCAGAGCTCACTACCCCTGCGGCTCACTATTCCCACGGTTCCTAATGCTGCAAACTGGGTGGGCTTCAGGCCACCAAGCATCAAAAGGCCATGCCCCTGGAATGGGGTCCCTGGGGCCGAAATCAGCCCGGGGAGGGCATGCGCGGCTCCCCAAGCCCATAAAATGTTTGGCCTGGTCCGGTGGATCGAGTACACAGGGCTGAAATCGGCCTGGGAATGGAGCTGTGGGGCCCCCCTCTCCCCTTTATAATTTATAAAGCAGAGTCCAATCAATCAGTCATTTGTTAAGCGCACTACATACCCGCGAGGGTCTTAAGGTGCTGGAGGGGGGGAGGTAGGGGCCACTACTGTTCGAACAGCCAGGTCTTTAGTGTCCTCCTGAAGGTCAGCAGGTCTTGGGTCTGTCGTAGGCTTGTTGTATTTCTATCTAGGACCCTAATTTGATATTCCTGATTCATGCCCTTATGTGGTTATAACTAATAATATCCTTATAAAGGCATAGGAATCATATCCATATTTAGTAATAGCCCATGCAGTCCAAAACACGGCAAGGCTACTCCCATAGACTCCTAGAAAGCACAACGCGTTCTTTAAACAAACCAAGCCTCCAGCAGCCCGGGAAAACCCCCTGCTTTTGTTTTGATTTGCACAAGAACTCCTAGAGTCCAGAAAGAACTGTTAGTTCTCGGTGACGTCTTATGTCCAACCTTACGTCAAACCCGGCACCTTTCAGGTATAAATATACCAACGTTGCCTTAAGCAAACACACGGTGGTTGGGAGCAGAGCGACGTTCTACTTGCCCGGGAGCCCAGCTGTTATGAGAGCCGACAGAAACCGCCCCTCCCCTTGACGCACTGAGAGAGACGCTTTCTTTTTCTCCAGCCGAGAAAATCCACCTCCGGTGTTCCCAAGTCACCCTCGCGGGTTGCTGGGAGATCGAGTCCTGAGAAGCGAGATACAAGACCTCCTTCATTCTATAACCAAGGGACGGAGCTGATTAAAACCTTAGAGAGAATTCTTGATTCCGATACTTGGCAAAACTTAACTTAACTTAAAACTGCAACTTACTTACTCCTTTCCACGTATTAGGCTTAGGTCAGGTACACTGGGGTAGGTGTATCTTAGAAGCACCAGTTGAGTTCGTTAGTCAATGTTTTTATGTATGTATATATTTTATCCATTTTAAAGTATCATATGGCTAAGAAACCATATCAATCCTTTTACAGTATTATTTCATAATACTACTTTTCCTGTACGCACTTTACTTTACAATAAGTATTGCAATTGTGGCAATTCATTTCTCTTGCATGAGAAAGAAGACTGCCCAATAAAATAACACCTTTTATTGAAAATGCCCGTCTCTCTATTTCTCTGCAATCTGGTGGAACTAAGCATGCACGACTGACTGAGTGAATTAGTTGTCTATTGTTTTCACACGACTCTGGAGATACACTCTTTATTCTGGGGGAGGAAAGTTGTCATGTTATATGGTTGTCAGAAGCTAATCCCTTCTTGTCTAAATCAGGACGGTTAACCCTTTCCTGAACATTCGAGAAAGTTTCTCGTGACCTCTGAGCTAGCTGGCAAAATTAATTAAGTCTAACATAGTCAGTAGAGACCTAGATGACCTCAGTCCTACGTCTATACTGCTGTTTATGTTATTCCAATGCGCAGAGCCTATTGGGAATATAGGAACTACACTACATGGCGCCCAACGTTTGGTAAGGCGATAAAACTAACGCAAGACACTAGAGTAACTCAGTCATGCTTTTCACACAGACCCCTTTCTCCCGTAAAAAACTCCAATAGACGTCTGGAGTAGGTGAAAGGTCAATATCCGCCGGAACTTAGTAGGATGAGAATCCTATGTATTAGTTCTTGGTTTAGTCAATGTTGAAGGATACAGTGTTCCAAAATATTGTGCACCTAATCTTTGTTTCCTTGAAACTTGATCTGCAACAAAACCTTCTGTCAGTAAAATGGGAGAAAGTGAAGTCGAAAGGGAGCAAGCTAGAACAGCAGCTCAACTCATAGCGGATGACACATCCATCCAAGAAACTGATCCGAATGCTATACTCATTCCGGTCAACATAAGAACTGTAACTCTTAAACTTATAGAAAATGGACTATCATCCAGAGGTGGTACGGTCATATTCGTGACAGAGGCACATGAGTTTCGGCAGACAGAGGTATTCTACACATGGATAAATTTTCCAGCAGCACACACTGTGACAAAAGATTTCCACTATTACAAAATAGAGGAACCTCCTGATATATACACTCCTTTCGAGGACGTTGAAATCCCACTAACTTACCAAGAGCACCTGCTCTGGTTTAAAGGCGCCCTAAAACATCAAAATCACATCACCAGGCACGGTCCACTAGGTAGACCAGGAGCCACGTGGCCGGTTCTAGCCAGATACACACCACATCCAGACATTGATAACATGTCAGACGTGGAACTTTTAGCTCAGCTAAAACTATTAATTAAAATACATAGAAAATTAGTCCAATATGTCATGCGGACTGCAACAGCCAAACCAGCAATTAACATCCCACAACTGACCTCTCATCAGGGGAATACAAACAAAATTACACCACAGAACATACAATCATGTCTTGGTAAAACACCCATAAAACGGGAACAAATTCCATTCTGGTTAGCTCAGAAAATAACTCAAATAGAGGCAGTATTTCCTAATACTACACCTCATGAGAAACACAGAATTCTGACTATCTACCTCCCAATGGGGGTTGCACCACATGAGGAGGACTGTGACACTTGGGGCACGGTCTTTGCTTCCATCTACACAAAAACACATGGTGTTCCGTCTATGGCGGTAATACCAGATATACTAAGACAAATTCAAAACGAATCCGGTCCAGAACCTGCCTTGAATCTGGGTATGAAATTACTAAAAGACTTTAAGCAGGTCTCGGCTATACTATTGGCCAACATAAGAGGAGAAGCAGCATGTGTGGCAATCCGGCAGAAATTGAAGGAAACAGATATAACAGACCAACCATTGGAACTTGCCAGAATAATAGAAAAATCCTATGAAGAGAAGAGATAGTTTGGGTGGGAAACCGGTAAAACCCCAACTAACTGAAAATCCTGAAAAAACATTTATTAAAAATAATTTAAATACTCCAAAAAGGGTTGGGAGGGTAATAAACAATCCACTCCCAAGGAAAAACGTTTCCAGTCCAGAGGAAGGTCTCCTCAACGGAGAGAAAGATCTCCTGGCAGAGGAGGCAAGTCTCCCCAAAAGGAACCCTCTGAGAAAAGATATAGCCTTGGAGATAGGGATAAATTGAGAAAACCTGATAGATATCAAGATATTGATACACGTCCCTCTTGATCTCTTCAGACTTCCTCACAGAAATCGGAAAGAAGAGGACGGTCAGAACACAAGGAAGAGCACGTCAAGTCCAAAGACAAAGAAACTGCTCATCAAAGTAAAAAATCAGAATTTCCCAGAAAGAAGTATTAAAATTAAACATGCCGAGGATTCTGAGGACACAACTGAAAAACGGAGAGTGGGCTCAGACAATGCTAGACAGCGCAGCAGAAGAGACAATATCTCGCAAGATCCTGATGAGTCTTCTGGAGACAGTGGACACGAATGAATACATTCAGGTGGAAACTGCAGACACACGAGTTGGTGTGCCCCATAAACTATATGAAATAACATTACGAATAGAGGGAGATAAAACTAGGAAAATTAAATGTCTCTTTTGGGAGAATCTTTCAAAAGGCTATGACATCCTGTTAGCTGAAAAAGATTGGACACCAGAGTTTGTCAGGGAGTGCCCTCATGGCGAAGAAATGATTATGTCTGCCTTCTCAAATTATATTCCGATTCACAAAAAATACACATTGGCAAGAAGGTGGGCAGTGGCCCAAGCCCCTGCATTATAGA
This sequence comes from Lissotriton vulgaris, assembly GCF_964263255.1. Taxonomy (NCBI): domain Eukaryota; kingdom Metazoa; phylum Chordata; class Amphibia; order Caudata; family Salamandridae; genus Lissotriton; species Lissotriton vulgaris. The sequence continues at coordinate 800,731,093 of NC_141691.1, forward strand.
AAAATCATGTAGGATGGGATGAGGATTCTCCTCCTCACAAAATCCAGTTAAAAAGTCAACCCACTGCACAAAGGCAGTACCCAGTTAAACAAGAAGCTAAAAAGCAAGTCAGGGAGATCTTAGATCAACTTGAATATCAAGGGGTGATTGAATCATGCACCTCACAAATGAACAATCCTTTGTTTCCTGTCTCCAAGCCAGACGATTCATATCGCCTAGTTTTGGACTACAGACACCTAAACTCCTGCTGGAAAACTTTTGCAGTACAAAACTCACACAGTGCAGCACTAATGAATAACATTGTGCGCCAAAAATATAAAACGACATTAGATATCTCTAATGGATTCTTCTGTCAAAACCTTGCACCTGAAAGCAGGTATTTGACCGCTTTCTCAATAATGGGATCGCAAAAACAATTTTGCCGACTCCCACAGGGATTCAAGAATAGCCCAGGATTATTCTCAGCAAGGGTAACAGAGTTACTACAAATATATGATGATGAAGCATTATCATATGTCGATGACATCTGTCTTACAGACGATGACCTGGAGACTCACTTAAAGAGAGTGAACACCATATACTTGGGTTCGCATCAGACGGTTACAAATTCAACTTTAAAAAGTCAAGAATTGCCCATCTAACAGTCCTATTTTTAGGATATGAATTATCAAGTGAAGGCAAAAGCCTGGCAGACAACTTCCTAGAGAAGTGTGCAGTACTCCAAGCACCAAAAACGCTGAAAAATTTACAATCAATACTAAGCTTCCTGAATTTCGGTAGAACATACATTTTAAATTATGCAGAGAGGGTTAAACCTCTCTATGAATTAATAAAACCTGATTTCAAACCAATAAATTGGACTCAGAAACACACAGAAATTTTAAGATCACTACAAACAGACATGCTAGCTAAAACAAAATTGCAAACTCGCGAAAACGTACGCAACCTTGTAATCCGAGTGATCCCAGGAAAATGCGGATTCACATACTTGACCTCTAATGAGGGAGAAACGGTACCTATATATTCATTTATCTTAGATGTATTGCCATTTCTTCGTCAAAATTCAAACCGAAAGGTGTCAGTGTGTTAAATTTGATAATCATTCTTGATTCCAGTTGTTTTAATTCTATTGTGCGGTTTCCACCTCTTTCTCTTAGAGGTACCGAATCCAACACAATGAATTTAAGAATGTTTTGGTTCTGACTGTGTTTCTCACTGAAGTGGCGTGCCTTTCGGTTTGAATTTTGACAAAGAAATGGCAATACATCTAAGATAAATGAAACGTTCCATACTGCAATAACTCCTGTAACTTGCATTGTATCTTTTAAGAGTTTTTAAACATGTTTTTTATGTTTTGATTAAGAGACAGTTCAGGATTTCTGTAATAGTGAATACATGTGTTTTCTTTGTTGCAGTGATGTATCGTGAAGATTATGGATTTTTGAGAATTGATTGAATTTGGGCTCAGTTGAGCTGAATTGGTGATCTTTAATTATGGAGCATTGGACATTGACAAGACATCCAAGCCCACTGGGGCTAGAATTGTAAAACTGAAAGCATTTAGTGCGAGTATTTTGTTGCCTGACTAAGAGGATGAGTTTGGTATAATAGTTGCCCACTTGGGCGTAAACAGCAAAAATTGAATTACGGTTGTAATTGTGAAATGTGGCACAAATGTACAAGGATTCTACTTTAATTTATTTTGTTCAATGAAGAAAAAGAATTAACTGTTTATCATGAACTTTTCCAGAACCACAATGTTAATAACTTGCAACGTAGTATTTCCACTGACTGTGTCTATGATGACGATTCAGAACTGCTCTCTGGACCTTTAAATATGCACTTTGGTTGTAAAAATGTCACCCGTGAACAAGCTGTGTAGGTTAACGGCGAAATGCGCTGGGCACCCGTTGCTAAAATAAACACCCTTTTGAATCGAGGCAGCGGCTCCAGTGAGTTATTGAGATTTGCGTTACTGGATGTGTTGGTATATATATATATATATATATATATATATATATATATATATATATATATATATATATATATATATATATATATATATATATATATAACCTACTGGCGGTTGCCAGTAGGTAGTTATAGTTAGGATTATTTTGAATAGGGAAATCGCAACATTCTATTGTGAATAACTTTGGCGCCGGCTGAGGAATATGCCTGAAAATTCCCTCAAATTGGCCTCGCGGCGCTCTGGTACTTCCCTGAAAGTTTGGGGGGCATTCGTCAAGCGGGGGCCGAGAAAAAAGGGGGGTCCCAAAACGTGTTTTCCCCATGTTAATTTCCATAGGGCGGTCGACCTCACTTTTAGCCCGAACGGCTGAATGGATTTCCACCAAACTTGGCAAAATTGTAGGGACTGGTAGCCCGATGTGCCTTTGCTATGTCTCAAGCTATGTGCTCCAGTGGATTTTGAGTAATTTAGGTTAAAAAAAAATATATATCTATAAGTGCGCCCCGGTACGCGCAGCGGGGCGCGAACCAGCGCGCTACGCGAGTTTGCGCGCGGAAACCTGATTGGCTCTCGGGTGTCTGTCAGCATTCCAAACAGTCCGGAGCGGCCGCCATCTTGTGTCTCGGTAGGATCGAGACACAAGAGGTATGTGTACCAGCATCGCCGCGTATTTCGCTAGGTTGTGCATCTTAACATGGTCAATTTACCAGTGTTCACAGTATCAAAATTATGTTTTAATGATATACACTCATCATATTACACCAAATATCCACATTCATTTAAGGAATATCACCACAATAGATGTCGAGTCTTCATAGCGCATTCATCGCCATACCCAGTTTCAATATTCATCACAGGTAGTATAGTACGTGTTAATTATAAACATGTAGATCATGGTTTTCTGGTCGCATTGTATGTATATACAGATTATATAACACAAATGCTTAATCTTAAGCGCGTGCAACCTCAGCAATCACGTGTTGTGCTGAAAATATGGCATCTTACCCCCACGTGATTCTACTACCGTGAATCCACACAGTTCATTGGTGGGAGTCAGTTTTACCCCGAAACTCGGGGTTAAACTGAAGCCTTCTATTGCAGAGGCTAGACGACTGAAAACTAAATCGCATCTGAAAGACACCGATATTATTGACGTGCAAGATCTAGACATGCTCGAAATGCTGGAAGAACTACGCCCAGAGCAGGTCCGTGATCATATTGAAAAAACTGACATAGATAAAAGGACCAGAAAAGTAGGGGTCGAGCTTGAGGCTCCAGTAACCGATTTCAAACCCACGTCACAATTCAACCCACAGATGCCCTATGACGCCATAGATACTGTCTCAGAGGCGGTTGTGCGGGACTTAATCAAATTTCGTAATAGCAACCGGCCAACTAAATCGAAAAAGAATCTAAATAAAGAACAGGAAACTCTGCTGCTCAATCTTGGTTGGAGCTTCATGGAGAGCGGCAGTTTATTCCAGAGCTTTGCCGCACAGTGTGTTATTGTTTCCTCCCCATCTTGCCCTCCTGATCTTTGTAGCTTTAATAAGACCAAGATTAGCTGACCTGAGATTTCGAGGGGAAACATATATCGAGAAAAGGTCTTGTAAATCCTTGCCCCCCCCGCCATGAATTGCTTTATGTACAAGACTTAAGGCTTTGAAATCAATGCGTTGTTTGATGGGTAGCCAGTGCAATGCTCTAATTCCGGCCGAAGTCGGCTGTCCTCTAGGGATTCCCAGGAGAATTCTCGCTGCGGCATTTTGCAGAGACTGCAATTTTTGCAGGTGGCATTTATCAATTCCCAAAAATAGAGCATTGCAATAATCCAGCTTGGATAAGAATAAAGCAATCATCACTGTCTTTTGTAGCTCTTGAGGGATGTATGGGAACATTTTTCTCAGAGTTTTCAAAAGGAACAAACACGAAGAAATGAGGCTGTTTACCTGAGAGCCAAAGTTCAATTTGCAATCAAAGATAATCCCTAGGTTACTGACCTTCTCTATTGGACAGGGACATTATCCGGCTTCCGTTGGCCACCAGGACTGATTCCACTGGGGCCTGCCTAACCTGAATTCCATCACCTCAGTCTTATCTGTGTTTATTTTCAGATAGCTCTGTCTCTTCCAAGCCATGATCTCCTTGAGACAGGTGTGAAACCTGGCCGCTGTGGTCTCTGGCTGACTGGCAATCAAGATGACAAGTTGAGTGTCGTCAGCGTACGAGACCAGAGCAAAGCCGTGCTTCCTAACAAGATTCGCCAGAGTGGTGACGTAGATATTAAACATGGTCGGGGAGAGGGCAGACCCCTGCGGACGCCGCATGGGAGGTGGAAGCTGTCCGAGCTCATATTTTCCCAGAACAGTCTCTGCGCTCTAGCCTCCAAAAAGGAGGACAGGAGGACCAAGGCGGTCCCCTCCACCCCTATGTCCCCCAGCCGCAGTACCAAGATAGTATGGTTCACGGTGTCAAAAGCGGCTGAGAGATCAAGGAGCACTAGAACTGCTCCCCCCCACCCCCTCATCCACCACCCTGCGGATCTTTTCAGTGGCAAGAATTAAAGCCGATTTGGTAGAGTGGCGTGAACGGAAACCGTGTTGGGAGACGTCAAACAGATGGTTTGTGTCTAGGTATTGAGTCAGTACTGTATTCAGGTGTTTCTCTAGGACTTTGGCCGCAATTGGTAGACTGGCAATGGGTCGATAGTTTTTTAAATCGCTAGGGTCTGAGCTGGGTTTCTTCAAAAGGGGAGTGATGGACGCTGCTTTCCACATATCCGGATAGCAGCCAGAGGCCAGTACTTGGTTCAGAATGGGGGTAAGCTGTTCGCAGATCACGTGAGCAGCTTGATGCATAAAAGAAGGGGGACAGGGATCAGTGGGGGCGCCTGATTTTATAGAAAGAAGGAGTTTCTGTGTTGCTTCCATATTTATAGGCTGAAAACATGCCAGTCTGCTGAGGGGATGTGCTACCGCTGTTTGTATGTCATGGACTTCTGAGGCTGCAGGGAAATCGTTATAGATCCCCTGTACCTTCTGTTGAAAATATTCCGCTAAACTATTACAAATGGTTTGGTCGGGCTGAAAGGTGTTATCCTGTTGAGGTTTGGTTAATAGTTAAACGGGTTTAAAAAGTTCCTTTGCTGAATTTCCTGCCTCCTTAATTTTTATAGTAAAAAACAGTTTTTTTGCAGCAGTGATTGCCTCCATATATTGAGAGATGGTGTAGTTGTATGTAGCTTTCTTTTGACTGTCATAGTCCTGCCTCCAAAGGCGCTCAGCGCTTCTACAACATACCTTTAATCGTTTCAGTTCTGGGGTATACCATGGCGAAGATATTTTGATTTCTTTTACCGTCACTAATTTTGTCGGCGCAACCTGATCGGTGGCTGTCAACAGCCAGTTGTTGAGCTGCATGGCAGCCCTATTGCTGTCATTGGCTACAGGAAAAGAGCCAAGAGCTGACTCAAGACGCCCTCTTTTAGTTTGCCCCACCGCCTGATTAAGACTTTGGTTGATGCAACCTGTGCACTAGAGTGTGGCTGCTTTGCTTTAAGGCTAAAAAATATAGCCTTGTGGTCAGTCCATGGGAGTGGTAACAGACTGGACAGAGTGATGTCCGGGTTACTGGTAAAAATCCCATCTAGCGTATGCCCTGCCTGATGGGTAGGTTCCGTTACAATTTGGTTAAGATTGAAAGCCTCAAGGTTGTCAAGTAGCTTTGGATTCTAGGTGGTAGTTAAAATCCCCAAGAATTGTGAATGAAAGCGAATCCGTGAAAGTTTCCAAAAGCGTCCGGAGGGCTGGGAGAAAAGTTGTTTTGGTGCCAGGTGGACGATACACCAGTATTTCTTGAAAGATCTGGGAATTGTTTAGCTTTGTGCAGAAGTGCATTGCCTCTGCCGGCAGAGCAGAGATCGATCCACCTGTATTTTAAATTGATTGGGATAGATAAATGCTATCCCACCCCCTTTACCAAACCCTATATCCTGTGAGAAAAACGTATATCCTGCTGGTATGGTAGTATTCCAATCAGGTGTTACGGTAGTGTCCGTCCAGGTTTCAGTTATGAAAACTAGATCAGGGGTGGAAAGTTGGATTAAGTCTTCCAGTTCCTGTTTGTGCTTAACTACAGAACGGGTGTTAAGCAGCAGACACCTAAAATGCTCCTTGGATGTCGCGTTAAAGGCCCTGTTAGTCCTGTGTGTATCCTTGCCCCCACCTCCCTTCTCACCACTATTGCCAATATCAAGCCCTGGTATTTCCCCCCCTTTACTCATGGGGGTCGGGCATGTGTTACGCTTAATTCTGAACAGGCAGTTCTTACATCCAGCCTCAGTCCCTGTGATGTTTTGAGGAGATATTGAGTGGGGAGCACACATACCTCTTTGTAGCTCTAATAGTTGTTGCCCGCCATTAGTCTGAGATGTAATTTGGGCAGGGGTTCTGGCGCTGGTCGTGCTCCGGGCACAGACGGGCACAGACGGGCTTGCCTACGCAACAGTGACCCTATTACACCTACATTCTATCAACTCCCCAAAATACATAGGGACCCACCGGGGTGGCCCATTGTTTCATCCATAGGAGGACTGACTGAAAACATGTCTCTATATATTGATTCCTTTCTCTTTCAGATGGTGCTACAACTTGCCTCATATGTTAAAGACACTAAGGACTTCATTATGAAAATAGAGGGCATAAAGTGGGACTCTACCTTTGTGTTGATAACCATGGACATAACCAGTCTATATAAATCTATTGATCACAAACAGGGTATTAATGCCATAAACTATTTTCTTAACAAAAGATCTATGAAGTTCCTTGAACACAATATCATGCTGACTGAGTTCACTGAGTTCTGCCTGTCCGGTAACATTTTCCTATTTCAATAACAACTATATAGGAAGATCTCTGGCACGGCGATGAGCACCTGCTTCGCCCCCAGCTATGCAAACTCGTTCGTAGGCTGGTGGGAGGAGCTGGTGGCCCTCGCCAATGGTCAGGCGAAATGGGCAGAATACGTGGTTACCTGGCATCGATATATTGATGACCTCTTCCTTATATGGAGGGGGTCTATGGAGCAAGTGAAAGAGTTTATTCAGGAACTAAATGAGAACAATATCAATCTGAAATTTTCCTATGAGGCCAGCATAGAAACAGTTAACTGTTTGGAACTAAGGGTATACATCAAAGATGGCGAGGTACAGACAGAACTGTTCAGAAAGCCGACTGCCGGCAATTCTATTCTACACGCCGACAGCAATCACCCGCCCCAATTGATTAAGAGTATCCCGTATGGAGAACTTCTCCGCCTAAAACGCAATTGTTCGGTGGAGGCAGATTTTCAGAAGGCTGCAACTAGCTGCCTCTCCAGATTTAGAGCAAGGGGCTATAATGAGACTGTGTTAAATAGTGCCCTTAAACGAGTACAAACTATCCCCAGGAAAAATCTCTTGAAAGACAGGAACATCAGTAACTCAGATGATAAAATATCAGACACAGGGAAAGGGCAGTTTCGGATGATAACCACCTACTCCGACGATGCAAATAGCCTCAGGAATATACTAAGGAGAAATTGGAATATACTCCTAACAGACACAGTGATAGGGACAGATATCCCAAGAATTCCCCTCATTACCTTTCGTAAGGCGAGATCCATTAGAGATACTCTAGTTCAGAGTCATCTTTCTCCCATTTTGTCAACAAGTGACACATTGAAAGAGATGAAAGGTTTCTTTCCTTGTGGCAGGTGCAGAGCGTGCGCAAGTAGTAGGAGAGTCCTGAACTATAAAATTCCGGAACTCAAGACCCCCAAGACTATCAACAAATTTATCACATGTTCTACATCTCATGTGGTATATTGTTTAATATGCCCCTGCGGACAGAGATACGTGGGGAGCACGATTCATAGTGTAAAGGTGCGCATCATAGAACACCAACGTGCCATTACCAACAAGGATATAAATTATCCTGTGGCCAGCCATTTTGCCCAGAAACATCAAAGCAATAGGGACCTATTGCAATATTTTGGGCTGGATTGTGTACCAATTAGCCCCAGAGGAGGGGACAGGGTCTCTAGATTACGTAGATTGGAATCACACACCATAATTGATTTACAGACCAAGATGCCCAGGGGACTGAACCGAGGGGAAGAGTTAGCAGTGCACTTAGGTAGATGAACCTTTTTGAATGTGCCTTTTTAATGTTTCTGTATTTGCGTTAGCTCTTTAGGTAGAGATTATCCAATTATATAGCATTAACTGCAAGATGAATTATGTGATTTTACGTTTATTGCCTCTGCTACTTTGAGTTATGACAATTTGCTCTGCTTTTGCATTCTGAATTTTGAAACTTTCCAAAACTCAAATATTGGAAAAGATTGATCTGATATTTTCCTTTAATGATATTGCTTTATATTTGGTTTGATATCACCTCTCACTGTATATATGTGCACCAACAAGGGAAACACCGTTCCTAGGGTTTTTACACCATCTTAATATTGGTAATGTGATTCATAGCCGAATCACAGCTTTATTCCCGAGTTTCGGGGTTAAACTGACATCCACCAATGAACTGTGTGGATTCACGGTAGTAGAATCATGTGGGGGTAAGATGCTGTATTTTCAGCACAACACGTGATTGCTGAGGTTGCACACGCTTAATATTAGGCATTTGAGTTATATAATCTGTATAAACATACAATGCGACCAGAAAGCCATGAATCTACATGTTTATAATTAACACGTACTATACTACCTGTGATGAATATTGAAACGGGTATGGCGATGAATGCGCTATAAAGACTGGACATTTGTTGTGGGGATATTCCCTAAACGAATGTGGATATTTGGTGTAATATGATGAATGTATATCATTACAACATCATTTTGATACTGTGAACACTGGTAAATTGACCATGTTAAGATGGCCGACAGTTTCCCCAATTTATGTAAATCCACTTGCCGTCAATGGGCCTGTAGCCATGGTGACGGCAAAATATTTAAAATGGCGTCCTCGCGGCGTGAATCCATGACACTGACGAAGGAAACGAAACACGTCTGTCTTGAACTGCTGCTGGCTGATTAAAATCTTCTACGCTGCCGGACTGGGGTGCTCTTTTGACTTCTTTGGTAATTTAAGGGAGTTGTCCGGAGCGTATATATATATATATATATATATATATATATATATATATATATATATATATATATATATATATATATTTATATATATATTATCACTCCAAGCCCGCCTTCACTTCTCTCTGCACACGAACAGATGAGCGTGGACCCGGTACTTTTGTGCAAGTATTTTATTCCGCCGATGCTGCTATATATATATATATTTTCCAAGAGTCGCTCCTTCTGACTGCTCGGGCCCCGTGGGAATTGGCTCACACGCCGACGGAGCACGCCGGTAGTCAATCCTCGAAAAACAAAACAATATTGTGCGCTCTCAGTAACTCGAGGGTCCACCAAATATATTACGTCCAAGAGTGTTTATTCATTTAACAACATGTTTCGGCTTACTCTGAAGCCTTGTGGAGCCGCCAACACATGGAACCAAACGCCGATCCACGGCAAGATTGTTGATTGAAATGTGCAAAGTAATATTTAATTACTGTTCTGTTGTAGATAATAATATTATTATCACGAAACATTGAAGACATTAATTGGACACTGCCTTTATAAATGACAATGTCGAAATTTGCACGTTCCAAGATGGCGTCCATCATACATTCAGGGCGACCAGTCCTACCTCTATTTTTGTACTTCATCACTGAGAGTGTTTTTAATAAATACATGCTTCCTGGGTTCACAATATGTGAACACACTGAGGAAGGGACTACCCGAAACGCGTCTGTGCGAGCGTTGAAAGAATAAAGAAAGTTAATGACAACTATCCTGTGAGTGCCGTGCTTCTTTCCCGGCTGGGAGAGGGGAGTCTAGGAGCGTTGATATTAACATGGAGCACCACCGTGTTCTCGGCACCCACCCACGAGTGCCCCGTTGCTGACACGGTGCACCAGGAGCGATTTTATACATATATATATATCCCGCTCTAGAAAGCATCAAGTCAGGGCACTCGCAGGCGGGTGCTTTTCTCACTGTGGGGGTGCACCCACAAATCAATACTCGCTCCAAATCCCGTAACTTTGGACTTCCATCCTCCGGAATAAAGAAGCACTCACGGGGGTCGTTTGGGTTATTTATTATTCACCAGCAAACGGACACTTCATCAACAGACGCGTTTCGGTAAAAAACCTTCATCTATGTTTACCGAAGCGCCATCTTGGACACAGTTTTATCCTCATGTACAATGATTGTAATCAAAGAAGGACTCAAATTCATTAGAGTCACAACAAATGGGGTGCCATCTTAGAGCATGCAACATACACACGCAAATTAGATTCAAGAAACCCATTGAACGGAGAAATAATGCCCATAGATGGGCTCAAAACAATATATATATATATTGTCCATACAGCGCTCCATAACAATTAATAATATAAGCTGTAATCAGTCAAAGCTAAACAAATCCTGCCCTGAATGGGCTTGCAAAAAATGTACCAAACCTGAGTCTAAATTGGACCAACAATACATCGTATATACATTATATACACTAGAAGAAAGAGTAAGAATATCAGAACCACTTAAGAAAGAGGTAGACCAGGAAGATTAAAGTGGAGAACACAGAGAGACCTACTTACAATTATACATATATACAAATATACATTCAACGTTTCAAGGCAACCCTCCAGTGTAAAACAATAAGTTCACATCCCTGTATATTGTGGAACACCTAGCTAAGCATTACCTAGAATATATACATCCCTTTGACCGTAGAATATGACCTGGTTACTATCCCAAGTGTATTGCCAGTTCTTCACTGCTGTTCAAACCAAGAGGGTGTTTTGTGTGCATGTCGATGATATATCTAGACTCCAGTCTACGGAGCCGAAGCAATCTATCCCCCCTCTAGGATTGCTCGGGACATGATCAAGTCCAAAGTAGCTGAGCAAATCCCTATTGCGTTGATGAACCTTGTCAAAATGACGTGCAACAGGGTATGCTTCGTCACCTTTTGCTATCGCCTGCATGTGCTCAAGTATTCTCATTTTCATGGGATTGATCGTGCTTCCCACGTACCGTAGCCCACACGGGCAAGTTAAACAGTAGACACTATACGGTGGTACATGTGAGGAACCTCCTGATCTTTCTGCGGATTCCTATCTTAGGGATTTCATAGGTCAGGACTCGTTTGCTAATAATGCAGGCTTTACATTTCCCACACAGGAAAAATCCTTGCATGGGTCCAAAAGCTGATTTGGGAGTTTCGGCCAAGTAACTATGTACCAAGTCATTTTTTAATGACCTCGCCTTCCTGAAAGTTATTAAAGGATTGGAAGGGAGATCCACATTCAGAACCTCATCGGTTTGTAGTATATGCCAACTCCTGTTCAAGATCTTTTTAAATTCAGTGGCATTCTTGGAAAATGTGGTTATAAGGCGGAATTTCCCCCCATCTTTGGAGACTTGTGTGCTCCTATCTTTGATTTTTAGAAGATTAGCTCTTTTTAGTTTATTGGCTCTTTCAAGGGCATTGTTCAGAATTTCGTGACCATAGCCACGTGCCTTAAAACGTTGCATACTGGTTTTGGCTGCACTTTGGAACTCTTTTTCATCTGTGCAGTTACGTTTGATTCTAAGAAGTTCCCCGTAGGGGATACTTCTTATAAGGTTCAGGGGATGACTGCTCGACGCTTGCAATATAGAATTGCCTGCTGTCGGCTTTCGATATAGTCTGGTCTTTACTTCTCCTGATTCAATATAGATGTTTATATCCAGGTAGTTAACAGAGGTCTCACTAATTTCACCAGAAAATTCCAAATTGAGGTCATTCCTGTTTAGGATGTTAATGAATTCTTTAGCCCTCTCTGGTGGTCCGTTCCAAATGACAAACAAGTCATTGATGGAACGATACCACGCCACAATCTGCTCCGTCCACTCAGTGTTGGCCTCCCCCCAGGCCACCTGCTCCTCCCACCAGCCAACGAACAAGTTCGCATAGCTGGGGGCGAAGCAGGTGCCCATCGCTGTCCCTGACAGCTGTCTATACAGTTGTTTCTGAAATAGAACATTTTTATTGGCCAAACAAAATTGAACAAACTCCAAAACCATTGAGCTATGTTGTGTATACTTCAATGGCCGTTTGTCCAAGAAGTATTTATTGGCTCAGAAACCATCCTTGTGTCGAGTGGATGTATACAGGCTAGTTATGTCCAACACTATCATAGTGTACCCCTCCTCCCACTTCAATGTAGCCAATTTATCCAAAAGGTCTGTGGTATGCCTGATATAGGATTTCAGGGTCTTCACATGTTGTATCAGGAAGAAATCCACATAGATGGAGAGATTTTCAGTTAGGCTACCTTGAGATGCCACAATAGGCCTTCCAGGAGGCATAGTCTTGTTTTTGTGCACCTTAGGTAGGTGGTAGAATGTGGGTATCGTGGGGTTTAAACGTCTCAAAAATAGGAATTCATCCGTATCCAAAATTTCCTTGGTGTGCCATCTTGATAGAACCGCATGGTAATTCACAGTACTTTGTTGGTAATCCTTCGCAGTGATCTCCATATAAGTCTCTCTTTTTTGATTTGCCAATAACTTTGGCGTAGTTTGCAGGCCTGCCAAGTGTCACGCATCAAGAGTGACACTACCGCATTTCAGTGTGGTGATCAGCATCACCGCACTGAAATGCAAAGTCACGCATTTCGAAGTGCCCAGAAAACTGGCTGGTATCCCACCATTTTTTACTGTGAACAAAGTGCAGCGCTCGCTCTATGCTGGTCTCAACAGGCTTGGGGGCTGCCTGAGCTCGAGGGAACCTGCTACTGTCGACAATGTAACAGACAGTCATTAGGATTGGGTTCACTGCGCGGCCATTTGACTGATCACGTGGGAGGAGTCGGCGAGTGCCCAGTGTGATAGGCAGTGAGTCATGCTGCAGTTGCCCGCCTGCACAGTTGAATTAGAAGTTTGTTGCATCCTCAGCTGGCGGCAAACATTTAGGCTCATGATTGAACCAGTAACCGGAGTGGGTTGCAGTTCCCAGAAAACTTTCCTGACTGTGCAGCAGGTATGTAGCTCAGCCGCAACCTCATGCCCTCCCCCCACCCCCTGGCGGGCGGCCTTGTTCAATGCTGCGAGCGGGGTCCGAGTCGGGTTGCTGGAGGCCGAACCTCGACGCAGGGGGTGCCCAGTGTAGCCCAGGTACATGATTTTAGAATTTGACGGTCGAATGTGCTAGCACGCAGAGTCCGTGTGGCACAATACATTCCTCTTTAATTAAGCGCCTGACTGTTTCACAGCTGATCATTATAGGCACCTCACGCACCTGCTTGCTTCCAGATAATATTCAGTTAATTATAGGCGAAGATTGCAGTTTCTTGTGGCCATGCTGCCCTGCTGTGGTTTGCTGTAGTTATTTATTTCTTCTTAAATGTGACGATTTGGCGCAAGCAGAGGAACAAGGACCCTCACTGGCAGGGCCCGGTATCACAAGGCAGTGAAGGGAGTGAGCCCCACTGTACTCCAAAAGAGGAAACACCGCACCTGCAGCCTGGCTCCAAAAAGGAAGGGAGGTCGGTTTAGGCCAAGCAGGGGCTGGTGACAGAGCGCCAGCCCAACTGGGACACATTCACCTGCTTGGCGCAGTTTCCAGAGGGCAGGCTGTTGGCCTCTCAGGGAAACTTTGGGGCAGCCCAGACTGTACACAAACCCTGGTGGAAGAAGTCATAAACTGCCGCTCACTCCCCAAAAATAAAACAAACATGTTTGTCCTTCTCTTAAATGACCAACCAGATGCGGTTTTTCTTACGGAAACCTGGCTCCATGAGAGCTCAGGACCAGATATAGCAGTAGCCCTACCTTCCAACTATGCCATTGTAAGAGTGGACAGAACAAAAAGGATAGGGGGTGGCATTGCGATAATTTTCAAAAAAATCTTCTTCTGCACCTTAGATCAGCTTCCTATTGCAGCATGCGAAGCTGCCCTCTTTAAACTCACTCTCTCCCCTAATATAATCTATTCAGGTGTGCTTATATATCGACCCCCAGAGCACACTGCAAACTGGATTCCAACTCTGATGGAAGAAATCTCTTTCTAGATAACCAACAAGGCAAATTTCACAGTTTTGAGAGACATAAATCTCCAATTGGAAGACTCCACCAGCAAAAAAAGCATCAGACTCGTCTCTGATATGGCTTCCCAAAACCTAAAGCTGGTAAATTCCGGACCCACCCATATAGCCTGACACTTCTTGGATCCCATTTTTTCAAATTCAAGTACCTGCTCGCCGGCCTTACCAACTTTCTTGTCTGACCACCACCAGATAAACTTCACTCTGACTTCCCCGTATGATAGGAACATATTAAACAATACATAAAAATGCAGAGAAAATACAAATAAATTGGAAAAAATTAGACATTGAAAAATTAAATAAATGTCTAGAGGCTCATAAACCATCCTTAGAGCAAAAGGTTGATCCCCTCCCAGAGGCAGTACAAAGCTGGCTCTTGGAAGCCGTTGACCACAAAACTTAAAAGAATCACCCATCATCCACCGGCACCTTGGTATAACGATTCTTTAAAGAATTTAAAAACAAGCTGTAAGATCCTAGAAAGAAAGTGGAGGAGAAAATACGACCAAACAACCAAACAAGCTTATAAAACAGCTCTGAGTAAATATCACAAAGAATGTAAGCAAGCACGTGCCACCTTCGTGAATCTAACCATCTCAAAAGCATCAAACTGTGCGAAAACACTATTTAACACAGTTAAAGTTCTGGCGGGCTCGGATACAATAGCCAAACCACCAATACTGTCCCAAACTAAATGTGAAGAACTAGCAGCTTTCTTTATAAATAAAGTGGAAACATTTACCAAGAATTTTTTTCACAAGAATCCGAATATGATATATGATAACTCCATAAACCTGAACGCATCTATGCCTGAGAAATTCATTTCCTACGCGGCTCAGGAATTTAGTAAAAAAAATGCGGATTGCGCATTAAGGGACTGGCCACTGCTAACAACGGAAATTGTAGAAGCACTACTTAAATCAATCAAATCAGGATCAACGAAGGATCCCCTTCCAGCTAATATCCTTAAACAGCTAAATCACTCACAGTGATATCAATTCTAACCCATCTTCTAAATGCATCAATTAAAGAGTCAACAATTCCTTCCATCTGGAAGCACGCCATGATTCACCCACTATTAAAAAAATCAAATGCAGATACAACCGACACCAAAAATTATCGTCCCATATCACTGCTCCCGATTCTATCGAAAATCTTAGAAAACATATCCACATTCATATGACGCAATATGTAACAACACACCAACTTTTTCACCCCTCGCAATCAGGTTTCAGAGCAGGGTTCTCGACAGAAACCACACTCCTAGGTGTTACCGAAGAAATTCGTCAGAATGTAGATAGAGGGGAAACGGTGGCGCTCATCTTACTTGATTTGAGCGCTGCTTTTGAAACCATATCACACCCGGTGCTCATAAATACACTGAGAAAAATAGGAATAGGCGGAGCGGCTCTCAAATGGATCCAGGCATTTCTCTCTAGCAGAACTTTTCAAGTTTTTTCCCAAAATGCCTGCTCCAAAACCCACTCTTTCACACATGGTGTACCACAGGGCTCCATCCTGAGCCCACTACTCTTCAATCTTTCCTTTAAACATTAGCGGAACTGGCAGAACAATCTGGATTCACAATTTACTCCTATGCAGACGATTCCCAAATTATGTTCTCACTTTCGGCACAAAATCCCAAAGACACATCAACGCTCAAATCAGGGCCAACCAACATTGCTACTTGGATGAAATCTAACTTCCTAAAATTAAACGGAGAAAAAACAGAGGTAATTATACTAGGCAAGCAGAAACATCTATGGAGCCTACAACATTGGCCAGAAAAAATGGGCACCCTCCCCGCCCCAGTATCACAAGTACGAAACCTAGGCATACTCTTGACGATACACTAAGCATGCATGCGCAATCACTAAAAGTCGCAGCCACTTGTTTCTCCATCATTAAATGGCTGAGAAAAATATGCTGGATGCTGCTAGATACAACCAAAAAAACAGTAGTCAATGCTTTAATTACTGCCAGACTTGACTACGGAAATGTCCTCTATGTGGGCTTAAACAAATTGATTCTTCACAGATTACAGATTGCCCAAAATGCTGCAGTTAGACTCCTATGTAAGGTACCAAAAAGAGAATCGATTTCCGCGTTTTGACGCAAACTACACTGGCTAAACATAGAATATCGAGTGAAATAAATTTAAAACACTCACCTATATGCACAAAATCAAAGCCAATATAGCCCCCAAGTACCTCTGTACTTTGGCTAAAACATACACTCCATCTAGAAATCTAAGATCAGCCTCACATGGCCGTTTTATGGTCCCTAAATTCAAGCTAGCACGCATGGGAGGGAAATCCTTTACCTACCTAGGTCCAACATACTGGAACCCCCTCCCAATCTCACTGAGAAATTAATCAAACGACTCCAGTTTCCGCAAGTTGCTAAAAACCTGGCTGTTTGACAAATAAGATGCACAAATTCCACCCTGTCAAGGCTACTCTGCGCCGGGAAACCCTCTTTGGGTAGCTGTCGCGCAATACAAATGCAAATAATAAAAAAGAAATAAATAAATAAATTACTCACCTTCTTGTTAACGGGGTGCTGGCTTCGGCCTAATGAGGCACTCTCTCCTCAGCCCGCCTGAGAGGAGTCTGGGGCAAAGGTCTGTCTGCAGGCCTCATTCAAGTGCTCTCAGCTGTAAAAAGCATTGCATTTAAGCAAACCTTGGATTTTCAAAGCGCCCGGACATATTTCTTTGTCAGAGAGGAACGTAAAACTTAACTACGCTTTTTACAGTAGCTGTCAACCTACATGACCCACGCATGTTTGCACAACTGTATTTTCACGAGGATTAGCTGTGAGTAACTTCTTTTTACTAGGTTAGTGGCCTTCCATTACTGTTTTAAGATATTAGAGTTTCTCGTTCCTCAAAAGAATGTCATTTCTTATATTTAAATGTTTCCCTCATCTTAATTGCTTGATTTTGTTTGCGAGAAAATGTCACACATAATTGTTGAAATGTCACTCATAATTACACTGAAATGATGAAAACCTCACACATGGCAATCTGAAACCTTGGCAGCTATTACTTTGACGGATCTTCACGAAATTTTCAAAGCTAATTGTTCACTCAGGTCAGCTCCAGCCTTGAAAATTTCAGGGTGATTTGTCAAGGGGGGGCTGAGAAAAAGGGGGGTCCCAAAACAAGTTTTCTCCATGTTCATTTCCATAGGAAGCTTTAGACATGGCTACAACCTGAACTGCTGAACGGAATTACACCAAAATTGGCAGAGAGATAGCTCTTGGTCCAGACAACACACGTCTTTTTAAATTGTGTAATTACTTTCAGTAGTTTTGAGATATTTAAAGATTTACAGATATTGATATTTGAAAATTCTGAGATCTGAGTGGCTGAGTCCTCCTGAGCACGAGCTGTCCTCAGATTGGCTGCCAACACTTCAAACCCGGAAGTATATATATATATATATATATATATATATATATACACACACACACACATATATATTTATATATATATCCCAAAAAAAATGCTCGAAAGAGCTTGGCAGGACGTTCGGACCTCTTTTGTGGCGCGGGTACACTAAAATTGCGTTCTGGCATGACGCAAAATTGCTTGGCATTGACCTCCTCCGTAAGAAAGAGTAGTGACCCCAGGGGAGATTCAAAAGAGCATTTTATTTCGGTAAAGTCTCAGGCGGATGCATTTCGGCTTGTAGGCCTTCTTCGGCACCCCTCTCCAACCGTAAGTGCTATGCCGTATGTAGTCCTGTCTCCATGAAGATATATGTGCCTAGCTCCACCCCCTGATGTCATTAGGCACTCCCATGTAGTCCTGCGTGGGAGGACTGCATGACCCACAATGCTTCAATGTGGTGCATCGCGGGATCAGGGATGCATGTTTGGGGTAACAACGCTGGATTGGCACCAGGTGACAGGCGCAGACCACGAACCTGCTGGGAGGTGAGGCAACACCAACGTCCAGTGCTCCCTCGGGTCTCCCCTTTGCCGCCACAACCGCTCTGCATAGAGTCCTTTAGCGGGGGTAGGCACAGGAATCCCAGTCGCCCAAACAGGAGAAGCAATAACTCCCGACCGCTGTTTCCTCCAGTCGTCGAGGTGGGTACCAAACGTTATTGCTTGCACAGTCCAACAAAAATGCTCGAAAGAGCTTGCCAGGACGTTCGGACCTCTTGTGTGGCGCGGGTACGCTAAAATTGCATTCTGGCATGACACAAAATTGCTTGGCATTGACCTCCTCCGTAAGAAAGAGTAGTGACCCCAGGGGAGATTCAACAGAGCACTATATTTCGGTAAAGTCTCAGGCGGATGCATTTTGGCGTGTAGGCCTTCTTCGGTGCCCCTCTCCAAACGTAAGTGCTATGCCGTATGTAGTCCTGTCTCCATGAAGATATATGTGCCTAGCTCCGCCTCCTGATGTCATTAGGCACTCCCATGTAGTCCTGCGTGGGAGGACTGCATGACCCACAATGCTTCAATGTGGTGCATCGCGGTATCAAAGATGCATGTTTGGGGTAACAACGCTGGATTGGCACTAGGTGACAGGCGCAGACCACGAACCTGCTGGGAGGTGAGGCAACACCAACGTCCAGTGCTCCCTCGGGTCTCCCCTTTGTCGCCACAACCGCTCTGCATAGAGTCCTTTAGCGGGGGCAGGCACAGGAATTCGAGTCGCCCAAACAGGAGAAGCAATAACTCCCGACCGCTGTTTCCTCCAGTCGTCGAGGTGGGTACCAAACGTTATTGCTTGCACAGTCCAACAAAAATGCTCGAAAGAGCTTGCCAGGACGTTCGGACCTCTTGTGTGGCACGGGTATACTAAAATTGCGTTCTGGCATGACGTAAAATTGCTTGGCATTGACCTCCTCCGTAAGAAAGAGTAGTGACCCCAGGGGAGATTCAAAAGAGCACTTTACCGAAGAAGGCCTACAAGCCGAAATGCATCCGCCTGAGACTTTACCGAAATAAAGTGCTCTTTTGAATCTCCCCTGGGGTCAGTACTCTTTCTTACAGAGAAGGTCAATGCCATTTATATATATATATATATACTATGTCCGTAGCCTGTGTGAGAGGTGACTAAACTCCGACTTGGATTACCTCGGAGTGGAGTGGAGGAACGCTGTGGGGGTGGGGCGGAGAGCAGCACCAATTGGGAGAGACTCTAAAGACTTCAAAATCAGGAGCCCCCACAGCATGTTCCAATCGGCAGCGAAACGGGCACTGAAGAAAGGCGCAAGGCTGAAACGCGTCTGCCCCTGCGTTTCGCATTTTAGCAACGAGCCCTGTCAATTTTTATTAAAATCTGAACCAGCTAGCATGTGTCGGTTCCCTTTCTGTTGGATGGGGAGTGGTGTGGAGGTATTGGACAGTTAGCAAGTACCGTCTTACCGGCACGCCTTCCGGTCAGGAGCAACGCGTCAACTTGCAAAGAAGGTGGTAGCAGTTTCTAGCAGAGACAACGCGGCGCCCCCTCAAGCGGTCATATGTGTTCACCTGGAATGCTGACTGTGATGGGGAGGAAGCATACGGCGGGCGACACTGGTCCGTGGTATGTAGCTGGCTCAGAGAATGAGTTTCCATCATCCCCCGCTCCTGGGACCCTCGGAGTCTAAAGCCATCCCATACCGAACTTTGTTTGGGCATCACTGGATGTAAGGCGCAATCGGAATACTATGTCTGTAGCCTATGTGAGAGGTGACTAAACTCCGACCTGGATTACTACAGGGTGGAGTGAAGGAACGCTGTGGGGGTGGGGCGGAGAGCAGCACCGATTGGGAGAGACTCTAAAGACTTCAAAATCAGGAGCACCCACAGCATGTTCCAATCGGCAGCGAAACGGGCACTGAAGAAAGCCGCAAGGCTGAAACGCGTCTGCCCCTGCGTTTCGCATTTTAACAACGAGCCCTAGGGTAACAGAGCGCTTTACAAAGTGAACAGGGAGAAAAAAAAAGACAAATGTTATCAACAACACAGATCAAAACAAACGCAAAATAAGTAACAAGTACAGAATAAAGTTTGGGGGATAAAGGCAGAAATAGAGAACAGCTCTGCGATAGGGAGTCAAATCGTGATTGAAGAAGTCTTATCTTTGAGATGAAGTTTGAAGCTGGCTTGTTAAGTGTGCAGAATTTACGGTAGGAGTTTTCTCATCAAGAATGATTTGGCTTCTTTTTTGAAGAGGAACGTTGAGGTGATTTTTCTGATGAATGGCGGAAGCCTGTTCCAGATTCTTGGCGCCGCTCCTTAGAATGCTCTGTTGGTGGTTTTGGTCTTGTTTAACCTTGCGGGTTTCAGGAGTAGGTTATTTGTGATCCTGGAGGGTCTGTTCACTCCAGATAGAGTACGTTTTTTGGCTAGGAACTGCGGGGTATTGTGGTGTACCGCCTTATGGGTAATACATGCAATCTTTAAGTGAATACGGGCGATATGTGATCGAATTTCCTTGATCCTGAAATGAGTCTAGTTGCGGCGTTGAGACAGGCTTTTAGCGGTGCTGTAGAGGTTTTGGGAAGCCCAGCGAGGGTGGAGCAACCGTACTCCAGCCTTGAGATGACTAAGGCCTGAACTGCAGTTTTGAGGTCAGGGATCTCGATAAAAGGCTTCTTTTTTCTTAGATAATTGAGGTGAAAGCGGGCATTTTTAGCCATCAAGTGAGCTTGCATATTAAGATTCTTATCCAGAGTGACCCCAATTGATATTGTGGGGTCCACAAACTTTGGGGTGCAATTCATGGCAGTGATCATTTTGGTCCATTCCTTAATTTCTTGTGTTATTGTGGGGGGGGCGGGGGGGGGGGGGTGGTGGTGATTAGGAGAAATTCCGTTTTTTGTACAGTTAACTTGAGGAAGTTGGTCGTTAGCCATTGTACGTTTTTTTTCAAGAGCTAGATTCATTAACTTTATCTCTTCAATGGAGGTGATTTTGATGTAAAGTTGGGTGTTGTCCGCTTACATGTGGTAGAAGATGCCTGCTGTAGTAGATCAGTGAGTGGTTCAACATATAAATTGAATAGAGTGGGAGACAAGGTAGAGCCTTGAGGTACTCCTAGTAGGTTAGGAGAGAATGGGGAAAGGATCTTGTTGGTCATGAATGATTGTGTTCTATTCTCCAGAAAGGATTTGAACCATAGAAAGACTGTGCCAGAGAAGCCCATCCTGTCTTCTAGTTTTCTTAGAAGTTTGTCATGGTTGACCGTATCAAAGGCCGAAGAGAGGTCAAGCAAGACTAGTAAGCATGTTTCATTGTGGTCAAGAGCTGAGAGGGCGTTGTCTACTATATGTAGGACGGCTGTTTCAGTTCTATGGCCAGGTCTGAAGCCAGATTGGTGTATGTTCAGTAAATTGAAGTTTGTGATGTGTGAGTTCAGTTGTCGTTGAACACATTTTTCCAGGACCTTAGCTAGCATAGGGATTTTAGTTATTGGTCGGAAGTTGTTGGGGTCGGAGTTGCTAGATGTCGTTTTTTTTAGGATAGGAGTAACTTGACCAGATTTTAGGCAGTCAGGGATGTGACCTTGTGAGAGCCAGGCATTTATGATCTTGGTCCAGAGAGGTGCTATGCTACGATAGATGTGGGGTAGGCACTTTGCTGGGACAGGGTTGTTGAAGTGGTTGTTGAGTTTAGTAGTTGTCAGAATTTTGATGATATCATCGATATCATAACATTTGAAGTTGGACCAGTTAGAATTGTTTTTGGGTAAAGATCGCTTATTTATTACCAAGTTGTTAGTATGACTGATCATAGGGGTGGATAAGTTGGTCGCAGCCATTTTGAGTTCAAGTTGGAGGGAATTTGTTTTTGCTGTGAAGAATGAGGAAAATTCATCACTACTTAACTGTGAGGCTGATGTTAAGAGTGAAGATTTGGCTAGTTTGTTCGATTGTTGATTCAGAATTTCGAAGAGCTTTTTAGGTCTATTTTTAGCATTCTCTAGTTCTGATTTGAAGAAGTCTTTTTTTGATCTTCGAAGACTTTTATTGTAAGATTTTCTTGCTTTTTGGAGTAGTTTCAACTGGGGGGAGGGGTGAAGCCTCCATTTCGGTTCCGTTGAACTGAGTTTGTGTCTCTCCTTGTTCAGGGCTTCACTGAACCTTGGGTTTTT
The DNA here is from genome assembly GCF_964263255.1 of Lissotriton vulgaris. NCBI lineage: Eukaryota > Metazoa > Chordata > Amphibia > Caudata > Salamandridae > Lissotriton > Lissotriton vulgaris. The sequence goes on from NC_141691.1 coordinate 800,753,370, forward strand.
GTCCTTGTGAGGTATTCTTTTGAGTTTTGGTGGTGCGGCTTGGTCGAATATTTTGGTCATCGTGGAGTTATAATGCTCAATGAGGGCAATGACATCACCTATGTTGTTGGGGGGGATAAGAGCCTGCTCACATTGTGAGGGGATTTGAAATGTGATAATGTGATGGTCTGACCAGTCACAGGGGGTAATCAAGATCGATTCAATAGTATTTAGTTTGGAGATGAGCCAGTCTAGCGTGGCACCTTTTGAGTGAGTGGGCACTGAGATAGCTTGGACCATGGAGTGGTCAGCAGGGAAGGTTTTAAGGGCGTTGACCTGCTTATCCAGTGTGTTCTCCCAGTGGAGATTGAAATCGCCCAGGAAGATGTCATTCGAGTGAGGGGACGAGTTTGCAGTGATGATTTCCATAAGTTGTTCCGTGAAATTTATGTTTTGCCCCAGAGGATGGTAGAATATATGTAATTTGAGGGGGTGGTTACTAGGTGAGTTCACAGAGATCCCAAAGTATTCACAGAAGTCTAGGGGTTCCTCGTGAAATTTTGAGACGGTGAGGATAGAGCGATGTATGCAGGCTAAGCCTCCGCCTATTTTGTGAGGTCTGTCTAGTCTAATGATGTTGAAGTCTGGGGGGACCAGAAGGTCAAGGCATGGAGAGGATGATTCCTTGAGCCATGTTTCTGTGAGGATAATTATGTTCATATTCGTGCTAAGGATGAGGTCAGCAATGTCAGAGGCGTGTTTAGGGGCTGAACAGCAATTTAGTAGAAGGCAACAAATCTGGTTTGGTGGATTCTTTGGACTAGGCTCCTGGTTATCTTGGATTGGGGTTTTAAAGTGAAGATTATTCCGGTTAATCCTCTCTGGATAGGATGTGAGGTTCTGCTAGGGTTGACGGAGACTATGTGGACAGGGAATTCCTCTTTATCTTGGATATAGTCGGACGGAGATTCGTACAACCGTAAAAGAGATTGCAGTTCCTGGTCCGTAATGGAGTTGGAGAGATTGGGCCTGCACAAACATCGATTGTCTAGAGGCAGGGGGATAGTTTTTGGCATGTTGTCAGCTGTCTTTAGTGAGGTTTGGAGATATTTAAGTGTAGTAAGCGCTTTTTCCGCAAGTTGTAGGATGTATTTGATTCCAAGGATAACGTTTTGAAGGTTTCTAGGTGTGTGGTAAGAGGTCTTGAGACAGTCTTGTTCCATTTGTAGATGCTGTGTGGAGGGCAGGTTGTTTCTCATGGAAATTCTAGTTGAGGATGATTGAAGTGCGAACTAGAGGGGGCAAGTTGTTTATCTTACTTTCACTGAGTGTGGATACATGGCTGGGTCGAATTTTTTCCGGGGAGGGAAAGGGGCTGTGTGTAGAAGTAGTTGGGTCCCTAGAAGTGTTGCGCGGGAATGATGATGATAGCGGTGTAGTGTGTGCTGAGGAGGGAGAGTTGTTACCTCTTTACTCGATTCTAGGTGAAGGGTCCCTAGAAGTGTTGCGCGGGAATGTTGATGATAGCGGTGTAATGTGTGCTGAGGAGGGAGAATAGTTACCTCTTTCCTCGATTCTAGGTGAAGGGTGTGGTTGGTTTTCAACTAAGGAGGAATAGGCAGTGGGGGTGGTAGAAGGGCCCCTAGGCGTGCTGTATGATGTTAGGGCTGTTGAGGGTGTCTGTGCAGTACCTGAAGAGAAGCTGGAGTAGTTGCTTCTATCACCACTTAAGAGTTGTAGGGCACGATGTTCAATCGGAATGGGAGGAGTGGAGGGGGTAGTGTTGAGTTCCCAAACAGTGTTACTTGCAGTCACTGAAGATGTCTGTGCAGTATGTGGAAAGGAAGGAGAGTTGGCGTTGTCTCTTTCCACAGAGCTAAGTGATGAAAGGGGTTGAGGGGAGGAGCTGCGTAAGGTAGCAGCTCTAATTATAACTTGCGCCCCTGCCATGTATTGATTTCTTACTCAGATATGACATCATTAAAGACCTGTTCTATGACCTCCTTTATAACATCACTGATGACATCATCCAATGAGTGTGCTAGCTTGTTTTATAGTTTCCATAGTATCGGGTAAGTGCCAAATTTCTGGTCTATCTAATTGTGTATGCTGCCTGGATCCAGCTAATGGGTGTAAGTGTTTACAAAACACATCTGCTCCTAATGCACTATAGGTGTGTAGAGGTATTAAACACGTTATAAATCTTTGTATTCAAGCGAAGCTCCCCGGGGCCTTTTCAAGCTCAGGGCCACATGGTCCTCTCCCCATTTTCTTAAATTTCAGCCCCGGAGCTGGACCTTTCAGGGCCTCTTGATGCTTGAGGAGGGGTGCTGTGCAGCCCCCTCCCCATTTTGTTACATTTAGGCCCAGGGTGTGGGAGGGATCTACGTGCCCCCTTCCTACAAAAAGTAATGTTGGCACCAAGGGGGGCGGAGGTGTGCATGGCTTGGGGAGGAGAGCCATGCAGCCCCTCCACCCCTATATGAAATTACCCCCTGGAAAGGCTTCCTGGGGCATAAGGTAGTTAAATGTGGCCCGGCTACCATTTTATTTACTTTAGATAGTCTTGCCATTTTTTTCCTCCATTTTGTGCACCCCAGGGTCCTCTGTGTCTCCTCCAATAGGGCCTAAGGGGGACAGGGCATCCTTACCCTACCCACATATATTTTTCTTTTTTACAACTTCAGGACAGGGGACTTAATCCTTGAGTCCTGTAATAGCTGTCAGCCACATTTTTCTCATGCTGCTAGCATCCAATCAGAGCTCTCAAAAGCAAGATGGCCCAAGGAAAGATAAAGCTCCCGGGGCCAATCAGAATATTTTTTAATTGGCGCTCCCGCAGAAGTCTCTGAGACTCTGGGGAGGCCAACTGTCCAAATCCTTATCTTTTTTACCCTTAATATCTGAAAAATTACTGAACAGATGTACACTAAATCATAAAAGCACAATCTACGGCCAAGAACTAGCTTCCTGCCAAATTAGGTGTAATTCCGTTCAGCAGTTTTTGCTCTAGCCATCCTTCAATACGTTTATGGAAAAATGCATGGGGATTTAGTGTTTGGAGACCCCTTTTTTTTCTGGACATCCGCTTGACGTATCACCTCAAATCTTTCCCTGGAGGAGCTGAGGTGGATGAACTTTAAAAAAAAATGTTTTGTGAAGATTCTTTAAATGGGGCCAAAGTAATTAACAAACCAAGAAATGCTCTATCTATGGAAAAGCAGATCTAACTACAATTACCTAGTGGTAACCACTAGCAAATATAGTGAGTCTTGTGCATGGAAAGTTTCATGGTGATCCGTCAAGTGGGGTGGCGAGAAAAGGGGCGGGGATTAAATATGCGCATTTCTTATGTTAATTCCCATAGGGCCTTTGAACACGACTACAACCTGAGCCGCTGGATGGAATTACACCAAATTTGGCAGAAAGGTATACGAGTCACGCAGATCACGCTTTCACTAATTTGGTGTAAATCCGTTTAGCAGTTGTTGAGAAATTTATGGAAATACACATTTGGATATGTGCTTTTGCAGCTAATTTGCGAATAACAAGCTCGTACAGAGAACTGCAGAGCTCTGATTGGCTTCCAACAGTTAGACCAGGAAGCGTTAGCGGCCATCTTGGGACTCTGCTTCAGCTGAGTTCCCAAAAAAAGTAATAAAAAAGATAAGAAGGCAGGGTAGAAATACCCTGAACCCGAAGCCTTGCTTCTGGGGTCTTCGAGGGATCCTGGCAGGGCAAAAAAGCATTTTTTCCAGCCTAAAGGTGGCTGCAAATTCATGAAATTTACAAATTTGCTGAAAAAGATAAGTGCAGACTCCTGCCCTTGTTTTGAAACAGGCCCCCGGATGGACCAGGTCCCAAGGACATGTGGCTATATGATAAAAAATGGAGGTGGGTGCATTGGGTTCCTCCAAGGTCTTACTTTGCCCTAGGGACCACCACCTCCCCGGGGCTTATGAACATTATACCCGGGGGCCTCGCGGACCATCACCTCTGGGTCTATAGTGAAAAAAAAGGAGGGGCTGTGCAGACCGCCCACACCCTGCCTCAGGGACAACCACCTCTCCAACAGCATTCTGTTTTTTTTTTAAAGGAGAGGGTGGCACGCCCCCCCTTCCTGGGCGGGTCTTGGCCCCGGGGAGTGCCACTTCTCCGGGGCAATCCTTTGTAAATCAAAGGAGGCCCCCCTCCAGAGCTGGCTTCTGCTTTGTTCTGGGGTGCCCACTCACAGTAAATAGCTGCTTGCTTTTGCTTGGTGGGGACGGACCGCTCCCGGCAAGCAAAAGCAATTACTGTGTTTCCAGCAAGCAGTAGCTTTCAAAGTGCTCCCGCCCACTGGAATCTCAGGTTTCATCTCTTTCCCTGCCCACAGACATGCGGACAGGGAAAGAGATGAAACAATTGCTCTTGCAATTGTAGGCAGCTGCATTTCCGGCAGCTCCCTTCAAGTGAGAGCAATGCCGGATACCGCAGGAGGGGGGATACCTGGCTGGGATCCTGAGAGCTTGAGTCCCCTGGTCTCAGGGGAAAAAGAGCAGAGCAAAGCTAACTAAAGTTCAGAAATGAGCAGACAATGGCAGAAGAAAGGTCAGAAATTAGTAGAAAGAGGCGGGACAAAGGTCAGCAACGAGTAGAAAGAGGCACGATAAAAGTGACATACGAGCAGGAGGAGGCCGAATAAAGGTAAGAAATGAGTAGAAAGAGGCAAAAAAAAGGTGAGAAATTAGAAGAAAGAGGCAGAATAAAGGTCTGAAATGAGCAGAAAGAGACAAAATAATGGCTAGCAATGGGCATAACTTTGCAAAATGAAGGTCAGCAACGAGCAGAAAGAGGCAAAATAAAGGTGTGAAATGAGCAGAATGAGGCAAAATAATGGTCAGAAGTAAGCAGAAAGAGGCAAAATAGAGGTCAGAAACGAACACAGGAGGCAGAAGAAAGGTCAGAAACGAGCAGAAAGACGCAGAATAAAGGTATAAAACGAGCAGAAAGAGTCAGAATAAAGGTCAGAAACTAGCAGAAAAAGGCAAGAAAAAGGAGAAACAGAAGAAAGAGGCAAAATAAAGGTCGGCAACGAGCAGAAAAAGGCAAAATAAAGGCGAGATTTCAGCAGAAAGAGGCAGAAAAAAGTCAGAAACAAGCAGAAAGAGGCAAAATAGAGGTGAAAAACAAGCTGAAAGAGGCAGAATAAAGGGCAGAATGGAGAAAAAAGAGGAAGAATAAAGGTCTGCAACGGACAGAAAGAGACCAGATAAAAGTAACAAATGAGCAGAAAGAGGCTGAATAAAGGTAAGAAACGAGCAGAAAAGGCAAAATTAAGATCAGAAACTAGCAGAAAGAGGTGGAGTAACGGTCATCAGCGAGCAGAAAGAGGCAAAATAAAGGTGAGAAAAGAGCAGAAAGAGGCAGAGTAAATGTCAGCAACAATCAGAAAGAGGCAAAATAAAGGTCAGCAACGCAGAGAACGAGGCAAAATAAAGGTTAGCAATGAGCAGAAAGAGGCAAAATAAAGGTGAGAAACTAGCAGAAAGGCACAGTTTTAATGTCAGAAACAAGCATTATCATGTTGATTGGTTTTGCCTTCGCACTGTGTTATGTTAGCATGAGCTTATTAGAAGTTTAAACGCCATTTCTGCAGCCTCTGCACACAACACATTTTGTTATTAAAGCTTTTCGCCTAGTAGAATATTTTGCTTAACACAAGAATAATATGTTTGCTTATAATATCAGCCTTGCTTGGTAAGCTATGTCTGTACAGTGAGTGCCGAGGCCTTCAAGGTTATTTCAACACAGCGCTTGTTATTCGGTTTGATCAGCGCACGGTCTAGACATAATACATATGCAGCTGTGGCCAACTCTGGGTTTTTGGGCGCGATTAATAATGCACTGCACAGAGCATGAAAAACACACTTGATGAATATTCGCATGCAGAGAGTTGGTGCAGGAGATGATTTGATCCATTTCTGCTAAGACCAGAGGTATGGGCCCGCCTTTCTAAACCTAAAGAGACCTTCTGTAGATATAATATAATATACTAGCAAGGGAGGGTAAACTGAGGTTCTATTTAGACCTTTTCCCTTTAGATTTTAACATGCTTTCGCCCTTTGTATTTTATGGAATAGTAACTATGCTGCTAACCTTGTTCCTTATAATATGTTTGCTTGTATTAGCTAAGATACTGCGCTTGAGAACACTGCATTAGAAATAACTATTTCAAACTTGCACGTGTCATCATTTACTCCTCGTTCTGGACTGATATGTTAGTATAACGAAAGAGTGTTCATGCGTTCCACGTTACCTGAGGTGTTCTAAGTCCATGTTCTGGGTTGTCTAATCATTGGGGGTTTGTAAGAACCAATGAGACACTGATTGCTAGTCTGGTAGGGGATTTTGGATACTAAGGTGAGTTTTGGCACACCCTAATTCACTGAGGTTCCAAGTCTCTATGCACAGTTCTGTGTAAGAGCAGGATCCCTACGACATGGCGCCCAACCGTTGGTGGTCTTATTACATGACACTTGAGTAGTACTTGTATCAGTCCTTAACACCCTTCACTATTGTTTCCGGAAGACAGCGGTGTCAGACAAACCTACTTATACTTACATAGGTCTTTTCAAGCTTGATTCTTTTAAAATAGTTTTCTTGAATTACTACCCAGTTGTGCTACATAGTTTTTATTGTATCTTTTCCTTTCTATGTCACTATGGCCGCGGTGGACATTCCGCAACATAGTCGCATTGCGGTGCGCAATCACTTGCGGAATTATAATGTCCCCGTGGATGGCATGGCTGTAATTATGGTAGTGAGTGCCGAGGTGGCTTACCCATACGAAATTTTTTACTCTTGGGTGACCTTCCCAGCTGTGAACGCAAATACTACTGTGTTCGACACGTACACTCCCACTGTCTTGCCACAGGACTATGCTTCATATAGGACACAGGAAGTTTTGATTAACGCTTGGCAGCACCGAGTTTAGTTTAATGGCGTCCTACCCCACTCTTTGACAGCACCGAGGTTAGGTCCTTTGTCCATTCCAGGCGCGACTTGGCCTGTTTTGGCTGGATTTACACCTCATCCTCAACACGGGCGTGTCCCATTGCTGATATAATACGACTACATGTAGTTGCAATTGGCGTGATTAGGTCGTTAGTACAATACATTACCCGCAATATCCCGGGTGGGGCCCCAGGTGCTGCGGCGTTTCCAGCCGGACAGGGCGGAATGAAGCTTAGTCCTGTGATGGTAAACGCTGTGATGGGCAAGCGCCCCCAGAATAAGGATGATTTTCCTTTCTGGCTTGCCGAGAAGTTTGACCAGCTGGAAGCGGTATTTCCTAACACGAGTCCTGGTGAAAAACACAGAATTCTGACTATTGGCATGCCTAAAGACTTGATCCCAGAATCTGGTAACTGAGTCATGGGGTAAGATCTTTGCGGCTGTGTATACAAGGTGCTTCGGCACACCGTCAATGACTGTCCTTCCGACGGTCGTTAAGCGTGTTCAAGATGAGCACGGACCTGAGGCAGCGGTTGAATTGGGTATGCGCCTATGCAGCAGTTTTGACGTAGTTTACGATCTAGTACTTGCAAATGTCAAGGGAGATGCAGTGAGCTTTCAGGTGTCCACTGCTTTGCAGGCTGTACCCGATGCCAATAAACCCCGACAGTTACTGAGAATTATTGTGGCGGCTTATAAGACCGTGGGCCGCAATAGTTTGGGAGTCAAGCCATTTTCCACTGAAGAGAAAAAGCAACTGCAAGGGCCGAAGTCATAGACTGACGAACAGCCCAAGGCTAAAAAGCTAAATTGGCCAAAAAAACAAACACAGGGTAAACAACAACAGCAGAAACAGGAGTCTCGTCCTGCATCTCCAGTGCCTGCGTCTACAGAACGTGTTTATGACTTGCACGATCGCGCGACGATAAAATCACCTGATCGTTTTCAGGTTTCTGAACAACGCTCTCCTTGTTCTTTTCTGGACTCATCGGCCTCATCGACCGGTGGTGGAGGAGGCGACAGAGGTCGGGGTGGCCAGCAGGGACGCGACCAGCCCCGCCCGAAAGTCAATAAAGGCAAGCAGAACGATTCAGCACGTAAAAGACCCCAGTTTCAGAAAAAGAAAGTTGCTGCTTTAACAGCGAGATATGCCACAGATAGTGAGAATGCAGCTTCGGAATCAGACATGAGCTCTGACCTTGCTGGACAGCCCGGCGGAGATTACCAAAGTGTGAGAGGCCCTGCATCCGCTACTGAAGGTGACAGCGACTGACCAATATGTCATTGTGGAGATAGCTGATATTAGAGTAGCTCCCCCTGATAGACTTTGTAACATAGTCCTTTTAATTGAAGGTGACCTACAGCGTACCATCAAAGGGGTGTATTGGGAAAATCTTACGACTACCTATGACATTTTATTAGCAGAGGCTGACTGGCCCCCACCTTTTGTGCTCGCAGCTCCGAGAGGGGAGGAGGTAATCCTCACTAGTTTCACGCACACAGTCTCGAAAGAGCATGAGCTGAATTTTGCAGGAGTGGGCTAAGGCTCTTGGGCCGACTCGGTACCGTACACAGTGTGGCTGGGATGAATTTTCCCCACACCATGAGATTTCTTTGTGGTCTATGCCACAGCCTTAACCTCTGTGGAGTGGTGTGGCTCACTGGTTAGAGGCGGCAGACCCGGAAGCAGGAGTCGGCCCGGGACCAGGGTTCAATTCCCGACGCGGCAGGGTCGTGGACCAGGGTCAGCGGACTCGATAATTCTCGCCTCGGTGCCTACTCTAACCAGGGGTCCCACTCGGCAACTCTGGGCATTAGCTCGCCTAATCTCCACAACGGCCCCATCAACACCGGGGATGCCTGGCTCCACCTTGGGGACTCACAGTAGGGACCATCCCACAGGGAAAGCCATGACGGGTTCCCCAGCGGTATACCGCGCCAGGATACTCCGGTTGTAATTGTGCATGTTACAAAACAGCATATAACATAACATAACATAATATCCCATCCGACGTGAAGCTAAGGCTTCCGTCGTGGAAATCCTTGAAAAATTGGAATATCAAGGTGTGATTGAAACTTGTGTGTCACCGAATAACCCTCTTTTTACTGTGACCAAACATGACGGCTCGTACCGTTTGGTATTGGATTACCGGCATTTAAACTCGCATTGCTGTACTTGTGCAGTACAGAATACTCACGTCTTTGCTCTTGTGGATGGTCTTGTGCGAAAACAGTTTAAAACCACACTTGACATTTCCAACGTTTTTTTTGCCCACAATTTGTTCCCAATAGACCGGTTTTACCTGTGGCGGCAAACAACGCCAATTTAAAAACTTAGCGATGGGCTATAAGAATAGTCCAGGCGTGTTTGCTGCCCGTATTGTCTCTCTCTTAGAGAGGATAGACACGGATGCGGGTTCGTATGTGGATGACCTATATCTCACAGACGACGAGCTTTAGACGCTTCTGTGCCGCGTTGACCGCATAATTTGTAACTTTGCGGATTTTGGTTAGAAATTCAACTTTGCAAAGTCTCACATTGCAGAGTACACAATGTTGTTCCTGGGCTATGAGCTCCTCACTTTTTGGAGAAATGCGCACAACTGCGCGCTCCTACAACTCTGAAAAAATTACAGTCCTTGCTGGGATTTTTGAATTTCGGGCTTACATATATTCCCGAATATGCCCAGCGTATCAAGCCTTTGTATGCTTTGATACAACCTACTTTTACCAAATCTTGCTGGCTGCCAGAACATTCAGCTATTTTGCAATCTTTGCAGGCTGATCTTCTAGAATCTAAATTCTTACTGACTCGTGACAACCACACCAACCTGCTGATAAGAATCATCCCGTGGGCGGTGGGTTTTACGTACCTTACTTTTAACGAAGGAGACACAGTACCTATTGCTTACAAGTCACACTTGTACACTTCGGCTGAAATGCGGGTTTCCTCTGTGGGGAAAGTTTTGACAGCAGTGCAAATGGCGATTCTTAAGGAACGAGCTCTGTCGCAGGAAAAAACGCATGTTGGTTGATACCCCATTTCCTGCATTAGAGGCAGTGACGAAAGCCAGTGTACCAAATTCTAAAGCTTTGCGCCCACGGTGGATACAATGGGCAGCATCATTGACATCTCCGGATGTCACGTTTATTTTTGATGCCTCCTTACAGTCGCAGGAGTTTTTGCAGTAGGAGTTTGTTCATCCTGATCCTTTGGCTATGCAGCCTTTGGAGGATTTCCATTGCATCATATACGTTTCCGCTTGGGCTATTGTGGTAGGTGTCATGGTGAAAGATGAGTTCAAGTCCAGAGTTGTGCACACGCAGACTCTAGGGGACTACACTGCACAATTGGCAGCGCTTCGTGCTCTGATGCTTGCATTGGAGTACGCTGATCCTAGTGTGACAACTCTTATTGTGAGTGATTCTTACTACTGTGTCCAGTCTTACAATGAAAACCTGTTCTTTTGGATTCAGAATGATTTTCGTGATTCCAAGGGCAGCACAATAAAACATAAAATGATCTGGGTCCGAGTGGCTGAGCTTAAAGAGCAGTTGCCCCTCGTGTTTGTGATTCACACTCTCGGTCATCAGCGCGTAGGAGTCCACGCTGTTTGCAATTCGCTTGCCGATGAGGCAGCAAAATCAGCAGTATCAACATATTTGGTTGCAGCAGTTACACGTTCCAAAAGTAAGATTGATGATGATATCTGGCAGCTGTTGCTGCAACTGAGAAGGGAAGTAAATATCCTAAAGGATTCCCTTCGAAGTATTCATACCACTTAAGTCCTGATAAAGTTCCTTATGTGAAAATACCTGACGTTGGTGAGAGGTTAATTCCCAACACCGCCCGCAGGCCCACACTGATTACCGCAGCCCATGAAGGTGTTGCGTCTGCGCATGCGGGCCTTTCGGCTACTGTAGCTCAGTTACAACAACGTTTCTGGTGGCAGGGACTGTACAAACAGACGCGTGATTATGTCCTTCAATGTGACATTTGCCAGCAGATTAAGCCTTCGACTGCTGCGCGTCCGCCCCAGACACAGTTGTACATATCTAATAAACCGCTTGGGTGTGTTTATTTAGATCACTGCGGTCCTTTTTGTTCTGATACTACATATAAGTACATCTTAGTAGCAGTTGATTCATGCACACGCTTTGTGTGGGTGTGGCCACACTGCAGCGCTGATTCACCGACTGTTATAAGAGACTTGCGTGTCTATGTAGGGATTTTTGCCTGTGGTACCTTCCATTCGGATCAGGGTCCGGTTTTCGCCTCTAAGGCGTATAAGGATGCCATGATTTTGTTGGGGGTACAAGTCAAGTTTTCGTCTCCATACAGACCTGAGGGTAATAGTGTTGTGGAACGGATGAACCGAGATTTAAAGCAGTCTTTGACAGCTTGAGGCATAGGCACTGGCAGGAACTGGCTGGCCCACCTCAATAGCTTGCAACTTGCTCTTAATAATCTCCCTAGAAGGTCTCTGGGTGGGCGGACCCCATACGAGCTGCTCTTTGGTATCAAGATGTATGTCCTGGACCTTGACAGTCTAGACTCGTGGCTCTAGAATTTGAATTTGAATTCACAGGAATTTGTATAGCGCTCATATACCACGCAGTTTCTTGGCTCTAGCTGCCTTCTTTGACGTAGATGAACATTGCAATGTTTTACAGGATCTACAAAAGACAAGAGACAGTCTTGCAAAGGAACATTTGCCCTCCACCTCGGATGATGCGTTGCAGATCCCGGTAGTTGGCTGGCTACCCCAAGTTGGAGAACTGGTTCGTGAGAAGATCGAAAACAAGAAAGAATTTGGTCCCTCTTATCGAGCTCCAGTTCCAGTGCTTGGTGTAAATGGCACAAGAACAGTCATTTTACCACCACTTCCAGGTCGTAAGGAGAACAGGTATATCTCCATTGACAATGTCAAGATACACAGAGTGGCTGAGTCTTCTTAGCATGACACCGGCAGTCTCATGTCCTTCGATTTTGAGAAATTCTGTTTTGGCCCCGGTTTCCAATCCTGTGCCTGATGTTGCTCTCGAGATGCCTGCTATTTCCAGTGTTTATTGAGTACACTGCCTGGTACTCAACATGATGAAACTGACTACACTTACCCAACTGACTTATCGATGCCTGATTTGCAAACTCGCCTAATTACAGAATCCAGATTTTCATTTGACACTGATTCCCACACATCAAAAAAGCCTTCAAAGATTTCTGTTCTGGCACGACTGTTTAAAAAACATTTTTTGATTCCCCCTTGGACCTATATTTGGATGGTGGTTTTTTCGATTTACCTTTTTAAGTCAATTGGTTTTGTGTTTTATTTTTTCCGTCTCGTAAATGGACACTATGTCGAGGAGAGAACATGCATTTGACATATTAATGGAACATTAGCTCCCCATTCCTCATCACCGAGAGAGACTTGGCTTTTGTTAATATCACTGCTTGGCCTGTCTTAGACGGGATTGTATGGGATGCTGTTCGTTTTCAAATCCATGGGCCCACTGAGGTTATAAATGTCCCTAATGTGCTTAGAGTGTCTAAGGGGAATGTAGTTAAACAAAATATACGTTCTGATGATTGGGATGTTCAGGCCGTGGAATCGTTGTTTTCTGATTTGAAATATTATGCTGACTTTGATGCTGAAGATTTGTACTTGGAGTCTGCTAATTACGGTGATTTGTATTGTTATCAACATTTTGGCAATCACTACCTGCATAAAACTAATACCAGGAGACTCACTGTAAATTAAACCCAGTGGGAACACTGTCCAGCTCCTATACAAGGCAGTGTTGCTTCCTTTTTGAAAAGGTTCACGTACTTTACAGATTTTAATCAGTCTAATCCCAATGCATTGTATTTTAAAATGACTGAAAAGTCCACATCCAAAGTTAGACTTACCGATACTAAATTATTGTATTCGAAGTCCTTTCTAGACCAGTTAGCTGTTGGGGGCTAAGGGTTGTGTAAGGATACCATTGACCTTAAATCAGTTTGGGGTTCTAAAAGCTGGCAAGTGCAAGGCACTGAGGCTTTGCACCGTGCATGCCTCATCCCGAGCCATATGTTGTTTTTGAATTCTACAATTTCACAGACAACATGCTTTGGATTGGCTACTCCTAAAATATTAAATGCTCCTTCTTTTCCTGACTTAGAGGAATATTCCGGTTGGAGTAATACTACTAAATTTTCTATGAGAGAGTTACAAACTCTGTTATTGAATTCCTCCTTTAACATATCCAGTTTGGATCCGGAAGGCTGGATGCTCTGGCACAGAAGTACTGACTCATGCCAGCATCTTTTCTGGGTTTAGCTCATGGCTTTACACAGGTCAGGTTTTGAAAGTGGCATTCTGTGACCACCTATACTGTAGGCAAATTATGTCAGAATTGGCTCAGACATTCTACCTTGACGTCAGTTAAACTGCATTTTTCTAAACTGACTGACGATGTTGATCTGAATGATTTCATAAAAGGCCCGGCTAAAGGTAGATCTAAAAGATGGATATATGCTGTTTATAACGAATTCTGGAAAACATCCCAGATTGAGGCGGCTACCCACCTTAGACCTATAGATCAAGCTAATTTAGAAAAAGTGCTAGCAGTTGTAGAAAACAGCATAAACACACTCACTTCCCGCATTTACACGTTAGATAATATTGTGTCATCTGTTGTAGATATTGTGCAAGATGAAGTGTCTGTTTTGTACCACGGTCAAAATCAATTGCGTTCTATAATGCAGTTTGCATGGACATTGCAGACCCTTAAGGCCGGAAAAGTGCCATGCCATTACATGAATACATCATCGTTGTTTGCTCCGTTTAATTTGACTGACAAGCAGCGCTTACTGTCGATGAAAGATGCTTCTTTTTTTTGTGTTACACATTGAGAGGTTGGAGCCTTAACCGTTTTCTGTGGCAGAGGCCAATACTGCAACGTGGCTTATTCACGGTTTAATAACTCTCCCGTTCCCACTGTTCGAGTTTAAGAACTGTATGAAGTACTTTGCCATTGGTAGATACAGGCCTCTTGGAAGTTCTTATCTCCATGAAGATTGGCTGCTTCCTTTTACATATAGATGCCTTAGGGAGGGAAAGGAAGTTTATTTGAATGGTGAAGAATGCACTGAAACACCGGATCATTCATTAATGTGTAGACATATCCAATTACACAGCTCCTGTAATCAAAACGAGCCAAATTTAGCCTGTATTTTACCCCGTGCTTGCAATCGTTCCCACATTCACATTACTGGCAAATGGGAGTTATTTACTTTTAAACAATGAAGATATCTGTGGGTTAATAAAAGGGATTTCTTATGTCCTTACAGTCAGTGAGCGTGTAGTTTGCTGCAAGAATTTAATGTATCCACCCCCGCATGGGAGACTTGATGTTTCCATCTGGCCTAAGATTCCGACCTTGAAAGCAGAGTTCAATAAGATGAGTCGCATAAGAGCTCTATTGTCCCAAAAAGAAGTTGCCCTCACATCTGCTCGTGAAACATTTGTCCTTCACGTGGCTAACACTCGCACAGAGGTGCATGCCTTATTAAATACTGATTTGCCCTTGCACTTCGGTGAATTAATTCACACAATCTTCAATGGCTTGGTGACTTCTTTCCAAACAATTTTCGGGGTCTTTCCAGCTTTCTTCCATTCTATTTTTTCAAGCCTGTTTGGTGGATTTCCCTTACTACTGGCTCTTGCTGCTGGCGTGCTATTGCTGTTTTGCTTGTTTCAAAATGGATGCATATCCTGTGTTACCAGACGAGCTGTCTCGGCTAGGGCTGCTTCGCGCCCGGATGCTTGAGTACTATTGAGTGCTGCCTCTTGCTACATTGAGTGCAGTTTATGGATTATCATTTTGATTTTCCTACTTTACATGCGTCCAGCCTGTCTTTCATTGCCTGAGTTGCGACTTCGAATGGGCCCTGGATATGTGTCTCTGCAATGCAGTCTCCCGATGCGGATTATAATCAATTTATGAGCCCCTTAGTTGCTCATGAATTGATTTGTTCTGATGGAGGGATTATGGCCTTTGAAGCGATTCATGGAATACTGGGTCGTTGAAATGTGTTCGCAGCGGTGCAAGAATTCTTGGCTCGCAGCTTCCTCGAAAACCCACCTAGTTGACCTCTGATGGTGCTAAAGGGTCCGGTAATTGAAGAACATGCATGTTCTTTCCCTTTATTGAATTGGATGGCCGAATTATTTTCGGATTATAACAGTGACTTCCTGTTGGAGGCTGTTGCTGCATATTTTGCATATTCATTATTAGGAAGAGATGTGTTTGCAGTCTTGCTTCCTTGACCGCCCCTTTTCATTGGATAATTGGATTTATTTTTTGCAAATTTTTTTTGGGCACTATTCTATTGACTTTAACAATGTCCAAAGGCTAGATTTTTTTCTTTTCACGATTATGTTTATTTTATCTCTGCTCTTGAGATACCAAATTGAAGACTTGTGTTCGGACTATCGATTTTGAACTCTGCATTCCTAAATTTGATCCTTTTACTTGTCCTATCTGTGCTTGGATCAAAGGGAGGGTCTCATGTAGATTGGTTTTGCCTTCGCACTGTGTTATGTTAGCATGAGCTTATTAGAAGTTTAAACGCCATTTTCCTTTTCTGCAGCCTCTGCACACGACACATTTCGTTATTAAAGCTTTTCGCCTAGTAGAATGTTTTGCTTCACACAAGAATATTATGTTTGCTTATAATATCAGCCTTGCTTGGTAAGCTATGTCTGTACAGTGAGTGCCGAGGCCTTCAAGGTTATTTCAACACAGCGCTTGTTATTTGGTTTGATCAGTGCACCGTCTAGACATAATACATATGCAGCTGTGGCCAACTCTGGGTTTTAGGCACGATTAATAATGCACTGCACAGAGCATGAAAAACACACTTGATGAATATTTACATGCAGAGAGTTGGTACAGGAGATGATGTGATCCATTTCTTCTAAGACCAGAGGTATGGGCCCGCCCTTCTAAACCCAAAGAGACCTTCTGTAGATATAATATAATATACCAGCAAGGGAGGGTAAACTGAGGTTCTATTTAGACCTTTTCCCTTTAGCATTTTAACATACTTTCGCCCTTTGTATTTTATGGAATAGTAACTATGCTGCTAACCTTGTTCCTTATAATATGTTTGCTTGTATTAGCTAAGATACTGCTCTTGAGAACACTGCAGTGGAAATAAATATTTCAAACTTGCACATGTCATCATTTACTCCTCGTTCTGGTCTGATATGTTAGTATAACGAAAGAGTGTTCATGTGTTCCACGTTACCTGAGGTGTTCTAAGTCCATGTTCTGGGTTGTCTAATCATTGGGGGTTTGTAAGAACCAATGAGACACTGATTGCTAGTCTGGTAGGGGATTTTGGATACAAAGGTGAGTTTTGGCACACCCTAATTCACTGAGGTTCCAAGTCTCTATGCACAGTTCTGTGTAAGAGCAGGATCTCTGCGACAGTATAAAGAGGCAAAATAAATGTCAGCAACTCGCAGAATGATGCAAAATAAAGTTAATCAACAAGCAGAAAGAGGCAAAATAATGGTAGAAACAAGCAGAACGAGGCAAAAAAGAGGTCAAACAGAGCAGCTAGAGGCAAAGTAAAGGTCAGAAACAAGCAGAAAGTGGCAGAATAAAGATGAAAAACTAGCATAAAGAGGCGGAATAAATGTGAATATCTAGTAGAAAGAGGCAGAAGAAAGATCAGAAACAAGCTAAAAGAGGCAAAAGAAAGGTGAGAAACGAGCAGCGAGAGGCAAAATAAAGGTTGTCAAAGAGCAGAAAGAGACAAAATAAAGGTGAGAAATTAGCAGAAAGAGACAGAATAACGGTCAGAAAGGGGCAGAAATAGACAGAAGCAAGGTCAGCAACGTGCAAAAAGAGGCAAACTAAAGTTCAGCAATGAGCAGAAAGAGGCTGCAGATGTGCAAAACCTGTAGCAAGAGGCAAAATAAAGGAGAGAAATGAGCAGAAAGAGGCAAAAAAAAGGTCAGCAACAAATAGAAAGAGGCAAAATGAAGGTGAGAAATGAGCAGAAAAGGGTAGCATAAAGGTCAGAAACTATCAGAAAGTGGCAGAATAAAGGTCAGAAATGAGCAGAAAAGGCAGAATAAAGGTCATCAATGAGCAGAAAGAGGCAAGATAAAGGTGAGAAATGAGCAGAGAGAGGCAAAATAAATGTGAGAAACTAGCAGAAGTCGGCAGAATAAAGGTCAAAAAGGGGCAAAATAAGTTTAGAAACGAGTAGCAAGAGAAATGAGCAGAAAGATGGCAGGATAAAGGTGAAGAATAAGCGAAAGAGGCAAAATAAAGGTCCACAACAATCAGAAAGAGCCAAAATAAAGATGAGAAAGGAGGAGATAGAGGCAGAATAGACGTCAGAACCTAGCAGAAAGACGCAGAATCGAGGTCAGAAATTACCAGCACAAGGCAGAATAAAGGTCACAAACGAGCAGAAATAGGCAAAATAGAGGTCAGAAAAAGGCAAAATAGAGGTCAGAAAAAGGCAAAAAGAGGCAAAATAAAGGTTAGAAACTAGCAGAAAAAGGGAAAATAGAGGTCAGAAACAAGCAGAAAGCTTACAAATAAAGGTCATATGTTAGCAAAAAAAGGCAGAAAACACACAAAACCCTCACAGGTACTCATGCACCCACTCACAGAGCAACTCAGACAATTTCACAGCCACTCACAGACCCATTCAAACACTCATGTACCCACCCAGAGACGAATTCAGACACTTACACCCACTAAGACACTCACTCTCAAAGGTTACAGTTGAGATATAACATTAAAAAACCGTTTAAATTGGGGGGCGTGGCCACGGGGTCAATATGGCGGTCGCACTTTGAGAGTGCTCCTGACCCCCCGTCCGTCATCCGCCTTCATCCGGACTTCAACAGTGCCCCTTGCTGCCTCTCGCCTACCTGCCTGCCTCCTCTGTCACCAGCGCTCCCGGCACCTACATCGCCGGACGCCGCCGGCTGCTTCTGGAGTCTCCGCGGCTCCTCAGCCCTGGAGGGCCGGCGCTGCGACAAGATGGTGGCCCCCTGCCTGGTGATCTAATGGTTGCTGCCCTCATCCCTGGGCGTCCCGCGGCGATCCTCACGAGCTCCTGCGCTGCGGCAGAGCTTCGGGTTGGCCCCTGGAGCTGCGGGGCGACACTGCAGGCATTGCTCCTCTCCCCTGCTGAGGCGACGCCCGGCCCGGTTGCTGCGCAATATGGCGGCCCCCTGACGCGTCTCGATCTGCTGCCTGTGCCTCCCTCCTCCACGAGGCTTGCTTCCAGCCCTCCTTCCCTGAACCCACGATCGCCGCGCTGGGGGAGTCTTACTCCGGATCGTGGCTGAGGAGGGCGAGACGAGGAGCGGACTTGGCACTTACTTTGGGGGCCCCAGGACTTCCCCCCCTCCTGTGACGCCTGGAAGCCTCGAGGTGGCGACGGCCTGGGATCCGGCGTTCTGATGCTGGGTCTGCTGTCCTGCCCGGGCTAGCACAGTGAGCCTGCGTGCGCACGTCCCTGGCCCTGGCCGCCCGGTGGGGAGCCCCTGAGGAGAGAGAGACGGACGGTGGCCCCACCTCCCACGCTGGCCACAGCTTTGCCTCCCGCTGCTCCCCGCTTTCCTTCTTGGTGTCTGGCTGAGCCTTCAGACTGGGCCTTCCATGGACATTGTTGACGGGGGTCGGCCTTGAGGAACGGCTGGCCCTGGACTGCCAAACAGCCTGGCTCTTTACCTGGCGGCTGGCGCTCGGACGCCCGGCCGCTCCGGACGCCCCCTCTCTGGTTGCCCCGAGCCGCAGGGTGCGCCTGCAACTGCTCTACACCCGCGAGCGGGCCTCCCACGCCTGGTGTCCCTTTGGGTCGAGCTGAGTGGAGCCATCGCGTCGGACCCTCCTTGGCCTAGCTCCTGCCTGGGGGGATGGCGAGACTGCGACCATACACCCTGCCTGCTGGCGGAGACCCGGTGAGTCGGCATTTGGGGACTGGGGGTGCGGTGCGGCGAGGGGTTCGGCCACCGTGTCGGGTGGTGGCGGAGTGGTGTGCGGAGCGATAAGTGGCTCACCGCCCCCCCTTGCGGCCCTCCCTTCCCTCCCCTCCGGCGGGGTTTGCGAGTAGCCGCCTGCCTCCCTGTTTCCCTGCACCGAGGAGCCATCGCTCCTGGGCCCCCTGGCTCCATCCTCGAGGTTTCCACCTGGCCTCTGCTCTGCCGCCATGTCCATCCTGCGTTTGGAGATGCCGGGGAGGGTGTGAGGCGGGGGTTTGCCATCACCTAGCCCACGCTACTGTGCGGCCGAGCAGCCCGTCTCTGAACTTCCTTCCCCACACTGGGACTAGGGATCCTACGCACCATGGGCAAACCTTGTGCGACTCCGGCCTCGAGCTCTCTGGCTCAGACGACCCTTGACCGGTTCGCCAAGATGGACTGTGGAACTGGTATTGACCCGGCGTCCAGCCCTGACCCGGCTGGGGGAGACTTGGCAACCATCCTGCAGGCCATTTCGACCTCCCAGGCGTCAGTTGAGACCAAGATAGGAGAGGTGAAAGTGGACGTCTCCCTTATCCGCCAGGACCTCCGTAAAGCCACAGAACGCCTAACGGAAGCGGAGTCCCGGATCTCCACTGTGGAGGACGATGTGTCCACCATTAAGAAGCACGTGGCCCGCCTCCAGTCGCAGACCGCTGACCTCCACCGCAGAGCTGAGGATGCTGAGAATAAAGAGCGCCGGAATAACCTACGCCTCCTGGGCTTTCCGGAGGGGAATGAGCAGACGGACGCAGCGTCCTTCCTTGAAGATTGGTTCCGCGCCTAGATGCCCAAGGAGAAGCTCTCCTCGTGGTTCGCGATTGAACGCGCCCATCGTTCCCTGGCTCCCAAGCCACCACCAGGAGCCCCGGCTCGGCCCTTCATCCTCCAGCTCCTTAACTTCCGCGACCGGGATGGATGTCATCTTGAGAACGGCCAGGGATTTGGGACAAATTAACCATTGGGAGTCTAAGATAATGGTCTTTCCTGATTACTCGAGGGAGGTCCAGTCCCAGGGCCGCTCATATGGTGAGGTGAAGCAGAAGCTTAGGGCGATGAATCTCCGCTACGGGCTCCTCTTCCCGGCCTGACTCAAGGTGGTCTTCCAGGTGCGAACCCTCTTCTTCTATTCCCCGCAGGCGGCGTGGACTTGGGTCACGGAGGAGCGTCCCCTTCAAATGCAAACGGCCTGCTCCCTGCCTCGGAGGGCCATGAACCACCAAAGTAGTGCCGTGCCCAAGCCTAGGCGGCGCAGAGCAAGATCTCGCAGGGGGCGGGGGCGCGCGGGGGGGGGGAATCCCGGTCGCCGGGCTTGCAAGTCTGGCGGACCTCCCCCTCAGCGCAGCAACGTGACCCCGATCTGCCATCCTTGACTCCATCCCCGATTGACTTGCGCAGTGCCCCTGGACCCGCGGACACTCTTCGGCGTGCATTCAAGGACACTGATCTCTCCAGAAGCCCGAAGCTCCGTGGCTCCGACGACGACTCAGACTCATGATCCAGGGCAACTCAGTCTTCAAGTATCTTAATTCGAGACCCGGGCCCATGCCCATGTCTGACGAACCCTGAACCGAATACGGCCAGAACTTGTGACCTGCATCTGCTCTGGCTCCCTCGGCCTGGTGACCTCGGGCATGAGCTCTCTCCTGTGGCACCCTGGAGGCGCAGGCCTGTCCCTAGACATGTCATCCGTCTTTTTCATCATTCTACACTGTGACATTTCTTGTTTGGCACTGTTGATCTGTATCCTGCACCATGGAGGGGGGTCCTCCCCATTGGTACCTTGGTCATAGTTCCTGCCCTAGCTAACCGTTTTAGATTAGCACCCATCCCTGAGTGGGGTGTTTTCTGTTGTGGGGTTGCATTTCGGGCGACAGATGCTTCTTGTTTCGAAGTGTAGGGTGGGGGGTGTTGGGGGGTGTGGGTGAGTGGAGGGTCCGTTGACTCTACTTAGTTGGTTGTTTTTGTTTTCGGCCGCCTACAGGCCACCCTCCGTCCTAACTCTAGCTCGCCGTTCTTCGGCCTGTGCTGTTGCCACTCACGGGTGGCGGGTTGTAGCTTCCTTTCCGAATCCACTGCCTGTTGCATGATCTCCATCTCCATGCTCGTCCTCCTCCTCACCCGATTTGTTATTTTTGGCCGCCTACGGGCCGTCACAAGGGTCACTGCGGGCGGCGACCCCCTCCCCTCCCCCCTAACCCCCCCCTGCTAGCCCCTGGCGTTACTGCTACTATGCTGGTCTTTGTCCGGTTCCCCCTGGCCCTGCGAGATGAGGCCCCTCCTCCCCTCCTAGGGCCTTCCTTTGGAGGGCCTTGGCTGTTCCATGCACCCGTCCCCATCAATGGCCTGCGCGCTGACTAGACCCCTCCACGTTCTCTCCTGGAACGTTAATGGTCTCCTAGACCGCATTAAACTAGTGGCCATCCTCCGGGCGGCCCACCGCTACGCGGCGGACGCCCTCCTTCTCCAGGAGACCCACCTCCTAGGCACACAATGCAAATTCTTGGCCCGCTGTGGGTTCGCGATGGTCTGGCACTCTGGGTTTGTCCGTGGGTCCTGAGGGGTGGCAATTCTCCTCCGGAAAAGCTTGCTGTTTACCCTGACCCGGGCCACCACTGATCCCCAGGGCCGCTTTGTAGTGGTGTCGGGTGTGTTGGAAGGCTGTCCTCTGAATATCCTGAGCCTGTATGTCCCGTCCGCTCTTCATCCACCGACGCGCTGCTGTCTTACGGGCGTTATTTCTGCTCTTCCGCGGGGATTGACGGTGGTGGGGGGACTTCAACGCCGTGCTGAACCCTTCCTGCGATGCGACCGGGACCCCCTCTGTCACTCGAGTTGCCTTGGCTTCGGCCCTGTCGGGGTGGGCCTCTGCCCTGGGGCTGTGCGACGCGTGGCGGGTCTGGAACCCTCGCAGGGTGCAATTCACGCACACATCGGCCGCCCATCACACCCAGTCCCGTATTGACCTTCTCTTCCTCCCGGCTACTGACTGCCACATGGTCTCCGGAATGACTATCTTACCCCGAGAGCTATCTGATCACTCCCCTGTCTCCCTCCGCCTTGGCTCGCCCCAAGTGGGCCTGCGAGCGGTGTGGCGCCTCAACGCCTGGTTCCTACAAGACCTGGAGCTGGTGGACTCGCTGGAGCAGGAACTGTCATACTACTTTTCGACTAATGAGGGATCAGTTCCGTCGCCTGGCACCCTGTGGGAGCCCTGCAAGAAAGTGATCAGCGGAGTGGCGAGGGGGTTTGTGCATGCTAAGCGTGCGGACCGGCTGACCCGGCTTGTTGAGCTGGAATCCAAGGCGAGGCGAATGGAGGAGGACCAGGCGCTCCTCAATCGCGGGGACCCCACTAGGCAACTTGCGTTGATCCAAGAGGAAATCGGACAGATCTCCCTGGACTCTGCCCAGATGTTGTGGCGCTCCTCAGTGGCGCGGGTTTACGGTTGGGGGGATAAAAATGGCAAGCTCCTCCAGTCTCCTACCCGAAGGTTCATCGGGTCATTCCGGAGATCCGAGCGACGGATGGTTCCCTGCAGACTACGTCGAAGGCCATAGCAGGCGTCTTCGCCCACTTCTACACGACCCTCTATGCGAGACAGCCAGCCGGGGCCTCCCTGGCCTCCCTGCTGGAGGAGACGGGTGCCCGGCTACCCTCTCTGCCGCAGGAGTCCAGGGACTCCCTAGATCGGCCCTTCACCCTAGAGGAGGTGCTCAATGCCATTCCCCTCCTGCATTCTGGCAAGAAGCCTGGCCCTGACGGATTCCCTCAGGAATACTATGCCGCCTTTCGAGACACCCTTGCCCCCTACCTCCTGGCCCTCTTCCGTCATGTGGTAGATACCGGCTCCTTCCCCTCTGAATCCAATCTGGCCACGATTGTGGTCATCCTCAAATCCCACCCGCCCTCGATGGCTTGTGCGGACTACCGCTCGATCTCTCTCATCAACTCCGAAATCAAACTTTATGCCACCATCTTAGCCCAGAGACTCAAACCTCTCTTGTCGGATCTGGTCCATCCAGATCAATGTGGCTTCATTCCTGCCAGAGGCACTCGTCACTGTATCAGGCGCCTCCATTTGGCCCTGGCTCACCGTGCTCGACTCCCCCTATTTGGCCCCCCTCTTCTTGGATTTCGAGAAGGCCTTCGACACAGTGGGCTGGGGCTATCTGCAGGATGTTCAGGCGGAAATGGGCTTTGGCCCGGCTTTCCGCCGTTTTGTCGGAGTTCTTTACGCCGCCCCCCGCGCCAGAGTGCTAGTGAACGGGGTGCTGTCTAAGGCCTTCCTGATTCGTAGGGGCACACGCCAAGGGTGTCCCCTTTCGCCCCTTTTATTCGCGCTTGCGATGGAGCCACTGGCCGTCGTTATCCGGCATGACCCCCTCATCCACGGTTGGGCGTAGAATGAAAGCCATGTCGATAAAATTGCCCCCTACGCTGATGACGTGGTTCTCTACCTGGCTGATCCAGCGACCTCGGGTCCCAGGAGCCTGCTGTCCCTGACGGCCTTCCACCGGGTCTCAGGCCTCCGACTTAACGCCGCCAAGTCTACACAGAGACTGCTTTGATTGGCAGTCTGACATTCCTCTACGGCACCATTCAGTCAAATACCTTGGGATATGGGTAACCCTACTGCCAGAGCTTGAATGGGCGCTGAATGTCGCCCCCCTGATTACCCGAATGAAGGCCGACCTCAAGCGATGGCAGACGCTCCCACTTAACCCCCTAGGAAGAAGCGCATTGTTTAAAATGATGGTCCTCCCGCGCCTTCTTTACGTCCTGCAGAATACTTCCGTCCCCATCTCCAGCGCCTGATTCCGTGAGCTGGATGGGCACCTGACCCACTTTCTATGGGGAAGCGGTCGACCGCGCATGTCGCTGGCACGCACCTGTATCCCCCATATGACGGGGGCCTAGGGGTGACTCATCTATTCCTTTACTACATTGCCTCTAAGCTCCTCGTCATCCATGACTGGTACGCGGGCGGCTGGTCGGACCCAGCTTACCGGGTGGAGCTCGGGGAGATGGACTTCCCACAAATCCAGGCCCTCCTCTATGGCAGTCCCGTGCCGCAATCCATGGCACCCATCACGAGGTCGGTCTTTACGGCGTGGCGCGCCGCTCTGCGCTAAACGGACTGGGGCCGTAAACTCACCAGGCAGACACCCCTGTGGTATGGCAACTGGCTCCGGGAGGTGGCGGCACTGAACGGCTTCCGCTGGTGGGACATGGTGGGAGTTTCATTCTTGGGGATGTCTGGGTGGGGGACCACATCCGGGCCTTCGCGGACCTACAGCGAAATCATGCCCTTTCCCACACCCAACACTTTAGATACCTCCAGTTGCGCCACGCGCTCCAGACGCACCTCCCTTCCCCAACCCCCCTTCCGGAATTCAGTCCGCTAGAGGCCCAGGTGATGATGGGGGATCTGGGGAGGTGGGGGTCTCCAGTATCTACCGCTCCTTACTTAATAATGGCCCGCATCCCTAGACACGCTGCGTACTCTCTGGGAGGGATGGGTGGGACCCCTGGAGGAGGTGGACTGGAGGTATGCCCTTATGGTGCCCAGGACCCTGACCACCTCAGCCAAACTTTGGTTGGTCCAGACTTACTATCTCCATGCGGCCTACCTCTCCCCTGACCGCCTCCACCGGGCCCGCCTGCGACCCACTCCAGATTGTGCAAAGTGTGGCTTTGCACCAGCAGACTTCTACCATGTGGTATGGCTCTGCTCTAGACTGGCACAGTTTTGGAGGGGGGTGGAATTGGAGCTAACGCGCGCCCTGGGATGGGAGGTCCCTCACGAGCTGACTCGACTCCTCTTGGGGGTCTTCGATGGTCTAGATGGCTCCGGGGCGGATAAGCGCTTCCTTGGGGCGGCGCTGGCAGTGGTCAAAAGAGACATAGCAAGCCATTGGTCGCGGCCTGAACCGCCTACTGTGGGGAGGTGGAGGAGGGGGATCGACTGGTGCGGCACCCAGGAGGAGGTTCTGTTTGAGCTAAAGGGGCATCGGACCTGTTTCACAAGATCTGGGGGAAATGGTTTAATCTAAAACTACCATGATTAAAGGTCTATTGTCTGTTCGCTGTCCTTATCTTAACCCTGTAACCCGGAGTATGGACTGGCATGCAAAGACCCGCCTTCCACGATTCTCATGTAATATTCTGCTGTGTGATTTGATTGAGCTACACCCAATGAACTTTGTCTATTATTTCAAATTCCAAATAAAGTTGATTATAAAAAAAAAACGTTTAAATTCACTGAAAAAACAGGTTACAGGGACCTTATAGCTAGGAAATAGAATTAATAAATCCTTAGAAATTCTCTGAAAAAAACAGAGGTTATAGGGACGTTATATTTAGACTCAGATTGCACTCATACAAAACCAGTGAAATTTAGCAGTTTTAGTTACCTGAGCTAACTATAACCTACCCCCCCACAATGCACTGTTTATGACCTCACACATTACATCACTCATGACATGGTCAGTGACATCACTGATGACATCTCAGATGACTTCACTGATGACAGGTTTCAGAAACTACTAACCTTTGTAATTTCATAAGGCATTGCATTTTCAGGTGATTTTTATCACTTTAAAGACTTTCCTATTGCCTTTTACAAATGCTCTGGAAAAGGAGCAAAAATAGATTATTTTTCTTATCAAATGCTTGTAGGTGGCAAAGAATTGAATGTAACAAAAAGTGTGATAATTGAGTGTACTTTTCAAAGGAAAAGTTGACCTTCAAGCATTCCAGTGGAAGCACACTTGCTGTAAAGCAGAATAATGGACTAAATTATATATTGCATGAGATGGGTAAATACTACTCCTCTGGGTAGAGCTAAAGCGGACCCTCTATATTTTAAAGATTAGGTAAGCATACATCTTACAGACAGATGTGTTGTCAAGCGAGTCCTAATCACACCGCTCTCTCAGTATTATGAGGGGAATGCCTTGCACAATATCCCAGGGGTACCACTGTTGTGTTTCTTGAATAAGGAACATTGTAAATCTGTACTCATTAGGAGTAGAACTTCTACGACTTCAAACCTATGATTTGTTTTGGTAACTGGGCCGTAAGTGTGTAATAGTTTAAAAAAAGATACTCATTTACCCTTACCTTCCACTAATCAATGATTTTGCTAAAACCTCTTTGGAATTATTTCTAAGCAACAGCAGCAACTGTATGTTTCAGTTAATTCTCCTGTTTGGGTCACTGCTTTCCCCAGGGTAATGCTAGCGAACACAAACATACTATAGAAGAAGTAAATATACCAATTCATTGCTCACATTACTGTCTTCATTTTCACCTCAAGATAGTCATGCCTATTTTGTGCTAGGCATATATGTTTGTCACAGGTATCAATTAGCAGGAACATTGGTATTCAGCTGTTGGTTCTGCTGTCTAATTGTTCTAATGTGTGACGTTTGACTTAACTTTTATTTTTGACAGGCATTGTCCCAGATGACAACTTTGTGCTGAAGATCAGGTGAATAAAACTGCAGTAACTGAGATCTAGCTACGTGGACAGTTTATTCGTGTTGAAAAATGGCTCTCCACATGTGTATATTATGTCTGTTGCTGTTTGCAATACCAGGTAAATTTTTGACTTCAATTGATGAGTTTTATGGACTTGTATTTCTGCTGAGAACAAAATTTGCCACAATTCAATGCATCTTTTATTATAGAAGTGGAATGTATAGTTTAAATAGGAGTAGTGTTCTGCTGTGGGTAGTGTGCTTTGTGATGCAAAACTGAAAAATTCAAATGAACAACTTATTGATTCATATTTGGAATGACCTTTTAACAGGTTAACAGAGAAGGTGGTATTTTAGGGACGACTTCATTGGTCTCCCTGAGAGCACTTTTTAAATTCTCTGACCTGCTAGACTTCGAGCCATTCACACACCCACTCAGACAACCAGTGAGCCACTTATCCAGCCACTGACAGACCCACACAGACACTCTCACACCCATTGAGACACACACATAGGCACTCACTCACACACCCATTGGGATATTCATGGACTCACTTACACACACACTCTCAACTTCATTTGTCTTCTTGAGAACACTTTTTAAATTATCTGAAGTTCTAGACTAGGAGCTATTTTTCTGTAAACTGTCCTAAATGCAACTTGATATCTGGGGGACAGTTACTGATGAAGGTACTTCTAAACCACTGATGCACACACCTACCCAATAAATTAATACATAGGACTAAACTGGCAATGACAAATTTGTCTCACAATTGATTTACACGCTTAAAATATTTAAAGAAAAAAATTAAAGGTATGCGTGAAATACAGGTAATGCTTTTAACGACTGGGAAATCATCCAGGTAGAATTCCTTTTAATTGCATTTGAGCATGTCTGTTCGCTTACAGAAGGATTCAGGAAAAGGTGTACACAAAGATTGTGTATGGATGAACTTGTGACCGTGTTGTATTCCTAAAGTTCTGAAGAAGCCAGCATCAAAGGCTGAAATGCATCAACATTCAATTACAGGAACACAGCCAACTACTGATAAAGTAACACAGGACAGTTTGCTGGAGGATGTAGAACCATTGTTTGGAAGACAGATAAACCTTTAAGCAGTGTGGCTGTGTTACCCATAGGTTGTACCACATTGTAAAGGAAAAAGTGAGCACCTGACAATATGATGCACAACAAGGACAATTGTGTGCTAGAGACATTTGAGATAGTGTATTAATGATTTGAAAATGAGGAATTATTGAAAGGTTTGGCAATGTAAGTCAACACACAATTGTGTCCAATATTTAATAAGTTATAATGGTTGTTGGTAAAGAGGTATGTGTTTTTATCATTGTAAAGAATTTTTTTTAGCTAAATAACATAGCAGCTCCAATCCAACAATGTTATTCAAGATATCTTCAGTGATGTTCCCAATTATTTCATAGATCATGTCATGACTGATTTAATAGTTAATGTCGTAAGCGGTGCATGGCGAGGGGGCAAGTTATAGTTACTTCAGTTAATTATAACTGGTGAATTTCAGTTGTTTTGAGTTTAGAATGTTGCGTTTTGACTGACATTTTCACCTAACTTTAATGTCACTTTAACCGTTGTATTTCTTCAGTTAATTTCTGAGGTTTTTTTAACATAAAGTAACAATATATAAAGAGTTGTGGTTTTAAGTATGATAGATTTACTGGCTTTGCCAGAGGGTCAGAAAACCAAAATATGAAAGGCAAGCCTATTGGCTTTAGCAGGGGGTCATCATTTCAAGCTATATAAAACAGACCTATAGGCTTTTTTAAAAAAAAGTCACCACAATAGTTTATTAATAACCATATTGTGAGGTATTCTTTATATATATATATACACACATAACAATGCATAATAATTGTCACAAAATTAGTTAACACCTTGGCTGCTAGCAGTTTTCCCGTACTGTGCTGGACATTCATATTTTACATTATTCATGACGAGCTCAGCTCGTCATCAGCACAGCTCAACTGTGCATCATGACGAGCTGAGCTCGTCATCAGCATCGAAAGGGTTAAAAGATATCACTTTTATTCTAAACAACCATAAATGTGTGTTTAAGTCTTTTTTTAACAGTCTTCAGGCCACAAAATGCAGACATAGAACCAACCATAAGGGGTCCTTGCACTCCAACTGAAAGGCTTCAAGATGTTTATAAAATCTGGTATGCTGTCTTGTGGTCATGTATTATTGCGACTTTTTACACATTTTCATGGGGGCTGCTGCTCTCCCTGCAGCCCCCATAACATTTAAAAGTTTTGTTAGTGGTGTTCATGCCTCAAGGAACAAATAATACAACTAAAAAGCTTTTCCAGGGCATCATGGGCGCTCCCAGGAGGGAGCATTGAATGATTAATGAGCAGCCTCATCACTTTAATATTGAAGAGGCGAGGGCACAGCTATTTTATTTATTGGTATTTATTTTATTATGCTCTTTAAAAAATAAATAAAGGCAGTTTGGTAAATCACTCCTGTGCTGCCGCACCTTTTTTCCTTTTTTGGGGCCACCCACTACTTCACATCACATTGGGGGCTGCAGAGGGAGGCCCAAGGCCCCTGCGGGCCCTACGGCTCCCCAGCTAGCACCCATCCTGGGTGCCAGTGGGAGCTGCACACTGCTTTGCTCTTGCCCTGTAGGAATAGCTTTTATTTCTGCTCCATGCTGGTGGAAGAAAACCTGTGTTATCTGCCCAAGAGAGCACAGGCAGGGAGTTAGCTTTGTGTTTCCTGTACTTGCTCTTGTGGCTAGACAACAACACAGTGTCCCTAGGGATGGCGTCCAAAGGACACTGTCTGATATCGGGTCCTGATGGATGGGATC
This sequence comes from Lissotriton vulgaris, assembly GCF_964263255.1. Taxonomy (NCBI): domain Eukaryota; kingdom Metazoa; phylum Chordata; class Amphibia; order Caudata; family Salamandridae; genus Lissotriton; species Lissotriton vulgaris. The sequence goes on from NC_141691.1 coordinate 800,782,722, forward strand.
CTGAGGGCCATTATATGACTCGGGGAGGGTTGACCCATGCCTCCCTCTCCTAATAAACAAGTCATTGGCCTCAGGGGATGGGGCCCTGAGGTCCCTATATGACTCAGGTAGGGGTCTTCATGGCCTCTCATCAAATAAATAAGACATTGAGCCAGAGCGAATGGGGTCCCTGGGACCATTAATTGGCTTGGGGAGGTCGGCCGCAGGCCCTCTCTTTTAATTACCATGATGCATTGACCCCCTCCCGTGCCTGGCCCACCCAGAGGGATTTTAATTGATAAGGAGGGACTGAAACATTTTGCCACAGTACAATTATAAAAAACATTTTTGCCCCAGTGGAGGTTCATCTGGGAGCCCACACAATGTCTAGTTGTTCAATGGAACCTTATCTTGCCTCCCTTTATGTTTTTTTTCAGGACTATAAAGTTAGAACCTTAATATTGTAATTGTAAATATACAGCGCTTACTAACCCTGACGAGGCGTCAAAACGCTTTTTCGGCTAGTAGCACACTAATCCAGAACACATAAAAGATTAGTGGTGAAATTAGTATAGTGAAATTAGTAAAGTGAAATATGGAATTCTGTTATTTATATGGAAAAGGGAAGTGGAGGTATAGAATAGGCAAAAGGTGTGCATTTATATAGCGCTTGCTACCCGTGATGAGGTGTTGAAGTGCTTTTAGGTGAGTAGCATGCTACTCCGGAAACTAAAAAAGGATTAGGATTAGTGATGAATTAGTCTGGGGAAAATTAAATTAATTTGAGTGGTGGACATGTTAGTCTGTTATTTGGATTGAAAAGGATAGTGGAGGGATGGAAGAGGGAATGTAGAGCTTGCTACCTCATATGAGGTGTTGAAACGCTTTTTGGTGGGTAGCACGCTACTCCGGAACCCAAACAGGATTAGTGGGGCATTAGGAAATATGAAATTAATTTGAGTGGTGGACATGTGAGTCTGTTATTTGGTTTTGAAAAGGAATAGTGGAGGGATAGAAGAGGAATAGGTCTAGAACGTTTTTTCTTTTTAAATGTATTTTTTTGTGGGGTTCATAACAGTAGGAGGGGGTTTGGAATAAATAAATGGAAGGTGGTGGGGAAGAGTCAGGGAATGGTTTAGAAAGGGGTTGGTTCTGGAGATTAAATAGTAAAAGAGGTATGAGAAAGAGTTATATTGGGGATCATAGTAACGGTATGGGGTTTGGTATGAATGAGAGAGTGGATGTAGAGAATATATTTATAGCGGTATAGGGTGAGAAAATTGGTAGTGCATTGGCGAGAGTAGTAGAATGAGGTTTGAGATGAGACAGAGTGGAGGTAGAGGATCTATTGCGAGAGATATGGGGCAAGATATAGGGTAGTGCATTAGATCTGCTGAATTAGAAGCAAAGTAATAAATATGAAGATACATAAGTACATGGAAGGTATATATATATATATATGTACTTCAACGTCAGCTGGATACAGATAGACTGCTCGGACACCTTTCTTGTGCAATTGAATATAGGTTTATTGGCAACAACAACGCGTTTCGGCGATTAAGCCTTGATCACGCTAACCATCTCACCGTAAAAATGCCATTTAAATCCACATACAAATATAGACATAAACAAAGGACTACTTTGCAGGTCACCAAGGAATACCAGTAAATGTGTTGGCCATTTTGACATATCATTAGAGGCAATGTAAGTGGTCAAAAAATATACATAACCAAATTGCGAGGCACCGAGCTGATCATCATATCCATGTGAATTTCAAAGAATATTAAACCACAATGCCACGCTGTTGTGAAAAAGCACCCAAGTTGCACAACCAGCCAGTTCCGCCCCAGTGGGCGATTCAAAAGGTCATATAGTCAAAATAAAGGACAAACAAAGTTCTCCTCGCCCAAGTGGGCGTGACATTACAGGTGTCCAGTGCGTTCTCATTATTGAGTGCTTCACTCATAATAAACATAGTCTTGCCAGACAGTCCTACGTACCTGCAAGGAAAAAAGATTAAAATTACTGAAAAGCAGCTGTGACAAGCTATCGTAACAATACAAATTTATACTTAATGAAGGTGTATTGCCAGTTCTTCATTAACATTGAGTCCAAAGGGTACAGTGCATTCAAAGTCAATGATATACGTTGATTCGAGTTTTCGCAAAGAAAGTTCACAATTACCACCTCTCATCCCCAGGTCCACCTTGTCAATCACCACCATACGTAGTTTGGTTTCATCACTGTAGTGGTGTGTCTGTGTCATAAGTACATGAAAGGTGTATATATATATATATATATATATATATATATATATATATATATATATATATATATATATATATATATATATATATATATATATATATATATATATATATATATATATATATATATACCTTTGCTGTATGAATGGCAAAAGACTTTTTCCTTTTCTATCTCGGCGCGGATAGCACTGTGCTTCTCCTACGCTTAAAAACTTTGATGGAAAAACAGACATTTGAGGTGAGCAGATCTAGAGTGTCGCTGGTGTTGAAAGTGTGCTAACAGGAGCTGCTTTCCACCTAAACTTGAGAACTACCCAGAGTTCTCTCCTTTTTTTCGCATATATATATATATATATATATATGTTTTTTTTTTTCCCCCCCCTGTTTCCCCACAGAGGGAGGTGGAGCTGCACACGACAACCAGGTTTGTCAGTTTCTTTATTTTCAATGGCATTCTTTAGCGCAGCATTGTTACAAGACACGTTTCGTTCTTCATAGAACTTCCTCAGTTGCAGAACACCGCTTTTCCGGGAGCGCCAGCTTGTTACTATAAGTACCTCGTGATTTCATTGTTTTTAAAGCCTCCAATGGCAACATTTGACAGGTCACTTCCTGTTGTAAGACTTGTGGTACCTGTAGTGCAAGCGGCTTCCCGGGTCTTTTTTAATGTTTTTCTACCCTCCAGTGGGCACGGTGTTGCTTCAATGCCGACAATGTTTTTTCTTCCTTGGACTTCTGTCCGACAAAGGTTTCCCCAAATCAGCTCCTTTGAAAGCTTACTTGAGTCCAATACCGGGTCTCAGTGCCCGGGAGCACCACAACCTCCTAAGCCGTTTTACCGGAGCAGCAAGAAGGTTCAATTGGAGGGTGTATGGCGCTCTAGATGGCAGCGCAGTCTCCTTCGGCGGAACCAAGCCGATAATTAATTTTCACTGTTTCCCCACAGAGGGAGGTGGAGCTGCACACGACAACCAGGTTTGTCAGTTTCTTTATTTTCAATGGCATTCTTTAGCGCAGCATTGTTACAAGACGCGTTTCGTTCTTCATAGAACTTCCTCAGTTGCAGAACACCGCTTTTCCGGGAGCGCCAGCTTGTTACTATAAGTACCTCGTGATTTCATTGTTTTTATATATATATATATATCCAACAAAGAAAAGGCTCCTACTGGAACGCTGGAACCCCTCGAAGGGTGGCGTACACCCCGGTGAAGCACGCCGGTAATTCAATATTTTCCAAAAGTCCAAGTAAAGTACGCCCTCAGGAAGGACAAGGCAATCCAAGCATCAGGTTAGTATTCAATTTATTTCACACGAGTGATATAAATTGAATACTAACCTGATGCTTGGATTGCCTTGTCGTTCCTGAGAGCGTACTTTACTTGGACTTTTGGAAATAAATTTTACAAAAAGATATATATATATATATATATTTATAGATTAGAGTTGCATTTAATAAACTCAGACTTTCAAGTGTTGTACTTCAAATTCATTTATTTGTTTTTACTTTTGTAATTCAATAGTGAAGCAACTGTAGATAAATAGTTATGATAACATTTTCTCATTTATGCAGTCACTTATGTACATGTTAAACATAGAATAATGTAACAAGTAATTTGTACATTTTGTAAGCAAAACTAATGAATATCTATATCTTTAAAAACATAATTATGAGCAGAGGTTCATTTGCTGTATGTATTTTGTGATTTTATTCCCAATGAAGATCGGTCCTATTCCATTTATCCATTTGCGGGTGATACAAAGCAGCTTGAATGTAGATCTTCTGATACCCAATTTAGGGCTTTTAAGGCAGGGAATATTTGGGCTTGCGGCTTTATATGTAAGAGTTGTCTGTAAGCAGAGTTCTTAATCCGTTGTAGTCTTTTCATTGTTATTAAAGGTGATCTGTGGTAGAGGCTATTGGCGTAATCAAGAATGGAAAGAACAAGCAAGATGGTAGCCCGGACCTTGTGTTATAATCCCAGTTGGGGGAAGATGTATCACAATTTTTTTTTATGGTAACAAAGCTTGATCTTGCTAGTATGTCCACTTGGGCATTCATTGATAGCCTGGAGTCCATGGTCATTCCGAGGTTTCTTACTTCCCTTGATACTTTAGGCGGACTTCCCACATCATCAGCCCATGCGTCGAATGGATCATAATTTTTCCAATTGCAGTTGTAGTCTTTTCATTGTTGTTAAAGATGATCCGTGGTAGAGGCTACTGCCTTAATCGAGAATGGACAGAACAAGAGAGATGGTAGCCCGGACCTTGGGTTGTAATTCCAGTTGCGGGTAGATGTATCACAGAGTTTTTTATAGTAACAAAGCTTGATCTTGCTAGTATGTCCACTTGGACATTCATTGATAGCCTGGAGTCCATAGTCATTCTGATTTTTCTTACTTCCCTTAATACTTTAGGCGGACCTCCCAGATCATCAGGCAATGCGTCGAATGGGTCATAATTTTTCCAATTGTCACACGTGAGTAGATGCATTTTGGAAGCACTTAATATGAGATGGCTCCATATCATCCATTGATCCACGGCTCTGAGACAACTGAAAATTGGTGAGTTTCCAATGTCTTTGGGGAATTCCAGTTGAAGGAATATTTGTGTATCATCTACATAGTTATAGCACGTGAGGTGAAATTGATTGCTCAGTGCAGGTAATGACTTCATGTAGATGTTGAAAAGCATGGGCGACGATAGAGCCTTGAGGGACCCATGCTTTTGTAAAGCATGGTTTGGAGGATAAAGGGGGGTATGGATGACATTAGTTCTATTGTGAAGGTAGGATGTGATCCACTCTAGAGCAGTCCCCTCTATGCCTTCATAGATTCTTTGTATCAGAGTGTCATGATCAGTCGTGTCAAAGGCAGCTGTGAGACCCATCAGAGGTAGAGCAGCAACCCTGTTGCAGTCAACTGTGTTCTTAAGATCACCCCAGATGGCAAAGAGGGCAGATGCCTCTTCCTGGACAAAATCCTGTTTAGAAGTCTGAAAGTATGACATTATATTCAATGAATTGTGACATCTGGGGGAATTTTCCTCTTTCGATCAGTTTATCCAGAAAAGGTCCCTTTCTAATCGGTCTGTAGTTGTCGGTTCACCGGGTCCAGGTTTGTTTTCTTTCGTAATGGGCGTATGTGTGATTTTTTAGTTCTTCAGGACATATTCTCATAGTTAAAGAATTGTTGATGATTCTTCTTATTGGTGTGTCCACTGATGTTGTTAGGAGAATTCTCTTGAAGGTTTGTGGTGGACATGGGTCAAAAGGGTTGCAACAGGCCTGCTTGCCTTGGCCAGGTCCATAAATTCATTGTGTGAAATTTGGTGGTAGGAATGGAGAGGCTGAGTTAGAGTATTCTTGGATTATTGTTTTGGAGAAGGGTTGGTTTTGGTGCTTTTTTTTGTTTTAAATATGAGTCCAAAGTGTCTGCTTTGGCCATGTAATGATTTGCCAGTTTGTCTGTGAATTCTTGAATAAGGGTATGAGCTCAATCTAGGTAATTTGGTTTACGAAATTCAGTGAGAATTTTATAGAATTCTTTATTTGCACATTTAGCATTTTGAATTGTGTCTGAATAACACCTTTTCTTAGCTTTTTTTTTTATAGCTGATTTGTATAATCTGTTAAGTTTCTTAAGGTGAAGTTTATCTTGATTGGTGTTTGTTTTGAGCCAGGCACGTAGCAACTTTTTAATTTGTTGTTTTATCTCTTATCTCTGTATTTCTCCAAGTTGCCTTTTTTCTTTTGTTCTGCTGTCTAGTTTGTATTGGTATTAGGATATCAAAAGCTTCCTATAGCCACTCATATCGTTTTTTAACATAGTTTATTGTGTCTAGGTATGTACTGGATGTTAACTGTGTTTAAGTGTTCCAAATTGAGTTTGTTCCACGATCGATGGGGGGATGCATGTAAGGTGGTTTTAGGTGTGTTGCTTTGTGTTGTTTTTTGTTGGAAAGCAAGCAAATGATGGTCTGACCACGTAAGTGGTGTTACTGCTTGAAAGATTACTAGTACTTTATTTGCAAAAGTGATATATAGGATGTGTCCAGTAATGTGTGTGGGCTTGTGGACAATCTGATGTAGGTTCAGTGTGTCTATGCCAGTGATGATTGTTTTTCTATGGGACATATTGGGTTTGTCAAACCTAATGTTGAGGTCACCCAGAATGCATAGGTTGGAGTGTAGTGTTATCAGGTTTGAAACCTTGTCTAGAAGTGTGCCTGGGAATTTTGCATTGCTAGGTAGAGATCTGTAAAGGAGCAAGAAGTTACAGGGAGAAATGATGTAGGATTGCATCTGTTGAAAAGGGCCTCACAGCCTTGTATGGAAATGACATCAGCTTTAGTGATTTGTAATGTTTGCTTGGACACAACAGCTAGGCCACCTCCTCTTTTGCCTATATGATTTTGTGTGATAGTTTAAAACCTAGAGGAACGGCTTTATGCAAGACTGGAGCCATATCATCTTCCAACCATGATTCAGTTATGAAGAGTGTTTCAGGTTTTGCGTCAGTGAGAAAGTCGTAGATGTGATGTTTGTTTTGTTAGCAAGCGATAGAGCATTTATTAGTGTGACTTTGTTTTGTAGAAGAGTGATGAGTATTTTGTGGGCTTGTAGCAGGTGTGTCCTTAGTGTTGGTATTTGCTGTATGAGGATAGCATTTGTGTAGTTGTTCTGTATCGTGTTCCTCGTCCAGCAGGCCAAGAAGGCATTTTGATGGGTCTGCATGTGAAGGTGGTGGAGATGGGTTTTGAGAGTGAGTTAGTGAGCTGTGTTGTTAAGTGTTCTTTTTATAGTGTAACCTTGCTGTGCAGTAGACATGGAGAAGCAAAGTTGTGAGGAGTTGCAAGTTGCTTATTTTGTTTGCGCCTGTTTAGGGTGAAAGGTGTATGAGTTAGGGGGGGTCGTGCTGCATGTGGGTCATGTTGTAAGGTTCTAAATTGTGCAGTGGATAAGAGGCAATTACAAGAGAGTTGCTCTGTTGCTGTATTTGGTGTGGGGGAAGAGAGAATGCTTGGTATTGGAGTTTGTTCATGATGTGTATCATTTGGGTAGTCTGAAAGGTGGGAGTGGGTGTATGCTTGTAGTTTGTGACGGTAAGTATTATGAGGTGTTGTGTGTGGGAGATTTTGTTGTGCTGGTGTCTGTTATATTTTGGTTTTGAGAAGTAGTGAAAGGAGGTGCTGATGTATTTGTTTTCCGAGAAGGATTTGTATGCAAAGTATTGTTGGTGAATGCAAGCTGCTTGGTAAAGGGGGTGGTGTTTTGGAAAAGAGTGCACATGGTGTATGAGAGGGTATGAACAAGAGTTGAGAGTGCTTATGTTATATTTGATTGCTGAAAGAGGTAATATGTGTGGTGCAGTGGAGTGTAAGTGTTGTGCGGTTGTGTTATTGTGGTAGAAAGAAGAGGAGTGTGTTGGTGGGTAAAAATATGGAAGGCTGAGTATAGATTTGTTAGTGACAAAAAGGGGTCTGTTAGGAGAAAGTAAACCAAAACATCCATTTCCCATATAAACCTGGTCCTAACTATATAGCTATAACATCACAGTGGTGACTGTCACTGTGTGTACCGTTGCCCACCCCTAAACCCTAAAATTACTTTTACCTCCCTTCACCACTGACACCCTTAAACCCTAAAATGACCCTTACCTCCCTTCACCACTACCCACCCCTAAACCCAAAAATGACCCTTGCCTTCTTTTACCACTACTCACCCATACACCTTAAAATTACAATTACCTTCCTTTGTCACTACATACTAATATATCACAAAATTACAGTTACCTCCCTTTACCACTACCCACCCTCATACCCTAAAACTACCCTTACCTCTGTTGCCCCTACCAACCCCTAAACACTAAACAAACCCTTATCTTCCTTTACCCCAATCAACCTGCAACTTCCTACATGGCGGTCAGTGCACTGCTCAGTCCACGGTGGCTTTCTCCTAGTATATGGGAGGGAGGATCAAATCAGTTCTGCACACTGGCAACAGCCTGATCAGTGCATAACCACCTCTTCACACTTCACTCCGGGTCTCCACTCAATAGGGCACCTCACTGAACCTCGCTCCTTCCAATGCTCTGCTCTTCCCCACCGGGCACAGTTGTATTGGCAAGCAGTCAGGGCTGGTGCTCTAGGCTCGAGGGCTGGTGGTCTGGTTTGCCTGGGTGGTGACCCATACTTGGCCCCCGGTCTTCGTCCTGGTCACAGGCAGAAGTCTGGCAGAAATTACCATCCTCATGCAGCCCATGTGGCTGCTTTGCAGATGACAAACTTTGGGGTCTTAACCTGCCCTTCTTAAAGTCTATTTCCAGACACCAAATGTGACTTAGGGTGGGACTCTTTAAATTTTTTTGTTGGGGTTCTTCTTCTCTTGAAGTGCATTATTTTCTTTCTGTTCTTTCCAGGAAAGACTCTGAAGTTGATTGTCCCACGACGCAAGTCATGGCAGTGACTAGAGTTCACACCTGGAGGACACCGAGAGTAGTATGTGCATCAAAAGGTTAATCCCGGACTCCCAGCCCTACTCTTTATGATTCCCTTATCAGCTCCCTCTCCTTCCTGAGATGTGTCCAGGCCCCTTCCTTGTGATCTATGACTGAATTAAAGAGAAGCCTTTTTAAGTGTAAAGGAGGGGTTTCTTTTCTTCCTTCTTCTAGTGTGTCCCACCCTGCTCGCAGGAATGCAGCAATACACAAATTTGACAGGGTGGATTCCTCTACTTCAGGCAGGTCTGGGCTTCTCAAAATTGACCTAGGTTCCTCCATATAATGTACCATTGCAGGCACACTTGCGCTCAGTGTACATTCACAGCACATATACTGTCTAGCACTATTACCTCCATATATTTTGCCACCACAGACACATATACATTCAGCACCCACATTACATCTGTGTGCACTGTTCAGTGCTGTAGCCTTTCTGTATTGTACCAAGGTGTGCTATTGACAAACATGCACACACAATGCCAGCATGCACACGCACTATGTTTGCGCTGCACAATACTTCACTCTTCATATATTGTACTTCTCACAAGCACACACACCTAGCACATGCTTTTCATTGTACACACACTGCATAGCATTACATCTCTCATGTAGTGTATTCCTTGCAGACATACATACATTCGGTACATGGCACTAACCATACCATCACTGCACAGCCCAGCTCTATGCCTGAACTATACCCTTCCCAGGCACACAGACATCCAGTGCAGTCACTACTCCTGCACAACCTGATTTGGGCCAACAGTGAGTAAAGCACACAGCAGCGGAACTTTAAATAAGGTGAGATAGCCTGTCTCAATCCAGTGACTCTAGGTAAAAAGGAGCTGTTCACTCTGCTGATCATTACACAGTATGCTGCCACCATCGCGGTCATGATGCTTAACTCTTGGTGAAGGCGACAGCCTTCCACCACTATGAAGGTAGCACTTTGGATGCCCCTCCCAGTCCAGCAAGACTACAATCGGTGATACAGGCCTGTCATGGCACACACACTTGATCCGTGTTTGCCTATGATAACAAAAATAAGCATTAGGGATCGAGACAGCAGTACAGATGGGCCTTCAGGGTAGGGGTACACACCCTTTACCATGCAGAGGACTTTTGTATCCCAACATGAAATGATACATCAAGCAGCCAATAAAATGAGGTGAGAGAGTAATATTCTTTTGGACAGAGCCAAACAGCCGCGGCCCGTGGAGGGAGTTACGGTGGGGCAGGAAGGCGAGGCTATGGAGAGGCAGGGTGGGGGATGCTAAAAACCAGAATATGGATAATTGGGGGTAAGTAAACAATTTAATAAATAAAACCAATTTCGTAGCGCGCCCTACATCTCAAAATGTGATGCAGTGCGCGCTACGAAATTTGTTTTATTAAGATTTACATATTCGGGAGGCACACCATAGAAATAGTTGAGATAAGAGTGAGGGCAACATTGCCAGAAATAGGACTTGGAGAAGGAGATCCTGGTTGTTTTATTGCCCAAGTACAGATTGGGATGCAGTTAGAGGAGCGGGATAAATGGCAGGCCTGAAGCATTATTTCATGTGTTGGAAAGGTTTAAGATAATAGAGTGGAAATAAGAAGATGGTGCAGGGTCACTTGTTAAAAGGGTTGAGAGGGAGAGTATATTGACCAAAAACAGTTCTAGGGTATATGGTTACCACTGCTTTCTGAGGTACATGCACCTAATACCAGATTTCATGCCAGAATAAAAGAGACTGGTAACTGTGCTGTTTCATTAGGGGTATAGACGAAATCACGGGGAAAACATTTGTTTCATGTAATAAGCAGTGTTCCCTAAGGAAGAGGGGCTCAGAAGCTGTGCAGGTTCAATGCCAGACACTGCAGAATTCCTTGAATCCCTACTTTTTACGCATGTGCTGTGTTGTCAGGTTTTCTTATGGAAAGAACATCACTGAGAAATTGTATTAAATTAAATTGGGATCTGAAAGTGTAGGTGAAAATCTGTTAGGGATCATATAACTCAGCTTTTCTTTAGATAGCCTACTTCGTGAACTGCCATGATCTGTACACCTGGACTAATACCAAACTTGTGTGCCTCTGCGTCCAAAATTTACAGTACTTCTCAGCACTTGGTGCTTCCTGAGGTAACTACTGTATTGTGTGGATTACATGAATTATGTGCATTCCATTTGGAGTACAGAAGTGTGATGGCAGCCAACGATGTTAATTATTATAAACTATCATCGTATTTTAGGTAGTGTTTGAGATCGAATAGGATACTATAATCAGACTTTTGGACCATACATTTTTCATGGCGTTAAATGTTCAAGTGCCTTGAATATCCCTGTGTTAGTGCTTTTTTTCCTAGGCATCTTACATTCGAGAATATATGTAATGATCTATTTTTTAAATGTGATAATAATTATTTCATAATTTCATTGACAAACGGCTGGTATGTATTGATTGGCATAGCTTGCCCCAGCACCAAGAATTTAAAGAACTTAACGTTCATTTGTCTCACCTGTATTAGAGTTGCGATAGCTGCAAGTGCAGAAAAAACGTCAGTTTATTTGTTTGTATTAGTAAGTGAACAATGATCTTCAAATATATTGCGAAACCCAGTCTGTCTTTTATGCCTCTGCATGGGTAAACCTCATCATAGATTATAGTAGGGAGGTACACGTTAATATCGTGCACTTCCTTTTAAACTTAGATGAAAGAAGATTTGATCTGTATTGTTGTGACTTGGCTACAAATGCAGATAGAAGAATGAATCCTGTTTCCTGTTCTGATGATTCAACAATTAATGAGAGCCAGCCTCCCTATTGGAGTTCTCGCACATATTAGGAGAGAATTTATTTCCATAGTGTGAACTAGAAGCATTGGAATGAAGTCAGTTTAAGGAGAGTCTTATTTGTCTTTGCTTTCACCAGAAGATTTCACCACACATTATTTGACATTTGTGAAGTAACAGCACCAAGATCGAGGTTTCTCCATGCTAGGCTTAACCAACAAGTAGCTCGTAAATACTAGTATCTCCCTAGCTACCTGTAAGTAACACTCCTTCCTAAAGCCCAGCATATTAAATGAAAAGCCTTTGCTTGCTTTAATGAATATACGTTGACAAAATGTGAATATTGTGTGGACTCTCAATTCAAATTCAATTCAAAATAGCTTTATTCAATTCAATTAGAGAAATCATAAAAGCACAGTTAAATACATTGCCAATATTAATAATACATTCATTAACACATGTCATAAAATACCGAACCATAGGCCAAGTGAAAATCAATTCATTGAAGATCTGCATCTAATTACACTTTTCTAAAAACATGGCAACTAGGTACGTGGACATCCCATCTTCTAGCATACGCAGTTTCAGTAAAGCCAGTCTACATTGTCTCAGGCCCCATCGTTTCAATAAAAGTTTTAAATACTTATTCCTAGACAATGTGTAAAATTTACAGAACAAGGTACAGTGTATCAGTGACTGCTGTGAAATGTCGTCACAGGGGCAAGGTGTCAAGTCTTTTTGCAAAATATTCGGTTCGGGGAACGTAATTAATCTAAAAAAGTTCCCCCCCCCTGAAACGGGTCAGTAACATCCTCGTATAACAACTCTGGGTGTATATTAAGTAACCCTGAATCCCAGAGCTCTGTGAGATTAAATGATTCTCCATCACTGAAACCTTCTTACCCTCTAGATGCCACCGTTTAGTCTCTAATGAGACAAGACCAATCTCTTTCAATTTTTTACGCGATATAGTGGCTAGCAGGGCCGGGGAATAAAGAAATTCAGGATACCCGATTTCATGGAAAAAATCCTTAACATAAATAAGCCACTTGATACTTAAAGCCCCCTGTGGCTTAAGACAGTCCTGTATTAGGTTCCTATGTAATTCAGTCTCAATTGAGGTCCATACCTTATGCCAGAGCAACACAGGACTCACTTTAATAAGATCTGTGACATAAACCAGACCCAGCTCCTTGTGGCAAACATACGTGGAGGTCGACTTAGGTACGGCTAGGAGATATCTGAGGAAATCGTTTTCACACAGTTGAATCTCATGACTGTCTGTAATCCCCCAAACTCCTGCGCAGTATTTTACAGTTGAAATACGTATCGCTTTGTAACCCTCCACCAGAATGTATACGGGTCTGCCCCCTAACCTGTTTGCAAAATGTTGAACTGCCCCGATAGCACGAGAGAACGCTAATTTTCTCGTTTGGGCTGCTTCCGACCATGACCCTTTCCTGTCAAATACAATCCCCAGATAGGAAAAAGTATTTGTTTGTTCTATCTTGGAGTTTGCTAGGGAAAGCTTGCATTGTATATTTCTTTTGTGAGTACAACACATAGTAAAAGCTTTCCCTATATTGATTTTTAAACCCCTCTGACTCTGCAAAAGAACTCAGCGCTTTTTGTAAGCCAATCTGGGTCCTGGCCATAATGACCACGTCATCGGCGTAAAGTAGGATGGGGGCAGGATTACCACATATTTGGGGAAAGTCCTGTTTTTCATTCATTATTAATATAAAGGTTGAATAAAAATGGTGCTAATATGCAACCTTGACGCACTCCTTTTTTTATTGGAAATTTTTTGGAGCATTGACCCTCTTTACCAAATCGAACTTTTGCGCCTGCTCCCCGGTATAATTCTTGAACAAAATTTAAGATGTTAAAATCAATTCCTAATTCTTATAGGGTGTCCCACAATATTTCGTGGCTCAGGCAATCAAACGCCGAACTTAAATCGACGAAAGTTAAAAAAAAGATTGCCTTTTTTGGCTGCCACGTGTTTACCAATAATTATTGCTAGATTAAGCCCCTGTTCCACAGTGCCCACTCCTGATTTAAAACCATATTGAAATTTTGAGAGAGCTCCTGAGTCTTCTGCCCAAGTCTGCAGCCTATTTAAGATAACTCTCCCTGCTATCTTCATCAGGGAGTCTAACAGCGAGATGGGCCTGTAGCATTTGGGATCTTTTTGGTCCCCCTTCTTATAAATGGGGACCACAATTGCCTCCTGCCATGAGTATAAAAACCCTTCTTTATTGCTACTATTCAAGACATTGGTCAAAAGGGGTGCCCATAGATCCAGGTTTGTCTTGTAGATGTCCACGGGCACCCCATCTGGCCCAGGGGCTTTCCCTGCTGCACTTTCTGTAATGGCCATTTCCACTTCAGATAACGTGAAGTGGATATCTAATGGAAATAGACCCTCTGAGTTCATCTCAAACATATGGGCTGGTTCTGCCTTATCCACCCCCACTAGAGTGTCTCTTTTATAAAGTTCAGTAAAATGTGCTACCCAGGAACCCTCGTCAATAGCCATCTCGATTTTGTCTGTATTCCTGTCCACAAAGAATGGTGCGTTTACCGCCTTCCAGAACCCATTGGTATCTCTTAAAATGCAGGCCTGGTGAAGAGCTTCCCAAGCTTCCTGTTTAATTGCCTTCTTCCGTGTTTTGATAGCTGCATAGTGTGGAGTCTCAGAACTCATAAGTTGTTTGAAGAAAAATGGTTGAATTTACAAAATATATTTAGGTTTAACTTTGCTTTTTATTGACATCTTTAGCAGGGATACAATTCGTATAGCCGCCTCACAATTCGCACTGTGACCCGATATCCAAAACATACATCCCTACATTTGTTATTATCTGCGAGAGTGCAATCCAACATATTGCCCCTAAAAAGTTGTGGGGCAAGCCTAATATCGATTATGTACTACATAGTAACAAGAAAGGCAATAGTACTCAAGGTTGTAAAAAGGTATTCAAACAAACCCCCCCTCCCACCCTGCCCTCCCGGGAACTGGTTTGCACAATGCCCCTACCGGCTTTAAAAATAGTGTTCCAGGCGAATTCCGTATCGAATCTCGAGGCCCAGTGGTGGACTCCTGAGGTGCCATGAGTCGAAGGAGGTGGAGGTACTTTGGGCATGCAATTTCATTGATTTCAGTGAACAAAAGGGATACTATCGGTTGCCAGACCTCCCGAAATCCTGCGGCGGAGTTTGTGAGGGAAGCCTATATCCGCTCCATCCCCAGGATATGCCATAATTGATGCAACCACCCTGTGTGTGTCTAAATTGTCTATGTCCCCCAGTGCGATAAAATATTCTGAAGTGCTGCCTCCAGAGCTAGGCCCATCCGCTTCCCTTTGCTGGACTTCAGAGGGAACGTTAAGGGGCTGGGTAGCCCCAGCACTACATAGGCCTGGAATCTTGGAATCTGTGTCTCAAACTGCTGGTCTATTTTGTCCAGAATCGTGGTTCAATATGCAGCCAGTTCCCTACATTCCCATAGCAGATGTACTAACGTGCCCTTCTCCCCGCACCCCCTTTAGCAAGTAGGGCTGCGGTCTGGGTTCCCTTTATTCAGGCGCACCGGCGTCAGATACCAGTTCGTAACGATTAAAAGCTGTTTCTTTGCTGGCGGAGTTTCACGCTGTATGTTTGGCCCTGTAGTAGATTTCCCTTCACTCTTTCCTCGTGAGTTCCCTTCCCAATTCTTTGGCCCAGCATTTCTGACTAGCAGTGGGCTGAGTAGGGATTGGCGGATACAGCATATCATCTAATTCAGACATCATGTTCTTATCAGTGTGTTTTGTCACTAACCGTTTCTCGTACATTGTCAGTTTCCTGTTGACTTTCATATGCACTTCTGGGTGGAGAAGCCAGTATCTTATCTGGAGATAGTGAAACCTTTCTGTCTCTGGGAGGGAATAATCCTGCCTTAGGTGAAAAAACAAAATGATCCCCTCTACATCAAACAGATGACCTGCCGCTTGGCATTCTGAAGTCCGCCAAGCCGAGAATGCCTTCCCATCAAACCCTGGTGTAAATTCCTTGTTATCGAATTGGGGAGTCATCGGGGAGGGAAAAGTTGTCAGCCCCCTTCTACTGGCCACCCCTTCCCACACCTGCAGTACTGCGTTCGTGATAGGTGAGCCCTGTTGGTTCTGTGGTCGGTCCGCTCCTTTCAGAAAGGGAATCTTCCATAAGGAGAGTTTCGCTAAAGCTCTATCCTGAAATAGCCATCTCTTTTTCGATTCTGGTCTACTCCATTCCACCAAATATCGTGGTTGAGCAGCCCTAAAAAACTCTTAACAGATTCAATATTCCCAAGCATCCCTTTTCTGATCTCAAATGCCCCAGCTCCCTCCGCATGCATGGGCGTGCTCCTGCCCAGACAAAATGGAAGAATTGCTTTTTGCTGCAATTGAAGTGTTTCATTAGGAGGCCAAACTGGTAGTGTTTGGAACAAATATAAGGCCTTGGGGAGAATAGACATTTTAACCACAGTCATGTGTCCCAGCAGTGACAGCTGGTGCTGCTTCCAGTTCTGTAGCTCCCTCGTTACCTGTCGTGCGAGTTTGGAGTAGTTTAGGGTGATCGTCCGCTGTACAGACGGAGACAATTCAATTCCTAAATATGGGATGGACTCCATTATCCTAATCCCTGCGAAAGTTCATTCTCCCGTCCATGAGGCTGTCCATCGCCTGTCTAGTCAGAGGATCAATGACTTCCCTTACTCGAAATCCGGAATCTTGACTGAATGACTCCAGTTCCCGTAAGAATGCGGGACCGAGCGATTTGGGGACTCTAGAGATGCAATGATATCGTCCCCATATAGGCTTATTGCATGTTTTTCCCCACCAAAGAGGATGCCTCTAATATTCGGGTTGTCTCTAATCTTCTGGGCCAATGGTTCGAGGTATAAGGCAAAAAGGAGGGGCGACAGCGGCCACCCCTACAGCGTCCCTCTCTGGACGGCAAAACGGCAAAAGGTTGAGACGATAATCCCTTTACCCTAATGGTTGCGGTGGGCAAGCTAAAGCCACTCATCACCCAAGCCCTGAACCGGTCCCCCACCCAAAGTGAATCAACGTTTGGTCTAAAATGTCCCAGTCTAGCCGTTCAAACGCCTTCTTGGCGTCGACCGATAGCAGCATGTTCGTGCAGTGAGCCTTATCAACCAAGTGGAGAATCCTTTTGGTGTTGTCACTGCTCTGCCTATTTTGGACTTTATTTATTTATTTATTTATTTTTTCGGTTTTGTGTAGTGTGAACAAGACCCTTGCGAGTATCAGAGCGCTTTACAGGGCAAATAAAGGTGAATGACATATACATATAAATACAATGAATTATGTGAATACAGTAATGGTAACTATAAGAGATTAGCACATATCTACAAGAGTGTATAAGAAAAGTTCAAGTGAATTTGGACATGAGAATCAATTTCACTTCTTTTTTTTAAAAAGCAGCGGACAGATTAATTCTCTTTTCTGGGAGTAAGGCATTCCAAAACCTGGGAGCCATTCCTGAGAAGGTATGATTGTATGTTTTCTTCTTGGAGAAACGTGGTTCAAGTAGAAGATTATTAGAACTCCTAGTAGATCTGTTACCACCCAATAGTACTAATTTCTCCGCTAGGTACCTCAGGGTTTTGTTATATAATACCTAAAGTGTCATACAGGCGATTTTTAACTTGAGTCAGGCTTCAAAAGGTAACCAGTTGAGGGCATGAAGCTCAGAGGAAATGTGTCAGTTTCTTTTGGTGCCTGTGATGAGTCTAGCAGCTGTATTGATTGAGGGTCTGAGCAGAGCGGTCGTTGATTTGGGAAGGTCACAGAGTGCGAAACTCCCACAGTCAACTTTGGGAATTACTAAAGTTTAACTGCATGTTTAAACTTATTTGCGGGTATGAAGGGTTTCAATTGTCTCAGGGTGTTTATCTCGAAAAGTACTCCTTTTGTTGCAGCGCTGATGTGCTTCTGCATATTTAGCTTATTATCCAGGGTTATTCATAGAGATTGGGAAGTAACAGATTTAGCGGATTAGATGAGGACAGTTTGACTGTTGAGTGCAGTTGTGTGCTTCGTCCATTCGCGGATGATGGTTGTTTGGTTGGGGGAAGCAATTAAGAGGAATTCTGTCTTTAGTGTGTTTAGTTTAAATCGTTCTTAGCTAGCCAGGTGTTTTTGGAGCGTTGAGTTAAGGGACTTGATGCTTTCAAGAGAATGGACCTTAATGTAGAGTTGTGTGTCATCGGCGTACATTTGATATTTGATATTTGCAGAGTTGAGAAGCTCAGTGAGTGGTTCCATAAAAAGATTGAAGAGTGTTGGGGAGGGTAGATCCCTGGGGTACTCCCAAAGTGACTGGGGTGGGGTTAGATAAAAATTGGTTGAATTGAATCTTTGTGTTCTATTTTGGAGGAAGGAAGTGAACCAGTTTAACATCGTTCCAGATAGCCCCATTCTCTGCTTCAAGAGGTCAAGTAGGTTGTCGTGTTTGACTGTATCGAAGGCTGAAGATAAGTCAAGTAGGATTAGCAAACAGGCTTTGTTTTGATCCAGTGTTTGTAATGCACCATCTATTATGTGGGTCATGGCTGAATCGGTACTGTGCCCCGATCGAAAGCCTGATTGGAATTGGTTGAGCATGTTGAAGTGGTCTATGTGGTTACTAAGCTGCATGTGGACACATTTTTCGAGTAGTTTGGCCAGGGTCGAGATGTTGGATATTGGGCGATAGTTATTCAGGCCTGATGGGTCCGCTGATACTTTCTTTAGGATGGGGGATACCTGAACAGCTTTGAGGATGTCTGGGATGGTTCCTTGCAGAAGAGAAGTATTTATAATCCAAGCCCTAAAGGGCACTAGCAGTGGAATGAAGTTCTTTAAGTGGGATGCTGGTAGAGGGTCTGAGAAATTATTGGCGGGATTCAGAGTTGTGAGTGTGTTTAGGATAGTTTCTTCGCTGTAGAGGTTGAAGGCAGTCCAGGAGGCGTTGTTCTTGAGTTTGAGCGTTGCAGAGCAGTTAAGCGGGTCCCTGGTGTGGTCAGTGAGGAGATTGTGTGTGGGTCGATAAGGGATAATAGATCGTTAAGTAGGTCTGTCTTTAAGTTTTCAGTCTTTGTTGTGAAAAAGGAGGCAAGATCCTTGCAATTGGGGAGTGTATCAGGATTGTATCGGGGGGTGGGAGACACCATTAGATTGAGCTTTGATTATTTCGAACACATTTTTTTTGGCGATTCTTAGCTTGGTCTAATTGTTTGCATATGAAATCAGCTTTTGAGCATCCAATCTTTCTGTAGTACGCATTTCTGGTGCTTCTTAGTAATTTGAGGTAGGCAGTGGATGAGACGGCTCTCCATTGTCTTTCAATTGCTCTCAATGATCTTCTGTCTTCATTTAGTCTACCATCATACCAGGGGTTGGAATTTTTTGTGGTGACTCTTTTTAATTGTCGGGGAGCTAAGGTGTCAAGTACCCTGTTCATAGAGTGAAAGTAGTGATTGGTCATATCCTGTACATCCTTTAATCCATCCAGTGTGGGCGTGAGGATGTGACTAGCGGATGCAAGATCGACCGGATTGATGTTTTCTTGGTTCTCTTCCAGGTTTTCGTTCTCGTGGGTTGGACAGAGAGTAGGTTAACTACTTCCTTTGTATGGAAAGTGATTATGTAATGGTCGAACCAATCGCAAGGGAGAATCGATTCCAGGCGGGTAGAGTCTACTTTTGAAATTACTAGATCAAGGATTGAGCCGGTTTCGTGGGTGGGCTGTCACAGATTTGGGACAAGTTGTAGTCGGATAGGAAAGCTGTGAGGCTATTGACCTCTAGGTGGTCCGGATCATTCCAGTGGAGGTTGAAGTCCCCCAGGAAGATCTGTGTATTCTGTTGTCCAACACTTGTGGCTAGAATATCCATCATGTGTTCGATGAAGGTAAGGTTGTTATCAGGCCGATGGTAGAAAGAGTGTATTGAACATATTAGCTTGTTATTGCTAGTAATTTGTAGGCAAAGGTATTTACAGGAAGAGAACACCGGGGAGTTGGAGAAGTTCACAGAGAGGTTGTTCCTATGGATGCAGGCAATACCACCACCTAGCCTTTCGGGTCTATCTAGTCTTGTGATGGCGTACGTTGGGGGAACTAGTATGTCTAAGATGGGCGTGGATGATTAGTTTAGCCAAGTTTCCGTTAAAATTATAAGGTTGGGTCGTTTGTCATAATGAGGTCAGCTATATCAGTGGCATTACGTGCTGCCGATCTACAGTTTAGTAGGATACATTTTGTCTGGGCCTTGGTCAGGGTGGTGTTCTGGTCGTGGGAGAAGGGTATTCTTTTGAGGTTCTTTTCAACAAAAATACCTCTGGTACTGTGTCTTGTAATTCTGGAGGGATCGGAATGGATGGGTTGGATTAAGGATAGTTTCTGTGTCTTCTCCGTGTGCACAGGTCTAGAGGATAGGGAAGGGAGTTCGTAGGAGTGAAGTAGGGAAGTAAGATCATTTGGTGATAGGGTTTTCTTTTCCCTGATCGGACGGGATGATGCATTGGGGTTTGGTACTTTTTTTCTTCTGGGGAGCACCTGAGGCGAGGGGCAAGTGCAAGGCCGCTGAATGGGTTTCGCTTGTGGCTTGGGTTGTTGCCGGATCAGGTCATGAAGAGTTTGGATGTCCTCTTTTATTTGTTGTAAGGATAGTAGTATCTCATCTAGTCTGGGGTCAGATGTAAGAGTTGTCATATTGATAGCTTGGCCTGTGGTTAAGTGAGGAGGGGTTGTAGCTTGTGTGGTGTCCCGGGGTGTGACGTGAGCTGGTTCGAAGAATGGTGGATTTTCAGTGTGGTAGTCCGTGGGGAAGGGAGGGGTGGAGAGGTGACGTGAAGGGGTATTGATGTGTGATTTAGGAGTATCTGATTAATTGTGTGGCATGGTTGCGGAGTGGAAGTCACTGGGAAGGGGGGAATAGAAAGGGCATGTGAGGGGGTATTGGTGTGGGGTGTAGGAGGAGGGACGGTGAAATTCGTATTGCAGGGAGGAAGAGAGGGTGGGACCTCGGACCGAACGGGAGTAGCTGTGTAAAGAGAGATTGGAGTAGAATCTGGAATGGAGTTAATGGGGGAGGTGGGGAGGGATGAGCTATCCAAAGAGGTGACGAAGATGTGGTTGTGGAGATGGGGAGTGATAGTGGAGGGCGAGGGGGTGTGTGGGAAGGCTAGGGGCGAGGTGATGCGAGTGTGAGGCAATGTGCGTGTAGTGGAAATTGTGGTGGAGCTGGGGGGGAGTAGTGATAATGCAGATGTGTGTCATTTAGTGGGGTGACGGTTAGGCCTGGGGTTGGTGTATTTGTGCTATGGGATACCGAGGGAGAATGTCTAGATGGGGAGTCAGGTAGGGAGTCAGTAAGAGAGTTAGGAGAGTGGTTTGTTGGGGCAGTGGGAAAGGGTCATGCAACCTTTGCTTTGATGATCGGGACGATATTGTCCAGTATGTTATGGTTATGGTCTGATGCCTGCATGAGGATGATCCCATTATGATAAATGGTAATTGTAGCAGTCGCTTTGTAAAACAGAGAGGGAACAATAGATAATGTGAGACCATGTGCAATTTTCTCAGTGGATGCAATTGAACATAGGTTGAGAAAGGCCTTCCGCCATTGTGCTCTCCTTTTGGTGTAGAAGATAGGTGGGGTCAGAGATTGGGGGTTCTCGGTGTGATTTTAGTAGATTATGTTTGAAGCCTTTGGCCGCCTTTTTTTAGAGGGTAGTAGGGTATTTGATGGAGTAGGTGTGTTGGCCCATGGGCTCCATAGTGTGTGTTTGGATTGTTAGGGAGGTGGGGTGAGAGGGTCAGATAGTGAGAGAGGTAGAATGGGAGGAGATCTATTTGGAGAGTATGAGTAGTAGTAGGCCTCTTTGTTTGTTACATCAATGCATTAAGGCAATACGGGTTCTGGGGAATGAGGTCAATCAGTATGCTCAGGAGTGATTGCCTAATGTATCAGTCATTCCAAGATGACTGCTTGCTTATCTAGTGAAGGAGTAGATCTGGGGATTAGTCCTACCACTCTTTCCATGCAGCCGAACTACCTAGGCATAGCCCTCTTTCCATACATCAGAACTACCTTGGGGGGGTAGATCGAGCTTGGCCCTTTGTTTCTGTTTGGTAGCGTGCTGTCTCTATTAGCCCTCTGTCTTTGTCCATGTGGTGGTGTGAGTTGAGTGGTCCTTCGTTTAATTAGCTTATAAAGTTTGCCATTTTGAAGTTAATCTGTTCCGGCACAAAATGGTGGGGCTTGTAATGTTCAATCGAGTTGTGTCCACCCAAATCACCACTGAATTAGGAGGCCACACATGAGGGTTTGGTTCCTATGGGTCAGCAGCAGTGAAACCAAAAAGTTTATTTGTGTGAGTGCCGAGGGTAGAGCTTGCTTGATTAAAGTGGCAGCTCCTTATAACCGCTTATCCCATGAAATCAGAAAGTTTATCTAAACGTTTGTTTGCATGACAGCCGAGCACAGAGCTTGCTATTTTTAAGGTGGCATCTCATTCTCATCGGACCTTCCGCACGTTACATTCAATACCCCTCAGCTTGAGAGCGCAGTCGCAAGGAGACATCCAGCGCAAGAGCCTGCACTCCTGCTGCAGAGGGAGCCATGGGGCGCACTGATCACGGGCTTGGCCTTCCGTGAAACTTTATATTATGCGTGCAGCTGGGGATTGGGAGCGAGGGAGGGTGGGTCGGTACCTGATTAAAATCCTGTGGCTTTGGTCTAACAAAGGTCCAAAATACTGCCTCATAATGTTCGGGGGTTGTTGCGCTCGTGATTCAAACCTCTGCCATGTGGCATTTTCGCGCTGTGTCTGCTGTAGCGGACTTCTCTGTGTGGTCGATCGATAACCCACCTCCTGGGAAATGGGAGCACTTGGGCATAGTGCGGGTTCTCGGGAGAGTTTCAGCTCTCGCAGCTCTCTCCCATGGCAGTGGGGAGGGGGTCGTCCTTCTCTGCTCTGGGTGCGGGGCAAAGCACTACTGCGGTCAACAAATAGTCACGGCTGTCTCCAGGGGAGTATTGGTTCTCAACAGGAGATGTGGGAACACTTGATCAATGGCGGTCCGTCACCGCCGGATCCAACTCCTGCTGTCCTGTGTTTTAATGACCTGCTCCGGTGAGTGAACGATGGGCGATACTGCTTCTGGATCCAGCTCCTGCCGTCCTATGCTCCCGATGTCCTGCTCCGGTAAGTGAGCGATCAGCGATGTTACCTCTACTGGAATAGTGTGTCTTCGTTGTCGAGATCCTATGTTCACGTTACCTTTCTTTTTATTCCGGCATTTAGCTACGGTGGGGCTCGCGTGGGCTAACAGGGATATTTTAGAGCATTTTGATCCCTAGCCCTCGGAGCTCATTCGAGGAGCTCCTCCCCAGCCACCATCTTTTGATTTTGTTTTTGGATGAATCCAGATTGATCCGGCTCTATGATACCAGGCATCAAGGGGCCTTACCTTGCCGTTAATATGCTGGTAAACAGCTTTAGGTCCACATTAAGAAGGGACACTGGTCGATAAGAATCTCAGAGGTTTTTATCCTTCCCCGGTTTAGGCAGGACTACTATGGATGCCACCAGCATATCAGGGGGAATCGACCCTGGCCCTGCAAAGGAGTTAAAAAGTCTTGTCAAGAGTGGTGCTAAGATATGGCAAAAGGATTTATAGAAATCCGCAGAGAATCCGTCTGGTCCCGGCGATTTCATAAGCTTGAGGCGTGATATCGTCCTTATAACTTCTTCTATCCGGATCGGGGCATCCATTAAATCCGCTTGACCCCTATTGAGCACCGTCGTGTTCGCTCCCTGCAGATAAGTCGCTGTTTGCTGTCCAGAGGGGACCTCTCTTTTGTATCAGTCTGCATAAAACTCTCTAAATGCGTTTGCTATCTCTTCGTCTTCCTCAACCATTTCCCTGTTCTTGTTCATGATTGATTAGACCCTTGTCTTGTGGGTACGGGCCCTAAGTTTGCTCACCAGCATGCGCCCCGTCTTGTCCTCTCTGATATAGTAGGAGTACTTGAGATGAAGCGCTGCTTATTTGGCTCTTATCGATGTCAAGCCCCGCCATTTTTAGCTCGTGCTGTCTTAAACTGTCGCCAGACCCTCGGCGCCCCGGTCCTACTGTGCACCGGCTCCAGTTCTAGCACTTGTACTGTGATGTGAACCCTCCTTTCTTTGCGCTCCCTGTTACCCCAGTATTGGAACTTTCGTAGATTCCCATGCTTTTGTATCGTTCCCCGTCGTCGGAATGGGAGTCTCTGTAACAAAAATACCATAGCTGTAGGTACAAAAGAGAAAGGAAAAAGGCCTTGGCCTCGTTCCCTTTTGTAGCATATCACCCTCTTTTTGTAAAAGAGACCAAACTTAGCCATCAGCCAATCAGAAGTGCCTCACACCTTAGAACTCTCCTGAAGGAACCTCAGAGCCTCAGATTTTCTACTGCACGTTGTGCTTAGGAAGTCTCCATTGAGCTCTGCTCAACTTCTACTCTTCAAGGAATTTCTTCAGGATTTTTTCTTCAGAATCTTTTCTGATTCTCTTCAGGATTGTTAGCTGCCTTCCAGGATGTCTGACATGGAGAATAAAAAGGCCCTTTTCAAGCCATGTTCTACCTGTGGCAAGAAAAGGCTTTTTGTGGAGGATAAGCACAAAGACTGCATCTATTGCCTCTATCCTGACCACAAGGCTGCGGATTGTAAGATCTGTTGCACCTTTTCGACCAAGACCCTCCGGGACCGTGAGGGTAGGCTTTTGACATGGCTCCAGAAGCTGAAATCCAGGAAGGATACTGTCTCTAGTGACAGTGAGGATTCAGCGTCGATGTCTTCCTCTAGAAGGTCAGTGAAGAGGGGTAGGGGTTCCCCTTCTCCTTCTGTGAAGCAATCTACTAAGGCCTCTAAAAAGACCCCCAGTGAGTCTGAGAGCCAGGGTCCCAGCAAATCTCCTCACCGAGGTGAAAAGGAGAGGGTAGGACCTGCTGCGCCTTCCAAGGGTGAGAAGACTGCCTCAGCCTTCAAGAAACCTTTTTCCTAGTCTTCTGAGAGGAGTTCTAAGTCCTTGACGACGAAGACGTTGACGGCGGTGGTTCTGTCGACGAAAAAGTCAAAATCGAAATTGATGTCGTCGACGAGCGCGTCGACGGGGAATTCGTCGACGAAGGAACCGTGGTCAATGAAAGAAGCGTCGACGGCAGGTCCATCAGCGTCGACGAGAGATTTGCCGACGACGGTGTCGACGACGAAGGCACTGATGACGAAGGCGCCTATGACGAAGGCGTCGAAGATGAAGGCGTCGACAACGAAGGCGTCGACAACGAAGGCGTCGACGACGAAGGTTACAGCGTCGCCGACGATAATGGTGACGATGACGACGGTCTCTTCGACGGGGGCATCGACGACGACCACTTTGACAATGGCGACAGCAAGAGCGTCGACAGTTTTATCGTCGACGACATCGACGACCCCGATCTCGTCGACGTATATACAACCGTCGACGACGGAACCGTCGACGGTATTGTACTCTGAAAAGAGAATTACGATTTCTGCGACAAGAATTACGCCGGAGATGACTTCTCCGAGGAGAGTGACCCCCCTGTTACCGACCTTGCTCTTTCCGGAAGGGGAGTAGGAGGAGTATGACCAGGACTCGTACAGCTATGCCCATAGTCCCTCTCAACTTCTAGTCAAATGCCAAGAGACGGACTCTGAAGGAGAATACGACCAAGAGGATGATGATCATCATCAGACGGCCCAGTCGCAACACCATTCTGGGCAGGATATGGTTACAGTGCCATCTTCTTTTCTTCAGGATCTGCATAAGATGCTGCAGGACTATAAATCTAAGGCGAATAGACAAGTTCTGATCCCGGCGGCGCCTGCTGCGTCTGCAGTGATTTCTGCCCCAACGGTGATGCCAGGTTTACCTGCTCAGGTTTCTCCTCAGCCTCAAACATCCTTTCCACAGGATTCCTCCGGGCTGGCAAATGCCCATGGTGATTCCTCGGATGAGGATCAACAGTTGGATCATGACTCTGTTCATACTACTGAATATGATGAATATATCATTCCGGATCCCTCATCACCAGTTCCGGATCCAGTTGATTCCCCGCCAGCGGACATTGGAGGTTTCCATCAGCTGATGGAAAGAGCAGCTGGCAGGTTCAAATTGGCCATGCCTGCTGTGGCTACGGATTGTTTCCTATATGATTTCAAGGAACCCTTTAGGAAAACAACTAGGTCAATTCCTATTGTAGATCATCTGTGGAAGGAGGGCCTGAAGGCTATGAAGAACCCAGCGACGGTGGTCCCTGTGCTACCGCGTCTGGATAAGAAATACTGGGCACCCGACGATGGACCGGCGGCCTTGACGGGTCATCCAAGGCCAGACTCAGTTATCTCAAAGGCAGCGCAGAGGAAATCCCATAACGCCTCTGCCCCCTTAACAACTCCTCTGGACAAGGAAGGGCAGAGATTGGATAATGCGGGGAAAAGATTCTCATCGATGGCGAGTCTTCTAGTGAGAGCGGCAAATGCCCTGGCGATCTTGGGTAGATACGACCGCAAGCTTTGGTGTGATGTCGCCCCGTACCTAGACCAGCTACCTCCGGAGTCAACATCAGAGGCAAAAAAGATCTTACAGGAGGGAGAAGCGACGTCAATGGAGATCATTGAAACAGCGTTTCGTTCCTTGGCTGGGGCGGCAGTTCTCCGTCGCCAAGGTTGGCTGAAGGCTACTTGGTTTCGGCCGGAGATCCAAAACAAGGTCCTGGATCTTCCCTTTGATGGTGAAGCATTATTCGGAAAACTGGTTGATGACACTCTACAGGAAATAAAAAAGGACACGGAGACTGCCAGGTCCTTGGGGACCCTCCAATACCGCAAGTCTCCTTTTAAGGGATCCAGAGGCAGAGGTAATAATTACAGGGGATCCTATCAACAGCAGCGCTATTCCTCCACGGGCTCAGGTTCCCAGCAATATCATCAGCCGTATCAGCAGAGACAGGGCCAGTCTACAAACTACTCCAGGCCTTACAATAAGGGGAAACAGGCTGGACGAGATTCGTCCAAGCGCCAATCGCGGCCTCCTGGCTCTTCCTATTGGACCCTCCTCAAAGAGATCATCAGTTGGAGGCAGGGTAACCAAATACCTTCCAAACTGGTCCAGGATAACATCGGACCGTTGGGTGCTCAACATAATTCGGAAAGGACATACCTTGGAATTTACACAAGTCCCTCCACGCAAGCCCCCGGCAGTCATTCCATCGAGGCCCAACAGATGCTCCGGAAGGGAGCGATAGAGCCGGTCCCCTCAAATCAAAAGGGACAAGGATTCTATTCCAGGTTCTTCCTGGTAAGGAAGACGCTAGAAAAATGGCGCCCCATTTTAGACCCCAGGGAGCTAAACACCTATCTCATCTCCCTGTCCTTCCGGATGGTCTCTCTCCAGGACATCTTGAAGCTTATCCGCCCGGGGGATTTCATGGCCACGCTCGATCTCGAGGACGCGTACTTCCATGTCCCGATTCACCCAGCACACAGAAGGTTTCTACAATTCACAGATTCACAGTAGCCAAGAGCCATTTTCAGTTCAGGGTTTTACCCTTTGGACTCCGCTCAGCCCTGAGGATTTTTACAAAGGTGCTGGCGCCAGTAGCAGCATTTCTGCGAAAGAAGCATTTTCAAGTCTTCCCCTACCTGGACGACTGGTTGCTGAGAGCTCCGTCCAGGGAGGCAGTGCTGGACGCTGTTCAGGCGTGTACAAACTTGTTTCAGAATCTGGGACTCACTCTAAACAACGAAAAGTTATCCCTGGTCCCGTCCAGAAAGGCTTGTTTCCTGGGAGCCATCCTGGATTCAAAGCTCTCAACAGCCTTCCCTACTCCAGAAAGGAGGGAGAAATTAC
The DNA here is from genome assembly GCF_964263255.1 of Lissotriton vulgaris. Lineage (NCBI taxonomy): Eukaryota > Metazoa > Chordata > Amphibia > Caudata > Salamandridae > Lissotriton > Lissotriton vulgaris. The sequence goes on from NC_141691.1 coordinate 800,810,197, forward strand.
AGGCCTTGGCTCGGGACCTGCAAGAAAGAAGGTGTCTTTCAGTACACTGCTACAGGTCTCTGCTGGGGGTGATTTCATCATGTATTCCCCTAATTCCTCATTGCAGACTAAGAATGCGTCCTCTGCAGGAACAACTAGACAACCAATGGAAGCAGGTCCACGAATCATTCGAGGACAAGGTGAACATCACTCCAATGATGAGGGAAGCGGCCTCATGGTGGACAGATCGAAACAACTAGTCCCAAGGTCTACCTTTCGTAAGCGACCCGTCCCCACAAGTAGTAACAACGGACGCGTCATTGGAGGGTTGGGGAGCAGTGATGCAAGACCTGCATGTCAGCGGTCATTGGTCGCCCCAGGAGAAACGGCTCCACATCAACCTTTTAGAACTAAGCAATAAGACTGGCTCTGCAAGCTTTTCTTCCTCACCTGGAAGGTTCGCAAGTTATTATCAGGACGGACAACACCACGGCCATGCACTATATGAACAAGGAAGGAGGAACCAGATCTCGTCCATTGTCACAAAAAGCTCAACAGATCTGGGAATGGGCGATCCTTCAGGGAATATTGCTAAAGGCAGAACACTTGCCAGGAGTTCTAAACGAGAACGCCGACAGGCTGAGCAGGTCATCCTCAGTCAGCCATGAGTGGGAATTGAACCAGCGAGTTCTGGAAGAGGTCTTCAGCCAGTGGGGCAGACCGGAGGTGGATCTCTTTGCCAAACCAACCAACAAGAAATGCCGGTCTTACGCAAGCAGATTTCACCATCGAGGGTCACTGGGGAATGCGCTTTCGATAGCCTGGTCAAGGACATTTGTCTACGCCTTTCCCCCATCCCTCTGATCCCGCGGCTCATCAGGAAGATCCAGGTGGAGCCGTGCAGGATGATCCTGATAGCCCCTGCTTGGCCGAGACAGTTCTGGTACATGGAACTCCATCTGTTGTCGCTAGCTCCTCCTCTTCCTTTGAGGGTTATACCAGATCTCCTCACAATGTCCGAAGGACAAGTTTGGCACCCAGATCCACAGTCATTACACCTGACAGCATGGCTCCTGAGCAGCGAGAGTTTATGAATTTCCCCATATCAAGAGAGAATAAGGAAGTCCTTTCCCAGGCAAGATCCCGTAAACGAACAGGACTTACCGTCTTAAGTGGAAAAGATTTTGTTGCTGGTGTAGGAGAGAAAAGATTGATCCTTTTGCTTCAAAGCCTCGACAGCTCCTACCTTATCTGCTGTCTTTGGCTAAGTCGGGACTAGCTCATTCATCGATTAAAGTCCATTTGGCGGCGATTTCGAGGTACAGAAGGTCTGGGTCTGGGCCTTCCTTGTGGTCTTCCAGGATTGTCAAGCAATTTCTTAAGGGCTTGTTCAGAGTCTATCCACCAGTGAGACCGCCTCCTCCTACTTGGCATTTAAATCTAGTACTTTCTCAGCTCATGAAAGGCCCATTTGAACCAATCCATCGTTCTGACATGAAATACCTTTCATGGAAATTGGCTCTCCTCCTCGCTCTCACGTCGGCTAGGCGTGTTGGAGAATTGCAGGCCTTGACTATCCAAGAGCCTTTCCTCCAATTCAAAAGAAACACGGTAATCATGAGAACTAGCCCTAGGTTTATGCCTATGGTTCCCTCGGACTTCCACTTGAATGAGCCGGTCATTCTGAAGGCGTTCTTTCCTCAACCGGCTACACCAGCAGAAAGAACATTGCATTCGTTAGATGTACAGCGATGCTTGAAATTCTATTTGGAACGTACTAAGGGATTTCGGAAATCCTCACAGTTATTTGTTGCCTTTGGGGGTCCAAGCAAGGGCCTTCCGCTATCCAAACAGGGTATTTCAAGATGGATCACAAGTGCCATTCTGCATTGTCACACTGCAGCAGGAAAACCTCTGACTGGTAGGATTCGAGCACATTCCACAAGATCTGTGGCATCTTCAACAGCCCTCTTCGCGGGGTGCAGATTAAAGACATTTGCAGAGCTTCTACCTGGAGCAGCGATCACACCTTTACAAAGCATTACTGCTTGGAGTCCTTACAACAAGATGATGCGGCAGTAGGACAGGCTGTCCTGAGGAACCTCTTCCAATAACTGGTGAGCTTTCCTTTCTATCCCACCTTCCTTTTGACACATTTTGTATCTTTATGTCATGTTGGCTATTGCAATAATTTTATGACACAAAATGTGGTTTTGTTGCTAACTGCTTGCTACTCTGATACAAAAGCATGGGAATCTATGAAATTTCCAATACTGGGGTAAGAAAACAAGTTACTTACCTGTAACTTTTGTTCCCCAGTATTGGTAACTTTCATAGATTTCCATGCGCCCACCCACCTCCCCAAGGAAAGCTCAGCCTACAACAGATATGGTGTCTAAGTACACAACGGCTACGAACATCTGAGGCTCTGAGGTTCCTTCAGGAGGGTTCTAAGGGGTGAGGAACTTCTGATTGGCTGATGCCTAGGTTTGGTCTCTTTTACAAAAAGAGGGTGATATGCTACAAAAGGGAATGAGGCCTAGGCCTTTTTCCTTTCTCTTTTGTACCTACAGCTATGGTATTTTTGTTACCGAGACTCCCATTCCGACGACGGGGAATGATACAAAAGCATGGGAATCTATGAAAGTTACCAATAATGGGGAAACAAAGTTACAGGTAAGTAACTTGTTTTCTTCTCTGCGGCAGAGATAACTATCACCACCACCACGTTTAAGCCCCCCATAATGTGAGTAAGGAGATGTCAGGGGAGTCACTTATCTCTAGATAATCTTTGATGATTTTGTGTATCTGTGGTGTCACTGCCTCCCTGTGTAGCAGGGAGGCAGTCTACACAGGCTGTCTCCGTGTCAGGAGCACCCGAAGGCATACCGTCACAGCGTCATGATCCGAGAGTGCTGTTGGTGTATTCTCCACTTCCCCCACCATAGCATTTAGCCATTTTGTGCCTATCTAGCAATCTAGGCGGGCATAAGTGCCATGGGCATGGGAGTAAAAGGAGAATTATGAAGTATGAGGGTGTGCCGCTCGCCACAAATGTATCAGTCCCCTGGATTAAAGCCAATCTTTCCCTTCACTGGTCAATTCTCCTGTCTGAGTGAATCGGTGACCTGACTGATCTTTAGTCGCATCCATAACAATGTTAAGATCCTCAGAGAGAGCCGCCTTCTGAAATTTCTCCTGCCCCGAGTTGGGAGCATAAATTGACCCCACCGTTAGTGCGTTCCCCCTATCTGGAACGTGTAGGCCAGGAGACAGCCTTAAACTTCAGCAATCTTATCCCCCACTGTCCATGAAAATCACTTAGCGACCAAAATAGCCACCCCTGCTTTTTTATCCGAGGTGGTAAAGAAAAATTGGTGGGGAAATGTCATTGACCTCAGCCGATGGCAATCTTTAGAGAGAAGATGTGTGTTGTAAAAGAGACTCATATCTGCCCCCAGGTTCTCCAAATATGAAAGGATGGATTTCCGCTTAATATGGTTATTGAGGCCCTACACATCTAGGGTAAGTGATTTCATTGTGGAGTACAACATGGTGTAGGATCGTAGTACAACCTCCGCTCCCGTGGGACCTTGAAACCTCGGTCCCTCCTCTTGCCCCCCTCCGCCCCTCCTCTTGCCCCCCTGGATCGTTCTCCACCCCTGCGACACCAGCACCCTGCACAACAGTTCCTTCCCTCCACCTCCCTAACCCAAACCTAGCGCTCCCCAACACCCCAAAGTGTCCAGAGCCCGCAGTTCGTACTTGTGTGCCCTTGGAAAAAGGAAATGATAGGAGCATATTGTGGTTCAAGATTCCCCGCCCCCTTCTCCCAGGAACCGTCCCCCCAGCTCCACTTATGCTTGTCGTTTGAAGGTATCCCAGCCTCGTTCAAGAGCCATGTTGGGATGCCTTGTCCTTGAGTACCCTCTCGAGAACCGATTGCCTATCCTGCGCCATGGTTGTGGGGTCTGGCCCTAACATCTGCTTGGTGTGACGCCTCCCCCGGACTCTTTGCCACCTGTCTAGTGGGGGCTTGCGCTCTTGACTGACCGCTTCCTCTTGACCTGGTTGTGCCAGGCCCAGTATTCTTCATGCTTCTTGCAATGATTTGATTTGGTGGAGTTTGCCGTGCCACTTGAATATCAACCGGAATGGGTGGCCCCAGGAGTATGCCACCCCCTGGTCCTGCAAGTGTGTTGTCCCCACGCAGAACTCCTGCCTTTTTTGTAAAGTTATTGAAGCCAAGACTTGACAGAGGGCCACAAGATGATCCTGGTATGTGAGCAGGTGCTTTTCCCTGGCCTCCCATAAAATATTTTCCTTGAGAGGGAAGTCCGGTATGTAGGCCAAGATGTCGGGGGTGGGTGGGTGCCTTTCTTCTCAAACCCACTCTGTGCGCCAGGTCTATCCTGATGTCAAAGTCTGTTGGGACACCTAGTATGCTCCGGGACAGCCCCTGCAGATACGGAACCATGTCCAAGCCCTCCTCTTCCGAAGGAACTCCCTTCACGCGTATGTTATTCTGCCTGGGGTGGTTCTCCAGGTCTTCCGTATGCGCTTGGAGGTCAACTGCTGGGCCCGCAATTGAATCACCTCTTGTTGGAGCTGCTCCAGTTCCTCCTCCCTGGCCTGTTCCTGGTCCTCACTGCTTGCCACCCATTCTCAGACTGCGTCCACATCCCCCCGGTTTTTTTTCACCTCCCTTTCGAGTCACCTTTCAGTGACTGAAAGTCATCTCATAATGTGCTGAACAGTGTCTCTAGGATGGAACAAGTGACCGGTTCTTCTGCATCCTCTGTCTTGTGCTCCAGTTGCGTGGGTGGAGACAGTCTGCCCTCCCCTCCGCCGGTCTGTGGGGTTTTGATCAGCATATCTTTCAAGGTCTGCTCCTTCCTTCCTCAGGACATGTTGGCTGTGCTATCCGCTGCCTTGTTGCAGTGCCTCTCTACCCCAATTCTATCCGTTGTGGTACTCTGGAGGCCCTGCCACTTGCCTCTCCCCAAGACGCCGCTCTCTCCCTGGCTGCCTCAACAAGTCACATCTTTGCTCTCCCGTTGGTGCCTCTTTTGGGTTACCTGCCGTGTTCACCAGGGTCATATCCGTGCCAGTTGTTTATCAGAACTGTGCGGCCTAGCGTTAAGGCCCTGCTCTTCGATCCCCTGTCTTTGCGGGACGGCCCCCCCCAGTCCAGCCCTATTTGTGGCCTCCTCTAGTGTGGACGGGAGGAGTGTGTTCGGATGGATCGGTGGCCCATGATCCCCCCTGTCCCTGAGTCCGAGCACCCCAGCCTCCCTTCTTTGTGCGGCCTTCGCCCACGCTTAAGCTGTGAGTGGTCACCTTTGGGCGGTCTCGGATCGATCTCCTTCCACCCTTGCGCTAGAGACGTAGGACACCTTACCCAGGTGTCCTGACGGGTGCCTAGCTTTCTGGTGCACCAGAAATCGTCTCCTGCCTCTGCTGGACGAGGATGCTCTGCTCCCCTTTTTCAGTGTCCCTCCTTGGGTTTGACGTGTTCCCCCTGATCGAGGGCCCGGCCACCATAATCCTCTTCGGTGCCCCTTGAAATGGCGGCACAACTCAGCGGCCCAGGGCGTCTTTGCTCCTTCCGTCCCCCAAAAAGCACTGTCTTGTCCCGGGCAGTTCCAGGCTGCTGCTCTCCCCATCCTCCCCGCCGAACAGGTACCTCGGGGGATTCCCAGGGGCAGGCCCAATACACATGGGCCGCTTCTTCTTCTCCAACCTCAATCTCTCTGGCATCCCGCTCTGGCCGCCCGCAGTGTCTCTCTACACCAGCCCGCCTCTCACTGATGTGCACGGGTGCTCCCTCTCGGCAGAGCTCTGTGCTGGTTGTTCCCGGGGTCGCGCCGATCTCCACCCCAGGCCGCTGTGTGCTTAGCTCCCTCTGGGCCTTTCCGTTAGCTGCCGGCCTTTCGCTGCTGTCGCGCTTCTCCCCTCCCTCAGGCCCGGAGCAAAGACGCAGTAATCGCGCTCACCTGCTGGCTTTGCTCTCCCGCTCTGGAAAGCAGCGAAGCGGGTAGCAACAGTCCCAGCTCTATCGGAGCAGGCCGGGGTTATCGTTGAGCCCCTTGCCATGAGACTTTGCTGGCGAGCGCTCACTTCCGGTGACCTCCCTCTGCGTCCGGGGCGTCTCTGGTTCCCGAGCTCCCACTGTTCCTCGCTCTTCTCTCCCAGACCCCGCCAGCTGATGGCTCTAGCCGAAGGTCCAAAAAAGGTGAGACCAGCACGGGTCAGCTCCCCGCTGCTGTGGGTCCAATGGCCTCAGCCCCAACGTTGTGGGCCCCGGCCTGGGCTCCCTGGGTCGCTAGTGAGCTAGCTCTCTTTGCAGACTTCTCGTTGTCGCCCCCTCTCCACCAGTGGCATTCGGATTCACGCAGCTGGGCCCTGGTGTGCCACCGCGAAGATCCCAAGCGAAGAGCAGCTTTAACCTTCAGCTTCTCTACCAGTTTGATTTTGCAATCATGGAAATAATGTGTATTCCATAACCAATTACTTCTACACATCCCTATCCACCGCGAGAACCCCCATCCCTAACCCCCCTTTACGCAATCTTACTACTTCTTCAAATGCATAAACTGTTATCGATTCTTAAGTATATGAAATAAATATACTGCAATTGAATTACTTTTGGCGCACTTTCTTGTTATTTAACTGTATGCATGATATTGTTGTCTTGGAACGTAGTTGTTTTTTCTAAAAGGCACTAGCTGTAGGTCTTATAAAGCTATTAATTCTTTATATGGTATTTATTATCAGTGTTGATTATTTTCTCAACACACCCTAGGCAGACTGTGATTAATCTCTCCTTTTAAGCAATCACGGACCAATTTTTCATAACCAGTGCTTGGCATAGGGGCAAGTTATAGTTAGCTCAGGAAACTATAACTGGTGAATTTCAGTATTATATTTTTACCTGACTTTTTTACCTAACTGACATCACTATAGCTTTGTTTTTTTTGGTGAATGAATGCCTATGTTTTTTTACCGTAAAGTAAGATATTATTACCAGAACTAACTATAACATCACTTTAACGTTTGTTTTTTGTTTGATTCCTGAGTTTTTTTAACGTTAAGTAAGATCTTATTACCCTATCTATCTATAATTTCACTTTAACCTTTATTTTTTGAGTGACTTTCTTGCTTGTTTTTTTAACACAAAGTATGATTTTACTTCCATAGACAATTATATTAACATCACTGGCCTGTGGCGAGTAAGCCCAGCACCAACCCCAACCCTTCCCTGCCCCCATCCATAGCCATCCAATAAGAGTGCTCATGACAATATAAATGAGTATCACTTTAAATAAGGCCGTTCAATCGGCTTTGTCAATGGGTCACCACACCAATATATATCAAGGCAAGCCTAGTGGCTTTTTCAAGGGGCGGCCACATCAATGTACATGGCTAGCTTATGAGGACCAATAGAATCCAACAGCATATTTAAATGTATTCATCATTAATAACTTGCATTGCAATGTTTCTAAATAAATGCTGAACTATATAAAAAAAGCTAATTTTAAACCACATTTTTAGCATTTTTCAAGGAGATAGTTAATTTTTCCTATTTTTTGTGCTCTCAGCCTACTTTAAGTTTGTGGAAGAAATCAGTGTGAAACCCATGGGTGATCCAGAAAAGTTAAAGATTTCTGAAAAGTAGACACCATTTTGAATTCAGCAAGGGGTCATATCTGTACATCTCACAAGGTTTTCCCAAAGAAACTAACTGTTGAAATAAAGAAATACTGAAAACGAGTCGGAAAAATGGGCATTTGTGACAATGTTTTCATCTGTAACTTTTTGTCACAATGGCAAATTTAATAAAAGCAATATATCATTACGTCTGCTAGACCCTTCGGGCACAGTTGTTTTTCATTATATAACGAGTATACACCCCTTCAGAGTTATAAATGGGTATCAAGGAAACCTATGTATTTGTGAAATGGGCACAAGATTTGTAGTTTAGGAGCAGTGATTATTTATATATCTCTGTATTTGTGGGTACCCATACTAGCAAATGATTTAGAGGGTATTTTTCAAAATGTCTTCTTTGTTACACACTAGCTTACATTTGGAAAGCATAAATGCAGCGAAATCCAATTGATAGTACCAAATATCCTACTATTCTATGCTCCCACATGTCTTCTGCTAAAAATGGCACCTCACTTATGTGAGTAGGACTAGTGTCTACAGCAGGAAACGGCCCAAAACACAACATGGATACATCGTATTCTTCCCCTTAAAACGGACCCGTTTTTTGCAAAGTAGATAACTGTGGATTTTGGGCCCTAGCTCAACCGGAACCTAGGGAAACCCAGCAAACCTGTATATTTTTTTGAATTAGACACCCAGAGGAATCCCAGATGGGGTGACTTGTATGGCACTTATCAGGTTTTTTTTACCCAGAATCCCTTAAAAACCTCAACCTTTGATTAAAAAAACACATTTTCCTCACATTTCTGCGGTGGAAAGCTGTGGAAACTGTGAACCGGGGGCACAAACTTCCTTCCACCCAGCATTCTCCTAAGTCTTTGACAAAAATGTTAGCTTACTAGTGTTGGTAGGCCTAGTGCCTGTGATAGGAAGTGGCTCAAAACTCAACATGGATACATCAATTTTTCCACTCAAAACTAGCCCTTTTTTTGCTTTTTGCAAAGTGGGCAGCTGGGTAACAGAATCTGGTGAGAGCCAGACAAGTCACCCCTTCCTGGATTCCCTGAGTGTCTAGTTTTTAAAAATGTATAGGTTTGCTAGGTTTCCCTTGGTGCCGGCCGAGCTGGGGTTCAAAATCTACAGCTACCCACTTTGCAAAAAAAGGGTAATTTTTTTACTGTGAAAATGTGGTGTGTCCACGTTGCGTTTTCGGCTGTATTCTGTTGCGGACACTAGACCTACCCACACAAGTGAGGTACCATTTTTCTTGGAAGACTTTGAGGAATGCGGGTTGCATGGAATTTTGTAGATCCACGCAGATTCCAGAACTTTTCACCACAGAAATGTCAGGAAAATTAGGAGTTTTTTTTTACAAAGTTTGAGGTTTGCTAGGGATTCTGGGTAACAGAACCTGGTGGCAAGACAAGTCACCTTATCCTGTATTCCTCTGCACGTCTAGTTTAAAAAAATGTATACGTTTCCTAGGTTTCCCTAGGTGCCGGCAGAGCTAGGGTTCAAAATCTACAGCTAGGCACTTTGCAAAAAAAGGGTCAGTTTTCTCTGTGAAAATGTGGTGTGTCAACGTTGCATTTTGGGCCATTTCCTGTTGCAGCCACCTGGCCTACCCACACATGTAAGGTGCCATTTTTCTTGGAAGACCTTGGGGAATGCAGGATGAGTGGAATTTTGTGGATCCACTCAGATTCCAGAACTTTCCACTGCAGAAATGTGAGGAAAATGTTTTTTTTTTTTCCAAAGTTTGAGATTTGCAAGGGATTCTCGGTAACAGAACCTGGTGATAGCCAGACAAGACACCCCATCCTGGTTTCCTCTGGGTGTCTTGTTTTCAAAAATGTAAAGATTTGCTAGGTTTCTCTAGGTGCCGGCAGAGCTAGGGTTCAAAATCTACAGCTAGGCACTTTGAATAAAAAGGGTCCGTTTTCAATGTAAAAATGAAGTGTGTCCGCGTTGCGTTTTTGAGCAGTTTCCTGTCACGGGCACTAGGCCATCCACACAAGAGAGGTATCATTTTTATCGGGAGACTCAGAGTAACACATGATTGTAGAGCAACTGGTATTACCTATTGACTTTCAATACATTTCTGCCTTCCAAATGGAAGACAGTGTGTAAAAAAGAAGTCACTTTGAAAAATGTCCTATAAATCTCCTGCTAGTATGGGTACTCTCAATTTCGGAAATGTGCAAATAGCTACTGTTTCTAAACTCTATTTTTTGTTCCAATTTCAGAAAAACTAGATGCCTGTCATCCTGATTTTTCACTGTATATATTTTTCCAAATTAAATGCTATATACCCGGTACTTGATAAAAAATAATTGCAAGATGCTGCTCAGTTATTTGCACTGGATGTGTCGGGTTCTTGGTGAACCTACTAGTCCTATATATCCCCTCAACCATAAAAGTCCAGCGGATGTAACGATATATTGGTATCAAACATTTGTCATACTTAGAAGTTACAGGTGAAAACATTGGCACAAATGGCTGTTTTTTAAACTCATCTACACAAATGACCCCTTCCTGAATTCAGAATGTGTAACTTTCCAGGATCCTTTATTGCTTTCATACCTATTTCTGCCATTAATTGGAAGAAGTTTGAAAGCACAAAAATAGCAAAAATAGGCTATGTCCCAGTAAAATGCCAAAACTGTGTAAATAAATGTGGTTTTCTGACAAAATGTCAGTCCCTAAAAGCTGGGAAAATGTTGATTTCAGCTGCACACACCCGTTGTTGATACCATTTGCTGGGAAAAATACCAGACTTTTTCATTTGCAGCACTTTTCCCAGTTAAAAAAACAAAAAACATTTAGCAATATTTTGGCTAATTTCTGATCGCCTCCAGGGGAATCCACAAACCCTGGGTACCTTTAGAATCCCCACGATGTTGGAAGAAAAGGACGCACATTTAGCGTGGATACCTTTTGTGGTCAGAAAGTTGCAGTGGCCTAAGCGCAAACTACCCCAAATCCCCAAATAGCCAAAAAAAAGGCTTAGCACAGGGTGGGGGATGGGTGTGGGGGGAGGCCTAGCAGCAAAGGGGTTAAAGACGTCGCTTTTTGTTTGTCTATAGTTCAGCGTACCCTCAGGATAAAAAGAGAATGCACTCTGAGGCAGTATACAGTGCTTTTCTCATGTAAAGTTCACTCTGTTGTGGCAAAACACTGGAGCTCGAACTTTGCACTGTAGTAATAAATGTCTAAATGGGCATCTATTAGTACAGGTGCTCTAAATAACTTGTATTTGGGTAACTTCTATTGTCACTGCAAGTATGTTAAAGCAAACTTTATAGTTTATCAAAGTTTATATGTTAAGAATTGGTGGCATAGTTCGGAGGTCATAATGGTCTGACACATTTGAAAATAACTTTGTGCACACAAATCTCACAATTTATTTTAAAAACAGGAGTCGATGAGGTTGTATCATTCATTCACAGTGTCATCTATATGGACAAGGTAGGGTGTATTGATTTCTGGTTTGCAGTGCTAAATCCATACACTGTTCGTGCCCTAGTGAAATTGACCCGTTCCATGCTGGATATGTTTTTTAACACGCTTGGCACCTCCTGAGGCAAGCTAACCAATTTCTGTCATAAAGCAGTGTATATACCATGTCTCCTTAAGGTACTGAAGTTAAGCTGCCGAATGACTTTTTGCTGAAGCCATCCTGCTCTTCGTCATATTGTGAAATCTAGTTATCCTTTCCTTGTTTTGTTTTGACTCATTGGTTGATTTAATATGCTTTTAGATTTCCATTTCGTGGTGTATGGGAACGGTTCACTCCACATTCTCACAGAACGAAGCAGAGGCATTTGTGTTTTGCTGTTGTGCTGACATCCATGACTTATTCTTCGTTCATGCAGGGAAGATATTTCAAAGTTATACCCCTGCAGTCTTCCAGGATTCATGTCATTAACTAACAATGTAATGCACAGAAGTGATCATAATCATTGGGTTGGGGCAATAACAGCCTACTCAAATATTGAATTACTGCGAGTGGTAGACGCGTGAGCACCTGCGCACATAGAGAGCGACTTAGATTGTGTGTTAGCGATGGAAAGCCCTAAAACTTTGTGTATTCCTATTTGTTCGGATGCCACCTGGTTCGGGGCCTCGTGATGTGTATGTTTCCGGTAGCAAGAGGTGTTTTGGTGTCAGATCGGTTGAGAGCGTTTGGCTGCAGACGGTGTTTAAAACCTGCGATTGCCCCACGGGTCTAAGGTCCCCCCGGACCCACAGAGTGCAGCGGTGTGAAAACGGGCCTTCTTCCACGGAAAAAGAGATGAGCTGTCGGCGAAGGCCACGTGCTTCCTGCAGGAATATTCGCCTGGGAGTCCGTGATCACATCCATCCATTTCAAAAGGCTCGAGGAGCATCCTCACAGGCTCAGCGGAAGGGGCTCTGAAGGGCCGGGCGCGCCCAGGAACGTCTCACAGCACGCGCAGTGACGTACACACGGGATGATAAAGCTGTACTGCCAGGGTTGGTACTCGAACGGGACGCATAGCGCTTTGACGTAACAGTGTGGCGCTGTGAATTCACAAGAACGTCATAATCCGTGATGCTGAGCAGGGCTTTATAGGCCCGCGCATTTCTCTTGAGACTGTTAGTCGGACATTACTATCAAGATGATAGCGGGAGTCCGAGGGTCCGGCCCTTGCTGACGAGGAAACAAGCTCCCCGGCCATGGGACCCGGGGCCTGCGGATTTCGCAGGCAGATGAGGGTTCTGCAGACAGGCTTCTGCTTGCTGGCCTTGATGTGCCTTAGCTGCGTGATCCACCTGTACACGCAATTACAGGAGACAGCGCCCAGCTCCGAGAACCTGTTACTCAAGTTCAAACAGCAGCAGGAGACGCTCTCTGCCCAGCTACAAGAGGTGAATGAGGACCGGTCCAGGCTGGAGCAGGCCCTCCAGAAGGAGCGTGCGGAGCTCAAGAAGACCAAGGAAGATTTTGTAGAATATAAATTAGAAGCTCAAGAAGCCCAGAGCAAAGAGAAGGAAGACACCATCAACCACTCTCAGCAAATGATCCTGAAGAACCAGCATGAAGAAGGGAAGGAGCAGCTCCTAGACTTGCAAGTGCAGTATAACCCTCTAAAGCACAACCAGAAATATGTGCATCTGCAGCATGAGAATGAAAAACACGTGGTGATGCTGCTGGATATAAAATGGAAAGTAATGGAACAAAGTATGGTTGTTCGCAATGGACATGAAGAGGTCCGCTATAAGCTGCTTAGTGGGCAGAAGCAGCTGAATATGATGCACCAGCTGAATGAAGCTCTTCAGAGGATACCAAGCTTCAAGCTGGTCACAGTCCGGCGGCACCACCCAAATATAAGAATAAGACGCAGGAAGGATGCAAATATAAGAAAACGGGGATGACAATGACCAGGACAGAGACGTGGACGGATGTGGGGACGAGCAACTGCATGATGTAAGAATAAAGAAGAGTTAAACTAACCTGTGTCCTGTGTATGGTGTACACCCCTGCACACAGCATGGACACGACAACTGGCGACGAGGGAAGAAACGATCGTCACGACGTGCGAGGAAAATCGTCGTGTGTGGATTAGCATCATGGAAACATCAAGGTGACGCCAGGAGCTACACGGGAGCCCACCCCGATCAGCGTCCTACACAGAGTGACAAAGCGCGGTAAGGAGCGCTCAGGAGCAGCGGAGCAACGTTAGTGCCGAGCAAAGTTGTGAGGCGATCGCGCTCGCGCATTTAAACGCGAAGTCTCGCGAGACATGGAAATCCCGGCGGCCATCTTTGGATCAGGCAGAATAAGCCAATGGGAGCACAGCAATAACGTGGCGGCCATTTTGAAGTCAGGAAAGTGAGATTTAGAGCGCGAAATCTCGCGAGAACAAGGGGCGGCCATTTTAGATGGGACAAAAGCACTAATAGCAAGAAGAAAAGGACAGCGGCTATTGCAAGGGCAGGCAAGAAAAGAAAAGAGCAGAAAAACTAAGAAAAGTGAAGAATAAAGGGGAAAAAACAAAGAGAGATCGCCCAAAAGCAAAGAATAACTAACATATCAAGAAGAAGAAAAAGAATAGGAGGCACAACAAAGAGTGTCACAGTAACAGGAATACTACAAAAGAACGGAAAAGACGGAAGAAAAGAAAACAAAAGGAAAGACATAAATATAAGAATAAGACGCAGGAAGGATGCAAATATAAGAAAACAAGGAAATAAAGAAGAAGAAGACTAGAAAAGCCCAGAAGAGGCCGAATAAGAAAAAAAAAAAAAGGACGAATAAGAAAGAAGTAAAAATAAAGGAAAAGCCAGAGATAAGGCCAAATAGAGGAAAAGACAGAAAAAGAGAAATAACAAAGAAAAGAGGGACAAAGATCACCAAAGAAACAGAAAAGAGAAAAGGAGAACATAGGAAAGACACAAAGACAAAGAAAATAAAATGGGTAAAAAGGAGCAACGTGACAGGACTTTGGCGCAGGAGAAACCGCAACAAAAGGAAAGGATAAAGACATACAATGAGCAGAGCGGACAGGCGCTGCCAAGGAAGATCAAGGCAAGGGACACTGCACGGCCAGGACCAAATGTGGTGAGACAGAAAGAAACAATATCGATATTAAGACAACCGGTTCTCCAAAGATTCACTGGCGGTGACGAAAGTGAAAGGATTGATGATAATGGCTGTCTCCGACCGACAACAAACAACAAGGAAAAGATAGCGTGTCAAGGAGCTAAAGGCGGATGAAGAAGAAATGGCAGCGGCAACTGCAGCCACATAGAAGTAGGAAGATAGAGGACAAGGAAGCGATGGAGACACTAGATCACGAAGGACATTCAGTAAATAACAGAGACTCATTGAAGAGATGTAGAGTGACAAGCTCTCTCTCTCTCTCTCTCTCTCTCTCTCTCTCTCTCTCTCTCTCTCTCTCTCTCTCTCTCTCTCATTCTTTCACCTTCATCAATATAACTGTGAATGAGGACTATGATAAATGTGTCACGAACTTTTGTTTGCAACAAGGGGGGAGATGTCGTGACGGAGAGGTTGGGATCCGACAGTGTGGGCGACTGACAGTAGGGCAGTAGGACCCTGTGGGTCCTCAGGCAGAGTGACCAGGTCACCGGACACCAGATCCGGTGGCAGGGACAGGAAGGGGATGACAATGACCAGGACAGAGACGTGGACGGACGTGGGGACGAGCAACTGCATGATGTAAGAATAAAGAAGAGTTAAACTAACCTGTGTCCTGTGTATGGTGTACACCCCTGCACACAGCATGGACACGACACACCCATTGCAATTACGGACCTCAGATAAGAAGCATTCCTGAGCCTTGGAGGCTGAATTGCAGCGTATTCGCGAACAGACTAGCCTACAAGCGAATACTACGCTGACGCCGACAGACTCTGGGAAGAAAACCCCAGAAATTGAATCTCTCCGAAAATTGTTGGTACCCCGGACAGGGTCTCTTGAAGTTCTGCCACAGCCAGCTTTGCCTCTATGGCTAGGGAAGGATAGAAATGGCCGTGCCATGCGTTTCTAGGGGATGGTGAATGGCATCCAAGCTGGATACGAGATGCTGAAAGCAATAAAGACTATATACTTCACCATCAGAAACAGTACCATCTACTATGATGAATTTTCGAACATGAATATTGGATATGACATTCTGACCTGGATGGTGGACAAGAATGCAATGCCTTTCCGCACTGTTGACGAGTACACTGGAAATCTGACCTTGATGCTGATTAGATTCAGTGGCACACGTTGAGCCAATCTTTGAAAGCCCTATACTCCAGTGTGTGTGAAAGAGAGAGGGACTGTGCAAGCTCTCAATCGAAGGGGCCAAATTAGAAATTTAACGAATATTGGATTCCACTCCATTCTTGTAAGCCAGGTACTGAAAGGAATATTACTCTCTCCCTTGCTGAAGACAGTAGTGGAAAATCTCTTATTCCCGGCCAACCAGGAGAGACTAATGGAAGCCAGGCTACTCTTCGCCATTCAGAGAATCCACTTGCTCTCAGTCAGCAGAGAGTAGTGGCAACTACTCTCCCTCTCTTAGTGAAGCATAATGTAAGCAATGCCATCCACTTCCTCCGAGAGAGAGTATTGGGTGGTCTTTAAGTCTCGCCTTCCTGGCAGAGAGTAATGGAAGTTAGTGCAAACTTTTCCACTTTGAACAGAGCTGTGGAGCCTCCTCACTCCAGCCAACACATACTAATAAAAGCCAACCACCGCTCCACCCAGAAGAGAACAGCAGCAGCCTTGTCTTCTTCTCCACCCAGCCATTATACACTCTCCCTTTCTCACCATGGCAGTGCCAAGAGCCTACAAATATCCTTTGACCCTGAGAGGCACCTGTAATACCCTTTAATTTCAAGGGAAACAGCGGTATGATTAGACTCATCCCTTTAGAAGCTCTGGCCTGTTAGCACATCTAGCTATTTCCTCATTGCCTTAACCTGATATGGGCTACATAAGGAAGACCACTTTACATTTGCGAACTAATGATGCATCATTGGTTGTCAACCACTTGCAGGGAGGGATTCTAAAACGAGGCTCAAGGTCAATTTTCACAGGAACCTCAATGTTTTAGGTTCTAGGCCATAGAGGTCCTGCAGACTTTTTTCCCACTACTTTTTTTTAAATTAGATTTGCCCTTTTTTAAAAAAGGTCCCTCTACTACCATTTTTTTTACATTTCAGTTTTTGTCATGATGTCTATGAGCACAGTGGCACCCTACACCTTCGCTATAGTTCTTAAATACTATTTCTTTGTTACTTACACTCATGATGGCTATTCCTTTCAATGTTCAAAGAGGGCCGCTGGACTGATGATCATCTCAAAATCTGAGGGACGTGGTCCATCAGCATGATGGAGGTAATGCTCTCCTCCATTCTGTCAAATAGAGTACCATCTTTCAAATGCTAAATCAGCCCTCAGTGAAGAATAATTATACATGAACTCAGTTTGTGGAATCCCACACATCCATTTGTCCTGATACAGATTGTAATAAAATATCAGAAATACTCAATTACACGATCTAGACTGCTTTTATCGACTAAGAGTGCATCCTTTTTATACATATCTCTGTAGACTTTTTCCACATTTTTAAAAACCAACTGTAACAATAATTTTTTCTTCTAATGAATTTGTAGTAATACCTGTAATTGTTTATTGTGATTTTATCTCTGTACTTTTATGATATATTTTTATCGAATAAAGTATTAAAACAAATATTTAAAAAAATTAAGATGAAGAAACAACAAAATCAGTTTATAAATATTGATTTGTATGTTTTCATAACATGTGCAACCTTTGGTACTCCATATTCCACTGAGTGACTTTAGAGCACTACTGGGAAGGATGTAGTTCCCCTCGGGAATTGGCAAAACCAAGAAGGACACTTCTTCATTTAATACCATGTGAGGGCTTTTAAGAGGACATCTAAATGTGGTATTTACAAGGTAGAATGCACGTTCTGTGCTCATACCATTCAGCTCTACTCCACATGAGAGACACCAAATAAACTATAAAAACACCTGTAGTTTACCTTTGATATAAACTCACCTTCTAGAGTACATTGACAGGTTTGCCGGCATCATGGTAGGTATATTTTTTTTGTGCATTAGTGCTATGCAAATGTCCATTTACTTTAATGACCTTACAGTACCAGATACAAGTACACAAATAGGGAAAGTCAGTGGGAGATTCGTCCATCCCTGCCTTTGCAGAATATTGCCAGAGAAATTGGACAGGGACTTTTCATCAGACAATAATAACACTCTACCAAGCAGAGCCCCAGACATTGGAGTCCAGATCTACCCAGTTAGAACTAGGCCGCCCTTTGGACAAGTGGGTAACCATTGGTCAACAGGACATGGACTAATAGTGAGGGCGGGATGCCTCAGAAATCTAGATGTACCGTAAAAATCTGCTTGTCCCTTTTGGCCCATGCAGTGAGGTGGCACATTATTGCAGCATTCTCAGTGGTCTGATAACCTCTTTGAATTTGTCAGGTCTAATATTAAATCTTGGTTTTCATTATAGCAAGGTCTAATTTAGCCAACTTTCACCATGGACGAATTGGCCACCCGGGCAAGAGGGCATACCCCCAGGAGACTGGAGCCCCAGGAGGCCGACTTGACACTGATTTCAGCCTCCAGGAGTGATGGTACCCGTTATGCGATCCCAGTGTCAACTTGAAAGAGTTCCTCTGGTTCTAGCACACATTAGCATGTCTGCACATGGGGGCTGAATGTATTACTTTTGCCAGTGCTGTTTTAATTTCCTAGTCTGGCCCAGCCTTTTACCAAATCTATACATAGGGGTGGTAAGCAGATGGGAAGATATAGTTCCAGGGCTGAACTGCCCTATGAGTGTGAGCGCACCCATACACCTACATGTTTGAGGGTACTCCGCTTCATTGTCTTCTCACACAAGAGTAAAACTTTCTTTCATGGTAAGAAAAAGGATGGATGTAAATGAAAAATGATTTCTCTATGGGGTGAGGGGGGAATATTTTCCCCTTGGAGAGTAACAAAGTTTAAACAAGTGAATTTGCAATTGCTGAGAAGGTTTTCAAATGAGCGAGCAAATGCCTGTATGTTTGAACATGCGAAAAATAGGCTTCACAAGATTTTTTTAGGAGGGTCGTTTCCAGGCCTACGTCTGTAAACTCTTGTAAATTCTTGCTGTTCTTCTGCACCATTGTACAGTTATTTTCCTGCGGGTGAACATTTGTGACTTGCTTTAAGAATTATCCCCATAATTTATTTGCATGTTACTCATAATATTAGCCATAAAGGTTATAGTTGAAGTTTCACACTAGTTTAGCAAAACTTTTATTGGATTATAATTTTTATCAACTAAAAAAACCTCGAGAGACAAGAAAACTTTTTTTGCAATTCAAGTCACATTTCCCAGCCTCAAAATGTATACAAAAGAGGCTGCCTTCTGCCAGACAGAGAATTTCAGAGAGCTGTTTTAAATGGGCATCTCCTGCTGAGCCATACACATTCGGAAGGCTGTATTTTCAAATACATGTCATCAGAAATTCACGTTTCATCTTGGTTGGAAGATGGGCCCATTTTGGCTAAAAATGTGTTTTGGGGCCCAAGTAAGGTTTATGGCGTAAGCACAGTGAATTAAGCAGAATCTGATTCTGGACGCGGAACCAGTGTAATGATCACAGGGCTATTCGTACGCTATCTCCATACCAGTCTTTTATCAGGAGCATGTTTTAATTGAGAAGCATGATTTCTTAGGAAGGCCTCGGTATTCCACGAATAGGAGAAGTAATAGATCTACGGCCCTTTTAATGGTCCGTGTCCATTAATATATGTTGTGGTTTTGATGCACAGAATTCCGGGCTGTTCTCTGAAAAAAAAAAGCCGGATCATTACAGTGCATTTTAAGTGCTTTTATATAGCAAGCAGCTGCCATTAGTGTGGCCTCAAAAGTACTGTTACCCTGCCCAGCATAGAGGACCGTGCATGTGCGTGACTGATATGTTGTGTGATGTGTTTGCAGACCAGAGATGTGTTGGAGTGGCATCCTTGTGGTGTAAGCCATGAATTGACTACTTAAACTCAAGGCATACAGCGAAGGGTAAATTATGGGATAGTGCTGGTGCTTAAGTGCGTGATTGATACCTGTGTGTGCAGCTGCCCTGTTTTAAAAGTACTCGTGTGCTCCGATCATGGAACACCTGTGAGCTGGCATTGGTCGAGTTATGATATGTTCTGGAATCAGGGTGCACTTACCAATGTCCACAGAAGTTATTACACCTCCAAGGCGCTTGACTATTCACAGACCCATATCAAAATTCCACAACCTGCTGCATCACATTTCTGCGATGCAATATTTGACCGACAACAGGAGCAGGAGCTTGTCATGATGAACCTTTCGTATATGTCGTGATCAGAGAAAATAACAACTACATCTAAATTCTAAAATAAAGCCAAGGTGAGCAGACCAGATTGTTACAAACATGATCACTCCTCCTTATTAAGGGCCAGACAGACTAAGTGAAGTTCAGATTGGAAAAGCGCCTCACACCTTGAAGCACCCCATAGGATCCATGGACACGGACCAGAAATCCCTTACAGAATATCATAGTATAGCATTGCATGACCTGACATGCTTCGCCTTAACACGCAAGTTAAGAGTCGTCTCTAGAGCTTTCCAGGTGTAGCTTATAATGGAGCTAATATCATCTATGTGCTCACTCAGTTATGAGTTTGAGGTGAACATTTCTCTTTCCCAGAAGGCAATGCTCAAAAGGTCATAGCAAGCCAAGCACACGTCCTGTGATGCAGGTTTGAGTTCATTAGCCATCTGCACAAAATAACTTCCTTTGACGCGTCTATGACTAATTTTACATGCCCACTCATTCATTTACACAAACAGCACCACATGCCCTTCCACGACTAATTAGGCATTTGTCCACGTGCATTCTCTAAATAAAGTCAATAAAACCTTGGTAAGATATGCAGATTCATTAAACCACCAAGGAGACAGGAGCATTACAGAGTCATTTTGTATTGTTTAATAAATGCCTAAAACATTTCATTTCACTCTAAGGGTGAAGGGTCAGATCTAGAACATATGTAGTATATCAGTAAAGGCTATGGTCTCTGATGCCCTGGGTGAGGGCCCGCCCCCTTGGAGAGAGATCTCCACCAGGCAGGCAGTGCTCGCCAAAGCCCTCATTGCAGTTGTCAGTGTGCAGTGAAGGCTGTGAATTTTGCAGATCAGGTGACATCTTTGTTTTTTGCCCATCGGCAGAGTGCTTTAATTTACAGAATAAAATCCCTGGAGTGGGGATCCGTTGATAGTGGCCTTGATGCATGGGGACTATTTCCCTGCCTTTCAGGGCCATTACTTGGTTTCCCCCAGAAAGGACTTCCTAGATTAGATGTTTGTCATTGCATCGTATACCAATACCACGCGCGCCATTACAACGCGGTTATTACTACGCAATGTCAATGACGACATGCTATTACATCGCAAACGTTTACCACGAATATGTCTTTACCACGCATGCCATTATAACGCAAACAAAACAGGTGATGGACCGAATGTGGATCAATGTCACACATTCATCCCAGTCAAAAGATCTGGGCCCAAATCCATCGTTTTCTTGCACTCCACACCACCCTGGGTTAGACAATGGCGATATGCAAATCAGCTCTGACCCTGTGCCCCATGGGAACAGTCCAGTCCGAACTACAAAAGCCATGTCCTTCCCAGAACAGAATCAAGCATCCGAGGACCGGACCGGTTTCGAGGTAACACCTCTCATCAGCCCGGCTAGCTTGACTCCAGTGGTGTGGAGTGCCTGGGACCCACGTCTGAGCATCCCCAGCGCACTTATGGCGGTATTGCAAACAAAACAGGTGATGGACCGAATGTGGATCAATGTCACACATTCATCCCAGTCAAAAGATCTGGGCCCAAATCCATCGTTTTCTTGCACTCCACACCACCCTGGGTTAGACAATGGCGATATGCAAATCAGCTCTGACCCTGTGCCCCATGGGAACAGTCCAGTCACTCCACACCACTGGAGTCAAGCTAGCCGGGCTGATGAGAGGTGTTACCTCGAAACCGGTCCGGTCCTCGGATGCTTAAATCCGTTCTGGGAAGGACATGGCTTTTGTAGTTCGGACTGGACTGTTCCCATGGGGCACAGGGTCAGAGCTGATTTGCATATCGCCATTGTCTAACCCAGGGTGGTGTGGAGTGCAAAAAAACGATGGATTAGGACCCAGATCTTTTGACTGGGTTGAATGTGTGACATTGATCCTCATTTGGTCCATCACCTGTTGTTTTTGCAAACTCGCTATAAGTGTACTGGGGATGCCCAGACGTGGGTCCCAGGCACTCCACACCACTGGAGTCAAGCTAGCCGGGCTGATGAGAGGTGTTACCTCGAAACCGGTCCGGTCCTCGGATGCTTGATTCCGTTCTGGGAAGGACATGGCTTTTGTAGTTCGGACTGGACTGTTCCCATGGGGCACAGGGTCAGAGCTGATTTGCATATCGCCATTGTCTAACCCAGGGTGGTGTGGAGTGCAAAAAAACGATGGATTATGACCCAGATCTTTTGACTGGGTTGAATGTGTGACATTGATCCTCATTCGGTCCATCACCTGTTGTTTTTGCAAACTCGCTATAAGTGTACTGGGGATGCCCAGACGTGGGTCCCAGGCACTCCACACCACTGGAGTCAAGCTAGCCGGGCTGATGAGAGGTGTTACCTCGAAACCGGTCCGGTCCTCGGATGCTTGATTCCGTTCTGGGAAGGACATGGCTTTTGTAGTTCGGACTGGACTGTTCCCATGGGGCACAGGGTCAGAGCTGATTTGCATATCGCCATTGTCTAACCCAGGGTGGTGTGGAGTGCAAAAAAACGATGGATTAGGACCCAGATCTTTTGACTGGGTTGAATGTGTGACATTGATCCTCATTCGGTCCATCACCTGTTGTTTTTGCAAACTCGCTATAAGTGTACTGGGGATGCCCAGACGTGGGTCCCAGGCACTCCACACCACTGGAGTCAAGCTAGCCGGGCTGATGAGAGGTGTTACCTCGAAACCGGTCCGGTCCTCGGATGCTTGATTCCGTTCTGGGAAGGACATGGCTTTTGTAGTTCGGACTGGACTGTTCCCATGGGGCACAGGGTCAGAGCTGATTTGCATATCGCCATTGTCTAACCCAGGGTGGTGTGGAGTGCAAAAAAACGATGGATTAGGACCCAGATCTTTTGACTGGGTTGAATGTGTGACATTGATCCTCATTCGGTCCATCACCTGTTGTTTTTGCAAACTCGCTATAAGTGTACTGGGGATGCCCAGACGTGGGTCCCAGGCACTCCACACCACTGGAGTCAAGCTAGCCGGGCTGATGAGAGGTATTACCTCGAAACCGGTCCGGTCCTCGGATGCTTGATTCCGTTCTGGGAAGGACATGGCTTTTGTAGTTCGGACTGGACTGTTCCCATGGGGCACAGGGTCAGAGCTGATTTGCATATCGCCATTGTCTAACCCAGGGTGGTGTGGAGTGCAAAAAAACGATGGATTAGGACCCAGATCTTTTGACTGGGTTGAATGTGTGACATTGATCCTCATTCGGTCCATCACCTGTTGTTTTTGCAAACTCGCTATAAGTGTACTGGGGATGCCCAGACGTGGGTCCCAGGCACTCCACACCACTGGAGTCAAGCTAGCCGGGCTGATGAGAGGTGTTACCTCGAAACCGGTCCGGTCCTCGGATGCTTGATTCCGTTCTGGGAAGGACATGGCTTTTGTAGTTCGGACTGGACTGTTCCCATGGGGCACAGGGTCAGAGCTGATTTGCATATCGCCATTGTCTAACCCAGGGTGGTGTGGAGTGCAAAAAAACGATGGATTAGGACCCAGATCTTTTGACTGGGTTGAATGTGTGACATTGATCCTCATTCGGTCCATCACCTGTTGTTTTTGCAAACTCGCTATAAGTGTACTGGGGATGCCCAGACGTGGGTCCCAGGCACTCCACACCACTGGAGTCAAGCTAGCCGGGCTGATGAGAGGTGTTACCTCGAAACCGGTCCGGTCCTCGGATGCTTGATTCCGTTCTGGGAAGGACATGGCTTTTGTAGTTCGGACTGGACTGTTCCCATGGGGCACAGGGTCAGAGCTGATTTGCATATCGCCATTGTCTAACCCAGGGTGGTGTGGAGTGCAAAAAAACGATGGATTAGGACCCAGATCTTTTGACTGGGTTGAATGTGTGACATTGATCCTCATTCGGTCCATCACCTGTTGTTTTTGCAAACTCATTATAACGCAAAGGCATGCGTGGCAAAGCTTCACTGGTGGTGAAAGTTTGCAAGGTAAGTGACACTACTCTACCCTAGCACAACTACTCCCTACAATAACACTACAGTACCCTGCACGACCTCCTCCAGACACTACCCTAAAACACTACACTACACAAACACCACAACACTACCCTAAAACACTACACTACACAAACACTACCATAAACCCTAAACACTACACTACACAAACACTACAACATTACTGTAAGAACTGGGACCACCAGCTCTCCGAGGGGTAGCATGGCTCGAGCAGGAAGGCAGCCAGGGGCTTGCGTGTAAAGCAGCTACTTAACACACTCATCCAATGAGACACACAGTGGGCGGGCGTCCGCAGAAATTTTTCCAGGGGGGGGGGCAAAATGTTAACGTCATCACCATCCTCCGAAATGATGTAGGCCAGGTGGGGCACACGTAACACCGGGGCGCAGAACTAGGATAGACTCAATTAAATGCCAGGAATCCAGGACATGTGACTGACCCTGCCACGGGCCAACAAACACCACCCGTAGGGAAAACGCTAAACTTTCTGACAAGGTGCTTTATCTCTGTCTGCTAGGTGTGCAGACTTCTGGGTCCTCGATCCAACACCAATCAAGGCTGTCTTCAGCACGATTCGGTTTTCATCAGAATACTTTAAAACAGCCTATGATTAAAGCACAAGATTAAATATACTGTATGCACAGTGTATGTTAGGGATTATTTGTACCACACATATTTACCAATATTGGCTACTTGGTGCTAGAATTCATAATAACTTTTACCAAAAGTTAAAGCACAATGTCAAAGTTAGTAATAAATAATGCAGCAATCACAAACGCTAGTGATTTGACAGTTGGTGCTCCCTTTACTAGAATTCCCCGGGCATTGCTAAATTTTACACACATTCAATTAATTTATACAAAATAAAATGTATAAGTCCAAATGTTAGCTATATTTTTGAAAAGAAACTTAGAGTCCCTCTACGTCTAGTCAATGTCAAACTGACATCTTGCGCACGTTTAGGGATACAATAATGGCCAGCTCCCTTATGCAGAAGCCCGGCACCGTAAATGTGTGGCACATGCGGCGCCTGCAGCTGCGCCTCATCACAGGTTCAGGGATGCTGAGTCTTACACAGTGGTCGAAGTGGGGAAAAAAAAGTAGTGGAACAGTGGACGGAGAATCAGAGGGCGGGAATAACCCAAGGATTGGATCTGTGGGTGGAGCCAGAGGTGTGGCTAGAATGCCAAGACATCCCAATTTTTAGTATTTGTTTGGCATTTCACTGCCCAGTTTAATCAACCAATGGATACACATGATTATTTAAGGTTATAATGAGTTATTGTCATTAAAATATATTCACAAAGTGGGATATGCTTCTAATCACAGAATGTACCAAATATGATAAAATGTGGAAACACAAGCACTTTGTCTCCGAGCCATGGAGTGTCTGTCATCAGCACTTCACCCTTTTCTCAACAACAGCAGTTCAAACATGAATGACAAATATCCTAGTTTGCAAATGTTTTCTCTAAAATTATGGCTCTGCCATATTTGCCTCATAATTCAAGATCTGCTGCATGATCTGACCATTTAAACTAATAAATTGTTTGTAGCTCAAACATATCAAAAGTTAATATAAAATGTGACTTGTGTTGCTGCAGAGTGGATGGCCTATTGTAAAGGTTGACTGGTCGCCCTTCTCACTGCTGCATTTGTATGTTACACTGGTACTAATAAGGCAACATCCTTCCAGGGACTGTTAGCATGTGTACACACGTCAAAATAATAAAATATCTGAAAATATACTGCATTACGCTGCAGCCTTTTTTTTAATGCATAATTTAGTCAACACTACGGCATAATGTTGTCATCCTTTGCTGCATAATTCATTCCAATAGCCCCACAGCAGGCAGCACATGTTAAAAGTGATTGTGAATGAAGCAGGGTGACTGTGAAGTTTGCGAACTTAGTTTGGTGTGTGAAAATCCTGCATTGCCATTCCCTGGTAAATTGCAGCTAGTGCTGCTGAAACAAGGCCAATGGAGGTACCGTTGGGTGAGGAATACTGGCCTCAAGGGCAGGGCCAGCCATAGCACTAGTGGTGTCCTGTGCATTAATGTTTGTTAGTGCCCCCCAAAGACCACCTCTGCCCAAGGATTCCCTCACTACCACCCTTAACTGTGCCCCCCAAGTCTCCATAACCACTCTCTCTCAGATGCATTTAATTTAATTTACAGCGCCACTCATACCATTGTAGGGTGTCAGAGCACTTAACATCACACACATTACACAAAGACAATCAATATGTGTGTAAATCACTGTATAGAAAATGTTACAAAAGACTAAGGACTACAAGGTGTAGGAGTCACATGACTACCATACTAGTAGCCCGTATAGTTTTATAGTGATTGGTCTGGAGAAACACAAGACCCGGAATTTAAAACGTAATACTATGGTTGGGGGTTCTCCTTAATAATCAGAATTGATTTCTGTCCAAAAGAACACTTTTTGGGGGACATTAGGATAATCAAAGACTGGGGGACGGGGGGGGGACATACCGCTCAAATGTATACCTTGCAGTTTGTATGCAGCTCTTAGATAACAGTTAATAGCTCACTTGTTAGACACGGGACCCTGGCTGGCCAAGACTCGCGTCGAGGTCAGTCAGGGATCACCATTCCTAAGGTCAGGGCAAGGGAGTTACACGCCAAGATAACCCCTACTCGCCCTCTAGGTAACGTGGCGCGAGCAGCAAGGCTAAACTTGGAGGCGATATGAGTTAAGTATTTGCGCACGCACCCCAGCAACAACACCCAAGGCCCACCACAAAGGAAACTCCACACAAGGGTATATATAAAAATAGCCTTTGTATTCCAATAAACATACATTAGATAAAACACACACTTTACATTGTGCCAGAGGCAGGGGCAGAATTTACAGGGGATAATGTACAGGACAGGGCCACCTGGACCACTGTCAAGGGTATGCACTTTTAGAAATGACACTTTTTAGAAATAGCACTTTTTAGATCATAGAATTATCACT
Organism: Lissotriton vulgaris; assembly: GCF_964263255.1. Lineage (NCBI taxonomy): Eukaryota > Metazoa > Chordata > Amphibia > Caudata > Salamandridae > Lissotriton > Lissotriton vulgaris. The sequence continues at coordinate 800,836,737 of NC_141691.1, forward strand.
GTAGCACAAAAATAACATACAACCAGTCACTACTGGTACCAGGTGAGCACCACCTATGTAACCCTCACTACCTTAGGAGATTACACTAGGGAACCTGAGCCTCGCTAGTACCACCTGCACTAGGGAGAAAACAACCACCTAAGTTACAATACCTGTAGGGGTGTAAGAACATAACACATGATGCAATGCATAACATTCATTCAGAGGTGTAAGCACAATAGCGCAAAATCCACATTAGCCACCACCTGTGGCAGTCCCTGTGTCCCAATGTCAGGGCCTAAACGTGGCAGTTGCCCACAAAGTGCTGGGCAACTGGTGAACACTGTAGGGCCACTGCTGGAGCCTCGCAGGCTCTGGCCAGAACAATGTGGGCAACAAAGGAGAGCCTCTCAGGGCTCTAGAATGCACAGATGCAGCCTCACTGGGCTGTGGGGGTCCCTCACGAGGGACCCGGGACACTGGGAGTGCCTCAAGCCTCTCTTAGGCTGGAGCACAAATGCGGGCGTGTTGGAGTCCCCCTCCTGGGGACTCGAAGCACAAGGAAATGCCCCCTTTTCCCTCTTAGGGCTTTAACAAATAGATGCTGCCCCTGGAGCCTCGTGGCTCCAACCAACCAAGATGCGGGCAGGGAGCCTCTCGTGGCTCCAAGGAACGGCCCGCTGTCAACCGGGGCCGCTCTGCGTGAAATGCCAATGCCCCCTTTAAGCCTCTCGGGGCTCGTCACTCGGGAATGCCCCAGGGGCGAAGATCAGGCTACTTCGGGGGGGGCGGACACCGGCAATGTGTCCCGACGCCCTCCCTCTCTTGCCACACACTAGCACGGGGCTTCGGCCTCACACCCCCTCCTCCCGGTCAGCTCCACTCACCGGCTGTCGGTAGCTGCTGCGGCGGCTTTGGCAGAGAGCTCCCGCTCCTCAGGACTCTCCTCACAGGCTGCAGCTGGAAGGCTCCCGCCTCTCCCACGAGACGGGCCAGAAGTCCGGGGCTCTCCTCTCACTCGGGAGCCTCGGCAGGATGTGCAGGCTACTTCCTGTTTCTCCGCCTGGCCCCGTCACGCTGCAACTTGCCTGGCTTCCTGCCTCGGGTGTCCGCCAATGGCAGCGCAGCCCCGAGCAGGGAGGCGGGCACTTCCGGGTCGCACTTGGCAGCGGCCCGGGAACGTTTTTAAACACCTCGGGCTGCGGTGGTGATTCTCCCAGGCACGAAGTCGAGGTGGGCACTCGATCCTGGGCAGAGAAACAGCGGCAATGTCCCGGGCAGGGTGGGCACCTGCCAGGGGACAATTCACTTCCAAACAAGCGAGGTAGGCACTCGCGAATGCAGTAGCGATCGGGGCAAATGCCGGGTGGGCACCGGCCTCTGCAACCAAAGCGCTCACAAGCGCAATCAGTAAAACAAAGCGCTCCCAGGCGCTAGGCAGACAGTCACAGCGCTCCAAGCGCTACAATCAAAAACAAAACGCTTCCAAGCGCTAGAGGGCATAAAGCGCGCTCCTAGCGCTACGAGCAGAACAAAGTGATCCCAGGGGCAAGGACAGAGCCCCAGCAAACAAGTCCCTGGGCAGGCAGGGGGGGGCAAGGCTGGGCCAGGGGCCAGCTCACTGGCCCTCCAGGCAGGGAGGCAGTCCAAGTGGCGGTTCCTCCTGGCCCCAGCAGCAGCAGCCCCCTCAAGTAGGATCAGGAAAGAACAACTTCTGTGGGGACACAGCCCCATTTTTATACAGTACATTCCTTTGTCTGAAGGTGCAGGGTGGGGGCGGAACCAGTCGCAGCTGGTTCTTGAGTACCCTTGATGGCCCAACCACCCATTTCTTTCACTGGGGAGGCTAGGGTCATTAGACACACCACAGGGGGGCGGAGCCAGCATTGTGTGGGGAAAACCCAGCCCATCCAGGACACAGGTACACTCCTCCCACACATCACTCATGCTAATCTCTCACTCACCACCGGGCAGACCCATCCAGACTTCCTGGAGCCTGGCATGCCAGCCAGCTCCAGCCAATCACGCTCCAGCACCCTCACTGCACACATATCTCAATGTCCAGAAGTAGCACTTCCCTTCTAGACACATACATGCCGCAGACACCATCTCGCAGCATTCACTCTCACGAGTTTACACATACTAAACTCGAGCCTGCACTCCCCACGCATCAGGAACTACCAGGGACACACACATTCCCCATGCATTCCTATGGGAGGGCAGGCCAGCCATACTACACACACGCACTTTCACTCTGGGACCCAGGGAAAAGTGCGCAGAGACCCAAAAATCACTAACACAGGGTCACAAATAAAAGCAAAAAGATTAGGGGGGAACCCGCCCTAAGGGCCAAGTCCAACACAACCCCCTTCCAGCCAAAACGCAGGGGAGAACAATCACCACCGTGATGGACTTCCCTGCTTGGGGCGATAGAACACGGACGCAGGCCCGCCACTGCCGGGACACCCTCCTGTTCTATGCCACAGTGAACCCCTAGGGTTCCTTCTAAAGCTACTGTAAGGACCAACTGGGCTACCCCACTGGTACTCCTCAGCTGTCCGCGGCCAGGACCAGGCCCTAGGCCACCCAGGTGCCACTGGTTCCTGCCTATTCACGAAGTGGGGGGTAGTAACCCCTGGCACATAGTATCCATTCTCCGCTCTCCCTGTCTGCAAGACAGGACTAGACTGCCACTGGTTCTCCAGCCTAGGGCCTACAACCTCAGGCGGACCAGGAGTCTCGGGGAAGGCTCTCCTCCCCCTACCTCTTCTTCTAGGGTTCCTCCTCCTCCTGCTAGGGGTACCCTTACAACGCCACTCCAACCCAGAGTTTAACCCCTCAGGTTGCACCGGGGTCAGAGTTGGGCTTTCCCACCCTCTGCACCCCCTTCCAGAGGTCTGCCCTCTCCCAACTGGAGAAGTTCCTCTGGAAGAAGAACCGGTCAGGACACTGGTTACAGTCGTCCTACCCTTCAGGTCAGGCTGATCTTGAACCTGGCCATCCACCCGCCGGTCTAAAACCTTTGGTGGAACAATTGCCTGGCACTCCAGGACTTCTGGGGATTCACACACAATCCCCCTGAGGCTGACACATGACCCATGTGTCGTGTGACTGTCTGCCTGGCGCAGATCTCCCGCCTCCTGTCCACCTGACAGTGCGCAAAGATCCCCCAGCACAGAAGTGGCGCCACCCGGGTCCCCCCAAGAAGATCTAGCCCAACTGGTTAGTCTCTGGTCCACTGGTGCATCCACTGGGAAACTCATCCCCCAATCACTCCTCACGCTGGACTCCTGTACCCTCCCTACCGGAGCGGTACTGCCAGCCTCTAGAACCACAGGAGCTCTGGTTACAGACGCTCCAGGTCCTCTACTCACTGGGAGATCCTCCTCAAATGGGCTAACAGGACAGCCTAGGTCCCCAACCTGGTGTTCCCTCAAGAAACCACCCAGGTTCTGAGACAGGGCTTTGGGCCTCTGGGGGCATTCAGCCACCCACTGACTCCTGCTCCACTGAGCCAGGTAGTCAGCCCCTACACCCTTCTCACTATACTGGGACCTAGCTGGGCTACACTGAGCCTCTTCCACCACGCTGGGCTGGAAGATCCCTGACCCACTACTTTCGGAGTCACTCCCTAATGACTCAAAGGAACCTCTTGCACTCTCCCAGCGCTCTGCTTCATCTGCAAGGTCCCAAGGACTAAGGGATTCAGACTTCAACAGGTGCTGGCGCAACTCTGGACCAACAACACTGAGCAACTGCTCTTTGAGAAACATATTCAGTACTCCGTCTCTCTCATCATCCGAGCTAGCCGCCAGCCAATCCCACATTGCATCAGAACAGTCATCCACAAACTCCCCCCACTCCTGGTGAGGCAGTCTCCTAAGGTTCCTGAACTTCATCCGGCACTCCTCCTCTTGGGAACAAGGGACCATACGTTGGGCCCTGGGTAGGGGACTTCCTACACTGAAGTCTAAATAGCTGCCACCACTGGACTCAACCCTCCCTGGGGGATCCAGAAAATTATGACTGCAGTCAGGGGATAACCTACACTCTAGGGCTATCTTCTCCCTGGCCAAGGCCCTCTCAGCCTCTGCAGTCCGCTTATTCACACCCAGCTGCGCCATCTCTCTGGCATACTCTAACCTGAGCTTCTCCATGGCCAGCTGGTGCTCCCTCTCTTCTCTCCTATCCACCCACTCCTCTGGGGACAGGGAAAGGGATGGGGTGCTACATCTGACACTGGACCCAGCAAGGGACTCCCTATCTAGGGGGTACTCGCTCTCTGCTGGCGCCCATCCACTGTCAAACTCACTCTCCACATCAGACTCTTCAGGGCTCCCCTCAGACCCACCACCCTCATGGTGTGCGGTCCGGGCCCTCTCCCTCTCACTGTGCTCACGCTCCCAGTCACTCTTCTGCCACAGGATCATGTTATCCCTAAGCTTGGACTGGGTGTCTGACTCACTCACTGGGATGTCTCTCTCCTTACATAACCGTACCAACTCGTGCACACTGTACTTAAACAGGCCACAAAGGTTAAAAGGAGATTCCATCTTGACAGGATGCCCACAGACACATGCAACACAAGGGACCTAGCAATCTGAAGTAAAAGTACACAATTCCAAAACTTCCACACTCTCCTTAAAAAAAAGAACTCACTCATGCGTCCAGGGAAACACACCATTCATCCACACACACCCTCCCCTCGGATCGGTAAGGCAGTTTCTACCACCCCGGACTTCTCAACCTGACCACATGTGACACAGGTACCAAACTCTGGAAGCAGGGCGGGGGACAAATGTACTGAACACAATTATCAAATGACACTCTTCAGGAGAAGAAACAATGGAACTTTACCAAAAACACAATAATCCCCTAAAATGTGGTCATCTAAAATGCAGAGCTTTGTAGTGGCCAGTTGCCACTGTGGTACAACGCAAACACAAATCCTTATCCTCACCGCTTGCCGCCAATGTTAGAAACGGGACCCTGGCCGGCCAAGACTCGCGTCGAGGTCAGTCAGGGATCACCATTTCTAAAGTCAGGGCAAGGGAGTTACACGCCAAGATAACCCCTACTCGCCCTCTAGGTAACGTGGCGCGAGCAGTCAAGGCTAAACTTGGAGGCGATATGAGTTAAGTATTTGCGCACGCACCCCAGCAACAACACCCAAGGCCCACCACAAAGGAAACTCCACACAAGGGTATATATAAAAATAGCCTTTGTATTCCAATAAACATACATTAGATAAAACACACACTTTACATTGTGCCAGAGGCAGGGGCAGAATTTACAGGGGATAATGTACAGGACAGGGCCACCTGGACCACTGTCAAGGGTATGCACTTTTAGAAATGACACTTTTTAGAAATAGCATTTTTTAGATCATAGAATTATCACTGTAGCACAAAAATAACATACAACCAGTCACTACTGGTACCAGGTGAGCACCACCTATGTAACGCTCACTACCTTAGGAGATTACACTAGGGAACCTGGGCCTCGCTAGTACCACCTGCACTAGGGAGAAAACAACCACCTAAGTTACAATACCTGTAGGGGTGTAAGAACATAACACATGATGCAATGCATAACATTCATTCAGAGGTGTAAGCACAATAGCGCAAAATCCACATTAGCCACCACCTGTGGCAGTCCCTGTGTCCCAATGTCAGGGCCTAAACGTGGCAGTTGCCCACAAAGTGCTGGGCAACTGGTGAACACTGTAGGGCCACTGCTGGAGCCTCGCAGGCTCTGGCCAGAACAATGTGGGCAACAAAGGAGAGCCTCTCAGGGCTCTAGAATGCACAGATGCAGCCTCACTGGGCTGTGGGGGTCCCTCACGAGGGACCCGGGACACTGGGAGTGCCTCAAGCCTCTCTTAGGCTGGAGCACAAATGCGGGCGTGTTGGAGTCCCCCTCCTGGGGACTCGAAGCACAAGGAAATGCCCCCTTTTCCCTCTTAGGGCTTTAACAAATAGATGCTGCCCCTGGAGCCTCGTGGCTCCAACCAACCAAGATGCGGGCAGGGAGCCTCTCGTGGCTCCAAGGAACGGCCCGCTGTCAACCGGGGCCGCTCTGCGTGAAATGCCAATGCCCCCTTTAAGCCTCTCGGGGCTCGTCACTCGGGAATGCCCCAGGGGCGAAGATCAGGCTACTTGGGGGGGGGCGGACACCGGCAATGTGTCCCGACGCCCTCCCTCTCTTGCCACACACTAGCACGGGGCTTCGGCCTCACACCCCCTCCTCCCGGTCAGCTCCACTCACCGGCTGTCGGTAGCTGCTGCGGCGGCTTTGGCAGAGAGCTCCCGCTCCTCAGGACTCTCCTCACAGGCTGCAGCTGGAAGGCTCCCGCCTCTCCCACGAGACGGGCCAGAAGTCCGGGGCTCTCCTCTCACTCGGGAGCCTCGGCAGGATGTGCAGGCTACTTCCTGTTTCTCCGCCTGGCCCCGTCACGCTGCAACTTGCCTGGCTTCCTGCCTCGGGTGTCCGCCAATGGCAGCGCGGCCCCGAGCAGGGAGGCGGGCACTTCCGGGTCGCACTTGGCAGCGGCCCGGGAACGTTTTTAAACACCTCGGGCTGCGGTGGTGATTCTCCCAGGCACGAAGTCGAGGTGGGCACTCGATCCTGGGCAGAGAAACAGCGGCAATGTCCCGGGCAGGGTGGGCACCTGCCAGGGGACAATTCACTTCCAAACAAGCGAGGTAGGCACTCGCGAATGCAGTAGCGATCGGGGCAAATGCCGGGTGGGCACCGGCCTCTGCAACCAAAGCGCTCACAAGCGCAATCAGTAAAACAAAGCGCTCCCAGGCGCTAGGCAGACAGTCACAGCGCTCCAAGCGCTACAATCAAAAACAAAACGCTTCCAAGCGCTAGAGGGCATAAAGCGCGCTCCTAGCGCTACGAGCAGAACAAAGTGATCCCAGGGGCAAGGACAGAGCCCCAGCAAACAAGTCCCTGGGCAGGCAGGGGGGGGCAAGGCTGGGCCAGGGGCCAGCTCACTGGCCCTCCAGGCAGGGAGGCAGTCCAAGTGGCGGTTCCTCCTGGCCCCAGCAGCAGCAGCCCCCTCAAGTAGGATCAGGAAAGAACAACTTCTGTGGGGACACAGCCCCATTTTTATACAGTACATTCCTTTGTCTGAAGGTGCAGGGTGGGGGCGGAACCAGTCGCAGCTGGTTCTTGAGTACCCTTGATGGCCCAACCACCCATTTCTTTCACTGGGGAGGCTAGGGTCATTAGACACACCACAGGGGGGCGGAGCCAGCATTGTGTGGGGAAAACCCAGCCCATCCAGGACACAGGTACACTCCTCCCACACATCACTCATGCTAATCTCCCACTCACCACCGGGCAGACCCATCCAGACTTCCTGGAGCCTGGCATGCCAGCCAGCTCAAGCCAATCACGCTCCAGCACCCTCACTGCACACATATCTCAATGTCCAGAAGTAGCACTTCCCTTCTAGACACATACATGCCGCAGACACCATCTCGCAGCATTCACTCTCACGAGTTTACACATACTAAACTCGAGCCTGCACTCCCCACGCATCAGGAACTACCAGGGACACACACATTCCCCATGCATTCCTATGGGAGGGCAGGCCAGCCATACTACACACACGCACTTTCACTCTGGGACCCAGGGAAAAGTGCGCAGAGACCCAAAAATCACTAACACAGGGTCACAAATAAAAGCAAAAAGATTAGGGGGGAACCCGCCCTAAGGGCCAAGTCCAACATCACTGTTCTAAGTTAGGATTTTAACTTATAAACTGCAAGTAACAAAAGGATCTCTGACAAAAGCAGTAGCCCACTGACCTATTTACATTATGTGCACTTCGTGATCTGCATGGCGCATGTTCTTTGCAGCCGGTACATTAACCATCAAAGCTATCTTTCCATGAGTCAAAACTTCCACTAGACAAAATTCTGATCTCTCTCTTGGAAGAACATTAATCACCAGAGTCTTCATGAAATTTTTATTGTTGCAGAAAATTGCTGGCAGCCAGGAAGGAGGCAGCAAGCGTTTTTAAAACCATAATATACTTGCAAACCTGATGCCTTCACCTAAAGTCAGCACCTGGTGCGGTCACGCTGGTTGCACTGCCCTAGAGCTGGCCCTACTCAAGGGTCCTGTGACCTCAGTGACTGTTGTTCTAGGATGTGCTGCTTCATAGGCCTGCCCGCAAGACTGGAGGTAAACTTCAGTATGGATAGTGGTGGACAAGCCTTGAAGGTTAACCTACACTTGTCATGCTAGGATCCACCTGCTGGTACGTAGACACCAGGACTTCTCAGGTGTTGCGAAGCCTTCTAAGGTCTAGCATGTGATTGTGCTCTCGCAGGAGAGTGGTCTGGTGGACTGGTTATTAAGGCTGAACCTGGTTCCCAGTTCCAAATTCAACAGCTCTGACCATAGTGCCACACCCTCTCCCACAATGAACACCGTACTGCCCCACTGAGAAAAACTCCCACTGTTTCCAACTAAAACCCAATTGTTGTCAGCTATAAACACCTGGATGCGCAATTTAAATTAGGCACTAGACAAGGTCAATATGCGGTCTACAAAAAAAAAGGAACATCATCCTGGAAGAAGCAAACACTTATAGGGAATGCAAAATTTAGTAAACCATGGGAAATGTAAGCAGGAACAACATGGTTACCTTAATGCTTTTACATTCACTATTCAGAAATCAGTGAGTGCTTTTGCCTGAAAAGTTAAGGACACAACTACAGGGCCCTGAATGGACCCATTTCAATGGTCATTGCTTATATCCTTACAAAACGTAAGCAGTATGGTAAAAAGACCACATCCCTGGACGCAGAGCCATAGCACACATTTTGTTTTCCAATCCACACATTTTGGTACCTCCAGGATTGGTGCACTAGTTCCAAGTCCAGGGAAAACAAAGACAAGAAAATAGCACTTCACTGGCAAACTCTGTAAAAGTGTCGCTAATGTGTTTAGGTGTGAATAAAATCAGTTTGGCCAGTTTGCTACCACTCTGTCTTAACTTTATTTAGTTATGTATCTATTTTTCATATTTTTAGCCTTTTATTCTCAATGCTGCACTTTGGAATTAAAATGTCAGAAAAATACTACATTTCCAGCAAAAGTGTCTTTCTTTTTTGGATCCATTTCACAGGGAAGCAAATAAAAGAAAGGAGAGGAAAGAGAGTGAGAACCAGTCTTGAAGGTACGGTTTTCATGGGCGTCCGCAGAGGGGGCAAGGAGGGTCCCTCCAGGGGGGGGCAAGCGCCCCTCCTTGCCCCCCCCCCACACCAGTAGTTGTATTTGTAAATCAAGTTCTTTTATATAGACTTTGGATCAAGCAAATAATGCATTTAGCTAATCATTAGAATTTCATTTAAGCATTTCATTAGGCAGTTTCAGTAAGACTTGTCATTAAAGTAATAACCAGCTCATCTGAGCAGTGAAACATTAAATAACACAGCCTGTCGCATCATACTCTTCAGCAGGCAAAGAGGGTACTTTGATAAACCTGGAGGATCCTACAAGAAGCGACCATAGCATTGCAGTAAAGTATCACATTAAACCTCACATGGACGCCTTCTAAATTGCACTTCATAGAAAGTGATAAAACATTTCATCAAGTACTTTCAGGACAACAGATAACTTCAAAGAACACAGCCACAAGCATTTCTTCTTGTGAATACTGATCGTTTTGCGACCCAGAATCAGATCATCAGAATACCATTAGAATGAATCAATAAATATCGCAGTTTGATCCCTTCAGGATTCCTAGAAGCCCGCCCCTGCAAGGGAATTCAAGACACAGTGCAAATCCCCATTTCAATTAACAGGCTTGTAAATATGGTCTAAACAGAAGCCCTACTGGCAATATGGCAATTCAACATAGGGGTAAGTGTCTGTCCCCCAAGCCTCCAAACTCTCGATGCACACTCGGGGGGGGGGACAACGGGGCCCAGTCACAGTTCACCCCGGGGGAGGGGCGACCTCGGGCCTTACCCGGCCTACCGCCCTCCTCCCCGGGGGTTACCTTATATTTTCAGCCCTCCGGGGCCCTTGCGCAGTCACCAGGCGAAGGAGAGGGGTTCTAACTCTCCCGGAGCCTCACTCGACCCGGCGCGGTGCAGGTACAGCTTCAGGGCACCAGCGCCGGGGGCGAGGCGGGTTGAGCATTCGGGGCTTGGGGCCCGCAGAGGGCCAGGCACGGCATGTGGGGCCAAGCGGAGGGGGCTCTTGTGGACTTCCACCCCCCTCCGCGGTGAACCAGAGCTTCCCCCGGGTGCCGGCCTCACTGAGACAGGCCCGCGGCGGCCGACCAATGGGTGCGTGTCCTGGGCGGGGGCGCGGCCAATGACGCGGCGGCGCTCCCGTCACGTGGTGCAAGGCCAGGGAGGCTTCGGGCCCAGTGCGGCCTGGTGGCTACGATGCGGCGGCCCTCTCCTGACACCGGGGGCCGCCGAGGGGGGATCAATGACGCGACCCTCCACCGGGGCGCCGGGGCAGTCGAAGGAGGATGATTTCCGGCCCAGCGCGGCCTCTCAGGGTTTCCGGCGGCCCTCTCCTGGCACACGGGGGCCGCTGAGGGGGAGTTCCCGCGACCTCTGAGGAGATTCCTCGATGCCTCAGGAGGGCGCAGACAGCTCCGGGCCGTGGCGGTGAGTCAACCGGCACGTGGGTCAGAACAGCGCCGGGAAGCGCTCGAGGCACTCGAGGTGGGGGCGCTCCCTGTGGCACAGCAGAGCTCAGGGTGATAGCGCTATACCGTACAGGCAATCCCAGATGCAGAGCTGGACAGGGGGCATTAGATCACGCTCTTCACACAGTTTAGTAGGGACTGCCCACATTTCAGTCAGGGGGGGAGATAGAGAGACCCAGATGAAGGCGTGGAGTGCGCAGGGCTGCTCAGTCCAATACCTGGTCGATCCCCCAGCAGTCTCTGGTCAAAGGAAAGTAATCTTCTTGGCGCTTGGATGGTTCTGCGCCCTTAGATGTTGGTTTCTTGAAGTTTCTGAGAGGGGGGGGGGGGGGGGTTGAGTTGAGGGCTTGATGAGTTTTTCCTCAGTCACTGCAGATGGACTCTGGGGTTCCCTACCACTGGGCCAGATCAGGGGGCTAGCTTAGGACACCTCACCCAGCTTAAGAGGCAGCACCTAAATCCTGTCACTCCCAGTAGCATAGGTTCCTAACTAGGCCCTCCCGCCTAAAACTCCTGCGTGGGTTCCCCAGGTCAGTGATGCCCCAACTGACTAGAAAAAGTTCCCTCCCTTGCTTATATATGCCCAGGTCAGGTGACCACTCTCTAAGGTGGGAAACGTCAGGTCCGCCTTCCTTCTGGAAGGTTCCAGGGGCTTCCCCACTCTACCTATGGACAGGGGCTGGGTGGCTGGTATTGCAACATTGTATGGGGATCCAGCCTGCTCCTGGCAGCTAGGGTGCTACACTAAAAGACCACGCAGCAGTAGCAGGGGCCAGTGGCAGCCATGTTTGAAGTAGAGAGCACCTGCACCCTAACACAGATTAGCTATGAAAAGGTGCCCGAAGATCTATGGGCCAACAAAAAGAAGGTGGGAAAAATGAGGCAAGGGCAAAAAATCACAGGGACAGACCACCCTAGGGCTGACAGGTCTAACAATTACCATGAACCCTAAAACACTACACAACACAAACACTACCACACTACCTTAAACCGTAAAATTCTACACTACACAAACACTACAACACTACCCTAAAACCTAAAACACTACACTACACCAACACTATAACGCCACCCTGAACCCTAAAACACTACACTACACAAACACTACCACACTACCGTAAACCCTAAAATTCTACACTACACAAACACTACACTACCCTAAACCCTAAAACCCTACACAACACAAACACTACCACACTACCTTAAACCCTAACATTCTACACTACACAAACACTACAACACTACCCTAAACCCTAAAACACTAAACTACACAAACACAACAACACTACCCTGAACCATAAAACACTACACTACACAACAACACTACCCTAAACCCTAAAACACTACACTACACAAATACTACCCTAAACCCTAAAACACTACACTACACTACACAATGTAATGTAATGTAATGTACAGGAATTTATATAGCGCAAATCACCGAGCGGTTTCTAAGCGCTTGCTTAGGGAACCCGTCCTGGTATTCCCCTGTGAGATAACCCCGGTAGGGTATCCGCAAGGTGAAAGCCAGGCATCCCGCCGCGAGGGGCCATTGTGGAGATTAAGCAAGCTATTGCCCAGAGTCGCAGAGTGTGAACCCGTGAATCGAGTAGGCACCGGAGCGAGAATTGTCGAGTCCATGGACATTTTTGAACCCTGGTCCCGGGCTGACCTCTCCTTCCAGGTCTGCCTCCTCTAACCAGTGAGCCACACTTCTCTACTACAAGACTACCCTAAACCAGTACACAGACACTACAACACTACCTTAAGCCCTAAAACACTACACTACACAAACACTACAACACTACCCTAAACCCTAAAACACTACACTACACAAACATTACAACACTACCCTAAACCCTAAATCACTACACAAATACTACAACACTACCCTAAACCATAAAACACTACACTACACTACAACACTACCCTAAACCCTAAAACACTACACTACACAAACACTACAATACTACCCTAAACCCTAAAACACTACCCCCAGCACAACCCTACCCCTTCACCCAGTCCGGACCCTACACGGAAACACTACCCTGCACGACCCCCCAACATTACCCTAAAACACTACACTACACAACACTACACAAACATTACAACACAGCAGATACTATCTCTAATTATTACTGTTAAACATGGAGTTCTCTGCAGTCATCGCAAAATGTTTTGCCTTCAGCTTGCTGTTGTCCAAAACCGTTTTTGTTGGCTTTTTGGACTCTATACACTTTACCACTCCTAACCAGTAACAAAGTGCCTGTAATTTCTCCTTCAAACATAGTGAAACTGGCTTATACCCAATTGGCCCATTTCATTTACTTGTTAGTCCTAGTAAAGTGGTACTACGTATTCTCAGGGCATGTCAATTAAATGCTACTAGCGGGCCTGCAGCACTGATTGTGCTGCCCACTTAAGTAACACTTTAAACATATCTCATGCCTGCCATTGCAGCCTATGCATGCCATTTTGACCTGGCAAAATAAACCTCTTGCCAGGTCTAATTCTTCCTTTTTAATACATTTGTCACCCCTAGGGTAGACCCATAACAGACCACCGAGCAGGGGACTTTGTATGTAAAAAGTGGGACATGTACTTTTACATTTTACATGTCCTTGTAGTGAGAAACTTATTTATTTATTTATTTAATTTATATAGCGCGTAATCACCCCAGGGTCTCTATGCGCTTTTCCAAGTAAATGCCAACCACATTCAACAGCTGATCATCAAATTTACAGCACACCGCATGCTTGCTGAAAAAGCACTGTTTTTATTTTTTTCCGAAAAGGCAGCAAGTTGGAAGGCTTACCTCTCTAATGGCATAATATTGGGTTACCTTATTACATTTAATAAGGGATAACTTTCAATTGGGAGCAGGTAGGGAAGTCCAGTATTGTAATTTTAAATCCTCTTTAATAGTAAAGTTGGATTTTACGTCTCAGTTCTGAAAATGCCACTAATAGAAAGTTTGCATTTTCTTGACATAACCATTTGGTGCTTGCAGCCTCTACCTGGGTCTCATGACTAGGTATAACTGGCAGTTGGTCTTTGTGTTGTGCTCCCAGACAGTAAAACAAAGTGGGAATAGTGGTTGGCAGGATAGTCAATCTCTTGTCAGGATGAGGGGAAGGATCTGTCACCTACAACACTTGCACATCATAAAGGCTCTATCTCAGCACACTCACAAAGGATTTCACACTAGTCTTTTGTGCCTCCTGACAAGCTGCAGCCAGGGTAGAGAGGCAGGACTTTCTAGACACCGATGTAGGAGTACTCAGAAGCTTCTCCCACATTAAAGTGTGCACCAAGTATAAAGAGTTGTCCCTCAGATCCAACACTTCAGTACTCCATGACTTTTTGATGGCTAGATTTTCTAGCATAAAACTATCTTAGCTTGATGTGAATCATAATTGTTGTTTGACCAATTCTTAGGTAATTCCTAAATGGCCAACAAGTCATGAATCTCTGGCCTAAAAGTCTATCTGAACAGAGGGTGAATGTACATTTTAGGTAGACAGAGGGCTATGCAGTCCCTAGTACTACCAGACGCTCTTTAGGGTCGGAGGCAAGAGTTCACGGTTATTCCTTTTGTCACCCAGTTTGGCCAAAGTCTTCTGGTCTTTGTAGGTGCATAATTGCGGTATTCCACTTGAATTAAAGTGCATTATTTTGGCTTTCTTGGCTGTTCATAATCCTACATTTGTTTTTTCTGTATTTTTCTGTATACCTGGCAGTATTTTTCTAATTATTTGCACCTCAACGGCACAGGTTTTCACAATATTTGCAATTTCTTTCTTATGTTTACTTTGCTTTGGGCATGATCATGATTGTTTTATAGGGTATTGGAGGGAGAACAACATAAGAAATGTTTCCCTGAGATCAAGCAAGGCAAGCATCATTACAAAATCCAGGTTTTACAGCAAGAACCATGATGGGAAGTTAATGCAAGTCTTTAGTGCTGGGCTGTGGAACTCAGTGTGTCCTGACTTTGGGAAGATTCCAAGCCTTCTGGGTGTGCTAAAAACCCTGTAAATATTGTCATTCAAAGAGGATGTGCATGCTTTTAATAGACTCTGGGATCCCTCCTTCATATTCCAACCCCATCGCAGGGCACCATGCAGTGCAGTTTGGCCAACGCTGAACCCCATATCTGAAAATACCATTAGGGGATTCCCAGGCCGATTCAGCATGAAGAGCTAAAGCCAGGGATTGCGGTTAAGTTATTGAGGACATATCCTTCATTCTTTAACATGGCTATCAAGGAGCTCCTTTCACAATCAAATGTTTTAAATTTTTTAAAAAAGAAATGAGGTTTGCATCGGGTTCCTGTGGCCCAGCAGCATAGCTGTTCTTCATTTGTCTTTTAGAAGCTCTGAGATACCTACCTTAACATTAATGTTTAAAATTCATAGTTTTTGTACCATGAAAACTCTGTAAATTCTTCCGTGCACTTCAACCCAGGTACATATTGCTGATGTGGTTGTTGTGGTATCTACTGCAGCAGGTGATTAGATAAATGTTACACTACATTCACAAATGTAGTCATGAATTCGACATCTTGATGTGGCCTGTGATGCAGCACAATTTTCTACCTGAGTGCTCTTGAGTAGACGTCAAATAGATTGAGATTGCACACTGGTTGTATGGACCATTGATTATTGTTGAATGTCTATTCTGGGAGCTAACATCAATACATCAAATATACAATTTACAGTGAAACCAATTTGGCAAAGGTACGGGAGGCAAGATGGCGGCGGCGTAAGAGACCGCTGAACTGTGCATCCCACCCAGTGCTCTGATATCTGAAATGCGGGCTAAGTAGATCTTGCAGACCGCAGTGGTGCACCTTTCCCGGAGCTGATATTTTCTTTTTCTGAAGAAAAGGGGTAAAAAAAAGAACTTTTATTTAGCCACTCATCCTGATGAATGTTGGAATTGTTGCCACCCGCTACATGAGAAGCGCGAGTAAGGGGTTAAATCAGGGGCTATGGGGACTGAGGCTGCCGTGTGGGAGAAAGCCGCCTCGAGGGGGCAGCTAGCATTCCTAACTTCTATTATTGGCATTACAGTCTTACAGCTATTGGCTAGAGTGAGATATAAGCAGACACTCTCACGAGCCGAGACGCAAGGCGGTGTTAAAGAAGGAACATACCTGGCATCCTCACTGGTAGAGGGAACTGGTGATTGCAGCAACATGGCCCCGAAGAATGCAGCCGCCCTGGCCGCCGCAGCCGCCAAGACGAGAGCGGCGCGGCAGGCACAGCGGGAGCGGGAGGTTGCCGGTCAGAACAGCAAGCAGGGCAGTGAGACTGGTGCTGTAGCTGAAGTGCGCTCATAGCCCGCTGTTACCCCCAAGACGCCTAAGCATGTTGGAGCAGCAGCTAGGAAAAGCAGCACAACCAGTCCCTCTGTTATCGATCTGCTCCATAAGGCTCCAGCCTCTACCTCAGCTAAACCTCTTCTGGGTCAGATTGGGAAGTGCCAGTCAGTCAGATCGGCTGAGCAGAGAGTGCAGAAAAATACAGGGGATACAGCTGTGGATGCTGAATGCGGTAGTAGTGGTGCTATAGGGAATACTGAAACTCAGAAAAATACAGAAGCCACCTTTACGATTTTGGAGGGGGTAGCAGCTATTACTACAGAGGGTAGCGGCGTTGGAGTGGTGGGGAATTCTGATGCCAGTATAGACGAGAATGGTGATAGAGCTTATGTAATTCACCCAGAAGGTATGACTTCCTCACTTCCTCCCGCTATGGCAGCTACAACTGTATCTGCCCCCCTTGAGATAGGTAACACCACTGGAGTTATCATCTCCACTCAAATAAATGTCCCTATTATGGCTAACAATGGAGTTGGGGGTGTCAGTAACCAACTGGGACAGGAACTTGAACATGATCATAATCATGGGGGTGTCATACCTGCCTTAATACCTACTACAATACCTCAATCGGGGCTGGATAATGGCAACGGGATGGCTGGTCTGGCTGGTGAGGAGGCGTTGGGGGCTATGGGTGAGACTGACTAGCGATTTCTTCTCGTTCTCAGATGAAGTTGAGTGGTCTGATGAAAACGAAATTGAGCTTGAGACTTATTTTACCTCCTAAAGCGAAGAGAACACAAAACACAGCGATCCAAGGAGGGGTCGAAAAACGGTTGCAAGGAGAAAAAATAGCCACCATGGGGCAACTGAACTGACTTGGGATTATTCTCCAACAACCTTGTTGCTTAACACCATCGCTGCTGATGGTATTCCCCTCCTATGCTGACTATGAATTTTTCCCATTGTTCATGACGAGCTCAGCTCGTCATGAGCACAGCTCAACCGTGCCTCATGACGAGCTGAGCTCGTCATGAGCATCGAAGGGGTTAAATCTTCTGGCTCTGCGGGTATACCTTTGAAAACAGCATCGAATCTTACTCCTCCTACTCACCCTACTCACCCTACACGCCCAGCCCAATCTGAATCAACTACATCCACACTGGATACTGTATTAGATACCGTGCTTCAAGCTATTGCTGCACACCAGGAGGAGACCTCACATGATGGCCGCAAGGCACAGGTAGCTCTGTGCAAGGGACAGGGAGTGGCGCGTAAACTTACTAGAACTGTTAATACCTTTAATGAACGAATGGCTGAGGTAGAATCTCGTACTGTCTCAAATGAAGCTGAGGCTGCAGTGACTCACGAGCGTGTTGATTCCCATGAGGCAGAGCTGGCTGATGTAAGGTGGAAGCTGGAGGACTGCGAAAATCGACTACGCAGAAACAACTTGCGGGTGATGGGCATTCCAGAGGCAACGGCGGGAGACGATGCTTGCATATAAATTATACAGCTTTTTCGAGATACCCTCCCTGAATTATCTAGCTGGAATTGGGACATCGAGATTCAGCTGGCACATCAAGTTCCCTTTGCCTTGAAGACTGCTATAAAACCGGGGGGCTACCCTCGAGCTATCCTGGTGTATTTCGGAAATTTCCTTCTCAGACAGGCAGTTTCTGAGAAGGCTAGACCTGAGGCTCGTCGTACTAGAGATTCAGTTTTCTATTTTGTCCCCCCCCCCAGACCTTTGCCATGTGACTGTTGAAAGGAGGTGGAGGCTCCGTCAAATGATCAAACCTTTTCAAGAGAAGAAGGCACAGGCATATCTCAACTATCCCGCTAGATTAAAAGTGATCTATGAGGTCCAAACCAAGTTTTTTTCTTCAGAAATTAAGGCAAAAGAATACCTTGATGGTTTGAAATAGAAATATATGCTGAATTATCTGCTTTGTTGGCTCTCTCTTGAGAATTAAAGGGGGTGCGGGAAAGGGTAGCACTGCGGTAAAAAGTTTTTTGTTTGTTTCCTCATATATTTACATGATTTATTGGTCTATTTTCCCGTAAGATTATATCTGGATTTATATAAAAGAAAAGCACTGGCCCAGATGCATTTTTCCATCACCACAGACTGGGTGCGGGGGTGTGGGGGGGATGTGTGGGGCGGGGGATGGAGGGGGGAAGGTGGGGGAAAAATATAAAAAGGAGCAACTTCAGATGTACAAGCTATATAACAATAATTACAAATAAAAACTTAATCTTTTGCAGAGTACAAATTTTGATGTCAGGTTTTGGAAAAAATAGAATTATGTTTAGTATTACTAGTATGCCACTTAAAAAACTTCTATGGGAAGACTAAAATTATGTTCTTGGAATAATGCCGGGCTGAATGATAAAGGGAAAAAGGCCCGTTTGTATGAAATAATCCGGCAGAATTCTTATGACGTCCTTTGTCTCCAAGAGACCCACCTACCTGTAGAGGAGAAGGAACTCTTAAGAATGCCTGGGTATAACGTACTTGCACGAACAACACAAACCTTTAAAATGTGTGGAGTGGCTATTTTAGCTAAAACCTTTCTTGGGCAAGCTAAGCGCAGGTTGGTTGACCCTTTGGGTAGATGGGTTATAGTAGAGTTAGAGTTAGGCATTACCATTTGCTCCATATATGGCTCCAACCAGGACGATCCTCAGATATTTGAAAATTTGGAATTGGAGCTGGCCTCTTGGCCTAAGACACTAATCCTGTGTGGGGACTTCAATGTTTCTTTGGTTTCGATAAGGGATAGGCAGATACAGCATACATATACTGGTCGTAAGCCTAAAGTTTTTAGGGCAGTAAAACAACTCATGGATAGTTATGATCTAATAGATATTTGGGATCATAAACATAAAAACTATCCGGGGTATACTTATTTCTCATACCCCCACAATAAATATGTGAGGATCGATTATGCAAAGACAACTATGGAATACTCCATGCATGTAGATATAGATAAATGCCCAAAAACAATCTCGGACCATAATTCGCTTGTTTTACATTGAATATAGCTAACTATAATAGAGCATATACCCAATGGTCATTTGACAGTTCTTTAGAAGGGCCTGTCAGGCTAGAACCAACAGAGGCATCTAATGGCATTAATTTACCTACTGTTACTCCGGAAACTACTGCCCATGGGAAGACTCAGGTGAATACAGGGGTGACAGCTATTAATTGTTCTAATAGATTCGCGGTTCTAGAAGGAGAATCAGGGGATGCTTTGGATGTGATTGCTCAAGTCACAGAGAGTGGTGCTAGGGCTTTGGGGGATAAGCTTAGAAGCACATGTGGATTGCCCAAAATGCTCATTCTCTAATAGAGTACTTCTTAAGAAGGTAAAAACTCTGCAAATCCATTCATCTGCAATAGTATTGACATCACCCAACCCAACAGAACCTTTAACTTCTAGTTTATTGACAGAATGTGGGCTATTAAAGAAAGGGCCCCTGGACCAAAAGCCGCGCGATAGGGACCTCCCCGTTAGACAGGATAGTCTTAGTTCCAGGTCATATGCTGAAATTACGAGAACACGGGGTATAGCATCTGGAAATAAGTTTGCCCACTCGAGTATACCACCTTTTAATGATCCTAGGCCGGATAATACCGGGAAGCCTAGGACTCTTTTAAATATTCTTCCAATAGATAATGTCACAAGAAACCTGAGTGCAATAGTTTATATGACTGGGGTCTCAAAACCAAACATGAACTCGGGGTATGAAACTAGAGAATCCATCCACAACAAAGCAATTCACTGGCTTCGACTTGTGAGGGGATGCAGATCCATCATTAGGGAGGACATGACTAGTGTCAAGAGATTGTCCCTACATAGCTCCCACACAGACTGCATTGAAATCCAACTATGCAACGAAGTATTGGCAGAGAATTTAGTGGCTCTAGAGTTTCGGTCCTGTTCCCCTAAACACTCTAATATTCAGATTAGATCCCTGCCCTCCTGCTCTGTAGTGGGGGTCAGGGATGACTCAGATCTAAATAGAATAGATTGACTATCCGCAGGTAATTGCATCATCTATCCGGAAGTCAGTTCTAAAACGGGTGTCATGGGAAATGCGTCTGGTGCAATGAATACATCCCCTAGTCCCCCTGGTAGGGATATATTGAATCAGGAAAGAAGGGAGCCATACATAGATGGGGAAGGAAATCTAGGGGTGATCCGCATTCTCTCCTGGAACATTGCAGGCCTCAAAAAGAAACTGAACATCCCAGAATGGAATGAATTCATTGACAACTATGAGGTGTGCATGTTCCAGGAGACCTGGAGCACGTCCCTCCTGTATAAGATAGGGTATTCCACCTTTTTTATCCCTGCGGTAAGTCAAGGAACGGGCTGCCCTTCGGGTGGACTCCATATATGGGTCAAGGTAACACTGAACTGGGATATTACTGCTCATAATACAAATTCTGAAGATATTATACACCTATCCTTTAAAGGACCACTGAACGGTAATAGAGTAGAGCTGTTCAATGTATATGCCAGAGGAACTCCGGGGGCCAAAAATTCGGGTACAATATCATTATTAGAATTGGCCCTATCAGGCATTCTACCACGATCCAACATAATTGTGGGAGGAGACCTGAACTGCACGTATGAACCTCTAAGTGAGGAAGACCTATTGGGGCTCAATGAAGAAGGCATGAAACAGTCTATCCCCGCATTGAGTCTGAGGCCAATTAAGAGGTGGTCGGCTAGGGCATTACAGATCAATGCCTTAACATTGGAATATAATCTATGTGCACTTAACGGCAGAAATACCTCGGATCCAAATGGGGCCATGACCTTCAATAGACTTAATGGCCCCTCTCGTATTGATTACATTCTCCTGGACACAAGATTATGGGGGAATGTAGTCGATATGGAGGTCAAGCAGATGCCGGATAGTGACCACAACCCCCTTTGTACGGAATTACGATGGGATCACAAGAGGAAGACAACAAGTGGCCCAATATTCACAAAAGAAGTAGTTCCATCAAATTCTAACCGTAGATTAAAATGGTGTAAGGTGGAATGCCAAGAGAATATCCTTACTAGCATAGGCGCGCTGGTTGCATCAAAGAGCGTGGAACTTTCCATGCTTAATGCTGTGCAAAATGAAGGGAACGGATTAGATTTTAGTGAAATCTATGGGGATTTTATAGTAAACTTAGGTTCGTTTTTTATGGTCAAGGTTGCTGGAGGGCACAAAAACAAACAAGCTAAAAGTGGCAATGCATGGTTTACAGCTGAATGTAGGAAAAAGAGAAAGGCTATCTCACTAGCTCTTCGTAAAAAAGACCCTATAGCCGTAAGGTTGGCCAGAAAGTAATATAATTCCACCATAGAATTGGCAAAACGGGAATGGGAGGAAAACTACTGTCAGGAACTCAAAAGGGCGGCTTTTTTAAAAGATTCAACCCTATTTTGGGACTTAATAAATACATTTACTAGAGGGGGAGCAGAGCCCGCACAAAACCATATAACTGAACAGCAATGGCACTCCCATTTTTCGAAACTCTTTTGCTGTGAGATTGATTGCGAACAATTGTTAAGTGCCCAATTAGAATCAGAAACAGACTATATGAGTGTCGAATCAGTAGACCCTTTTACATTTCTTGAGGTCCAATCGGCCATTAAAAACATAGCGCCTGGAAAAGCTGCTGGTCCGGACGGCCTGCCAGGTGATATACTCCTACATCCACTACCCTTTGAGCTAATTTTATTCTTCTTTTAATGAACCTCCTGGCCCAGGGCCATCCAGTCCCTGAATAGTGGAAAGGAGTAGAAGTGGTCACAATATATAAGAAAGGGGCCAGAGAGGACCCTGCCAACTATAGGCCTATAAGTCTAATTGATGTAATACAGAAGGTGGTCGGCAGGGTTCTCATCTCTAGAATGGTGTCCTGGCTAGAAGAAGGAAACATCCTGACGCACTTACAAGCGGGGTTCAGGCAGAAGGTGGCTACGATGGACCAGGTTTTCATATTTTCTGCGATATACTGGAAAACTGTGTCCATCGGGAAAGGCTCTTTATATCTAGCCTTCATAGATTTGAAAACCGCCTTCGACCTTGTGCCCCGAGCCAAACTTTGGCAGGTGCTACAGGACATGGGTTTCCCACGATACCTCCTCGAGCTGATAAAAAGATTACACGAAGGCACCTACGCAAGAATCAGATGGGGGAGTCACAGACAACCGACTAAGAGGATACCAGTGAATAGGGGGGTCCGTCAGGGCTGAGTGATGGTCCCGACTTTGTTCTCTCTCTTTGCAAATGGGGTGGCAGACCATTTGAGAGAGGACCCAGCCGACGCTCCCGCCCTGGCTGGCGAAAAGATACCGACCCTCCTCTTCGCGGACGATACCCTCCTGATGTCTAAAATTCCCTCTGGTCTCCAGAAACTCCTAGACAGGTTTAGCCTGTTTTGTGAAGAACGTGGCTTAATCATCAATACCACTAAAACAAAACTGATGGTATTGTCCCAGACTAAAAAATCTGGGAAGACCAATGTTGCCCTCAATGGATCAATACTAGAGGAGGTGGATGCTTTTGACTACTTGGGAATAAGGGTCAATAATAGAATGAAATGGGACACCCATGTGGCCAAAATGCTTTTAAATCTTAAAAGCGTGTCAGGAGCCATTTCAAGAGATCATCGTGCCTCTTTTAGTAGACCCATCGCCCCTGCTCTAGCCGTTTATGATGGGAAGGCATTAGCCGCTGCAGTTTATGGGTCAGAAATATGGGGTTTTGACAATACTGCAGAGCTAGTTAAAGCTGAAAACAAGTTTTTTAGAGATCTAGTCGGTCTCCCACTCTCTACCCCTTTAAAACCACTGTTTCATGACATGCGACGACGATCAATCAAATATATAGTTTGCCTCCGTCCATTATTATATTGGGTGCGCAAACTATACAGCAGTTTTTGACAAACTTATCACTTTGAACAGCTCAAAGAAGATCGTATGGCTGAACAAATTGAGACAGTTGGTCAATAATCTGGGGTTGAACAAAGCGTGGTTATCCCAGAAGCCCCCCCCCCCCCAACCCCGAAAGAAACGGTTAAGAAAATTTACTGGGAATGGGTGAAGGCTAAGGAACTAAAAGATACTAGGTGGGGTGTTTTAACTGATCAGTTCTTAGAGCACAAACCGGTGAGGAACCTGGAACCCTTTTTAGATTTTAATAAAATACCCAGAGATAGAACTCTTTTCTTAAAACTGAGGTATGGGACACTATCTTTGCATGAATTTACTAAGCGCTGGAAAACCCTCCATGTCCCACCAAGCTACCTGCCCGGGATGTGCAAACCCCACTGAGTCCCTAGCACACTTCCTGTTTGCCTGTAGTGCCTATAGGGGGGTTCGGAAAAGATGGCTAAAACCAGTATGTAGGGAAATGGGAGTGAGGCACTACATGATGGCCCTTCGCATTCTGACAACGGATACAACATCCATGATGGTCGTTTGCGGAGTTGCAAAGTATCTGGGAAAAGCCTGGCAGATACGCTCAAAGCTTATACAATTGAGAATGGGGGGGGAAAGCAAGACTAATTAATTTGGCTGATCAAGAAATGAATGCCACTGCACTTTATGCCCTTGGGCCTTTTAACTGTATATATTGACTCTGTATTGTAATACTTTTTTTGTCTCTGTATTATGATATGATAATATGAATTTTATTCTTTTATGATGAAATTGTATCTACTTTGATGATAAAAAATTTTTATCGAATAAAGTATTACAACAACAACAACAACAACATTCAGCACCCACATTACATCTGTGTGCACTGTTCAGTGCTGTAGCCTTTCTGTATTGTACCAAGGTGTGCTATTGGCAAACACACACACACAATGCCAGCATGCACACACACCATGTGTGCGCTGCACAATACTTCACTCTTCATATATTGTACTTCTGGCAAGCACACACACCCAGCACATGCTTTTCATTGTGCGCACACTGCATAGCATTACATCTCTCATGTAGTGTATTCCTTGCAGACATACATACAATCGGTACATGGCACTAACCATACCATCACTGCACAGCACTGCTCTATGCCTGAACTATACCCTTCCCAGGCACACAGACATCCAGTGCAGTCACTACTCCTGCACCACCTGATTTGGGCCAACGGTGAGTAAAGCACAATGCAGCGGAACTTTAAATAAGGTGAGATAGCCTGTCTCAATCCAGTGACACTGGGTAAAAAGGACCTGTTCACTCGTACTGATTATTACACAGTATGCTGCCACCACCGCGGTCATGATGCTTAACTCTTGGGGAAGGCGGCAGCCTTCCACCACTATGAAGGTCAGTGGCGGCTGGTGAAATTTCAAAGTGGTGGGGCGTAAAATGCTAATCATACTGCACCGTAGCGAGCGAGCGTAGCGAGCGAGCCCGAACCCCCCAAGGAGGGTTCGGGGGGATTTCCCCCCGAGAAAATTTTGAAAAAATAGTGGGAAAATGGTGCATTTTCAAGCAAATTTGAGGAAGCAGGAAGGTTAATAAAGGTTATCTATGGGTCCAGCAGGCAGGTCTGCGTGGGTCTTGCTTTTGTGACTGGTGGCCTGCTTCTATACTCCTCCTTACTCACTGCAGGGGCCTGATGGGAGCATGTAGGCTTTACTGCTTATTGCAGATTGGTGATCACATGGACTAACAGTTAAGGAGCAGTGGGAAACGGTGGGGGAATATGAATTTTGTGGCACAGAAGACAATTGTGGTCAATGAAAAATGAAGTGGAACAGAAGTAGGAAACCTAGTGAAGCGGAGGGCAGGATATATGAGAAAAGAGACAAGAGCAAGACAGAGAGAGCGTTGGAGACGGAGCACGGCACACACCAGAGACAGACACATACAATATGGCAAGTACACACACCAGAGGTGCAGCACACACCTGGGACACACACTGCCAAGCACACACACAGGCACAGCACACAGCTGGGACAGACACACGCTCTCTGCCAAGTACACACCGGGGACAGACAGACACTGACACACATACACACTGCAAAGCACACACATCAGAGGAGTAGCACACACCAGGGACAGTCACACACTCTCTGCCAATTTCCCTAGCTTCCCATCATCTGTGTCACTCTCATTTGGAATGTACCTGGCTGCCCATCATGGTGTCACTTTCAGTTGGAATGTGCCTGCCTCCCCATCATCTGTGTTAATCTCAGTTGGAATGTCCCTCCCGTGTCTTCAGTGGTGTCACTTTCACTTGTAATGTCTCTGGCTTCTATTCATCAGAGTCACTTCCAGCTGGAGTGCCCCTGGCTTCTTTTCATCGGTGTCACTACCAGGTGGAATGTCCCTGGCTTCTCATCAGCTGTGTCCCTACCAGTAGGAATGTCCCTGGCTTCTCATCATCATTGTCACTCTCAGCTATAATGTCCCTGGCGTTATATCATTGGTCTTACTCTCATCTCAAATATCCCTGGCTTCCCATCATAAGTGTCACTCTCAGTTTCAATGTCCCTCGTTTCCCATCATCCCTGTCACTCTTAGTTGGAATGTCACACATCAGACATGCAGCACACACACACACTGCCAAGCATACACACAGGTGCAGCACACACCAGGGACAGACACACGCTCTCTGCCAAGTACACACCGGGGACAGACAGACACTGACACACATACACACTGCAAAGCACACACATCAGAGGAGTAGCACACACCAGGGACAGTCACACACTCTCTGCCAAGTACACACATCAGACATGCAGCACACACACAGCGCCAAGCATACACACAGGTGCAGCACACACCAGGGACAGACACACGCTCTCTGCCAAGTACACACCGGGGACAGACAGACACTGACACACATACACACTGCAAAGCACACACATCAGAGGAGTAGCACACACCAGGGACAGTCACACACTCTCTGCCAAGTACACACATCAGGCATGCAGCACACACACACTGCCAAGCATACACACAGGTGCAGCACACACCAGGGACAGACACACACACACACTCTGCCAAGCACACATCAGGCCCAGACACACACACCTAGTATTCTGCCAAGCACACACATCAGAGGCGTAGCAC
Source organism: Lissotriton vulgaris (assembly GCF_964263255.1). Lineage (NCBI taxonomy): Eukaryota > Metazoa > Chordata > Amphibia > Caudata > Salamandridae > Lissotriton > Lissotriton vulgaris. The sequence goes on from NC_141691.1 coordinate 800,862,835, forward strand.
ACACCAGGGACAGACACACACTCTTCTCTCTGCCAAATACACACATCAGAGGCGCAGCACACACCAGGGACAGACGCACACTACCAAGTAAACACACACACATTAGAGGCGCGCAGGACACCCCAGGGACAGGCACACAAACTCTCTGCCAAATGCACCCAGGGACAGACACACACACACTCTGCACTTATACCCCTACACTGCCCCAGGACAGAGACCCGGGCGCTGTGGCCTGGGGCAGACAAGAGGGCTCTGTCCCTGGCATAGGGAGCGATTCACCAATCATCAGATCCGGGGCCCCAAGACTCTTAAGGGCCCTTGTCGGGGCCGAATACCACATTTACAGGTCACAAAGGCCACTGCGCCCTATAAACACCCCACTTCCAGCAAAGGCTGGATGAGGCAAAGGGCAAAGGCTGCATTAAGGGTGATGCGTCAGACGGCCGGATGCCTTAGGCATTAATTTGTACTGGCTGTTCTGCTTGAACCAACTCTCCTGTAAGGCATCAGGAAAGCAGGAAATTATGCAAGCCATGGGGTTAGCAGAGTAATCAAGAAGCTGCACTTGTGTGATATTAATAATACACGGGCCTGTAGTTCATGAATGGATGGATGCACAGGGCCCCTTAACAGAACAAGCTCCTCCCCATGGGGATTTCGGTTTACCAAAGGCACAAAACATCGGATGGTTTTCAAAGACTACTCCACACACAGCCTCATAAGAAAGATTTAAAGTACATAAGAGAAAAGGAGCGAGAAAGTAAACACACATCAAGTAAGACTGAAGGAAAGAAACTTTATTAAGACTCCGCATGGGTGCTCGCATACCGCAGAGTGTCGCAAACAGCACAAAGCATTGCACCAATAAACTAACTTACCCTTCTAAAAACCTGCAGATGCAGTGCAAAACTGGACAGTGACACACAAGCGCCCGCACCGCTCTAGTAAATAACTGGTCTAGCAACAATAATAGGTAAAAGCATTTTTAGGGACCGGTTTGACAAAGCCTCCTTCAGCTGAGCCCATATTCCATGATTTAAACACACATTCTGGAATGTGGAGCCCTCCGCTCCGGAGAGAGAATTAGAGCAATACAACAGAATTTATTGTGCACACTACACATCCCCATATGATAGTGAATAGAAGCATGGACAACTAGGTTTGGAAAAAAATCAGCACACAATTACCAGATAATTGTCCTACAATGCAAACTGTAGCTACAGTTAACAATAACATTACAAAGAAAAATATATATTGGAATACAGAGTGGAAGCACCGCCAGTGCTCAGTAGGTTCTTCTTTGGATGTGTGTCTGGAGCTTTTCCCTCACCCACAAATAAGACAAAAACATGTCAGTGAAGCCTCGGCTGCATACATTGCATGCGTTAATGCATATACTATGCATTTATGAATGGGTGGCAAAATATTTTATTCTCTCTGACAACTCATACCATTTCGTGTTATTCCAAGGTGCCGTTTACTGCTCTGATTGTACACTGTGAAGCCACCCCATATTTACATCGTTAGCTCTCTGAACTGGTACTATCAGACGCAACTCTAAAATGCCTTTAGGCAAAACCAATAACCCTAAAACTTTAACGTTCCTAAATGGCACGCACGTCTGTCTTGCTTTCAATCTACTGTTTACATTACTTTAAAGTGATCCTGCAATGATCTCGCTGCCCTGTAATGGAGGGAAAATGCTCTCCTTTTCCCTCGGACTTTCACAAGCGCTTAGCTTTTGCAGTCTCTGTTCTAAAGAGCAAGAATTTTTATAAAATTGACCCTACAAAGTATTCCATGCATCAGCTGATACGGTATGCAATCAACACACTATGAGGCACAGGTGCCTAATTGACTTTTACTTCACATAAACATATGTTTATTTTTGCAAATCCTGCGTTCCTATTTGATCCTCTATTACCGTGTTGGTCATGCATAGGAGTAATGAATCGTGAGCTCTTATTGGGAAAGGCATTAACGCTACAGCACATTCCATGTGTAAGGCAAATGTATTCAACTGGTATTTTGCTGAGTCATCAACTCAATAGCATGCTTAAGAAAATACTGCTGATTCAACATTTGCAGGGGGCAATTACTCATGATCTCATTTGGGGCTAAAGCTCAAATTCGATTATTTATTTATTAAGACCACACATTTAGAATACATAGATGTAAACGTATGGACAATAAATTGGTTGTGAAAGAATGTTCATGTATTTTTTATGAAGAGAACATCTTGTACCATCAAGGCCTCCCTTAAACCTAGAACCTAAATTATTCAGCTGTGATGATCCAAGAATGCAGGGTTTGTGATAAGCAAGATACATGTGTACGGCACTACAACTAAGATATATGCCTGCAAATGCTAATATAAGATCACTTTTTAGCCATTTATGATGAAAGGATTGTCACAGAAGACTGGTAAAGGGGATAGGTTTGTGTACGTAAAAATGGATACCAACATCATTTGTTCAAGTCACATATCATCCCTATCAAAAGGGCAGGAAAGACCATAGGGTTGAGCATTGGTTTTTCTTTTATTGTACCCAATGCAAAGGTCTGTTGGAAACTTCGATTTGGCAAACCTTTTTGATTTCCCTACTCCGTGTAACAAAATGAGCCTATTATAAAATGTACTAGGTTAAAAATAATGCTGTTCTCCTATGCAGACCGATTAGCACTCTCAAAAAGGTAAACCTGGAGATATACATTCTGGTTACATTTTCCACTGTGCATAGAAAGTCTGAGCAATAGGAAAGTTTGTACAGAAACCTTCTGCATATATTTTCTAGCTTGACTGCAGTTGATCATACTGAAAAATACTTAACTACTATGTGAGAATCTCTCTATGCAGAAAATATCTTCAACTGGGTGAAGACAAACCAGGAAGCACTGCAAACCAACTGAAGTGGAACTATCGATACACCTCTGCAAAATCATGCCAAAACCTTTCCATCGGATACCCCTGGAAGGCCAGGTGTTTCATTTAGAGCCGGAGTCCAGAGAGATACTCACTCATTGAGCCTTAAAGAGCGACCGTCAGCGAGAACAAACATATATGGGTGCTGCTTAGAAGCAATGCTGAAAGATGCTGGCCATAGCAAGTATTGACCCGAAAGGTGTTAGCACTGTCTGACTGACAAGGAACGATGAGGAAGCTAAACTAGCCTAGTGGGTGCTATCCCCAGTAATGTCCACGAGGAGACCTGGGTGCGCAAATTAAAGACATTCACTCCTATGGTTTGCACATTAGCAGATGATTAATTTGATATCCTGGACAAAAGTTTTCTCAGAGCTTCTATACACTTGGGACTTGCATGCAGCAGTAACACGAGCTCACAGGGCCCCTTTACTGTCATTAGTCCACATTCTTCTGTGCATTTGAAACGGCAAGCCTCGGGGAGCTTTTAAAAAATGAAAAGTGTATTTATTTATTTCCCACATTTCGCCACATAATGACAAACCTTCAATAGAGGAGGGACATATGCTGTGTCAATGAGTCAGCAGAATTAATCAGCTTCTTTGTAGACCCGCAATACTGGTTACGATATTTTTTCTATGTGTCTTTACTGTTGCCTCTGATCTTTCCGACGGCAAGATTAAGTAAATGTATTACCTATCAGTTACAGGTCTAATATAGCATAAAATTGCAATTGCTTGTTAAAAAAGTGTAAGAACAAGTAATATAGTGAAATTAGCGCAAACTGGATTAGTGTATTAACATTATGATAACACAAACAACGTATTTGCAATGATAAGACTCTGTTATAAGTGTCAGGCCCCTGCCATGCAGCCGGTAGGATTTACTCGACTTTTTTTTGCCTCTGGTGTCTTGGGATGCATTGTACTATGGCTCTGGAAACTGAACCCTAACCCTTTCTACACTTAACACTCGGGGTAGCAGGCAAATAGCATAGCAGTGACTGTGACTTGTTAACTTCGGGATGGCACTGGCAGAGGAGGCCTGACCTCACCTGGCACAGTAAAAAAACTTACGTGGATCGCGGTGGTGGTGGTAAGCGTGACGTCGAGTATCTGGAACTTCTCTCTCTCTCTCTCTGGTGGTCTGCTCCGAGTCCTCGATGTATGTCTTCCGTTCCGACCGACGCAGCAGCAGGAGACAGGAGACAGGAGAACTCACACTAAGCACCAGGCGGTCCGATCCGTCCGTAGTAGATGTAGGCAGGCAGGACGGCTGATCACTACTTCTGCTTTCAGTTTCACTGTTAGTTGTTGTTGTGCAGCACGCCACCATCCTGCTGCAGCAGCCAATCCTGGCGCAGCGTTAACAGCGCCACTGCGCCAGGATTGGCTAACGAGCAGCCTACTATCTGCCCATATTGTGCCCGGGACCCCGGGTCCCTGCCTGTGTCTCTGGGTGATATGGAGAGGGGGGGAGGGAAGGTGTACCATTGTACGCATGCGCGGGTCAGTCTCACTACTGCCTTCTCCTGGATTTCATATGCGCAGTGTTGTGTCATACACTATTCTGGCTGCCTGTGCGCCGCAGCCCCGCCCCCCACCCCACGGCCCACTTCCTTAAAGATGCCCGATTCTGTCGGTCCGGTAGTGCGCTTGAGTCAGTGCGGCGCCGGTATTTAAAGAAAAACTTTTTTAAATGCATGATTGTTGGCACTGCAGTGCGGTCGTCCATGGATAGTGGGGCAACGCCCCAACGCCCCCAATGGACGCACCGCCACTGATGAAGGTAGCACTTTGGGTGCCCCACCCAGTGCAGCAAGACTACAATCGGTGATACAGGCTTGTCATGGCACACACGCTTGATCCGTGTTTGCCTATGATAACAAAAATAAGCATTAGGGAACTAGACAGCAGTACAAATGGGCGTTCAGGGTAGGGGTACACACCCTTTATTGTGCAGAGGACTTTTGTATCCCAACATGGAATGATACATCAAGCAGCCAATAAAATGAGGTGAGAAAGTAATAGTCTTTTGGGCAGAGCCAAACAGCCGCGGCCCGTGGAGGGAGTTACGGCGGGGTAGGAAGGCGGGGAGGGGAGGGCCAGGGTGGGTTTGCTAAAAAACAGAATATGGATAATTGGAGGTAAGTAAACAATTTAATAAATAAAATGAAGGTCGTAGCGCGCCCTGCATCGCAAAATGCGATGCAGTGCGTGCTCCGAAATTCGTTTTTATTAATTAAATTGTTTACTTACCTCCAATTATCCAAATTCCGGTTTTTAGCATCCCCCACCCTGCCCTTCCCCCGCCCCACCTTCCTGACCCACCGTAACTCCCTCCACGGGCCGGCGCTGAAGCCAAATCCCGCTCAATGTATACTTTAGAGAATTGGTAACAATGTGAAAGCTGACAGCTGCTTTCTCAAGCTCGACCTAAAAGCAATAAGTTAATAGATTAGAAAAGAGTGAAGGTGGCTAATCTAAACATAACACTTAGAGGCGGTAGAACAGAGAGAAAGCACAGAGAGGCTAGTCAACAGCTGAGAGACATGAATAGCTGAGGTGATTAGTAAGAGTTCATGGAGGAGTAAGTTCTGTGAAAATTGTTGAAAATGCGGGAGAGTCAAAGAAAATCAGAGGCATGTGTTTGGCTTGCGTTGCACTTTAGGATGTCTTCCTTAACTAGTTGATTAATTCCAACTAAAACTCTATAACTTAGTGTGAAGCATTGTGTACAATGGAGGCCCCTTTCACCCCATGCTTATGTTGGCGATTTTGGGCTGTTGGAAGATAAGTTTGTGTGTTTTTCTCCAGTATGCTTCTGCTAGGATAGATTGAATCAAGGGTTTACCAATTAAAACACAATCACATTTAATTCTTTAGAACTGAAAATATTAAAGGGAATTCACTTCAAGTATGTTTTTCTTTTCAAAGACGTTTTCTCTATAGAGGTTATCCTTATGATGAATAGTGCCAGATTTGACGGTGGTGTTTGTGTGTACTCCTCTTTATTGTTGGAGCGTTGCTTGTATCCTTTGGACTGGATGAAATTATGTGCTTAGAGTAGAATTGCTGCTGTAACCTTTATCAGATTTATTCATAAAGTGTCTGAGATATTTTGGACAATCACAAGTTCAAGTATGTTTTTCTTTTCAAAGACGTTTTCTCTATTGAGGTTATCCTTATGATGAATAGTGCCAGATTTAACTGTGGTGTTTGTGTGTACTCCTCTTTATTGTTGGAGCGTTGCTTGTATCCTTTGGACTGGATGAAATTATGTGCTTAGAGTACAAAATATCAAGGGTCATAATACTGAAAGATATGTGCATATAGGGAAGTATATATTTAGTATTCTTAACTCCACATCTACGTACCTTAAAAATATATATACTGCGTAGGTACATATATGTGGATTTAGGTAAAGAAAATCTCCTAGACTTATTTCCCTCTCAGTATTTTATTTTTGATATTCTGTTCTCAGTATTGTGTACCATCGACATTGTGGTTTAGATATTCAGGGGGCACACAATAGAAATAGTTGGGATAAGAGTGAGGGCAACATTGCCAGAAATAGGACTTGGAGAAGGAGATCCTGGTTGTTTTATTGCACAAGTACAGATTGGGCGCAGTTAGGGGAGCGGGATAAATGGCAGGCCCAAAGCATTATTTCATGTGTTGGAAAGGTTTAAGATAATAGAGTGGAAATAAGAAGATGATGCAGGGTCACTTGTTAAAAGTGTTGAGAGGGAAAGTATATTGACAAAAAACAGTTCTAGGGTATATGGTTACCGCTGCTTTCTGAGGTACATGCACCTAATACCAGATTTTGTGCCAGAATAAAAGAGACTGTTAACTGTGAAAACATTTGTTTCATGTAATAAGCAGTATTCCCTAAGGAAGAGGGGCTCAGAAGCTGTGCAGGTTCAATGCCAGACACTGCAGGATTCCTTGAATCCCTACTCTTTACGCATGTGCTGTGTTGTCAGGTTTTCTTATGGAAAGAACTTCACTGAGAAATTGTACTAAATTAAATTGGGATCTGAAAGTGTAGGTAAAAATCTGTTAGGGATCATATAACTCAGCTTTTCTTTAGATAGCCTACTTCGCGAACTGCCATGATCTGTACACCTGGACTAATACCAAACTTGTGTGCCTCTGCGTCCAAAATTTACAGTACTTCTCAGCACTTGGTGCTTCCTGAGGTAACTACTGTATTGTGTGGATTACATGAATTGTGTGCATTCCATTTGGAGTACAGAAAGTGTGATGGCAGCCAACGATGTTAATTATTATAAACGATCATCGTATTTTAGGTAGTGTTTGAGATCGAATAGGATACTATAATGAGACTTTTGGACCATACATTTTTCATGGCGTTAAATGTTCAAGTGAATTGAATATCTGTGTGTTAGTGCTTTTTTTCAAGGCATCTTACATTCGTGAATATATGTAATGATCTATTTTTTAAATGTGATAATAATTATTTCATAATTTCATTGACAAACGGCTGGTATGTATTGATTGGCATAGCTTGCCCCAGCACCAAGAATTTAAAGAACTTAACGTTCATTTGTCTCACCTGTATTAGAGTTGCGATAGCTGCAAGTGCAGAAAAAACGTCCGTTTATTTGTTTGTATTAGTGAGTGAACAATGATCTTCAAATATATTGTGAAACTCAGTCTGTCTTTTATGCCTCTGCATGGGTAAACCTCATCATAGATTATAGGAGGGGGGTACACAGAAATATCGTACACTTCCTTTTAAATTTAGATGAACGAAGATTTGATCTGTATTGTTGTGACTTGGCTACAAATGCAGATATAAGAATGAATCCTGTTTCCTGTTCTGATGATTCAACAATTAATGATAGCCAGCCTCCCTATTGGAGTTCTCGCACATATTAGGAGATCATTTATTTCCATAGTGTGAACTAGAAGCATTGGAATTAAGTCAGTTTAAGGAGAGTCTTATTTGTCTTTGCCGTTCACCAGAAGATTTCACCACACATTATTTGACATTTGGGAAGTAACAGCACCAAGATCGAGGTTTCTCCATGCTAGGCTTAACCAACAAGTAGCTTGTGAATACTAGTATCTCTCTAGCTACCTGTAAGTAACTCTCCTTCCTAAAACCCAGCATATTAAATGAGAAGCCTTTGCTTGGTTTAATTATTATTATTATTATTATTATTATTATTATTATTAACAAATTTTGTACCGCGCACGGTTACCCAGGGGCATCCCAGCGCTTATAGAGACCTAGAGCAAGCTGCCAATACAGAGCAGAAAGAGCTAAAAATTATTCTGGAAATAGATAGGTGTTCAGACGTTTCCGGAACCTGAGAAGATTTGGTTCAGAACGTAGTGAGAATGGGAGGGAGTTCCAGGCCCGCGCTGTATGGATTGAAAAACTCCTGCCACCTGAACGGGCTCTCCTAATTCTCTTTGTCTGAAGGAGGTGTTTGTTGTCAGAGCGTAGAGCTCTTGTGGGCTTATAGGGCCAAATCATGTCCTTCAGAATGGCTGGTCCTTTCCCCTGTATGCTTTTGTGAGCAATGCAGAGGGCCTTGAAGGTCACTCTCTCTCTGACAGGGAGCCAGTGGAGTGCTTTTAAAGCAGGCCTGGCTGACTGCCTGGCCGGAACGTTCAGCAGCAGCCTTGCTGCCGCGTTCTGCACTTGTTGCAGGATCTTGAACGTTGACTCCGGTGCTCCGAGAAAGAGCGCATTGCTGTAGTCCAGGCGTGAGATGATTAGACCTTGGACTAACAGCTTCCGGGAGAGTTCTGGTAACAGGGGGAGAACCTTACGGGCCGACCGGAGCATTCCATAACACACGCCAGCGGTCTTCTTGGCGTGTGTCCTAAAGGACAAATCCGGCTCCAGCCAGACCCCCAGGCTCTTGATCTCCTTCTTTGGGTCAGGCGGGGTGCCCATGCAGTTGGGCCAGCTGCTCGGCGAGAGGGCAAAACTTGACTGGTCCAAGATCATCAGCTCTGTTTTTGAGCCATTCAATTTGAGCGATGACCTGGACATCCAATCAAACACCTCTCTCAAGCATGAATGGAGCGTCTCAGGCTGTTTCTCCAGCTGTGTCAGACCCACCACTAGCTGGGTGTCATCCGCATAGCTTATGGTCTTAAAGCCAAACGGAGACACCACACCCTCCAGGGGTGCCATATACACGTTGAATAACGTGGGGCTCAGGGATGAGCCCTGGGGCACCCCGCAATGAAGTGGGAGGGGAGGAGATTTTGCGTTTCGTTCCCAAACCTCGAAGGTACGCCCCTCCAGAAAGGAGGCCAACCATTCCAGGGCCACTCCTGTGACACCCGACTCTGCTAGACGTTGTATCAGCACTCCATGATTGACGGTATCGAAGGACGCACTAAGGTCCAGGAGGATCACTGCCACTGACCCCCCTGCATCCAAAGTGCTTCTGGCCTCCTCTACCACTGCTAGCAGAGCCGTGTCAGTTCCATGACCCGGTCGGAATCCCGTCTGGGAGTCCCTCAACCGGCCATTCTCCTCGAGAAAGTTGGATAACTGACGGTTTACCAACCTCTCGGCAACCTTACTAACCCCTGGTACCAAGGAAATGGGCCTGAAATTGGCCAGGTTCTGCGGGTCCAAACCGGGCTTCTTCAGAAGCGCTTTAACGACCGCACTTTTCCAGTCCGGCGGCACAGACCCGTGAGCGAAGGAGAGATTGACCAGATCGGTTAATGAATATACGTTGACAAAATGTGAATATTGTGTGGAGTCTCAGAACTCATAAGTTGTTTGAAGAAAAATGGTTGAATTTACAAAATATATTTAGGTTTAACTTTGCTTTTTATTGACATCTTTAGTAGGGATACAATTCATATAGCCACCTCACAATTCGCACTGTGACCCCATATCCAAAAAATGCATCCCTACATTTGTTATAATCTGCGAGGGTACAATCCAACATATTCCCCTAAAAAGTTTTGTGGCAAACCTAATATCGATTATGTACTACGTAGTAACAAGAAAGGCAATAGTACTCAACATTGTAAAAAGGTATTCAAACAACCCCCCCTGACACCCTGCCTTCCCGGGAACTGGTTTGCACAATGCCCCTTCCGGCTTTAAAATTAGTGTACCAGGCAAATTCCGTATCGAATCTCGAGGCCCAGTGGTAGACTCCTGAGGTGCCGTGTGTCGAAGGAGGCGGAGGTACTTTGGGCATGCAATCTCATTGAATTCAGTGGACAAAAGGGATACTATCGGTTGCCAGACCTCCCGAAATCCGGTGGCGGAGTTTGTGAGGGAAGCCTGTATCTGCTCCATCCCCAGGATATGCCATAATCGATGCAACCACCCTGTGTGCGTCTGAATTGTCTGTGTACCCCAGTGCGATAAAATTTTCTGAAGTGCTGCCTCTAGAGCTAGGCCCATCTGCTTCCTTTTGCTGGACTTCAGAGGGAACGTTAAGGGGTTGGGTAGCCCCAGCACTACATAAGCCTGGAATCTTGGAATCTGTGTCTCAAACTGCTGGTCTATTTTGTCCAGAATCGTGGTGCAATATGAAGGCAGTTCCCTACATTCCCATAGCAGATGTACTAACGTGCCCTTTTCCCCGCACCCCCTCTAGCAAGTAGGGCTGCGGTCTGGGTTCTCTTTATTCAGGCGCACCGGCGTCAGATACCAGTACTTAACGATAATAAAAGCAGTTTCTTTGCTGGCGGAGTTTTACGCTGTGTTTGGCCCTGTAGCAGATTTCCCTCCACTCTTTCCTCTTGAGTTCCCTTCCCAATTCTTTTGCCCAGCATTTCTGACTAGCAGTGGGCTGAGTGGGGATTGGCGGATACAGCATATCATCTAATTCAGACATCATGTTCTTATCGGTGTGTTTTGTCACTAACCGTTTCTCGTACATTGTCAGTTTCCTGTTGACTTTCATATGCACTTATGGGTGGAGAAGCCAGTGTCTTATCTGGAGATAGTGAAACCTTTCTGTCTCTGGGAGGGAATAATCCTGCCTTAGGTGGAAAAACAAAGTGATCCCCTCTACATCAAACAGATTTCCTGCCGCTTGGCATTCCGAAGTCCGCCACGCCGAGAACGCCTTCCCATCAAACCATGGTGTAAATTCCTTGTTATCGAATAGGTGAGTCATCGGGGAGGGAAAAGTTGTCAGCCCCCTTCTACTGGCCACCCCGTCCCGCACCTGCAGTACTGCGTTCGTGATATGTGAGCCCTGTAGGTTCTGTGGTCGGTCCGCTCCTTTCAGAAAGGGAACCTTCCATAAGGAGAGTTTCGCTAAAGCTCTAGCCTGAAATAGCCATCTCTTTTTCGATTTTGGTCTACTCCATTCCACCAAATATCGTGGTTGAGCAGCCCTAAAATACTCGAACGGATTCAGGATTCCCAAGCATCCCTCATCTGATCTCAAATGCCCCAGCTCCCTCCGCATGCATGTGCGTGCTCCTGCCCAGACAAAATGGAAGAATTGCTTTTTACAGCAATTGAAGTGTTTCATTAGGAGGCCAAACTGGTAGTGTTTGGAACAAATATAAGGCCTTGGGGAGAATAGACATTTTAACCGCAGTCATGCGTCCCAGCAGTGACAGCTGGTGCTGCTTCAAGTTCTGTAGCTCTCTCGTTATCTGTCGGACGAGTTTGGAATAGTTTAGGGTGATCGTCCGTTGTACAGACGGAGCCAATTTAATTCCTAAATATGGGCTGGACTCCATTATCCTAATCCCTGAGAAAGTTCAATCTCCCGTCCCTGTGGCTGCCCATCTCCTCTCTAGTCAGAGGATCAATGACTTCCCTACGTTTACTCGGAATCCGGAAACTTGACCGAATGACTCCAGGTCCCGTAAGAATGCCGGGGCAGAGCGAGTTGGGGACTCTAGAAATGCAATGATATCGTCCTCATATAGACTTATTGCATGTTTTTCCCCACCAAAGGGGATGCCTGTAATATTTGGGCTGTCTCTAATCTTCTGGGCCAATGGTTCGAGGTATAAGGCAAAAAGGAGGGGCGACAGGGGCCACCCCTACAGCGTCCCTCTCTGGACGGCAAAAGGTTGAGACGATAGTCCCTTTACCCTAATGGTTGCGGTGGGCGAGCTAAAGCAACTCATCAGCCAAGCCCTGACCCGGTCCCCCAACCCAAAGTGAATCAAGGTTTGGTCTAAAATGTCCCAGTCAAGCCGGTCAAACGCCTTCTTGGCATCGACCGAAAGCAGCATGTTCGTGCAGTGAGCCTTATCAACCAAGTGGAGAATCCTTTTGGTGTTGTCACTGCTCTGCCTATTTTGGATTTTATTTATTTATTTATTTATTTTGACGGTTTTGTGTAGTGTGAACAAGACCCTTGCGAGTATCAGAGCGCTTTACAGGGCAAATAAAGGTGAATGACATATACATATAAATACAATGAATTATGTGAATACAGTAATGGTAACTATTAGAGATTAGCATATATCTACAAGATTGTATAAGAAAAGTTAAAGTGAATTTTGACATGAGAATCAATTTCACTTCTTTTTTTAAAAAGCAGCGGACAGATTAATTCTCTTTTCTGGCGGTAAGGCATTCCAAAACCTGGGAGCCATTCCTGAGAAGGTATGATTGTACGTTTTCGTCTTGGAGAAACGTGGTTCAAGTAGAAGATTATTAAAACTCCTAGTAGATCTGTTACCACCTGATAGTACTAGTTTCTCCGCTAGGTACCTCAGGGTTTTGTTATGTAATACCTTATGTGTCATACAGGCGCTTGTTAACTGGATTTTGGGATCAAAAGGTAACCAGTTGAGGGCATGAAGCTCAGAGGAAATGTGTCAGTTTCTTTTGGTGCCTGTGATGAGTCTAGCAGCTGTATTGATCGAGGGTCTGAGCAGAGCGGTCGTTGATTTGGAAAGGTCACAGAGAGCGATACTCCCATAGTCAACTCTGGGAATTACTAGAGTTTGAACTGCATGTTTAAACTTATTTGCGGGTATGAAGGGTTTCAATTTTCTCAGGGTGTTTATCTGGAAATGTGCTCCTTTTGTTGCAGCGCTGATGTGCTTCTGCATATTTAGCTTATTATCCAGGGTTATTCCTAAAGATTGGGAAGTAACAGATTTAGCGGATTAGATGAGGAGAGTTTGACTGTCGAGTGCAGTTAGGTGCTTCGTCCACTCACGGATGATGGTTGTTTGGTTGGGGGGAGCAATTAAGAGGAATTCTGTCTTTAGTGTGTTTAGTTTTAAATCGTTCTTAGCTAGACAGGTGTTTTTTGAGCGTTGAGTTAAGGGACTTGATGCCTTCAAGAGAATGGACCTTAATGTAGAGTTGTGTGTCGTCGGCGTACATTTGATATTGGATATTTGCGGAGTTGAGAAGCTCAGTGAGTGGTTCCATAAACAGATTTAAGAGTGTTGGGGAGGGTAGATCCCTGGGGTACTCCCAAAGTGACTGGGGTGGGGTTAGATAAAAATTGGTTGATCTTGAGTCTTTGTGTTCTATTTTGGAGGAAGGAAGTGAACCAGTTTAACACCGATTCCAGATAGCCCCATTCTATGCTTCAAGTGGTCAAGTACGTTAGGGATGTGGAATTTATTAAAATATCTACTTGTCCATGGGGCAGGTTTGCTTCATAAATCTACTTGTCCTGTAACAAAATCCACTTGTCCCTTTGGTGACATGTAGCGCTGCCACACATTATGGCAGCAATCTCATTATATAAGACCTCTTATATAGCCTCTCTGATTATGCCAGGGCATATACCATAGTAGTGTTTGAATATTAGTAATCATTTTATGTTGCCACGTTTCCGCAGATCTACATACTGGGACTGACGATGGTGGTAAGCAGTAGTTCCAGGGTTGGAATGCCCTTTTAAGTCTGTGCAAACCTACCAACTTGCATGTTTTAAGGGTTTTCAACAAATCTTCTCTAATCTTTCCCATACTGAGAAATGTTAGAAATTGTCTCCTGAGAGTGGCAGACTTAAACCTTCTTTGGGAGTTGGGAAAAAAGTAGTTGGAGGGAAAATGAACTTTCAAACATCCAAGTTTTCACATGAGCAAATCTACACATGCATATTTGTTCATGCTAAAATGCAGTTCACAAATATTTTGTAGAAGTACAATTTCTTGCCCTACTAATGTAAATTCTTGTGAGTTCACGAAAGCCAAATACCAAAGGTGCACTTTTGAGACTTCCTTTAAAAATTCGGCCCCTAATTTGGTCTGCCGTTAACCATGACCTTTTGTGTTTATTAAAATTCCCTCTCTCTCTGAATCGACTGGCTTCACTGTGAGTGAGAGCATTCTGCTTTTTCACAAGGAGCATATCGGTACACAAAGTAGTTTTGTTTAGTGCCAGTAACTAATGTGGCAGTGTATGCTTTTTTGAGACCAAAAACAATTTTTGCGTTTGACAATGTTTGTTATAATGGTGAGGGCCCGCCATCTCTCACATCAATAAGGTTTTACAAAAGCCATGCCGAAACATGTCACGCATTGCCAAAACTAAAAAGCTGACCACCAATGTCAGCCCTACTTGCTTAGCCAAGGCTTGTTTATTTTTGTTTCCCATAAGTAGTCGGATAGGAAAGCATTGAGGCTATTGACCTCTAGGTCGTCCGGATTGTTTCAGTGGAGGTTGAAGTCCCCAAGGAAGATCTGTGTATTCTGTTGTCCGACATTTGTGGCTAGAATATCCATCATGTGTTCGATGAAGGTAAGGTTGTTACCAGGCGGATGGTAGAAAGAGTTTGTGCTGAAGTGGGTTGGGCCTACTTGTCCCAAGGACAAAATACACATTAAAACTTGTTGCCCTTGACCCCAAACAATATGTACTGGGCGTCGGGCTATAGGAATTCCACAATCCTGTAGGTTGTCGTGTTTTGACTGTATCGAAGGCTGAAGATAAGTCAAGTAGGATTAGCAAACAGGCTTTGTTTTGATCCAGCATTTGTAATGCGTCATCTATTATGTGGGTCATTGCTGATTCGGTACTGTGCCCTGATCGAAATCCTGATTGGAATTGGTCGAGGAGGTTTAAGTGGTCTATGTGGTAACTAAGCTGCATGTGGACACATTTTTCGAGTAGTTTGGCCAGGGTCGAGATGTTGGATATTGGGCGATAGTTATTGAGGCCTGATAGGTCCGCTGATACTTTCTTTAGGATGGGGGATACCTGACCCGTTTTGAGGATGTCTGGGATGGTTCCTTGCAGAAGAGAGGTATTTATAATCCAGTCTATAGGGGCACTAGCAGTGGAATGAAGGTCTTTAAGTGGGATGATGGTAGAGGGCCTGAGAAATGATTGGAGGGATTCAGAGTAGTGAGTGTGTTTAGGATAGTTTCTTCGCTGTAGAGGTTGAAGGCAGTCCAGGAGGCGTTGTTCTTGAGGTCGAGCGTTGCAGAGCAGTTAAGCGGGTCCCTGGTGTGGTCAGTGAGGAGATTGTGTGTGGGTCGATAAGGGATAATAGATCGTTAAGTAGGTCTGTCTTTAAGTTTTCAGTCTTTGTTGTGAAAAAGGAGGCAAGATCCTCGCAATTGGGGAGTGTATCAGGATTGTCTCTGGGAAGTGGGAGACGCCATTAGATTGAGCTTTGATTATTTCAAACAATTTTTTGTGGCAATTCTTAGCTTGGTCTAATTGTTTGGATATGAAATCAGCTTTTGAGCATCCTTTTGTAGTAGGCATTTCTGGTGCTTCTTAGTAATTTGAGGTAGACAGTGGATGGGACGGTTCTCCACTGTCTTTCAATTGCTCTCAATGATCTTCTGTCTTCATTTAGTCTAGCATCATACCAGGGGGTTGAATTTTTTGAGGTGACTCTTTTTAATTGTCGGGGAGCTAAGGTGTCAAGTACCCTGTTCATAGAGTGAAAGTAGTGATTGGTCATATCCTGTACATCCTTTAATCCATCCAGTGTGGGCGTGAGGATGTGACTAGCTGATGCGATATCGACCGGATCGATGTTTCCCAGGTACCTCTTCCAGATTTACGTTCTTGTGGGTTGGACAGAGAGTAGGTTAACTACTTCCTTGGTATGGAAAATGATTATGTAATGGTCGGACCAATCGCAAGGGAGAATCGATTCCAGGTGGGTAGAGTCTGCTTTGGAAATTACTAGATCAAGGATTGAGCCTTTTTCATGGGTGGGCTGTCACAGATTTGGGACAAGTTGTAGTCGGACAGGAAAGCATTGAGGCTATTGACCTCTAGGTCGTCCGGATTGTTTCAGTGGAGGTTGAAGTCCCCAAGGAAGATCTGTGTATTCTGTTGTCCGACATTTGTGGCTAGAATATCCATCATGTGTTCGATGAAGGTAAGGTTGTTACCAGGCGGATGGTAGAAAGAGTGTAGTGAACATATTGGCTTGTTATTACTAGTAATGTGTAGGCAAAGGTATTCACAGGAAGAGAACACCGGGGAGTTGGAGCGGTTCACAGAGAGGTTGTTCCTATGGATGCAGGCAATACCACCACCTAGCCTATCGGGTCTATCTAGTCTTGTGATGTGATACGTTGGGGGAACTAGTATGTCTAAGATGGGCGTGGATGATTAGTTTAGCCAAGTTTCCGTTAAACTTATAAGGTTGGGTCGTTGGTCATAATGAGTTGAGCTATATCAGTGGCATTACATGCTGCTGATCTACAGTTTAGTAGGATACATTTTATCTGGGCCTCGGTCGGGGTGTTGTGCTGGTCATGGAAGATGGGTACTCTTTTGAGGTTGTTTTCAAAAATACCTCTGGTAGTCTGTCTTGTAATTCTGTAGGGATCGGAATGGATGGGTTGGATTAAGGACAGTTTCTGTGTATTCTCTGTATGCACAGGTCTAGAGGATAGGGAAGGGATTCGTAGGAGTGAAGTAGGGAAGTAAGATAATTTGGTTATAGGGTTTTCTTTTCCCTGATTGGACGGGATGATGCCTTGGGGTATGGTACTTTTTCTGAGAAGCACCTGAGGCAAGGGGCAAGTGCAAGGCCGCTGAATGGGTTTCGCTTGTGGCTTGGGTTGTTGCCAGATCAGGTCATGAAGAGTTTGGATGTCCTCTTTTATTTGTTGTAAGGATATTAGTATCTCATCTAGTCTGGGGTCAGATGTAAGAGTTGTCATATTGATAGCCTGGCCTGTGGTTAAGTGAGGAGGGGTTGTAGCTTGTGTGGTGTCCCGGGCGTGACGTGAGCTGGTTCGAAGAATGGTGGATTTTCAGTGTGGTAGTCCGTGGGGAAGGGAGGGGTGGAGAGGGGACGTGAAGGGGTATTGATGTGTGATTTAGGAGTATCTGATTAATTGTGTGGCATGGTGGCGGAGTGGAAGTTTCTGGGAAGGGGGAATAGAAAGGGCATGTGAGGGGGTATTGGTGTGGGCTGTAGGAGGAGGGACGGTGAGATTCGTATTTCAGGGAGCGGGATAGGGTGGGACCACGGACTCAGTAGCTGTGTAAAGAGAGATTGGAGTAGAATCTGGAATTGAGTTAATGGGGGAGGTGGGGAGGGATGAGCTATCCAAAGAGGTGACGAAGATGTGGTTGTGGAGATGGGGAGTGGTAGTGGAGGGCTTGGGGGCGTGTGGGAAGGCTAGGGACGAGGTGATGCGAGTGTGAGGCAATGTGCGTGTAGTGGAAATTGTGGTGGAGCTGGGGGGAGTAGTGATAATGCAGATGTGTGGTGTATTTGTGCTATGGGATTCCAAGGGAGAATGTCTAGATGGGGAGTCAGGTAGAGAGTCAGTAGAGTCAGGTAGAGAGTGTTTTGTTGGGGCGGTGGGAAAGGGTCATGCAACCTTTGCTTTGATGATCGGGAGGATATTGTCCAGTATGTTATCGTCTGATGCCTGCATGAGGATGATCCCATTATGATAAATGGTAATTGTAGAAGTCGCTTTGTAGAACAGAGAGGGAACAATAGATAATGTAAGACCATGTGCAGTTTTCTTAGTGGATGCAATTGAGAATAGGGTGAGAAAGGCTTTCCGCCATTGTGCTCTCCTTTTGGTGTAGAAGATAATGTAATTCGTTATGTGTCCTGTGTTATATGAGAAGTAGGGGTCAGAGATTGAGAGTTCTGGGTGCGATTTTAGTAGATTGTGTTTGAAGCCTTTGGCCGCCTTTTTTTAGAGGGTAGTAGGGTATTTGATTGAGTAGGTGTGTTGGTCCATCGGCGCCATAGTGTGTGTTTGGGTTGTCAGGGAGGTGGGGTGAGAGGGTCAGATAGTGAAAGAGGTAGAATGGGAGGAGATCTATTTGGAGAGTATGAGTAGTCGTAGGCCTCTCTGTTTGTTACATCTATGCATTAAGAGGATAGGGGTTCTGGGGAATGAGGTCAATGAGTATGCTCAGGAGTGATTGCCTAATGTATCAGTCATTCCAAGATTGCTGCTTGCTTATCTAGTGAAGGAGTAGATCTGGGGATTAGTCCTACCACTCTTTCCATGCAGCCGAACTAGCTAGGCATAGCCCTCTTTCCATACTTCGGAATTACCTTGGTCTAGTCCTCTGTCTGTTTCTGTGGGGGGTAGATCGAGCTTGGCCCTCTGTTTCTGTTTGGTAGCATGCTGTGTCTATTAGTCCTCTGTCTTTGCCCATGTAGTGGTGTGAGTTAAGTGGTCCTTCCTTTAATTAGCTTATAAAGTTTGCCATTTTGAAGTTAATCTGTTCCGGCACAAAATGGTGGGGCTTGTAATGTTCAATCGAGGTGTGTCCACCCAAATCACCTCTGAATTAGGGGGCACACATGAGGGTTTGGTTCCTAGGGGTCAGCAGCAGTGAAACCAAAAAGTTTATTTGTGTGAGTGCCAAGAGTAGAGCTTGCTTGATTAAAGTGGCAACTCCTTATAACCGTTTATCCCATGAAATCAGAAAGTTTATCTAAACGTTTGTTTGCATGACACCCGAGCGCAGAGCTTGCTATTTTAAAGGTGGCAACTCATTATCATCGGTCTTTCCGCACGTTACACTCAATGCCCCTCAGCATGAGAGCTTGGTCGCAAGGAGACATCCAGCGCAAGAGCCTGCACCCCTGCTGCAGAGGGAGCCATTGGGTGCACTGTTCACTGGCTTGGCCTTCTGTGAAACTTTATAATATGCATGCAGCTGGGGATTGCGAGCGAGGGAGGGTTGGTCGGTACCTGATTAAAATCCTGTGGCGTTGATCTAACGAATGTCCAAAATACATGTTGGCTGTGCTATCCGCTGCATTGTTGCAGTGCCTCTCTACCCCAAATATATCCGTTGTAGTACTCTGGAGGCCCTACCACTTGCCTCTCCCCAAGACTCTGCTCCCTCCCTGGCAGTGAGATAAATAACGGTGATGGATCAAGCCCTGATCTTTGGACTGGGTAAGAGTGGTCTGCTCAATTCAGACACTCTGTTCATCACCACCCCCTTTTCTGAATCGATTTTGGCCACTATAGGTGTGGCAGGGTATACTCAGACATGAGTCCCTTTCTCACTGCTCCATCAGGATTCAAGCAAGCCGGGCCGAAGACGGCTGAAATGCCAGAAACCGGTCCCCGGTAGCTTGTTTCCTTTCTGGTGAAGAATTGGCTTGGTAGTTTAGTCTGCCCTGTTCCCATGATGCACTGGGCCAGGGACAGACTGATTTGCATATAGCCAGGTTCTGAGCTGGGATGGGGCAGTGAGATAAATAACGGTGATGGATCAAGCCCTGATCTTTGGACTGGGTAAGAGTGGTCTGCTCAATTCAGACACTCTGTTCATCACCACCCCCTTTTCTGAATCGATCTGCTCCCTCCCTGGCTGCCGCAACTAGTCACCTCTTTGCTCTCACGTTGGTGCCTCTTTTGGGTTTCCTGCCGTGTTCACCAGGGTCATATCCGTGCCAGTTGTTTATCAGACCTGTGCGGCTTGGCGTTAAGGCCCTGCTCTTCGATACCCTGTCCTTGCGGGCCTGCCCCCCCAGTGCAGTGGGCGGAAGGAGTGTGTTCGGAGGGATCGGTGGCCGGTGATCCCCCTGTCCCTGAGTCTGGGGACCCCAGCCTCCCTTCTTTGTGCGGCCTTTGCCCACGATTAAGCTGTGAGTGGTCACCTTTGGGCGGTCTCTGATCGATCTCCTCCCACCCTTGCGCTAGAGGCGTAGGACACCTTACCCGGGTGTCCTGAAGGGTGCCTAGCTTTCTGCGGCGCCAGAAATCATCTCCCGTCTCTGCTGCCCGAGGATGCTCTGCTCCCCTTCTTCAGTGTCCCTCCTTGGGTTTGACGTGCTCCCCCTGATGGAGGGCCCGGCCACCATAGTCCTCCTCGGTGCCCCTTGGAATGACGGCACAACTCAGCGGCCCAGGGAGTCTCCGCTCCTTCCGTCCCCAAAAAGCGCTGGCTTGTCCCGGGCAGTTCCGGGCTGCTGCTCTCCCCATCCTCCCCACCGACCAGGTACCTCGGGGGATTCTTAGAGGGCAGGCCCAGTACACATGGGCCGCTTCTTCTTCCCCAACCTCAATCCATCTGGCATCCCACTCTGGCCGTCCGCAGTGTCTCTCTACACCAGCCCGACTCTCACTGTTGTGCCCGGGTGCTCCCTCTTGGCGGAGATCTGTGCTGGTTGTTCCCGGGATCGCACTGAGCTCCACCCCAGGCCGCTGTGTGCTTAGCTCCCTCTGGGCCGTTCCGCCAGCTGCGGGCCTTTCGCTGCTGTCGTGCCTTCGCGCTTCTGCCCTACCTCAGGCCCGGAGCAAAGACGCAGTAATCGCGCTCACCTGCTGGCTTTGGTCTCCCGTTCCGGACAACAGCGAAGTGGGATGGCAACAGTCCCGGCTCCATGGGAGCAGGCCCGGGTTATCATTGAGCACCTTGCCGTGAGACTTTGCTGGCGAGCGCTCACTGCCGGTGACCTTCCTCTTCGTCCGGAGTGTCTCTGGTCCCCGAGCAGCCACTGTTCCTCGCTCTTCTCTCCCGGACCCCGTCAGCTGATGGCTCTAGTCGAAGTTCAAAAAAAGGTGAGACCAGCACGGGTCAGGTCGCCGCTGTTGTGGGTCCAATGGCCTCAGCCCCAACGTTGTGGGCCCCGGCCTGGGCCCCCTGGGTCGCTAGTGAGCTACCTCTCTTTGCAGACTTCTCGTTGTCGCCCCTGTCCACCAGTGGCCTTCGGATTCATGCAGCTGTGCCCTGGTGTGCCGCCTCGAAGATCCCATGCAAAGAGCAGCTTTCTCCGGCCCTTCCGAGACTGGCCGCCATTTTCTCGGTCCGGCCTTGCATCTTCCCAGAGCTCGCTCTCTGCCGGGAATAGGCCCCAGCTCCACTTTACCGCCGCTTTAGGTTCGTTTGTACTGGTCTTCTCTACCAGTTTGATTTTAAAATCATGGAAATGTGTATTCCTTAACCAATTACTTCTACCCATCCCTAGCCACCACGAGTATACCCATCCCTCACCCCCCTTTATGCAACCTCACTACTTCTTCAAATGCATAAAATGTTATCGATTCTTGAGTATATGAAATAAATATACTGCAATTGAATTACTTTTGGCGCTCTTTCTTGTTACATTAACTGTATGCATGATATTGTTTTCTTGGAACGTAGTTGTTTTTCTAAAAGGCACTAACTGTAGACCTTATAAAGCTCTTAATTCTTTATATGGTAATAATTATCAGTGTTGATTATTTTCTCAACACACTCTAGGCAGACTGTGATTCATCTCTCCTTATAAAGCAGTCATGGACCACTTTTTCATAACTAGTGCTTGGCATAGGGGCAAGTTATACTTAGCTGAGGAAACTATAACTGGTGAATTTCAGTATTTTAGAAAAAAATGCTACTTTTTAACTGACATTTTTTACCTAACTGACATCACTATAGCTTTGTTTTTTTTGGGTGAATGAATGCCTATGTTTTTTTACCGTGAAGTAAGATATTATTACCAGAACTAACTATAACGTCACTTTAACGTTTGTTTTTTGTTGGATTTCTGAGTTTTTTTAACATTAAGTAGATCTTATTACCCTATCTATCCATAATTTCACTGTAACCTTTGTTTTTTGAGTGACTTTCTAGGTTGTTTTTTAACACAAAGTATGATTTTACTTCCATATACAATTATATTAACATCACTGGCCTGTGGCAGACAAGCCCTGCACCCAACCCCACCCCTTCCTTGCCCCCATCCATAGCCATCCAATAAGAGTGCTCATGACAATACAATTGAGTATCACTTTAAATAAGGCAGTTCTATCGGCTTTGTCAATGGGTCACCACACCAATATATATGATGGCAAGCCTAGTGGATTTTTCAAGGTGCGGCCACATCAATGTACATGGCTAGCTTATGAGGACCAATAGAAACCAACAGCATATTTAAATGTATTCATCATTAACCCTTTGGCTGCTGCCGTCGGCCAACGGTCGTCACGTGCACTACCTTGGTAGTGCTGTGAACGTCCGTTGGGCGACGGTGCCCCACCCGTTTTTCGAACGTTCAGCACTGGAACTGAACGTTTGACGCAGGCAAGGTGTTAATAACTTGCATTGCAATGTTTGTAAATACATGCTGAACTATATATAAAAAAAGCTCATTTTAAACCACATGTTTAGCATTTTTCAAGGAGATAGTTAATTTTTCCTATTTTTGTGCTCTCAGCCTTCTTCAAGTTTGTGGAAGAAATCAGTGTGAAACCCATGGGTGATCCAGAAAAGTTAAAGATTTTTGAAAAGTAGACACCATTTTGAATTCAGCAAGGGGTCATATGTGTACATCTCACAAGGTTTATCCAAAGAAACTAACTGTTGAAATAAAGAAATACTGAAAACGAGTCTGAAAAAATGGGCATTTGTGACAATGTTTTCATTTGTAACTTTTTGTCACAATGGTAAATTTAATAAAAGCAATATATCATTACGTCTGCTAGACCCTTTGGGCACAGTTGTTTTTCATTGTATAACGAGTATACACCACTTCAGAGTTATAAATGGGTATCAAGGAAACCTATGTATTTGTGAAATGGGCACAAGATTTGAAGTTTAGGAGCAGTGATTATTTATATATCTTTGAATTTGTGGGTACCCATACTAGCAAATGATTTAGAGGGTATTTTCCAAAATGTCTTCTTTGTTACACACTGGCTTACATTTGAAAAGCATAAATGCAGCGAAATCCAATTGAAAGTACCAAATATAGTACTATTCTATGCTCCCACATGTCTTCTGATAAAAATGGCACCTCACTTATGTGAGTAGGACTAGTGCCTGCAGCAAGAAACGACCCAAAACACAACACGGATACATCGCATTCTTCCCCTTAAAACTGACCCGTTTTTTGCAAAGTAGGTAACTGTGGATTTTGGGCCCTAGCTCAACCGGAACCTAGGGAAACCCAGCAAACCTGTATATTTTTTTTTAAATAGACACCATGAGGAATGCCAGATGGGGTGGCTTGTGTGGCACTTATCAGGTTTTTTTTTACCCAGAATCCCTTAAAAACCTCAACCTTTGATTAAAAAACACATTTTCTTCACATTTCTGCGGTGGAAAGCTGTGGAAACTGTAGGGCGGGGGACACAAACTTCCTTCCACCCAGCATTCTCCTAAGTCTTCAATAAAAATGTTAGCTTACTAGTGTTGGTAGGCCTAGTGACTGTGATAGGAAGCGGCACAAAACTCAACAAGGCTACATCGCATTTTTCCACTCAAAACTAGCCCTTTTTTTGCTTTTTGCAAAGTGGGCAGCAGTAGGTTTTGGACTCTAGCTCAGACAGCACCAAGGGAAACCTAGCAAACTTGTAAAATTTTTAAAACCTGACACCTAAGGGAATCTAGGATGGAGTGACTTGCATGGTTCTCACCAGGTTGTTTTACCTAGAATCCCTTGCAAATCTCAAACTTGGACTAAAAATCTCATTTTCCTCATAGTTCTAGAATCTGCGGGGAGCCAAAAACGTCCTTCTATCCTGCATTCCCCTAAGTCTTCTGATAAAAATAGTTCCTCACTTGTGTGGGTAGGCCTAGGGCCCGCGGACGGAAACAGCCCAAAACGCAACATGGATACATCACATTTTTCCACTCAAAACGAATCTGTTTTTTGCGAAGTGGGTAAGTGTGGATTTTTTAGGCCTAAACTTAGGAGGCACCTTTGGAAACCTGTTAAACCTGCACATTTGTAAAAACTAGATACTTGGAGGAATCCATGGTGGGGAGCCTTGAGTGGCTCTCACCAGGTTGTTTTACTCAGAATCCCTTGCAAACCTCAAACTTTGACTAAAAAAACACATTTTCCTCGTATTTCTGTGATGGTAACTTCTGTAATCTGCAGGGAAGCACAAACTTCCTTCCACCAAGC
Source organism: Lissotriton vulgaris (assembly GCF_964263255.1). NCBI lineage: Eukaryota > Metazoa > Chordata > Amphibia > Caudata > Salamandridae > Lissotriton > Lissotriton vulgaris. The sequence goes on from NC_141691.1 coordinate 800,887,023, forward strand.
ATTCCCCTAAGTCTTTTACCGAAAATGGTACCTTACTTGTGTGGGTAGGCCTAGTCCCCACAACAATAAACAGCCCCAAACGCAATATGAATAAACCACATTTTTCACCAAAAGCTGACCTGTTTTTTGCAAATTGGGTAGCTGTAGATTCCAGAACTTTCCACCACAGAATTGTGAGGAAATTTGATTTTTTAACAAAGTTTGAGGTTTGCAAGGGATTCTAGGTAACAGAAGCTGGTGAGAGCCAGACAAGTCACCCCTTCCTGGATTCCCCGAGTGTCTAGTTTTTAAAAATTTATAGGTTTGCTAGGTTTCCCTTGGTGCAGGCCGAGCTAGGGTTCAAAATCTACAGCTACCCACTTTGCAAAAATAGGTCAGTTTTCACTGTGAAAATGTGGTGTGTCCACATTGCGTTTTGGGCTGTACCCTGTTGCGGACACTAGACCTACCCACACAAGTGAGGTACCATTTTTCTTGGAAGACTTTGGGGAATGCGGGGTGCATGGAATTTTGTAGATCCACACATATTCCAGAACTTTTCACCACAGAAATATGAGGAAAATTAGGAGGTTTTTTTTTACAAAGTTTGAGGTTTGCAAGGGATTCTGGGTAACAGAACCTGGTGAGAGCAAGACAAGTCACCTTATCCTGTATTCCCCTCTGTGTCTAGTTTAAAAAAATGTATAGGTTTGCTAGGTTTCCCTAGGTGCCGGCAAAGCTAGGGTTCAAAATCTACAGCTAGGCACTTTGCAAAAAAAGGGTCAGTTTTCACTGTGAAAATGTGGTGTGTCCACGTTGCGTTTTGGGCCATTTCCTGTCGCAGCCGCCTGGCCTACCCACACAAGTAAGGTACCATTTTTCTCGTTAGACTTTGGGGAATAGGGGATGGGTGGAATTTTGTGGAATGACGCAGATTCCATAACTTTCTACTGCAGAAATGTGAGGAAAATGTGTGTTTTTTTTTTTTAAGTTTGAGATTTGCAAGGGATTCTCAGTAACGGAACCTGGTGATAGCCAGAAAAGTCACCTCTTCCTGGTTTCCTCCGGGTGTCTAGTTCTCAAAAATGGATACATTTGCTAGGTTTCTCTAGGTGCCGGCAGAGCTAGGGTTCAAAATCTACAGCTAGACACTTTGAATAAAACGGGTCCGTTTTCACTGTAAAAATTAAGTGTGTCCGCGTTGCGTTTTTGAGCAGTTTCCTGTCACGGGCACTAGGGCACCCACACAAGAGAGGTATCATTTTTATCGGGAGACTCAGGGCAACTGATATTACCTATTGACTTTCAATACATTTCTGCCTTCCAAATGGAAGACAATGTGTAAAAAAGAAGTCACTTTGAAAAATGTCCTACAATTCTCATGCTAGTATGGGTACTCATAATTTCGGAAATGTGCAAATAGCTACTGTTTCTAAACTCTATATTTTGTTCCAATTTCAGAAATACATAGGTGTCTGTCATCCTCATTTTTCACTGTATATATTTTCCCAAATCAAATGCTATATACCCGGTACATAATAAAAAATCATTAAAGATGCTGCTCAGTTATTTGCACTGGGTGTGTCGGGTTCTTGGTGAACCTTCTAGTCCTATATATCCCCACAATTATCAAGGTCCAGCGGATGTAACGATATATTGGTATCAAACATTTGTCATACTTAGAAGAAGTTACAGGTGAAAAAATTGGAACAAATTACTGTTTTTTTTAACTCATCTACACAAATGACCCCTTCCTGAATTCAGAATGTTGTATATTTTTTTTAAATGTGTAACTTTCCAGGATCCTTTATTGCTTTCGTACCTATTTCTGCCATTAATTGGAAGAAGGTTGAAAGCGCAAAAATAGCAAAAATAGGCTATGTCCCACTAAAATTCCAAAACTGTGTAAAACATTTTGGTTTTCTGACAAAAGTCTGTCAATCCCTGAAAGCTGGGAAAATGTTGATTTCAGCCCCACAAACCCGTTGTTGATACCATTTGCAGGGAAAAATACTGGACTGTTTCATTTGCCGCAGCACTTTTCCCATTTAAAAAAAACAAAAAAACATTTAGCTATATTTTGGCTAGTTTCTGTCCCCCCCCCCCAGGGGAATCAACAAACCCTCGGTACCTATAGAATCCGCATGATGTTGGAAGAAAAGGGCGCACATTTGGCATGGATACCTTGTGTGGTCAGAAAGTTACAGTGGCCTAAGCGCACACTACCCCAAATACCCAAAAAAAAGGCTTGGCGGGGGGGATGGCGGGGGGAGGCCTAGCAGCAAAGGGGTTAAAGATGTCGCTTTTTGTTTGTCTATAGTTCAGCGTACCCTCAGGATAAAAAGAGAATGCACTCTGAGGCAGTATACAGTGCTTTTTTCATGTAAAGTTCACTCTGTTGTGGTAAAACACTGGAGTTTGCACTTTGCACTGTAGTAATAAATGTCTAAATGGGCATCTATTAGTACAGGTGCTCTAAATAACTTTTATTTGAGTAACTTCTATTGTCACTGCAAATATGTTAAAGCAAAGATTATAGTTTATCAAAGTTTATATGTTAAGAATTGGTGGCATAGTTCGGAGGTCATAATGGTCTGACACATTAGAAAATAACTTTGTGCACACAAATCTCACAATTTATTTTAAAAACAGGAGTCGATGAGGTTGTATCATTCATTCACAGTGTCATGTATATGGACAAGGTAGGGTGTATTGATTTCTGGTTTGCAGTGCTAAATCCATACACTGTTCGTGCCCTAGTGAAATTGACCCCTTCCATGCTGGATATTTTTTTAACACGCTTGGCACCTCGTGAGGCAAGCTAACCAATTACTGCCATAAAGCAGTGTATATACCATGTCTCCTTAAGGTACTGAAGTTAAGCTGCCGAATGACTTTTTGCTGAAGCCATCCTGCTCTTCGTCATATTGTGAAATCTAGTTATCCTTTCCTTGTTTTGTTCTGACTCATTGGTTGATTTAATATGCTTTCAGATTTCCATTTCGTGGTGTATGGGAACTGTTCACTCCACTGTCAGAAACGTTCTCAAAGAACGAAGCAGAGGCATTTGTGTTTTGCTGTTGTGCTGACATCCATGACTTATTCTTCGTTCATGCAGGGAAGATATTTCAAAGTTATACCCCTGCAGTCTTCCAGGATTCATGTCATTAACTAACAATGTAATGCGCAGAAGTGATCATAATCATTGGGTTGGGGCAATAACAGCCTACTCAAATATTGAATTACTGCGAGTGGTAGACGCGTGAGCACCTGCGCACATAGAGAGCGACTTAGATTGTGTGTTAGCGATGGAAAGCCCTAAAACTTTGTGTATTCCTATTTGTTCGGATGCCACCTGGTTCGGGGCCTCGTGATGTGTATGTTTCCGGTAGCAAGAGGTGTTTTGGTGTCAGATCGGTTGAGAGCGTTTGGCTGCAGACGGTGTTTAAAACCGGTGATTGCCCCACGGGTCTAAGGTCCCCCCGGACGCACAGAGTGCAGCGGTGTGAAAACGGGCCTTCTTCCACGGAAAAAGTGATGAGCTGTCGGCGAAGGCCACGTGCTTCCTGCAGGAATATTCGACAGAGAGTCCGTGATCACATCCATCCATTTCAAGGGCTCGAGGAGCATCCTCACAGGCTCAGCGGAAGGGGCTCTGAAGGGCCGGGCGCGCCCAGGAACGTCTCACAGCACGCGCAGTGACGTACACACGGGATGATAAAGCTGTACTGCCAGCGTTGATACTCGAACGTGACGCATAGCGCTTTGACGTAACAGTGTGGCGCTGTGAATTCACAAGAACGTCATAATCCGTGATGCTGAGCAGGGCTTTATAGGCCCGCGCATTTCTCTTGAGACTGGTAGTCGGACATTACTATCAAGATGATAGCGGGAGTCCGAGGGTCCGGCCCTTGCTGACGAGGAAACAAGCTCCCCGGCCATGGGACCCGGGGCCTGCGGATTTCGCAGGCAGATGAGGGTTCTGCAGACAGGCTTCTGCTTGCTGGCCTTGATGTGCCTTAGCTGCGTGATCCACCTGTACACGCAATTACAGGAGACAGCACCCAGCTCCGAGAACATGTTACACAAGTTCAAGCAGCAGCAGGAGACGCTCTCTGCCCAGCTACAAGAGGTGAATGAGGACCGGTCCAGGCTGGAGCAGGCCCTCCAGAAGGAGCGTGCGGAGCTCAAGAAGACCAAGGAAGATTTTGTAGAATATAAATTAGAAGCTCAAGAAGCCCTGAGCAAAGAGAAGGAAGACCCAATCAACCACTCTCAGCAAATGATCCTGAAGAACCAGCATGAAGAAGGGAAGGAGCAGCTCCTGGACTTGCAAGTGCAGTATAACCCTCTAAAGCACAACCAGAAATATGTGCATCTGCAGCATGAGAATGAGAAACACGTGGTGATGCTGCTGGATATAAAATGGAAAGTAATGGAACAAAGTATGGTTGTTCGCAATGGACATGAAGAGGTCCGCTATAAGCTGCTTAGTGGGCAGAAGCAGCTGAATATGATGCACCAGCTGAATGAAGCTCTTCAGAGGATACCAAGCTTCAAGCTGGTCACAGTCCGGCGGCGCCACCCATTGCAGTTTCGGACCCCAGATAAGAAGCATTCCTGAGCCTTGGAGGCTGAATTGCAGCGTATTCGCGAACAGACTAGCCAACAAGTGAATACTACGCTGACGCCGACAGACTCTGGGAAGAAAACCCCAGAAATTGAATCTCTCCGAAAATTGTTGGTACCCCGGACAGGGTCTCTTGAAGTTCTGCCACAGCCAGCTTTGCCTCTATGGCTAGCGAAGGATAGAGATGGCCGTGCCATGCGTTTCTAGGGGTCGGTGAATGGCATCCAAGCTGGATACGAGCTGCTGAAAGCGATAAAGACTATATACTTCACCATCAGAAACAGTACCATCTACTATGATGAATTTTCGAACATGAATATTGGATATGACATTCTGACCTGGATGGTGGACAAGAATGCAATGCCTTTCCGCACTGTTGACGAGTACACAGGAAATCTGACCTTGATGCTGATTAGATTCAGTGGCAAACGTTTAGCCAATCTTTGAAAGCCTTATACTCCAGTGTGTGTGAAAGAGAGAGGGACTGTGCAAGTTCTCAATCGAAGGGGCCAAATTAGAAATTTAACGAATATTGGATTCCACTCCATTCTTGTAAGCCAGGTACCGAAAGGAATATTACTCTCTCCCTTGCTGAAGACAGTAGTGGAAAATCTCTTATTCCCGGCCAACCAGGAGAGACTAATGGAAGCCAGGCTACTCTTCGCCATTCAGAGAATCCACTTGCTCTCAGTCAGCAGAGAGTAGTGGAAACTACTCTCCCTCTCTTAGTGAAGCATGATGGAAGCAATGCCATCCATTTCCTCCGAAAGAGAGTATTGGGTGGTCTTTAAGTCTCCCCTTCCTGGCAGAGAGTAATGGAAGTTAGTGCAAACTTTTCCACTTTGAACAGAGCTGTGGAGCCTCCTCACTCCAGCCAACACAGACTAATAAAAGCCAACCACCGCTCCACCCAGAAGAGAACAGCAGCAGCCTTGTCTTCTTCTCCACCCAGCCATTATACACTCTCCCTTTCTCACCATGGCAGTGTCAAGAGCCTACAAATATCCTTTGACCCTGAGAGGCACCTGTAATACCCTTTAATTTCAAGGGAAACAGCGGTATGATCAGACTCATCCCTTTAGAAGCTCTGGCCTGTTAGCACATCTAGCTATTTCCTCATTGCCTTAACCTGATATGGGCTACATAAGGAAGACCACTTTACATTTGCGAACTAATGATGCATCATTGGTTGTCAACCACTTGCAGGGAGAGATTCTAAAACGAGGCTCAAGGTCAATTTTCACAGGAACCTCAATGTTTCAGGTTCTAGGCCATAGAGGTCCTGCAGACTTTTTTCCCACTACTTTTTTTTAAATTAGATTAGCCCTTTTTTGAGAAAAGTCCCTCTGCTACCCTTTTTTTTTACATTTCATTTTTTGTCATGATGTCTCTGAGCACAGTGGCACCCTACACCTTCGCTATAGTTCTTAAATACTATTTCTTTGTTACTTACACTCATGATGGCTATTCCTTTCAATGTTCAAAGAGGGCCGCTGGACTGATGATCCTCTCTAAATCTGAGGGACATGGTCCATCAGCATGATGGAGGTAATGCTCTCCGCCATTCTGTCAAATAGAGTACCATCTTTCAAATGCTAAATCAGCCCTCAGTGAAGAATAATTATACATGAACTCAGTTTGTGGAATCCCACACATCCATTTGTCCTGATACAGATTGTAATAAAATATCAGAAATACTCAATTACACGATCTGGACTGCTTTTATCGACTTAAGAGTGCATCCTTTTTATACATATCTCTGTAGACTTTTTCCACATTTTTAAAAACCAACTGTAACAATAATTTTTTCTTCTAATGAATTTGTAGTAATACCTGTAATTGTTTATCGTGATTTTATCTCTGTACTTTTATGATATATTTTTATCGAATAAAGTAGTACAACAAATATTTAAAAAAATAAAGATGAAGAAACAACAAAATCAGTTTATAAATATTGATTTGTATGTTTTCATAACATGTGCAACCTTTGGTACTCCATATTCCACTGAGTGACTTTAGAGCACTACTGGGAAGGATGTAGTTCCCCTCGGGAATTGGCAAAACCAAGAAGGACACTTCTTCATTTAATACCATGTGAGTGCTTTTAAGAGGACATCTAAGTGTGGTATTTACAAGGTAGAATGCATGTTCTGTGCTCATACTATTCAGCTCTCCTCCACATGAGAGACACAAAATAAACTATAAAAACACCTGTAGTTTACCATTGATATAAACTCACCTTCTAGAGTACATTGACAGGTTTGCCGGCATCATGGTAGGTATATGTTTTTTTGTGCATTAGTGCTATGCAAATGTCCATTTACTTAATGACCTTACAGTACCAGATACAAGTACACAAATAGGGAAAAGTCAGTGGGAAATTCATCCATCCCTGCCTTTGCAGAATATTGCCAGAGAAATTGGACAGGGACTTTTCATCAGACAATAATAACACTCTACCAAGCAGAGCCCCAGACATTGGAGTCCAGATCTACCCAGTTAGAACTAGGCCGCCCTTTGGACAAGTGGGTAACCATTGGTCAACAGGACATGGACTAATAGTAATGAGGGCGGGATGCCTCAGAAATCTAGATGTACCGTAAAAATCTGCTTGTCCCTTTTGGCCCATGCAGTGAGGTGGCACATTATTGCAGCATTCTCAGTGGTCTGATAACCTCTTTGAATTTGTCAGGTCTAATATTAAATCTTGGTTTTTATTATAGCAAGGTCTAATTTAGCCAACTTTCACCATGGGCGAATTGGCCACCCGGGCAAGCGGGCATACCCCCAGGAGACTGGAGCCCCAGGAGGCCGACTTGACACTGATTTCAGCCTCCAGGAGTGATGGTACCCGTTATGCGATCCCAGTGTCAACTTGAAAAAGTTCCTCTGGTTCTAGCACACTTTAGCACGTCTGCACATGGGGGCTGAATTTATTACTTTTGCCAGTGCTGTTTTAATTTCCTAGTCTGGCCCAGCCTTTTACCAAATCTGTACATAGGGGGTGGTAAGCAGATGGGAAGATATAGTTCCAGGGCTGAACTGCCCTATGAGTGTGTGCGCACCCATACACCTACATGCTTGAGGGTACTCCGCTTCATTGTCTTCTCACACAAGAGTAAAACTTTTTTTCATGGTAAGAAAAAGGATGGATGTAAATGAAAAATTATTTCTCTATGGGGTGAGGGGGAAATATTTTCCCCTTGGAGAGTAACAAAGTTTAAACAAGTGAATTTGCAATTGCTGAGAAGGTTTCAAATGAGCGAGCAAATGCCTGTATGTTTGATCATGCGAAAAATAGGCTTCACAAGATTTTTTTAGGAGGGTGGTTTCCAGGCCTACGTCTGTAAACTCTTGTAAATTCTTGCTGTTCATCTGCACCATTGTACAGTTATTTTCCTGCGGGTGAACATTTGTGACTTGCTTTACGAATTATCCCCATAATTTATTTGCATGTTACTCATAATATTAGCCATAAAGGTTATAGTTGAAGTTTCACACTAGTTTAGCAAAACTTTTATTGGATTATAATTTTTATCAACTAAAAAAACCTCGAGAGACAAGAAAACTTTTTTTTGAAATTCAGGTCACATTTCCCAGCCTCAAAATGTATACAAAAGAGGCTGCCTTCTGCCAGACAGAGAATTTCAGAGAGCTGTTTTAAATGGGCATCTCCTGCTGAGCCATACACATTCGGAAGGCTGTATTTTCAAATACATGTCATCAGAAGTTCACATGTTTCATCTTGGTTGGAAGATGGGCCCATTTTGGCTAAAAAATGTGTTTTGGGGCCCAAGTAAGGTTTATGGCGTAAGCACAGTGAATTAAGCAGAATCTGATTCTGGACGCGGAACCAGTGTAATGATCACAGGGCTATTCGTACGTTATCTCCATACCAGTCTTTTATCAGGAGCATGTTTTAATTGAGAAGCATGATTTCTTAGGAAGGCCTCGGTATTCCACGAATAGGAGAAGTAATAGATCTACGGCCCTTTTAATGGTCCGTGTCCATTAATATATGTTGTGGTTTTGATGCACAGAATTCATTCCGGGCTGTTCTCTGAAAAAAAAGCCGGATCATTACAGTGCATTTTAAGTGCTTTTATATAGCAAGCAGCTGCCATTAGTGTGGCCTCAAAAGTACTGTTACCCTGCCCAGCATAGAGGACCGTGCATGTGCGTGACTGATATATTGTGTGATGTGTTTGCAGACCAGAGATGTGTTGGAGTGGCATCCGTGTGGTGTAAGCCAAGGAGATTTGCTGGACACAGGTGCTGAATTGACTACTTAAACACAAGGCATACAGCGAAGGGTAAATTATGGGATAGTGGTGGTGCTTAAGTGCGTGATTGATACCTGTGTGTGCAGCTGCCCTGTTTTAAAAGTACTCGTGTGCTCCGATCATGGAACACCTGTGAGCTGGCATTGGTCGAGTTATGATATGTTCTGGAATCAGGGTGCACTTACCAATGTCCACAGAAGTTATTACACCTCCAAGGCGCTTGACTATTCACAGACCCATATCAAAATTCCACAACCTGCTGCATCACATTTCTGCGATGCAATATTTGACCGACAACAGGAGCAGGAGCTTGTCATGATGAACCTTTCGTATATGTCGTGATCAGAGAAAATAACAACTACATCTAAATTCTAAAATAAAGCCAAGGTGAGCAGACCAGATTGTTACAAACATGATCACTCCTCCTTATTAAGGGCCAGACAGGCTAAGAGAAGTTCAGATTTGAAAAGCGCCTCACACCTTGAAGCACCCCTTAGGATCCATGGACACGGACCAGAAATCCCTTACAGAATGTCATAGTATAGCATTGCATGACCTGACATGCTTCGCCTTAACACGCAAGTTAAGAGTCGCCTCTAGAGCTTTCCAGGTGTAGCTTATAATGGAGCTAATATCATCTATGTGCTCACTCAGTTATGAGTTTGAGGTGAACATTTCTCTTTCCCAGAAGGCAATGCTCAAAAGGAGGAAGTCATAGCAAGCCAAGCACACGTCCTGTGATGCAGGTTTGAGTTCATTAGCCATCTGCACAAAATAGCTTCCTTTGACGCGTCTATGACTCATTTTACATGCCCACTCATTCATTTACACAAACAGCACCACATGCCCTTCCACGACTAATTAGGCATTTGTCCACGTGCATTCTCTAAATAAAGTCAATAAAACCTTGGTAAGATATGCAGATTCATTATACCACCAAGGAGACAGGAGCATTACAGAGTCATTTTGTATTGTTTAATAAATGCCTAAAACATTTCATTTCACTCTAAGGGTGAAGGGTCAGATCTAGAACATATGTAGTATATCAGTAAAGGCTATGGTCTCTGATGCCCTGGGTGAGGGCCCGCCCCCTTGGAGAGAGATCTCCACCAGGCAGGCAGTGCTCTCCAAAGCCCTCATTGCAGTTGTCAGTGTGCAGTGAAGGCTGTAAACTTTGCAGATCAGGTGACATCTTTGTTTTTTGCCCATCGGCAGAGTGCTTTAATTTACAGAAACAAATCCCTGGAGTGGGGATCCGTTGATAGTGGCCTTGATGCATGGAGACTATATCCCTGCCTTTCAGGGCCATTACTTGGTTTCCCCCAGAAAGGACTTCCTAGATTGGATGTTTGTCATTGCATCGTATACCAATACCACGCGCGCCAATACAACACGGTTATTACTACGCAATGTCAATGACGACATGCTATTACATCGCAAACGTTTACCACGAATATGTCTTTACCACGCATGCCATTATAACGCAAAGGCATGCGTGGCAAAGCTATACTGGTGGTGAAAGTTTGCAAGGTAAGTGACACTACTCTACCCCAGCACAACTACTCCCTACAATAACACTACAGTACCCTGCACGACCCCCTCCCGACACTACCCTAAAACACTACACTACACAAACACCACAACACTACCCTAAAACACTACACTACACAAACACTACCATAAACCCTAAACAGTACACTACACAAACACTACAACATTACTGTAAGAACTGGGACCACCAGCTCTCCGAGGGGTAGCATGGCTCGAGCAGGAAGGCAGCCAGGGGCTTGCGTGTAAAGCAGCTACTTAGCACACTCATCCAATGAGACACACAGTGGGCGGGGGTCCGCAGAAATTTTTCCAGGGGGGGGCAAAATGTTAACGTCATCACCATCCTCCGAAATGATGTGTGCCAGGTGGGGCACACGAAACACTGGGGCGCAGAACTAGGATAGACTCAATTAAATGCCAGGAATCCAGGACATGTGACTGACCCTGCCACGGGCCAACAAACACCACCTGTAGGGAAAACGCTAAACTTTCTGACAAGGTGCTTTTTCTCTGTCTGCTAGGTGTGCAGACTTCTGGGTCCTCGATCCAACACCAATCAAGGCTGTCTTCAGCACGATTCAGTTTTTAGCAGAATACTTTAAAACAGCCTATGATTAAAGCACAAGATTAAATATACTGTATGCACAGTGTATGTTAGGGATTATTTGTAGCACATATTTACCAATATTGGCTACTTGGTGCTAAAATTCATAATAACTTTTACCCAAAGTTAAAGCAGAACATCAAAGTTAGTAATAAATAATGCAGCAATCACAAACGCTAGTGATTTGACAGTTGGTACTCCCTTTACTAGAATTCCCCGGGCATTGCTAAATTTTACACACATTCAATTAATTTATTCAAAATAAAATGTATAATTCCAAATGTTAGCTATATTTTTTAAAAGAAACTTAGAGTCCCTCTACGTCTAGTCAATGTCAAACTGACATCTTGCGCACGTTTAGGGATGCAATAATGGCCAGCTCCCTTATGCGGAAGCCAGGCACCGTAAATGTGTGGCACATGCGGCGCCTGCAGCTGCGCCTCATCACAGGTTCAGGGATGCTGAGTCTTACTCAGTGGTCGAAGTGGGGAAAAAAAGTAGTGGAACAGTGGACGGAGAATCAGAGGGCAGGAATAACCCAAGGATTGGATCTGTAGGTGGAGCCAGAGGTGTGGCTAGAATGCCAAGACATCCCAATCTTTAGTATTTGTTTGGCATTTCACTGCCCAGTTTAATCAACTAATGGATACACATGATTATTTAAGGTTATAATGAGTTATTGACATTAAAATATTTTCACAAAGTGGGATATGCTCCTAATCGCAAAATGTACCAAATATGATAAAATGTGGAAACACAAGCACTTTGTCTCCGAGCCATGGAGTTTCTGTCATCAGCACTTGAACCTTTTCTCAACAACAGCAGTTCAAACATGAATGACAAAATATCCTAGTTTGCAAATGTTTTCTCTAAAATTATGGCTCTGCCATATTTGCCTCATAATTCAAGATCTGCTGCATTATCTGACCATTTAAACTAATAAATTGTTTGTAGCTCAAACATATCAAAAGTTAATATAAAATGTGACTTGTGTTGCTGCGGAGTGGATGGCCTATTGTAAAGGTTGACTGGTCACCCTTGTCACTGCTGCATTTGTATGTTACACTGGTACTAATAAGGCAGCATCCTTCCAGGGACTGTTAGCATGTGTACACACGTCAAAATAATAAAATATCTGAAAATATACTGCATTACGCTGCAGCCTTTTTTTAATGCATAATTTAGTCAACACTACGGCATAATGTTGTCATCCTTTGCTGCATAATTAATTCCAATAGCCCCACAGCAGGCAGCACATGTTAAAAGTGATTGTGAATGAAGCAGGGTGACTGTGAAGTTTGTGAACTTAGTTTGGTGTGTGAAAATCCTGCATTGCCATTCCCTGGTGAATTGCAGCTACTGCTGCTGAAACAAGGCCAATGGTGGTACCTTTGGGTGAGGAAGACTGGCCTCAAGGGCAGGGCCAGCCATAGCACTGGTGGTGTCCTGTGCATTAATGTTTGTTAGTGCCCCCCAAAGACCACCTCTGCCCAAGGATTCCCTCACTACCACCCTTATCTGTGCCCCCCAAGTCTCCATAACCACTCTCTCTCAGATGCATTTAATTTGATTTACAGCGCCACTCATACCATTGTAGGGTGTCAGAGCACTTAACATCACACACATTACACAAAGACAATCAATATGTGTGTAAATCACTGTATAGAAAATGTTACATAAGACTAAGGAATACAAGGTGTAGGAGTCACATGACAACCATACTAGTAGCCCGTATAGTTCTATAGTGATTGGTCTGGAGAAACACAATACCCGGAATTTAAAACGTAATACTATGGTTGGGGGTTCTCCTTAATAATCAGAATTGATTTCTGTCCAAAAGAACACTTTTTGGGGGACATTAGGATAATCAAAGACTGGGGGACGGGGGGAACATAACGCTCAAATTTATACCTTGCAGTTTGTATGCAGCTCTTAGATAACAGTTAATAGTTCACTGTTCTAAGTTAGGATTTTAACTTATAAACTGCAAGTAACAAAAGGATCTCTGACAAAAGCAGTAGCCCACTGACCTATTTACATTATGTGCACTTTGTGATCTGCATGGCGCATGTTCTTTGCAGCCGGTACATTAACCATCTGAGCTATCTTTCCATGAGTCAAAACTTCCACTAGACAACATTCTGATCTCTCTCTAGGAAGAACATTAATCACCAGAGTCTTCATGATATTTTTATTGTTGCAGAAAATTGCTGGAAGCCAGGAAGGAGGCAGCAAGCGTTTTTAAAACCATAATATACTTGCAAACCTGATGTCTCCACCTAAAGTCAGCACCTGGTGCGGTCACGCTGGTTGCACTGCCCTAGAGCTGGCCCTACTCAAGGGTCCTGTGACCTCAGTGACTGTTGTTCTAGGATGTGCTGCTTCATAGGCCTGCCCGCAAGACTGGAGGTAAACTTTAGTATGGATAGTGGTGGACAAGCCTTGAAGGTTAACCTACACTTGTCATGCTAGGATCCACCTGCTGGTACGTAGACACCAGGACTTCTAAGGTGTTGCGAAGCCTTCTAAGGTCTAGCATGTGATTGTGCTCTCGCAGGAGAGTGGTCTGGTGGACTGGTTATTAAGGCTGAACTTGGTTCCCAGTTCCAAATTCAACAGCTCTGACCATAGTGCAACATCCTCTCCCCCACTGAACACCGTACTGCCCCACTGAGAAAAACTCCCACTGTTTCCAACTAAAACCCAATTGTTGTCAGCTATAAACACCTGGATGCGCAATTTAAATTAGGCACTAGACAAGATCAATATGCGGTCTACAAAAAAAAAGGAACATCATCCTGGAAGAAGCAAACACTTATAGGGAATGCAAAATTTAGTAAACCATGGGAAATGTAAGCAGGAACAACATGGTTACCTTAATGCTTTTACATTCACTATTCAGAAATCAGTGAGTGCTTTTGCCTGAAAAGTTAAGGACACAACCACAGGGCCCTGAATGGACCCATTTCAATGGTCATTCCTTATATCCTTACAAAACGTAAGCAGTATGGTAAAAAGACCACATCCCTGGACGCAGAGCCATAGAACACATTTTGTTTTCCAATCCACACATTTTGGTACCTCCAGGATTGGTGCACTAGTTCCAAGTCCAGGGAAAACAAAGACAAGAAAATAGCGCTTCAAGGGCAAACTCTGTAAAAGTGTCGCTAATGTGTTTAGGTATGAATAAAATCAGTTTGGCCAGTTTGCTACCACTCTGTCTTAACTTTATTAAGTTATGTATCTATTTTTCATATTTTTAGCCTTTTATTCTCAATGCTGCACTTTGGAATTAAAATGTCAGAAAAATACTACATTTCCAGCAAAAGTGTCTTTCTTTTTTGGATCCATTTCACAGGGAAGCAAATAAAAGAAAGGAGAGGACAGATAGTGAGAACCAGTCTTGAAGTCACGGTTTTCATGGGCGTCCGCAGAGGGGGCAAGGAGGGTCGCTCCAGGGGGGGACAAGCGTCCCTCCTTGCCCCCCCCACCCCCCCACACCAGTAGTTGTATTTGTAAATCAAGTTCTTTTATATAGACTTTGGATCAAGCAAGTAATTCATTTAGCTAATCATTAGTATTTCATTTAAGCATTTCATTAGGCAGTTTCAGTAAGACTTGTCATTAAAGTAATAACCAGCTCATCTGAGCAGTGAAACATTAAATAACACAGCCTGTCGTATCATACTCTTCAGCAGGCAAAGAGGGTACTTTCATAAACCTGGAAGATCCTACAAGAAGCGACCATAGCATTGCAGTAAAGTACCACATTAAACCTCTCATGGACGCCTTCTAAATTGCACTTCATAGAAAGTGATAAAACATTTCATCAAGTACCTTCAGTACAACAGATAACTTCAAAGAACACAGCCACAAGCATTTCTTCTTGTGAATACTGATCGTTTTGCGACCCAGAATCAGATCATCAAAATACCATTAGAATGAATCAATAAATATCGCAGTTTGATCCCTTCAGGATTCCTTGAAGCCCGCCCCTGCAAGGGAATTCAAGACACAGTGCAAATCCCCATTTCAATTAACAGGCTTGTAAATATGGTCTAAACAGAAGCCCTACAGGCCAGAAACTGGCAATATGGCAATTCAACATAGGGGTAAGTGTCTGTCCCCCAAGCCTCCAAACTCTCGATGCACACTCAGGGGAGGGGGCCAACGGGGCCCAGTCACAGTTCACCCCGGGGGAGGGGCGACCTCGGGCCTTACCCAGCCTACCGCCCTCCTCCCCGGGGGTTACCTTGTATTTTCGGCCCTCCGGGGCCCTTGCGCAGTCACCAGGCGAAGGAGAGGGGTTCTAACTCTCCCGGAGCCTCACTCGACCCGGCGTGGTGCAGGTACAGCTTCAGGGCACCAGCGCCGGGGGCGAGGCGGGTCGAGCATTCTGGGCTTGGGGCCCGCAGAGGGCCAGGCACGGCATGTGGGGCCAAGCGGAGGGGGCTCTTGTGGACTTCCACCCCCCTCCACGGTGAACCAGAGCTTCCCCCGGGTGCCGGCCTCACTGAGACAGGCCCGCGGCGGCCGACCAATGGGTGCGTGTCCTGGGCGGGGGCGCGGCCGATGACGCGGCGGCGCTCCCGTCACGTGGTGCGGGGCCAAGGAGGCTCCGGGCCCAGTGCGGCCTGGTGGCTATGATGCGGTGGCCCTCTCCTGACACTGGGGGCCGCCGAGGGGGGATCAATGACGCGACCTTCCACCGGGGCGCCGGGGCAGTCGAAGGAGGATGATTTCCGGCCCAGCGCGGCCTCTCAGGGTTTCCGGCGGCCCTCTCCTGGCACACGGGGGCCGCTGAGGGGGAGTTCCCGCGACCTCTGAGGAGATTCCTCGACGCCTCAGGAGGGCGCAGACGGCTCAGGGCCGTGGCGGTGAGTCAACCGGCGCTGTGCACTTCAGTCCCAGACCACCCCGGGGGCAAATACGCGGCCAATGAAGCACGTGGGTCAGAACAGCGCCGGGAAGCGCTGGAGGCACTCGAGGTGGGGGCGCTCACTGTGGCACAGCAGAGCTCAGGGTGATAGCGCTATACCGTACAGGCAATCCCAGATGCAGAGCTGGACAGGGGGCATTAGATCACGCTCTTCACACAGTTTAGTAGGGACTGCCCACAGTTCAGTCAGGGGGGGAGATAGAGAGGCCCAGATGAAGGCGGGGAGTGTGCAGGGCAGCTCAGTCCAATACCTGGTCGATCCCCCAGCAGTCTCTGGTCAAAGGAAAGTAATCTTCTTGACGCTTGGATGGTTCTGCACCCTTAGATGTTGGTTTCTTGAAGTTTCTGAGAGGGGGGCGGGGGGGGGGTTGAGTTGAGGGCTTGATGAGTTTTTCCTCAGTCACTGCAGATGGACCCTGGGGTTCCCTACCACTGGGCCAGATCAGGGGGCTAGCTTAGGACACCTCACCCAGCTTAAGAGGCAGCACCTAAATCCTGTCACTCCCAGTAGCATAGGTTCCTAACTAGGCCCTCCCGCCTAAAACTCCTGCGTGGGTTCCCCAGGTCAGTGATGCCCCAACTGACTAGAAAAAGTTCCCTCCCTTGCTTATATATGCCCAGGTCAGGTGACCACTCTCTAAGGCGGGAAACGTCAGGTCCGCCTTCCTTCTGGAAGGTTCCAGGGGCTTCACCACTCTACCTATGGACAGGGGCTGGGTGGCTGGTATTGCAACATTGTATGGGGATCCAGCCTGCTCCTGGCAGCTAGGGTGCTACACTAAAAGACCACGCTGCAGTAGCAGGGGCCAGTGGCAGCCATGTTTGAAGTAGAGAGCACCTGCACCCTAACACAGATTAGCTATGAAAAGGTGCCCGAAGATCTATGGGCCAACAAAAAGAAGGTGGGAAAAATGAGGCAAGGGCAAAAAATCACAGGGAAAGACCACCCTAGGGCTGACAGGTCTAACAATTACCATGAACCCGAAAACACTACACAACACAAACACTACCACACTACCTTAAACCGTAAAATTCTACACTACACAAACACTACAACACTACCCTAAACCCTAAAACACTAAACTACACAAACACTACAACACTACCCTAAAACCTAAAACACTAAACAAACATTACAACTTTACCCT
Organism: Lissotriton vulgaris; assembly: GCF_964263255.1. Lineage (NCBI taxonomy): Eukaryota > Metazoa > Chordata > Amphibia > Caudata > Salamandridae > Lissotriton > Lissotriton vulgaris. Next base: position 800,904,157 of record NC_141691.1, read on the forward strand.
AAAACCTAAAACACTACACTACACAAAGACTATAACGCCACCCTGAACCCTAAAACACTACACTACACAAACACTACCACACTACCGTAAACCCTAAAATTCTACACTACACTACCCTAAACCCTAAAACCCTACACAACACAAACACTACCACACTACCTTAAACCCTAACATTCTACACTACACAAACACTACAACACTACCCTAAACCCTAAAACACTAAACTACACAAACACAACCACACTACCCTAAACCATAAAACACTACACTACACAACAACACTACCCTAAACCCTAAAACACTACACTACACAAACACTACCCTAAACCCTAAAACACTACACTACACAATGTAATGTAATGTACAGGAATTTATATAGCGCAAATCACCGAGCGGTTTCTAAGCGCTTGCTTAGGGAACCCGTCCTGGTATTCCCATGTGAGATAACCCCGGCAGGGTATCCGCAAGGTGAAAGCCAGGCATCCCGCCGCGAGTGGCCGTTGTGGAGATTAAGCAAGCTATTGCCCAGAGTCGCAGAGTGTGAACCCGTGAATCGAGTAGGCACCGGAGCGAGAATTGTCGAGTCCATGGACATTTTTGAACCCTGGTCCCGGGCTGACCTCTGCTTCCAGGTCTGCCTCCTCTAACCAGTGAGCCACACTTCTCCACTACAAGACTACCCTAAACCAGTACACAAACACTACAACACTACCCTAAGCCCTAAAACACTACACTACACAAACACTACAACACTACCCTAAACCCTAAAACACTACACTACACAAACATTACAACACTACCCTAAACCCTAAATCACTACACAAATACTACAACACTACCCTAAACCATAAAACACTACACTACAACACTACCCTAAACCCTAAAACACTACACTACACAAACACTACAACACTACCCTAAACCCTAAAACACTACCCCCAGCACAACCCTGCCCCTTCACCCAGTCCGGACCCTACACGGCAACACTACCCTGCACGACCCCCCAACATTACCCTAAAACCTAAAACACTACACTACACAACACTACACAAACATTACAACACAGCAGCTGCTATCCCTAATTATTACTGTTAAACATGGAGTTCTCTGCAGTCATCGCAAAATGTTTTACCTTCAGCTTGCTGTTGTCCAAAACCGTTTTTGTTGGCTTTTTGGACTCTATACACTTTACAACTCCTAACCAGTAACAAAGTGCCTGTGATTTCTCCTTCAAACATAGTGAAACTGGCTTATACCCAATTGGCCCATTTCATTTACTTGTTAGTCCTAGTAAAGTGGTACTACGTATTCTCAGGGCATGTCAATTAAATGCTACTCGCGGGCCTGCAGCACTGATTGTACTGCCCACTTAAGTAACACTTTAAACATATCTCATGCCTGCCATTGCAGCCTATGCATGCCATTTTGACCTGGCAAAATAAACCTCTTGCCAGGTCTAATTCTTCCTTTTTAATACATTTGTCACCCCTAGGGTAGACCCATAACAGACCACCAAGCAGGGTACTTTGTATGTAAAAAGTGGGACATGTACTTTTACATTTTACATGTCCTTGTAGTGAGAAACGTATTTATTTATTTATTTAATTTATATAGCGCGTAATCACCCCGGGGTCTCTATGCGCTTTTCCAAGTAAATGCCAACCACATTCAACAGCTGATCATCAAATTTACAGCACACCCCATGCTTGCTGAAAAAGCACTGTTTTTAATTTTTTCCGAAAAGGCAGCAAGTTGGAAACTTTTCACAATTCGAAGGCTTACCTCTCTAATGGCATAATATTGGGTTACCTTATTACATTTAATAAGGGATAACTTTCAATTGGGAGCAGGTAGGGAAGTCCAGTATTGTAATTTTAAATCCTCTTTAATGGTAAAGTTGGATTTTAAGTCTCAGTTCTGAAAATGCCACTAATAGAAAGTTTGCATTTTCTTGACATAACCATTTGGTGCTTGCAGCCTCTACCTGGGTCACATGACTAGGTATAACTGGCAGTTGGTCTTTGTGTGGTGCTCCCAGACAGTAAAACAAAGTGGGAATAGTGGTTGGCAGGATAGTCAATCTCTTGTCAGGATGAGGGGGAAGATCTGTCACCTACAACACTTGCACATCATAAAGGCTCTATCTCAGCACACTCACAAAGGATTTCACACTAGTCTTTTGTGCCTCCTGACAAGCTGCAGCCAGGGTAGAGAGGCAGGACTTTCTAGACACCGATGTAGGAGTACTCAGAAGCTTCCCCCACATTAAAGTGTGCACCAATGATAAAGAGTTGTCCCTTAGATTCAACACTTCAGTACACCCCGGGAGCTGTAGAAGACTCTGAAGGACTGCTGTGCTGTTGTGAGGATGACTGCCCTGTTACTGTGCTGTCCTGCTGCCTGAGCGAGAAGGACAGGACCTGCATCTTGAACCTTGGACCACCAGAGTGACTCCAAGGGCTAGCTGACTGGCCTCCTGAGCAAAGCCTCCCGGACAGAAAAGGCTATAACCCTTTTCACCCCTGCACCTGGACTCTACCTGTTGTGAATACTAATGCCCCAAGTTGTGCCCCCCCCCAGTCCTGGACCCTTGGAAGTAGGGCCAAAGGTGCTCTGCCAGCCAAGCTGTGGTCCCTACCAGAACTAATGCAGTATAGCGCAACCCCAATGCAAGACTACGTCGCAGACCTCACAGCTCATCGGAATCGCCGCTGCACTACGCATCCTGATTGTGAACCTCGCCGCTCCTCATAGGAACCAACACGGCACGATTCAGCCTCTATGCATGTCCTCATCGCAGCCCTTGAAGCTCATCGAACCTCCGTTGTGCAACGCATCATCGATTTGGACGCCGCATCACTCCTCGGGACTGGCGTTGCGGAGCACAAGGATCCAAAACCAGGATTTCATGTTTTCTTTTTCCCAAGAACTAACTTGGTCCCTGTATCTGGTCCGCACTCCATCACAGTCGGCCTGAATTTGTGACTTAACCTCAGCCCTGCGCGATCAGATAACCTCAGTTGGTGCTTTGTGCTTTTAAGCACTATTTGTCCCTAAATGTTTAAAAGCAAATATCTCCAGTTGGTTTGAGATTTTTCTTGTGTTATGTTTTCATTTTATTATTGTTTTTGTGCTGCATAAATAGTTTACACGTTACTTCTAAGTTAAGCTTGACTACTTTGGTGCCAAGCTACCAAAGGGTTAAGTGCAGGTTAAATCAGTGAATTGAGTGGCTCACCCTGATGTGGATTGTGGCTCTTGATTGAGTAGGGCTCACACTTAACACAACTATCCATCTAATTGCTCACAATCACTAATTGGTTTCCATGACTTATAATAGATTTTCTAGCATAAACCTATCTTAGCTTGATGTGAATCATAATTGTTTTTGACCAATTCTTAGGTAATTCCTAAATGGCCAACAAGTCATGAATCTCTGCCCTTAAAGTCTATCTGAACAGAGTGTGAATGTACATTTTAGGTAGACAGAGGGCCATGCAGTCCCTAGTACTAACAGATGCTCTTTAGGGTCGGAGGCAAGAGTTCACGGTTATTCCTTTTGTCACCCAGTTTGGCCAAAGTCTTCTGGTCTTTGTAGGGGCATAATTGCGGTATTCCACTTGAATTAAAGTGCATTATTTTGGCTTTCTTGGCTGTTCATAATCCTACCACCAGCGCTGGGATGCCTTTTGGTAACCAGGCGCTATATAAAACTCAGAATAATAATAATAATAATAATACATTTGTTTTTCTGTATTTTTCTGTATACCTGGCAGTATTTTTCTAATTATTTGCACCTCAACGGCACAGGTTTTCACAATATTTGCAATTTCTTTCTTATGTTTACTTTGCTTTGGGCATGATCATGATTGTTTTATAGGGTACTGGAGGGAGAACAACATGAGAAATGTTTCCCTGAGATCAAGCAAGGCAAGCATCATTACAAAATCCAGGTTTTACAGCAAGAACCATGATGGGAAGTTAATGCAAGTCTTTAATGCTGGGCTGTGGAACTCAGTGTGTCCTGACTTTGGGAAGATTCCAAGCCTTCTGGGTGTGCTAACAACCCTGTAAATATTGTCATTCAAAGAGGATGTGCATGCTTTTAATAGACTCTGGGATCCCTCCTTCATATTCCACCCCCATCGCAGGGCACCATGCAGTGCAGTTTGGCCAATGCTGAACCCCATATCTGAAAATACCATTAGGGGATTCCCAGGCCGATTCAGCATGAAGAGCTAAAGCCAGGGATTGCGGTTAAGTTATTGAGGACATATCCTTCATTCTTTAACATGGCTATCAAGGAGCTCCTTTCACAATCAAATGTTTTAAATTTTTTAAAAAAGAAATAAGGTTTGCATCGGGTTCCTGTGGCCCAGTAGCATAGCTTTTCTTCATTTGTCTTTTAGAAGCTCTGAGATACCTACCTTAACATTAATGTTTAAAATTCATAGTTTTTGTACCATGAAAACTCTGTAAATTCTTCCATGCACTTCAACCCTGGTACATATTGCTGATGTGGTTGTTGTGGTATCTACTGCAGCAGGTGATAAGATAAATGTTACACTACATTCACAAATGTAGTCATGAATTCAACATCTTGATGTGGCCTGTGATGCAGCGCAATTTTATACCTGAGTGCTCTTGTGTAGACGTCAAATAGATTGAGATTGCACACTGGTTGTATGGACCATTGATTATTGCTGAATGTCTATTCTGGGAGCTAACATCAGTACATCAAATATACAATTTACAGTGAAACCAATTTGGCGAAGGTACGGGAGGCAAGATGGCGGCGGCGTGAGAGACCGCTGAACTGTGCATCCCACCCAGTGCTCTGATATCTGAAATGCTGTCTAAGTAGATCTTGCAGACCGCAGTGGTGCACCTTTCCCGGAGCTGATATTTTCTTTTTCTGAAGAAAAGGGGTAAAAAAAGAACTTTTATTTTAGCCACTCATCCTGATGAATGTTGGAATTGTTGCCACCCGCTACATGAGAAGCGCGAGTAAGGGGTTAAATCAGGGGCGATGGGGACTGAGGCTGCCGTGTGGGAGAAAGCCGCCTCGAGGGGGCAGCTAGCATTCCTAACTTCTATTATTGGCATTACGGTCGTACAGCTATTGGCTAGAGTGAGATATAAGCAGACACTCCCACGAGCCGAGACGCAAGGCGGTGTTAAAGAAGGAACATACCTGGCATCCTCACTGGTAGAGGGAACTGGTGATTGCAGCAACATGGCCCAGAAGAATGCAGCCGCCCTGGCCGCCGCAGCCACCAAGACGAGAGCGGCGCGGCAGGCACAGCGGGAGCAGGAGGTTGCCGGTCAGAACAGCAAGCAGGGCAGTGAGACTGGTGCTGTAGCTGAAGTGCGCTCATAGCCCGCTGTTACCCCCAAGACGCCTAAGCATGGTGGAGCAGCAGCTAGGAAAAGCAGCACAACCGGTCCCTCTGTTATCGATCTGCTCCGTAAGGCTCCAGCCTCTACCTCAGCTAAACCTCTTCCGGGTCAGATTGGGAAGTGCCAGTCAGTCAGATCGGCTGAGCAGAGAGTGCAGAAAAATACAGGGGATACAGCTGTGGATGCTGAATGCGGTAGTAATGGTGCTATAGGGAATACTGAAACTCTGCAAAATACAGAAGCCACCTTTACGATTTTGGAGGGGGTAGCAGCTATTACTACAGAGGGTAGCGGCGTTGGAGTGGTGGGGAATGCTGATGCCAGTATAGACGTGAATGGTGATAGAGCTTATGTAATTCACCCAGAAGGTATGACTTCCTCGCTTCCTCCCGCTATGGCAGCTACAACTGTATCTACCCCCCTTGAGATAGGTAACACCACTGGAGTTATCATCTCCACTCAAATAAATGTCCCTATTATGGCTAACAATGGAGTTGGGGGTGTCAGTAACCAACTGGGACAGGAACTTGAACATGATCATAATCATGGGGTTGTCATACCTGCCTTAATACCTACTACAATACCTCAATCGGGGCTGGATAATGGCAACAGGATGGCTGGTCTGGCTGGTGAGGAGGCGTTGGGGGCTATGGTGAGACTGACAAAGACCCTAGCGATTTCTTCTCGTTCTCAGATGAAGTTGAGTGGTCTGATGAAAACAAAATTGAGCTTGAGACTGATTTTACCTCCTAAAGCGAAGAGAACACAAAACACAGCGATCCCAGGATGGGTCGAAAAACGGTTGCAAGGAGAAAAAATAGCCACCATGGGGCAACTGAACTGACTTGGGATTATTCTCCAACAACCTTGTTGCTTAACACCATCGCTGCTGATGGTATTCCCCTCCTATGCTGACTATGAATTTTTCCCATTGTTCATGACGAGCTCAACTCGTCATGAGCACAGCTCAACCGTGCCTCATGACGAGCTGAGCTCGTCATGAGCATCGAAGGGGTTAAATATTCTGGCTCTGCGGGTATACCTTTGAAAGCAGCATCAAATCTTACTCCTCCTACTCACCCTACACGCCCAGCCCAATCTGAATCAACTACATCCACACTGGATACTGTATTAGATACCGTGCTTCAAGCTATTGCTGCACACCAGGAGGAGACCTCACATGACGGCCGCAAGGCACAGGTAGCTCTGTGCAAGGTACAGGGAGTGGTGTGTAAACTTACTGGAACTGTTAATACCTTTAATGAACGAATGGCTGAGGTAGAATCTCGTACTGTCTCAAATGAAGCTGAGGCTGCAGTGACTCACGAGCGTGTTGATTCCCATGAGGCAGAGCTGGCTGATGTAAGGTGGAAGCTGGAGGACTGTGAAAATCGACTACGCAGAAACAACTTGTGGGTGCTGGGCATTCCAGAGGCAACGGAGGGAGACGATGCTTGCATATAAATTATACAGCTTTTTCGAGATACCCTCCCTGAACTATCTAGCTGGAATTGGGACATCGAGATTCAACTGGCACATCGAGTTCCCCTTGCCTTGAAGACTGCTATAAAACCGGGGGGCTACCCTCGAGCTATCCTGGTGTATTTCGGAAATTTCCTTCTCAGACAGGCAGTTTCTGAGAAGGCTAGACCTGAGGCGCGTCGTACTAGAGATTCAGTTTTCTATTTTGTCCGCCCCCAGACCTTTGCCATGTGACTGTTGAAAGGAGGTGGAGGCTCCGTCAAATGATCAAACCTTTTCAAGAAGGCACAGGCATATCTTAACTATCCTGCTAGATTAAAAGTGAGCTATGAGGTCCAAACCAACTTTTTTTCTTCAGACATTAAGGCAAAAGAATACCTTGATGGTTTGAAATAGAAATATATGCTGAATTACCTGCTTTGTTGGCTCTCTCTTGAGAATTAAAGGGGGTGAGGGAAAGGGTAGCATTGCGGTAAAAAGTTTTTTGTTTGTTTCCTCATATATTTACATGATTTATTGGTCTATTTTCCCGTAAGATTATATCTGTATTTATATAAAAGATAAGCACTGGCCCAGATGCATTTTTCCATCACCACAGACTGGGTGCGGGGGTGTGGGGGGATGTGTGGGGCGGGGGATGGAGGGGGGAAGGTGGGGGAAAAATATAAAAAGGAACAACTTCAGATGTACAAGCTATATAACAATAATTACAAATAAAAACTTAATCTTTTGCAGAGTACCAATTTTGATGTCAGGTTTTGGAAAAAATAGAATTATGTATAGTATTACTAGTATGCCACTTAAAAAACTTCTATGGGAAGACTAAAATTATGTTCTTGGAATATTGCCGGGCTGAATGATAAAGGGAAAAAGGCTCGTTTGTATGAAATAATCCGGCAGAATTCTTATGACGTCCTTTGTCTCCATGAGACCCACCTACCTGTAGAGGAGAAGGAACTCTTAAGAATGCCTGGGTATAACGTACTTGCACGAACAACACAAACCTTTAAAATACGTGGAGTGGCTATTTTAGCTAAAACCTTTCTTGGGCAAGCTAAGCGCAGGTTGGTTGACCCTTTGGGTAGATGGGTTATAGTAGAGTTAGAGTTAGGCATTACCATTTGCTCCATATATGGCTCCAACCAGGACGATCCTCAGATATTTGAACGTTTGGAATTGGAGCTGGCCTCTTGGCCTAAGACACTAATCCTGTGTGGGGACTTCAATGTTTCTTTGGTTTTGATAAGGGATAGGCAGATACAGCATACATATACTGGTCGTAAGCCTAAAGTTTTTAGGGCAGTAAAACAACTCATGGATAGTTATGATCTAATAGATATTTGGGATCATAAACATAAAAACTATCCGGGGTATACTTATTTCTCATACCCCCCACAATAAATATGTGAGGATCGATTATGCAATGACAACTATGGAATACTCCATGCATGTAGATATAGATAAATGCCCCAAAACAATCTCGGACCATAATTCGCTTGTTCTTACATTGAATATAGCTAACTATAATAGAGCATATACCCAATGGTCATTTGACAGTTCTTTAGAAGGGCCTGTCAGGCTAGAACCAACAGAGGCATCTAATGGCATTAATTTACCTACTGTTACTCCGGAAACTACTGCCCATGGGAAGACTTAGGTGAATACAGGGGTGACGGCTATTAATTGTTCTAATAGATTCGTGGTTCTAGAAGGGGAATCAGGGGATGCTTTGGATGTGATTGCTCAAGTCACCGAGAGTGGTGCTAGGGCTTTGGGGGATAAGCTTAGAAGCACATGTGGATTGCCCAAAATGCTCATTCTCTAATAGAGTACTTCTTAAGAAGGTAAAAACTCTGCAAATCCATTCATCTGCAATAGTATTGACATCACCCAACCCAACAGAACCTTTAACTTCTAGTTTATTGACAGAATGTGGGCTATTAAAGAAACGGCCCCTGGACCAAAAGCCGCGCGATAGGGACCTCCCCCGTTAGACAGCATAGTCTGAGTTCCAGGTCATATGCTGAAATTACGAGAACACGGGGTATAGCATCTGGAAATAAGTTTGCCCACTCAAGTATACCACCTTTTAATGATCCTAGGCCGGATAATACCGGGAAGCCTAGGACTGTTTTAAATATTCTTCCAATAGATAATGTCACAAGAAACCCGAGTGCAATAGTTTATATGACTGGGGTCTCAAAACCAAACATGAACTTGGGGTATGAAACTAGAGAATCCATCCACAACAAAGCAATTCACTGGCTTCGACTTGTGCAGATGCAGATCCATCATTAGGGAGGATATGACTAGTGTCAAGAGATTGTCCCTACATAGCTCCCACACAGACTGCATTGAAATCCAACTATGCAACGAAGTATTGGCAGAGAATTTAGTGGCTCTAGAGTTTCGGTCCTGTTCCCCTAAACACTCTAATATTCAGATTAGATCCCTGCCCTCCTGCTCTGTAGTGGGGGTCAGGGATGACTCAGATCTAAATAGAATAGATTGACTATCCGCAGATAATTGCATCATCTATCCGGAAGTCAGTTCTAAAACGGGTGTCATGCGTCTGGTGCAATGAATACATCCCCTAGTCCCCCTGGTAGGGATATATTGAATCAGGAAAGAAGGGAGCCATACATAGATGGGGAAGGAAATCTAGGGGTGATCCGGATTCTCTCCTGGAACATTGCAGGCCTCAAAAAGAAACTGGTCATCCCAGAATGGAATGAATTCATTGACAACTATGAGCTGTGCATGTTCCAGGAGAACTGGAGCACGTCCCTCCTGTATAAGATAGGGTATTCCACCTTTTTTATCCCTGCGGTAAGTCAAGGAAAGGGCCGCCCTTCGGGTGGACTCCATATATGGGTCAAGGTAACACTGAACTGGGATATTACTGTCCATAATACAAATTCTGAAGATATTATACACCTATCCTTTAAAGGACCACTGAACGGTAATAGAGTAGAGCTGTTCAATGTATATGTCAGAGGAACTCCGGGGGCCAAACATTTGGGTACAATATCATTATTAGAATTGGCCCTATCAGGCATTCCACCACGATCCAACATAATTGTGGGAGGAGACCTGAACTGCACGTATGAACCTCTAAGTGAGGAAGACCTATTGGGGCTCAATGAAGAAGACATGAAACAGTCTATCCCGCATTGAGTCTGAGTCCAATTAAGAGGTGGTCGGCTAGGGCATTACAGATCAATGCCTTAACATTGGAATATAATCTACGTGCACTTAACGGCAGAACGACCTCGGATCCAAATGGGGCCATGACCTTCAATAGACGTAATGGCCCCTCTCGTATTGATTAGATTCTCCTGGACACAAGATTATGGGGGAATGTAGTCGATATGGAGGTCAAGCAGATGCCGGATAGTGACCACAACCTCCTTTGTACAGAATTACGATGGGATCACAAGAGGAAGACAACAAGTGGCCCATTATTTACAAAAGAAGTAGTTCCATCAAATTCTAACCGTAGATTAAAATGGTGTAAGGTGGAATGCCAAGAGAATATCCTTACTAGCATAGGCGCGCTGGTTGCATCAAAGAGCGTGGAACTTTCCATGCTTAATTCTGTGCAGGATGAAGGGAACGGATTAGATTTTAGTGAAATCTATGGGGATTTTATAGTAAACTTAGGTTCGTTTTTTATGGCCAAGGTTGCTGGAGGGCACAAAAAGAAACAAGCTAAAAGTGGCAATGCATAGTTTACAGCTGAATGTAGGAAAAAGAGAAATCTATTTCACTAGCTCTTCGTAAAAAAGACCCTATAGCTGTAAGGTTGGCGAGAAAGGAATATAATTCCACCATAGAATTGGCAAAACGGGAATGGGAGGAAAACCACTGGCAGGAACTCAAAAGGGCGGCTTTTTTAAAAGATTCAACCTTATTTTGGGACTTAATAAATACATTTACTAGAGGGGGAGCAGAGCCCGCACAAAACCATATAACTGACCAGCAATGGCACTCCCATTTTTCGAAACTCTTTTGCTGTGAGATTGATTCCGAACAATTGTTAGGTGCCCTATTAGAATCAGAAACAGATTATATGAGTGCCGAATCAGTAGACCCTTTTACATTTCTTGAGGTCCAATCGGCCATTAAAAACATAGCGCCTGGAAAAGCTGCTGGCCCGGACGGCCTGCCAGGTGATATACTCCTACATGACCCTACCCTTTGGGCTAATTTTATTCTTCTTTTAATGAACCTTCTGGCCCAGGGCCATCCAGTCCCTGAATCGTGGAAAGGAGCAGAAGTGGTCACAATATATAAGAAAGTGGCCAGAGAGGACCCTGCCAACTATAGACCTATAAGTCTAATTGATGTAATACAGAAGGTGGTCGGCAGGGTTCTCATTTCTAGAATGGTGTCCTGGCTAGAAGAAGGAAACATCCTGACGCACTTACAAGCGGGGTTCAGGCAGAAGGTGGCTACGGTGGACCAGGTTTTCAGATTTTCTGCGATATACTGGAAAACTGCGTCCATCGGGAAAGGCTCTTTATATCTAGCCTTCATAGATTTGAAAACCGCCTTCGACCTTGTGCCCCGAGCCAAACTTTGGCAGGTGCTACAGGACATGGGTTTCCCATGATACCTCCTCGAGCTGATAAAAAGATTACACGAAGGCACCTACGCAAGAATCAGATGGGGGAGTCACAGCCAACCAACTAAGAGGATACCAGTGAATAGGGGGGTCCGTCAGGGCAGTGTGATGGTCCTGACTTTGTTCTCTCTCTTTGCAAATGGGGTGGCAGACCATTTGAGAGAGGACCCAGCCGACGCTCCCGCCCTGGCTGGCGAAAAGATACCGACCCTCCTCTTCGCGGACGATACCCTCCTGATGTCTAAAACTCCCTCTGGTCTCCAGAAACTCCTAGACAGGTTTAGCCTGTTTTGTGAAGAACGTGGCTTAATCATCAATACCACTAAAACAAAACTGATGGTATTGTCCCAGACTAAAAAATCTAGGAAGACCAATGTTGCCCTCAATGGATCAATACTAGAGGAGGTGGATGCTTTTGACTACTTGGGAACAAAGGGTCAATAATAGAATGAAATGGGACACCCATGTGGCCAAAATGCTTTTAAATCTTAAAAGAGTGTCGGGACCCATTTCAAGAGATCATCGTGCCTCTTTTAGTAGACCCATCGCCCCTGCTCTAGCCGTTTATGATGGGAAGGCATTAGCCGCTGCAGTTTATGGGTTAGAAATATGGGGTTTTGACAATACTGCAGAGCTAGTTAAAGCTGAAAACAAGTTTTTTAGAGATCTAGTCGGTCTCCCCCTCTCTACCCCTTTAAAACCACTGTTTCATGACATGGGACGACGATCAATCAAATATATAGTTTGCCTCCGTCCATCATTATATTGGGTGCGCAAACTATACAGCAGTTTTTGACAAACTTATCACTTTCAACAGCTCAAAGAAGATCGTATGGCTGAACAAATTGAGACAGTTGGTCAATAATCTGGAGTTGAGCAAAGCGTGGTTATCCCAGAAGCCCCCCACCCCCGAAAGAAACGGTTAAGAAAATGTACTGGGAATGGGTGCAGGCTAAGGAACTAAAAGATACTAGGTGGGGTGTTTTAACTGATCAGTTCTTAGAGCACAAACCAGTGAGGAAGCTGGAACCCTTTTTAGATTGTATTAAAATATCCAGAGAAAGAACTCTTTTCTTAAAACTGAGGTATGGGACACTTTCTTTGCATGAATTTACTAAGCGCTGGAAACCTTCCATGTCCCACCAAGCTACCTGTCCGGGATGTGCAAACCCCACACAGTCCCTAGCACACTTCCTGTTTGCCTGTAGTGCCTATAGGGGGGATAGGAAAAGATGGCTAAAACCAGTATGTAGGGAAATGGGAGTGAGGCACTACATGATGGCCCTTCGCATTCTGACAACGGATACAACATCCATGATGGTCGTTTGCGGAGTTGCAAAGTATCTGGGAAAAGCCTGGCAGATACGCTCAAAGCTTATGCAATTGAGAATGGGGGGGGAGAAAGCAAGACTAATTAATTTGGCTGATCAAGAAATGAATGCCACTGCACTTTATGCCCTTGGGCCTTTTAACTGCATATATTGACTCTGTATTGTAATACGTTTTTTTGTCTCTGTATTATGATATGATTAATATGAATTTTATTCTTTTATGATGAAATTGTATCTACTTTGATGATAATTTTTTTATCGAATAAAGTATTACAACAACAACAACAACATTCAGCACCCACATTACATCTGTGTGCACTGTTCAGTGCTTTAGCCTTTCTGTATTGTACCAAGGTGTGCTATTGGCAAACACACACACACAATGCCAGCATGCATACACACCATGTGTGCGCTGCACAATACTTCACTCTTCATATATTGTACTTCTCGCAAGCACACACACCCAGCACATGCTTTTCATTGTGCGCACACTGCATAGCATTACATCTCTCATGTAGTGTATTCCTTGCAGACATACATACACTCGGTTCATGGCACTAACCATACCATCACTGCACAGCCCTGCTCTATGCCTGAACTATACCCTTCCCAGGCACACAGACATCCAGTGCAGTCACTACTCCTGCACCACCTGATTTGGGCCAACGGTGAGTAAAGCACACAGCAGCGGAACTTTAAATAAGGTGAGATAGCCTGTCTCAATCCAGTGACACTGGGTAAAAAGGACCTGTTCACTCGTACTGATTATTACACAGTATGCTGCCACCACCGCGGTCATGATGCTTAACTCTTGGGGAAGGCGGCAGCCTTCCCCCACTATGAAGGTAGCACTTTGGGTGCCCCACCCAGTGCAGCAAGACTACAATCGGTGATACAGGCTTGTCATGGTGACGTAAATAATTAATTTACTCTCTTAATTTCTATGCAGGTAAGTACTTAATCAATGATAACTCAAGTAGAAGGAAAGAAAACAGAGTCCGTGGTGTTAGAGTTTCTAAGGGTTTTATTCCTCATAAAGGAATCAGGATATCATGTTCTGACCACCACAGGGGTGTCAGAAGGGATAGATGAGCGCGCTCTCGTTTATTGACATTACATAGCTTATATACTTGATTTACATCATAAGTTTCAATGTGAGAGGCGTAACAGCTGAGAGAAGACAAGATAACAGTATACACGTGGTACCAATACATCATCAAGAGGCGTAAACTAGGCGTGAACTAGAGGTGTGTGCTAGAAACGTCACTGATAGGTGACGCAAGTGGGTGGCACCAAGGGGTGGTGCTAACAGAATGTTGCAATGTCAGCAGAAATCGGAAGCTTGGATGCGCGCGCAGCTGCATGACGTGTGACTGACGGGGTGCAGGGGTCTTGACATTTACACTGACGGAAAGAGACAGAAGTCTGGCATGTCAGATCAACTTGTACTTCTATCATATCTGATATCTGATGTTTAGGAACTATACTATCTGGGCGGAAAGGTCTCTAGGGTAGAAGCTATTCTATGCTAACTGTGGATGCGTGTATAAGCGCCTGAGTGTCTACATGTGAAGCGTGGGGGCACGGGGCCTTCCATGGCAGCATGGCAACGGAGGCTATGAATTACTTGCATTAAGACAGATCGGCCCTTTTGGCTTTGCAGCTGGAGAGGATGTTTACAGGATCTAGTAGGCAGGAATGTATTCTCGGGGAGCGGAACAGATAACTCGAAGGTTATAGTCAGTCTTGGCAGAAAGCAGGCTTGGGCTGAGCGCAAGGGGCCGCGCTGAATATAGGACATAGTTCATGAGTACAGAGGTAGCCTGGGCAGAGCCAGGAGCCACAAAAGAGGTTCAGATGGCAGGAATTCAGGGCCTACTCTGGCTAGAGCAGGAAAAAGTGAAAAGTGTACTACAAAAAGACGTTGGCATAGCATACTTAGGAACGGACTATATAATCCATTTATGGTGCGTCTGAAAGAGGACAAGTTGACGGTGGACGCAAATGTATTTGCGTCTTCATAACTGGCACAGGAGGGAAGTTACATGCACTTTAAGCTGGTACATGGAGTCGGTGGGGTACGCGCTAGGGAACACAACATGGCCAAAATTTAATTTTCCTCATTCCCTCCTTGTTCCCTACGGACCCTTCATGAAATATCGATCCTCATGAATCGATCAGTCTGTTCTTGTAACATCATTTGTTCTTCTTTCTTTCGGTTACGTTTTGAGTGAAAACTGGAATGCTCAATACAAGAAGTGGCACATAGTCCACAAATCGCTGGCCCACACTGTAGGCACAAGCAGCAGCTGAATACTAGGACTAGGCCAATGCCTAGGAAGGATAGGATCTTCCATCCCCAAGCTGTTAACGTTGTCCAGAACCAACCGGACCAAGTCCAGGTGCCTGGATTCTGATGTATCTGATTTGCAATTTTATGAAGACGGGTGATAGCTTGATATACAGATGGTGCATTCTGTGGAATGAAAACACAGCAGCTTGACCCGATGACCTTACAAGCTCCACCTCTATCTGCCAAGATGACGTCAATTACAAGACGATTCTGAAGGACAACAACCCGCATAGCGGACTGCTCCTCTGTTAAGTTTCCTAAGGCGGAGGTAGTTTCATTTACTACAGCTTCAAGTGTTCTAGTTAATCTGCGTATTAATTTACTATTCTGGACAGGGCCTAAGAAGAAAAAGAATCCTTTATTAAAGTCAGTGTACTGTTCCCATGCCGTTTCTGTGTAGTCGACAAGGGGGGCATCTCTTCTGGGTCTATTCTTTACTAGATTGTTATTTCTATGGTAATCAGAAGGAGCTAGAAAAACGGGTGGCAGAAGGAATGCAATGTAACAGGTACCATCCCAATCTGGAGGTAGACGAATGTATGCGGTATGACCACACACAAAGTAAGAATGACTGATAGCTTTGAAAGATGACTTTCCATCATCACTGAATTCGACCACAGTAGTGCATTTACTATGACCTAAGTGTACTGAACCTTTCTTCTTGATACATAATTCACAAGTGACTGGCAGTACTGACATAATAGGTAAAACTGGTGCGGCTTCGGATTCGACAGTAAGAATCATAAGGCTAATTGTGTAATTACCTAATCCATATACTTCATTTTCTAGATCAGTTCCTATTCTAATGGGGAGTCCCTCCTTATCCGGGTAACAGACGTCTAGTAGGACCAAGTTCAAGTTTCCCCAAACCCAACCCCCATCGAAAACAGCAATGTCGGGATCTAAAGAATTAATTATCTTAAACCATGCTCCGCAGGAGCCATTGTGAGTGAACGGATACGGAAAGAGAGGCAGGGCTCCCTTGTAGTTCTGGTAGGGAGGGAGTCGGCCACATATCCAGCAATTTGTAGCATTGTTAGTTTGATGTGAATGATGTAACATACTAATGAATGTATTGTTGCGCAGCGCAAGTCTGTAGGAAAGCTCATGAGGAGGTAACTCACTAAAAGTGTGTTCAGCAGAGACATTGTAAGCAGATTGTTCACGCTTGAAAATAGGATAGTATATAGGTAACAAGATACTAGCAATGATTATTAATATACTGAGAATAAACATGATTATTAGTGTCACTATGCAGTGACTACGAAGTGATTTGCAATATGTTCTTTTCTTTTCCTCTCTCTCTCTAACTCGATCTAGGGGATACATGTCAGAAACTATTTAACCGATTCACCTAGGGGAGGACTTAAACAATTAAACTGTCTGACTTGCTAGATCGTAACTTCATACGATATTGTTCTTGAGGACTTTTTTCTCGTTTGTATTCGGAAAAGTCTTTGTTATCAGAGTCTTTGGTGGGGGTGGGTGTGTCTTGTTCCGGTTTCAGTCCTGGGAATGTTTTGATATGGCTTAGGTGGACCCACCCCTTTCTTCCTTCCAACTTGACTGCGGTCTTTGTTGTTAGAAGAACGGTCTTCGGAGATTTCCAGCGGGGCTCCAACGGACTTTTCCTGTCGAAGTTTCGGACTAAAACAACGTCACCGGGGCGGACGTCATGCTCCTTCACATCGGTGTTGTCAGGGAAGGCTGCGGCAACCTGTGAACGACATGATTGGAGTGCAGACATCAAGGAGGCAAGGTAATCTGTCAACATATTAGAATCAACATCGGTTATCTTTTTAGGAATGGGCGTCCCCCACATATTCGGTGGTCTGCCAAAGACCACTTCGTACGGAGATAGCCCTGATCTCGAATGGGCGACCATTCTCATATAGAATAGTGCCACCGGCAGGGCGACTATCCAGTCGACCCCTTTGTCCTGACATATTTTGGCAAGGCGAATCTTTAATGTCTGATTATGCCTTTCTACAAGGCCTGCTGCTTCTGGATGTCGGACACAATGGAACTTCCACTGGTATCCCAATAACAAGGAAACTTCTTTCATTAGGGCAGACGAGAATGGCTGACCGTTATCTGAGTACACAACACGAGGCAAGCCGTACCGTGGGAAAAATTCACGAACCAACTGTTTGGCAGTGGTCGGAGCAGTGTAATCTGGGACTGGGTATGCTTCGGTCCAGCGGGACAGAGCACAGACAACTACGAGAACATATTTAAATCCTCGACAACGGTCCATCTGGATATAATCCATCTGGAGGACTTCAAAAGGGTGATCGGGAGGATGAAATCCACCTTGCTCTACAGGGACGCTTTTACCTGGATTGAACTGACAACAGATCATGCAAGTACGCACTTTCTGTTTTGCGGCTGCTCGTAAGTGTTTATTGTTCCAGAGATTTCGCAAACTGTCTAGCATGGCTTTCTCTCCCAGGTGGGCAGGACTATGTGCTGTATTTATCATGACTTGAACCATAGAGTCAGGGAGAAACCATGTAGATTTTCCCTTCGTCATCCAACCCTGATCTGTCTGGACCCCTCCTAGTTCGATCCATTTCTTTATTTCGTCTGCAGTAGCGTGTGTCTGAATGTCAATAACATCTAGTGTGGGATCTCTGACTGTCATGCAGTTTGTCGGATCTGTTGTCTTTATCGTATCAGTTGTCTGAGTGTGAGTTAGTGCTGTATGTTTTGCTGTCTGATCTGCCAGGTCGTTACCCTGGGAAACAGAATCTGTGGCTTTAGTATGGGCTTTACACTTCATGACTGATATGGCTGAAGGCAGATGTATTGCTTCTAACAGTGCTTGAATGAGAGGACCGTGCTGTATCTTTGTACCATGAGAGGTCAGGAAACCTCGTTCCTGCCAGAGCATGCCGAAGTCGTGTACGACTCCGAACGCATAACGGGAATCTGTGTATATGTTAACATTTCTGTTCTTCGCTAGAATACAGGCTCTGGTCAGAGCGATGAGCTCTGCCGCTTGAGCAGACAGTGTATCAATACGATGTGTTTCTTTAACTTCAGTTTCAGTGGTCACGGCATATGCGGCCACTAACTCTCCTGTACTTGTTCTCATGCATGAACCATCCACATAAAGTGTCAGGTCTGGATTTGTCAGTGGAACATCTGTTAAATCTCGTCTGGGTTTTGTTACTGCATTAATAATCTCTATACAATCATGTGGAGCTGGATCTGTCATAACTGTAGGTAACAATGTTGCTGGGTTCAAGATACTGCAGCGTCTGATTTCTATGTGTGGCTGGAATAATGTCAATTCGTAACCTGTCAATCGTGCTATAGTCAAGTGTTGAGTCTGGGTTCTGTTTAACAGAACCTCTACAGAATGTGGAACTTGTACTGTTAACTGATGACCTAAAACAATTGAATCGCTTTGTCTGATTGCTAACGCTGTTGCTGCTACTGACTTTAAGCATGCAGGGAGTGCCTGTGCTACTGAATCCAATGTACTTGAAAAATAAGCGCAAGGCTTATGTGAACCTGCTTGATCTTGAGTGAGGACAGACAATGCTGTACCATCACGTTCTGTAACAAAAAGTGTAAAAGGTTTGCTGTAACATGGTGTCGCTAAAACTGGTGCTTGGCATAAAGCTTTCTTTAATTCCTCAAAGGCTTGTGTGTGTTCCTGAGTCCAAGGAAGGACAGTCGAAGTCGCTGCCTCCTGTGTCGTTAACTGGATGAGTGGTTTAGCTAGAAATGCATATTGAGGAATCCATTGTCTGCAGTACGAGGTGAGGCCTATGAAGGCCCGCACTTCTTTTTGTGACTGGGGTCGGGGCATGTTTACTATTAACTGAATGCGATCGGGAGTGAGCTGTCTCCCCACTTTGGACAGCAAGTGACCCAAGTACACAACTTGCTGAACACAGAATTGTAGCTTCGAAGGAGACACCTTGTGTCCCTTGTCGGCCAGAAAATGCAAAACTATCAGAGATGCTTGTTCACATTCGGGCTCACTTCGTGCGGTGATCAGCAGATCATCGACGTACTGTAGTAAAGCTGTATTAACTGGCATTTGGATACAATCTAGTTTTCTTTTCAGGGCTTGACTATAGATGCTGGGGCTTTCTGTAAATCCTTGAGGTGCGCGGGAAAATTTGAAACTTCGTCCATTTAAACTGAATCCGAAGAGATATTGGCTCTCCGGGTCAATGGGTACACTGAAGAAGGCGTTCTTGAGATCGATTACAGTAAAGAACGTTGCTTCTGAATCAATAGCAGTTAACAGGGTGGAGATATCGGGGACCACAGGATACTGTGGTACAATGCATTTGTTCAGTTCTCGAAGATCAATCACCAGCCGGTATACTGGCGGTGCATTGCGGTCTGTACGTTTAAGAATTGGAATGATAGGCGAATTACAGATATTGGAGTCGGTCTCTACGACCACTCCTTGGGCGATAAGCTCTTCAATTATTTTCAGTAAAGCCACTACAGCATCGGGTGGTAACTTGTATTGTCTGATTCTGGGTAGAACAACTCCTGTCTTGAGTGTAACACGGTATGGTGTGATATGCATACAACCTACATCAGCTGGGCCTTTTGCCCATAAGTGATCTGGTACATTTTTCAGTCTGACATCAAAGTCACGTAGAACATAATGACCCTTGAAATCTCGTAGAAAGAGTCTGACTCCCTCCGGGGAACAGCAAATTATAGCTCCTAGAGCTTTTAGTGTTTTAATTCCTAACAGATTCTCGGGACATGATTTCGTAAGTAACAAATCTGTAACTCGAGATAATGGACCCACAGCTAGTGGTACTGGTTCTGATACTTCATTTACAATAGGCTGTCCTGAAAAACCAAGGGAAACATTCTGTGAGCCTGAGAGGGGTGCCCCTGGAACTTCATTATGACTTATAGTAGTGCGACTTGCCCCTGTGTCAATTAAAAACTTTCTGTCTTTTCCTAATACGTGACTATGTACATATGGACCTTCTTGATCTACAGGAATTTCAATAAGAGGCAAATCACTTTCCCTCCCTAGGCTGTTTCATGTATAACGCTGATAGTCCGGATATGCCGACTGGGCATACTGGTACATTTGTTGTGAGACTTCTCTAGTTGCAGCAGCGGGCTGTGTCTAAGCATGCTGTGGCTGTGTATGGGACTGATCATGCATAGGCTGTGTATTCTGCATTGGCAGTTCGTTCTGTGAGGTCTGTTGATGACCCTGTTCATGTCTAGGCGGACGCGGTCTTTCTTTAGTTTTACCTGTCTCGATGTTATGTTTCAGGACTGGACATTCATGTACGTAGTGACCTGGCTGCTTGCAATAATTACATGTCCCTTTAACGGGAGCGGCAGAATGATTTGTCTGAGCCCCACCTTTTCTATGACCCTCGGCTGGAATTGTCTGAGCTACTAACATTTTCATTTTCGTGTCTTTCATACGTTTCTGTTCCTGCTCTTGTTCTTCCCTAATTCTATTCTGGTGATATTGTAACATTTGTAACATCTGTGATGGCGTATTTGCCTGCCAAGTACTTTCAACCTTGTACACTCTATTTTTAACTAGGGGTAGGGCGTTTTCTACTAATTTTGTTACAAAAAGGTGTGGATATGACTCGCTACTTGTTTTTAGACCACTATTGATAATGAAACATTTCTCGAATCTTGAATAAAAGTCACTAGTATCTTCATCTTGTTTCTGTTTGCAGGACGAGATTGCGTCCCAATCTTCCTTTCTAGTTGTCAATAATCTTGGCAGAACCTGTACTATTAAACCTGGTAATGCTTTAGTCAGATCCCCAAGGCCTAACCCTGGGACTCGTTTCTTTTCTTCGTCTTCTATCTCCGCCCATGCTATCTTTGACTCTCCCACTTCCCAATCCTTCTCCTTTAATTTCTCGTAAATGCCCGTGGGCAACAGTACTTTTAACATTTTCATAATATCATCATACGTGTAATCTCCCATCAATAACATGTCTTTAAGCTCTCTGTGAAAACCTGCAGGGTCTTTATCATGGCACGGAACTAATTTCTTCATTTCTAATAGTTCTAACTTAGTCAGTGGTGTGTGAACATACACACGTTTCAGGGTATGATCCTCGCCCATAACTGGATGTACTTCTCGTAAGGGATTCTGGCTTTCAATGCCGCCACCGCATTGCATGTGGTACATTTTTCTTTCTGGAGGCGGGGCGGGAACATATTCAGAGCTCAGGAAGGTGTTATACTTACGTCGTTGTTCTAGAATTATTTGTATTAATTTGGTACTAAAACCTCTCCATCTATCCATGATTAGTGCTTCTAATGTTTCGTGTAAGGGACCTGGATCAGAATGATGGTTTCTGAACTTGATGAGGAGGTGCTGAATCATGTATACACCTGCTATTTTCTGCTCTTCCGGGGAAAGGTTCAAGAATGTCTGCACTAACGTGTCATCATTATATATATCTGGGTTTTCTGCCCACAACACGGCGGACCGGGCTAGTTCCTGTTCATCCATAGAATTGAGTATATGATACCCTACTCGATCTCGAAGCCTTTTATCAGTTTCCTGGAACTGATGTTCAGAAGAATTCGGATTGGTTAAAGCGGAGAAAAGAACTCTCTTGCTCTCCGGACGGACACCTTTCCTAAGGTAGTTTCCCCTACCTACATATGCTATAATATCTGTAGACTTTCCTGATGTTTCATCTTCATCTTCCTCCTCGGAGGAAGTTTTATCAGTGTCTTCCTGATGTGCAGTTAATACTGCCTTTCTAATTTTCTGGGACATAGTGGCTATGCTAGTCCCCTTGTCATGTTTTGCTTCTGCTATATTTTGGCCCCACTTGTTCAATGCGTCTAATTCACTCTGATCTGTCCCGGGCCTGTCTCGTTCTCTTATCACACAATTAATGAAGAATCGTAATATCTGTTTCTGAACGTCAACTTTCTGTTTATACATGGCAGCTTTGACACTGTCGGGGTCTTTCCCCGTCTGTATGAATTTGTATAGTCTGTCGAGAGCTTCCTGCATTCCTACACAGCATAGCAAGCTATCGGTGGCAGATCTTAAGCGCAGTGATGCTAATACCATCAGATCGTCTGTTCCGGGCACTGGATCATATCTGCAGAATGACATCCTATCTTTCAATGCCTCAAGCCGGGATGAGTAGGGAGACTGGAAAGGATTCTGAGTGTCCTTTAAATGCAATCTGTGTGTCGGTGGCGGGGTCTGTAGACCCGCTGTCGCACCTCCTGAGGCGGATGCTTGGGCATTATCTCTCCGTGGAGTCTGTATCTGGACTTGAATTTGTCGTTTAGTAAGATCAGGTAGTACTGGTTTCGGTAGATCCGTTTTAAGTACGGGGGGTGGCGGGGCTGGCGGAGCGGGAGAGGTCTGTTGCGGTACCGGCGGAGCTGAATCTGGGGGCGTAGTGCCACCCCCATCCCTGTCAGTAGGCAGGGCACGAACAGGCAGATTGGTGTAAGCTGGTGCTACATCCTCTAGATATGAATTCAGGAATATGTCTTTAGTAGTTTTATGCATTACTTTAGTTGGAACTAATGGTGTCGGTAAGTTTTTCGGTATCTCTGATTCAGTTTCGGATGGGCCATCTGCTGCGAGGTACATACCGTTTACAAGATTATTTCGGGCACGGTCTATTTGCTCTGTTTTTACTCGGATCCCTTCAGTAACTAATTCGTTTTCTCGCTCTTTATCTGATTCTTTAAGTCTGTCTTCTCTACGGAGTGCTTTGTCAGCACGCTTACGTGATTCCTTACGCCAAAATTCTATGGCGTCCTTCTGAGATTGCCTAGCTTTCTTTTTCCATAATGCTTCTTCTACCCTCATGATGCACTCGGCATCCCACGTTCCGGTAACTGGCCATCTGTGTCTTTCGTCTAGGTGCTTGGTGTAATCGGCCCATAAATCTAGATATAATATGGCATCTATGCCGTGCTTTTGATACATAAAATTGCCTGGAGTGTCCCTAGGGGGGATAGGAATTTCTTCCTCTAGTAACCCTTTCCTAGTTCCAATCTGTTTTAACTTACTGAGGAACGGCATCCTGCTTACTTATTTACTGAACGCTAGATCTTTATTCCTTAATACTTTTTGACAGCTATATTATATGGAAAAAACACAATAATACACGTTTAAACAGTCACATTCATACCACAACATTAATTACATGAAAACATTGAAGACATAGCTAACTACCCCCTACACTGAATGTACCGCTCAACGGTACGGATACACTGCTGTAACAGTGCAGAAATTCGGAAGACTCGATATACTGCTAAACAGTACAGATACACTGCCTAAAAACAGTGCAGACCGGACTTGCGTACCCAAACCCGTCTAGATACGACCCAGCAATGGTACTCACCGGGAAGCACGGAAACAGAAGGCCTCGGAAAACTCGACTGGACTCGACTCGGAACTTCGGAAAACTTCGGAAAACTTCGGAAAACTTCGGAAAACTGGTGGGCCTCTTCACACCTCGGACCTTGCTTCTTTCGGCTGGGCTCTGGTCGGGATCCTCCGCACTCCTCACCGCCTCGTCTGGGCACTGATTGCAGTCTTCGTCACCTCCGTGTGTCAGAGGGGGATGCAGGAAATCCTGCCAGTACACGTGTAGTCCGTCTAACTGATGGCAGGGGACACGGATTGCAACGCACCTTCCGGCGCGTGAGGTGGGGGAGGGGTCCCTATTCGGGCGCCAAAATGACGTAAATAATTAATTTACTCTCTTAATTTCTATGCAGGTAAGTACTTAATCAATGATAACTCAAGTAGAAGGAAAGAAAACAGAGTCCGTGGTGTTAGAGTTTCTAAGGGTTTTATTCCTCATAAAGGAATCAGGATATCATGTTCTGACCACCACAGGGGTGTCAGAAGGGATAGATGAGCGCGCTCTCGTTTATTGACATTACATAGCTTACATACTTGATTTACATCATAAGTTTCAATGTGAGAGGCGTAACAGCTGAGAGAAGACAAGATAACAGTATACACGTGGTACCAATACATCATCAAGAGGCGTAAACTAGGCGTGAACTAGAGGTGTGTGCTAGAAACGTCACTGATAGGTGACGCAAGTGGGTGGCACCAAGGGGTGGTGCTAACAGAATGTTGCAATGTCAGCAGAAATCGGAAGCTTGGATGCGCGCGCAGCTGCATGACGTGTGACTGACGGGGTGCAGGGGTCTTGACATTTACACTGACGGAAAGAGACAGAAGTCTGGCATGTCAGATCAACTTGTACTTCTATCATATCTGATATCTGATGTTTAGGAACTATACTATCTGGGCGGAAAGGTCTCTAGGGTAGAAGCTATTCTATGCTAACTGTGGATGCGTGTATAAGCGCCTGAGTGTCTACATGTGAAGCGTGGGGGCACGGGGCCTTCCATGGCAGCATGGCAACGGAGGCTATGAATTACTTGCATTAAGACAGATCGGCCCTTTTGGCTTTGCAGCTGGAGAGGATGTTTACAGGATCTAGTAGGCAGGAATGTATTCTCGGGGAGCGGAACAGATAACTCGAAGGTTATAGTCAGTCTTGGCAGAAAGCAGGCTTGGGCTGAGCGCAAGGGGCCGCGCTGAATATAGGACATAGTTCATGAGTACAGAGGTAGCCTGGGCAGAGCCAGGAGCCACAAAAGAGGTTCAGATGGCAGGAATTCAGGGCCTACTCTGGCTAGAGCAGGAAAAAGTGAAAAGTGTACTACAAAAAGACGTTGGCATAGCATACTTAGGAACGGACTATATAATCCATTTATGGTGCGTCTGAAAGAGGACAAGTTGACGGTGGACGCAAATGTATTTGCGTCTTCATAACTGGCACAGGAGGGAAGTTACATGCACTTTAAGCTGGTACATGGAGTCGGTGGGGTACGCGCTAGGGAACACAACATGGCCAAAATTTAATTTTCCTCAATGGCACACACGCTGGATCCATGTTTGCCTATGATAACAAAAATAAGCATTAGGGAACTAGACAGCAGTACAAATGGGCGTTCAGGGTAGGGGTACACACCCTTTATTGTGCAGAGGACTTTTGTATCCCAACATGGAATGATACATCAAGCAGCCAATAAAATGAGATGAGAGAGTAATAGTCTTTTGGGCAGAGCCAAACAGCCGCGGCCCGTGGAGGGAGTTACGGCGGGGCAGGAAGGCGGGGGAGGGGAGGGCCGGGGTGGGGTTGCTAAAAAGCAGAATATGGATAATTGGAGGTAAGTAAACAATTTAATAAATAAAATGAAGTTTGTAGCGCGCCCTGCATCGCAAAATGCGATGCAGTGCGTGCTCCAAAATTCGTTTTTATTAATTAAATTGTTTACTTACCTCCAATTATCCATATTCTGGTTTTTAGCATCCCCTACCCTGCCCTTCCCCCGCCCCACCTTCCTGACCCACCGTAACTCCCTCCACGGGCCGGCGCTGAAGCCAAATCCCGCTCAATGTATACTTTAAAGAATTGGTAACAATGTGAAAGCTGACAGCTGCTCTCTCAAGCTCGACCTAAAAGCAACAAGTTAATAGATTAGAAAAGAGTGAAGGTGGCTAATCTAAACATAACACTTAGAGGCGGTAGAACAGAGAGAAAGCACAGAGAGGCTAGTCAACAGCTGAGAGACGTGAATAGCTGAGGTGATTAGTAAGAGTTCATGGAGGAGTAAGTTCTGTGAAAATTGTTGAAAATGCGGGAGAGTCAAAGAAAATCAGAGGCATGTGTTTGGCTTACGTTGCACTTTAGGATGTCTTCCTTAACTAGTTGATTAATTCCAACTAAAACTCTATAACTTAGTGTGAAGCATTGTGTACAATGGAGGCCCCTTTCACCCCATGCTTATGTTGGCGATTTTGGGCTGTTGGAAGATAATAGTTTGTGTGTTTTTCTCCAGTATGCTTCTGCTAGGATAGATTGAATCAAGGGTTTACCAATTAAAACACAATCACATTTAATTCTTTAAAACTGAAAATATTAAAGGGAATTCACTTCAAGTATGTTTTTCTTTTCAAAGACGTTTTCTCTATAGAGGTTATCCTTATGATGAGTAGTGCCAGATTTGACGGTGGTGTTTGTGTGTACTCCTCTTTGTTGGAGGGTTGTTCATATCCTTTAGACTGGATGAAATTCTGGCGCTTAGAGTAGAATTACTGCTGTAACCTTTATCAGATTTATTCATAAAGTGTCTGAGATATTTTGGACAATCACAAGTTCAAGTATGTTTTTCTTTTCAAAGACGTTTTCTCTATTGAGGTTATCCTTATGATGAATAGTGCCAGATTTGACTGTGGTGTTTGTGTGTACTCCTCTTTATTGTTGGAGCGTTGCTTGTATCCTTTGGACTGAATGAAATTATGTGCTTAGAGTAGAATTTCTGCTGTAACCTTTATCAGATTATTTCCTAAAGTGTCTTAGATATTTTGGACAATCACAAGTTCTGGAATAAATGGGGAGATTACAACAAAAAGGGGTTGGAGGTCATCTAAGCCAACAATATTGTGGTTCAAGAATATTGAGGACAAAATATCAAGGGTCATAATACTGAAAGATATATGCATATAGGGAAGTATATATTTAGTATTCTTAACTCCACATCTACGTACCTTAAAAATATATATACTGCGTAGGTACATATATGTGGATTTAGGTAAAGAAAATCTCCTAGACTTATTTCCCTCTCAGTATTTTATTTTTGATATTCTGTTCTCAGTATTGTGTCCCATCGACATTCTGGTTTAGATATTCAGGGGGCACACAATAGAAATAGTTGAGATAAGAGTGAGGGCAACATTGCCAGAAATAGGACTTGGAGAAGGAGATCCTGGTTGTTTTATTGCACAAGTACAGATTGGGATGCAGTTAGGGGAGCGGGATAAATGACAGGCCTGAAGCATTATTTCATGTGTTGGAAAGGTTTAAGATAATAAAGGGGAAATAAGAAGATGGTGCAGGGTCACTTGTTAAAAGGGTTGAGAGGGAAAGTATATTGACAAAAAACAGTTCTAGGGTATATGGTTACCACTGCTTTCTGAGGTACATGCACCTAATACCAGATTTCGTGCCAGAATAAAAGAGACTGTTAACTGTGAAAACATTTGTTTCATGTAATAAGCAGTAATATATTCCTTAAGGAAGAGGGGTTCAGAAGCTGTGCAGGATTAAATGCCAGACACTGCAGGATTCCTTGAATCCCTACTTTTTACGCATGTGCTGTGTTGTCAGGTTTTCTTATGGAAAGAACATCACTGAGAAATTGCATTAAATTAAATTGGGATCTGAAAGTGTAGGTAAAAATCTGTTAGGGATCATATAACTCAGCTTTTCTTTAGATAGCCTACTTCGCGAACTGCCATGATCTGTACACCTGGACTAATACCAAACTTGTGTGCCTCTGCGTCCAAAATTTACAGTACTTCTCAGCACTTGGTGCTTCCTGAGGTAACTACTGTATTGTGTGGATTACATGAATTGTGTGCATTCCATTTGGAGTACAGAAAGTGTGATGGCAGCCAACGATGTTAATTATTATAAACGATCATCGTATTTTAGGTAGTGTTTGAGATTGAATAGGATACTATAATCATTTTTCATGGCGTTAAATGTTCAAGTGAATTGAATATCTGTGTGTTAGTGCTTTTTTTCAAGGCATCTTACATTCGTGAATATATGTAATGATCTATTTTTTAAATGTGATAATAATTATTTCATAATTTCATTGACAAACGGCTGGTATGTATTGATTGGCATAGCTTGCCCCAGCACCAAGAATTTAAAGAACTTAGCGTTCATTTGTCTCACCTGTATTAGAGTTGCGATAGCTGCAAGTGCAGAAAAAACGTCCGTTTATTTGTTTGTATTAGTAAGTGAACAATGATCTTCAAATATATTGTGAAACCCAGTCTGTCTTTTATGCCTCTGCATGGGTAAACCTCATCATAGATTATAGGAGGGGGGTACACAGAAATATCGTACACTTCCTTTTAAACTTAGATGAAAGAAGATTTGATCTGTATTGTTGTGACTTGGCTACAAATGCAGATATAAGAATGAATCCTGTTTCCTGTTCTGATGATTCAACAATTAATGAGAGCCAGCCTCCCTATTGGAGTTCTCGCACATATTCGGAGATCATTTATTTCCATAGTGTGAACTAGAAGCATTGGAATGAAGTCAGTTTAAGGAGAGTCTTATTTGTCTTTGCCGTTCACCAGAAGATTTCACCACACAATATTTGACATTTGGGAAGTAACAGCACCAAGATCGAGGTTTCTCCATGCTAGGCTTAACCAACAAGTAGCTCGTGAATACTAGTATCTCTCTAGCTACCTGTAAGTAACTCTCCTTCCTAAAACCCAGCATATTAAATGAGAAGCCTTTGCTTGGTTTAATGAATATACGTTGACAAAATGTGAATATTGTGTGGAGTCTCAGAACTCATAAGTTGTTTGAAGAAAAATGGTCGAATTTACAAAATATATTTAGGTTTAACTTTGCTTTTTATTGACATCTTTAGTAGGGATACAATTCGTATAGCCACCTCACAATTTGCACTGTGACCTCATATCCAAAACATACATCCCTACATTTGTTATTATCTGCGAGGGTGCAATCCAACATATTCCCCCTAAAAAGTTTTGGGGCAAACCTAATATCGATTATGTACTACGTAGTAACAAGAAAGGCAATAGTACTCAATATTGTAAAAAGGTATTCAAACAACCCCCCCTCCCACCCTGCCCTCCCGGGAACTGGTTTGCACAATGCCCATTCCAGCTTTAAAATTAGTGTACCAGGCAAATTCCGTATCGAATCTCGAGGCCCAGTGGTGGACTCCTGAGGTGCCGTGAGTCGAAGGAGGCAGAGGTACTTTGGGCATGCAATCTCATTGAATTCAGTGGACAAAAGGGATACTATCGGTTGCCAGACCTCCCGAAATCCGGTGGCGGAGTTTGTGAGGGAAGCCTGTATCCGCTCCATCCCCAGGATATGCGATAATCGATGCAACCTCCCTGTGTGCGTCTGAATTGTCTGTGTCCCCCAGTGCGATAACATTTTCTGAAGTGCTGCCTCTAGAGCTAGGCCCATCTGCTTCCCTTTGCTGGACTTCAGAGGGAACGTCAAGGGGTTGGGTAGCCCCAGCACTACATAAGCCTGGAATCTTGGAATCTGTGTCTCAAACTGCTGGTCTATTTTGTCCAGAATCGTGGTGCAATATGAAGGCAGTTCCCTACATTCCCATAGCAGATGTACTAACGTGCCCTTTTCCCCGCCCCCCCTCTAGCAAGTAGGGCTGCGGTCTGGGTTCCCTTTATTCTGGCGCACCGGCGTCAGATACCAGTACGTAACGATAATAAAAACAGTTTCTTTGCTGGCGGAGTTTTACGCTGTATGTTTGGCCCTGTAGCAGATTTCCCTCCACTCTTTCCTCGTGAGTTCCCTTCCCAATTCTTTTGCCCAGCATTTCTGACTAGCAGTGGGCTGAGTGGGGATTGGCGGATACAGCATATCATCTAATTCAGACATCATGTTCTTATCGGTGTGTTTTGTCACTAACCGTTTCTCGTACATTGTCAGTTTCCTGTTGACTTTCATATGCACTTATGGGTGGAGAAGCCAGTGTCTTATCTGGAGATAGTGAAACCTTTCTGTCTCTGGGAGGGAATAATCCTGCCTTAGGTGGAAAAACAAAGTGATCCCCTCTACATCAAACAGATGACCTGCCGCTTGGCATTCCGAAGTCCGCCACGCCGAGAACGCCTTCCTATCAAACCATGGTGTAAATTCCTTGTTATCGAATAGATGAGTCATCGGGGAGGGAAAAGTTGTTAGCCCCCTTCTACTGGCCACCCAGTCCCGCACCTGCAGTACTGCGTTCGTGATATGTGAGCCCTGTAGGTTCTGTGGTCGGTCTGCTCCTTTCAGAAAGGGAACCTTCCATAAGGAGAGTTTCGCTAAAGCTCTAGCCTGAAATAGCCATCTCTTTTTCGATTCTGGTCTACTCCATTCCACCAAATATCGTGGTTGAGCAGCCCTAAAATACTCTAACGGATTCAGGATTCCCAAGCATCCCTCTTCTGATCTCAAATGCCCCAGCTCCCTCCGCATGCATGTGCGTTCTCCTGCCCAGACAAAATGGAAGAATTGCTTTTTGCAGCAATTGAAGTGTTTCATTAGGAGGCCAAACTGGTAGTGTTTGGAACAAATATAAGGCCTTTGGGAGAATAGACATTTTAACCGCAGTCATGTGTCCCAGCAGTGACAGCTGGTGCTGCTTCCAGTTCTGTAGCTCTCTCGTTATCTGTCGGACGAGTTTGGAATAGTTTAGGGTGATTGTCCGTTGTACAGACGGAGCCAATTTAATTCCTAAATATGGGATGGACTCCATTATCCTAATCCCTGAGAAAGTTCAATCTCCCGTCCCTGTGGCTGCCCATCGCCTGTCTAGTCAGAGGATCAATGACTTCCCTACGTTTACTCGGAATCCGGAAACTTGACCGAATGACTCCAGTTCCCGTAAGAATGCCGGGGCAGAGCGAGTTGGGGACTCTAGAGATGCAATGATATCGTCCTCATATAGACTTATTGCATGTTTTACCCCACCAAAGGGGATGCCTGTAATATTCGGGCTGTCTCTAATTTTCTGGGCCAATGGTTCAAGGTATAAGGCAAAAATGAGGGGCGACAGAGGCCACCCCTACAGCGTCCCTCTCTGGACGGCAAAAGGTTGAGACGATAGTCCCTTTACCCTAATGGTTGCGGTGGGCGAGCTAAAGCAACTCATCACCCAAGCCCTGACCCGGTCCCCCAACCCAAAGTGAATCATGGTTTGGTCTAAAATGTCCCAGTCAAGCCGGTCAAATGCCTTCTTGGTGTCGACCGAAAGCAGAATGTTCGTGCAGTGAGCCTTATCAACCAAGTGGAGAATCCTTTTGGTGTTGTCACTGCTCTGCCTATTTTGGATTTTATTTATTTATTTATTTTGACGGTTTTGTGTAGTGTGAACAAGACCCTTGTGAGTATCAGAGCGCTTTACAGGGCAAATAAAGGTGAATGACATATACATATAAATACAATGAATTATGTGAATACAGTAATGGTAACTATTAGAGATTAGCACATATCTACAAGATTGTATAAGAAAAGTTAAAGTGAATTTTGACATGAGAATCAATTTCACTTCTTTTTTTTAAAAAGCAGCGGACAGATTAATTCTCTTTTCTGGCGGTAAGGCATTCCAAAACCTGGGAGCCATTCCTGAGAAGGTATGATTGTACGTTTTCGTCTTGGAGAAACGTGGTTCAAGTAGAAGATTATTAGAACTCCTAGTAGATCTGTTACCACCTCATAGTACTAGTTTCTCCGCTAGGTACCTCAGGGTTTTGTTATGTAATACCTTATGTGTCATACAGGCGCTTGTTAACTGGATTTTGGGATCAAAAGGTAACCAGTTGAGGGCATGAAGCTCAGAGGAAATGTGTCAGTTTCTTTTGGTGCCTGTGATGAGTCTAGCAGCTGTATTGATCGAGGGTCTGAGCAGAGCGGTCGTTGATTTGGGAAGGTCACAGAGAGCGATACTCCCATAGTCAACTCTGGGAATTACTAGAGTTTGAACTGCATGTTTAAACTTATTTGCGGGTATGAAGGGTTTCAATTTTCTCAGGGTGTTTATCTGGAAATTTGCTCCTTTTGTTGCAGCGCTGATGTGCTTTGCATATTTAGCTTATTATCCAGGGTTATTCCTAAAGATTGGGAAGTAACAGATTTAGCGGATTAGATGAGGAGAGTTTGACTGTCGAGTGCAGTTAGGTGCTTCGTCCACTCACGGATGATGGTTGTTTGAATGGGGGGAGCAATTAAGAGGAATTCTGTCTTTAGTGTGTTTAGTTTTAAATCGTTCTTAGCTAGACAGGTGTTTTTTGAGCGTTGAGTTAAGGGACTTGATGCCTTCAAGAGAATGGACCTTAATGTAGAGTTGTGTGTCGTCGGCGTACATTTGATATTGGATATTTGCGGAGTTGAGAAGCTCAGTGAGTGGTTCCATAAACAGATTTAAGAGTGTTGGGGAGGGTAGATCCCTGGGGTACTCCCAAAGTGACTGGGATGGGGTTAGATAAAAATTGGTTGATCTTGAGTCTTTGTGTTCTATTTTGGAGGAAGGAAGTGAACCAGTTTAACACCGTTCCAGATAGCCCCATTCTATGCTTCAAGAGGTCAAGTAGGTCAGGGATGTGGAATTTATTAAAATATCTACTTGTCCATGGGGCAGGTTTGCTTCATAAATCTACTTGTCCTGTAACAAAATCCACTTGTCCCTTTGGTGACATGTAGCGCTGCCACAAATTATGGTAGCAATCTCATTATATAAGACCTCTTATATAGCCTCTCTGATTATGCCAGGGCATATACCATAGTAGTGTTTGAATATTAGTAATCATTTTATGTTGCCACGTTTCCGCGGATCTACATACTGGGACTGACGATGGTGGTAAGCAGTAGTTCCAGGGTTGGAATGCCCTTTTAAGTCTGTGCAAACCTACCAACTTGCATGTTTTAAGGGTTTTCAACAAATCTTCTCTAATCTTTCCCATACTGAGAAATGTTAGAAATTGTCTCCTGAAAGTGGCAGACTTAAACCTTCTTTGAGAGTTGGGAAAAAAGTAGTTGGAGGGAAAATGAACTTTCAAACATCCAAGTTTTCACATGAGCAAATCTACACATGCATATTTGTTCATGCTAAAATGCAGTTCACAAATATTTTGTAGAAGTACAATTTCTTGCCCTACTAATGTAAATTCTTGTGAGTTCACGAAAGCCAAATACCAAAGGTGCACTTTTGAGACTTTCTTTAATAATTCGGCCCCTAATTTGGTCTGCCGTTAACCATGACCTTTTGTGTTTATTAAAATTTGCTCTCTCTCTGAATCGGCTGGCTTCACTGTGAGTGAGAGCATTCTGCTTTTTCACAAGGAGCATATCGGTACACAAAGTAGTTTTGTTTAGTGCCAGTAACTAATGTGGCAGTGTATGCTTTTTTGAGACCAAAAACAATTTTTGCGTTTGACAATGTTTGTTATAATGGTGAGGGCCCGCCATCTCTCACATCAATAAGGTTTTACAAAATCCATGCCAAAACATGTCACGCATTGCCAAAACTAAAAAGCTGACCACCAATGTCAGCCCTACTTGCTTAGCCAAGGCTTGTTTATTTTTGTTTCCCATAATCTTATTGAAACTGGTTCCACAAGTTTTCCAAGAGGAATATTTTTTGGGATATACTAGCATGCATCAACACATGTTACTAAATGATACTGCAAAGAAATGGTACCTGAAATTTTACAGTAGTTTAGCAAAATCTTTTTTTCCCTACTTTCATTTTTTAGGATCATTTTATATTGAAAGCAAAGAAACATGAATCTTGCTTTCAAGCTTCTTCAAATATTTGCATCTAATCAGAGAGCATTCAGTGAGCATCATGCATTTCCTCACGTTGCAAAATGTTGAAACCGTGTGTACATAAGTTCATACTGGAACCACTGTCAGTAGTGCCGTCAGAACGTATATTTACTTAGAGCGCTCACCCTAATAATAAAGACTTTCAATTAATAAACCATTAATACAAGTTTGAACAGCATTAACACATGCACACAAATATTAACTTAACTACAGGCAGTACCCTTCCCTGATCCTTTATGTGGTACTGCAAACTGGCAGCCAAAGGGTTTCTGCTGCAGTGGGTTGGGCCTACTTGTCCCAAGGACAAAATACACATTAAAACTTGTTGCCCTTGACCCCAAACAATATGTCCTGGGCGTCGGGCTATAGGAATTCCACAATCCTGTAGGTTGTCGTGTTTGACTGTATCGAAGGCTGAAGATAAGTCAAGTAGGATTAGCAAACAGGCTTTGTTTTGATCCAGTATTTGTAATGCGTCATCTATTATGTGGGTCATTGCTGATTCGGTACTGTGCCCTGATCGAAAGCCTGATTGGAATTGGTCGAGGAGGTTGAAGTGGTCTATGTGGTTACTAAGCTGCATGTGGACACATTTTTCGAGTAGTTTGGCCGGGGTCGAGATGTTGGATATTGGTCGATAGTTATTGAGGCCTGATAGGTCCGCTGATACTTTCTTTAGGATGGGGGATACCTGACCAGTTTTGAGGATGTCTGGGATGGTTCCTTGCAGAAGAGAGGTATTTATAATCCAGTCTATAGGGGCACTAGCAGTGGAATGAAGGTCTTTAAGTGGGATGATGGTAGAGGGCCTGAGAAATGATTGGAGGGATTCAGAGTAGTGAGTGTGTTTAGGATAGTTTCTTCGCTGTAGAGGTTGAAGGCAGTCCAGGAGGCGTTGTTCTTGAGGTCGAGCGTTGCAGAGCAGTTAAGCGGGTCCCTGGTGTGGTCAGTGAGGAGATTGTGTGTGGGTCGATAAGGGATAATAGATCATTAAGTAGGTCTGTCTTTAAGTTTTCAGTCTTTGTTGTGAAAAAGGAGGCAAGATGCTCGCAATTGGGGAGTGTATCAGGATTGTCTCTGGGAAGTGGGAGACGCCATTAGATTGAGCTTTGATTATTTCAAACAATTTTTTGTGGCAATTCTTAGCTTGGTCTAATTGTTTGGATATGAAATCAGCTTTTGAGCATCCTTTTGTAGTAGGCATTTCTGGTGCTTCTTAGTAATTTGAGGTAGACAGTGGATGGGACGGTTCTCCACTGTCTTTCAATTGCTCTCAATGATCTTGTGTCTTCATTTAGTCTAGCATCATACCAGGGGGTTGAATTTTTTGAGGTGACTCTTTTTAATTGTCGGGGAGCTAAGGTGTCAAGTACCCGGTTCATAGAGTGAAAGTAGTGATTGGTCATATCCTGTACATCCTTTAATCCATCCAGTGTGGGCGTGAGGATGTGACTAGCTGATGTGATATCGACCGGATTGATGTTTCCCAGGTACCTCTTCCAGATTTTCGTTCTTGTGGGTTGGACAGAGAGTAGGTTAACTACTTCCTTGGTATGGAAAGTGATTATGTAATGGTCGGACCAATCGCAAGGGAGAATCGATTCCAGGTGGGTAGAGTCTGCTTTGGAAATTACTAGATCAAGGATTGAGCCTTTTTCATGGGTGGGCTGTCACAGATTTGGGACAAGTTGTAGTCGGATAGGAAAGCATTGAGGCTATTGACCTCTAGGTCGTCCGGATTGTTTCAGTGGAGGTTGAAGTCCCCCAGGAAGATCTGTGTATTCTGTTGTCCGACATTTGTGGCTAGAATATCCATCATGTGTTCAATGAAGGTAAGGTTGTTACCAGGCGGATGGTAGAAAGAGTGTAGTGAACATATTGGCTTGTTATTACTAGTAATGTGTAGGCAAAGGTATTCACAGGAAGAGAACACCGGGGAGTTGGAGCGGTTCACAGAGAGGTTGTTCCTATGGATGCAGGCAATACCACCACCTAGCCTATCGGGTCTATCTAGTCTTGTGATGTGATACGTTGGGGGAACTAGTATGTCTAAGATGGGCGTGGATGATTAGTTTAGCCAAGTTTACGTTAAACTTACAAGGTTGGGTCGTTGGTCATAATGAGTTCAGCTATATCAGTGGCATCACATGCTGCTGATCTACAGTTCAGTAGGATACATTTTATCTGGGCCTCGGTCGGGGTGTTGTGCTGGTCATGGAAGATGGGTACTCTTTTGAGGTTGTTTTCAAAAATACCTCTGGTAGTCTGTCTTGTAATTCTGGAGGGATCGGAATGGATGGGTTGGAGTAAGGACAGTTTCTGTGTATTCTCCGTATGCACAGGTCTAGAGGATAGGGAAGGGATTCGTAGGAGTGAAGTAGGGAAGTAAGATAATTTGGTTATTGGGTTTTCTTTTCCCTGATTGGACTGGATGATGCATTGGGGTATGGTACTTTTTCTGGGAAGCACCTGAGGCAAGGGGCAAGTGCAAGGCCGCTGAATGGGTTTCGCTTGTGGCTTGGGTTGTTGCCAGATCAGGTCATGAAGAGTTTGGATGTCCTCTTTTATTTGTTGTAAGGATATTAGTATCTCATCTAGTCTGGGGTCAGATGTAAGAGTTGTCATATTGATAGCCTGGCCTGTGGTTAAGTGAGGAGGGGTTGT
This sequence comes from Lissotriton vulgaris, assembly GCF_964263255.1. Taxonomy (NCBI): domain Eukaryota; kingdom Metazoa; phylum Chordata; class Amphibia; order Caudata; family Salamandridae; genus Lissotriton; species Lissotriton vulgaris. The sequence goes on from NC_141691.1 coordinate 800,940,460, forward strand.
AGCTTGTGTGGTGTCCCGGGCGTGACGTGAGCTGGTTCGAAGAATGGTGGATTTTCAGTGTGGTAGTCCGTGGGGAAGGGAGGGGTGGAGAGGGGACGTGAAGGGGTATTGATGTGTGATTTAGGAGTATCTGATTAATTGTGTGGCATGGTTGCGGAGTGGAAGTTTCTGGGAAGGGGGAATAGAAAGGGCATGTGAGGGGGTATTGGTGTGGGCTGTAGGAGGAGGGACGGTGAGATTCGTATTTCAGGGAGCGGGATAGGGTGGGACCACGGACTCAGTAGCTGTGTAAAGAGAGATTGGAGTAGAATCTGGAATTGAGTTAATGGGGGAGGTGGGGAGGGATGAGCTATCCAAAGAGGTGACGAAGATGTGGTTGTGGAGATGGGGAGTGGTAGTGGAGGGCTTGGGGGCGTGTGGGAAGGCTAGGGACGAGGTGATGCGATTGTGAGGCAATGTGCGTGTAGTGGAAATTGTGGTGGAGCTGGGGGGGAGTAGTGATACTGCAGATGTGTGGTGTATTTGTGCTATGGGATTCCAAGGGAGAATGTCTAGATGGGGAGTCAGGTAGAGAGTCAGTAGAGTCAGGTAGAGAGTGGTTTGTTGGGGCGGTGGGAAAGGGTCATGCAACCTTTGCTTTGATGATCGGGAGGATATTGTCCAGTATGTTATGGTCTGATGCCTGCATGAGGATGATCCCATTATGATAAATGGTAATTGTAGAAGTCGCTTTGTAGAACAGAGAGGGAACAATAGATAATGTAAGACCATGTGCAGTTTTCTTAGTGGATGCAATTGAGAATAGGGTGAGAAAGGCTTTCCGCCATTGTGCTCTCCTTTTGGTGTAGAAGATAATGTAATTCGTTATGTGTCCTGTGTTATATGAGAAGTAGGGGTCAGAGATTGGGAGTTCTGGGTGTGATTTTAGTAGATTATGTTTGAAGCCTTTGGCCGCCTTTTTTTAGAGGGTAGTAGGGTATTTGATGGAGTAGGTGTGTTGGTCCATCGGCGCCATAGTGTGTGTTTGGGTTGTCAGGGAGGTGGGGTGAGAGGGTCAGATAGTGAAAGAGGTAGAATGGGAGGAGATCTATTTGGAGAGTATGAGTAGTAGTAGGCCTCTCTGTTTGTTACATCAATGCATTAAGAGGATAGGGGTTCTGGGGAATGAGGTCAATGAGTATGCTCAGGAGTGATTGCCTAATGTATCAGTCATTCCAAGATTGCTGCTTGCTTATCTAGTGAAGGAGTAGATCTGGGGATTAGTCCTACCACTCTTTCCATGCAGCCGAACTAGCTAGGCATAGCCCTCTTTCCATACTTCGGAATTACCTTGGTCTAGTCCTCTGTCTGTTTCTGTGGGGGGTAGATCGAGCTTGGCCCTCTGTTTCTGTTTGGTAGCATGCTGTGTCTATTAGTCCTCTGTCTTTGCCCATGTAGTGGTGTGAGTTAAATGGTCCTTCCTTTAATTAGCTTATAAAGTTTGCCATTTTGAAGTTAATCTGTTCCGGCACAAAATGGTGGGGCTTGTAATGTTCAATCGAGGTGTGTCCACCCAAATCACCTCTGAATTAGGGGGCACACATGAGGGTTTAGTTCCTAGGGGTCAGCAGCAGTGAAACCAAAAAGTTTATTTGTGTGAGTGCCAAGAGTAGAGCTTGCTTGATTAAAGTGGCAGCTCCTTATAACCGTTTATCCCATGAAATCAGAAAGTTTATCTAAACGTTTGTTTGCATGACACCCGAGCGCAGAGCTTGCTATTTTAAAGGTGGCATCTCATTATCATCGGTCTTTCCGCACGTTACACTCAATGCCCCTCAGCATGAGAGCTTGGTCGCAAGGAGACATCCAGCGCAAGAGCCTGCACCCCTGCTGCAGAGGGAGCCTTTGGGTGCACTGATCACTGGCTTGGCCTTCTGTGAAACTTTATAATATGCATGCAGCTGGGGATTGCGAGCGAGGGAGGGTTGGTCGGTACCTGATTAAAATCCTGTGGCGTTGATCTAACGAATGTCCAAAATACATGTTGGCTGTGCTATCCGCTGCATTGTTGCAGTGCCTCTCTACCCCAAATATATCCGTTGTAGTACTCTGGAGGCCCTGCCACTTGCCTCTCCCCAAGACTCTGCTCTCTCCCTGGCTGCCGCAACTAGTCACCTCTTTGCTCTCACGTTGGTGCCTCTTTTGGGTTACCTGCCGTGTTCACCAGGGTCATATCCGTGCCAGTTGTTTATCAGACCTGTGCGGCTTGGCGTTAAGGCCCTGCTCTTCGATACCCTGTCCTTGCGGGCCTGCCCCCCCAGTGCAGTGGACGGAAGGAGTGTGTTTGGAGGGATCGGTGGCCGGTGATCCCCCCTGTCCCTGAGTCTGGGGACCCCAGCCTCCCTTCTTTGTGCGGCCTTTGCCCACGATTAAGCTGTGAGTGGTCACCTTTGGGCGGTCTCTGATCGATCTCCTCCCACCCTTGCGCTAGAGGCGAAGGACACCTTACCCGGGTGTCCTGACGGGTGCCTAGCTTTCTGCGGCGCCAGAAATCATCTCCCGTCTCTGCTGCCCGAGGATGCTCTGCTCCCCTTCTTCAGTGTCCCTCCTTGGGTTTGACGTGCTCCCCCTGATGGAGGGCCCGGCTGCCATAGTCCTCCTCGGTGCCCCTTGGAATGACGGCACAACTCAGCAGCCCAGGGAGTCTCCGCTCCTTCCGTACCCAAAAAGCGCTGGCTTGTCCCGGGCAGTTCCGGGCTGCTGCTCTCCCCATCCTCCCCACCGACCAGGTACCTCGGGGGATTCTTAGAGGGCAGGCCCAGTACACATGGGCCGCTTCTTCTTCCCCAACCTCAATCCATCTGGCATCCCACTCTGGCCGCCCGCAGTGTCTCTCTACACCAGCCCGACTCTCACTGTTGTGCCCGGGTGCTCCCTCTTGGCGGAGATCTGTGCTGGTTATTCCCGGGATCGCGCTGATCTCCACCCCAGGCCGCTGTGTGCTTAGCTCCCTCTGGGCCGTTCCGCCAGCTGCTGGCCTTTCGCTGCTGTCGTGCCTTCGCGCTGCTGCCCTACCTCAGGCCCGGAGCAAAGACGCAGTAATCGCGCTCACCTGCTGGCTTTGGTCTCCCGCTCCGGACAACAGCGAAGTGGGATGGCAACAGTCCCGGCTCCATGGGAGCAGGCCCGGGTTATCATTGAGCACCTTGCCGTGAGACTTTGCTGGCGAGCGCTCACTGCCGGTGACCTTCCTCTTCGTCCGGAGCGTCTCTGGTCCCCGAGCAGCCACTGTTCCTCGCTCTTCTCTCCCGGACCCCGTCAGCTGATGGCTCTAGCCGAAGTTCAAATAAAGGTGAGACCAGCACGGGTCAGGTCGCCGCTGTTGTGGGTCCAATGGCCTCAGCCCCAACGTTGTGGGCCCCGGCCTGAGCCCCCTGGGTCGCTAGTGAGCTACCTCTCTTTGCAGACTTCTCGTTGTCGCCCCTGTCCACCAGTGGCCTTCGGATTCATGCAGCTGTGCCCTGGTGTGCCGCCTCGAAGATCCCATGCAAAGAGCAGCTTCCTCCGGCCCTTCCGAGACTGGCCGCCATTTTCTCGCTCCGGCCTTGCATCTTCCCAGAGCTCGCTCTCTGCCGGGAATGGGCCCCAGCTCCACTTTACCGCCGCTTTGTTGATTTTAAAATCATGGAATTGTGTATTCCTTAACCAATTACTTCTACCCATCCCTAGCCACCACGAGTATACCCATCCCTCACCCCCCTTTATGCAACCATACTACTTCTTCAAATGCATAAACTGTTATCGATTCTTGAGTATATGAAATAAATATACTGCAATTGAATTACTTTTGGCGCTCTTTCTTGTTACATTAACTGTATGCATGATATTGTTTTCTTGGAACGTAGTTGTTTTTCTAAAAGGCACTAACTGTAGACCTTATAAAGCTCTTAATTCTTTATATGGTAATAATTATCAGTGTTGATTATTTTCTCAACACACTCTAGGCAGACTGTGATTCATCTCTCCTTATAAAGCAGTCATGGACCACTTTTTCATAACTAGTGCTTGGCATAGGGGCAAGTTATACTTAGCTCAGGAAACTATAACTGGTGAATTTCAGTATTTTAGAAAAAAAATGCTACTTTTTAACTGACATTTTTTACCTAACTGACATCACTATAGCTTTGTTTTTTTTTGGTGAATGAATGCCTATGTTTTTTTACCGTGAAGTAAGATATTATTACCAGAACTAACTATAACGTCACTTTAACGTTTGTTTTTTGTTGGATTTCTGAGTATTTTTTAACATTAAGTAGATCTTATTACCCTATCTATCCATAATTTCACTTTAACCTTTGTTTTTTGAGTCACTTTCTAGGTTGTTTTTTAACACAAAGTATGATTTTACTTCCATATACAATTATATTAACATCACTGGCCTGTGGCAGACAAGCCCTGCACCCAACCCCACCCCTTCCTTGCCCCCATCCATAGCCATCCAATAAGAGTGCTCATGACAATACAATTGAGTATCACTTTAAATAAGGCAGTTCTATCGGCTTTGTCAATGGGTCACCACACCAATATATATGATGGCAAGCCTAGTGGATTTTTCAAGGTGCGGCCACATCAATGTACATGGCTAGCTTATGAGGACCAATAGAATCCAACAGCATATTTAAATGTATTCATCATTAACCCTTTGGCTGCTGCCGTCGGCCAACGGTCGTCACGTGCACTACCTTGGTAGTGCTGTGAACGTCCGTTGGCCGACGGTGCCCCACCCGTTTTTCGAACGTTCAGCACTGGAACTGAACGTTTGACGCAGGCAAGGTGTTAATAACTTGCATTGCAATGTTTGTAAATACATGCTGAACTATATTTAAAAAAAGCTCATTTTAAACCACATGTTTAGCATTTTTCAAGGAGATAGTTAATTTTTCCTATTTTTGTGCTCTCAGCCTACTTCAAGTTTGTGGAAGAAATCAGTGTGAAACCCATGGGTGATCCAGAAAAGTTAAAGATTTTTGAAAAGTAGACACCATTTTGAATTCAGCAAGGGGTCATATGTGTACATCTCACAAGGTTTATCCAAAGAAACTAACTGTTGAAATAAAGAAATACTGAAAACGAGTCTGAAAAAATGGGCATTTGTGACAATGTTTTCATTTGTAACTTTTTGTCACAATGGTAAATTTAATAAAAGCAATATATCATTACGTCTGCTAGACCCTTTGGGCACAGTTGTTTTTCATTGTATAACGAGTATACGCCACTTCAGAGTTATAAATGGGTATCAAGGAAACCTATGTATTTGTGAAATGGGCACAAGATTTGAAGTTTAGGAGCAGTGATTATTTATATATCTTTGAATTTGTGGGTACCCATACTAGCAAATGATTTAGAGGGTATTTTCCAAAATGTCTTCTTTGTTACACACTGGCTTACATTTGGAAAGCATAAATGCAGCGAAATCCAATTGAAAGTACCAAATATAGTACTATTCTATGCTCCCACATGTCTTCTGATAAAAATGGCACCTCACTTAAGTGAGTAGGACTAGTGCCTGCAGCAAGAAACGACCCAAAACACAACATGGATACATCGCATTCTTCCCCTTAAAACTGACCCGTTTTTTGCAAAGTAGGTAACTGTGGATTTTGGGCCCTAGCTCAACCGGAACCTAGGGAAACCCAGCAAACCTGTATATTTTTTTTTAAAGTAGACACCCAGAGGAATGCCAGATGGGGTGACTTGTGTGGCACTTATCAGGTTTTTTTTACCCAGAATCCCTTAAAAACCTCAACCTTTGATTAAAAAACACATTTTCTTCACATTTCTGCGGTGGAAAGCTGTGGAAACTGTAGGGCGGGGGACACAAACTTCCTTCCACCCAGCATTCTCCTAAGTCTTCAATAAAAATGTTAGCTTACTAGTGTTGGTAGGCCTAGTGACTGTGATAGGAAGCGGCACAAAACTCAACAAGGCTACATCACACTTTTCCACTCAAAACTAGCCCTTTTTTTGCTTTTTGCAAAGTGGGCAGCAGTAGATTTTGGACTCTAGCTCAGACAGCACCAAGGGAAACCTAGCAAACTTGTAAAATTTTTAAAACCAGACACCTAAGGGAATCTAGGATGGAGTGACTTGCATGGTTCTCACCAGGTTGTTTTACCTAGAATCCCTTGCAAATCTCAAACTTGGACTAAAAATCACATTTTCCTCATAGTTCTAGAATCTGCGGGGAGCCAAAAACTTCCTTCCATCCAGCATTCCCCTAAGTCTTCTGATAAAAATAGTTCCTCAATTGTGTGGGTAGGCCTAGGGCCCGCGGACGGAAACAGCCCAAAACGCAACATGGATGCATCACATTTTTCCACTCAAAACAAATCCGTTTTTTGCGAAGTGGGTAAGTGTGGATTTTTTAGGCCTAAACTTGGGAGGCACCTTTGGAAACCTGTTAAACCTGCACATTTGTAAAAACTAGATACTTGGAGGAATCCATGGTGGGGAGCCTTGCGTGGCTCTCACCAGGTTGTTTTACTCAGAATCCCTTGCAAACCTCAAACTTTGACTAAAAAAACACATTTTCCTCACATTTCTGTGATGGTAACTTCTGTAATCTGCAGGGAAGCACAAACTTCCTTCCACCAAGCATTCCCCTAAGTCTTTTACCGTAAATGGTACCTTACTTGTGTGGGTAGGCCTAGTCCCCACAACAGTAAACAGCCCCAAACGCAATATGAATAAACCACATTTTTCACCAAAAGCTGACCTGTTTTTTGCAAATTGGGTAGCTGTAGATTCCAGAACTTTCCACCACAGAATTGTGAGGAAATGTGTTTTTTTAACAAAGTTTGAGGTTTGCAAGGGATTCTAGGTAACAGAACCTGGTGAGAGCCAGACAAGTCACCCCTTCCTGGATTCCCCGAGTGTCTAGTTTTTAAAAATGTATAGGTTTGCTAGGTTTCCCTTGGTGCAGGCCGAGCTAGGGTTCAAAATCTACAGCTATCCACTTTGCAAAAATAGGTCAGTTTTCACTGTGAAAATGTGGTGTGTCCACATTGCGTTTTGGGCTGTATCCTGTTGCGGACACTAGACCTACCCACACAAGTGAGGTACCATTTTTCTTGGAAGACTTTGGGGAATGCGGGGTGCATGGAATTTTGTAGATCCACACATATTCCAGAACTTTTCACCACAGAAATGTGAGGAAAATTAGGAGGTTTTTTTTTTACAAAGTTTGAGGTTTGCAAGGGATTCTGGGTAACAGAACCTGGTGGGAGCAAGACAAGTCACCTTATCCTGTATTCCCCTCTGTGTCTAGTTTAAAAAAAATGTATAGGTTTGCTAGGTTTCCCTAGGTGCCGGCAAAGCTAGGGTTCAAAATCTACAGCTAGGCACTTTGCAAAAAAAGGGTCAGTTTTCACTGTGAAAATGTGGTGTGTCCACGTTGCGTTTTGGGCCATTTCCTGTCGCAGCCGCCTGGCCTACCCACACAAGTAAGGTACCATTTTTCTCGTTAGACTTTGGGGAATACGGGATGGGTGGAATTTTGTGGATCCACGCAGATTCCATAACTTTCTACTGCAGAAATGTGAGGAAAATGTGTGCTTTTTTTTAAAAGTTTGAGATTTGCAAGGGATTCTCGGTAACGGAACCTGGTGATAGCCAGACAAGTCACCTCTTCCTGGTTTCCTCCGGGTGTCTAGTTTTCAAAAATGGATACATTTGCTAGGTTTCTCTAGGTGCCGTCAGAGCTAGGGTTCAAAATCTACAGCTAGACACTTTGAATAAAACGGGTCCGTTTTCACTGTAAAAATTAAGTGTGTCCGCGTTGCGTTTTTGAGCAGTTTCCTGTCACGGGCACTAGGCCACCCACACAAGAGAGGTATCATTTTTATCGGGAGACTCAGGGCAACTGATATTACCTATTGACTTTCAATACATTTCTGCCTTCCAAATGGAAGACAATGTGTAAAAAAGAAGTCACTTTGAAAAATGTCCTACAATTCTCATGCTAGTATGGGTACTCATAATTTCGGAAATGTGCAAATAGCTACTGTTTCTAAACTCTATATTTTGTTCCAATTTCAGAAATACATAGGTGTCTGTCATCCTCATTTTTCACTGTATATATTTTCCCAAATCAAATGCTATATACCCGGTACATAATAAAAAATCATTAAAGATGCTGCTCAGTTATTTGCACTGGGTGTGTCGGGTTCTTGGTAACCCTTCTAGTCCTATATATCCCCACAATTATAAAGGTCCAGCGGATGTAACGATATATTGGTATCAAACATTTGTCATACTTAGAAGAAGTTACAGGTGACAAAATTGGAACAAATTACTGTTTTTTTAACTCATCTACACAAATGACCCCTTCCTGAATTCAGAATGTTGTATATTTTTTTTAAATGTGTAACTTTCCAGGATTCTTTATTGCTTTCGTACCTATTTCTGCCATTAATTGGAAGAAGGTTGAAAGCGCAAAAATAGCAAAAATAGGCTATGTCCCACTAAAATTCCAAAACTGTGTAAAACATTTTGGTTTTCTGACAAAAGTCTGTCAATCCCTGAAAGCTGGGAAAATGTTGATTTCAGCCCCACAAACCCGTTGTTGATACCATTTGCAGGGAAAAATACTGGACTGTTTCATTTGCAGCACTTTTCCCATTTAAAAAAAACAAAAAAACATTTAGCTATATTTTGGCTAGTTTCTGTTCCCCCCCAGGGGAATCCACAAACCCTCGGTACCTATAGAATCCGCATGATGTTGGAAGAAAAGGGCGCACATTTGGCATGGATACCTTGTGTGGTCAGAAAGTTACAGTGGCCTAAGCGCACACTACCCCAAATACCCAAAAAAAGGCTTAGGGGGGGGGGGGGGGGGTAGCGGGGGGGATGGCGGGGGGAGGCCTAGCAGCAAAGGGGTTAAAGATGTCGCTTTTTGTTTGTCTATAGTTCAGCGTACCCTCAGGATAAAAAGAGAATGCACTCTGAGGCAGTATACAGTGCTTTTTTCATGTAAAGTTCACTCTGTTGTGGTAAAACACTGGGGTTTGCACTTTGCACTGTAGTAATAAATGTCTAAATGGGCATCTATTAGTACAGGTGCTCTAAATAACATTTATTTGAGTAACTTCTATTGTCACTGCAAATATGTTAAAGCAAAGATTATAGTTTATCAAAGTTTATATGTTAAGAATTGGTGGCATAGTTCGGAGGTCATAATCGTCTGACACATTTGAAAATAACTTTGTGCACACAAATCTCACAATTTATTTTAAAAACAGGAGTCGATGAGGTTGTATCATTCATTCACAGTGTCATGTATATGGACAAGGTAGGGTGTATTGATTTCTGGTTTGCAGTGCTAAATCCATACACTGTTCGTGCCCTAGTGAAATTGACCCCTTCCATGCTGGATATGTTTTTTAACACGCTTGGCACCTCATGAGGCAAGCTAACCAATTTCTGTCATAAAGCAGTGTATATACCATGTCTCCTTAAGGTACTGAAGTTAAGCTGCCGGATGACTTTTTGCTGAAGCCATCCTGCTCTTCGCCATATTGTGAAATCTAGTTATCCTTTCCTTGTTTTGTTCTGACTCATTGGTTGATTTAATATGCTTTCAGATTTCCATTTCGTGGTGCATGGGAACTGTTCACTCCACTGTCAGAAACGTTCTCAAAGAACGAAGCAGAGGCATTTGTGTTTTGCTGTTGTGCTGACATCCATGACTTATTCTTCGTTCATGCAGGGAAGATATTTCAAAGTTATACCCCTGCAGTCTTCCAGGATTCATGTCATTAACTAACAATGTAATGCGCAGAAGTGATCATAATCATTGGGTTGGGGCAATAACAGCCTACTCAAATATTGAATTACTGCGAGTGGTAGACGCGTGAGCACCTGCGCACATAGAGAGCGACTTAGATTGTGTGTTAGCGATGGAAAGCCCTAAAACTTTGTGTATTCCTATTTGTTCGGATGCCACCTGGTTCGGGGCCTCCTGATGTGTATGTTTCCGGTAGCAAGAGGTGTTTTGGTGTCAGATCGGTTGAGAGCGTTTGGCTGCAGACGGTGTTTAAAACCGGCGATTGCCCCACGGGTCTAAGGTCCCCCTGAACGCACAGAGTGCAGCGGTGTGAAAACGGGCCTTCTTCCACGGAAAAAGTGATGAGCTGTCGGCGAAGGCCACGTGCTTCCTGCATGAATATTCGACAGAGAGTCTGTGATCTCATACATCCATTTCAAGGGCTCGAGGAGCATCCTTACAGGCTCAGCGGAAGGGGCTCTGAAGGGCCGGGCGCGCCCAGGAACGTCTCACAGCACGCGCAGTGACGTACACACGGGATGATAAAGCTGTACTGCCAGGGTTGATACTCGAACGGGACGCATAGCGCTTTGACGTAACAGTGTGGCGCTGTGAATTCACAAGAACGTCATAATCCGTGATGCTGAGCAGGGCTTTATAGGCCCGCGCATTTCTCTTGAGACTGGTAGTCGGACATTACTATCAAGATGATAGCGGGAGTCCGAGGGTCTGGCCCTTGCTGACGAGGAAACAAGCTCCCCGGCCATGGGACCCGGGGCCTGCGGATTTCGCAGGCAGATGAGGGTTCTGCAGACAGGCTTCTGCTTGCTGGCCTTGATGTGCCTGAGCTGCGTGATCCACCTGTACACGCAATTACAGGAGACAGCGCCCAGCTCCGAGAACCTGTTACTCAAGTTCAAGCAGCAGCAGGAGACGCTCTCTGCCCAGCTACAAGAGGTGAATGAGGACCGGTCCAGGCTGGAGCAGGCCCTCCAGAAGGAGCGTGCGGAGCTCAAGAAGACCAAGGAAGATTTTGTAGAATATAAATTAGAAGCTCAAGAAGCCCTGAGCAAAGAGAAGGAAGACGCAATCAACCACTCTCAGCAAATGATCCTGAAGAACCAGCATGAAGAAGGGAAGGAGCAGCTCCTGGACTTGCAAGTGCAGTATAACCCTCTAAAGCACAACCAGAAATATGTGCATCTGCAGCATGAGAATGAGAAACACGTGGTGATGCTGCTGGATATAAAATGGAAAGTAATGGAACAAAGTATGGTTGTTCGCAATGGACATGAAGAGGTCCGCTATAAGCTGCTTAGTGGGCAGGAGCAGCTGAATATGATGCACCAGCTGAATGAAGCTCTTCAGAGGATACCAAGCTTCAAGCTGGTCACAGTCCGGCGGCGCCACCCATTGCAATTACGGACCTCAGATAAGAAGCCTTCCTGAGCCTTGGAGGCTGAATTGCAGCGTATTCGCGAACAGACTAGCCTACAAGCAAATACTACACTGACGCCGACAGACTCTGGGAAGAAAACCCCAGAAATGGAATCTCTCCGAAAATTGTTGGTACCCCGGACAGGGTCTCTTGAAGTTCTGCCACAGCCAGGTTTGCCTCTATGGCTAGCGAAGGATAGAGATGGCCGTGCCATGCGTTTCTAGGGGACGGTGAATGGCATCCAAGCTGTATCCGAGATGCTGAAAGCAATAAAGACTATATACTTCACCATCAGAAACAGTACCATCTACTATGATGAATTTTCGAACATGAATATTGGATATGACATTCTGACCTGGATGGTGGACAAGAATGCAATGCCTTTCCGCACTGTTGACGAGTACACTGGAAATCTGACCTTGATGCTGATTAGATTCAGTGGCACACGTTGAGCCAATCTTTGAAAGCCCTATACTCCAGTGTGTGTGAAAGAGAGAGGGACTGTGCAAGCTCTCAATCGAAGGGGCCAAATTAGAAATTTAACGAATATTGGATTCCACTCCATTCTTGTAAGCCAGGTACTGAAAGGAATATTACTCTCTCCCTTGCTGAAGACAGTAGTGGAAAATCTCTTATTCCCGGCCAACCAGGAGAGACTAATGGAAGCCAGGCTACTCTTCGCCATTCAGAGAATCCACTTGCTCTCAGTCAGCAGAGAGTAGTGGCAACTACTCTCCCTCTCTTAGTGAAGCATGATGGAAGCAATGCCATCCACTTCCTCCCGAGAGAGAGTATTGGGTGGTCTTTAAGTCTCCCCTTCCTGGCAGAGAGTAATGGAAGTTAGTGCAAACTTTTCCACTTTGAACAGAGCTGTGGAGCCTCCTCACTCCAGCCAACACAGACTAATAAAAGCCAAAAGAGAACAGCAGCAGCCTTGTCTTCTTCTCCACCCAGCCATTATACACTCTCCCTTTCTCACCATGGCAGTGCCAAGAGCCTACAAATATCCTTTGACCCTGAGAGGCACCTGTAATACCCTTTAATTTCAAGGGAAACAGCGGTATGATCAGACTCATCCCTTTAGAAGCTCTGGCCTGTTAGCACATCTAGCTATTTCCTCATTGCCTTAACCTGATATGGGCTACATAAGGAAGACCACTTTACATTTGCGAACTAATGATGCATCATTGGTTGTCAACCACTTGCAGGGAGGAATTCTAAAACGAGGCTCAAGGTCAATTTTCACAGGAACCTCAATGTTTCAGGTTCTAGGCCATAGAGGTCCTGCAGACTTTTTTCCCACTACTTTTTTTTAAAATTAGATTAGCCCTTTTTTGAGAAAGGTCCCTCTGCTACCCTTTGTTTTACATTTCATTTTTTGTCATGATGTCTCTGAGCACAGTGGCACCCTACACCTTCGCTATAGTTCTTAAATACTATTTCTTTGTTACTTACACTCATGATGGCTATTCTTTTCAATGTTCAAAGAGGGCCGCTGGACTGATGATCATCTCAAAATCTGAGGGACGTGGTCCATCAGCATGATGGAGGTAATGCTCTCCGCCATTCTGTCAAATAGAGTACCATCTTTCAAATGCTAAATCAGCCCTCAGTGAAGAATAATTATACATGAACTCAGTTTGTGGAATCTCACACATCCATTTGTCCTGATACAGATTGTAATAAAATATCAGAAATACTCAATTACACGATCTGGACTGCTTTTATCGACTTAAGAGTGCATCCTTTTTATACATATCTCTGTAGACTTTTTCCACATTTTTAAAAACCAACTGTAACAATAATTTTTTCTTCTAATGGATTTGTAGTAATACCTGTAATTGTTTATTGTGATTTTATCTCTGTACTTTTATGATATATTTTTATCGAATAAAGTATTACAACAAATATTTTAAAAAATAAAGATGAAGAAACAACAAAATCAGTTTATAAATATTGATTTGTATGTTTTCATAACATGTGCAACCTTTGGTACTCCATATTCCACTGAGTGACTTTAGAGCACTACTGGGAAGGATGTAGTTCCCCTCGGGAATTGGCAAAACCAAGAAGGACACCTCTTCATTTAATACCATGTGAGGGCTTTTAAGAGGACATCTAAGTGTGGTATTTACAAGGTAGAATGCATGTTCTGTGCTCATACCATTCAGCTCTCCTCCACATGAGAGACACCAAATAAACTATAAAAACACCTGTAGTTTACCATTGATATAAACTCACCTTCTAGAGTACATTGACAGGTTTGCCGGCATCATGGTAGGTATATGTTTTTTTGTGCATTAGTGCTATGCAAATGTCCATTTACTTAATGACCTTACAGTACCAGATACAAGTACACAAATAGGGAAAAGTCAGTGGGAAATTCATCCATCCCTGCCTTTGCAGAATATTGCCAGAGAAATTGGACAGGGACTTTTCATCAGACAATAATAACACTCTACCAAGCAGAGCCCCAGACATTGGAGTCCAGATCTACCCAGTTAGAACTAGGCCGCCCTTTGGACAAGTGGGTAACCATTGGTCAACAGCACATGGACTAGTAGTAATGAGGGTGGGATGCCTCAGAAATCTAGATGTACCGTAAAAATCTGCTTGTCCCTTTTGGCCCATGCAGTGAGGTGGCACATTATTGCAGCATTCTCAGTGGTCTGATAACCTCTTTGAATTTGTTAGGTCTAATATTAAATCTTGGTTTTTATTATAGCAAGGTCTAATTTAGCCAACTTTCACCATGGGCGAATTGGCCACCCGGGCAAGCGGGCATACCCCCAGGAGACTGGAGCCCCAGGAGGCCGACTTGACACTGATTTCAGCCTCCGGGAGGGATGGTACCCGTTATGCGATCCCATTGTCAACTTGAAAGAGTTCCTCTGGTTCTAGCACACTTTAGCACGTCTGCACATGGGGGCTGAATTTATTACTTTTGCCAGTGCTGTTTTAATTTCCTAGTCTGGCCCAGCCTTTTACCAAATCTGTACATAGGGGTGGTAAGCAGATGGGAAGATATAGTTCCAGGGCTGAACTGCCCTATGAGTGTGTGCGCACCCATACACCTACATGCTTGAGGGCACTCCGCTTCATTGTCTTCTCACACAGAGTAAAACCTTTTTTCATGGTAAGAAAAAGGATGGATGTAAATGAAAAATTATTTCTCTATGGGGTGAGGGGGAAATATTTTCCCCTTGGAGAGTAACAAAGTTTAAACAAGTGAATTTGCAATTGCTGAGAAGGTTTTCAAGTGAGCGAGCAAATGCCTGTATGTTTGATCATGCGAAAAATAGGCTTCACAAGATTTTTTTAGGAGGGTGGTTTCCAGGCCTACGTCTGTAAACTCTTATAAATTCTTGCTGTTCATCTGCACCATTGTACAGTTATTTTCCTGCGGGTGAACATTTGTGACTTGCTTTACGAATTATCCCCATAATTTATTTGCATGTTAATCATAATATTAGCCATAAAGGTTATAGTTGAAGTTTCACTCTAGTTTAGCAAAACTTTTATTGGATTATAATTTTTATCAACTAAAAAAACCTCGAGAGACAAGAAAACTTTTTTTTGAAATTCAAGTCACATTTCCCAGCCTCAAAATGTATACAAAAGAGGCTGCCTTCTGCCAGACAGAGAATTTCAGAGAGCTGTTTTAAATGGGCATCTCCTGCTGAGCCATACACATTCGGAAGGCTGTATTTTCAAATACATGTCATCAGAAGTTCACATGTTTCATCTTGGTTGGAAGATGGGCCCATTTTGGCTAAAAATGTGTTTTGGGGCCCAAGTAAGGTTTATGGCGTAAGCACAGTGAATTAAGCAGAATCTGATTCTGGACGCGGAACCAGTGTAATGATCACAGGGCTATTCGTACGTTATCTCCATACCAGTCTTTTATCAGGAGCATGTTTTAATTGAGAAGCATGATTTCTTAGGAAGGCCTCGGTATTCCACGAATAGTAGAAGTAATAGATCTACGGCCCTTTTAATGGTCCGTGTCCATTAATATATGTTGTGGTTTTGATGCACAGAATCCCGGGCTGTTCTCTGAAAAAAAAGCCGGATCATTACAGTGCGTTTTAAGTGCTTTTATATAGCAAGCAGCTGCCATTAGTGTGGCCTCAAAAGTACTGTTACCCTGCCCAGCATAGAGGACCGTGCATGTGCGTGACTGATATGTTGTGTGATGTGTTTGTAGACCAGAGATGTGTTGGAGTGGCATCCGTGTGGTGTAAGCCAAGGAGATTTGTGGGACAGAGGTGCTGAATTGACTACTTAAACTCAAGGCATACAGCGAAGGGTAAATTATGGGATAGTGCTGGTGCTTAAGTGTGTGATTGATACCTGTGTGTGCAGCTGCCCTGTTTTAAAAGTACTCGTGTGCTCCGATCATGGAACACCTGTGAGCTGACATTGGTCGAGTTATGATATGTTCTGGAATCAGGGTGCACTTACCAATGTCCACAGAAGTTATTACACCTCCAAGGCGCTTGACTATTCACAGACCCTTATCAAAATTACACAACCTGCTGCATCACATTTCTGCGATGCAATATTGGACCGACAACAGGAGCAGGAGCTTGTCATGATGAACCTTCCGTATATGTTGTGATCAGAGAAAATAACAACTACATCTAAATTCAAAAATAAAGCCAAGGTGAGCGCAGATTGTTACAGACATGATCACTCCTCCTTATTAAGGGCCAGACAGACTAAGTGAAATTCAGATTGGAAAAGCGCCTCACACCTTGAAGCACCCCTTAGGATCCATGGACACGGACCAGAAATCCCTTACAGAATGTCATAGTATAGCATTGCATGACCTGACATGCTTCGCCTTAACACGCAAGTTAAGAGTCGCCTCTAGAGCTTTCCAGGTGTAGCTTATAATGGAGCTAATATCATCTATGTGCTCACTCAGTTATGAGTTTGAGGTGAACATTTCTCTTTCCCAGAAGGCAATGCTCAAAAGGAGGAAGTCATAGCAAGCCAAGCACGCGTCTTGTGATGCAGGTTTAAGTTCATTAGCCATCTGCACAAAATAGCTTCCTTTGACGCGTCTATGACTAATTTTACATGCCCACTCATTCATTACTGTAAGAACTGGGTCCACCAGCTCTCCGAGGGGTAACATGGCTCGAGCAGGAAGGCAGCCAGGGGCTTGCGTGTAAAGCAGCTACTTAGCACACTCATCCAATGAATCCTTTTGGTGTTGTCACTGCTCTGCCTATTTTGGATTTTATTTATTTATTTATTTTGACGGTTTTGTGTAGTGTGTGAACAAGACCCTTGTGAGTATCAGAGCGCTTTACAGGGCAAATAAAGGTGAATGACATATACATATAAATACAATGATTTATGTGAATACAGTAATGGTAACTATTAGAGATTAGCACATATCTACAAGATTGTATAAGAAAAGTTAAAGTGAATTTTGACATGAGAATCAATTTCACTTCTTTTTTTTAAAAAGCAGCGGACAGATTAATTCTCTTTTCTGGCGGTAAGGCATTCCAAAACCTTGGAGCCATTCCTGAGAAGGTATGATTGTACGTTTTCGTCTTGGAGAAACGTGGTTCAAGTAGAAGATTATTAGAACTCCTAGTAGATCTGTTACCACCTCGTGGATGACGACCAGCCGCCTGAAACTGAACTCTGACAAGACGGAGGTCCTCATCCTGGGCTCTTCACCCTCCGCCTGGGACGACTCCTGGTGGCCTCCCGCCCTGGGCACCGCACCCAAACCGACAGACCATGCACGCAACCTGGGCTTCATCCTGGACTCCTCCCTCTCCATGACCAGGCAAGTCAACAACGTCTCCTCGGCGTGCTTCAACATCCTACGCATGCTACGGAAGATCTTCTGGTGGATCCCCACCGAGACCAGGAAGACCGTCACCCAGGCCCTCGTCACCAGCCGACTGGACTACGGCAACGCCCTCTACGCCGGTACCACCGCCAAGCTCCAGAAGAGACTCCAGCGGATCCAGAACGCCTCAGCCAGACTCATCCTCGACATCCCACGAACCAGCCACATCTCCGGACATCTGAGAGACCTTCACTGGCTCCCCGTCAACAAAAGAATCACCTTCCGCCTCCTCACCCACGCACACAAAGCCCTACACGACCAAGGCCCAAGCTACCTCAACAGCCGCATCAACTTCTACGCTCCCAAACGCCACCTCCGATCAGCCAACCACGCCCTCGCCGCCGTCCCCCGCATCCGAAGAGCGACTACAGGAGGAAGGTCCTTCTCCTACCTGGCCGCCAAGACCTGGAACTCCCTCCCGGCCGACCTGCGCCTGACCCAAGACCACCTCTCCTTCAGGAAGAAGCTGAAGACCTGGCTGTTCGAGCAGTAGCGGCACCCCCCCTCCCCCAGCGCCTTGAGACCCTACGGGTATGTAGCGCCTTCTATAAGTGTCACTGATTGATCATAGTACTAGTTTCTCCGCTAGGTACCTCAGGGTTTTGTTATGTAATACCTTATGTGTCATACAGGCGCTTGTTAACTGGATTTTGGGATCAAAAGGTAACCAGTTGAGGGCATGAAGCTCAGAGGAAATGTGTCAGTTTCTTTTGGTGCCTGTGATGAGTCTAGCAGCTGTATTGATCGAGGGTCTGAGCAGAGCGGTCGTTGATTTGGGAAGGTCACAGAGAGCGATACTCCCATAGTCAACTCTGGGAATTACTAGAGTTTGAACTGCATGTTTAAACTTATTTGCGGGTATGAAGGGTTTCAATTTTCTCAGGGTGTTTATCTGGAAATTTGCTCCTTTTGTTGCAGCGCTGATGTGCTTTGCATATTTAGCTTATTATCCAGGGTTATTCCTAAAGATTGGGAAGTAACAGATTTAGCGGATTAGATGAGGAGAGTTTGACTGTCGAGTGCAGTTAGGTGCTTCGTCCACTCACGGATGATGGTTGTTTGGATGGGGGGAGCAATTAAGAGGAATTCTGTCTTTAGTGTGTTTAGTTTTAAATCGTTCTCAGCTAGACAGGTGTTTTTTGAGCGTTGAGTTAAGGGACTTGATGCCTTCAAGAGAATGGACCTTAATGTAGAGTTGTGTGTCGTCGGCGTACATTTGATATTGGATATTTGCGGAGTTGAGAAGCTCAGTGAGTGGTTCCATAAACAGATTTAAGAGTGTTGGGGAGGGTAGATCCCTGGGGTACTCCCAAAGTGACTGGGGTGGGGTTAGATAAAAATTGGTTGATCTTGAGTCTTTGTGTTCTATTTTGGAGGAAGGAAGTGAACCAGTTTAACACCGTTCCAGATAGCCCCATTCTATGCTTCAAGAGGTCAAGTAGGTCAGGGATGTGGAATTTATTAAAATATCTACTTGTCCATGGGGCAGGTTTGCTTCATAAATCTACTTGTCCTGTAACAAAATCCACTTGTCCCTTTGGTGACATGTAGCGCTGCCACAAATTATGGCAGCAAACTCATTATATAAGACCTCTTATATAGCCTCTCTGATTATGCCAGGGCATATACCATAGTAGTGTTTGAATATTAGTAATCATTTTATGTTGCCACGTTTCCGCGGATCTACATACTGGGACTGACGATGGTGGTAAGCAGTAGTTCCAGGGTTGGAATGCCCTTTTAAGTCTGTGCAAACCTACCAACTTGCATGTTTTAAGGGTTTTCAACAAATCTTCTCTAATCTTTCCCATACTGAGAAATGTTAGAAATTGTCTCCTGAAAGTGGCAGACTTAAACCTTCTTTGAGAGTTGGGAAAAAAGTAGTTGGAGGGAAAATGAACTTTCAAACATCCAAGTTTTCACATGAGCAAATCTACACATGCATATTTGTTCATGCTAAAATGCAGTTCACAAATATTTTGTAGAAGTACAATTTCTTGCCCTACTAATGTAAATTCTTGTGAGTTCACGAAAGCCAAATACCAAAGGTGCACTTTTGAGACTTTCTTTAATAATTCGGCCCCTAATTTGGTCTGCCGTTAACCATGACCTTTTGTGTTTATTAAAATTCGCTCTCTCTCTGAATCGGCTGGCTTCACTGTGAGTGAGAGCATTCTGCTTTTTCACAAGGAGCATATCGGTACACAAAGTAGTTTTGTTTAGTGCCAGTAACTAATGTGGCAGTGTATGCTTTTTTGAGACCAAAAACAATTTTTGCGTTTGACAATGTTTGTTATAATGGTGAGGGCCCGCCATCTCTCACATCAATAAGGTTTTACAAAAGCCATGCCAAAACATGTCACGCATTGCCAAAACTAAAAAGCTGATCACCAATGTCAGCCCTACTTGCTTAGCCAAGGCTTGTTTATTTTTGTTTCCCATAATCTTATTGAAACTGGTTCCACAAGTTTTCCAAGAGGAATATTTTTTGGGATATACTAGCATGCATCAACACATGTTACTAAATGATACTGCAAAGAAATGGTACCTGAAATTTTACAGTAGTTTAGCAAAATCTTTTTTTCCCTACTTTCATTTTTTAGGATCATTTTATATTGAAAGCAAAGAAACATGAATCTTGCTTTCAAGCTTCTTCAAATATTTGCATCTAATCAGAGAGCATTCAGTGAGCATCATGCATTTCCTCACGTTGCAAAATGTTGAAACCGTGTGTACATAAGTTCATACTGGAACCACTGTCAGTAGTGCCGTCAGAACGTATATTTACTTAGAGCGCTCACCCTAATAATAAAGACTTTCAATTAATAAACCATTAATACAAGTTTGAACAGCATTAACACATGCACACAAATATTAACTTAACTACAGGCAGTACCCTTCCCTGATCCTTTATGTGGTACTGCAAACTGGCAGCCAAAGGGTTTCTGCTGCAGTGGGTTGGGCCTACTTGTCCCAAGGACAAAATACACATTAAAACTTGTTGCCCTTGACCCCAAACAATATGTCCTGGGCGTCGGGCTATAGGAATTCCACAATCCTGTAGGTTGTCGTGTTTGACTGTATCGAAGGCTGAAGATAAGTCAAGTAGGATTAGCAAACAGGCTTTGTTTTGATCCAGTATTTGTAATGCGTCATCTATTATGTGGGTCATTGCTGATTCGGTACTGTGCCCTGATCGAAAGCCTGATTGGAATTGGTCGAGGAGGTTGAAGTGGTCTATGTGGTTACTAAGCTGCATGTGGACACATTTTTCGAGTAGTTTGGCCGGGGTCGAGCTGTTGGATATTGGTCGATAGTTATTGAGGCCTGATAGGTCCGCTGATACTTTCTTTAGGATGGGGGATACCTGACCAGTTTTGAGGATGTCTGGGATGGTTCTTTGCAGAAGAGAGGTATTTATAATCCAGTCTATAGGGGCACTAGCAGTGGAATGAAGGTCTTTAAGTGGGATGATGGTAGAGGGCCTGAGAAATGATTGGAGGGATTCAGAGTAGTGAGTGTGTTTAGGATAGTTTCTTCGCTGTAGAGGTTGAAGGCAGTCCAGGAGGCGTTGTTCTTGAGGTCGAGCGTTGCAGAGCAGTTAAGCGGGTCCCTGGTGTGGTCAGTGAGGAGATTGTGTGTGGGTCGATAAGGGATAATAGATCATTAAGTAGGTCTGTCTTTAAGTTTTCAGTCTTTGTTGTGAAAAAGGAGGCAAGATGCTCGCAATTGGGGAGTGTATCAGGATTGTCTCTGGGAAGTGGGAGACGCCATTAGATTGAGCTTTGATTATTTCAAACAATTTTTCGTGGCAATTCTTAGCTTGGTCTAATTGTTTGGATATGAAATCAGCTTTTGAGCATCCTTTTGTAGTAGGCATTTCTGGTGCTTCTTAGTAATTTGAGGTAGACAGTGGATGGGACGGTTCTCCACTGTCTTTCAATTGCTCTCAATGATCTTCTGTCTTCATTTAGTCTAGCATCATACCAGGGGGTTGAATTTTTTGAGGTGACTCTTTTTAATTGTCGGGGAGCTAAGGTGTCAAGTACCCGGTTCATAGAGTGAAAGTAGTGATTGGTCATATCCTGTACATCCTTTAATCCATCCAGTGTGGGCGTGAGGATGTGACTAGCTGATGCGATATCGACCGGATTGATGTTTCCCAGGTACCTCTTCCAGATTTTCGTTCTTGTGGGTTGGACAGAGAGTAGGTTAACTACTTCCTTGGTATGGAAAGTGATTATGTAATGGTCGGACCAATCGCAAGGGAGAATCGATTCCAGGTGGGTAGAGTCTGCTTTGGAAATTACTAGATCAAGGATTGAGCCTTTTTCATGGGTGGGCTGTCACAGATTTGGGACAAGTTGTAGTCGGATAGGAAAGCATTGAGGCTATTGACCTCTAGGTCGTCCGGATTGTTTCAGTGGAGGTTGAAGTCCCCCAGGAAGATCTGTGTATTCTGTTGTCCGACATTTGTGGCTAGAATATCCATCATGTGTTCGATGAAGGTAAGGTTGTTACCAGGCGGATGGTAGAAAGAGTGTAGTGAACATATTGGCTTGTTATTACTAGTAATGTGTAGGCAAAGGTATTCACAGGAAGAGAACACCGGGGAGTTGGAGCGGTTCACAGAGAGGTTGTTCCTATGGATGCAGGCAATACCACCACCTAGCCTATCGGGTCTATCTAGTCTTGTGATGTGATACGTTGGGGGAACTAGTATGTCTAAGATGGGCGTGGATGATTAGTTTAGCCAAGTTTACGTTAAACTTATAAGGTTGGGTCGTTGGTCATAATGAGTTCAGCTATATCAGTGGCATCACATGCTGCTGATCTACAGTTCAGTAGGATACATTTTATCTGGGCCTCGGTCGGGGTGTTGTGCTGGTCATGGAAGATGGGTACTCTTTTGAGGTTGTTTTCAAAAATACCTTTGGTAGTCTGTCTTGTAATTCTGGAGGGATCGGAATGGATGGGTTGGAGTAAGGACAGTTTCTGTGTATTCTCCGTATGCACAGGTCTAGAGGATAGGGAAGGGATTCGTAGGAGTGAAGTAGGGAAGTAAGATAATTTGGTTATAGGGTTTTCTTTTCCCTGATTGGACTGGATGATGCATTGGGGTATGGTACTTTTTCTGGGAAGCACCTGAGGCAAGGGGCAAGTGCAAGGCCGCTGAATGGGTTTCGCTTGTGGCTTGGGTTGTTGCCAGTAAGCATGGGCGGAAAATCCGTTTCGCTCGCGGATTTTGCGGATTTTCGGTAAATTCGCAATCCGCGAGATTCGCGAATCTCCCGCAAAATCCGCGAGCAGCGGATTTTGCTCGCACTGCTCGCACTGTTCGCGTGAGTTCGCGGCTTCCCCGTACAACTTCCCGCCCCGCGAATAAGTGCAAAATTGCAGAAATACGATCTTAGCAAAACTGAAACTACTTACCAGGTTCAAAAGTTCAGGCTCATCATTAGTAGCCATTTCCTGTAGTGCTTCCTGAGGGGCCCCTCCAGAGTTCAGTTGCCAGTTGCAACTATTATGTGACCGCGCTCTGAACCTCAGAATAGTTACACATATGCCACAAAGGTCCTGAATTACAGCTAAGGGAGACAAGCAGGAGCCAGGCTGGAAGTTCAAATCCATTAATCAGCCCCTAATTCATTATTGTCAGTTGGGGCAGGGCAGGTGTTGTAACTAATTTTGCAACAATGAAAGCACTTAGCAAGTGCAAAAGATCACTAATCAGGAAGCACTAAGGAAGCAGGTGCCAGCTAAAAAAATATTCTGTGACACATTAATCAGCCCCAAATTAATTCAGGTCACTTGAGGCAGGGAAGGTGTGCTTGCGTTGCCACAATAATGTACACTGACTGGACAACCAGAGGGTGCTGTGATGAAACAGAGGGTGGCATGGGTGGGCCAGAGGGTGGCATGAGTAGTCAGAGAGTGGCAGTGGTGACAGAGAGTGGTAGTGATGAAGAAGAGTGTCCCAAACAGGCTGGACACGTAGAAACAACAAGTTCGCGAAACATGCGACCCGACAGGTAAGTTCGCAATTTGCGAAATTGTACAAAACCCTCGCGAACTGGCAGAAACCCGCGCAAACACAAAAAAAAAAATTCGCGAGAATTCGCGGATTTTGCGGATTGCGAGTTCGCAAATCCGCAAAATTCGCGAACGCGAGATTCGCAAAATTCGCCCATGCTTAGTTGCCAGATCAGGTCATGAAGAGTTTGGATGTCCTCTTTTATTTGTTGTAAGGATATTAGTATCTCATCTAGTCTGGGGTCAGATGTAAGAGTTGTCATATTGATAGCCTGGCCTGTGGTTAAGTGAGGAGGGGTTGTAGCTTGTGTGGTGTCCCGGGCGTGACGTGAGCTGGTTCGAAGAATGGTGGATTTTCAGTGTGGTAGTCCGTGGGGAAGGGAGGGGTGGAGAGGGGACGTGAAGGGGTATTGATGTGTGATTTAGGAGTATCTGATTAATTGTGTGGCATGGTTGCGGAGTGGAAGTTTCTGGGAAGGGGGAATAGAAAGGGCATGTGAGGGGGTATTGGTGTGGGCTGTAGGAGGAGGGACGGTGAGATTCGTATTTCAGGGAGCGGGATAGGGTGGGACCACGGACTCAGTAGCTGTGTAAAGAGAGATTGGAGTAGAATCTGGAATTGAGTTAATGGGGGAGGTGGGGAGGGATGAGCTATCCAAAGAGGTGACGAAGATGTGGTGTGGAGATGGGGAGTGGTAGTGGAGGGCTTGGGGGCGTGTGGGAAGGCTAGGGACGAGGTGATGCGAGTGTGAGGCAATGTGCGTGTAGTGGAAATTGTGGTGGAGCTGGGGGGGAGTAGTGATAATGCAGATGTGTGGTGTATTTGTGCTATGGGATTCCAAGGGAGAATGTCTAGATGGGGAGTCAGGTAGAGAGTCAGTAGAGTCAGGTAGAGAGTGGTTTGTTGGGGCGGTGGGAAAGGGTCATGCAACCTTTGCTTTGATGATCAGGAGGATATTGTCCAGTATGTTATGGTCTGATGCCTGCATGAGGATGATCCCATTATGATAAATGGTAATTGTAGAAGTCGCTTTGTAGAACAGAGAGGGAACAATAGATAATGTAAGACCATGTGCAGTTTTCTTAGTGGATGCAATTGAGAATAGGGTGAGAAAGGCTTTCCGCCATTGTGCTCTCCTTTTGGTGTAGAAGATAATGTAATTCGTTATTTGTCCTGTGTTATATGAGAAGTAGGGGTCAGAGATTGGGAGTTCTGGGTGTGATTTTAGTAGATTATGTTTGAAGCCTTTGGCCGCCTTTTTTTAGAGGGTAGTAGGGTATTTGATGAAGTAGGTGTGTTGGTCCATCGGCGCCATAGTGTGTGTTTGGGTTGTCAGGGAGGTGGGGTGAGAGGGTCAGATAGTGAAAGAGGTAGAATGGGAGGAGATCTATTTGGAGAGTATGAGTAGTAGTAGGCCTCTCTGTTTGTTACATCAATGCATTAAGAGGATAGGGGTTCTGGGGAATGAGGTCAATGAGTATGCTCAGGAGTGATTGCCTAATGTATCAGTCATTCCAAGATTGCTGCTTGCTTATCTAGTGAAGGAGTAGATCTGGGGATTAGTCCTACCACTCTTTCCATGCAGCCGAACTAGCTAGGCATAGCCCTCTTTCCATACTTCGGAATTACCTTGGTCTAGTCCTCTGTCTGTTTCTGTGGGGGGTAGATCGAGCTTGGCCCTCTGTTTCTGTTTGGTAGCATGCTGTGTCTATTAGTCCTCTGTCTTTGCCCATGTAGTGGTGTGAGTTAAATGGTCCTTCCTTTAATTAGCTTATAAAGTTTGCCATTTTGAAGTTAATCTGTTCCGGCACAAAATGGTGGGGCTTGTAATGTTCAATCGAGGTGTGTCCACCCAAATCACCTCTGAATTAGGGGGCACACATGAGGGTTTAGTTCTTAGGGGTCAGCAGCAGTGAAACCAAAAAGTTTATTTGTGTGAGTGCCAAGAGTAGAGCTTGCTTGATTAAAGTGGCAGCTCCTTATAACCGTTTATCCCATGAAATCAGAAAGTTTATCTAAACGTTTGTTTCCATGACACCCGAGCGCAGAGCTTGCTATTTTAAAGGTGGCATCTCATTATCATCGGTCTTTCCGCATGTTACACTCAATGCCCCTCAGCATGAGAGCTTGGTCGCAAGGAGACATCCAGCGCAAGAGCCTGCACCCCTGCTGCAGAGGGAGCCTTTGGGTGCACTGATCACTGGCTTGGCCTTCTGTGAAACTTTATAATATGCATGCAGCTGGGGATTGCGAGCGAGGGAGGGTTGGTCGGTACCTGATTAAAATCCTGTGGCGTTGATCTAACGAATGTCCAAAATACATGTTGGCTGTGCTATCCGCTGCATTGTTGCAGTGCCTCTCTACCCCAAATATATCCGTTGTAGTACTCTGGAGGCCCTGCCACTTGCCTCTCCCCAAGACTCTGCTCTCTCCCTGGCTGCCGCAACTAGTCACCTCTTTGCTCTCACGTTGGTGCCTCTTTTGGGTTACCTGCCATGTTCACCAGGGTCATATCCGTGCCAGTTGTTTATCAGACCTGTGCGGCTTGGCGTTAAGGCCCTGCTCTTCGATACCCTGTCCTTGCGGGCCTGCCCCCCCAGTGCAGTGGACGGAAGGAGTGTGTTTGGAGGGATCGGTGGCCGGTGATCCCCCCTGTCCCTGAGTCTGGGGACCCCAGCCTCCCTTCTTTGTGCGGCCTTTGCCCACGATTAAGCTGTGAGTGGTCACCTTTGGGCGGTCTCTGATCGATCTCCTCCCACCCTTGCGCTAGAGGCGTAGGACACCTTACCCGGGTGTCCTGACGGGTGCCTAGCTTTCTGCGGCGCCAGAAATCATCTCCCGTCTCTGCTGCCCGAGGATGCTCTGCTCCCCTTCTTCAGTGTCCCTCCTTGGGTTTGACGTGCTCCCCCTGATGGAGGGCCCGGCTGCCATAGTCCTCCTCGGTGCCCCTTGGAATGACGGCACAACTCAGCAGCCCAGGGAGTCTCCGCTCCTTCCGTCCCCAAAAAGCGCTGGCTTGTCCCGGGCAGTTCCGGGCTGCTGCTCTCCCCATCCTCCCCACCGACCAGGTACCTCAGGGGATTCTTAGAGGGCAGGCCCAGTACACATGGGCCGCTTCTTCTTCCCCAACCTCAATCCATCTGGCATCCCACTCTGGCCGCCCGCAGTGTCTCTCTACACCAGCCCGACTCTCACTGTTGTGCCCGGGTGCTCCCTCTTGGCGGAGATCTGTGCTGGTTATTCCCGGGATCGCGCTGATCTCCACCCCAGGCCGCTGTGTGCTTAGCTCCCTCTGGGCCGTTCCGCCAGCTGCCGGCCTTTCGCTGCTGTCGTGCCTTCGCGCTTCTGCCCTACCTCAGGCCCGGAGCAAAGACGCAGTCATCGCGCTCACCTGCTGGCTTTGGTCTCCCGCTCCGGACAACAGTGAAGTGGGATGGCAACAGTCCCGGCTCCATGGGAGCAGGCCCGGGTTATCATTGAGCACCTTGCCGTGAGACTTTGCTGGCGAGCGCTCACTGCCGGTGACCTTCCTCTTCGTCCGGAGCGTCTCTGGTCCCCGAGCAGCCACTGTTCCTCGCTCTTCTCTCCCGGACCCCGTCAGCTGATGGCTCTAGCGGAAGTTCAAATAAAGGTGAGACCAGCACGGGTCAGTTCGCCGCTGTTGTGGGTCCAATGGCCTCAGCCTCAACGTTGTGGGCCCCGGCCTGAGCCCTCTGGGTCGCTAGTGAGCTACCTCTCTTTGCAGACTTCTCGTTGTCGCCCCTGTCCACTAGTGGCCTTCGGATTCATGCAGCTGTGCCCTGGTGTGCCGCCTCGAAGATCCCATGCAAAGAGCAGCTTCCTCCGGCCCTTCCGAGACTGGCCGCCATTTTCTCGCTCCGGCCTTGCATCTTCCCAGAGCTCGCTCTCTGCCGGGAATGGGCCCCAGCTCCACTTTACCGCCGCTTTGTTGATTTTAAAATCATGGAATTGTGTATTCCTTAACCAATTACTTCTACCCATCCCTAGCCACCACGAGTATACCCATCCCTCACCCCCCTTTATGCAACCTTACTACTTCTTCAAATGCATAAACTGTTATCGATTCTTGAGTATATGAAATAAATATACTGCAATTGAATTACTTTTGGCGCTCTTTCTTGTTACATTAACTGTATGCATGATATTGTTTTCTTGGAACGTAGTTGTTTTTCTAAAAGGCACTAACTGTAGACCTTATAAAGCTCTTAATTCTTTATATGGTAATAATTATCAGTGTTGATTATTTTCTCAACACACTCTAGGCAGACTGTGATTCATCTTTCCTTATAAAGCAGTCATGGACCACTTTTTCATAACTAGTGCTTGGCATAGGGGCAAGTTATACTTAGCTCAGGAAACTATAACTGGTGAATTTCAGTATTTTAGAAAAAAAATGCTACTTTTTAACTGACATTTTTTACCTAACTGACATCACTATAGCTTTGTTTTTTTTTTGGTGAATGAATGCCTATGTTTTTTTTACCGTGAAGTAAGATATTATTACCAGAACTAACTATAACGTCACTTTAACGTTTGTTTTTTGTTGGATTTCTGAGTTTTTTTTAACATTAAGTAGATCTTATTACCCTATCTATCCATAATTTCACTTTAACCTTTGTTTTTTGAGTCACTTTCTAGGTTGTTTTTTAACACAAAGTATGATTTTACTTCCATATACAATTATATTAACATCACTGGCCTGTGGCAGACAAGCCCTGCACCCAACCCCACCCCTTCCTTGCCCCCATCCATAGCCATCCAATAAGAGTGCTCATGACAATACAATTGAGTATCACTTTAAATAAGGCAGTCCTATCGGCTTTGTCAATGGGTCACCACACCAATATATATGATGGCAAGCCTAGTGGATTTTTCAAGGTGCGGCCACATCAATGTACATGGCTAGCTTATGAGGACCAATAGAATCCAACAGCATATTTAAATGTATTCATCATTAACCCTTTGGCTGATGCCGTCGGCCAACGGTCGTCACGTGCACTACCTTGGTAGTGCTGTGAACGTCCGTTGGCCGACGGTGCCCCACCCGTTTTTCGAACGTTCAGCACTGGAACTGAACGTTTGACGCAGGCAAGGTGTTAATAACTTGCATTGCAATGTTTGTAAATACATGCTGAACTATATATAAAAAAAGCTCATTTTAAACCACATGTTTAGCATTTTTCAAGGAGATAGTTAATTTTTCCTATTTTTGTGCTCTCAGCCTACTTCAAGTTTGTGGAAGAAATCAGTGTGAAACCCATGGGTGATCCAGAAAAGTTAAAGATTTTTGAAAAGTAGACACCATTTTGAATTCAGCAAGGGGTCATATGTGTACATCTCACAAGGTTTATCCAAAGAAACTAACTGTTGAAATAAAGAAATACTGAAAACGAGTCTGAAAAAATGGGCATTTGTGACAATGTTTTCATTTGTAACTTTTTGTCACAATGGTAAATTTAATAAAAGCAATATATCATTACGTCTGCTAGACCCTTTAGGCACAGTTGTTTTTCATTGTATAACGAGTATACACCACTTCAGAGTTATAAATGGGTATCAAGGAAACCTATGTATTTGTGAAATGGGCACAAGATTTGAAGTTTAGGAGCAGTGATTATTTATATATCTTTGAATTTGTGGGTACCCATATTAGCAAATGATTTAGAGGGTATTTTCCAAAATGTCTTCTTTGTTACACACTGGCTTACATTTGGAAAGCATAAATGCAGCGAAATCCAATTGAAAGTACCAAATATAGTACTATTCTATGCTCCCACATGTCTTCTGATAAAAATGGCACCTCACTTAAGTGAGTAGGACTAGTGCCTGCAGCAAGAAACGACCCAAAACACAACATGGATACATCGCATTCTTCCCCTTAAAACTGACCCGTTTTTTGCAAAGTAGGTAACTGTGGATTTTGGGCCCTAGCTCAACCGGAACCTAGGGAAACCCAGCAAACCTGTATATTTTTTTTAAAGTAGACACCCAGAGGAATGCCAGATGGGGTGACTTGTGTGGCACTTATCAGGTTTTTTTTACCCAGAATCCCTTAAAAACCTCAACCTTTGATTAAAAAACACATTTTCTTCACATTTCTGCGGTGGAAAGCTGTGGAAACTGTAGGGCGGGGGACACAAACTTCCTTCCACCCAGCATTCTCCTAAGTCTTCAATAAAAATGTTAGCTTACTAGTGTTGGTAGGCCTAGTGACTGTGATAGGAAGCGGCACAAAACTCAACAAGGCTACATCGCACTTTTCCACTCAAAACTAGCCCTTTTTTTGCTTTTTGCAAAGTGGGCAGCAGTAGATTTTGGACTCTAGCTCAGACAGCACCAAGGGAAACCTAGCAAACTTGTAAAATTTTTAAAACCAGACACCTAAGGGAATCTAGGATGGAGTGACTTGCATGGTTCTCACCAGGTTGTTTTACCTAGAATCCCTTGCAAATCTCAAACTTGGACTAAAAATCACATTTTCCTCATAGTTCTAGAATCTGCGGGGAGCCAAAAACTTCCTTCCATCCAGCATTCCCCTAAGTCTTCTGATAAAAATAGTTCCTCACTTGTGTGGGTAGGCCTAGGGCCCGCGGACGGAAACAGCCCAAAATGCAACATGGATGCATCACATTTTTCCACTCAAAACGAATCCGTTTTTTGCGAAGTGGGTAAGTGTGGATTTTTTAGGCCTAAACTTGGGAGGCACCTTTGGAAACCTGTTAAACCTGCACATTTGTAAAAACTAGATACTTGGAGGAATCCATGGTGGGGAGCCTTGCGTGGCTCTCATCAGGTTGTTTTACTCAGAATCCCTTGCAAACCTCAAACTTTGACTAAAAAAACACATTTTCCTCACATTTCTGTGATGGTAACTTCTGTAATCTGCAGGGAAGCACAAACTTCCTTCCACCAAGCATTCCCCTAAGTCTTTTACCGTAAATGGTACCTTACTTGTGTGGGTAGGCCTAGTCCCCACAACAGTAAACAGCCCCAAACGCAATATGAATAAACCACATTTTTCACCAAAAGCTGACCTGTTTTTTGCAAATTGGGTAGCTGTAGATTCCAGAACTTTCCACCACAGAATTGTGAGGAAATGTGTTTTTTTTAACAAAGTTTGAGGTTTGCAAGGGATTCTAGGTAACAGAACCTGGTGAGAGCCAGACAAGTCACCCCTTCCTGGATTCCCCGAGTGTCTAGTTTTTAAAAATGTATAGGTTTGCTAGGTTTCCCTTGGTGCAGGCCGAGCTAGGGTTCAAAATCTACAGCTATCCACTTTGCAAAAATAGGTCAGTTTTCACTGTGAAAATGTGGTGTGTCCACATTGCGTTTTGGGCTGTATCCTGTTGCGGACACTAGACCTACCCACACAAGTGAGGTACCATTTTTCTTGGAAGACTTTGGGGAATGCGGGGTGCATGGAATTTTGTAGATCCACACATATTCCAGAACTTTTCACCACAGAAATGTGAGGAAAATTAGGAGGTTTTTTTTTTTACAAAGTTTGAGGTTTGCAAGGGATTGTGGGTAACAGAACCTGGTGAGAGCAAGACAAGTCACCTTATCCTGTATTCCCCTGTGTGTCTAGTTTAAAAAAATGTATAGGTTTGCTAGGTTTCCCTAGGTGCCGGCAAAGCTAGGGTTCAAAATCTACAGCTAGGCACTTTGCAAAAAAAGGGTCAGTTTTCACTGTGAAAATGTGGTGTGTCCACGTTGCGTTTTGGGCCATTTCCTGTCGCAGCCGCCTGGCCTACCCACACAAGTAAGGTACCATTTTTCTCGTTAGACTTTGGGGAATACGGGATGGGTGGAATTTTGTGGATCCACGCAGATTCCATAACTTTCTACTGCAGAAATGTGAGGAAAATGTGTGCTTTTTTAAAAAAGTTTGAGATTTGCAAGGGATTCTCGGTAACGGAACCTGGTGATAGCCAGACAAGTCACCTCTTCCTGGTTTCCTCCGGGTGTCTAGTTTTCAAAAAGGGATACATTTGCTAGGTTTCTCTAGGTGCCGTCAGAGCTAGGGTTCAAAATCTACAGCTAGACACTTTGAATAAAACGGGTCCGTTTTCACTGTAAAAATTAAGTGTGTCCGCGTTGCGTTTTTGAGCAGTTTCCTGTCACGGGCACTAGGCCACCCACACAAGAGAGGTATCATTTTTATCGGGAGACTCAGGGCAACTGATATTACCTATTGACTTTCAATACATTTCTGCCTTCCAAATGGAAGACAATGTGTAAAAAAGAAGTCACTTTGAAAAATGTCCTACAATTCTCATGCTAGTATGGGTACTCATAATTTCGGAAATGTGCAAATAGCTACTGTTTCTAAACTCTATATTTTGTTCCAATTTCAGAAATACATAGGTGTCTGTCATCCTCATTTTTCACTGTATATATTTTCCCAAATCAAATGCTATATACCCGGTACATAATAAAAAATCATTAAAGATGCTGCTCAGTTATTTGCACTGGGTGTGTCGGGTTCTTGGTAACCCTTCTAGTCCTATATATCCCCACAATTATAAAGGTCCAGCGGATGTAACGATATATTGGTATCAAACATTTGTCATACTTAGAAGAAGTTACAGGTGAAAAAATTGGAACAAATTACTGTTTTTTTACCTCATCTACACAAATGACCCCTTCCTGAATTCAGAATGTTGTTTATTTTTTTAAAATGTGTAACTTTCCAGGATTCTTTATTGCTTTCGTACCTATTTCTGCCATTAATTGGAAGAAGGTTGAAAGCGCAAAAATAGCAAAAATAGGCTATGTCCCACTAAAATTCCAAAACTGTGTAAAACATTTTGGTTTTCTGACAAGAGTCTGTCAATCCCTGAAAGCTGGGAAAATGTTGATTTCAGCCCCACAAACCCGTTGTTGATACCATTTGCAGGGAAAAATACTGGACTGTTTCATTTGCAGCACTTTTCCCATTTAAAAAAAACAAAAAAACATTTAGCTATATTTTGGCTAGTTTCTGTTCCCCCCAGGGGAATCCACAAACCCTCGGTACCTATAGAATCCGCATGATGTTGGAAGAAAAGGGCGCACATTTGGCATGGATACCTTGTGTGGTCAGAAAGTTACAGTGGCCTAAGCGCAAACTACCGCAAATACCCCAAGAAAGGCTTAGCGGGGATGGGGGGGGTGGCGGGGGGAGGCCTAGCAGCAAAGGGGTTAAAGATGTCGCTTTTTGTTTGTCTATAGTTCAGCGTACCCTCAGGATAAAAAGAGAATGCACTCTGAGGCAGTATACAGTGCTTTTTTCATGTAAAGTTCACTCTGTTGTGGTAAAACCAGGGCTTAATTTGAGCCGGAGCCTGCCGGTGCTCAGCACCGGCACTTAATTATGGGGGCCGGGTCTATCACAGGGCATTAAGTGCACCTGTCCTCCTGCCTTAGAATTTAATTTTTTTTAAAGTCGTGACTCGTGCGTGTCACTGCGCAGTGACTGATGACTCTGGCACACACAGAGAGCATGGCGCTGCTGTGCTACTGCTGTCAGTGTTGTGCCAAACCTGTTGATTCACTTCGATGATGCATGCACTGGCAGTACTTACTGCTGTGTCGGTGACGTCACGTGCCTGCTGCTCCCAGTTTACTCTCAGTCTCTCTCTCTTTAAGAGTTCCCGGCGGCGCGGATCAGGGCCCCAGTGGGCGGGACACTATTCAGTGTTGTTGCAGGGGCCAGGGCAGGGCACTGGGCAGGGCTTTGCTGCGGGGGTTGGGGCTGTGCGCGCCAGAGGAAGCGACGCGTGCGCAGATTGCATGCAATTGAATGCCATGCACGCGCATTTTCTCTGCCCGCCCCAGCATACCTGCACCTCTCCCTGGCCCTCGCCCAGTATGAGGTATTCGCCGCCTAAAGTTGTTGTTACTGTTTGTAGCACACCATGGGATAATCCGGATCGTTAGTGCTGCTGTCACGTCCGGAGAAGAGAAGGTGAGGCAGAAGTGGCGTGGGACTCAGTCTGTGTCGACTAGTCCTCGGGTGCACTGCTGACTGTCTGTGGTGAGCAGGGCCTCATTCACGTCGTTGCCAGACCTGTGGCGAGACGAGGCCCAGGCCAGTGTGTGAATAATTATTTTTCACTGACTGACTTGCTTCAGGCACGATTGGAGCGAGTCTGCAGATTATAAGCTGTTAAAGTGTTACAGAAATTCACGCTCTGCAACATAAATAAGTAACATCATTATGCCGTGACTAGTGAGCAGCCAGCTACTATTCAAAAATAGTGATCCTTATTACTGCTCCTCTGGTGAGATTAATTGTGCCTGCTATAGTGCGCAGCGTATGGTATGTATTGCTTTCATTATCGAAATGTTGTCAGGGGCAAGCAAGGGTAGAGGATTCATACTTTCAGTTAGTACTTTCTCCTTGCAGGGGGATCGGTGTCCGGACAATACTATTGAGAACGCTGCAAGCTCGTCTATAATTGCTCTTTGCACTGCAGAGACATTAATCTGCTACTGATGACATGTGGTACAACCTTTATTTTCCCAGTGCAGAGAGACTTGCTATGTCAGAGATGAGGCAGACTGGTGATTAATGTTGTTCCTGCTGGAGAGAGGTCAGAGTTTTATCTAGTGGCAGTTTCAGTTTTTACTTTAACCATTAGGTATCCCAGAGGGTTAATATGCTTACTGCAAAGAAAGTCTACTAGCATATTGTATTGAACTGTATTATATGTGGATAGCTCAGTGGGTTGCAGCTTTTGTCACAGATCCCTTTGTTACATGTGGTTCAGCCGCAACTGAAGCAGAGTTTGTGGTGGAGGGTGCTGATTTTTAGAAATTAAATAATCGCTTTAAAAACACCTGCTGCAGAGTTCGAATTTCTTGTTGCTCAAATGAGTGTGATTTCTGATATTTGTTTATTTCTATTGACTTCATTGCATGATTTTGGTCGCAAGAAAGTGCCACACATTTAGTCATTGAATGACTCATAAATCCACTGAATGTATGAAAATGGCACACATAAGCAAGCTGAAACATTACCAGCTACTCAAATGGGTGTAATTTCTGCTATCTATAGGTTTCCCTCGTCTTCATTGCTTGATTTTGCTCATGAGAAAGTGTCACTCATTGTCCTTGAAATGTCACTCCTAATTGCACAGAAATTACGAAAATGTCACACATATCAATCTGAAACATTGGCAGCAATGAGTGTGGTAGCAAACAGCAGCAGTGCACCATGCCGCCTAATCTTATAAAACCAGTTCACTGAGCAAAGACAGTACAGCCAGCCAGTCCAGCCAGTGTGTGTTCCTGCCGGCCGGCCGGACCGCCCAAGCCACAGTGTGTGTGAGGGCGCCTAAGGTGCCACAGAGGGGTCTTAGGTCACAGTCACAGACAGTAAGAGACTCCGGGGTCAGAGAGCGGTGGCGTAGTTGGAGAGAACGCGCTCCCTGCAGCGGTGTCTGTTCCCACTTCCCAGGCTCCTGTTGAAAGATTCATGGCGGCTGGGGCCAGCCCTTACCAGGCTGAGCCCCGTGGCCCAGCTGGTGGTAACTCAGGCAGCAGGCCAAGGGAAGAAGTGCTGGCACCGGCCCTGGCCATAGAGGTTTGCCTCAAATTTCTGGCAGCGAGCAGGAGGGTCCTCGGAGGGGTGCAGAAGGCTCCAGAGGGTCTAAAGTAGAAGAGAGGCTCTTAGCAGACAATGCTTCAACAAAAGAGGCAGCATGGGACTGTGGAGAGAGGTTCCTAGAACAGGGACAGCAGGCGACAGGCTGGGGCTATGGAAAGATGCTCCTATGCCAGGAATATTCAGGGAGAGCCTGGGCTTGTGGAGAGAGCAGTACTGGGAGAGAGGTTCTTATCTTAAGAACCTTCAGCTCAGGGAGGGACAGGGCCAGGCTGTGGCTGTGGATGACTTGTGCAAATTCTACCAAAAAAGTTTGCTGCCAATGGTCGAACATCAGTCCTGGTATTCAGCTGCAGTTTCTCATGATGTAGAGTTAATTACTTGAGCCAAATGCACTCAGTGCATTTTACACCGCCTGGGTGCTGCTTCAGGACTAAGGAGGAATACTTCTGTGATATCTCTTTTAGTGAATTTCTTGCGGCTGTAAAATCCCATTTAGAGCGCTGTATTATCAGAACATTGTGCTTGTCTAACCTGCCTGCAGTTAGACAGTAATGTTTTTTTGAGACAGACTGCATGTGTGATTTGAGGTTGATAAAATATTGAGTGCCGAACACTAACCTGGATGTACCTAGAAGTAGAAGTAGTAGGGGAACCTCCTATCAAACCTTACTATGAATAAGGCTCCCTTGCTGAAATTTATCTGTCTTTTTGCAGTGCCAGTTGAGGAAGTGGGTGGAGCTAATAGAGAAAGTGGGTGGAGCCAAATGAAGGAAGTGGGTGGGGCCAGAAAAAAGTGGGTGTGGCCTCCGACAAAGATTTGAGCACCTGCACTTCATATTTTACAAATTAAGCACTGGGTAAAACACTGGGGTTTGCACTTTGCACTGTAGTAATAAATGTCTAAATGGGCATCTATTAGTACAGGTGCTCTAAATAACTTTTATTTGAGTAATTTCTATTGTCACTGCAAATATGTTAAAGCAAAGATTATAGTTTATCAAAGTTTATATGTTAAGAATTGGTGGCATAGTTCGGAGGTCATAATCGTCTGACACATTTGAAAATAACTTTGTGCACACAAATCTCACAATTTATTTTAAAAACAGGAGTCGATGAGGTTGTATCATTCATTCACAGTGTCATGTATGTGAAAAATGAATACAATCTTGGTGAACATTATCTGCGCCATCTTGCCCCTTTTCGAGCCCATTCGTGCGCGTAAGCGGCAGCCATTTTGAGCATCATGGTCTCCCTGCCCCTCGCTAATAGCCAGCGCGTCTCTCTCTCTCTTAACCTCGCAAGCATTCCCCCGCACGCTGACAACCCCCGCTCTCTCATGCCTTGGGTCATAAACCCCTCTTCAGCGCAGCTTCACCACTGAGTCCCATCCTGTTCCCAGCGCGACACCTCCCCTCATTCCTTTCATGGCCTCAAACCCTTTTGATGCAAACCCCTTTTTTCCTGCGTCCCCGTTTGTCTTCCCTGTTCCCAGGCCGCCACCTGGCTCTGAGGATACTGTTTATTACCCCGTACAGTAGGAAGCTTCCCCTCCCCATCAAAAGACCCCCGAACCGATCAAAGCCCCCACCCCATGAGATCCGATCAAACCCATGCATTCCGTGAATCGGCGGAATGCCCTGCTGTGCAACGACCATCACCTGTTGTGACCAGGGTGGGGAATCCAACTGTAAATGTATGTGGGAACGGGTCTGAAGGGGGGATTCCGAGGATGTTCTTTCATGTGCTAAAGTATTGCGAGAATGTGTTATGTGCAATAAAGGTTGTAAACCCTAGTATAAGAGGCCAGGCCTCAGAGATGTGGATAGAGCACCTCGTGACAATACTTGCTGTCTGAATTGATGTGTTCTCCTCCGGAGAGAATAAAATCCTCGTTTCCCGCCTTCCAGTCTCCAGCGCCTGCTTCTTCATTGATTAATATTGGTGGGTCATAGAGGCGATACCGCCGGGCAACATAAAAGGGTTTTTGGTTACCGGTTGTCTTTGGAACCCCTTTTTAACAATTGGCGTCCCAAACGTGGGGCCCATCAGCGACTCGTGGATCCAGTGGGAGAGGTCCTGACGACAGAGTGAACGACTGCAACGATCGGAAGGTACCCTGTCCGATAGACCCTCGTCTGACAGCCGATCATCCGAACTTCACTGGTTCCGAACAGACCTCTCTCGAGTGATCTGCGGTCCTGACTGGGAACCATCAGGAGTGCCACGAGAAGTACGAAGAGAAGAGGACGATCGGGCGCTGGATTCGGAAGACGAGAAACTGTCCATGCGGTCCGGGTAAGGTCGTGTAAACACGACGAATTGCGAAAGTGATAGATAATTGAAAGAAATTGATAATTGTTGTGAAAATACTAGTATTACTCTTTGTTAATTTATTGGAGATTCACTGTCTACAAACGGAGAAACAACAGGCTCTCCCTTTATAAACAGCGAAGGATAGGTACGCACCCGTCGGACCTTTTTTTCTCCCCCACTGAACAATTGTCCCTTCGCCCCATTGATTAACTGTTATAGATTGTTTTCTGGAGATTCTCTGTCTGAAAACAGGGAAGATTAGGTCCCCTCTTTACAGATAGTGAAAGGGTAGGTGACGCGAACCTTTGCGAGCCTACTTATTCTCCCCATTGACCATATTGATTTTTTATTTTTGACCTAACGTTGATTGATTGCTCAGAATTGGTTCATGAGGTATTCACTACGTGCAAACAACGTAGAATAGAAATATTCTGTCTAGTCTTTGCACGCAGTGATAAGATAGGTAGTGCTGACTATTATCCCATTGTGATCCGTCATGCCTGTCTTCTCCCCACTGGTTAGTAGCCTGTTTTACCCGGACCGCTTATTAGAGATGAACCATCCGGCTCCGCTGGAAGGCACCCCTAATAAGGACATGTTCATGAAGCATGGATTAATTGCTATAGTCTATAGTGAGCTGTGGCATAAATATACGAAAAGGGATCAAGAAAGACAGTGGCCACTGAGAGGATCCTTTGATCTCGACAAAATAGAAACAGTAGAAATAGCCCTTCGTAGGAATGAAACAACACCTATTATGCTCGATAGTCTCGGCATGTGGCGCAAGGAAGCCGCACGACGAAGGGAAGGCGACGAATTCGGAGAAGGTGAAGGGACACGACGGACAACCCCCCAAACGTCTAGTAGGCAAAGGGAAGGGCCAGCGATGGCACTGCCCCGAGGAGTAGACATGAAAAGCGAACGGTGTAAAGGGATGTGCCGACAAGCCTACCCCGGAACACAACGACCCGAAGGTAATCCCCCGACATTACGCACAGGACGAACAGATTTAAAACAAAACCAATGTGCTTTCTGTAAATGTCTTGGACACTGGAAAGCCCAATGCCCGACTCTGCAAAGCATAGGTAAGAATGGAGGGTTGACAGAAAGGACGGACCGACAGAAAGGAAAAAGACGTGAAATAAAAACCAATCAGACTAGTGCAGACAGAACAGACAGGACCACCCCGTTCGATTATGCTCGGTGGCACAGATTTCGTCAGACCAATTTTAACGACATGTTAGAGTTCTGGGACTGATTGCTCTCTGTTGCCCCCCCACTCTGAAAACAAACACAACTGCAGGTCAGTGTAAACAACCCCCGTTAGAGAAAAGACTCAAGAAAGGCGTCTATTATATAACTTAAGATTTAATTACGGAAAAACACACAACCAACAGTAAATAGAATAACTAGTAGTACTCTCTAAAAAGCAAACTTGACTAATAGGAAAAATACAAAACGTGTTATGCTCACTCCGGAAGTCCTCCAATGTAACAGTTCGATGGTCCCGCCCATCCGGAACACCTAGCACGTGTGGGGCGGGGCCTGCCAGCAACCATGGGCCAAAAAGAGATCGCCGGCGAGAAGGTTCCGGAGACTCCACAAAGCAGCCAATGAAATGGTCTTCCCATACTGCCCTTCCAGGGATGGCGTCCCCCGGGCCGCAGGTAGGGAGGGGGCGGCTGCAAATGACCCCCCTCCCTCGTATCTCCTGGTCCGACCATCACGAATTCCTCCATCGAACGGATGCAGGGTGGGCAGGGAGGAAGAGGCGACGCGGACGAGCCTCTTCCACCTCCACAGGTAGGAGGCTTCCCTGCCCTGGCCCGACGCCGATGTCCTCCAGCCGGGCGACGGCCATATACCTACGCTGCACAGGAAATATAATGTCCGGTTGGTATATTTCCGCAACACAGGACATACAATGCCCGACTCGTATATTTTCTCAGCACAGGACATACAAGACCCGGCTGGTATACTTGCATAGTACAGGACACACAATGTCCGACGGGCATACTTACGGAGCACCGGATGTACAGTGGTCCCCCAAGAGTCGGAATCAGGGGTGTAGGGTGGTCATCATGTGCGCCCCTGATTCCAAGAGACGGCGTAGGATGCACCGGGAGAGGAAGACGGCACGGTGAGCCTCCCTCACCTCCCCAGATGAAGGCTCCACTGCTGCACCCTGGCGCCCCGAACCAAAATGTCCTGCTCCAGCAGCATGATGCTCTGTCCTCCGCCATCACAAGAAGTTCCTTCCACTCCTGATGGATACGGCAAAGGTGGCTGCCACAAGGATCTCAAAATGGCGTCTGGGCCCTCGAAAAGGCGGGTCTAGGCCACTGGAATAACTTTTGTCCAAAGTTGCAACTCGGGCACTTGCCCACCTGGGCGCAAGCCCCCACCATCGACAAACATCCCCTCGACTTTGAAGATTCTACCAAAGTCCCAAGAGCCCTCGGCCCCTTCAGGCTTCCGGTGAGGAACAGTTGCATTGATCTCAAATGAAATAACCACGGCACAGCAACAAGATGGCGGTGCTCTCGTGTCTGCATCAGCTTCCGTCTGAACCACCCAGGAACATTATGGGCTAACGAACTCGAGCAAGTTCCGGCTGAACATCAACATGACCCGGTAAGAGAGACTTTACCCCCTCCCTCTCTTGATTGACAGTCCACACCACCAGCCCCTCTGTTAGCACAGCTTTCTTTTGAACTGCCGAAAGGGACTCTGGTCCAACCGCCAATTGTCGGGGATATTTTGCCCCTGATGCTACTGCCGGACTAAACCGGCCTCGCCCAAAATGGCGCTGGTATCAATGGAAACTAACGAATGCCTCGTGGTGTTCCTTAGCTAATGAAACTTGATGTACTAAGACATGTATATATATACGAACCATTGCACCCTCGATGTTAAAGGGAGGAGGGTTCACTTGGCGAACATTTAAGAAGGATTCCGTAAAATGTTGATTTCAATGAACAATCTATTTTTGATATTTGTTGTAACTGATACATAACGTCGCTTATGATGCATACCCACGGTATATACCTAGGAAATGTGATTACGATGAGCTCGACTGTGTTTCCATTTATGAACTGAAATGCCCCTGATTCCTTCATCACGCAACGAAATGTTTTTGGTTACTTGCAAATAATTAATTAGACCTTTTTACATGTTCTTGTGCTACAACATAACCCCTACTGTATGTGCTTCCATCGACGACATATCGGGCCAAAATATGAATTGCGCTCTCACATTCCACGTACTGAATAATTCTGCAAATAAAGGTTTTAACAACTATGAATAAGCATCGCATACTTTTGTAAATGTGGGTATCGATGGGAGGGTTTTTTCTGTGCGCAACCGTTCTGCTCCTCTTTTTTAAGGTTATCTGAAGAAATGGTTGTTCGGCCCTGGATTAATGATCGAATCAAAGGTATGATACGTTGCCTCCAAAATATGCGACTAAGCCCAGGAACTAACGTATGAAGAAGGACCTCGACTTCTGAGAATGGGTAAAGTAAAGCAGGGTGATTGATAAATTGTTATAAAGATATGGTGATCGAAGGTACTAAGGTACAGGGTTGAACGACGAACTGAAATGCTTTAGAACATCACAGCTTTGGGAATGATTTAGGGATCCCGAAGGCCGGATACATCTACAAACCCGGGTACCTCACGCTAGGCACCTCTGATTCTTTTTTTAAACGTTTCACTACACACGATCCTTAATGCCTTCCTCGAACCTCCCCATGAACACCCTATCACATTACCTGCCCCCATGACTTTAGGAAACCAGAACCCTAAGGGATTATATCCCGAAGAGATGAATACGAGTATATGGTAAGTAAAGGACTTTCGTGCCCATACATTTGATGTGTTCGAATGTTGTGCCCCTACCTTCCCTTTTCCCTCCTTTTTCCCTCTGCAGGTTACGTTAGAATCCCGATTAGAGTATCCTAAGGGATCTGGAACCACGTCACGCCCGATGCATGAAGACGGACTAGCACTGCAAAATGGCGCAATGAGGACGCTCTCACGGCCTTTCTACCTGATCTAATACTCTTCTGTCCCGAAACTGCATGCCTTCTACCTCCTAACACAGACCCGAAACGCCTAAACGTCGGGTAACGCACTGAATAGCCCAAACAATACACGGTCATTCTCTATGTCCCATGTGTACTGTTTTGCCTATTGTCTCTCTCTCTTTCTATCTCTTACTCTATCTCTCTCTCTGTCTCTGTCTGTCTCTCACTCACTCTTCCACCCCTCCACGCTTTCCCTTTTCCTAGCAACTGGCACCTAATTGGCGAACCTGGTGCACCTCCTGATTGG
Organism: Lissotriton vulgaris; assembly: GCF_964263255.1. Lineage (NCBI taxonomy): Eukaryota > Metazoa > Chordata > Amphibia > Caudata > Salamandridae > Lissotriton > Lissotriton vulgaris. The sequence continues at coordinate 800,981,874 of NC_141691.1, forward strand.
CCCCAAATACCGCAAGTATTTGCACAAATTTGTCCTAAATAAAATTGTATCGGTACCACGTTACTACCTCTCCTTTTCTACTAAAATATGGATGAAATTTAAATTGGCCAATAGAAAAGGGACAGGTAAGACGACAAAGGTTCCCTAAATTTGGCCCACTCTCAGGGACCTATTTGTCAGTGGTTTCTATGATAAAATGTGTCTGTGGCAATGCGACCATCCCCATTGCAAATTGTCTCCGTACCCCAAGCCGTAAGAAATGATCGAGAACACCCCCATCTACCCAAAATGTCCCCAGTTTCGATATCAGCCACCCTGAACGAGAACTTGAAAAACGCCCCCCTGCTCTAATTCACTGTGTCCCTAATTGTTTTCCATAAGATCCCTCCTTCCCCGAGAATAAGTTTAATAATTGTTTCAAACCACCCCTCCCGAGTTTTTGTAGTGACCAGGTTGCGAGGATTTATATAGAAAATTAGAAGGATGTGTGCAAAGTTGAAAATTAGATGGAAAATCGAAAGAACTTGTTGCAGTAAGCCTGGTTGATGATAAAATGTTTTTATGTAATGCAGATTTGTTTAGCCTATGTTCACCTCTCAGAAGGATGCCTATCAGACTATGGTGACTAGCACGTTACACTTTTTCGTAAAATACAAAGCTCTGAAGACCAGCCTAGCCTTGCAAGACTCGTACTAGGGAAATAGGTCTCTACCAGAAGAACTGACATCAACTATAATAGACTTATGCAATAAATGAGTACCAGACCTCGTACCTATTACAAATGAACGTAATAACCATCAAAGCGCCAAAGAATTAGCCACAAAAGGAAGTTGTAAGGAATCCAGCAAACCCATCATCAATTGCTTATACGCTAGCCGCAAGAATCTCCAATGTAGCGAGTGCTTACCCCAGTTGCTTGGTGTTGGGAGAGAAATAGACTTATGTAATTGCCTTCTTCTGCAATATCTCTAAAAACTGTCTTTTCAAAAATCATTTAAGGGTATCACTGTCGGAGGAGAAAGAGACCGGATGTGGGAGCACGCGGCCTGACTGCGGATTGTGGAACATCAGCGACGGAGGCCGAGGCGAGACCACAGCAGTAAGGAGACGCCGGACGGGGCAGTGTTAAAGGAAAGGGCCGACCCAAAAGCCCCTGCTATATGATCAACGTGTGCCAAAAGCCCCCGCTCTCTGAACATGGTTACGGACTCGCCTGTCGAAAACTCTCCGCCTCCCCCTGATCTGTTCCCAACTTGGCCTTGCTCCATCCCCTCCTCCTCCGACCTACCATAAGGACTGTTCACACCCGCACCTTTCCATCCGAACTCCCAAGTTCCTTCAAATCCTACTGAGTTACCCAGAGAAGAGTACTCCCTGCGTCAGAAGGGAGGGAGCTCCGATTAAGTAGACCACGAACTATGTTAAACCCCAGAACGGTGACCTAGAACTCCACCAAGGGTCGCCCCCGAAGAAAAGATAAACAAAGTCTGTGGATCTGCCCGCTACCAAACACCCTGAAGATGATGGAAGCAACAGGAAATGCCCACCACAGAGACTCAAGAAACAAACAGATCTCACAATTCTGGAACTATCGCATTTTTATTTTGCAAATCAATGCTCTGCGTTACAAAAGAAAGTGCACCTGTTCCAAAACCGTAAAACATTGCTCCTATGAGGTTTGTCGAAACAAAACAAAATGTACCCCTGCCCGCAGACCTCCGACGACTCAATCCACATGAACATTTCTGTTGATAGGTAATCCAGGTGCTTAACAGTGCCAACAGAAGACGACAAAGACACCGAGAACTCTGATTTCTATTTTTTCTATATCTCATTTCTCTCCCGACCACCATTGGACTAACTATGCTCCCGCCGAATACAAAAAGGACTTACTTATATGATAACTTATCAGCTCCTGTTTTTAAATGACTATAAGTGCCTATGATCTGTACCCTACGCCCTCGCTACGTAATTCTAGTCTGATATTGCATTACGATGATTTTTCCTGCAACCAACTTAACAATGAACCCGCTTACTAAATGATGAAATTTTTCAATGTGATGTTTATAAAATAATGTATATGCACAGTTCCTTTGCCTAAATCCCCTCTCCCTTACTTGTGATTGCTGCATATAGGTGTAGATAGGAAATAGGCCAGCAAGATGTCTTGGAAATGTTAAAGGGAGGACTGTGAAAAATGAATACAATCTTGGTGAACATTATCTGCGCCATCTTGCCCCTTTTCGAGCCCATTCGTGCGCGTAAGCGGCAGCCATTTTGAGCATCATGGTCTCCCTGCCCCTCGCTAATAGCCAGCGCGTCTCTCTCTCTCTTAACCTCGCAAGCATTCCCCCGCACGCTGACAACCCCCGCTCTCTCATGCCTTGGGTCATAAACCCCTCTTCAGCGCAGCTTCACCACTGAGTCCCATCCTGTTCCCAGCGCGACACCTCCCCTCATTCCTTTCATGGCCTCAAACCCTTTTGATGCAAACCCCTTTTTTCCTGCGTCCCCGTTTGTCTTCCCTGTTCCCAGGCCGCCACCTGGCTCTGAGGATACTGTTTATTACCCCGTACAGTAGGAAGCTTCCCCTCCCCATCAAAAGACCCCCGAACCGATCAAAGCCCCCACCCCATGAGATCCGATCAAACCCATGCATTCCGTGAATCGGCGGAATGCCCTGCTGTGCAACGACCATCACCTGTTGTGACCAGGGTGGGGAATCCAACTGTAAATGTATGTGGGAACGGGTCTGAAGGGGGGATTCCGAGGATGTTCTTTCATGTGCTAAAGTATTGCGAGAATGTGTTATGTGCAATAAAGGTTGTAAACCCTAGTATAAGAGGCCAGGCCTCAGAGATGTGGATAGAGCACCTCGTGACGATACTTGCTGTCTGAATTGATGTGTTCTCCTCCGGAGAGAATAAAATCCTCGTTTCCCGCCTTCCAGTCTCCAGCGCCTGCTTCTTCATTGATTAATATTGGTGGGTCATAGAGGCGATACCGCCGGGCAACATAAAAGGGTTTTTGGTTACCGGTTGTCTTTGGAACCCCTTTTTAACATGTATATGGACAAGGTAGGGTGTATTGATTTCTGGTTTGCAGTGCTAAATCCATACACTGTTTGTGCCCTAGTGAAATTGACCCGTTCCATGCTGGATATGTTTTTTAACACGCTTGGCACCTCGTGAGGCAAGCTAACCAATTTCTGTGATAAAGCAGTGTATATACCATGTCTCCTTAAGGTACTGAAGTTAAGCCGCCGAATGACTTTTTGCTGAAGCCATCCTGCTCTTCGTCATATTGTGAAATCTAGTTATCCTTTCCTTGTTTTGTTCTGACTCATTGGTTGATTTAATATGCTTTCAGATTTCCATTTCGTGGTGTATGGGAACTGTTCACTCCACTGTCAGAAACGTTCTCAAAGAACGAAGCAGAGGCATTTGTGTTATGCTGTTGTGCTGACATCCATGACTTATTCTTCGTTCATGCAGGGAAGATATTTCAAAGTTATACCCCTGCAGTCTTCCAGGATTCATGTCATTAACTAATAATGTAATGCGCAGAAGTGATCATAATCATTGGGTTGGGGCAATAACAGCCTACTCAAATATTGAATTACTGCAAGTGGTAGACGCGTGAGCACCTGCGCACATAGAGAGCGACTTAGATTGTGTGTTAGCGATGGAAAGCCCTAAAACTTTGTGTATTCCTATTTGTTCGGATGCCACCTGGTTCGGGGCCTCGTGATGTGTATGTTTCCGGTAGCAAGAGGTGTTTTGGTGTCAGATCGGTTGAGAGCGTTTGGCTGCAGAAGGCACAGAGTGCAGCGGTGTGAAAACGGGCCTTCTTCCACGGAAAAAGTGATGAGCTGTCGGCGAAGGCCACGTGCTTCCTGCAGGAATATTCGACAGAGAGTCTGTGATCTCATACATCCATTTCAAGGGCTCGAGGAGCATCCTCACAGGCTCAGCGGAAGGGGCTCTGAAGGGCCGGGCGCGCCCAGGAACGTCTCACAGCACGCGCAGTGACGTACACACGGGATGATAAAGCTGTACTGCCAGGGTTGATACTCGAACGGGACGCATAGCGCTTTGACGTAACAGTGTGGCGCTGTGAATTCACAAGAACGTCATAATCCGTGATGCTGAGCAGGGCTTTATAGGCCCGCGCATTTCTCTTGAGACTGGTAGTCGGACATTACTATCAAGATGATAGCGGGAGTCCGAGGGTCCGGCCCTTGCTGACGAGGAAACAAGCTCCCCGGCCATGGGACCCGGGGCCTGCGGATTTCGCAGGCAGATGAGGGTTCTGCAGACAGGCTTCTGCTTGCTGGCCTTAATGTGCCTTAGCTGCGTGATCCACCTGTACACGCAATTACAGGAGACAGCGCCCAGCTCCGAGAACCTGTTACTCAAGTTCAAGCAGCAGCAGGAGACGCTCTCTGCCCAGCTACAAGAGGTGAATGAGGACCGGTCCAGGCTGGAGCAGGCCCTCCAGAAGGAGCGTGCGGAGCTCAAGAAGACCAAGGAAGATTTTGTAGAATATAAATTAGAAGCTCAAGAAGCCCTGAGCAAAGAGAAGGAAGACCCAATCAACCACTCTCAGCAAATGATCCTAAAGAACCAGCATGAAGAAGGGAAGGAGCAGCTCCTGGACTTGCAAGTGCAGTATAACCCTCTAAAGCACAACCAGAAATATGTGCATCTGCAGCATGAGAATGAGAAACGCGTGGTGATGCTGCTGGATATAAAATGGAAAGTAATGGAACAAAGTATGGTTGTTCGCAATGGACATGAAGAGGTCCGCTATAAGCTGCTTAGTGGGCAGAAGCAGCTGAATATGATGCACCAGCTGAATGAAGCTCTTCAGAGGATACCAAGCTTCAAGCTGGTCACAGTCCGGCGGCGCCACCCATTGCAGTTTCGGACCCCAGATAAGAAGCATTCCTGAGCCTTGGAGGCTGAATTGCAGCGTATTCGCGAACAGACTAGCCAACAAGCGAATACTACGCTGACGCCGACAGACTCTGGGAAGAAAACCCCAGAAATTGAATCTCTCCGAAAATTGTTGGTACCCCGGACAGGGTCTCTTGAAGTTCTGCCACAGCCAGCTTTGCCTCTATGGCTAGCGAAGGATAGAGATGGCCGTGCCATGCGTTTCTAGGGGTCGGTGAATGGCATCCAAGCTGGATACGAGCTGCTGAAAGCGATAAAGACTATATACTTCACCATCAGAAACAGTACCATCTACTATGATGAATTTTCGAACATGAATATTGGATATGACATTCTGACCTGGATGGTGGACAAGAATGCAATGCCTTTCCGCACTGTTGACGAGTACACAGGAAATCTGACCTTGATGCTGATTAGATTCAGTGGCAAACGTTTAGCCAATCTTTGAAAGCCTTATACTCCAGTGTGTGTGAAAGAGAGAGGGACTGTGCAAGTTCTCAATCGAAGGGGCCAAATTAGAAATTTAACGAATATTGGATTCCACTCCATTCTTGTAAGCCAGGTACCGAAAGGAATATTACTCTCTCCCTTGCTGAAGACAGTAGTGGAAAATCTCTTATTCCCGGCCAACCAGGAGAGACTAATGGAAGCCAGGCTACTCTTCGCCATTCAGAGAATCCACTTGCTCTCAGTCAGCAGAGAGTAGTGGAAACTACTCTCCCTCTCTTAGTGAAGCATGATGGAAGCAATGCCATCCATTTCCTCCGAAAGAGAGTATTGGGTGGTCTTTAAGTCTCCCCTTCCTGGCAGAGAGTAATGGAAGTTAGTGCAAACTTTTCCACTTTGAACAGAGCTTTGGAGCCTCCTCACTCCAGCCAACACAGACTAATAAAAGCCAACCACCACTTCACCCAGAAGAGAACAGCAGCAGCCTTGTCTTCTTCTCCACCCAGCCATTATACACTCTCCCTTTCTCACCATGGCAGTGTCAAGAGCCTACAAATATCCTTTGACCCTGAGAGGCACCTGTAATACCCTTTAATTTCAAGGGAAACAGCGGTATGATCAGACTCATCCCTTTAGAAGCTCTGGCCTGTTAGCACATCTAGCTATTTCCTCATTGCCTTAACCTGATATGGGCTACATAAGGAAGACCACTTTACATTTGCGAACTAATGATGCATCATTGGTTGTCAACCACTTGCAGGGAGAGATTCTAAAACGAGGCTCAAGGTCAATTTTCACAGGAACCTCAATGTTTCAGGTTCTAGGCCATAGAGGTCCTGCAGACTTTTTTCCCACTACTTTTTTTTAAATTAGATTAGCCCTTTTTTGAGAAAGGTCCCTCTGCTACCCTTTTTTTTACATTTCATTTTTTGTCATGATGTCTCTGAGCACAGTGGCACCCTACACCTTCGCTATAGTTCTTAAATACTATTTCTTTGTTACTTACACTCATGATGGCTATTCCTTTCAATGTTCAAAGAGGGCCGCTGGACTGATGATCCTCTCTAAATCTGAGGGACGTGGTCCATCAGCATGATGGAGGTAATGCTCTCCGCCATTCTGTCAAATAGAGTACCATCTTTCAAATGCTAAATCAGCCCTCAGTGAAGAATAATTATACATGAACTCAGTTTGTGGAATCCCACACATCCATTTGTCCTGATACAGATTGTAATAAAATATCAGAAATACTCAATTACACGATCTGGACTGCTTTTATCGACTTAAGAGTGCATCCTTTTTATACATATCTCTGTAGACTTTTTCCACATTTTTAAAAACCAACTGTAACAATAATTTTTTCTTCTAATGAATTTGTAGTAATACCTGTAATTGTTTATTGTGATTTTATCTCTGTACTTTTATGATATATTTTTATCGAATAAAGTATTACAACAAATATTTAAAAAAATAAAGATGAAGAAACAACAAAATCAGTTTATAAATATTGATTTGTATGTTTTCATAACATGTGCAACCTTTGGTACTCCATATTCCACTGAGTGACTTTAGAGCACTACTGGGAAGGATGTAGTTCCCCTCGGGAATTGGCAAAACCAAGAAGGACACTTCTTCATTTAATACCATGTGAGTGCTTTTAAGAGGACATCTAAGTGTGGTATTTACAAGGTAGAATGCATGTTCTGTGCTCATACTATTCAGCTCTCCTCCACATGAGAGACACAAAATAAACTATAAAAACACCTGTAGTTTACCATTGATATAAACTCACCTTCTAGAGTACATTGACAGGTTTGCCGGCATCATGGTAGGTATATGTTTTTTTGTGCATTAGTGCTATGCAAATGTCCATTTACTTAATGACCTTACAGTACCAGATACAAGTACACAAATAGGGAAAAGTCAGTGGGAAATTCATCCATCCCTGCCTTTGCAGAATATTGCCAGAGAAATTGGACAGGGACTTTTCATCAGACAATAATAACACTCTACCAAGCAGAGCCCCAGACATTGGAGTCCAGATCTACCCAGTTAGAACTAGGCCGCCCTTTGGACAAGTGGGTAACCATTGGTCAACAGGACATGGACTAATAGTAATGAGGGCGGGATGCCTCAGAAATCTAGATGTACCGTAAAAATCTGCTTGTCCCTTTTGGCCCATGCAGTGAGGTGGCACATTATTGCAGCATTCTCAGTGGTCTGATAACCTCTTTGAATTTGTCAGGTCTAATATTAAATCTTGGTTTTTATTATAGCAAGGTCTAATTTAGCCAACTTTCACCATGGGCGAATTGGCCACCCGGGCAAGCGGGCATACCCCCAGGAGACTGGAGCCCCAGGAGGCCGACTTGACACTGATTTCAGCCTCCAGGAGTGATGGTACCCGTTATGCGATCCCAGTGTCAACTTGAAAAAGTTCCTCTGGTTCTAGCACACTTTAGCACGTCTGCACATGGGGGCTGAATTTATTACTTTTGCCAGTGCTGTTTTAATTTCCTAGTCTGGCCCAGCCTTTTACCAAATCTGTACATAGGGGGTGGTAAGCAGATGGGAAGATATAGTTCCAGGGCTGAACTGCCCTATGAGTGTGTGCGCACCCATACACCTACATGCTTGAGGGTACTCCGCTTCATTGTCTTCTCACACAAGAGTAAAACTTTTTTTCATGGTAAGAAAAAGGATGGATGTAAATGAAAAATTATTTCTCTATGGGGTGAGGGGGAAATATTTTCCCCTTGGAGAGTAACAAAGTTTAAACAAGTGAATTTGCAATTGCTGAGAAGGTTTTCAAATGAGCGAGCAAATGCCTGTATGTTTGATCATGCGAAAAATAGGCTTCACAAGATTTTTTTAGGAGGGTGGTTTCCAGGCCTACGTCTGTAAACTCTTGTAAATTCTTGCTGTTCATCTGCACCATTGTACAGTTATTTTCCTGCGGGTGAACATTTGTGACTTGCTTTACGAATTATCCCCATAATTTATTTGCATGTTAATCATAATATTAGCCATAAAGGTTATAGTTGAAGTTTCACACTAGTTTAGCAAAACTTTTATTGGATTATAATTTTTATCAACTAAAAAAACCTCGAGAGACAAGAAAACTTTTTTTTGCAATTCAAGTCACATTTCCCAGCCTCAAAATGTATACAAAAGAGGCTGCCTTCTGCCAGACAGAGAATTTCAGAGAGCTGTTTTAAATGGGCATCTCCTGCTGAGCCATACACATTCGGAAGGCTGTATTTTCAAATACATGTCATCAGAAGTTCACATGTTTCATCTTGGTTGGAAGATGGGCCCATTTTGGCTAAAAAATGTGTTTTGGGGCCCAAGTAAGGTTTATGGCGTAAGCACAGTGAATTAAGCAGAATCTGATTCTGGACGCGGAACCAGTGTAATGATCACAGGGCTATTCGTACGTTATCTCCATACCAGTCTTTTATCAGGAGCATGTTGAAATTGAGAAGCATGATTTCTTAGGAAGGCCTCGGTATTCCACGAATAGGAGAAGTAATAGATCTACGGCCCTTTTAATGGTCCGTGTCCATTAATATATGTTGTGGTTTTGATGCACAGAATTCCGGGCTGTTCTCTGAAAAAAAAGCCGGATCATTACAGTGCATTTTAAGTGCTTTTATATAGCAAGCAGCTGCCATTAGTGTGGCCTCAAAAGTACTGTTACCCTGCCCGGCATAGAGGACCGTGCATGTGCGTGACTGATATGTTGTGTGATGTGTTTGTAGTGTCATGTGCTTATCTAGGTTCCTGATCGATACTGTGACCTTATGCCCCTATTCGGCTATAAAGCCCTTTGTTCCCTATATTGGCATAACCATTCAAGTACGATTTTCTGTAAAGTCATCTCTGGCCTCACACGAGCAGAGCCACAGAGCCACATTCCAGCATGACTCTCTGCTACTTCCTTTGCGACCAATTAGTGCAATGACAGAGCAGCAGTCACTATCTGATATTCCTAGATAACACTCCGAGTTCTTCAACAAGATAAAAACTTAGCAAACCTGGAAATCCCCGCTTGCTATGTTTTGATTAGTAATAGAACTCTAATGAGCAACTGATAGCTGCCACTTCCTAGTGACATCTTTAATTGACGTCTTATGTCCAGCAAACTTGCGTCAAACCCGGCACCTGTCAGGTATAAATATTACCAACGTTGCCTTAAGCAATGCGAAGCTGTGAGCTGTGAGAGCGAAGCTAACTGCTGTTGAGCGTTGCCTGTCGCTGCAGCCTGCTATCCTGTGGTGGTGAAGCTACTGATTACCATTATCGCCGCTACAGCGCGAACTATGGTGCAGTACGCTTGAGGAGCCGTGCAGCCGTCCTCTGCGAAGACATCCAGCCCAGCTGCCCGCGGACGCTGTCACCCCTCCTTCCTCCAGACGCGCTGAGAGAAGCCGCTGCCTTTCTCGTGCAGAGAAATCCAGTCCCGGCGCTTCCAGTTTACCCTCGCAGGTGACTGGGATATCGAGAGAGACCCCTGAAGGAGATACCAATCCTCCATCATTCTATTCAGAGGTATGGTGTTGACTAAACCCTTAGAAGAGAATTCTTGAAACAAACCTTGGCAAAACCAACTTAACTTAAGCTACTTACTTACTCCCCCTTCTCACGTGTTAGGCCTAGGTCAGGCACACTGGGGTAGGCTTAGTTAGAAGCACCAGTTGAGTATGTTAGCCTAATGTATATATGACTGTATATATGTTTTATTACTTTTAAACCATTGTATGGCTAAGAAACCATATCAATGCTTTTACAGTTCTATTTCGCAATTCTTATCTTACTGTACGTACTTTTTATAATAACAATTATTGCAATTGTGGCAATACATTTCTCTTGTACGAGAAGAAAGACTGTTCAATAAATGTTAACCCTTTATTGATAAACGCCCGTCTCTCTATTCTCTACATACTGTGAAAGTAAACTGCACTAGACTGACTGAGTGAAATCTATGTCTATTGTTTCACACGACCCTAGAGATCGACTCTTGATCTGAGGAGCAAAGTTGTCATGTTGCACGGTTGTTGGAAAGCTGAATCCCTTCTTGTCTGTGCCAAGGAAGCTGATCACTTCCTATGCAGAGAAGAAAGTTTCCAGTGACCTCTGAGCTAGTTGGTAACACAACCCAATTAAGTTTAGCATAGTCAGTGGAGGCCTGGAATATAAGCAGTTCCACGTCGATACTACTGTTTATGTTATTCCAATGCGCAGGGCCTAGTGGGAAACTAGGAACTACACTACATGGCGCCCAACGTTTGGTAAGGCGATAAACTAACGTAAGACTTGTAGAGTAACTCAGTCGTGCATATTTCACAGACCCCTTTCTCCCGTAAATACTCCAATAGACGTCTGGAGTGGGTAAAAGGTTAAAATCCGCCCGACCTTAGTAGGAAGAGATTCCTATGTAAAGCTCTGGTTTATTCAACGTTGAAGGATACAGTGTTCCAAAATATTGTGCATCTAATCTTTGTCTCCTTGGAGACCTACTCTGCAAACCTGCATTTTTGAAATGTCAGTAGAAAACAACGGAACCTCAGGGGCCGCAGTAGATGCGACTCAGCAAGGTCCCGAATACACAGACCCGGATGCTATTATCATCCCGGTCCAGTTAAGAAGATCTATAACTTTAAAACTTATAGAAAACGGACTGCCACCTCAAGGTGGTACAGTAATTTTCGTGATAGAGGCTCACGAGTATCGGCAGACAGAGGTATTCTATTCATGGATAAACTTTCCAGCGGTAAACGCTATAACACAAGAGTTTCACTATTACAAAATAGAGGAACCTCCGGATGAGTACGCCCCTTTCGAGGAGGTTGAAATTCCACTTAAATTTCAAGAGCACCTGCTCTGGTTTAATGGCGCCCTAAAACACAATGATCACATTACCAGGCTCGGTCCACTAGGTAGACCAGGAGCCACGTGGCCGGTTCTAGCCAGCTACACACCACATCCTGACATTATAAAAATGTCTAGAGAAGAGCTGTTAGCACAGCTAAACACATTAATAAAAATACATAGGCAATTAGTCCAATATGTAATACGGACTGCAACAGTCCAGCCAGCTGTTAATTCACACCAGCTGACCCCTCATCAGGGGAACACAAATAAAATTACACCACAGAACATACAGTCATGTCTTGGTAAAACACCCGTAAAACGGGAACAAATTCCTTTCTGGTTAGCCCAGAAAATCACTCAAATAGAGGCAGTATTTCCTGATACTACCCCTATTGAGAAACACAGAATCTTGACCATCTGCCTTCCTATGGGAATCGCACCACACGTGGAGGACTGCGACACTTGGGGTACAGTCTTTGCTTCCATTTACACAAAAACACACGGTGTTCCGTCTATGGCGGTAATACCAGACGTGCTAAAACAGATTCAAAATGAATTCGGTCCAGAACCAGCTTTAAATCTAGGTATGAAATTACTGAAAGATTTCAAGCAGGTCACGGCTATATTATTAGCCAATGTAAAGGGAGAAGCAGCATCTGTGGCGATTCGCCAGAAGTTGAGGGAAACAGATATAAAAGATCCTGTTGAGCTTGCAAAAATCATAGAAAAATGCTATGAAGAATTAGGTAGAGACAGCTTGGGTGGAAAACCAGTTAAGCCCCAACTGCTCGAAAATCCTGAAAAATTATTTATTAAAAATAATTTAAATACTCCTAAAAAGAGCTGGGATGGAAATAAACAATCCACTCCCAAGGAAAAAGTTTTCCAGTCCAGAGGAAGGTCTCCTCGACGGAGGGAAAGAACTCCGACTCGAGAACGCCAGTCTCCCCAACGGGAGCCCTCTGAGAAAAGATATAACCTTAGAAATAGGGATAATATAAAAAGACCTGATAGATATCAAAGTATTGATACACGTCCCTCTCGATCTCTTCCACAGAATTCGGAAAGAAGAGGACGGTCAGACCCAGGAGAGCACACCAAGTCCAAAGACAAGGAACCTGCTCAAAATAAGAAATCTCAATTTCAGAAAAAGAAGGTAGCCAGTATTAGAGTAATCAACCATGCCGAGAATACTGAGGACACAGTTGAAAAACGGGGAGTGGGCATTGACAATGTTGGACAGTGCAGCAGAAATCAGTATAGCGCGCAAGAACTTGATGAGTCATCTGGAGACAGTGGACACGAATGAATACATTCAGGTTGAAACTGCCGACACCAGACTTAGCGAGCCCCATAAAATATACGAAATAACATTGCGTATGGAGGGTGATAAGACTAGGAAAATTAAGGGTCTATTTTGGGATAAGCTCTCAAAAGGCTATGATATTCTGTTAGCTGAAAAAGATTGGCCCCCGGAGTTTGTCAGGGAGTGCCCTCGTGGCGAAGAGGTAATTATGCCTGCCTTCTCGAATCACATACCGATTCACAAAAAATATACATATGCAAGGAAATGGGCAGTAGCCCAGGCACCTGCATTGTATAAAAATCATGTAGGATGGGATGAGGATTCTCCGCCTCACAAAATCCAATTAAAAAGTGAACCAACTGCCCAACGGCAGTATCCCATAAAGCAAGAAGCTAAAAAACAGGTCAGGGAGATCTTAGATCAACTTGAGTACCAGGGGGTGATTGAAACATGCACCTCTCAAATGAACAATCCTTTGTTTCCTGTCTCCAAGCCAGACAATTCATATCGTCTAGTTTTGGACTACAGACACCTTAATACATGTTGCAAAACTTTTGCAGTACAAAACTCGCATAGTGCAGCCCTAATGAATAACATAGTTAGGAAAAAATACAAAACGACATTAGACATTTCTAATGGTTTCTTTTGTCAAAACATTGCACCAGAAAGCAGATACTTGACCGCTTTCTCCGCATTTGGGTCACAGAAAAAATTCTGTCGTCTCCCACAAGGGTTCAAGAACAGCCCAGGACTATTCTCAGCTAGGGTAACAGAGTTACTACAAATCTATGATGATGAAGCATTATCTTACGTAGATGATATTTATCTCACAGACGACGACTTGGATACTCACTTGAAAAGAGTGAACACCATTATACTTGGGTTCGCAGCAGAGGGTTACAAATTCAACTTTAAAAAGTCCCGAATTGCCCATCTGACAGTACTGTTCTTAGGGTACGAATTATCAAGTGAAGGGAAAAGCCTAGCGGACAACTTCTTAGAGAAGTGCGCTGTACTCCAAGCTCCAAAGACGCTGAAGAATTTACAATCAATACTAGGTTTTCTGAATTTCGGAAGAACTTACATCCTAAATTACGCAGAGAGGGTTAAACCTCTCTACGAACTAATTAAACCTGATTTAAAACAAATCAATTGGACTCAAAAACACACAGAAATTTTGAGATCACTGCAAACAGACATGTTAGCAAAAACAAAATTAGATACGCGTGACAACACGATCGATCTTGTAATCCGAGTCATCCCAGGAAGATGCGGATTCACGTACCTGACCTCTAATGAGGGAGAAAAGGTACCAATTTCAATTAAATCTCACTTGTACACACAAGCAGAAAAAACATTCAGTCGCACAGAAAGAACTGTGAACGCAGTGCAAATCGCATTAGCAAATGAAAGAGAACTAGCACACGGCAAACGGATTAATATCCTTACAGCGGAATCCGCCTTCGAGGCGCTATTCAGCCCAGTAAACCTGCCTACAGTGTCACTGGATCCAAAATGGATACAGTGCATAGATTCTCTAGGAGCGGAAGACGTGAAATACTATTTCGCCCCGCAATACAAAGAACTGAATGATTTAGAATATGAAGAAGAATATCCTCTGCCAATCGAAATTTTGCCTCTCCCACAATACGCATGTATAATCTATACAGATAGCTTTGTACAGCATTTCAACGTAGAGAGAAAATCCTACGATGCAGCATGTGCGATTATTAAAGGTCGTTGGCTGTGCGGTAAATTCAGACCGAAAGTAACAAAAACTGAATCTGTAAAGTACTGTTCGGTTCAGAGAACTGAAATCAGATCTTTAAAGATGGCGCTCGAAAATGCAGAACGCGAATTCCCCACACTTATCGTGTGCGATTCTCATTTTTGCGTCAATTCTTACAACAACAAACTGCAGAGTTGGATCGAAAACGACTACAAAGATGACACAGGTGCCACAATAAAGCATAAATTGCTCTGGAACGAGGTAGCTCTTTTAAGTAAAGAACTACAAAAGACTCACGTGATTCACGCACAGAGTCTTCAACGTGATGGCGTTCACGTTGCAGGGAATTCATTGGCTAATACAGCCACCGCGGAAGCAACTAACCCGGCTTCCGTAGCCACAAAAAAAGCGTACAGATAAGTATATAGACGGGGAAACCATGCTAGCAGTAAAAACGACCGTAAAAGGCGACTGTGCAGCACTACCCGTAAACTATCCACTCAATTATGCATACATAATCGATGCAAACTCCGTTCCTTTTGCTCGAATCCCTGGAGTGGGGGATAGAGTAATTCCAAACATGAACAGGAGAATATTTTTAATAGCAGACGCACACATGGGTTTGGGTCTAAGGCACAGAGAGATCAAGGAATCACTGACTGAATTACAATCAGTATTCTGGTGGCCGGGAATGAGTGTAGAACACCAAATATATGCAAACAACTGTGAAAACTGCAATAGGGATCGCAGTAGCGAACCTTGCTACCGGCTACCAATCAGAAAGAGCGTAACGCTGCCTACACCCCGTCCTGCGTCCTATTAATAGTTTAGACGAAAAGCACTTAAAAAATGAGGCCTCCAGCGCTCGGCTGACGCTAGAACGGTTATAAAAGATTTGCGAGTCCATATCGGCACATACGCAATTACCACGTTCCATTCTGACCAGGGTCCTGCTTTCAGCTCTCGAGCTTATAGGGAGGCCATGGCCAGCATGGGAATTGGGTTGCGGTATTCTTGTCCGTCGCATCCCGAAGGGAATAGTGTGGTAGAAAGAAAAAACCGGGACATAAAGCAATCTATAACAGCGAAGGTATTAGGTTCAGGCGCTGGGTGGGTCAAACATTTAATAAGTGTCCAGACTAGTCTTAACAACATGCCAAGAAATTCTCTAAAAGGTTTCAGCCCATACGAACTATTGTTCGGAATAAGAATGCGCGTTCAGGACCTCGATAGTCAGATGTCAGTGGTACAAAAAGAAATAAAGGAGTTTGAAGTAAAAGACCGTTTGGCTGTTTTACAGGAACTGAATGAAACAAGAAAATCATTAAGCAACATAAAGTTAAAGCAACAGCCAAATACCACTGACGAGGCACCACCCGCAACAGCCCCAGCAAGGCCTGTCTGGATTCCAAAGATTGGGGATCTAGTCAGAGAAAAGATCGCGGTTAAGAAGGAATTTGGGCCTTCTTACAGAAAAGCAGTACCTGTCTTAGCAGTCAACGGAACAAGATCAGTTGTGCTACCGCCCCTTGCTGGTAAAAAGGAGAACAGAGTTGTGTCCATCGATCTGGTAAAACCACAAGCATGTGGCCTATAATCAACAGTAGGCCCAGTGGACTCCCAAGAAACAACAGAATACCCAAACTTGCAACAATCCAAGAGGTTCAAACTGAAAGACTCATCACATTCGATCAGCCTGCAGTGCACAATGAAGGACTATGCAATACAGCCATGGAACTCGTGCCTCTTGAAACACAGATTGAAACAGTTCGTCAAGAAACAACACCAGTCTACACTAATGTGGCATCAGAAAGTGCTACCGAGAGACAGATTGAAAGAACAATCCCATCAATTGACAGAACTGCCTCTGGTTATTTCATCAACTTCGACAACTTCTCTGAAGATTTAAATGACCCCGAAGTGATGCCAGAAACAAAAAAGTCTTTTAAAGAAAAAGCAACGGAACTCTTTCATCAACTGAAGGAAATCTACCTAATTTCCCCTTGGCTAGAGTTCTGGTTCGGTCTAGGTGTATTTTTCCTCCTGCTTTGGCTCATCATGGTACTATGTTTGGGAAAATTCATTGAAGGAAAATATATTGCAATGGACACAGCAAGTCAGAACATCAACCTAGTCCTGAAACCACACAGATCATCCCACGTGAAGAAAAGAGAACTGTCAACAGTAAATGTCACAGCAATTACAATACCTGGTGGGGTAGTATGGGAGAAAACAGACTATGAGATCTATGGTCCGGTCGAGATCCTGAAGTATCCTCATCAACTAAAGGTTTCCTTAAGTGACTTTTTGACACCAAGTACATTCTCTGATGATTGGGACTTTAACAGTATTAATGACATGATGTCTGATTTAGTAATGTCAGCTAGATTCACAGATCATGATTATTTACAAGGTTCATCTAGTTATGAGCAGTTATTCTGTTACACCCACTATGGGGATCATTACTTGCATAAATCTGCACAGCCTAGAAATGTTTTTATGTATAATCAATGGGAACATTGTTCTACACCACCTAAAAGCAGTTCTAATGCATTTTTTGCGAAATTCAAATATTTTTCAGGGTTTAACACCAGTGATGCAGAAACGTTTTATTATAAACTGTTAGATAAAACAGGAATGAAAACAATGCTGACAAATTCTAAATTGATATATTCAGAAGCATTTTATGACAAAATGATGACATTTGGTTTTGATTATTGGAAAAATAATATTGAAACGAAATCAATTTGGGGTACAAAAGATTGGCAGGTGCAAGGCATAGAAGCACTGTTTAGAACCTGCATGATACCAGAACAAATGTTATTTTTAAATGACACTGTACACCAAACATCTTGTCTTGGCCTAGCTAAGAACAAAGAAATGAAAACACCGTCTATACCAAAGCCAATAGCTGAGAATACAACTGCAGATAATGAGTTAGACGTGTCACACATTTTACATTTCAACAGAACACATCCTGATTGGAAAAAGTGGTTAATCTGGCCTACAGACACAAATAGCTGTCAAGATAGGTTCCTGAATAAAACACAGGGTTTAAAAATGACCAGATTAGACTCAAGATATTCCCAGAGACAACATCCAGGAATTATAACCACATACAGTGTAGGCAAACTCTGCCTAGAATGGCTAACTACATCCACACTGGCTGAAATTAAGCAACACTTATCTTTGTTAAAAGATGGTGCTGATTTGCGCGATTTCATTCTTGGACCACGCAAACAGCGTCAAAAGCGTTTCATAGCGACCAGTATCTATGCTGCTTACAACGAGGCTTGGAAAGTAAAGCAAATTGAAACTGCTGAAAAGATACGAGAAATTGATCGTATTAATTTGGAAAAATCACTTTCTGTGGTAGACAATGGGTTAATGACTCTGTCTTCCAGAATATATTCTTTGGACAATATTGTATCCTCTGCCTTTGATGTGATAGACAGAGATTTGCTAATGTTACAACATGGCCAGTCTCAATTACGCTCTATTATAGAATTAGGCTGGACGCTGCAAAATCTTCGTTCAGGCTATGTGCCTTGGCGTTTAATCAACACAACGTCATTATTTTCCATTTTTAACCTTACTGATAAACAGATCAGTTTGGCACAGAAAGGAGCAGACTATACAATTTTGAGCATCGAGAAACTCGAGAGATTATCATTGACAATGTCAGAGAGCCCTGTCATTGAATGGATAATACACGGAATTATCACAATTCCGATAACAACTTTCCGATTTAAAAAGTGCCTTGAGTACATACCTGCTGGCCAATATGAACAATTGGGTAAGGGATATGTTAAATCCGAATGGAAATTACCATACACTCATTCTTGCTATAGTGACAGCGACAAAAATGTATTTCTTAGTGGTGACAACTGTAAACACTCACTGAGCGGTATACTTTTGTGTCAGGGTATTAATTTACACGGAGCATGCGATGGTAATTCAAACAACTTTTCATGCCACCAGCTAGTCACACCTGCAACTCAGATAGAGCCCTTCTTTATGCAACTCGCAAACGGGAGTTACATTCTAAGAACGGATCACAGGTGCTGTGGCCTCGCGCCCGGACTAAGTTATCTAGTAGAAGTAACGTCCATGGTCAAATGCTGTATGCAAGCATTGTTCCCGAGCGGGCCTCCAGACACAGTGACTCCCCTCTGGCCTCGTCTGAATCTCTATTCTATACGAATTGATACATTAAGCAAAATGAAATCTGTGCTTTTACAGACAACAGTGCCTATAACGTCATCTAAAGAGACGTATGATCTTCTAGTCGCAAGGACGGCTACTGAGGTCCATGACCTTTTATCAACAAATTGCCCCGTGCATTTCGTACAAATGCTCGACCAACTCCTTAACATGTCTAGTGCTACAAGCATCCCAGGCATATTTAAGACAGTCTTTACGGGACTGCTAACACCCTTCCAGGCAATTTTGGGAATCTTTCCTAATTTTGTGCACTCCATCTTTGGTGGTATTCCACTATTTTTTGGACTCATCGCAGGGATTCTATTTTTGACCATCCTGCTACGTTATGGCAAGCCTCGGCTCAGACATAGCTCCCATGGGAATGGAAGAAACAATCCTAGCAATGCGCTACAGGGACAGGATAACTAACGTCCTCGGATTGGCCAGGCTGAGAGATCTAAACATGACCTGGTTCCTTTCATTCAGACCGATATGGCAAAATTGCATTTTACCTGTGCTACGGTGTATGCTTTGCGGCGAGGAATGCGTGTTGGACATCTGTCTTTCACTTCCATCAGCTGTACCAATGGACGTCGATACTTTGCTAAGTCCAATAACGGCTCACGCATTGTGTTGTCCCCAGCGGCTACCAATCCTGATGACGGCATTCGTGGAGACTCCTGTACTACAGCCAAGTGGTAACAGTGGAGCGAGTGACAAAAGCAACATCATCCAGGTACAACGTTCTGTGAGCATTGCTGATCCTGCATTCGATGACAGCAATCATTCTCACACCTGCCAAGTTTCAGCGCTATCTAATTTGGTTGAACTATCACCTGATTTTGTAGACCAATTCTTTGCGAGCCTGTCTGATACGATGTTCTCACCCACAGAGAAACAATAACTTTTGAGAAGCTTTCCGACACACAGCGTTCCCATGAACTCTGAATTCGGCCTTCAGTTTTGATCAACATAAAACTGCCAGGAGCTTTGGTAAACTGATTTTTCTTTGAATTGGACAATTTTTTAATATTGACCCTTTCCTTTTTGGCACGAACAATTCTTTGCTTAACGTAAAAACTATTCTTAGAGAACAGAAGCTTCACACTTCTATTTCTAAACTCATCTAGAGACATAACAACATAACACCAGCCTCTAGCACACATGTTATTACAATGCATTTTTATGTGATGATTTATCTCGCATTCTTCTGTCAGAGATACTTCATGTGTAATTCTTTTTGCATAATCGTTCATTGACTTCATATGCAATACCTTTTGAATGATTACTATGCTTTAAAAAAAAAAACGTACAGTACCTAAATTCCATGTATTACAAGTACGCCTATTTCGAATGCATTTATGTATTTTGGGGTGGGCTATGTTACACAATGTTACACATACATCTAATTGCTTAGTTTTAGTAATTTTGATGGACATGAATTCGTGGAGTGGGTGTCATGTGCTTATCTAGGTTCCTGATCGATACTGTGACCTTATGCCCCTATTCGGCTATAAAGCCCTTTGTTCCCTATATTGGCATAACCATTCAAGTACGATTTTCTGTAAAGTCATCTCTGGCCTCACACGAGCAGAGCCACAGAGCCACATTCCAGCATGACTCTCTGCTACTTCCTTTGCGACCAATTAGTGCAATGACAGAGCAGCAGTCACTATCTGATATTCCTAGATAACACTCCGAGTTCTTCAACAAGATAAAAACTTAGCAAACCTGGAAATCCCCGCTTGCTATGTTTTGATTAGTAATAGAACTCTAATGAGCAACTGATAGCTGCCACTTCCTAGTGACATCTTTAATTGACGTCTTATGTCCAGCAAACTTGCGTCAAACCCGGCACCTGTCAGGTATAAATATTACCAACGTTGCCTTAAGCAATGCGAAGCTGTGAGCTGTGAGAGCGAAGCTAACTGCTGTTGAGCGTTGCCTGTCGCTGCAGCCTGCTATCCTGTGGTGGTGAAGCTACTGATTACCATTATCGCCGCTACAGCGCGAACTATGGTGCAGTACGCTTGAGGAGCCGTGCAGCCGTCCTCTGCGAAGACATCCAGCCCAGCTGCCCGCGGACGCTGTCACCCCTCCTTCCTCCAGACGCGCTGAGAGAAGCCGCTGCCTTTCTCGTGCAGAGAAATCCAGTCCCGGCGCTTCCAGTTTACCCTCGCAGGTGACTGGGATATCGAGAGAGACCCCTGAAGGAGATACCAATCCTCCATCATTCTATTCAGAGGTATGGTGTTGACTAAACCCTTAGAAGAGAATTCTTGAAACAAACCTTGGCAAAACCAACTTAACTTAAGCTACTTACTTACTCCCCCTTCTCACGTGTTAGGCCTAGGTCAGGCACACTGGGGTAGGCTTAGTTAGAAGCACCAGTTGAGTATGTTAGCCTAATGTATATATGACTGTATATATGTTTTATTACTTTTAAACCATTGTATGGCTAAGAAACCATATCAATGCTTTTACAGTTCTATTTCGCAATTCTTATCTTACTGTACGTACTTTTTATAATAACAATTATTGCAATTGTGGCAATACATTTCTCTTGTACGAGAAGAAAGACTGTTCAATAAATGTTAACCCTTTATTGATAAACGCCCGTCTCTCTATTCTCTACATACTGTGAAAGTAAACTGCACTAGACTGACTGAGTGAAATCTATGTCTATTGTTTCACACGACCCTAGAGATCGACTCTTGATCTGAGGAGCAAAGTTGTCATGTTGCACGGTTGTTGGAAAGCTGAATCCCTTCTTGTCTGTGCCAAGGAAGCTGATCACTTCCTATGCAGAGAAGAAAGTTTCCAGTGACCTCTGAGCTAGTTGGTAACACAACCCAATTAAGTTTAGCATAGTCAGTGGAGGCCTGGAATATAAGCAGTTCCACGTCGATACTACTGTTTATGTTATTCCAATGCGCAGGGCCTAGTGGGAAACTAGGAACTACACTACAGTAGACCAGAGATGTGTTGGAGTGGCATCCGTGTGGTGTAAGCCAAGGAGATTTGTTGGACAGAGGTGCTGAATTGACTACTTAAACACAAGGCATACAGCGAAGGGTAAATTATGGGATAGTGCTGGTGCTCAAGTGCGTGATTGATACCTGTGTGTGCAGCTGCCCTGTTTTAAAAGTACTCGTGTGCTCCGATCATGGAACACCTGTGAGCTGACATTGGTCGAGTTATGGTATGTTCTGGAATCAGGGTGCACTTACCAATGTCCACAGAAGTTATTACACCTCCAAGGCGCTTCCTATTCACAGACCCATATCAAAATTCCACAACCTGCTGCATCACGTTTCTGCGATGCAATATTTGACCGACAACAGGAGCAGGAGCTTGTCATGATGAACCTTTCGTATATGTTGTGATCAGAGAAAATAACAACTACATCTAAATTCTAAAATAAAGCCAAGGTGAGCAGACCAGATTGTTACAAACATGATCACTTCTCCTTATTAAGGGCAAGACAGGCTAAGTGAAGTTCAGATTGGAAAAGCGCCTCACACCTTGAAGCACCCCATAGGATCCATGGACACGGACCAGAAATCCCTTACAGAAAATCATAGTATAGCATTGCATGACCTGACATGCTTCGCCCTAACACGCAAGTTAAGAGTCGTCTCTAGAGCTTTCCAGGTGTAGCTTATAATGGAGCTAATATCATCTGTGTGCTCACTCAGTTATGAGTTTGAGGTGAACATTTCTCTTTCCCAGAAGGCAATGCTCAAAAGGAGGAAGTCATAGCAAGCCAAGCACGCGTCTTGTGATGCAGGTTTAAGTTCATTAGCCATCTGCACAAAATAGCTTCCTTTGACGCGTCTATGACTAATTTTACATGCCCACTCATTCATTACTGTAAGAACTGGGTCCACCAGCTCTCCGAGGGGTAGCATGGCTCGAGCAGGAAGGCAGCCAGGGGCTTGCGTGTAAAGCAGCTACTTAGCACACTCATCCAATGAGACACACAGTGGGCGGTGGTCCGCAGAAATTTTTTCCAAGGGGGGGGGGGGGCAAAATGTTAACGTCATCACCATCCTCCGAAATGATGTGTGCCAGGTGGGGCACACGAAACACCGGGCGCAGAACTAGGATAGACTCAATTAAATGCCAGGAATCCAGGACATGTGACTGACCCTGCCACGGGCCAACAAACACCACCTGTAGGGAAAACGCTAAACTTTCTGACAAGGTGCTTTATCTCTGTCTGCTAGGTGTGCAGACTTCTGGGTCCTCGATCCAACACCAATCAAGGCTGTCTTCAGCACGATTCGATTTTTATCAGAATACTTTCAAACAGCCTATGATTAAAGCACAAGATTAAATATACTGTATGCACAGTGTATGTTAGGGATTATTTGTAGCACACATATTTACCAATATTGGCTACTTGGTGCTAGAATTCATAATAACTTTTATCCAAAGTTAAAGCAGAACATCAAAGTTAGTAATAAATAATGCAGCAATCACAAACGCTAGTGATTTGACAGTTGGTACTCCCTTTACTAGAATTCCCCGGGCATTGCTAAATTTTACACACATTCAATTAATTTATTCAAAATAAAATGTATAAGTCCAAATGTTAGCTATATTTTTGAAAAGAAACTTAGAGTCCCTCTACGTCTAGTCAATGTCAAACTGACATCTTGCGCACGTTTAGGGATGCAATAATGGCCAGCTCCCTTATGCGGAAGCCCGGCACCATAAATGTGTGGCACATGCGGCGCCCGCAGCTGCGCCTCATCACAGGTTCAGGGATGCTGAGTCTTACTCAGTGGTCGAAGTGGGGAAAAAAAGTAGTGGAACAGTGGACGGAGAATCAGAGGGCGGGAATAACCCAAGGATTGGATCTGTAGGTGGAGCCAGAGGTGTGGCTAGAATGCCAAGACATCCCACTCTTTAGTATTTGTTTGGCATTTCACTGCCCAGTTTAATCAACCAATGGATACACATGATTATTTAAGGTTATAATGAGTTATTGACATTAAAATATATTCACAAAGTGGGATATGCTTCTAATCGCAGAATGTACCAAATATGATAAAATGTGGAAACACAAGCACTTTGTCTCCGAGCCATGGAGTTTCTGTCATCAGCACTTGACCCTTTTCTCAACAACAGCAGTTCAAACATGAATGACAAAATATCCTACTTTGCAAATGTTTTCTCTAAAATTATGACTCTGCCATATTTGCCTCATAATTCAAGATCTGCTGCATTATCTGACCATTTAAACTAATAAATTGTTTGTAGCTCAAACATATCAAAAGTTAATATAAAATGTGACTTGTGTTGCTGCGGAGTGGATGGCCTATTGTAAAGGTTGACTGGTCACCCTTGTCACTGCTGCATTTGTATGTTACACTGGTACTAATAAGGCAGCATCCTTCCAGGGACTGTTAGCATGTGTACACACGTCAAAATAATAAAATATCTGAAAATATACTGCATTACGCTGCAGCCTTTTTTTTAATGCATAATTTAGTCAACACTACGGCATAATGTTGTCATCCTTTGCTGCATAATTAATTCCAATAGCCCCACAGCAGGCAGCACATGTTAAAAGTGATTGTGAATGAAGCAGGGTGACTGTGAAGTTTGTGAACTTAGTTTGGTGTGTGAAAATCCTGCATTGCCATTCCCTGGTGAATTGCAGCTACTGCTGCTGAAACAAGGCCAATGGAGGTACCTTTGGGTGAGGAAGACTGGCCTCAAGGGCAGGGCCAGCCATAGCACTGGTGGTGTCCTGTGCATTAATGTTTGTTAGTGCCCCCCAAAGACCACCTCTGCCCAAGGATTCCCTCACTACCACCCTTATCTGTGCCCCCCAAGTCTCCATAACCACTCTCTCTCAGATGCATTTAATTTGATTTACAGCGCCACTCATACCATTGTAGGGTATCAGAGCACTTAACATCACACACATTACACAAAGACAATCAATATGTGTGTAAATCACTGTATAGAAAATGTTACATAAGACTAAGGACTACAAGGTGTAGGAGTCACATGACAACCATACTAGTAGCCCGTATAGTTCTATAGTGATTGGTCTGGAGAAACACAATACCCGGAATTTAAAACGTAATACTATGGTTGGGGGTTCTCCCTAATAATCAGAATTGATTTCTGTCCAAAAGAACACTTTTTGGGGGACATTAGGATAATCAAAGACTGGGGGACGGGGGGGAACATAACGCTCAAATTTATACCTTGCAGTTTGTATGCAGCTCTTAGATAACAGTTAATAGTTCACTGTTCTAAGTTAGGATTTTAACTTATAAACTGCAAGTAACAAAAGGATCTCTGACAAAAGCAGTAGCCCACTGACCTATTTACATTATGTGCACTTTGTGATCTGCATGGCGCATGTTCTTTGCAGCCGGTACATTAACCATCTGAGCTATCTTTCCATGAGTCAAAACTTCCACTAGACAACATTCTGATCTCTCTCTAGGAAGAACATTAATCACCAGAGTCTTCATGATATTTTTATTGTTGCAGAAAATTGCTGGAAGCCAGGAAGGAGGCAGCAAGCGTTTTTAAAACCATAATATACTTGCAAACCTGATGTCTCCACCTAAAGTCAGCACCTGGTGCGGTCACGCTGGTTGCACTGCCCTAGAGCTGGCCCTACTCAAGGGTCCTGTGACCTCAGTGACTGTTGTTCTAGGATGTGCTGCTTCATAGGCCTGCCCGCAAGACTGGAGGTAAACTTTAGTATGGATAGTGGTGGACAAGCCTTGAAGGTTAACCTACACTTGTCATGCTAGGATCCACCTGCTGGTACGTAGACACCAGGACTTCTAAGGTGTTGCGAAGCCTTCTAAGGTCTAGCATGTGATTGTGCTCTCGCAGGAGAGTGGTCTGGTGGACTGGTTTTTAAGGCTGAACTTGGTTCCCAGTTCCAAATTCAACAGCTCTGACCATAGTGCAACATCCTCTCCCCCACTGAACACCGTACTGCCCCACTGAGAAAAACTCCCACTGTTTCCAACTAAAACCCAATTGTTGTCAGTTATAAACACCTGGATGCGCAATTTAAATTAGGCACTAGACAAGATCAATATGCGGTCTACAAAAAAAAAGGAACATCATCCTGGAAGAAGCAAACACTTATAGGGAATGCAAAATTTAGTAAACCATGGGAAATGTAAGCAGGAACAACATGGTTACCTTAATGCTTTTACATTCACTATTCAGAAATCAGTGAGTGCTTTTGCCTGAAAAGTTAAGGACACAACCACAGGGCCCTGAATGGACCCATTTCAATGGTCATTGCTTATATCCTTACAAAACGTAAGCAGTATGGTAAAAAGACCACATCCCTGGACGCAGAGCCATAGAACACATTTTGTTTTCCAATCCACACATTTTGGTACCTCCAGGATTGGTGCATTAGTTCCAAGTCCAGGGAAAACAAAGACAAGAAAATAGCGCTTCAAGGGCAAACTCTGTAAAAGTGTCGCTAATGTGTTTAGGTGTGAATAAAATCAGTTTGGCCAGTTTGCTACCACTCTGTCTTAACTTTATTTAGTTATGTATCTATTTTTCATATTTTTAGCCTTTTATTCTCAATGCTGCACTTTGGAATTAAAATGTCAGAAAAATACTACATTTCCAGCAAAAGTGTCTTTCTTTTTTGGATCCATTTCACAGGGAAGCAAATAAAAGAAAGGAGAGGAAAGATAGTGAGAACCAGTCTTGAAGTCACGGTTTTCATGGGCGTCCGCAGAGGGGGCAAGGAGGGTCGCTCCAGGGGGGGGCAAGCGTCCCTCCTTGCCCCCCCCACCCCCCCACACCAGTAGTTGTATTTGTAAATCAAGTTCTTTTATATAGACTTTGGATCAAGCAAGTAATGCATTTAGCTAATCATTAGTATTTCATTTAAGCATTTCATTAGGCAGTTTCAGTAAGACTTGTCATTAAAGTAATAACCAGCTCATCTGAGCAGTGAAACATTAAATAACACAGCCTGTCGCATCATACTCTTCAGCAGGCAAAGAGGGTACTTTCATAAACCTGGAGGATCCTACAAGAAGCGACCATAGCATTGCAGTAAAGTACCACATTAAACCTCTCATGGACGCCTTCTAAATTGCACTTCATAGAAAGTGATAAAACATTTCATCAAGTACTTTCAGTACAACAGATAACTTCAAAGAACACAGCCACAAGCATTTCTTCTTGTGAATACTGATCGTTTTGCGACCCAGAATCAGATCATCAAAATACCATTAGAATGAATCAATAAATATCGCAGTTTGATCCCTTCAGGATTCCTTGAAGCCCGCCCCTGCAAGGGAATTCAAGACACAGTGCAAATCCCCATTTCAATTAACAGGCTTGTAAATATGGTCTAAACAGAAGCCCTACAGGCCAGAAACTGGCAATATGGCAATTCAACATAGGGGTAAGTGTCTGTCCCCCAAGCCTCCAAACTCTCGATGCACACTCAGGGGAGGGGGCCAACGGGACCCAGTCACAGTTCACCCCGGGGGAGGGGCGACCTTGGGCCTTACCCAGCCTACCGCCCTCCTCCCCGGGGGTTACCTTGTATTTTCGGCCCTCCGGGGCCCTTGCGCAGTCACCAGGCGAAGGAGAGGGGTTCTAACTCTCCCGGAGCCTCACTCGACCCGGCGCGGTGCAGGTACAGCTTCAGGGCACCAGCGCCGGGGGTGAGGCGGGTCGAGCATTCTGGGCTTGGGGCCCGCAGAGGGCCAGGCACGGCATGTGGGGCCAAGCGGAGGGGGCTCTTGTGGACTTCCACCCCCCTCCACGGTGAACCAGAGCTTCCCCCGGGTGCCGGCCTCACTGAGACAGGCCCGCGGCAGCCGACCAATGCGTGCGTGTCCTGGGCGGGGGCGCGGCCGATGACGCGGCGGCGCTCCCGTCACGTGGTGCGGGGCCAAGGAGGCTCCGGGCCCAGTGCGGCCTGGTGGCTATGATGCGGTGGCCCTCTCCTGACACTGGGGGCCGCCGAGGGGGGATCAATGACGCGACCCTCCACCGGGGCGCCGGGGCAGTCGAAGGAGGATGATTTCCGGCCCAGCGCGGCCTCTCAGGGTTTCCGGCGGCCCTCTCCTGGCACACGGGGGCCGCTGAGGGGGAGTTCCCGCGACCTCTGAGGAGATTCCTCGACGCCTCAGGAGGGCGCAGACGGCTCAGGGCCGTGGCGGTGAGTCAACCGGCGCTGTGCACTTCAGTCCCAGACCACCCCGGGGGCAAATACGCGGCCAATGAAGCACGTGGGTCAGAACAGCGCCGGGAAGCGCTGGAGGCACTCGAGGTGGGGGCGCTCACTGTGGCACAGCAGAGCTCAGGGTGATAGCGCTATACCGTACAGGCAATCCCAGATGCAGAGCTGGACAGGGGGCATTAGATCACGCTCTTCACACAGTTTAGTAGGGACTGCCCACAGTTCAGTCAGGGGGGGAGATAGAGAGGCCCAGATGAAGGCGGGGAGTGCGCAGGGCAGCTCAGTCCAATACCTGATCGATCCCCCAGCAGTCTCTGGTCAAAGGAAAGTAATCTTCTTGACGCTTGGATGGTTCTGCACCCTTAGATGTTGGTTTCTTGAAGTTTCTGAGAGGGGGGCGGGGGGGGGGGGTTGAGTTGAGGGCTTGATGAGTTTTTCCTCAGTCACTGCAGATGGACCCTGGGGTTCCCTACCACTGGGCCAGATCAGGGGGCTAGCTTAGGACACCTCACCCAGCTTAAGAGGCAGCACCTAAATCCTGTCACTCCCAGTAGCATAGGTTCCTAACTAGGCCCTCCCGCCTAAAACTCCTGCGTGGGTTCCCCAGGTCAGTGATGCCCCAACTGACTAGAAAAAGTTCCCTCCCTTGCTTATATATGCCCAGGTCAGGTGACCACTCTCTAAGGCGGGAAACGTCAGGTCCGCCTTCCTTCTGGAAGGTTCCAGGGGCTTCACCACTCTACCTATGGACAGGGGCTGGGTGGCTGGTATTGCAACATTGTATGGGGATCCAGCCTGCTCCTGGCAGCTAGGGTGCTACACTAAAAGACCACGCTGCAGTAGCAGGGGCCAGTGGCAGCCATGTTTGAAGTAGAGAGCACCTGCACCCTAACACAGATTAGCTATGAAAAGGTGCCCGAAGATCTATGGGCCAACAAAAAGAAGGTGGGAAAAATGAGGCAAGGGCAAAAAATCACAGGGAAAGACCACCCTAGGGCTGACAGGTCTAACAATTACCATGAACCCGAAAACACTACACAACACAAACACTACCACACTACCTTAAACCGTAAAATTCTACACTACACAAACACTACAACACTACCCTAAACCCTAAAACACTAAACTACACAAACACTACAACACTACCCTAAAACCTAAAACACTAAACAAACATTACAACTTTACCCTAAAACCTAAAACACTACACTACACAAAGACTATAACGCCACCCTGAACCCTAAAACACTACACTACACAAACACTACCACACTACCGTAAACCCTAAAATTCTACACTACACAAACACTACACTACCCTAAACCCTAAAACCCTACACAACACAAACACTACCACACTACCTTAAACCCTAACATTCTACACTACACAAACACTACAACACTACCCTAAACCCTAAAACACTAAACTACACAAACACAACCACACTACCCTAAACCATAAAACACTACACTACACAACAACACTACCCTAAACCCTAAAACACTACACTACACAAACACTACCCTAAACCCTAAAACACTACACTACACAATGTAATGTAATGTACAGGAATTTATATAGCGCAAATCACCGAGCGGTTTCTAAGCGCTTGCTTAGGGAACCCGTCCTGGTATTCCCCTGTGAGATAACCCCGGCAGGGTATCCGCAAGGTGAAAGCCAGGCATCCCGCCGCGAGTGGCCGTTGTGGAGATTAAGCAAGCTATTGCCCAGAGTCGCAGAGTGTGAACCCGTGAATCGAGTAGGCACCGGAGCGAGAATTGTCGAGTCCATGGACATTTTTGAACCCTGGTCCCGGGCTGACCTCTGCTTCCAGGTCTGCCTCCTCTAACCAGTGAGCCACACTTCTCCACTACAAGACTACCCTAAACCAGTACACAAACACTACAACACTACCCTAAGCCCTAAAACACTACACTACACAAACACTACAACACTACCCTAAACCCTAAAACACTACACTACACAAACATTACAACACTACCCTAAACCCTAAATCACTACACAAATACTACAACACTACCCTAAACCATAAAACACTACACTACAACACTACCCTAAACCCTAAAACACTACACTACACAAACACTACCCTAAACCCTAAAACACTACCCCCAGCACAACCCTGCCCCTTCACCCAGTCCAGACCCTACACGGAAACACTACCCTGCACGATCCCCCAACATTACCCTAAAACCTAAAACACTACACTACACAACACTACACAAACATTACAACACAGCAGCTGCTATCCCTAATTATTACTGTTAAACATGGAGTTCTCTGCAGTCATCGCAAAATGTTTTGCCTTCAGCTTGCTGTTGTCCAAAACCGTTTTGGTTGGCTTTTTGGACTCTATACACTTTACAACTCCTAACCAGTAACAAAGTGCCTGTGATTTCTCCTTCAAACATAGTGAAACTGGCTTATACCCAATTGGCCCATTTCATTTACTTGTTAGTCCTAGTAAAGTGGTACTACGTATTCTCAGGGCATGTCAATTAAATGCTACTCGCGGGCCTGCAGCACTGATTGTACTGCCCACTTAAGTAACACTTTAAACATATCTCATGCCTGCCATTGCAGCCTATGCATGCCATTTTGACCTGGCAAAATAAACCTGTTGCCAGGTCTAATTCTTCCTTTTTAATACATTTGTCACCCCTAGGGTAGACCCATAACAGACCACCGAGCAGGGTACTTTGTATGTAAAAAGTGGGACATGTACTTTTACATTTTACATGTCCCTGTAGTGAGAAACGTATTTATTTATTTATTTAATTTATATAGCCCGTAATCACCCCGGGGTCTCTATGCGCTTTTCCAAGTAAATACCAACCACATTCAACAGCTGATCATCAAATTTACAGCACACCCCATGCTTGCTGAAAAAGCACTGTTTTTAATTTTTTCCGAAAAGGCAGCAAGTTGGAAACTCATTAATTGTTCACAATTGGAAGGCTTACCTCTCTAATGGCATAATATTGGGTTACCTTATTACATTTAATAAGGGATAACTTTCAATTGGGAGCAGGTAGGGAAGTCCAGTATTGTAATTTTAAATCCTCTTTAATGGTAAAGTTGGATTTTAAGTCTCAGTTCTGAAAATGCCACTAATAGAAAGTTTGCATTTTCTTGACATAACCATTTGGTGCTTGCAGCCTCTACCTGGGTCACATGACTAGGTATAACTGGCAGTTGGTCTTTGTGTGGTGCTCCCAGACAGTAAAACAAAGTGGGAATAGTGGTTGGCAGGATAGTCAATCTCTTGTCAGGATGAGGGGGAAGATCTGTCACCTACAACACTTGCACATCATAAAGGCTCTATCTCAGCACACTCACAAAGGATTTCACACTAGTCTTTTGTGCCTCCTGACAAGCTGCAGCCAGGGTAGAGAGGCAGGACTTTCTAGACACCGATGTAGGAGTACTCAGAAGCTTCCCCCACATTAAAGTGTGCACCAAGTATAAAGAGTTGTCCCTTAGATTCAACACTTCAGTACACCCCCGGAGCTGTAGAAGACTCTGAAGGACTGCTGTGCTGTTGTGAGGATGACTGCCCTGTTACTATGCTGTCCTGCTGCCTGAGCGAGAAGGACAGGACCTGCATCTTGAACCTTGGACCACCAGAGTGACTCCAAGGGCTAGCTGACTGGCCTCCTGAGCAAAGCCTCCCGGACAGAAAAGGCTATAACCCTTTTCACCCCTGCACCTGGACTCTACCTGTTGTGAATACTAATGCCCCAAGTTGTGCCCCCCCCCAGTCCTGGACCCTTGGAAGTAGGGCCAAAGGTGCTCTGCCAGCCAAGCTGTGGTCCCTACCAGAACTAATGCAGTATAGCGCAACCCCAATGCAAGACTACGTCGCAGACCTCACAGCTCATCGGAATCGCCGCTGCACTACGCATCCTGATTGTGAACCTCGCCGCTCCTCATAGGAACCAACACGGCACGATTCAGCCTCTATGCATGTCCTCATCGCAGCCCTTGAAGCTCATCGAACCTCCGTTGTGCAACGCATCATCGATTTGGACGCCGCATCACTCCTCGGGACTGGCGTTGCGGAGCACAAGGATCCAAAACCAGGATTTTATGTTTTCTTTTTCCCAAGAACTAACTTGGTCCCTGTATCTGGTCCGCACTCCATCACAGTCGGCCTGAATTTGTGACTTTACCTCAGCCCTGCGCGATCAGATAACCTCAGTTGGTGCTTTGTGCTTTTAAGCACTATTTGTCCCTAAATGTTTAAAAGCAAATATCTCCAGTTGGTTTGAGATTTTTCTTGTGTTATGTTTTCATTTTATTAATGTTTTTGTGCTGCATAAATAGTTTACACGTTACTTCTAAGTTAAGCTTGACTACTTTGGTGCCAAGCTACCAAAGGGTTAAGTGCAGGTTAAATCAGTGAATTGAGTGGCTCACCCTGATGTGGATTGTGGCTCTTGATTGAGTAGGGCTCACACTTAACACAACTATCCATCTAATTGCTCACAATCACTAATTGGTTTCCATGACTTATAATAGATTTTCTAGCATAAACCTATCTTAGCTTGATGTGAATCATAATTGTTTTTGACCAATTCTTAGGTAATTCCTAAATGGCCAACAAGTCATGAATCTCTGCCCTAAAAGTCTATCTGAACAGAGTGTGAATGTACATTTTAGGTAGACAGAGGGCCATGCAGTCCCTAGTACTAACAGACGCTCTTTAGGGTCGGAGGCAAGAGTTCACGGTTATTCCTTTTGTCACCCAGTTTGGCCAAAGTCTTCTGGTCTTTGTAGGTGCATAATTGCGGTATTCCACTTGGGCATGCAATCTCATTGAATTCAGTGGACAAAAGGGATACTATCGGTTGCCAGACCTCCCGAAATCCGGTGGCGGAGTTTGTGAGGGAAGCCTGTATCCGCTCCATCCCCAGGATATGCCATAATCGATGCAACCACCCTGTGTGCGTCTGAATTGTCTGTGTCCCCCAGTGCGATAACATTTTCTGAAGTGCTGCCTCTAGAGCTAGGCCCATCTGCTTCCCTTTGCTGGACTTCAGAGGGAACGTCAAGGGGTTGGGTAGACCCAGCACTACATAAGCCTGGAATCTTGGAATCTGTGTCTCAAACTGCTGGTCTATTTTGTCCAGAATCGTGGTGCAATATGAAGGCAGTTCCCTACATTCCCATAGCAGATGTACTAACGTGCCCTTTTCCCCGCACCCCCTCTAGCAAGTAGGGCTGCGGTCTGGGTTCCCTTTATTCTGGCGCACCGGCGTCAGATACCAGTACGTAACGATAATAAAAACAGTTTCTTTGCTGGCGGAGTTTTACGCTGTATGTTTGGCCCTGTAGCAGATTTCCCTCCACTCTTTCCTCGTGAGTTCCCTTCCCAATTCTTTTGCCCAGCATTTCTGACTAGCAGTGGGCTGAGTGGGGATTGGCGGATACAGCATATCATCTAATTCAGACATCATGTTCTTATCGGTGTGTTTTGTCACTAACCGTTTCTCGTACATTGTCAGTTTTCTGTTGACTTTCATATGCACTTATGGGTGGAGAAGCCAGTGTCTTATCTGGAGATAGTGAAACCTTTCTGTCTCTGGGAGGGAATAATCCTGCCTTAGGTGGAAAAACAAAGTGATCCCCTCTACATCAAACAGATGACCTGCCGCTTGGCATTCCGAAGTCCGCCACGCCGAGAACGCCTTCCCATCAAACCATGGTGTAAATTCCTTGTTATCGAATAGATGAGTCATCGGGGAGGGAAAAGTTGTTAGCCCCCTTCTACTGGCCACCCAGTCCCGCACCTGCAGTACTGCGTTCGTGATATGTGAGCCCTGTAGGGTCTGTGGTCGGTCCGCTCCTTTCAGAAAGGGAACCTTCCATAAGGAGAGTTTCGCTAAAGCTCTAGCCTGAAATAGCCATCTCTTTTTCGATTCTGGTCTACTCCATTCCACCAAATATCGTGGTTGAGCAGCCCTAAAATACTCTAACGGATTCAGGATTCCCAAGCATCCCTCTTCTGATCTCAAATGCCCCAGCTCCCTCCGCATGCATGTGCATGCTCCTGCCCAGACAAAATGGAAGAATTGCTTTTTGCAGCAATTGAAGTGTTTCATTAGGAGGCCAAACTGGTAGTGTTTGGAACAAATATAAGGCCTTTGGGAGAATAGACATTTTAACCGCAGTCATGTGTCCCAGCAGTGACAGCTGGTGCTGCTTCCAGTTCTGTAGCTCTCTCGTTATCTGTCGGACGAGTTTGGAATAGTTTAGGGTGATTGTCCGTTGTACAGACGGAGCCAATTTAATTCCTAAATATGGTATGGACTCCATTATCCTAATCCCTGAGAAAGTTCAATCTCCCGTCCCTGTGGCTGCCCATCGCCTGTCTAGTCAGAGGATCAATGACTTCCCTACGTTTACTCGGAATCCGGAAACTTGACCGAATGACTCCAGTTCCCGTAAGAATGCCGGGGCAGAGTGAGTTGGGGACTCTAGAGATGCAATGATATCGTCCTCATATAGACTTATTGCATGTTTTTCCCCACCAAAGGGGATGCCTGTAATATTCGGGCTGTCTCTAATTTTCTGGGCCAATGGTTCAAGGTATAAGGCAAAAAGGAGGGGCGACAGAGGCCACCCCTACAGCATCCCTCTCTGGACGGCAAAAGGTTGAGACGATAGTCCCTTTACCCTAATGGTTGCGGTGGGCGAGCTAAAGCAACTCATCACCCAAGCCCTGACCCGGTCCCCCAACCCAAAGTGAATCATGGTTTGGTCTAAAATGTCCCAGTCAAGCCGGTCAAATGCCTTCTTGGTGTCGACCGAAAGCAGAATGTTTGTGCAGTGAGCCTTATCAACCAAGTGGAGAATCCTTTTGGTGTTGTCACTGCTCTGCCTATTTTGGATTTTATTTATTTATTTATTTTGACGGTTTTGTGTAGTGTGAACAAGACCCTTGTGAGTATCAGAGCGCTTTACAGGGCAAATAAAGGTGAATGACATATACATATAAATACAATGAATTATGTGAATACAGTAATGGTAACTATTAGAGATTAGCACATATCTACAAGATTGTATAAGAAAAGTTAAAGTGAATTTTGACATGAGAATCAATTTCACTTCTTTTTTTTAAAAAGCAGCGGACAGATTAATTCTCTTTTCTGGCGGTAAGGCATTCCAAAACCTTGGAGCCATTCCTGAGAAGGTATGATTGTACGTTTTCGTCTTGGAGAAACGTGGTTCAAGTAGAAGATTATTAGAACTCCTAGTAGATCTGTTACCACCTCGTGGATGACGACCAGCCGCCTGAAACTGAACTCTGACAAGACGGAGGTCCTCATCCTGGGCTCTTCACCCTCCGCCTGGGACGACTCCTGGTGGCCTCCCGCCCTGGGCACCGCACCCAAACCGACAGACCATGCACGCAACCTGGGCTTCATCCTGGACTCCTCCCTCTCCATGACCAGGCAAGTCAACAACGTCTCCTCGGCGTGCTTCAACATCCTACGCATGCTACGGAAGATCTTCTGGTGGATCCCCACCGAGACCAGGAAGACCGTCACCCAGGCCCTCGTCACCAGCCGACTGGACTACGGCAACGCCCTCTACGCCGGTACCACCGCCAAGCTCCAGAAGAGACTCCAGCGGATCCAGAACGCCTCAGCCAGACTCATCCTCGACATCCCACGAACCAGCCACATCTCCGGACATCTGAGAGACCTTCACTGGCTCCCCGTCAACAAAAGAATCACCTTCCGCCTCCTCACCCACGCACACAAAGCCCTACACGACCAAGGCCCAAGCTACCTCAACAGCCGCATCAACTTCTACGCTCCCAAACGCCACCTCCGATCAGCCAACCACGCCCTCGCCGCCGTCCCCCGCATCCGAAGAGCGACTACAGGAGGAAGGTCCTTCTCCTACCTGGCCGCCAAGACCTGGAACTCCCTCCCGGCCGACCTGCGCCTGACCCAAGACCACCTCTCCTTCAGGAAGAAGCTGAAGACCTGGCTGTTCGAGCAGTAGCGGCACCCCCCCTCCCCCAGCGCCTTGAGACCCTACGGGTATGTAGCGCCTTCTATAAGTGTCACTGATTGATCATAGTACTAGTTTCTCCGCTAGGTACCTCAGGGTTTTGTTATGTAATACCTTATGTGTCATACAGGCGCTTGTTAACTGGATTTTGGGATCAAAAAGTAACCAGTTGAGGGCATGAAGCTCAGAGGAAATGTGTCAGTTTCTTTTGGTGCCTGTGATGAGTCTAGCAGCTGTATTGATCGAGGGTCTGAGCAGAGCGGTCGTTGATTTGGGAAGGTCACAGAGAGCGATACTCCCATAGTCAACTCTGGGAATTACTAGAGTTTGAACTGCATGTTTAAACTTATTTGCGGGTATGAAGGGTTTCAATTTTCTCAGGGTGTTTATCTGGAAATTTGCTCCTTTTGTTGCAGCGCTGATGTGCTTTGCATATTTAGCTTATTATCCAGGGTTATTCCTAAAGATTGGGAAGTAACAGATTTAGCGGATTAGATGAGGAGAGTTTGACTGTCGAGTGCAGTTAGGTGCTTCGTCCACTCACGGATGATGGTTGTTTGGATGGGGGGAGCAATTAAGAGGAATTCTGTCTTTAGTGTGTTTAGTTTTAAATCGTTCTCAGCTAGACAGGTGTTTTTTGAGCGTTGAGTTAAGGGACTTGATGCCTTCAAGAGAATGGACCTTAATGTAGAGTTGTGTGTCGTCGGCGTACATTTGATATTGGATATTTGCGGAGTTGAGAAGCTCAGTGAGTGGTTCCATAAACAGATTTAAGAGTGTTGGGGAGGGTAGATCCCTGGGGTACTCCCAAAGTGACTGGGGTGGGGTTAGATAAAAATTGGTTGATCTTGAGTCTTTGTGTTCTATTTTGGAGGAAGGAAGTGAACCAGTTTAACACCGTTCCAGATAGCCCCATTCTATGCTTCAAGAGGTCAAGTAGGTCAGGGATGTGGAATTTATTAAAATATCTACTTGTCCATGGGGCAGGTTTGCTTCATAAATCTACTTGTCCTGTAACAAAATCCACTTGTCCCTTTGGTGACATGTAGCGCTGCCACAAATTATGGCAGCAAACTCATTATATAAGACCTCTTATATAGCCTCTCTGATTATGCCAGGGCATATACCATAGTAGTGTTTGAATATTAGTAATCATTTTATGTTGCCACGTTTCCGCGGATCTACATACTGGGACTGACGATGGTGGTAAGCAGTAGTTCCAGGGTTGGAATGCCCTTTTAAGTCTGTGCAAACCTACCAACTTGCATGTTTTAAGGGTTTTCAACAAATCTTCTCTAATCTTTCCCATACTGAGAAATGTTAGAAATTGTCTCCTGAAAGTGGCAGACTTAAACCTTCTTTGAGAGTTGGGAAAAAAGTAGTTGGAGGGAAAATGAACTTTCAAACATCCAAGTTTTCACATGAGCAAATCTACACATGCATATTTGTTCATGCTAAAATGCAGTTCACAAATATTTTGTAGAAGTACAATTTCTTGCCCTACTAATGTAAATTCTTGTGAGTTCACGAAAGCCAAATACCAAAGGTGCACTTTTGAGACTTTCTTTAATAATTCGGCCCCTAATTTGGTCTGCCGTTAACCATGACCTTTTGTGTTTATTAAAATTCGCTCTCTCTCTGAATCGGCTTGCTTCACTGTGAGTGAGAGCATTCTGCTTTTTCACAAGGAGCATATCGGTACACAAAGTAGTTTTGTTTAGTGCCAGTAACTAATGTGGCAGTGTATGCTTTTTTGAGACCAAAAACAATTTTTGCGTTTGACAATGTTTGTTATAATGGTGAGGGCCCGCCATCTCTCACATCAATAAGGTTTTACAAAAGCCATGCCAAAACATGTCACGCATTGCCAAAACTAAAAAGCTGATCACCAATGTCAGCCCTACTTGCTTAGCCAAGGCTTGTTTATTTTTGTTTCCCATAATCTTATTGAAACTGGTTCCACAAGTTTTCCAAGAGGAATATTTTTTGGGATATACTAGCATGCATCAACACATGTTACTAAATGATACTGCAAAGAAATGGTACCTGAAATTTTACAGTAGTTTAGCAAAATCTTTTTTTCCCTACTTTCATTTTTTAGGATCATTTTATATTGAAAGCAAAGAAACATGAATCTTGCTTTCAAGCTTCTTCAAATATTTGCATCTAATCAGAGAGCATTCAGTGAGCATCATGCATTTCCTCACGTTGCAAAATGTTGAAACCGTGTGTACATATGTTCATACTGGAACCACTGTCAGTAGTGCCGTCAGAACGTATATTTACTTAGAGCGCTCACCCTAATAATAAAGACTTTCAATTAATAAACCATTAATACAAGTTTGAACAGCATTAACACATGCACACAAATATTAACTTAACTACAGGCAGTACCCTTCCCTGATCCTTTATGTGGTACTGCAAACTGGCAGCCAAAGGGTTTGTGCTGCAGTGGGTTGGGCCTACTTGTCCCAAGGACAAAATACACATTAAAACTTGTTGCCCTTGACCCCAAACAATATGTCCTGGGCGTCGGGCTATAGGAATTCCACAATCCTGTAGGTTGTCGTGTTTGACTGTATCGAAGGCTGAAGATAAGTCAAGTAGGATTAGCAAACAGGCTTTGTTTTGATCCAGTATTTGTAATGCGTCATCTATTATGTGGGTCATTGCTGATTCGGTACTGTGCCCTGATCGAAAGCCTGATTGGAATTGGTCGAGGAGGTTGAAGTGGTCTATGTGGTTACTAAGCTGCATGTGGACACATTTTTCGAGTAGTTTGGCCGGGGTCGAGCTGTTGGATATTGGTCGATAGTTATTGAGGCCTGATAGGTCCGCTGATACTTTCTTTAGGATGGGGGATACCTGACCAGTTTTGAGGATGTCTGGGATGGTTCCTTGCAGAAGAGAGGTATTTATAATCCAGTCTATAGGGGCAGTAGCAGTGGAATGAAGGTCTTTAAGTGGGATGATGGTAGAGGGCCTGAGAAATGATTGGAGGGATTCAGAGTAGTGAGTGTGTTTAGGATAGTTTCTTCGCTGTAGAGGTTGAAGGCAGTCCAGGAGGCGTTGTTCTTGAGGTCGAGCGTTGCAGAGCAGTTAAGCGGGTCCCTGGTGTGGTCAGTGAGGAGATTGTGTGTGGGTCGATAAGGGATAATAGATCATTAAGTAGGTCTGTCTTTAAGTTTTCAGTCTTTGTTGTGAAAAAGGAGGCAAGATGCTCGCAATTGGGGAGTGTATCAGGATTGTCTCTGGGAAGTGGGAGACGCCATTAGATTGAGCTTTGATTATTTCAAACAATTTTTCGTGGCAATTCTTAGCTTGGTCTAATTGTTTGGATATGAAATCAGCTTTTGAGCATCCTTTTGTAGTAGGCATTTCTGGTGCTTCTTAGTAATTTGAGGTAGACAGTGGATGGGACGGTTCTCCACTGTCTTTCAATTGCTCTCAATGATCTTCTGTCTTCATTTAGTCTAGCATCATACCAGGGGGTTGAATTTTTTGAGGTGACTCTTTTTAATTGTCGGGGAGCTAAGGTGTCAAGTACCCGGTTCATAGAGTGAAAGTAGTGATTGGTCATATCCTGTACATCCTTTAATCCATCCAGTGTGGGCGTGAGGATGTGACTAGCTGATGCGATATCGACCGGATTGATGTTTCCCAGGTACCTCTTCCAGATTTTCGTTCTTGTGGGTTGGACAGAGAGTAGGTTAACTACTTCCTTGGTATGGAAAGTGATTATGTAATGGTCGGACCAATCGCAAGGGAGAATCGATTCCAGGTGGGTAGAGTCTGCTTTGGAAATTACTAGATCAAGGATTGAGCCTTTTTCATGGGTGGGCTGTCACAGATTTGGGACAAGTTGTAGTCGGATAGGAAAGCATTGAGGCTATTGACCTCTAGGTCGTCCGGATTGTTTCAGTGGAGGTTGAAGTCCCCCAGGAAGATCTGTGTATTCTGTTGTCCGACATTTGTGGCTAGAATATCCATCATGTGTTCGATGAAGGTAAGGTTGTTACCAGGCGGATGGTAGAAAGAGTGTAGTGAACATATTGGCTTGTTATTACTAGTAATGTGTAGGCAAAGGTATTCACAGGAAGAGAACACCGGGGAGTTGGAGCGGTTCACAGAGAGGTTGTTCCTATGGATGCAGGCAATACCACCACCTAGCCTATCGGGTCTATCTAGTCTTGTGATGTGATACGTTGGGGGAACTAGTATGTCTAAGATGGGCGTGGATGATTAGTTTAGCCAAGTTTACGTTAAACTTATAAGGTTGGGTCGTTGGTCATAATGAGTTCAGCTATATCAGTGGCATCACATGCTGCTGATCTACAGTTCAGTAGGATACATTTTATCTGGGCCTCGGTCGGGGTGTTGTGCTGGTCATGGAAGATGGGTACTCTTTTGAGGTTGTTTTCAAAAATACCTTTGGTAGTCTGTCTTGTAATTCTGGAGGGATCGGAATGGATGGGTTGGAGTAAGGACAGTTTCTGTGTATTCTCCGTATGCACAGGTCTAGAGGATAGGGAAGGGATTCGTAGGAGTGAAGTAGGGAAGTAAGATAATTTGGTTATAGGGTTTTCTTTTCCCTGATTGGACTGGATGATGCATTGGGGTATGGTACTTTTTCTGGGAAGCACCTGAGGCAAGGGGCAAGTGCAAGGCCGCTGAATGGGTTTCGCTTGTGGCTTGGGTTGTTGCCAGTAAGCATGGGCGGAAAATCCGTTTCGCTCGCGGATTTTGCGGATTTTCGGTAAATTCGCAATCCGCGAGATTCGCGAATCTCCCGCAAAATCCGCAAATCCGCGAGCAGCGGATTTTGCTCGCACTGCTCGCACTGTTCGCGTGAGTTCGCGGCTTCCCCGTACAACTTCCCGCCCCGCGAATAAGTGCAAAATTGCAGAAATACGATCTTAGCAAAACTGAAACTACTTACCAGGTTCAAAAGTTCAGGCTCATCATTAGTAGCCATTTCCTGTAGTGCTTCCTGAGGGGCCCCTCCAGAGTTCAGTTGCCAGTTGCAACTATTATGTGACCGCGCTCTGAACCTCAGAATAGTTACACATATGCCACAAAGGTCCTGAATTACAGCTAAGGGAGACAAGCAGGAGCCAGGCTGGAAGTTCAAATCCATTAATCAGCCCCTAATTCATTATTGTCAGTTGGGGCAGGGCAGGTGTTGTAACTAATTTTGCAACAATGAAAGCACTTAGCAAGTGCAAAAGATCACTAATCAGGAAGCACTAAGGAAGCAGGTGCCAGCTAAAAAAATATTCTGTGACACATTAATCAGCCCCAAATTAATTCAGGTCACTTGAGGCAGGGAAGGTGTGCTTGCGTTGCCACAATAATGTACACTGACTGGACAACCAGAGGGTGCTGTGATGAAACAGAGGGTGGCATGGGTGGGCCAGAGGGTGGCATGAGTAGTCAGAGAGTGGCAGTGGTGACAGAGAGTGGTAGTGATGAAGAAGAGTGTCCCAAACAGGCTGGACACGTAGAAACAACAAGTTCGCGAAACATGCGACCCGACAGGTAAGTTCGCAATTTGCGAAATTGTACAAAACCCTCGCGAACTGGCAGAAACCCGCGCAAACACAAAAAAAAAAAAATTCGCGAGAATTTGCGGATTTTGCGGATTGCGAGTTCGCAAATCCGCAAAATTCGCGAACGCGAGATTCGCAAAATTCGCCCATGCTTAGTTGCCAGATCAGGTCATGAAGAGTTTGGATGTCCTCTTTTATTTGTTGTAAGGATATTAGTATCTCATCTAGTCTGGGGTCAGATGTAAGAGTTGTCATATTGATAGCCTGGCCTGTGGTTAAGTGAGGAGGGGTTGTAGCTTGTGTGGTGTCCCGGGCGTGACGTGAGCTGGTTCGAAGAATGGTGGATTTTCAGTGTGGTAGTCCGTGGGGAAGGGAGGGGTGGAGAGGGGACGTGAAGGGGTATTGATGTGTGATTTAGGAGTATCTGATTAATTGTGTGGCATGGTTGCGGAGTGGAAGTTTCTGGGAAGGGGGAATAGAAAGGGCATGTGAGGGGGTATTGGTGTGGGCTGTAGGAGGAGGGACGGTGAGATTCGTATTTCAGGGAGCGGGATAGGGTGGGACCACGGACTCAGTAGCTGTGTAAAGAGAGATTGGAGTAGAATCTGGAATTGAGTTAATGGGGGAGGTGGGGAGGGATGAGCTATCCAAAGAGGTGACGAAGATGTGGTGTGGAGATGGGGAGTGGTAGTGGAGGGCTTGGGGGCGTGTGGGAAGGCTAGGGACGAGGTGATGCGAGTGTGAGGCAATGTGCGTGTAGTGGAAATTGTGGTGGAGCTGGGGGGGAGTAGTGATAATGCAGATGTGTGGTGTATTTGTGCTACGGGATTCCAAGGGAGAATGTCTAGATGGGGAGTCAGGTAGAGAGTCAGTAGAGTCAGGTAGAGAGTGGTTTGTTGGGGCGGTGGGAAAGGGTCATGCAACCTTTGCTTTGATGATCAGGAGGATATTGTCCAGTATGTTATGGTCTGATGCCTGCATGAGGATGATCCCATTATGATAAATGGTAATTGTAGAAGTCGCTTTGTAGAACAGAGAGGGAACAATAGATAATGTAAGACCATGTGCAGTTTTCTTAGTGGATGCAATTGAGAATAGGGTGAGAAAGGCTTTCCGCCATTGTGCTCTCCTTTTGGTGTAGAAGATAAGGTAATTCGTTATTTGTCCTGTGTTATATGAGAAGTAGGGGTCAGAGATTGGGAGTTCTGGGTGTGATTTTAGTAGATTATGTTTGAAGCCTTTGGCCGCCTTTTTTTAGAGGGTAGTAGGGTATTTGATGAAGTAGGTGTGTTGGTCCATCGGCGCCATAGTGTGTGTTTGGGTTGTCAGGGAGGTGGGGTGAGAGGGTCAGATAGTGAAAGAGGTAGAATGGGAGGAGATCTATTTGGAGAGTATGAGTAGTAGTAGGCCTCTCTGTTTGTTACATCAATGCATTAAGAGGATAGGGGTTCTGGGGAATGAGGTCAATGAGTATGCTCAGGAGTGATTGCCTAATGTATCAGTCATTCCAAGATTGCTGCTTGCTTATCTAGTGAAGGAGTAGATCTGGGGATTAGTCCTACCACTCTTTCCATGCAGCCGAACTAGCTAGGCATAGCCCTCTTTCCATACTTCGGAATTACCTTGGTCTAGTCCTCTGTCTGTTTCTGTGGGGGGTAGATCGAGCTTGGCCCTCTGTTTCTGTTTGGTAGCATGCTGTGTCTATTAGTCCTCTGTCTTTGCCCATGTAGTGGTGTGAGTTAAATGGTCCTTCCTTTAATTAGCTTATAAAGTTTGCCATTTTGAAGTTAATCTGTTCCGGCACAAAATGGTGGGGCTTGTAATGTTCAATCGAGGTGTGTCCACCCAAATCACCTCTGAATTAGGGGGCACACATGAGGGTTTA
The DNA here is from genome assembly GCF_964263255.1 of Lissotriton vulgaris. Lineage (NCBI taxonomy): Eukaryota > Metazoa > Chordata > Amphibia > Caudata > Salamandridae > Lissotriton > Lissotriton vulgaris. Next base: position 801,025,085 of record NC_141691.1, read on the forward strand.
GTTCTTAGGGGTCAGCAGCAGTGAAACCAAAAAGTTTATTTGTGTGAGTGCCAAGAGTAGAGCTTGCTTGATTAAAGTGGCAGCTCCTTATAACCGTTTATCCCATGAAATCAGAAAGTTTATCTAAACGTTTGTTTGCATGACACCCGAGCGCAGAGCTTGCTATTTTAAAGGTGGCATCTCATTATCATCGGTCTTTCCGCATGTTACACTCAATGCCCCTCAGCATGAGAGCTTGGTCGCAAGGAGACATCCAGCGCAAGAGCCTGCACCCCTGCTGCAGAGGGAGCCTTTGGGTGCACTGATCACTGGCTTGGCCTTCTGTGAAACTTTATAATATGCATGCAGCTGGGGATTGCGAGCGAGGGAGGGTTGGTCGGTACCTGATTAAAATCCTGTGGCGTTGATCTAACGAATGTCCAAAATACATGTTGGCTGTGCTATCCGCTGCATTGTTGCAGTGCCTCTCTACCCCAAATATATCCGTTGTAGTACTCTGGAGGCCCTGCCACTTGCCTCTCCCCAAGACTCTGCTCTCTCCCTGGCTGCCGCAACTAGTCACCTCTTTGCTCTCACGTTGGTGCCTCTTTTGGGTTACCTGCCATGTTCACCAGGGTCATATCCGTGCCAGTTGTTTATCAGACCTGTGCGGCTTGGCGTTAAGGCCCTGCTCTTCGATACCCTGTCCTTGCGGGCCTGCCCCCCCAGTGCAGTGGACGGAAGGAGTGTGTTTGGAGGGATCGGTGGCCGGTGATCCCCCCTGTCCCTGAGTCTGGGGACCCCAGCCTCCCTTCTTTGTGCGGCCTTTGCCCACGATTAAGCTGTGAGTGGTCACCTTTGGGCGGTCTCTGATCGATCTCCTCCCACCCTTGCGCTAGAGGCGTAGGACACCTTACCCGGGTGTCCTGACGGGTGCCTAGCTTTCTGCGGCGCCAGAAATCATCTCCCGTCTCTGCTGCCCGAGGATGCTCTGCTCCCCTTCTTCAGTGTCCCTCCTTGGGTTTGACGTGCTCCCCCTGATGGAGGGCCCGGCTGCCATAGTCCTCCTCGGTGCCCCTTGGAATGACGGCACAACTCAGCAGCCCAGGGAGTCTCCGCTCCTTCCGTCCCCAAAAAGCGCTGGCTTGTCCCGGGCAGTTCCGGGCTGCTGCTCTCCCCATCCTCCCCACCGACCAGGTACCTCAGGGGATTCTTAGAGGGCAGGCCCAGTACACATGGGCCGCTTCTTCTTCCCCAACCTCAATCCATCTGGCATCCCACTCTGGCCGCCCGCAGTGTCTCTCTACACCAGCCCGACTCTCACTGTTGTGCCCGGGTGCTCCCTCTTGGCGGAGATCTGTGCTGGTTATTCCCGGGATCGCGCTGATCTCCACCCCAGGCCGCTGTGTGCTTAGCTCCCTCTGGGCCGTTCCGCCAGCTGCCGGCCTTTCGCTGCTGTCGTGCCTTCGCGCTTCTGCCCTACCTCAGGCCCGGAGCAAAGACGCAGTAATCGCGCTCACCTGCTGGCTTTGGTCTCCCGCTCCGGACAACAGCGAAGTGGGATGGCAACAGTCCCGGCTCCATGGGAGCAGGCCCGGGTTATCATTGAGCACCTTGCCGTGAGACTTTGCTGGCGAGCGCTCACTGCCGGTGACCTTCCTCTTCGTCCGGAGCGTCTCTGGTCCCCGAGCAGCCACTGTTCCTCGCTCTTCTCTCCCGGACCCCGTCAGCTGATGGCTCTAGCGGAAGTTCAAATAAAGGTGAGACCAGCACGGGTCAGTTCGCCGCTGTTGTGGGTCCAATGGCCTCAGCCTCAACGTTGTGGGCCCCGGCCTGAGCCCTCTGGGTCGCTAGTGAGCTACCTCTCTTTGCAGACTTCTCGTTGTCGCCCCTGTCCACTAGTGGCCTTCGGATTCATGCAGCTGTGCCCTGGTGTGCCGCCTCGAAGATCCCATGCAAAGAGCAGCTTCCTCCGGCCCTTCCGAGACTGGCCGCCATTTTCTCGCTCCGGCCTTGCATCTTCCCAGAGCTCGCTCTCTGCCGGGAATGGGCCCCAGCTCCACTTTACCGCCGCTTTGTTGATTTTAAAATCATGGAATTGTGTATTCCTTAACCAATTACTTCTACCCATCCCTAGCCACCACGAGTATACCCATCCCTCACCCCCCTTTATGCAACCTTACTACTTCTTCAAATGCATAAACTGTTATCGATTCTTGAGTATATGAAATAAATATACTGCAATTGAATTACTTTTGGCGCTCTTTCTTGTTACATTAACTGTATGCATGATATTGTTTTCTTGGAACGTAGTTGTTTTTCTAAAAGGCACTAACTGTAGACCTTATAAAGCTCTTAATTCTTTATATGGTAATAATTATCAGTGTTGATTATTTTCTCAACACACTCTAGGCAGACTGTGATTCATCTTTCCTTATAAAGCAGTCATGGACCACTTTTTCATAACTAGTGCTTGGCATAGGGGCAAGTTATACTTAGCTCAGGAAACTATAACTGGTGAATTTCAGTATTTTAGAAAAAAAATGCTACTTTTTAACTGACATTTTTTACCTAACTGACATCACTATAGCTTTGTGTTTTTTTTGGTGAATGAATGCCTATGTTTTTTTTACCGTGAAGTAAGATATTATTACCAGAACTAACTATAACGTCACTTTAACGTTTGTTTTTTGTTGGATTTCTGAGTTTTTTTTAACATTAAGTAGATCTTATTACCCTATCTATCCATAATTTCACTTTAACCTTTGTTTTTTGAGTCACTTTCTAGGTTGTTTTTTAACACAAAGTATGATTTTACTTCCATATACAATTATATTAACATCACTGGCCTGTGGCAGACAAGCCCTGCACCCAACCCCACCCCTTCCTTGCCCCCATCCATAGCCATCCAATAAGAGTGCTCATGACAATACAATTGAGTATCACTTTAAATAAGCAGTCCTATCGGCTTTGTCAATGGGTCACCACACCAATATATATGATGGCAAGCCTAGTGGATTTTTCAAGGTGCGGCCACATCAATGTACATGGCTAGCTTATGAGGACCAATAGAATCCAACAGCATATTTAAATGTATTCATCATTAACCCTTTGGCTGATGCCGTCGGCCAACGGTCGTCACGTGCACTACCTTGGTAGTGCTGTGAACGTCCGTTGGCCGACGGTGCCCCACCCGTTTTTCGAACGTTCAGCACTGGAACTGAACGTTTGACGCAGGCAAGGTGTTAATAACTTGCATTGCAATGTTTGTAAATACATGCTGAACTATATATAAAAAAAGCTCATTTTAAACCACATGTTTAGGATTTTTCAAGGAGATAGTTAATTTTTCCTATTTTTGTGCTCTCAGCCTACTTCAAGTTTGTGGAAGAAATCAGTGTGAAACCCATGGGTGATCCAGAAAAGTTAAAGATTTTTGAAAAGTAGACACCATTTTGAATTCAGCAAGGGGTCATATGTGTACATCTCACAAGGTTTATCCAAAGAAACTAACTGTTGAAATAAAGAAATACTGAAAACGAGTCTGAAAAAATGGGCATTTGTGACAATGTTTTCATTTGTAACTTTTTGTCACAATGGTAAATTTAATAAAAGCAATATATCATTACGTCTGCTAGACCCTTTAGGCACAGTTGTTTTTCATTGTATAACGAGTATACACCACTTCAGAGTTATAAATGGGTATCAAGGAAACCTATGTATTTGTGAAATGGGCACAAGATTTGAAGTTTAGGAGCAGTGATTATTTATATATCTTTGAATTTGTGGGTACCCATATTAGCAAATGATTTAGAGGGTATTTTCCAAAATGTCTTCTTTGTTACACACTGGCTTACATTTGGAAAGCATAAATGCAGCGAAATCCAATTGAAAGTACCAAATATAGTACTATTCTATGCTCCCACATGTCTTCTGATAAAAATGGCACCTCACTTAAGTGAGTAGGACTAGTGCCTGCAGCAAGAAACGACCCAAAACACAACATGGATACATCGCATTCTTCCCCTTAAAACTGACCCGTTTTTTGCAAAGTAGGTAACTGTGGATTTTGGGCCCTAGCTCAACCGGAACCTAGGGAAACCCAGCAAACCTGTATATTTTTTTTAAAGTAGACACCCAGAGGAATGCCAGATGGGGTGACTTGTGTGGCACTTATCAGGTTTTTTTTACCCAGAATCCCTTAAAAACCTCAACCTTTGATTAAAAAGCACATTTTCTTCACATTTCTGCGGTGGAAAGCTGTGGAAACTGTAGGGCGGGGGACACAAACTTCCTTCCACCCAGCATTCTCCTAAGTCTTCAATAAAAATGTTAGCTTACTAGTGTTGGTAGGCCTAGTGACTGTGATAGGAAGCGGCACAAAACTCAACAAGGCTACATCGCACTTTTCCACTCAAAACTAGCCCTTTTTTTGCTTTTTGCAAAGTGGGCAGCAGTAGATTTTGGACTCTAGCTCAGACAGCACCAAGGGAAACCTAGCAAACTTGTAAAATTTTTAAAACCAGACACCTAAGGGAATCTAGGATGGAGTGACTTGCATGGTTCTCACCAGGTTGTTTTACCTAGAATCCCTTGCAAATCTCAAACTTGGACTAAAAATCACATTTTCCTCATAGTTCTAGAATCTGCGGGGAGCCAAAAACTTCCTTCCATCCAGCATTCCCCTAAGTCTTCTGATAAAAATAGTTCCTCACTTGTGTGGGTAGGCCTAGGGCCCGCGGACGGAAACAGCCCAAAATGCAACATGGATGCATCACATTTTTCCACTCAAAACGAATCCGTTTTTTGCGAAGTGGGTAAGTGTGGATTTTTTAGGCCTAAACTTGGGAGGCACCTTTGGAAACCTGTTAAACCTGCACATTTGTAAAAACTAGATACTTGGAGGAATCCATGGTGGGGAGCCTTGCGTGGCTCTCATCAGGTTGTTTTACTCAGAATCCCTTGCAAACCTCAAACTTTGACTAAAAAAACACATTTTCCTCACATTTCTGTGATGGTAACTTCTGTAATCTGCAGGGAAGCACAAACTTCCTTCCACCAAGCATTCCCCTAAGTCTTTTACCGTAAATGGTACCTTACTTGTGTGGGTAGGCCTAGTCCCCACAACAGTAAACAGCCCCAAACGCAATATGAATAAACCACATTTTTCACCAAAAGCTGACCTGTTTTTTGCAAATTGGGTAGCTGTAGATTCCAGAACTTTCCACCACAGAATTGTGAGGAAATGTGTTTTTTTAACAAAGTTTGAGGTTTGCAAGGGATTCTAGGTAACAGAACCTGGTGAGAGCCAGACAAGTCACCCCTTCCTGGATTCCCCGAGTGTCTAGTTTTTAAAAATGTATAGGTTTGCTAGGTTTCCCTTGGTGCAGGCCGAGCTAGGGTTCAAAATCTACAGCTATCCACTTTGCAAAAATAGGTCAGTTTTCACTGTGAAAATGTGGTGTGTCCACATTGCGTTTTGGGCTGTATCCTGTTGCGGACACTAGACCTACCCACACAAGTGAGGTACCATTTTTCTTGGAAGACTTTGGGGAATGCGGGGTGCATGGAATTTTGTAGATCCACACATATTCCAGAACTTTTCACCACAGAAATGTGAGGAAAATTAGGAGGTTTTTTTTTTACAAAGTTTGAGGTTTGCAAGGGATTGTGGGTAACAGAACCTGGTGAGAGCAAGACAAGTCACCTTATCCTGTATTCCCCTGTGTGTCTAGTTTAAAAAAATGTATAGGTTTGCTAGGTTTCCCTAGGTGCCGGCAAAGCTAGGGTTCAAAATCTACAGCTAGGCACTTTGCAAAAAAAGGGTCAGTTTTCACTGTGAAAATGTGGTGTGTCCACGTTGCGTTTTGGGCCATTTCCTGTCGCAGCCGCCTGGCCTACCCACACAAGTAAGGTACCATTTTTCTCGTTCGACTTTGGGGAATACGGGATGGGTGGAATTTTGTGGATCCACGCAGATTCCATAACTTTCTACTGCAGAAATGTGAGGAAAATGTGTGCTTTTTTTAAAAAGTTTGAGATTTGCAAGGGATTCTCGGTAACGGAACCTGGTGATAGCCAGACAAGTCACCTCTTCCTGGTTTCCTCCGGGTGTCTAGTTTTCAAAAATGGATACATTTGCTAGGTTTCTCTAGGTGCCGTCAGAGCTAGGGTTCAAAATCTACAGCTAGACACTTTGAATAAAACGGGTCCGTTTTCACTGTAAAAATTAAGTGTGTCCGCGTTGCGTTTTTGAGCAGTTTCCTGTCACGGGCACTAGGCCACCCACACAAGAGAGGTATCATTTTTATCGGGAGACTCAGGGCAACTGATATTACCTATTGACTTTCAATACATTTCTGCCTTCCAAATGGAAGACAATGTGTAAAAAAGAAGTCACTTTGAAAAATGTCCTACAATTCTCATGCTAGTATGGGTACTCATAATTTCGGAAATGTGCAAATAGCTACTGTTTCTAAACTCTATATTTTGTTCCAATTTCAGAAATACATAGGTGTCTGTCATCCTCATTTTTCACTGTATATATTTTCCCAAATCAAATGCTATATACCCGGTACATAATAAAAAATCATTAAAGATGCTGCTCAGTTATTTGCACTGGGTGTGTCGGGTTCTTGGTAACCCTTCTAGTCCTATATATCCCCACAATTATAAAGGTCCAGCGGATGTAACGATATATTGGTATCAAACATTTGTCATACTTAGAAGAAGTTACAGGTGAAAAAATTGGAACAAATTACTGTTTTTTTACCTCATCTACACAAATGACCCCTTCCTGAATTCAGAATGTTGTTTATTTTTTTAAAATGTGTAACTTTCCAGGATTCTTTATTGCTTTCGTACCTATTTCTGCCATTAATTGGAAGAAGGTTGAAAGCGCAAAAATAGCAAAAATAGGCTATGTCCCACTAAAATTCCAAAACTGTGTAAAACATTTTGGTTTTCTGACAAGAGTCTGTCAATCCCTGAAAGCTGGGAAAATGTTGATTTCAGCCCCACAAACCCGTTGTTGATACCATTTGCAGGGAAAAATACTGGACTGTTTCATTTGCAGCACTTTTCCCATTTAAAAAAAACAAAAAAACATTTAGCTATATTTTGGCTAGTTTCTGTTCCCCCCCAGGGGAATCCACAAACCCTCGGTACCTATAGAATCCGCATGATGTTGGAAGAAAAGGGCGCACATTTGGCATGGATACCTTGTGTGGTCAGAAAGTTACAGTGGCCTAAGCGCAAACTACCCCAAATACCCCAAGAAAGGCTTAGCGGGGATGGGGGGGGTGGCGGGGGGAGGCCTAGCAGCAAAGGGGTTAAAGATGTCGCTTTTTGTTTGTCTATAGTTCAGCGTACCCTCAGGATGAAAAGAGAATGCACTCTGAGGCAGTATACAGTGCTTTTTTCATGTAAAGTTCACTCTGTTGTGGTAAAACACTGGGGTTTGCACTTTGCACTGTAGTAATAAATGTCTAAATGGGCATCTATTAGTACAGGTGCTCTAAATAACTTTTATTTGAGTAACTTCTATTGTCACTGCAAATATGTTAAAGCAAAGATTATAGTTTATCAAAGTTTATATGTTAAGAATTGGTGGCATAGTTCGGAGGTCATAATCGTCTGACACATTTGAAAATAACTTTGTGCACACAAATCTCACAATTTATTTTAAAAACAGGAGTCGATGAGGTTGTATCATTCATTCACAGTGTCATGTATATGGACAAGGTAGGGTGTATTGATTTCTGGTTTGCAGTGCTAAATCCATACACTGTTCGTGCCCTAGTGAAATTGACCCGTTCCATGCTGGATATGTTTTTTAACACGCTTGGCACCTCGTGAGGCAAGCTAACCAATTTCTGTGATAAAGCAGTGTATATACCATGTCTCCTTAAGGTACTGAAGTTAAGCCGCCGAATGACTTTTTGCTGAAGCCATCCTGCTCTTCGTCATATTGTGAAATCTAGTTATCCTTTCCTTGTTTTGTTCTGACTCATTGGTTGATTTAATATGCTTTCAGATTTCCATTTCGTGGTGTATGGGAACTGTTCACTCCACTGTCAGAAACGTTCTCAAAGAACGAAGCAGAGGCCTTTGTGTTTTGCTGTTGTGCTGACATCCATGACTTATTCTTCGTTCATGCAGGGAAGATATTTCAAAGTTATACCCCTGCAGTCTTCCAGGATTCATGTCATTAACTAATAATGTAATGCGCAGAAGTGATCATAATCATTGGGTTGGGGCAATAACAGCCTACTCAAATATTGAATTACTGCAAGTGGTAGACGCGTGAGCACCTGCGCACATAGAGAGCGACTTAGATTGTGTGTTAGCGATGGAAAGCCCTAAAACTTTGTGTATTCCTATTTGTTCGGATGCCACCTGGTTCGGGGCCTCGTGATGTGTATGTTTCCGGTAGCAAGAGGTGTTTTGGTGTCAGATCGGTTGAGAGCGTTTGGCTGCAGAAGGCACAGAGTGCAGCGGTGTGAAAACGGGCCTTCTTCCACGGAAAAAGTGATGAGCTGTCGGCGAAGGCCACGTGCTTCCTGCAGGAATATTCGACAGAGAGTCTGTGATCTCATACATCCATTTCAAGGGCTCGAGGAGCATCCTCACAGGCTCAGCGGAAGGGGCTCTGAAGGGCCGGGCGCGCCCAGGAACGTCTCACAGCACGCGCAGTGACGTACACACGGGATGATAAAGCTGTACTGCCAGGGTTGATACTCGAACGGGACGCATAGCGCTTTGACGTAACAGTTGTCGTGATCCTGAGGTGAGGGGCGCTAGGCCCTCATGACGCAGCAAGCACACAATGAGGCAGACACCGACACAGTGGTAACAGATGGGTGAATGGGCCCAGAGCACGAGCGCTCGGCCCCTTTATTGGCCAGTGTCACATGACCTGTGACGCCTGGTGGTGGGTGGGTGTTAGGTGTGCAGTTACAGAAAGAACTGAGACACTAGACCGTGTCTTACGTTACTACAACAGTGTGGCGCTGTGAATTCACAAGAACGTCATAATCCGTGATGCTGAGCAGGGCTTTATAGGCCCGCGCATTTCTCTTGAGACTGGTAGTCGGACATTACTATCAAGATGATAGCGGGAGTCCGAGGGTCCGGCCCTTGCTGACGAGGAAACAAGCTCCCCGGCCATGGGACCCGGGGCCTGCGGATTTCGCAGGCAGATGAGGGTTCTGCAGACAGGCTTCTGCTTGCTGGCCTTAATGTGCCTTAGCTGCGTGATCCACCTGTACACGCAATTACAGGAGACAGCGCCCAGCTCCGAGAACCTGTTACTCAAGTTCAAGCAGCAGCAGGAGACGCTCTCTGCCCAGCTACAAGAGGTGAATGAGGACCGGTCCAGGCTGGAGCAGGCCCTCCAGAAGGAGCGTGCGGAGCTCAAGAAGACCAAGGAAGATTTTGTAGAATATAAATTAGAAGCTCAAGAAGCCCTGAGCAAAGAGAAGGAAGACCCAATCAACCACTCTCAGCAAATGATCCTAAAGAACCAGCATGAAGAAGGGAAGGAGCAGCTCCTGGACTTGCAAGTGCAGTATAACCCTCTAAAGCACAACCAGAAATATGTGCATCTGCAGCATGAGAATGAGAAACACGTGGTGATGCTGCTGGATATAAAATGGAAAGTAATGGAACAAAGTATGGTTGTTCGCAATGGACATGAAGAGGTCCGCTATAAGCTGCTTAGTGGGCAGAAGCAGCTGAATATGATGCACCAGCTGAATGAAGCTCTTCAGAGGATACCAAGCTTCAAGCTGGTCACAGTCCGGCGGCGCCACCCATTGCAGTTTCGGACCCCAGATAAGAAGCATTCCTGAGCCTTGGAGGCTGAATTGCAGCGTATTCGCGAACAGACTAGCCAACAAGCGAATACTACGCTGACGCCGACAGACTCTGGGAAGAAAACCCCAGAAATTGAATCTCTCCGAAAATTGTTGGTACCCCGGACAGGGTCTCTTGAAGTTCTGCCACAGCCAGCTTTGCCTCTATGGCTAGCGAAGGATAAAGATGGCCGTGCCATGCGTTTCTAGGGGTCGGTGAATGGCATCCAAGCTGGATACGAGCTGCTGAAAGCGATAAAGACTATATACTTCACCATCAGAAACAGTACCATCTACTATGATGAATTTTCGAACATGAATATTGGATATGACATTCTGACCTGGATGGTGGACAAGAATGCAATGCCTTTCCGCACTGTTGACGAGTACACAGGAAATCTGACCTTGATGCTGATTAGATTCAGTGGCAAACGTTTAGCCAATCTTTGAAAGCTTTATACTCCAGTGTGTGTGAAAGAGAGAGGGACTGTGCAAGTTCTCAATCGAAGGGGCCAAATTAGAAATTTAACGAATATTGGATTCCACTCCATTCTTGTAAGCCAGGTACCGAAAGGAATATTACTCTCTCCCTTGCTGAAGACAGTAGTGGAAAATCTCTTATTCCCGGCCAACCAGGAGAGACTAATGGAAGCCAGGCTACTCTTCGCCATTCAGAGAATCCACTTGCTCTCAGTCAGCAGAGAGTAGTGGAAACTACTCTCCCTCTCTTAGTGAAGCATGATGGAAGCAATGCCATCCATTTCCTCCGAAAGAGAGTATTGGGTGGTCTTTAAGTCTCCCCTTCCTGGCAGAGAGTAATGGAAGTTAGTGCAAACTTTTCCACTTTGAACAGAGCTTTGGAGCCTCCTCACTCCAGCCAACACAGACTAATAAAAGCCAACCACCGCTTCACCCAGAAGAGAACAGCAGCAGCCTTGTCTTCTTCTCCACCCAGCCATTATACACTCTCCCTTTCTCACCATGGCAGTGTCAAGAGCCTACAAATATCCTTTGACCCTGAGAGGCACCTGTAATACCCTTTAATTTCAAGGGAAACAGCGGTATGATCAGACTCATCCCTTTAGAAGCTCTGGCCTGTTAGCACATCTAGCTATTTCCTCATTGCCTTAACCTGATATGGGCTACATAAGGAAGACCACTTTACATTTGCGAACTAATGATGCATCATTGGTTGTCAACCACTTGCAGGGAGAGATTCTAAAACGAGGCTCAAGGTCAATTTTCACAGGAACCTCAATGTTTCAGGTTCTAGGCCATAGAGGTCCTGCAGACTTTTTTCCCACTACTTTTTTTTAAATTAGATTAGCCCTTTTTTGAGAAAGGTCCCTCTGCTACCCTTTTTTTTACATTTCATTTTTTGTCATGATGTCTCTGAGCACAGTGGCACCCTACACCTTCGCTATAGTTCTTAAATACTATTTCTTTGTTACTTACACTCATGATGGCTATTCCTTTCAATGTTCAAAGAGGGCAGCTGGACTGATGATCCTCTCTAAATCTGAGGGACGTGGTCCATCAGCATGATGGAGGTAATGCTCTCCGCCATTCTGTCAAATAGAGTACCATCTTTCAAATGCTAAATCAGCCCTCAGTGAAGAATAATTATACATGAACTCAGTTTGTGGAATCCCACACATCCATTTGTCCTGATACAGATTGTAATAAAATATCAGAAATACTCAATTACACGATCTGGACTGCTTTTATCGACTTAAGAGTGCATCCTTTTTATACATATCTCTGTAGACTTTTTCCACATTTTTAAAAACCAACTGTAACAATAATTTTTTCTTCTAATGAATTTGTAGTAATACCTGTAATTGTTTATTGTGATTTTATCTCTGTACTTTTATGATATATTTTTATCGAATAAAGTATTACAACAAATATTTAAAAAAATAAAGATGAAGAAACAACAAAATCAGTTTATAAATATTGATTTGTATGTTTTCATAACATGTGCAACCTTTGGTACTCCATATTCCACTGAGTGACTTTAGAGCACTACTGGGAAGGATGTAGTTCCCCTCGGGAATTGGCAAAACCAAGAAGGACACTTCTTCATTTAATACCATGTGAGTGCTTTTAAGAGGACATCTAAGTGTGGTATTTACAAGGTAGAATGCATGTTCTGTGCTCATACTATTCAGCTCTCCTCCACATGAGAGACACAAAATAAACTATAAAAACACCTGTAGTTTACCATTGATATAAACTCACCTTCTAGAGTACATTGACAGGTTTGCCGGCATCATGGTAGGTATATGTTTTTTTGTGCATTAGTGCTATGCAAATGTCCATTTACTTAATGACCTTACAGTACCAGATACAAGTACACAAATAGGGAAAAGTCAGTGGGAAATTCATCCATCCCTGCCTTTGCAGAATATTGCCAGAGAAATTGGACAGGGACTTTTCATCAGACAATAATAACACTCTACCAAGCAGAGCCCCAGACATTGGAGTCCAGATCTACCCAGTTAGAACTAGGCCGCCCTTTGGACAAGTGGGTAACCATTGGTCAACAGGACATGGACTAATAGTAATGAGGGCGGGATGCCTCAGAAATCTAGATGTACCGTAAAAATCTGCTTGTCCCTTTTGGCCCATGCAGTGAGGTGGCACATTATTGCAGCATTCTCAGTGGTCTGATAACCTCTTTGAATTTGTCAGGTCTAATATTAAATCTTGGTTTTTATTATAGCAAGGTCTAATTTAGCCAACTTTCACCATGGGCGAATTGGCCACCCGGGCAAGCGGGCATACCCCCAGGAGACTGGAGCCCCAGGAGGCCGACTTGACACTGATTTCAGCCTCCAGGAGTGATGGTACCCGTTATGCGATCCCAGTGTCAACTTGAAAAAGTTCCTCTGGTTCTAGCACACTTTAGCACGTCTGCACATGGGGGCTAAATTTATTACTTTTGCCAGTGCTGTTTTAATTTCCTAGTCTGGCCCAGCCTTTTACCAAATCTGTACATAGGGGGTGGTAAGCAGATGGGAAGATATAGTTCCAGGGCTGAACTGCCCTATGAGTGTGTGCGCACCCATACACCTACATGTTTGAGGGTACTCCGCTTCATTGTCTTCTCACACAAGAGTAAAACTTTTTTTCATGGTAAGAAAAAGGATGGATGTAAATGAAAAATTATTTCTCTATGGGGTGAGGGGGAAATATTTTCCCCTTGGAGAGTAACAAAGTTTAAACAAGTGAATTTGCAATTGCTGAGAAGGTTTTCAAATGAGCGAGCAAATGCCTGTATGTTTGAACATGCGAAAAATAGGCTTCACAAGATTTTTTTAGGAGGGTGGTTTCCAGGCCTACGTCTGTAAACTCTTGTAAATTCTTGCTGTTCATCTGCACCATTGTACAGTTATTTTCCTGCGGGTGAACATTTGTGACTTGCTTTACGAATTATCCCCATAATTTATTTGCATGTTACTCATAATATTAGCCATAAAGGTTATAGTTGAAGTTTCACACTAGTTTAGCAAAACTTTTATTGGATTATAATTTTTATCAACTAAAAAAACCTCGAGAGACAAGAAAACTTTTTTTTGAAATTCAGGTCACATTTCCCAGCCTCAAAATATATACAAAAGAGGCTGCCTTCTGCCAGACAGAGAATTTCAGAGAGCTGTTTTAAATGGGCATCTCCTGCTGAGCCATACACATTCGGAAGGCTGTATTTTCAAATACATGTCATCAGAAGTTCACATGTTTCATCTTGGTTGGAAGATGGGCCCATTTTGGCTAAAAAATGTGTTTTGGGGCCCAAGTAAGGTTTATGGCGTAAGCACAGTGAATTAAGCAGAATCTGATTCTGGACGCGGAACCAGTGTAATGATCACAGGGCTATTCGTACGTTATCTCCATACCAGTCTTTTATCAGGAGCATGTTGAAATTGAGAAGCATGATTTCTTAGGAAGGCCTCGGTATTCCACGAATAGTAGAAGTAATAGATCTACGGCCCTTTTAATGGTCCGTGTCCATTAATATATGTTGTGGTTTTGATGCACAGAATTCCGGGCTGTTCTCTGAAAAAAAAGCCGGATCATTACAGTGCGTTTTAAGTGCTTTTATATAGCAAGCAGCTGCCATTAGTGTGGCCTCAAAAGTACTGTTACCCTGCCCAGCATAGAGGACCGTGCATGTGCGTGACTGATATGTTGTGTGATGTGTTTGTAGACCAGAGATGTGTTGGAGTGGCATCCGTGTGGTGTAAGCCAAGGAGATTTGCTGGACAGAGGTGCTGAATTGACTACTTAAACACAAGGCATACAGCGAAGGGTAATTTATGGGATAGTGCTGGTGCTTAAGTGCGTGATTCATACCTGTGTGTGCAGCTGCCCTGTTTTAAAAGTACTCGTGTGCTCCGATCATGGAACACCTGTGAGCTGGCATTGGTCGAGTTATGATATGTTCTGGAATCAGGGTGCACTTACCAATGTCCACAGAAGTTATTACACCTCCAAGGCGCTTGACTATTCACAGACCCATATCAAAATTCCACAACCTGCTGCATCACATTTCTGCGATGCAATATTGGACCGACAACAGGAGCAGGAGCTTGTCATGATGAACCTTTCGTATATGTCGTGATCAGAGAAAATAACAACTACATCTAAATTCTAAAATAAAGCCAAGGTGAGCAGACCAGATTGTTACAAACATGATCACTCCTCCTTATTAAGGGCCAGACAGGCTAAGAGAAGTTCAGATTTGAAAAGCGCCTCACACCTTGAAGCACCCCTTAGGATCCATGGACACGGACCAGAAATCCCTTACAGAATGTCATAGTATAGCATTGCATGACCTGACATGCTTCGCCTTAACACGCAAGTTAAGAGTCGTCTCTAGAGCTTTCCAGGTGTAGCTTATAATGGAGCTAATATCATCTATGTGCTCACTCAGTTATGAGTTTGAGGTGAACATTTCTCTTTCCCAGAAGGCAATGCTCAAAAGGAGGAAGTCATAGCAAGCCAAGCACACGTCCTGTGATGCAGGTTTGAGTTCATTAGCCATCTGCACAAAGTAGCTTCCTTTGACACGTCTATGACTCATTTTACATGCCCACTCATTCATTTACACAAACAGCACCACATGCCCTTCCACGACTAATTAGGCATTTGTCCATGTGCATTCTCTAAATAAAGTCAATAAAACCTTGGTAAGCTATGCAGATTCATTAAACCACCAAGGAGACAGGAGCATTACAGAGTCATTTTGTATTGTTTAATAAATGCCTAAAACATGTCATTTCACTCCAAGGGTGAAGGGTCAGATCTAGAACATATGTAGTATATCAGTAAAGGCTATGGTCTCTGATGCCCTGGGTGAGGGCCCGCCCCCTTGGAGAGAGATCTCCACCAGGCAGGCAGTGCTCTCCAAAGCCCTCATTGCAGTTGTCAGTGTGCAGTGAAGGCTGTGAACTTTGCAGATCAGGTGACATCTTTGTTTTTTGCCCATCGGCAGAGTGCTTTAATTTACAGAAACAAATCCCTGGAGTGGGGATCCGTTGATAGTGGCCTTGATGCATGGAGACTATTTCCCTGCCTTTCAGGGCCATTACTTGGTTTCCCCCAGGAAGGACTTCCTAGATTGGACGTATGTCATTGCATCGTATACCAATACCATGGGCGCCATTACAACGTGGTTATTACTACGCAATGTCAATGACGACATGCTATTACATCGCCAACGTGTACCACGACTATGCCTTTACCACGCATGCCATTACATCCAAAGGCATGCGTGGCAAAGCTACACTGGTGGTGAGAGTTTGCAAGGTAAGTGACACTACTCTACGCCAGCACAACTACTCCCTACAATAACACTACACTACCCTGCACGACCCCCCCCCTGACACTACCCTAAAACACTGCACTATGTTCACTATGCACCCGAATAAAGCTTGAAACTGAACTGAACTAAACCCTAAACCACTACACACACTACAACACTAACCTAAACCCTAAAACACTACACTACACAAACACTACAACATTACCCTGAACCCTAAAACACTACACTACACAAACATTACAACACTACCCTAAACCCTAAATCACTACACAAATACTACAACACTACCCTAAACCACAAAACACTACACTACAACACTACCTTAAACCCTAAAACACTACACTACACAAACACTACAACACTACCCTAAACCCAAAAACACTACCCCCAGACGAACCCTGCCCCTTCACCCAGTCCGGACCCTACACTGAAACACTACCCTGCACGACCCCCCGACACTACCCTAAAACCTAAAACACTACACTACACAACACTTCACAAACATTACAACACTACAAAAAAGTAACCCCCACCCGAATCGCAATCCCACTTACCTCACCCTCCTCGTGGTTCCTCTCTCCCCAACGGTGTCATCCCTGTGCAACGGCTCGGTGTCCTCCATTTCCTGCCTGCTTACGTCGTGGTGAGGAAACAGCCTTAGTTTCCTCACAACGACGTGGATAGCCATTACAGCGCATGTGTTGTGAAAGTGAATGCGATGTAACGGTATGCATGGTAATGGCTACGCGTTGTTACATTGCATGCGTTGTAATGCATGTGGTGTATTGGTACTGCGTGGGAAAATCCGCGTAGTAATTGCTGTTTCCTTCCTAGATTTGTATAGCAGTCCTGGACACTGAAACCTAGTGACTGTCATCCTTACCTAAATAGGCAGATGCAGGTGAGTGTCCACCTGTGCAAACATTTCTCTTCCCAGACCTCTAAATGCTGCAGGAATACCGCTGGTTGTATGTGGTCAGAAGAACCACCAACGTATGCCATTTCTCTCAAGCTATCAAAACTGTCTAAATGCTCCATGACTCTTGAAGCATAAAAACCTTGTCATCTGTGAAGTGCAAACCGTGACACCTCTAACATAAACATGGTAAACATGAAGAGGTGTTTGTTAGGGGCTTAACTCAAAAATTGCAGGGGACCTGTATAATCTAAACAGGGCCAGTAGACACCTGTTTGCTGTTTTCTTGCTTTTGCCTTCATGGCCTGTGTGTCCAGGGATAGCAAGGGAATTTCTAGGGGTAGCAAATGGCATGGTAGTGATAGCAGCTGCTATCCCTAATTATTACTGTTAAACATGGAGTTCTCTGCAGTCATCACAAAATGTTTTGCCTTCAGCTTGCTGTTGTCCAAAACCGTTTTTGTTGGCTTTTAGGACTCTATACACTTTACCACTCCTAACCAGTAACAAAGTGCCTGTGCTTTCTCCTTTAAACATAGTGAAACTGGCTTATACCCAATTGGCCCATTTCATTTACTTGTTAGTCCTAGTAAAGTGGTATTACGTATTCTCAGGGCATGTCAATTAAATGCTACTAGCGGGCCTGCAGCACTGATTGTGCTGCCCACTTAAGTAACACTTTAAACATATCTCATGCCTGCCATTGCAGCCTATGCATGCCATTTTGACCTGGCAAAATAAACCTCTTGCCAGGTCTAATTCTTCCTTTTTAATACATTTGTCACCCCTAGGGTAGACCCATAAAAGAACACCGAGCAGGGTACTTTGTGTGTAAAAAGTGGGACATGAACTTTTACATTTTACATATCCTTGTAGTGAGAAACTCATTAATTTTTCACTATTGGAAGGCCTACCTCTCTAATGGCATACTATTGGGTTACCCTATTACATTTAAAAAGGGATGACTTTCAATTGGGAGCAGGTAGGGAAGTCCAGTATTGTAATTTTAAATCCTCTTTAATGGTAAAGTTGGATTTTAAGTCTCAGTTCTGAAAATGCCACTAATAGAAAGTTTGTGTTTTCTTGACATAACCATTTGGTGCTTGCAGCCTCTACCTGGGTCACATGACTAGGTATAACTGGCAGTTGGTCTTTGTGTAGAGCTCCCAGACAGTAAAACAAAGGGGGAATAGTGGTTGGCAGGATGGTCAATCTCTTGTCAGGATGAGGGGGAGGATCTGTCACCTACAACACTTGCACATTGTAAAGGCTCTACCTCAGCACACTCACAGAGGATTTCACACTAGTCTTTTGTGCCTCCTGACAAGCTGCAGCCAGAGTAGAGAGGCATGACTTTCTAGACACCGATGTAGGAGGAGTACTCAGAAGCTTCTCCCACATTAAAGTGGGCACCAAGTATAAAGAGTTGTCCCTCAGATCCAACACTTCAGTACACCCCGGGAGCTGTAGAAGACTCTGAAGGACTGCTGTGCTGTTGTAAGGATGACTGCCCTGTTACTGTGCTGTCCTGCTGCCTGAGCGAGAAGGACGGGACCTGCATCTTGAACCTTGGACCACCAGAGTGACTCCAATGGCTAGCTGACTGGCCTCCTGAGCAAAGCCTCCCGGACAGAAAAGTCTATAACCCTTTTGACCCCTGCACCTGGACTCTACCTGTTGTGAATACTAATGCCCCAAGTTGTGCCCCCACAGTCCTTGACCCTTGGAAGTAGGGCCAAAGGTGCTCTGCCAGCCAAGCTGTGGTCCCTACCAGAACTAATGCAGTATGGCGCAACCCCAATGCAAGACCACATTGCAGACCTCACAGCTCATCGGAATCGCCGCTGCACTACACATCCTGATTGTGAACCTCGCAGCTCCTCATAGGAACCAACACAGCGCGATTCAGCCTCTATGCATGTCCTCATCACAGCCCTTGAAGCTCATGGAACCGCCGCTGTGCAACGCATCATCGATTTGGACGCCGCATCACTCCTCAGTACCGGCGTTGCGCAGCACAAGGATCCAAAACCAGGATTTTATGTTTTCTTTTTCCCAGGAACTAACTTGGTCCCTGTATCTGGTCCGCACTCCATCACAGTCAGCCTGAATTTGTGACTTTACCTCAGCCCTGCGCGATCAGATTACCTCAGTTGGTGCTTTGTGCTTTTAAGCACTATTTGTCCCTAAATGTTTAAAAGCTCATATCTCCAGTTGGTTTGAGATTTTTCTTGTGTTATGTTTTCATTTTATTATTGTTTTTGTGCTGCACAAATAGTTTACACGTTACTTCTAAGTTAAGCTTGACTACTTTGGTGCCAAGCTACCAAAGGGTTAAGTGCAGGTTAAATCAGTGAATTGAGTGGATCACCCTGATGTGGATTGTGGCTCTTGATGGAGAAGATCTCACACTTTACACAACTATCGATCTAATTGCTCACAATCACTAATTGATTTCCATGACTTATAATAGATTTTCTAGCATAAAACTATCTCAGCTTGATGTGAATCACAATTGTTTTTTGACCAATTCTTAGGTAATTCCTAAATGGCCAACAAGTCATGAATTTCTGCCCTAATAGTCTATCTGAACAGAGTGTGAATGTACATTTTAGGTAGACATAGGGCCATGCAGTCCCTAGTACTAACAGACGCTCTTTAGGGTCGGAGGCAAGAGTTCACAGTTATTCCTTTTGTCACCCAGTTTGGCCAAAGTCTTCTGGTCTTTGTAGGTGCATAATTGCGGTATTCCACTTGAATTAAAGTGCATTTTGTTTGGCTTTCTTGGCTGTTCATAATCCTACATTTGTTTTTCTGTATACCTGGCAGTATTTTTCTAATTATTTGCACCTCAACGGCACAGGTTTTCACAATTATTGTAATTTCTTTCTTAAGGTTACTTTGCTTTGGGCATGATCATGATTGTTTTATAGGGTATTGGAGGGAGAACAAAATGAGAAATGTTTACCTGAGATCAATCAAGGCATGCATCATTACAAAAGCCAGGTTTTACAGCAAGAACCATGATGGGAAGTTAATGCAAGTCTTTAGTGCTGGGCTGTGGAACTCAGTGTGTCCTGACTTTGGGAAGATTCCAAGCCTTCTGGGTGTGCTAAAAACCCTGTAAATATTGTCATTCAAAGAGGATGTGCATTCTTTTAATAGACTCTGGGATCCCTCCTTCATATTCCACCCCCATCGCAGGGCACCAAGCAGTGCAGTTTGGCCAATGCTGAACCCCATATCTGAAAATACCATTAGGCGATTCCCAGGCCGGTTCAGCATGAAGAGCTAAAGCCAGGGATTGCGGTAAAGTTATTGAGGACATATCCTTCATTCTTTAACATGGCTATCAAGGAGCTCCTTACACAATCAAATGTTTAAAATGTTTTAAAAAATAAATAAGGTTTGCATCGGGTTCCTGTGGCCCAGTAGCATAGCTTTTCTTCATTTGTCTTTTAGAAGCTCTGAGATACCTACCTTAACATTAATGTTTAAAAATCATAGTTTTTGTACCATGAATACTCTGTATATTCTTCCATGCACTTCAACCCTGGAACATATTGCTGATGTTGTTGTTGTGGTATCTACTGCAGCAGGTGATAAGATAAATGTTACACTACATTCACAAATGTAGTCATGAATTCGACATCTTGATGTGGCCTGTGATGCAGTGCAATTTTATACCTGAGGGCTCTGGTGTAGACGTGAAACAGATTGCAGACTGGTTGTATGGACCATTGATTATTGCTCAAAGTTTATTCTGGGAGCTAACATCAGTACATCAAATATACAATTTACAGTGAAACCAATTTGGCGAAGGTACGGGAGGCAAGATGGCGGCGGCGTGAGAGACCGCTGAACTGTGCAACCCAGCCAGTGCTCTGATATCTGAAATGCGGGCTAAGTAGATCTTGCAGACCGCAGTGGTGCATCTTTCCCGGAGCTGATATTTTCTTTTTCTCAAGAAAAAGGGTAAAAAAAGAACTTTGATTTAGCCACTCATCCTGATGAATGTTGGAATTGTTGCCACCCACTACCTGAGAAGCACGAGATAAAGGGTTAAATCAGCAGCGATGAAGACTGAGGCTGCCGTGTGCGAGAAAGCCACCTCGAGGGGGCAGCTAGTATTCCTAACTTCTATTATTGGCATTACGGTCTTACAGCTATTGGCTAGAGTGAGATATAAGCAGACACTCTCACAAGCCGAGACGCAAGGCGGTGTTAAAGAAGGAACATACCTAGCATCCTCACTGGTAGAGGGAACCGGTGATTGCAGCAACATGGCCCTGAAGAATGCAGCCGCCCTGGCCGCCGCAGCCGCCAAGACGAGAGCGGCGTGGCAGGCACAGCGGGAGCAGGAGGTTGCCGGTCAGAGCAGCAAGCAGGGCAGTGAGACTGGTGCTGTAGCTGAAGTGCGCTCATAGCCCGCTGTTACCCCCAAGACGCCTAAGCATGTTGGAGCAGAAGCTAGGAAAAGCAGCATGACCGGTCCCTCTGTTATCGATCTGCTCCGTAAGGCTCCAGCCTCGACCTCAGCTAAACCTCTTCTGGGTCAGATTTCGAAGTGCCAGTCAGTCAGATCGGCTGAGCAGAGAGTGCAGAAAAATACATTGGATACAGCTGTGGATGCTGAATGCGGTAGTAGTGGTGCTATAGTGAATACTGAAACTCTGCAAAATACAGAAGCCACCCGTACGATTTTGGAGGGGGTAGAAGCTATTACTACAGAGGGTAGCGGCGTTGGAGTGGTGGGGAATGCTGATGCCAGTATAGACGTGAATGGTTATAGAGCTTATGTAATTCACCCAGAAGGTATGACTTCCTCACTTCCTCCGCTATGGCAGCTACAACTGTATCTACCCCCCTTGAGATAGGTAACACCATTGGAGTTATCATCTCCACTCAAATAAATGTCCCTATTATGGCTAACAATGGAGTTGGGGGTGTCAGTAACCAACTGGGACAGGAACTTGAACATGATCATAATCATGGGGGTGTCATACCTTCCTTAATACCTACTACAATACCTCAATCGGGGCTGGATAATGGCAACAGGATGGCTGGTCTGGCTGGTGAGGAGGCGTTGGGGGCTATGGGTGAGACTGACAAAGACCCTAGCGATTTCTTCTCGATCTCAGATGAAGTTGAGTGGTCTGATGAAAACGAAATAGAGCTTGAGACTGATTTTACCTCATAAAGCGAAGAGAACACAAAACACAGCGATCCCAGGATGTGTCGAAAAACGGTTGCAAGGAGAAAAAAAAGCAACCATGGGGCAACTGAACTGACTTGGGATTATTCTCCAACAACCTTGTTGGTTAACTCTTCTGGCCCTGCGGGTATACCTTTGAAAACAGCATCGGATCTTACTCCTCCTACTCACCCTACATGCCCAGCCCAATCTGAATCAACTACATCCACACAGGATACTGTATTAGATACCGTGCTTCAAGCTATTGCTGCACACCAGGAGGAGACCTCACATGATGGCCGCAAGGCACAGGTAGCTCTGCGCAAGGTACCGGGAGTGGTGCGTAAACTTACTAGAACTGTTAATACCTTTAATGAACAAATGGCTGAGGTAGAATCTTGTATTGTATCAAATGAAGCTGAGGCTGCAGTGACTCACGAGCGTGTTGATTCCCATGAGGCAGAGCTGGCTGATGTAAGGTGGAAGCTGGAGGACTGTGAAAATCGACTACGCAGAAACAACTTGCGGGTGCTGGGCATTCCAGAGGCAACGGAGGGAGACGATGCCCGCATATATATTATACAGCTTTTTCGAGATACCCTCCCTGAACTATCTAGCTGGAATTGTGACATCGAGATTCAGCGGGCACATCAAGTTCCCCTTGCCTTGAAGACTGCTATAAAACTGGGGGGCTACCCTCGAGCTATCCTGGTGTATTTCGGAAATTTCCTTCTCAGACAGGCAGTTTCTGAGAAGGCTAGACCTGAGGCGCGTCGTACTAGAGATTCAGTTTTATATTTTGTCCGCCCAGACTTTTGCCATGTGACTGTTGAAAGGAGGTGGAGGTTCCGTCAAATGATCAAACCTTTTCAAGAGAAGAAGGCACAGGCATATCTTAACAATCCTGCTAGATTAAAAGTGATCTATGAGGTCCAAACCAAGTTTTTTTTCTTCAGAAATTAAGGCAAAAGAATACCTTGATGGTTTGAAACAGAAATATATGCTGTATTACCTGCTTTGTTGGCTCTCTCTTGAGAATTAAAGGGGGTGGGGGAAAGGGTAGCACTGCGGTAAAAAGTTTTTTGTTTGTTTCCTCATATATTTACATGATTTATTGGTCTATTTTCCCGTAAGATTATATCTGGATTTATATAAAAGATAAGCACTGGCCCAGATGCATATTTCCATCACCACTGACTCTAATGGAGTCTGAATGCCGATTTTTGGGTGTGGGGGTGGGGGGATGTGTGGGGCGGGGGATGGATGGAGGAAGGTGGGGTAAAAATATAAAAAGGAGCAACTTCAGATGTACAAGCTATATAACAATAATTATAAATAAAAACTTAATCTTTTGCAGAGTACAAATTTTGATGTCAGGCTTTGGAAAAAATAAAATTATGTATAGTATTACTAGTATGCCACTTAAAAAACTTTAATGGGAAGACTAAAATTATGTTCTTGGAATATTGCCGGGCTGAATGATAAAGGGAAAAAGGCCCGTTTGTATGAAATAATCCGGCAGAATTCTTATGACGTCCTTTGTTACAAAGAGACCCACCTACCTGTAGAGGAGAAGGAACTCTTAAGAATGCCTGGGTATAACGTATTTGCACGAACAACACAAACCTCTAAAATACGTGGAGTGGCTATTTTAGCTAAAACCTTTCTTGGGCAAGCTAAGCGCAGGTTGGTTGACCCTTTGGGTAGATGGGTTATAGTAGAGTTAGAGTTAGGCATTACCATTTGCTCCATATATGGCTCCAACCAGGACGATCCTCAGATATTTGAAAATTTGGAATTGGAGCTGGCCTCTCGGCCTAGGACACTAATCCTGTGTGGGGACTTCAATCTTTCTTTGGTTTTGATAAGGGATAGGCAGATACAGCATACATATACTGGTCGTAAGCCTAAAGTTTTTAGGGCGGTAAAACAACTCATGGATAGTTATGCTCTAATAGATATTTGGGATCATAAACATAAAATTGATCCGGGGTATACTTATTTCTCATACCCCCACAATAAATATGTGAGGATCGATTATGCAATGACAACTATGGATTACTCCATGCATGTTTATATAGATAAACGCCCAAAAACAATCTCGGACCATAATTCACTTTTTCTTACATTGAATATAGCTAACTATAATAGAGCATATACCCAATGGTCATTTGACAGGAAATTGCTGGCTAATAGAGAGTATATACAGCATATAACGGCCTGGTCACATGATTTTTTTGACTATAATCAATATAGTGCTTCTAGAGTGATGGTCTGGGATTGTTTTAAAGCAGCTTTGAGGGGAGGGACCATTGGCTCTGTAGCCAAGCGTAAAAAAATACAAGAGAACATTAACCATCAACGTATGTATGATCTAATTAAATTGGAGGAACAACATGCTACTAAAATTTCGCGAGGGGAAGATGGGGGGGAACACCCTTCGTAAAATATTAGTTCTTAAAACTGAACTTAATAGCTGTCTCACCCAAAAAGCAGCCGAAACATTCCAGACAAATTAAAATAAAATCTATGAAAATGGCGAGAGAGTAGGAAAACAGCTGGCACTACGCACTTGCCAGAAGCAGTCTTATAATGCGATTGCTTCGATTGATTTTGAAGGCCAGAAGCACACAACACCTGCTGGTATTACAGAAGCCTTTCGCCGATATTACCAAAAATTATATCAAAATGAGGACAGCACCGATTTAAGTGACATGAAAGAATTTTTAAGGGTCTTCCTAGCTGAGACGGGGACGGGTCGGACTATTGATGAAGCTACTAGAGAAGATCTAGAAAGGGAAATCTCGATTAGTGAGTTACAAATAGGTTTGTCAGGGCTGGCTTATGGGAAAGCTGCTGGCCCGGACAAAATCCCACTAGATTTATATAAAATTCTTTGAAGTACTATTATCACCATATTTATTAGATTTATGTCTGGGGGTACAATGGAGTGGTGTCCCACCAGAAACGTGGAAACAAACAAACATAGCTATCTTTCATAAAAAAGGAAAACCGCCGGAATATCCTTCCTCATACCGCCCGATCTCGTTAATTAATTCCGATTCAAAGCTTTACGCCAAGATTCTCGCCAATCGCCTCGGTAGGGTCATCGAACATCTGGTCTCCCCATGGCAGCACAGCTTTATCCGTGGAAAGCTGAAGGACTGGGTTCTTTAAGACCCAGCGGTGCCAGGGCACAACACCTGAAACCTTCGTGGGTAACCTGCTCCGGCGTACGAATCACAGAGACACGGGACACTTCCTTCGACGTCAAAGATTCAAGGTTTATTTGCTGCAGGGAACACAGAGATCACGACAAGTACACCACGTGCAACTTGGGGAGACTGCTTCAAATTGGTTCTGTGGATCGCTCCTTTTATACAGTTTTTACCCATAGGATAACATTGAATACAAAAGTTTACAACCCGGTTCCCACCATTATCCCCCAGAGGGGTCGCTTTGGTCACTTTTGAAACACATGAGGTCCGGAACATAAGTGCGGAAACATTTGGCGGTTCCCAACTGTAAAAACCATCTTCCCACCTTTAGCAAATTCCAATCAGCAGTAAAACAGATCGAAATAGGAACAAAGACAGGTGCAGAGGAAGACGGAGACAGTGGGGAGATCGGAAAGGGTGTAAAAGGGGAGGTATCGGGAAACACGAGATACAGGCATCAAAGGGACGTGCCTAATGAGATGCACGGCTGAGACAACAAGTCCGTGCGGCAAGATGAGCCTCGAGCGGCGCCATCTGCCTTGCAGTAGCAACCCCCTCATCATAAAGACACTCACAAAGAACATGTGTCTTCCGCAGATATCTTGGGAGTCCCAGGGTCGCGAAGCGGACAACGTCCGTTCGCTGGCTACTTGAGGGCAAGAGACAAAATGGATGCCGTATCTAAGATGGAACCCGTAGGTACAGATGAAAAACCCACATAACAAACGAACGGTTTAAGTTAGCACAGCGAAACTGCGCACACTTACTAAACTCGTCATTTGCGGTTCATAGATACCAGACTCGACCATATTCGTGCGAGTCGAAAACACCACTTACAATTGTCACGGAACCTCAAAGGGTACTACAGATCACACTCGTAGGGCCATCTCTCTCTTAGACATCATGAGTGGGTACGGCGGTCTAGCGGATTATATTGGCAGCTCGGTGGAAAGAAGCTGATCCTCCTACCTTCCAAATGTGGTTAACTCGCTTTTTGGGAATTTATAACCAAGAAATAGCCATCTATGAGATGAGAGGTAAAAATCTACAATACGTGGATGACAAATTTGGTCCCCAATCACCACCTGGCTTAATGATACAAGAAATGCTCTTTGATGTTTGTTTGTATAGACTTTTATTCTCGATTTTAATAATCATTAATGCTTACTGTGCTACTGATACTTTCTTACATTTATATATTTTTTGTACTAATGGAATATGAACTGTGTTTTTTGTACTATCTGATATTACTCCAATAAATATATATATAAAAAAAAAAGAAACCAATTTGGCGCCACAAGAACGACCGAAAGGAAGGTTTCTAAACCACAAATGTTTATTAGCAAATTAGTTTAAGTTACAGACTTTATTAATTTGTTAAATCAATCAATCAATCAGATAAGCATAACATTCAGCATTATTTATCAATCCACCTAGATAAAGGGCAGGTAAAGGACAATACAAATCATTATAAAGTACAAAATGCAGAAATTAGGAACTATTGGTTCCATGAAAGAACTTTCCTTAGCTAAATATATATTGGGCTAATGGCAAGGGTACATTCTAAGCAGAAGGTTTCAGTCTAAAGTGAACCAAGTTATGGCTCAAGTGAAAGATAGGCAACCAATGAGCTACTCTTTGAGCTAGTGGAGGTTATCTTTTTCCTGCAATGAAAAGAAAAACGGGAATGCACATTTTGAAGACAATGGTATGTTAGCAATGACCATAAAGGCATCTGAGACCTCATCGTAGTTAAGACACCTTTAAAAGTGCACATTTAGTTAACACGAATATGCAACAAGCTACTGATTATACTTCAGCTATATAAAATGTGTCCTCCTTAAATGTATATTGCCACACATTAACACACATATTAACATGTTATTTATAAAGGTTATGGCATAAAATGTATGCTGCTCCACCTGAAAAACACCGAACAAGGAACACAGACTGCATTTGTTCTTAGGTTTAAAGTATTTTATTGAAGCAGGGTGGGATAGGACACAGAGGGGTAAAAAACAGGTGACCCACAAGATCCGCGCTACAGTGCGCATCATACAGCCAATACAACAACGCAGTCACAATATGTGAGAGGTTCCGTCCAACTCGGGATCATAGCTTCAGCACCTGTGGGTACGGACAAACTACGGGGGGAGGGGGGGGGGGGAAAGAGGGGGGGGGGGGGGGGAAGGGAGGGGCGGAATGAGGAGAGGAAAGGGAGGAGAAACAACCCCGCTCCAAAAAACCTACCCAACCAAACTTAACCCCAAACAACCCTACCCCGACCCTCCCCCTGTACTGTGCCAGCATCTATAGTCTCCGCCATTGTGAACTCCCAATGAATCCCTACTATGCAACACCGACCCCACCCACTCAGGCAGGCGGGTCCGGCGGCGGCGTCAGCCTCAACAACCGCAGATATCTAGGGCAGGTAATCTCTCGGAACTCAGAACATAACAGGCTGTGAAAGGGCTCCCACAATTCCTCAAAGGTATCAGTATCCCCCAGGGCCACCAAGGACATCTTTTCCATTCCAAGAACGTGCCACAGTCTGTGCAGCCAACCAACTACCGAGGGGAGCGTCGTAGTGCGCCAGTGTATGAGAATATTCTGCACCGCTGACCCCAGCGCAATTGCAATCTGTCTACCCCTCTTGGACCTAAGGGGATACATCAACCCATTCGGCAACCCCAACAGGACATAGGCCGGGAACCTAGGCAGTTCTATCCCAAAGCATTTGTCAACTTCGCTCAGGACCTCTTCCCAGTACGGGGCCAGCAGGGGGCAATCCCACAGTATGTGCGTCAGTGTACCAGTGTCGCCACAGTTGCGCCAGCACGTCCCTGGTATCGCCCTATCCATCTCATGCAGTTTCTCCGGAGTGCGGTACCAATAGGTCGAGATTTTAGTAAAGGTCTCCGTAAGACCCGTGTGGTAGGCCGAGTGGCGCGCGCGGTAAGAGATGTGGTCCCATTCTTTATGACTCAGCTCGCGCCCAAGCTCTCGCTCCCAACGTTCCCGACCCGGGCTATGAATGAGAAATGAGGGGGGCTGCAGCATTCTATACAGGTCCGAGATCAGTTTGGCGTCCGACGTGCGAGTTATCAACCAACGCTCATACTCCGTGATTTCCCTGTGCGCCGTGTCGCGCACTTGAGGCTGTAATGCCCAATGGCGCGCCTGCATGTATCGCATGCGTTCCGTCTCCGGGAGGCCATACTCCCTCTGCAGATCCTGGAAGGAGACAACTCCCTCGGGGGAGTACAAGTGGTACAGAGTGCAGCAGCGGGCCACCCGCCAGCGTTCATAGGCTCCCTGCTCCAGCCCCGGGCCGAAATCCGGATTGCCAATGAGCGGCGTAAAGGGAGAGGGGAAGGTAGTTAACTCGCATCTAGCCGCCACCGAGTCCCATATCTGGAGCGGGACCCGCGTCACCAAGGACGCGTAAAGATTGGGAGGCCGATGGACTCTCCTCAAGAATGGGACTTCCTGCAGAGTCCGACCCGCTACCGCCTGATCTTGGAACAACCAATGTTTATCCGATTCCCACCGGCTCCACTCCACGAGGTACCGGAGCTGTGCGGCCTGAAAGTACTTCCGCAGGTCCGGGATTCCCAGCCCTCCGGATTCCGGTGAGAGCATAGCGATGCTCCTCTTGATCCTTGGCCTACGGCCCTGCCACACGAAACGTGCAATGGCAGTCTGAGTTTCCGCGAGCCACCCCGCAGGAGGGTGGAGCGGTAACGCTCTGAAGAGGTAAAGCACCTGAGGCAGTAGGGTCATCTTCACCGCGGACACCCTACCCAGTAGCGACAGCGTGCCTTTATCCCACCGGACCAGTTCCTCCTTGATTTTAGTGCTCAGAGCTGCGTAATTGGCCTTAACCATCTCCGGGAGGGAGGGCGCCAACAGGATCCCCAAATACGGGATCTGGTCCTTGGACCAGCTCAGAGGGTAGAGCCTCTGCAGTTCCACTCTAGTGGCAGCAGAAAGCGAGATGTCTAGGGCGGCCGACTTACCCAGGTTCACCTTAAAGCCCGCCACATCAGCGAATAAGTTCAGTTCCTCCACACAGGCCGGTAGCGATCTCCGCGGGTCATCCAGCGTCAGTATGACATCATCCGCGTACAGGCTAATCGCGTGGCGAAACCCTCCCATCTGGACCCCAATAATGTCCGGGTTCTGCCGAACCCTCTGGGCAAATGGTTCCATGTACAAGGCAAAGAGCAAAGGGGAGAGCGGGCACCCCTGTCTCGTGCCCCGTTCGATGGGGAAGGGGCGAGAACTGCCGCCGTTCACCCGGACCACCGCAGACGGAAACCGGTAGCAGTTAAAGATCAGGTGACGAAACTTCTCCCCTATCCCAAATTTGCTCAGGACTTTCTCAAGATAGGGCCAGTGCACCCTGTCAAAAGCTTTCTCCGCGTCAATGGACAGGAGCATCCTCTCTCCAGGGACCCTAGAAGCCTTCTCGAGAATGTGCGTCACCCTCTTTGTATTATCTACCGTTTGCCTACCGGGCACGAAGCCCGCCTGGTCCGAGTCAACCATGCCGGGGAGATGCAACGCCAAGCGTGCCGCTAAGATACTGGTGAACACCTTCAAATCGGTGTTCAGCAGCGAAATGGGACGGTAAGACCCACAGGCGGTCCTGTCCTTGCCCGGCTTAGGGATCACTGAGACCGTGGCCTGGAGAAATTCGGAGGGGATGGCTCCCGGTTCTGCGAAGGAGTTAAAAAGGCGAGTCAACAGAGGCGCCAGCTCTTGACAGAAGGTTTTGTAAAACAGCGGGATGAAGCCATCCGGACCCGGGGCCTTGCCCAGTTTGAGCCGGGATATCGCCGTGACCACCTCTTCAACGCGTATGTCGCGCTCCAAATACTGAGCCTGCTCCAGAGTCAGCGACGGAAGCGGGACCGAGTCCAGGTAGTCCCCCTCAGCCTGGGCCGAAGGGGGCTCCCCGGAGTAGAGGTCCGCATAAAAGCCGCGGAAAACATCCGCTATTTGGTCATCGGTCGTGACTCTACCGCCAGCCGGGTCCAGCAATTCCTTCACTCGGTGCTGTTGGTGCTGCACCCTGAGCTTGTTAGCCAGGAGCCGCCCACATCGATCGCCCCCTGTGTAATATTTGTGCTTCAGGCGGAGCACTGCGTACTCCGCCCGATCCGTGTCTAGGGCCGCCAGGAGCTTCCGCGCCGCCTTCAGCTGCCTCCACACCCTGGGGGCCCCTGTCCTGTGGTGAACCTGTTCCAGCTCCCTCACCTGCTGGGTGAGCTCATCTCTCTTAAGCTGCCGGTCCCTATTCTCGGCAGCGGAAATCGCGATGAATTCGCCCCGGAGCACGGCCTTCAGGGCCGCCCACTGCGTTGCACGGGAGGTGTCCCCATTGTCGTTCACCGTCTGATAAGCCAAAATGGCCGCCCTGATCTGATCCACCACCGACCGCCTATGCAAAAGCGTATCTCGGAGCCTCCAGACCCCCCTCGGTCGAACCATCGGCGGAAGAGTGAAAGTGCCCTCAACTGGGGCGTGATCAGAAAGAGAAAGGACCCCCATGTCTGCATTCGAAGCCAAGAGAAGCAGCGGGCCCGACACTAGGAGGTGGTCTAAGCGCGCATAAGACCTGTGGGCGTGTGAGAAATAAGAGTATGCGCGGGCGGTGGGGTGGAGGCCTCGCCACATGTCATGCAGATCGAGCTCCGCAAGTCGAGTACGAATCGAGCCCGAGAGCTCACCCAACTGCAGGCGCCGCTGCACAGACCTATCCAGGGCCGCATCAAAAACCAGATTCAAGTCACCCCCCAACACTATGTGCCTATCAGAGGTGAATGCAACATCGTCCAAGGCCCTGTGTAAGAATTGGTCTTGATGATCATTGGGGCAATAAATGGAGCCTACCGTCAGTGCTAAGCCTCCCACCTTGATTCTATACACCAGGAGTCTTCCCTTCTGTTCCGCTACCTTGCCCACAACCTCGCCCCTGAACCTCCTAGAGAACAAAATGGCCACCCCTGCCGTCTTGGAAGTGCTTGAGGAAAAAAGCTGAGTGGGGAACTTGGGGGTTCGCATCCGCGTGCAGTCCTTGGCCAGCAAGTGGGTCTCCTGCAACAGGCAGATATCCGCCTGTGAATTTTCCAACAGGGATAACACTGCCCGCCGCTTAACCGGGTTATTCAGCCCCTTCACATTGAGAGTAAGCACCTTAAGAGCCATCTAAGAAAGAGGTCCGGAAGCACATATCAGTAGGCGAAGCCCGGTCAGCAAACACAGAAGGCACCCTTCGAGACCCCAAAACAGAGCAACGTTGAATCAACCATTGGCACAGTACAGTCCCCAAACCCCAACATCCCACAACCCAAAACCCCCCCCCCGTCCCAACCCCAACAAAACCACACCACCCCCCGCCTCTGACCCCCCGACTAGGTCCCAAAATCGAAACAACTGCCCGCCCGCCCCATCCCCTTCCCTCGCTTCTCGAACTTTTCACAAAAACCATTGTCCCAGTCCGGCCCAAACGGGCAAGGCCGTGGAAAGTCAACCTAGTGGACGTCCAGCCACCACCTTCTGCACTCGCCCTTCCTCCCATGCCACCCCCCGAAACCCCGCACCTGCAATAAGAATGTGCTAAAGTAGACTCCCCCCGGAGTAAGTTCAGGCCGTCAAGGCCACTTCGCCATTCGCCGCGACTCTGGAGGCCTCCTGGATGGCAGCCGCCATTTCAGCCCGGATTGCAGGCGAGCCCGGGCGCTCCGCCGGGGGAGAGGTCCCCCCCTCTGCTCGTTGCCAGCCGTTGCGATTGCTACGCCTCCGTCGCGGGGTATCCGTGTCCGTTGCAGTGAGGCCCAGCACCTCGCAAACATCGTGAAGGGACCGAAGTTGATGTAAGACCCCATTCCACCTGAAGATCAGTCGGAAGGGGTGCCCCCAGGAGTACTGCGTTTCATGCTCCCGGAGGAAGTCCGTGGCGATCTTGAAAGATTTCCGTTTCTGTAACGTGACTGTGGATAAGTCCTGAAACAGTGTCACAGGGTGGTCCCGGAATCGAAAAGGCTGCTGCCCCCGCGCCTCACGGAGGATCCGCTCCTTCAAAGGAAAGCTCGGGAGGAATGCCAAAATGTCCGGCGCGGGCGCCGTTGCCCTGCGGGGGCGACCCACCCGGTGCGCCCGGTCAATGCGAATCCGAAAGTCCTCCGGCTCTCCCAGGATCGCTCGGAAGAGGGCCACCAGATACGCCGTCACGTCTTCCCCCTCTTCACCAGACGGCACTCCGCGGACCCGAATGTTGTTCCGCCTGGACCGGTTTTCAAGGTCCTCGGCGTGGGCCTGTAGCTCGATCTGTTGCTCCCGGAGCCGTAGGACCTCCTGCTGCAGATGGGTGATCTCCTCATCCCTGGAGTGGCCCGCTTCCTCCACCGTGTTCACCCGGTCCCCCAGGGAGTCCATCTCTCTCCTCACTTCGCGGACCTCCCCGGCCACTTCGTTCTTGAGTGCTTGGAAGTCTTCCCTCAGGGAGCTAAACAGGGACTCGAGAAAGGATCTCGTCACCGGGGGTTCTCCTCCTTCTGCCCCCCTGGCTGGAGCCGGTGAGGTCGCGGCCGGTTGGGCACCCCCGCTGCGCAGGGCGCTCCGACCCAGCATCTCCGGCAAGGTCCGGTCGCCTCTTCGCTGTCCCCTGGCTTGCGACATCGTAGAGCTAGAACAATCACTGAGGCTTGCTGATCGGCAGAGAAAGTGGCTATGTGCCAGCCGGGAGCGGTCGCAGTGAGCGCCAGAGGGGATGAGCTGCCCGGCCGGGTCCCACAAAATGGCCGCTCAGTAGTGTCGTGGGGACAACGCCCAAGATGGAGACCCTTTGTCTGTCTCCGACCCTCGAACCAGAAATCCGGTCAGGGGGTTAAGTCACAATGCAACAGCCACCGGTGTCCGCCGCATCAGGGAGGAAGCAACCTCGGAAGACTCGGTCCCCAGATCCGCACAGATAACCAGCTGAGGCGACCTCCTCCGGCAGGCCCCGTCGAGCCCCGGGCTGGCGTAGCAAGGTGGCACCGACTCCGCCTCCGCTTTGCCCCTCCGCTCCGCTCCGCTCCGTACAGCTGCTGCTGGACAGCTCCAAGCCTCGTGCGGAGCCGCCGTCGAAACCCACTCCTACAGCCCACGCACCACCACGGGCTTCACACCTCAGGGGCCGATCGCCCCGTCGCGCTCCGAGGGTCGGGAGACTCGCGGCTTCCAGCTCCCCTTAGAGCTGCGCAGCGGGGTTCGACCCGGGCTACACCGGCCAAAATCTCGTCCCCGACGGCGCCAACCAGGCTCAGCAGTCTCTCCACACCTCCACCGCAGGCACCAGGCTCGGTGGCCGCGTGATCCGGGGGGGAATCAGCGACTCCAAGCGGTGCAGAGATTCAGGGGTCCGGGAGCCCTCGGCAAGTGCGACCGCTCAGCCCGCCATCTTGGCCACGCCCCCTGCATTTGTTCTTAATCCTGCTAAGGACTATAATGCAATATTTTTTATTCAAATTCGTTAGTGCATTTTTATTTTTAGTTTCTGTTGAATCTTGTTAGTGGTTTCGAATTAAATTATAGGGCAAACAAACAGCCTGGATCTGCCTCTTCCTGGTTTAATACAATTTAACATGGATAGCACTGGCGCAACACGTGCGAGAGTGGCTCCTAGGGCACTGGTTGTGGGCTGAAATGTTCAGCAAAGTTTGTCAATAAAGTTTTTCAAATACAAGTATAGTAAAACACTTTGTGTGTTGTTCCTTTTCAAATGTTTTTATTCATGCTTTCAAATTTCTTCTTCGTTTTTACGAAACGTTCCCTTCATTATTCAATCATGAAGTACAATCCATAACATTCCCATTCTTGACATTTCCAATGCATTTCGCCCGTTTGGGCTTCATCAGGGAAATCTATCAAATGAAAAATATCTATCACTGATCCAAACTTGATGATAAATGTTATAACATTATTCTTAAATCTCAACAATCTATTAAATCATAAATAAATTGGGGCTCAAGGGGATTAAACTGCCCAGTTTGATGTCAAGTATACATATTCTACATAAGCATTAACATAGTAGCTCACGAGGTTGAATTATCACTGTGTGTTTGTTATCAAATAAACCGAACCCTTCATTACAAAGATCCCTCCCCTGTCTTTAAACTTAATAGCAGCGGCAGTTTGTTCTGTGTATAGGGCGTTAAAACTGCTTTCAGTAACGTTTAAAACGTTTAAAGCGTTCAATGCCCCAGGCGGGTTGCGAGTCGTTTTAAAAGCGTGTTTAGTGCGACACGTATAAATCCAAGGCTTTACGCGCAAGTAATGTTATAACTAAAAAGATTGCAGTTCTCACCCGGGATCTATTCAAAATACGCGCGTCGTTCCTCTACGGCGTGTGTCTCTTCGGTAATGAGCCGGCAGCGTGTGACGCTTAAGCCGGAAGTATCTGTAGTCGTGAGTTTATGTATATTTAAAGGGACACCTACTCTGGCGTGTGTAACCCGTCATGTGACTGATCTAATCGTTTGAAATTCAAAACTTATGAATTTTCTGCAATGTACAAATGGATAATAACACAAAACTCCATCATATAAATCAACAAATAGTAAACGTGCAGAAAATAAACGTTTGTTTAAACAAGTGGATGCATGTTATAGCACAAGTCTTTCTTTCACAAATAACAGCTATATTCAACCCTTTCATTAATTCAGTGTGGGGTTAAACTTTGTAGATAAAAAATCCAATGATTTTCTCGCATGAGCAGGGTCTTTTTGTTGTCTCTATCTTCCTTTTTATCCACAATTTCTAGGATACAGGCTTTGATTTGATTTATTTGATGCCGTTGTTCCAAAAAATGGGTGGCTACTGCCAATTTCATTACCTTCGTTCTGATATTGCTTTTGTGTTCTGTGAGTCTTGTCTTTAATTTCCGCTCTGTTTCGCCCACGTATACTTTCCCGCATGGGCATTTGATAAGGTAAACAATGTTTTTGGTGTCACATGTTCCTGTTACCTTTAATTCGATTTTATTGCCCTTCATTGGATGCGTAATAGTGTTGCCTTCCATGATGTTGTGGCAATTACTGCAATTCCTACACAGGATTGTTCCTTTATAGGTTTTTTTGTCCTCAATGGTATGCGGGTGTTTGATTATCTCTCCCAAATTCTTTGCTCGGGTATAAGCGAAAATGGGTTCCTCCATAAATATGTTTTGAAAATCTGGTTCAGTTTGTAACATTGGCCAGTGTTTTTTAATGACTTTTTTCACCAGATGGCTCACTGTGGAAAATGTACTTATGCAGGTAATTTTTACTTCTTTTTTGTTTGGTTTTGCGTTCAACAGCATTTCTCTTGTTTTAGTTTGAGTTCTTTCCATGGAAGCCTTCAGTACATTTTCTGGGTATCCTCGCTTTTTAAAGCGTTGTAGCATGTTTTGGGTTTGCGTCAATGATTCCTGTGGGTTAGAGACAATTCTTTTGACTCGTAGTAACTGTGAGTACGGTAAATGGTGTTTGAGGGGGCTTGGATGAAAACTCTGGTATATCAGGAGATTATTACGATCTGTTTTTTTGGTGTGAAGTGTCGTTTCTAAATGGTTATTCCTTTTGATGATGGTTACATCCAGGTAGTTGATTTGACTTGAATGAATTTCTGATGTGAATTGAATACGTGGATCTATGGTATTTAACTGGCTGATGTTTTCAATGAGATTGGCTTTTTCACCTTTCCATAATATAAATATATCATCGATATATCTCACATACATCCGTAGTCCTTGCTTCCATTGATCTTTTTGTAGGATATGTTTTTGCTCATATTGATGCATAAAGATGTTCGCATTGGCTGGAGCAGCTGTATTACCCAAGGATGTCCCAGACTTCTGGAGATACCAGTGTGTATCAAATTCAAAATAACTGTGCATCAACACAAAGTTCAACAATTCCAGTATAAAGATTTTAGTGGGTTCCTCATATTCCATGGAAAGCAATGCTTCTTCTACTGCTTCTATTCCCATCAGATGTGGTATGGAAGTGTACAACGCTTGAACGTCAATCGTACATAAAGTAATTTCTTCTTCTGGTATCAAATTGATTGATTCAAATTTCAAGAGGAAATCGGTGGTGTCCTTCACAAAGGATTCCATTGTAATAACAAATGGCTGTAAATATTTGTCAATCCATTTTCCGACCGGTTCATGAATACTTCCACATGTTGAAACAATAGGTCGACAAGGAGGTCTAACTGGATCTTTATGGATTTTTGGTGTAAGATACAATCTTGGTGTTTTCGGATATTCAGTGGTAAGGTATTTCTTGACTTTCTCATCAATGCTGCCTCTTGACACTCCTTCTCTAATGATGTTGTCTAAGACCGTTTGTATTTCTCTGGTAGGATTGGTGTTCAGTTCCATGTAGGTATGTTTATCCTGAAGATGTACTGCGATTTGAGAATCATAGTATTCTTTATCCATGATTACCAGCGCACCACCCTTGTCTGCTCTTTGGCATACGATGTTAGGGTTGTTGGCTATGGTTTTCAATGTAGCATATTCTTTTTGTGTGAGATTCCGGTTTTTCGTTTGCTTACGGTAATTGATCTTGTTCAAATCTTGTTTTACCATTTGTTCGTATAGATCCAAGGTCTTATGGCTGATTGGAGGCATGTAGGTACTAGTTTTGGAAAGGCCCTTGAGTAGAAACTGTTGACGTCTCGTCTTCTGGCAAGTTCCATCTCCTTACCTTTTATTTATTGGCCACTAAATGAAATTTTTAAGTTTGCCACTTACATTGAGCTCTGCCAAACTTGGCAAAGCTTTTTGTTCTACTCCCCAAACATTTTTTAAAGAGTCTATTATAAAATGGCTGCTTGCTCCTACAGTTATGAAAACAGCAATCTTACTATCTTACCTGAATACATTAATTTAAATCTGTGTTATCTTTTTTAATATTTACTCACTTTTAGATCTTTTTTTCTAAGAAACAATCGTAATGACTGATATTTTATTTTTAATTGGCTAAGCCACAAGTCCTGACTATTAGAGGGGAAGAGCAAAAACTACTGAGACTCTGTCAAGCAGCCTCCGCTGCTGCCATGAAGGGAACTGCTGGAATCAATCCTTCCCGGCCATGAGGGGAACTGCCCGAATTCACAACTCCCAGCAGCCTTTGCCCCATTGACGCCGCAAACGCGCCAGGAGGCGCGATAAAATCGCCGCGGCTCTCTCGCAGTGCTGGAAGAGCAAAACCAACCAGAATCTGCCAAGCAGCCTCCGCTGCTGCCGTGAGGGGAACTGCTGGATTCAATCCTTCCTGGCTGTGAGGGGAATGGCCCGAATCCACAACTCCCAGCAGCCTTTACCCCATTGATGGCGCAAAAGCGCCCAGAGGCGCGATAAATTCGCCGTGGCTCCCGCGCAGCGTGGGAAGAGGAAAACCTACCGGGACTCTGCCAAGCAGCCTCCGCTGCTGTTGTGATGGAAACGCCTGGAATCAATCCTTCCTGGCCGTGAGGGGAACGCCCCGAATCCACAACTCCCAGCAGCCTTTACCCCATTGACGCCGCAAATGCACCCGGAGGTACGATAAAATCGTCGCGGCTCCCCCACAGTGCAGGACGCGCAGGGCGTACCTAGGCCAGGGGCGGGCCCATCCGAGCCCGTCAAAGACCGGTAGAAGGCGGGCTGGGCCACCCCTCTTTCACTCGGGGTCCGGACTCTGGACTGTTATTCGACCCCAAAATAAGGTACTGATTATTTCTGTGTTCCTAATCTGAGGTCTGATATACCTAAAGAGAAGTCTTCTCGTTGGTGGCTACATTGGTAGAGGTCACCGCATGTTGGAAAACAATCAACCATAGTCTTACCAAGAACATCAACAGGAATTTGTGTGGGCCTGGGCATTGTTTACTATAGGATCATGGGTAAAAGAAAATCTATGGAAGGATGTGGGGGGGTGCAGTGGCACTAGCAAGGGTAACGAGGGGTAAAAAAGCCAGGATAGTGCTTAAACATGCAGGTAGAAATTGTGTGCTCCACTCCGGATCTTCGTCAGACCCATGCCCACCCCACATCTTCAACAAAGCCAGCACAGCCATCGCACCCCATCTCCGGAAAGTCATCAACACCTCCTTCGAGACAGCAACCTTCCCGGAGAGCTGGAAGCACGCCGAGATTAACGCCTTATTCAAGAAACCCAAGGCAGACCCCAAGAACTTCTGTCCCATTTCCCTGCTCCCGTTCCCAGCAAAGGTCATCGAGAAGACCATCAACGAACAACTGACCCGCTATCTCGAGGAAACAACATCCTGGACCCTTCCCAGTTCGGGTTCGGTTGCAACCACAGCACCAAGACTGCCCTCATCCCCGCCACCAATGACATCAAGTCCCTGCTGGACAACTGGAAAATTGCAGCCCTCATCCTCCTGGACATGTCAGCCGCCTTCGACACGGTCTGCCACCACACAATACGAACACTCCTCCACAACGCCCGGATCCAAGAGAAGGCCCTGGACTGGACCACCTCCTTCCTCTCCGGAAGAACACAGAGCGTCCGCCTTCCCCCCTTCCGCTCCGAAGCCACCGAGATCATCTGTGGGGTACCCCAGGGCTCATCCCTCAGCCCAACTCTGTTTAACATCTACATGGCACCACTCGCCCACGTCGCCCGTCGGCACGACCTTAACATCATCCCCTATGCCAATGACACCCAGCTGATCCTCTCCCTCACCAAGGACCCCCACACCACCAAAACCAACCTTCACGAAGGAATGAAGGCTGTCGCTGAATGGATGAGGAACAGCCGACTGAAGCTAAACTCGGACAAGATGGATGTCCTCATCCTCGGATCCACCCCTTTAGCCTGTGACGACTCCTGGTGGCCGGCCGCACTGGGAACCATCCCAACACCCACCTACAACGTACGCAACCTAGGGGTCATCCTCGACTCCACCCTCTCCATGACTAAACAGGTCGACGCCATCTTCTCCTACTGTTTCAACATCCTCTGCATGCTCCGTAGGATCTAGAAGTGGATCCCCACTGAAACGAGAAGAACAATCACCCAGGCCCTCGTCAGCACCAGGTTGAACTACAGAAACGCCCTCTACGCAGGAGCCTCAGCCAAACTCCTGAGACGGCTCCAAAGCATCCAGAACGCCTCTGCACGACTGATCCTCGACATCCCTTGCCACAGCCACATCACACCCCACCTGAGAGACCTGCACTGGCTCCCGGTCAACAAGAGTATAACCTTCAAGCTCCTCACCCACGCACACAAGGCCCTCCACAACACCCGACCAACGTACCTCAATGGACGACTCAGCTTCTACACCCCACCCGCCAGCTCCATTCCTCCGCCCTCGCCCTCGCCACAGTCCCCCGCTTCCGAAGAGCGATCTCTGGCGTCAGATCGTTCTCCCACCTTGCCTCCAAGACCTGGAACACCCTCCCCATCCACCTACGGCAGACCCAAGACCTGTTGACCTTCAGAAAACTCCTCAAGACCTGGCTTTTCGAGCAGTATCAGCATTCCCCACCCCAGCGCCTTGAGACCCTCATCGGTGAGTAGTGCGCTTTACAAATGATATGATTGATTGTGCTCAACCGCATTGACACTTTTATTAGCGAGTGCAAGAACATATTAGAGTCAGAACCTAATACACAAGTTGGCAGTGACAAATCCCCCCTGAGAAATACCCAAACCATAAGTCTAAGCCCTAACCGCAATCCCGCCATCCCAGCAATGTTTCTTAAAACAGGTAAAAAGAGGCCCACTGACACGAGTTCCGAGAAGAAACAAGGGAAGATCATCCCCCCAATAGTTCAAGTTGTACTAACCTGTCACGACTAGACCCCATTATTAATTGTACAAATAGGTTCCCTCCCTTGCTGACAGTGCATGACAGCGACAAGGAAGCAAGCCCCCAACCACCGCAAGCACCATCACTCAGCTATGCCGGGATCGTAGGTGGGAACAGCGATGCCAAGGACATGCCCCAACTGGTTAATTTGCTTCCGCTTGAAATTGTCACAATGAAAACAATGATCGAGGACCTAACTAAAAGAGTTACGCTTTTACTGCAAAGGGACTTCTCCCACACAGAGCATAGCTACCCCATGCCTAGTCATCCTCTCCAAACTGGTCAGTCCATCGCCAGGAGGAGTGAAATAGTCCCGGGGCTAAAAGCACCGTTTTGCCTGGTCATATAACTGTGCCCACCATAGTCTTGAGCCAGAAATCAAAGGTAACATCCTCCCCAGCTAGGAGCTTACTCCATCAAAGAGAAGGGAATCCCAATAAGCATGGTAGACCATCAAATATGAAGGATCAGATTCCTCAGGGCAGACACGCCTACTCCTCCCAAATCAAACAGCTTCAGAACAGTGCCCAAACTGACTTGGTAGACTTGAAAGCACCCCAACCACATAGGGTTTACATTGTGAACGTACCAAAATATGTCTTTAGTAATGGCCTGGAAACTGCGGACTCCCTAACAAACAAATCCATTAATTGGATTTGGTATATTAGAGAATACTGTTCATTGATTAGGGAAGACATTACCAAGGCACGGAGGCTTACCTCTCCAACTTATCAGTTGGATTGTATTGAACTCATACTGGCAAGGGCTGATTTTGCTGAAAACCTCATTGCTCTGGAGTTTTGAACTAGTTCTCCAGATTCGTCCTCCATTCAGTTTAGAAGATCTCCACCAAATATCCAGGGCAGGGAATATTCTAGGCAGATCCTCACTAGACAGATGGAATATTCTTCACTGGAGGCCAACGATTGACTCATGTATGTGCTCCATATGCATCAAGAACTCCAAAATGGTTGTACAACTATAAGGGATGCTTCCACTAGTCCTGATTGTTGGAGTGTAGGCCCTGATCGAATGATAGAAAAGCGGTAAAACCCCTGCATTCCGAGGATGGCCCGAGGGAGTCTAGAAGTACGTCACCGAGAGATTGAATGGGTCATTAATAGCAGGGCACTCCTCTCAAAAGGTAACCCTGTTGCCATGGAACATTGCAGGACTGAACTCAAAGATTGTATCTCCCGAATGCACAATTTTATTGAGGGTTACGACATTTGCCTATTTCAAGAAACCTGGATGGTGGCCCCCTCCACTGTGCAGGTCACTTGAATTATTATGTTCTGGCTATAAGAGGAGCAAGGGGCCGTCTGTACGGGGGACTGACAATTTTGGTCAGGCAGGAATTAGGCTATGATATCCAGGTACTCTAGACCCAAAGTAATGATATCTTGGCCATAAGATTGAACTTGGGTTCCTATGGGAACATAGACATTTATAACGTTTATGTTAGAGGAACAAGAGAGTAGAAGTCAGGAGTTTTAGCGGCCATTGATGAGCTCCTCGATCATCACTCAGGTGAATCCAGTGTTCTAATAGCAGTCAATTTAAATTCGCCTTTCGAGCCCCTAGCTAGTAATGATGCGCATTGCCTCATGAAAGAGGAAGATGCCCAGAGGAGCATCCCAAAGCTTGAGCTTGCACCCATAAAAAAATGGACAGATGTGGCCATCCAAATTAATTCTATTTGTTTGGAGAAAGGTCTAAGGGCGACAAATGGCAGGTCAGTTTCTGATAGAGGTAGGGCGAACACATTTGATAATGGATCTTGCGCTAGTCGGATTGACTTTTTACTAATTAGCTTAAATCAATGGCATCTTTTTGACGATATGACAGTGAGGGACAGGGTAGAGAGTGACCATAATCCATTGTGCGCTTCATTTAGGCTATCGCAACAGAAGGCACAAACACGGATAGGCGGTGAAGTGCCAGCCCTTGACGTTGTCCATACCAACGACATGAGACGCCTAAAATGGAGGAAGATATTAGAGAAGCCCGTACTCATATCCAATATCGTTAAGGATATTGATGATGCTATAGCTGAGTTAGAGGCTTGCACAGGTACATTTGAGGCCCTTGAGGCCCCCCATCTCCACTCATGAGGAATTCTGTGCCCTCTTGCTCACACATTTTATTAAACAGGGTAAGATACCAAGTAAACAAAGTCTGAAAGCTAGTCGTTGGTTTAATAAGACATGTAGAATGGCGCACGCATCTTGAGCACAAGCGATTAGAGTAGGTGATCCTGCTGCTGTCCGATTAGCTAGGCAAACATATAGGAGCACTCAGAAAAAGGCAAAGAGAGACTGGGACGAGATTAGATGGCAGGACCTTAAGGAGGCTTGTGCCACGGGTAACTCCAAGCACTTCTAGAACATCATAAAATGGAATCGAGGTGGCCAGCCGCAACAGCCACAAAATCAGGTGACCCAGGAAGACTGGGTCAAACACTTTAAACCCCAATACGCTCGTAATGTAGCAGAGAAAGATCAAGAAGAGTTGAACTAATCATTCTATCAAGGAAGAGCTTTTTGCAGGGCTGATATTGAAGCACCACTTAGATCTGTATCAGGGGGTAGAGCCCCAGGTCCCTATGGTATTCCGGTGGATATATTTTCGTATGATATCGCCAGATGGAGCCAATATATCCTCCTGCTGGCCAATGCGATTGCTAGTGGTGCACCTCTGCCTGTCTCCTGGAAAGGGGCAGAAACTATCCCTGTGTTTACAAAAGGGGATAAATCACTCCCAGGTAACTACAGACCTATTAGTTTAATAGATTCTTTACAGAAGGCAATGGGACGACGTGCTTTAAGCAAGTTACAAGACTGGGTAGATGAGAATGATATTTTATCCCCGCTACAGGCTGGCTTTCGGGCATTTACCAGCACCATTGACCAGGTGTTTCGGTTTAACATGATTTA
Source organism: Lissotriton vulgaris (assembly GCF_964263255.1). NCBI lineage: Eukaryota > Metazoa > Chordata > Amphibia > Caudata > Salamandridae > Lissotriton > Lissotriton vulgaris. Next base: position 801,067,868 of record NC_141691.1, read on the forward strand.
TTGGAAGACCGTGGTTCTGGGCAAGGGCAGCCTGTATGCTGCTTTTGTTGACCTTAAGTCAGCTTTTGATCTGGTCCCCCGTGCCATGCTCTAGGCGGTTCTGAAAACTATGGGGATACCACTTGAATTACTAACTCTTATATCGAGACTTCATAAGGATAACTACGCTAAAATCCGCTGGGGCTCACAAGGAAAAGTTACTATTCCCTTCCCTGTCGAGAGAGGTGTTAGACAGGGCTGCGTTATGGCACCTACATGGTTTTCCCTGTTCATTAACGGAATTGAGAATAGTATGGAATCTATTGCAACCAATGTCCCAACACCAGCGGGTGATAAAATCCCTATTTTAACGTTTGCAGATGATACATTAATTATCTCAAAAACCCCGAGTGGGCTCCAACGAGCCCTAGTGATATTTGAGAAGTTATATTGTACAAGGGGCTTGGTAGTTAATGTATCTAAAACGAAAAGCAGATAGTTCAAAGGTGGCATTTTAATGAACAACCATCACTTAGACCGAGTTACAGGCTTTACCTACTTGGGGGTTAACATACAGAAGGATTTTAAATGGAACCTACAGAGTGACTTGGCAACGCTAAAGCATCAGCAATTTGCAGGAGTGCATCATGTTGAGTGTAACACCTCACTCACGAAATCTATGAGCCCAGTACTTCGGATATATATTATGAAGGTGGTTAGATCAGCCTTGTATGGGGCAGAACTCTGGGGCTGCGAGAACCTGTCAAAGCTCACTGTAGCCAAAAATAGGTTCTTACGCAAGATTTCGACTCTTCCACAGAGTACACCCGTATGCCCCCTACTTTATGATCTTGGAAGGAAACCACTGGCGGATATAGCAAATTACGTCCCCTATTATACTGGCGGAGAATTTGGAGTACACCTGAATTAGCTTTGTATGCTGCAGGTCTTACAGACATACTAAAGGATGATGAATTTCACTGAATCAAATGGCTGCGGGAGGTTAGAGCCACCCTAGCATCCATGGGCATGTCAGCACTCTGGGATGATTCATTAGGTTCCCCATTCCCCCCCAAAAGAGAGCCTAAAGGAAAAGTATTGGGAAATGGTAGTACACAATACATGGAGAAGCAATGAGTCATCCTCACTAACCGGTGGCTTTTTGGAAGTCAAAATGACCTCCTTGCTAGAAAAATCTGGGATCTAATCACAAAGAGGCATGACCGTAAACTATTTTTTCAGTTCAGGGTTGGCTCACTACCAATTAGAGCGTTTACTGCCAGAGGGACACTAGGAGGCGATACCATCTGCCCTGCCTGTCAGGCCAAAGAGGATACACTCGCCCATCTAGTGTTTGCATGCTCCGCCTATGCTGCCCCTCGACGTGTTTGGGTGGGGCAAATCTGTAAACAATTAGGCGCCAGAAGGAGCAATGAAAGATTAAGAATTTTACGCTCCGACACGTCTTCTACTATTTTTGTCGCAGTACCAAAATTCCTGGGGTGGTCATAGGCCATAAGATCAAGATCAAGCTTAATTGCGGTATAAAAAGGGTGTGTCTATAATTGCTCATTTAAACATGTACAAAGAAAGAAAGCTAATGAGTTGCTTTGTGAGGTAGAGAGTAATCTTAGTTATTTGATGGACTTTTTATCTTTCGACAACGAATCTAAGATAAGGTTGTGCTTTTTAAAGAATTTATTAAACTGTTTTAATGTTATTAGCTATTTCTAACATTTACCCATCAAAAGGGCTCTTGAACGAGATTTTTAAATCATATATATTCTGTGTTTTATAATATGTTTTGTATGACGGTTTTATGACCAATTGGTCGAATATAGCTTGTTTGTATTTGATTGGACTAGAGGGTTTGTCTTGCTAAAGTGGTTGAGATATGTTTGGTTGCTAGTGGAGATAAAACGTCGAGATGATAAGGTCCTCTACTTGCTGCACGGTCATGATGCCTGCCCTCAGTGCCCTACTGCAAATATCTGTGTCGTCATGGTTTTTAGGTTTTTGGCCCCAAGTGTATTGCTGGCATTCCTTAGACTAGGAGGAAGGAACCTAGACACTGATTAGAGGAGGCAGTCTTCACTGTGGAAATTCTATTATGTCCTTTCTGATATGAAGGGCTACTGATTAGACTGCGATTTTTGCCAGTTGCCCGCAGTTTCTCTGCCTGGATGTGAAGGGTCCTTTACAAGGAGAACAGCCCTTTGTCTACCAGATCACTATCAAGAGTTGATCTTGATAGTTGCAGTACTGGCTGCTCATATCTCTTTGTGCCTCTGATGTGGGCACCCATCCTGAACAATGTTACAAGTTTGAGGACTTGTATGCACTGTGCACTATTTACTGGGTTGACAAACCCTAATTGTATACTGCAAAGGTTTCTTGATCAAAATAATACTCAATACTGTACCATTTGTTCACAAATGAAACTCTTATTTAGACATATTTGTGCCAATGTTATAAGTATAACAAAAACATAAACATTACATTAGCATAATAAATTCTTCAATATGCTTATTAACAATACTATAACAAAGATTGTAACACATAGGAATTATAATGCATCATTCTTGTGTATGCTGATGCGTTTCGGGACGTTACAGTCCCTTCCTCAGGGGCCAACCTATAAAGGAAAAAATACTTTTATGAAACTCATCTGTCAATGCTTAGTAATTACGCACGAGCAACATTGCCCAGTTCACCATGTTCACAGTGTGTGTGGCAACTTGTGTGTCTTCTATATGTGCGATAACTCAAAAGGCCTGTGCCTCCTCATTGGATTTGCCATGAATGTTAAATGATACAGTGCTTTGTTAGCAAAAGATAATTTTTAACTATGTTAGTCGGTGATAATAAAAGAAAGTGTATTAACACCGGTTGTGTGCATAACCCTTAAAAGAAAAGAAAAACGAAAGAAGAAGAAAACATCCTAGTCCTATGTCAAGTACCTCATAGATGAATAGCAGTTGCTATGAAACTCAATATTCATGAGTTCTGCCCTGTGTGAAGAGAAAGCCAGTGAGCTTTGTTGACCCTGCCATCCATTTTAATAAAAAGTAGATACTACCTAGAATGCTCACCTGAGCGAAAAACTAGGCTGTGCCTGGTTGGACACCATAATCAGAAGTAATTACTGAAAACAAACGAGTAAGGTAAACAAACAAAAATAATCTACACATATTGGTGGGAAAAGCGCTTACCAGAATAATTGAGTTAACTGACTGTTCAAGCTCTCACGAAGTCCAGTGAAAACGAAAGAATTCCTACGAACAGAAAAAATCTATGAGAGAGATGCCTTTTTATACAAAACTGTGATCAAAGTACAGTCCCGGTCGTGACTTACCAGAAACTACTCCGTGGTATCAGAAACCGTCCGTGTGTTGGAATCCTATGTTTGTTTAATGCTGCTGCTACTACCGGAAAACAGCTAATAAGAACTGAAGGAAATAGAAATAGGACTGAGTGTGCCTGAAAGGAGCCGCCATCTACAAGCTGTGACTACCAGAAGATAACTAATCAGAACTAAAGGAAATAGAAATAAGACTAAGCGTACCTGAAAGGAGCCGCCATCTCCACGTAGTCAAAGGAATGAAAGATGATATCAAGCAATCACCTAAGAAGTGTGAAGATCATAAAGTTACGATGTGTCTAACAAAATTAACTCAAATGGTTCTATGTATTTGCTGAACCAATGTATTTCAACCTATAATCAGTCCAACCGATGAGTGGAACAAACAGTATTTGCCAAGGACACTGCTTGCCCAGATCAACTCTGCCCTCCTGAATGAATGAAAGAATGAAAAAAACGAATAAAGGGCAGAATGTAAACAGGAATAAGGTGAAATAATGATTCTGCTCAGTCAGGAACTATTATAATCCTACGATAAAACAAAACAATAGGCAAGTTCACTATTATAGCGGGTCAAGTGTAACACTCGAATAAATGCACCATAACGTTACTGAAAAAAACGATACTGATAGGCCAACAGAATGTAGCACTCTAATCAACTAGACCCCCCATCTGATTGTGTGCTTCCCAATAGTTGAAAAAACTGAAGCCAGAACAAATGTTGTGAGAGAAATGAACATTGCTGTGTGTGTGTCCCATCACCAAATCAGTGAGTGTATCACCTATTTACTTGTTCTTTAAGATGTATTGTCCCTCTAAATAGTGTTATCAAGGCTGCATCAATGTTGATGATCCGGTAATATGATTATAAGAAACGACTCATGTCTGTTCGATCATTAAGTCCTGATGGTATCATCGTGCCTAAATATCTGATCCAATAAACTTCTCTTTGATGCAATGTCTTGGTTATGTCAATCACTGGTTTTAATGTCACCTTTTCTATTATTTGAAATCTGAGTTGTGATATGGTATGCTTAGCCTCCTCCCGTTGCTACAATGTACACAATTGTTACATTTCTTAGTACCTTGTGTATCTGTTTGCTTGACAGGTTGTTCCGTAGTTGATAAAATTGTGCCTAAATGTTTTGTAGTGTAGTTCATATATTCCCATTAGGCTCTGCGCATTGGAATAACATAAATGACAGTGTAGACGTAGGACTGAGGTCGACTTGGTCTCTATTGAATATGTTAGACTTAATTATGAAATGCCAGCTAGCTCAGAGGTCACTAGAAACTTTCTTGAGTAAACAAGAAGGTGCTAACTTTCTTGAATAGACAAGAAGGGATTAGTTTCTGACAACCGCATAAACATGACAACTTTGCTCCCCCAGAATAAGGAGTATATCTCCAGAGTCGCGGAAACAATAGATAGCTATTTCACTTAGTTAATCGTGCATGCTTAGTTTCACCAGGAGTGCAGAGAAATAGAGAGACAAGCGTTTTCAATACAAATTTTATTTATTGAGCAGTCTTCTTTCTCATGCAAGAGAAGTGAATTGCCACAATTGCAATACTTGTCATGAAGTAAAGTGTGTACAGTAAAATGAGTATTATGAAATAATACTGTAAAAGCATTTATATGGTTTCTAAGCCATAAGATACTTAAAATGGATAAAATACATACAATGATAAAATAATGACTAAACATACTCAACTGGTGTTTCCAAGATACGCCTACCCCGGTGTACCTAACCTAAGCCTAGTACAGGGAAGGAGTAGATGAGTTATCGTTTTTGCCAATAATCTGAATCAAGAATTCTCTAAGGGTCTCATCAGCTCCGTACCTTGGTTATAGAATGAAGGAGGTCTTGTATCTCTTTCTCAGGACTCGATCTCCCAGTAACCCGCAAGGGTGACAGGGAAACACTGGAGCTGGATTTCTCAGCAGGAGAAAAGACAGCGTCTCTCTCAGTGCGTCAGTGGGAGGGTCGGCTTCCTTCGGCACTCGCATCAACAGGGCGTTGGGCAAGTAGATAGCCGATCTGCTCCAAACCACAGTGTGTTGCTTAAGGCAGATGCTGGTATATTTATACCTGGAAGGTGCCGAGCTTGACGTAAGGTTGGACATAAGACGTTACTAAGAACTCGCAGTTCTTTCAGGACTCCAGGAGTTCTAGGACAAATCAATACAGAAGCAGGGGGAATTCCCGGGTTACTGGAGGCTTGGTTTGTTTAAGAACGCGTTGGGCTTTCTAGAAGTCTAAGGGAGTAGCCTTGCCGTATTTGGACTGCATTGGCTATGTCTTAATATGGGTATTATTCTTATGCCTATATAAGGATATGATTTGATATAACCACATAAGGGCATGAATCGGGAATATTTACTAGGGTCCTAGAATCATCTACAACACCCACTCCACGTATAATGTCCATCATTACTAAATACTAAGCAATGTTTAAGCATATCTATGCATGTGTTTTCCATCCCACCCCAAAATACATAAAATGCATTTGAAATGGTATATACACGAAAAATGAGTATTATACCGTACGTTTTTTGTAAGCAGTGGTGTCATTCAGATAATGCATATATTGTACATTTAGAATGTTGACTGAATGAATCACGAAATTTACATTTATGAAGTGGCTCTTAATACAGAAGAGCAGGTCGAGACCATTTCATCACATAGTTATACAAGACTGTACATGTGCTAGAGACTAAGTACAATATTGTCTCTAGAGTTTATAAAAATAGAAATCTTGTTCTCTAAGAATAGTTCTACTTTAAGCAGAGTATCATGTGCAAAAAGGTAAATATTTTGGGAACTGGAAAAAAAATCAATTTTGCTCTCAGGGGAGAAAAAAAAATAGTTCCAAACCTTTTTAGGTTCTGTTTACCAAAACTGAAGGCCGAATTCAGATTTCAGGGAACGCCGTGTGCTTGCTTTTTCAACAGTTATTCTCGTTGTTAGGAGAGAACATTAATTCAGATAGGCTGGCAAAAAATGTGTCTACAACAGTAGGTGAAAGTTGGGCCATTTCCGAAAAAGTGAAAATAGTGCATATGTGAAATGCATTACCGTCAGCGTTATCTGGATCAGCAATGTTCACAGAAGGTTGTACATGTGTGCCGCTTTCATCTTGTACCTCACCGCCACCAAGTCGTAATGGTGAGGTCTCAACGAATGCCGTCATCAGAATGGGTAGCCGCTGGGGACAACACGTTGCATGAGCCGTTACCGAACCAAGCAAAGTATCGATATCCATAGGTGCTGATGATGGAAGTGTGAGACAGACGTCCAACACGCATTCTTCTCGTCAGAGCAGGCATCGTAGAACAGGTAAGATGCAATCTTGCCAGATTGGTCTGAATGAAAGAAACCAGGTAGTATTCAGATCACTTAGCCGAGCCAAGCCGAGGACTTTAGTAATCCGGTCTCTATATTTCATTGCTAGGATCGTGTCTTCCATTGTAGCCTGAGTTTTGTCTCTGACTTGACTTGCCATATCGGAGCAGAAGGAACAAAAATAACATTCCTGCTACGAGTCCCAAGATGAGAGGCAGGCCGCCGAACACAGAGTGCACGAAATTCGGGAAGATGCTCAGGACTGCTTCAAAGGGTGCTAACAGTCCCGAAAAAATTGTCTTAAATACATGTGTGATGCCACTGGTATCAGACATGTTTAAGATTTGGCTTAACATTTCTACGAAATGTACGGGGCAATTTGTCGATAATAATGTATGTATCTCTGCTGCTGTCCTTGCAACTTGCAGATCATACGTTTCTCTAGACGAGGTTAAAGGCACTGTTGTTTGTAAAAGAATAGACTTCATTCTGCTTAAAGTATCAATTCGAATAGAAGAGATATTCAAAGAAGGTCATATTGCTGCCTCCATGTCTGGCTTGTTGTTTGGATACAATACTTGCATACAGCAAGTGACCCTGGAAGTAACACTCACGAGATAGGCAATTCCTGGCACCATGCCACAACAGCTGTGGTCACTTATTATAACGTAGCTGCCGTTGGAAGGCTGTCTGAAAAAAGGCTCTATCTGTGTAGCAGGGGTGCCGTGCAGGTGGCATGAAAGGTTATTTGATGAACCTTCGCAGGCTCCATGTAAGTTAATTCCTTGACACAGAAGTGTACTGCTTAGTGAATTTTTACAGTCGTTACCACTAAGGAATACCTCTTTCTTGCCCCAACTCCAACATCTATGTGTGTAAGGTAAATTCCAGGTTGACTTGATGTACCCTTTACCCAACCTTTCATACAGGCCTGCTGGTATATACTTTTGGCAATATTGAAACTGAAAAGTCGTTATCGGAATTGTAATGGTGCCATGTATTATCCATTCAATGACAGGTTTTTCGGAGACTGTCAATGGTAATCTTTCAAGTTTTTCAATGCTCAGCACCGTATAGTCTGCCCCTCTTTGTGCCAAAGAGATTTGTTTTTCAGTAAGGTTAAAGATAGAAAATAATGACGTTGTGTTTACCAGACGCTATAGCATGTAGCCTGAACGCAGATTTTGTAACGTCCAGCCTAACTGTACAATAGAACGTAATTGTGAGTGGCCAAGTTGTAACATTAGCATATCCTGTTCTATTATATCAATAGCAGATGATACAATGCTGTCCAGTGAATAAATTCTGGCGGACATAGTCTTTAACCCATTGTCCTCTACAGACAGTGATTTTTCCAAATTAATACGATCAATTTCTCGTATTTTTTCTGCAGTTTCAATTTGCGTTACTTTCCAAGCTTCATTGTAAGCTACGTATATATCGGCGTATATGAAACGTTTTTGACGCTGTTTGCGAGGTCCCAGTAAGAAATCTCGCAAGTCAGCACCTTCTTTCAGTAAAGTCAAGTGTTGCTTAATTTCAGGTAGTGTGGATTTCTGTAGCCATTCGAGGCATTGTTTTCCTACGCTATAGGTTGTTATTATCCCTGGATGTTGTCTCTGGGAATATCTTGGGTGTGGCCTACTCTGTTTGAACCCCTGTGTTTTGTTCAGGAATCTATCTTGACAGTTATTAGTGTATGTGGGCCAGATCAACCATTTGTTCCAATTAGGAAGTGTTCTGTTATGTTTTAAAATATGGGATACGTCTATCTCCACTTCTGTAGTGCTATTACTATCAGGTATGGGTTTTGGTATAGACTTTTTGTTTAAATCCTTTATCCTGGCTAGGCCAAGACAGGTCGTTTGTTGAATGGTGTCATTCAGAACATTATTTGTTCTGAGATCATGCAGGCTCTGAATAATGATTCTAAACCTTGTACCTGCCAGTTTTTTGTACCCCAGACAGTTTTTGTCTCAATGTTGTTTTCCAAAATTCAAAACCAAACATAGACATTTTTTCATACATTTTTCAGAATAAATCAGTTTATTATTTGTCAACATGTTTTTCATTCCTGTCTTATTCATAATTTTAAAATAAAAGGTTTCTGGATCAGTGATATTAAACCCTGAAAAGTATGGGAATTTCTCATAAAATGTTTTTGAGCTTCCTTTTGGCGGAGTTGGACAATGTTCCCATTGATTATAAATAAAAAAAATTCTAGGATTAGCCAATTTATGCAAATAGTGATGCCCATAATGATTAAAGTAATACATTTCTTCATAATTTGATGATCCTTGTAAATAATCATGTTCTGTATATTTAGCTGACATTTCTAAATCTGACATCATATTGTTAATATTTTCAAAGTCCCAATCATCAGAGAAAGTACTAGGTGATACAAAGTCACTTAAAGAAATCTTAAACTGATGTGGATATTTCAAGAGTTCAACCGGGCCATATATTTCGTAATCAGTAGTGTCCCATGCTACACCACCAGGTATAGGAATGGCTGTGATGTTCACTGATGATAGTTCTCTTTTTTCAATGTGAGAGGATCTTTGAGGTTTTAGAACCAAGTTGATGTTCTCACTTGCTGTGTCCATTGTACTGTATTTTCCATCAATCAATCTTCCCAAGCTTAGAACCAAAATGAGCCAGAGCAGGAGGAAAAGTACACCTAACACAATCCACAATTCAATCCACAGTGAAATCAGATATGTTTCCCCAAGTTGATGAAAGAGTTCTGTAATTTTGTCTTTGAAAGTTTTGTTCTCTGGCTTGTCTTCATGTTCACTTGGATCATCAGAAAAGTCATCGAAATTGATGAAGTAGCCAGATGCAGTTCTGTCAATTGTTTGAATGGCATCAGGATTGTTATTAATCTTTGTAGTTGCTTCTTCCTTTGTCATGTTAGTATAGTCAGAGGCTACATCATTGTAGACAGGTGTTTCTTGACGAACTGTTGCAATTTGGGTTTCAAGAGGTACAAGTTCCATGGCTTTGTTGCATAGTCCTTTTTTATTCACTGCAGGTTTATCAAATGTGATTAGTCTCTCAGTTTGAACCTCTTGGATTGTAGCAAGGTTTGGTCTTCTGCTACTTCTTGGGAGTCCACTGGGACTACTACTTATTATTGTCCACATGGTTGTGGTTTTACCAGGTCGATTGATACAACTCTGTTCTTCTTTTTGCCAGCAAGGGGCGGTAGTACTACTGATCTTGTTCCGCTGATAGCTGAGACAGGTACTGCTCTTCTGTAAGAAGACCCAAATTCCTTCTTCACCACAATTTTTTCTCTGACCAGATCCCCAATCTTTGGAATCCAGACAGGTCTTGCTGGGACAGGTGGTTTTTCTTTGGTGGCCGTTGGCTTTAGCTTTGTGTTACTTAGACTTCTTCTTGTTTCATTCAAGTCCTGTAAAACAGCCAAACGATCATTGATATCAAAAGCTTTTTGTTCCCCCACTGAAGTCTGACAATCGAGATCTTCGATTATCATTCTTGTACCAAAAAAAAGTTCATACAGAGTAATTCCAACCAGAGACTTTCTTGCCACATTATTAAGACTACGTTGGACACTTACTAGATGTTTGACCCACTCATCACCCGAACCTAATGCCCTCGCTGTTATAGATTGCTTTATGCCACGTTTTTTTCTCTCCACTACCGCATTTCCCTCAGGATGGAATGGACTAGATTACCACAATGCAATGGCCAAGCTGGTCATGGCCTCTTTGTAAGTTCGAGAGCTAAACGCAGGGCCCTGGTCAGAATGTAGGATGCCAATTGCATATGTGCCGATAAAGACTTGCAAATCTTTTATAACAGTTCTGGCGTCAGCCGAGCGCTGGGGCCACATCCAAATGAATCTCGTCTTAATATTTATGGGATCGCATTTGTCTGGTCCGACGCCTGCGTGTAGATAGTCTAATGCTGTCTAATAGAGGTGACTGGGCTGGTCTTACTGTGCTAGAGTCAGATATCAAGTTATAAACTTGCACGCTCATTCCCGGCCACCAGTATCTTGATTGCAATTCTATTCGCGATTTCAGGGTCTCTTGGTGCCTCAGACCCATTCCCATGTGTTCTTCTTGAATCAAGTTAGCCCTCCGGTTCATGTTTGGAATTACTCTACCCCCCACTCCAGGGATTTGAGCAAAAGGAACGGAGTTCGCATCAATTATGTAGTTATTTCCGAGTGGATAATTTAGAGGTAACGCCGCATAATTGCTTTCCATTGAGGCTTTTACTGCTAGTAGCGTTTCTCCATCTATTTGTTTTTTAGAACGCTTTTTTGTAGCTGCGGAAGCCGGTTGACCAGCTGCCACTGTGGCTTTATTAGCCAATGAATTCCTTGCAACGTGAACGCCATCGCGTTGAAGACTCTGCGTATGTATTATGGGAGTCTTTCGTAGTTCTTTCTGTAAAAGAACTACCTGTTCCCATAGTTTTTTATGTTTTATTGTGCCACCTGTCTCATCTTTGTAACCGTTTTCAATCCAGGTCTGCATGGAATTATTGTAAGATTTGACGCAGTAATGCGAATCGCACACTATTAGTGTGGGGAATTCGCGATCTGCATTTTCAAGCGCCATCTTAAAAGCCTGTAGTTCAGCTCGCTGAGCTGTACAATTTCTGAGCGATTCAGTTTTAGTGATTAGAGGTCTAAATTTTCCTACATGCCAGCGACCCTTAACAATCGCGCACGCAGCATTGTTAATTTTTTTATCCACAACGCAGTGTTGTGCAAATCTGTCTGTGTAGATTACACAGGTGTACTGTTCCAGAGGCAGAATTTCAGTTGGCAGAGGACGTTCGTATTCATATTGGAGAAATTCTTGCGTTTTTAAGTTAGGATCAAATTTGTATACTACGTCTGATGCAGCAAGAGAATTAACCCATTGTATCCATCTCGGATGTAAGGCTTTAGCATTCGGAATGCTTGCTCTTGTTACTGCTCCTAGTGCGTTTACCTTGTGCCAGGGCTCTTTCTTTTGCTACGGCAGTTTGTACCGCAGTTAGAATCTTTTCAGTGGAACTGAATTTCATTTCAGCTTGTGTGTACAAGTGTGATTTGTAAGCTATTAGTACCATTTCTACCTCATTAGAGGTTAGGTATGTAAATCCGCATCTTCCTGGGATGACTCGGATTACAAGGTTGCAGTCGTTCGCGCGTGTTTGCAGTTTTGTTTTAGTTAACATGTCTGTTTGTAATGATCGTAACATTTCTGTGTGTTTCTGAATCCAATTAATTGATTTTAAATCAGGTTTTATTAGTTCGTAGAGCGGTTTAACCCTCTCTGAATAATTTTAGAATGTAAGTGCTTCAGAAATTCAGGAAACCTAGAATTGATTGTAAGTTTTTCAGCGTTTTTGGAGCTTGGAGTGCTGCACACTTCTCTAAGAAGTTGTCTGCTAGGCTTTTGCCTTCACTTGATAACTCATATCCTAAAAATAGGACAGTGAGGTGGGCAATTTGTGACTTTTTAAAGTTAAATTTGTACTTTTCTGATGCGATCCCAAGTATAATGGTGTTCACTCTTTTCAAGTGTGTCTCCAGGTCATCGTCTGTTAGATAGATATCGTCGACATAGGATAATGCCTCATCATCATACATTTGTAGTAATTCTGTTACCCTGGCTGAAAAATAATCCTGGGCTATTCGGGAATCCCTGTGGGAGACGACAGAATTGCTTGTGTGTCCCCATACTGGAGAAAGCGGTTAAATATCTGCTTTCTGTTGCAATGTTTGACAGAAGAAACCATTTGAAATATCTAATGTCGTCTTATATTTTTTGCGCATGATATTATTCATTAGTGCTGAACTGTGTGAGTTTTGTACTGCAAATGTTTTTCAACAAGTTTAAGTGTCTGTAGTCCAATACTAGAAGATATGAATTGTCTGGTTTGGAGACAGGAAACAAAGGATTATTCATTTATGAGGTGCATGTTACAATCACCCCCTGGTACTCAAGTTGATCTAAGATCTCCCTGACTTGATTTTTAGCTTCTTGCTTAACAGGAGTGCAGTAGGTTGCTTTTTTACCTGGCTTTTATGGCGAGGAGAATCCTCATCCCATCCTACATGATTTTTATATAATGCAGGGGCTTGGGCCATGGCCCATTTTCTAGCATATGTGTATTTTTCCTGAATTGGAATGTGATTTGAGAAGGCAGGCATAATCATTTTTTCGCCATGTGGGCACTCCCTGACAAACTCTGGTGGCCAGTCCTTTTCTGCTAGAAGGATATCATAACCTTTAGATAGGTTCTCCGAGAAGAGACCTCTTATTTTCCTAGTTTTGTCCCCCTCTATATGTAATGTTATTTCATATAATTTATGGGGCACGCTAACTCTGGTATCTGCAGTTTCTACTTGAATATATTCATTTGTGTCCACTGTCTCCAGAAGATTCATCCGGATCTTGCGAGCTATGGTCACTTCTGCTGCGCTGTCTAGCATTGTCTGGGCCCATTCTCGATTCTTGAGTTGTGTTCTCAAAATCCTCGACATGTTTTACTTTAATACTGGCTACCTTCTTTTTTGGAAACTGTAATTTTTTACTTTGATGAGCAGGTTCTTTGTCTTTGGACTTGACGTGCTCTTCTTTATGTTCTGACCGTCCTCTTCTTTCCGATTTCTGTGAGGAAGTCTGAAAAGATCGAGAGGGGCGTGTATCAATATCTTGATATCTGTCAGGTTTTCTCAAATTTTCCATATTTCTAAGGTTATATCTTTTTTCAGAGGGCTCCCGTTGTGGAGACTTGCCCCCCGTTCTGGAGATCTATCTCTCCATTGGGGAGACCTTCCTCTGGTCTGAAACTGTTTTTCTCTGAGAGTCGTTTGCTTATTACCCTCCCACTTCTTCTTTTGAGAATTGATTATTCTTAATAAATGTTTTTTCAGGATTTTTAATTAGTTGTGGTTTTAGTGGTTTTCCACCCAAACTGTCTCTACCTAATTCTTCATAGGATTTTTCAATTATTTTGGCAAGTTCAAAAGGTTGTTCTGCTATATCTGTTTCTTTTCATTTTTGGCGGATCGCCACAGATGCTGCTTCTCCTTTTATGTTGGCTAGTAGTATAGCCGAGACTTGCTTAAAGTATTTTAGTAATTTCATACCTAGATTTAAAGCAGGCTCTGGACCGTATTTATTTTGAATCTGTCTTAGTACATCTGGTATAACCGCCATAGACGGAACACCATGTGTTTTTGTGTAGATTGAAGCAAAGACTGTTCCCCAAGTGTCACAGTCTTCCACATGTGGTGCAATCCCCATTGGTAGGCAGATTGTCAGAATTCTGTGTTTTTCGTGAGGGATAGTATCAGGAAATAGTGTCTCTATTTGAGTAATTTTTTGAGCTAACCAGAACGGAATTTATTCCCGTTTTGTGGGTAACTTGCCAATGACTGATTGTATAGTCTGTGGTGTAATTTTATTAATGTTCCCCTGGTAAGGGGTGTGCTGTGGAATTTGTATTGCTGGTTGGACTGTTAAAGCCCGCACGACATATTGTACCAATTGTCTATGTATTTTAATTAGTTGTTTTAGCTGAACTAAAAGTTCTCCGCTTGACATTGTTTCAATGTCAGGATGTGGTGTATAGCTGGCTAGAACCGGCCATGTGGCTCCTGGTCTACCTAGTGGACCGAGCCTGGTAATGTGATTTTTATGTTTTAGGGCGCCATTGAACCAGAGCTCATGCTCTTGGTAAGTTAGTGGAATTTCAACATCCTCGAAAGGGGCGTATTCCTCTGGAGATTCCTCTATTTTGTAGTAGTGGAACTCGCGTGTCACAACATTTGCTGCTGGAAAATTTATCCAGGAATAGAATACCTCTGTCTGCCGATATTCATGTGCCTCTACCATAAATATGACTGTACCACCTCTCGATGATACACCATTATTTATTAGTTTGTAATTTACACTCTTTCTTACATTTATCGGGATTATTATTGCATCTGGGTTGTTTTTCTGAAGACTTGTGTCTTCTTCTAATAGTTGAGTTGCTATTCTAGCTCTCTCCCTTTCTTCGTCACTTTCTGCCATTTTACTGACTGAAAGTTTGTAGATCAAGTTTCAAGGAAACAAAGATTAGGTGCACATTATTTTGGAACACTGTATCCTTCAACGTTGACTAAACCAAAAACGATTACATAGGAATCTCTTCCTACTAAGTTCTGGCGGATATTAACCTTTTACCCACTCCAGTCGTCTAATGGAGTTTTTTTGGGAAAAAGGGGTCTGTGTGAAAAGCATGACTGAGTTACTTTATTATCTAGCGTTAAATTATCGCCTTACCAAATGTTGGGCGCCATGTAGTGTAGTTCCTATATTCCCAATAGGCTCTGCGCATTGGAATAACATAAACAACAGTGTAGACGTAGGACTGAGGTCGACTAGGTCTCTATTAAATATGTTAGACTTAATTAAGAAATGCCAGCTAGCTCAGAGGTCACTAGAAACTTTCTCGAGTAAACAAGAAGGTGCTAACTTTCTTGAATAGACAAGAAGGGATTCCTTTCTGACAACCGCATAAACATGACAACTTTGCTCCCCCAGAATAAAGAGTATATCTCCAGAGTCGCGGAAAAATAGATAGCTATTTCACTCAGTTAATCGTGCATGCTTAGTTTCACCAGGAGTGCAGAGAAATAGAGAGACGGACGTTTTCCATAAAAAGGTTATTTATTGAGCAGTCTTCTTTCTCATGCAAGAGAAGTGAATTGCCACAATTGCAATACTGTCATAAAGTAAAGTGCGTACAGTAAAATGAGTATTATGAAATAATACTGTAAAAGTATTTATATGGTTTCTAAGCCATAAGATACTTAAAATGGATAAAATACATACAATGATAAAATAATGGCTAAACGTACTCAACTGGTGTTTCTAAGATACGCCTACCCTGGTGTACCTAACCTAAGCCTAGTACAGGCAAGGAGTAGATGAGTTATCGTTTTTGCCAAGAATCTGAATCAAGAATTCTCTAAGTGTCTAATCAGCTCAGCACCTTGCTTAAAGAATGAAGGAGGTCTTGTATCTCTTTCTCAGGACTCGATCTCCCAGCAACCCGCAAGGGTGACAGGGAAACACTGGAGCTGGATTTCTCTGCAGGAGAAAAGACAGTGTCTCTCTCAGTGCGTCAGTGGGAAGGTCGGCTTCCTTTGGCACTCACATCAGCAGGGCGTCAGGCAAGTAGATAGCCGATCTGCTCCAAACCACTGTGTGTTGCTTAAGGCAGATGCTGGTATATTTATACCTGGAAGGTGCTAAGCTTAACGTAAGGTTGGACATAAGACGTCACTAAGAACTTGCAGTTCTTTCAGGACTCCAGGAGTTGTAGGACAAATCAATACAGAAGCAGGGGGAATTCCCGGGCTGCTGGAGGCTTGGTTTGTTTAAGAACGCGTTGTGCTTTCTAGGAGTCTATGGGAGTAGCCTTGCCGTATTTGGACTGCATTGGCTATGTCTTAATATGGGTATGATTCTTATGCCTATATAAGGATATGATTTGATATACCCACATAAGGGCATGACATCGGGAATATTTACTAGGGTCCCTTTAGAATCATCTACAACAGTTTGCCCCTGGTATATGCATATAAAGGTTTATGCCAGAAGATGCCTATGAAGTCTGTTTCATTCTCCAATAGTTCCCATATGTTTTTCATGACCTTTTTGATTGCTTGTGAAGAAGTTGAAAATTTGGACACAAATACTATCCTTTTTTCTTCCAGCTTCTCCCGTTTTCTAAACAGGCCTTTGCGTTCTTTAGTCTGAGGGCGTCTTAAGCAGTCCTGTAATATTTCCTCAGTAGTATCTGAGCAAATTCTTCTTATCCGAATAAACTGCAGATACTTAATCAAACTTCTCGGATGGAAACTAGTATACACCAGAGCATTATTCCGGTCTGTGGGTTTACTATAAACTAGGGTGTCAAAATTTCAGTTTGAGGTGGACTTACTCACCAATACATCAAAGAAGTGAATGTTTTTTTCAGTGATGTTGTACGTAAATTGTATCCGGGGATAAATGGTATTCAGTGTGGCAATCATGGTTACAAGTTCTTCCTTAGCATCTGACCACAAAATGAAAATGTTGTCTATGTATCGGCAGTACATCTTGATCTTTTGCCATCAAGTCAAATTGACAAAACACAATATGCCCTCACCCACCTATTTCTTTAGAAAGAAGCTAAATATTTAAGAGCAATAGGACAAACACAGTTTCTTTATATTTGGCCTGGTATATTTATTTATACCCATCAGCTTCAGTATTTCTGTTATTTTATACTTTTTTATCAAAGAAGGAAAAAAACCTACATTCACCTGTCCACAATAAATCTATACAATCCTATTTACAAAACGATTAATAGCTCCCTCCAATATTTGTAACACTAAACGTTTAAAAAAATAAGCTATTTTCTCCTTCCTTCATTGACATTGTCTCTTTTTCTTCTGTATGAGTATTGATTTGAATATTTTGTATAACAGTATCCTAAATTAATTTTTGTTTGTGTTTTGTATTACATGTAGAATGTTTGTCAATTGTATAATTGAATTGTATACATTAATCATTTTGTAAATAGAATTGTATAGATTTATTGTAGACAGGGGAATGTAGGTGTTTTCCTTCTTTGATAAAAAAGTATAAAATAACAGAAATACTGAAGTTGATGAGTATAAATAAATATACCAGGCCAAATATAAAGAAACTGTGTTTGTCCTATTGCTCTTAACACCTTCCATGCTCATGACGAGCTCAGCTCGTCATGAGGCACAGTTGAGCTGTGCTGATGACGAGCTGAGCTCGTCATGAATAATAGGATTCAAGGAGCTGCAGCACAGAGGGGGAATTACTGCAGCAGTCAAGGTGTTAAATAATTAGCTTCTTTCTAAAGAAATAGGTGGGTGTTGGCAAATTGTGTTTTGTCAATTTATAAATAGGGTCCAGCCTCTCCCACTCCTTGTACGGACCTAACTCCTTAGTTTTCAAAAATCAAGTCAAATTGGTCATGATTTTTTGTGCTCAAATAATGCCATAAACGTATTTGCGTATGCCAGTCCCCCGGAAAAGCCCATGGAGGTCCCCATAAGTTCAGAAAAAAATATCCTTGACACTCAAAGTAGTTGTGATGTAAACAGAACTTCAACAATTGTAAAATTAAGATTTTCTTCGACGTCCATGTCTCCCATCTGAATTAACGCCCATTCAACCGCTTTTAAGCCTGCTTCGTGGTGTATGGACGTATACAATGCTGCTACGTCAATAGTGCAGAGTAATATTGTTCCACTGTTGACAATTGCAATCATTTCTAATTTTAGGAGAAAATGGGTAGTATCTTTGCGATACGATTGCCATCCCTGTACAAATTGCTGCAGATAATGATCCAAAAACTTCCTAAGTGGGTCAAGAATTGAACCGCATCCCGAAACTATCGGGCGAAACGGGGAATTACTGGCATACTTGTGTATTTTCGGGATCATGTATAATTTCACGCTTCGAAGATGATTGGTAGTGAGAAATGCTTTGATCTGTTCATTAATCCAATCCTGATCCAATGCGTGATTCAATATGTATTCCAGTATACCTTGCAATTGAGTTGTGGGATCATAAGTGAGTTTGAGATGGGTGTTGCCATCATTTACATGTGTGTTAACCTTTGCTTGGTAAAAAGAGGTATCCATAACAACTGTTGCTCCTCTCTTGTCTGCTGGCTGCAATGTTAGTTCTTGACTATAGGCTAAGGTTTTAATAGCCTTTTTGTCATGTGTTGTATGATTGTTACCTCTGTTTGAGAGATGGATACTTTATTGTGCATGGTTATTTAAAACCTTTACAATATAAGAGAAAGAAGAATCAGTTAATAAAACATGAGTCAAATTTGTGCGTGTTAAGACAATGGTTCTATCCATTAAAAACATGGTGAGGTAGCAGCAACAAGATTAAAATAAGCTTAACATCATGTTCGACGGCCTGTTTATCATAAAAAGTTAAGCAATAAATTCTTCCTCAATGCCGGCCAAGGAGAAATATAATACAGTGCCAGTGTGCAAGAGAGAATGGTTAACTTGTAATAGCAGTTCGGGGTGTCCCTATTGTATAGTCAGTGATAGTCGAGGTGTCGCGCTAGAGCTTGGTCTTCAGCGGTACCGTTGGGTTCCTCCTTTAGTCCTTTTACGGTACTAATATATTTTGTGTCTTTCCTTCAGTGTTTTGAACGGGCCTCAGCTGTTTCAAAGCATTTTACCATTTGGCAGTTCAGTTGAATATCATCGCCTTTGAAGCAGGCGAGCAGTGCTTGCCTGCAGGTCCGTATCTTATTGATATTCAAAAGTGGTCTCAAGAAGAAGCGCCGTTCTTGGATGAGTTTGCTACAGATAGTGATCAAATGGACTGTGTTTTCTTTGCCGTTCCCGCAAATTCGGCATGTTGTTGGTAGGTGTGGAAGTAACCATTGAGGCAAGTAGGCCGCTGACGGCAGTAGCCCTAGGTGAAATTTCAGGAACTTCTCTTTTATTTTTTTAGATAAGTTTGGGGCAAGGGCATTGTATACAATTGAACTGTAAGCCAGCCGTGAGCCCGCTCTGACAGAGCGGCTTTGTCATGCAGCAGTGATTCCTTCCGGACTGTTTTGTTGACCAACTTTTTGAAGCCTGCTGTGAAGCCAGAAAGTTCCCATAATTGCTGTAAGCCAAGGTCCTCGATGGCGGCCTTCAAATACCGCCTTGCCGGACA
This sequence comes from Lissotriton vulgaris, assembly GCF_964263255.1. Taxonomy (NCBI): domain Eukaryota; kingdom Metazoa; phylum Chordata; class Amphibia; order Caudata; family Salamandridae; genus Lissotriton; species Lissotriton vulgaris. The sequence continues at coordinate 801,087,301 of NC_141691.1, forward strand.
GGTTTCTTTATTTTGAAGTTCTTTCCACAGGAGAGCATTTAGGGTTTTCGGGTCTCCCCTGCTTCCTTATGCCGAGTTTTTATGTAGGCTCCCTTGCGTGCCAGCTCTTCTTTTTGTAACCCAAATTGTAATCTCATTTGGGCAGGCGATGTGTACCTTGGAAGGCCGAAGATCATAGATTTGCTGCCGTAAGTGATGGCTGGGATTAACTTTGCCTGTATCACCTTTATGAGAGGAAGTAAGCTTGGGCCAGAATCCGTGTTTTTTTAAGTTTCTAAGTGCCGCCGTAATGGTTAACCCTCTCCTTTTTATGGCTTCACATTGCGGGGTGAAGTTGCCCTTGTGGTCTATGATGACCCTCAGATATCGATATTCACAGACCATTTCCAGCTTTCTGGATGACAAGAGCCAGTTTCGTGTTACTTTCTTTTTAGGAAGGTTAATGCACATAACTTTGGATTTTTCACGGTTGATGGTAAGCCTGTTAGCGGCAGAATATCTTGAGGTAGTGTCCAGCAGCCCCTGCAGGCCAACAGGGGTCCGGCTGATGAGTGACAAGTCATCTGCATAAAATAAATTTGAGATCTGTGAACCCCCTAGCTTTGGTGCATGCGAGTTGCATTCATTCAATGACGTGGATAGCTCTCCCATAAAAAGATTAAAAAGTATTGGGGCAAGTATACAGCCCTGCTTTACTCCTGTATTTGTTGGGATCTTCCTTATTAGGTAATCGCCCGCGCCCAGCCTAACTTGCACCCATGTCTCGCTGTGTAGGAGGATTAGTTGGTTTAAGAGCAACGGGGGAATGTTCAGCTTATCTTATCTTAACAAAACATTTATAAAGCGCTCGTACACCGGGGGGTTTCATGGTGCTGACCAACAGAAACTGAAAGAACTGCAACTCAAAAGGCTGAGAGAAGGTTAAGCCAAAGTCTGAACGAATAACCAGGTTTTAAGGTACCACCTAAAGCTGAAGAAGAGTGGTACAAGAGCGAATCTTCAAAGTAAGAGTTCCACAGTTTAGTGGCAAGCGTGGCAACCTCTGCCCTCCCTTACGTTGGATTATGTAGCGAGGATCAATCAGGAGGGTTTGCAATGCAGAGCGAATGCACCTGGGCAAAGGTTTTTGGATAAACTTCGGGCTACGCGCATGAAGAGACTTAAAGGTCATGCAGGCAGTTTTAAAGAATACGCGCGGTATGATCGGAGGCCAATGAGGCTGCTTCAGCAGGGGTCTAGCAGACTGCCAACGCGGGAGACGATAAATAAGCCTGGCTGCCTGATTTTGAGCCATCTGGAGGCGTTTACTGAGGGCAACAGGGAGGCCCAGGTAGATGGCGTTAGCGTAGTCTAAATGTGACAACACCAAGGCCATCACCACCTGGATCAGGGCAGGCTGGGTGAGCATCCGACTAATCTTTTTTATTTTACTGAGCTGGGAAAAGCAAGATGAAACAACAGAGTTTACTTAAGGCTTTATTGATAGCTCTTCATCAATAAGCACCCCCAGGCTTTTGACCGAGCTGGACGGGGTAGGGGGTAGGCCCAGTTCGAAGGCCAAAAGTGTGGGCCCCAGAGAAGCTTACTTTGACCAAAAAGGACAAGTTCTGTCTTCTCGGGATTCAATTTAAGTTGGTTGCTGTCCATCCAATGACGTATAAAGAGCATGGTGGACTGGAATTGATGGATAGAGTCTGGGGAGTCATCAATTGTGAAGGTGAGTTGCAAATCATCTGCATAATTAAAAGTAGTGACTTTAAAAGATTTTAATAAGTGGAGCAGGGGAAGCATGTAAATATTGGACAAAATAGGTGACAACAAGGAGCCCTGAGGGACCCCACAGGTGGTGTGGAGTTTGGGAGATGAGAAAGGGGGCAGACCGACTGCCTGTGAGCGGTCACTAAGAAAGGACCTGATCCAATCAAGGGCAGGGCCGCAAATGCCGGCTAGTTTGACACGGTCGAGAAGGATGTTATGGTCGACCGTGTCAAATGCAGCCAACAAATCAAGCAGGACCAGGGCCTGAGGGATTCCCAAGTCTGCATTATGGCGTAGAGAATCCAAAACTGCTGTGATGACCGCCTCGGTCGAATGGGCCGGGTGAAATCCGGCTTCGGCAGAATCTAAAAGGTCGGATTGCTCAATAAAGCTGGAAAGGTGAGATGTTACATGTGCTTCCAGTACTTTGGCTAGATACGGAAGCAAGGAGATTGGACTGTAGTTTGATAAGATAGTGGATTCCACACCTGTTTTTTTCTGGAGGGGTACCACTACTGCCTCATTAAACAGGTTGGGCACCATACCTTGCGTCAGAGAGGAATTAAGGAGTTCTAATATTGGAGAGGGAAAAGCAGTGAATACCTTTTTTAAAACATGGGGAGGGCAACAATCACGCGGGGATCCCGACTTGACCCTATGCATGAGGGCAAGCAAGGACGGGGCGTCCAAGAGAGGGAAGCGGTCAAGGGAAAATTCACTAGTGATGTGAGTAGGGTCAGGGGAGGCAGGGGAAGTGACAAGGATACTGGATTTAATAAGCACGATTTTGTCCAGAAAATAATGATTGAGAGTGTTACAGAAGTCCTGTGGGACTACAGGCTTGGGCTGGGTTCTTGCAGGATTCGAAAGCTTATCGATTATGCAGAAAATGTCCTTAGATTTATTATTGGACATTTTAATTATACTTGAGAAAAATTCCGCTTTGGCTAGAAAGATGGCTTTCATATAGACTGCACAAGCGGCCAGATAGCGGGACTTTTCAAGAGGGTTATAGTTACTTCTCCATTCACGTTCTTTTTGACGAACGATTAATTTTTTTGCCCTAAGGTCGGGGGCTTGTCTCACAGAAGGTTTCTATTGACATGATCAAAAGCTGAGCTGTAGTCAATGTAGCAAAGGTAGAGTGGATTATTCGCTTCTAGGGCTGCCTCGATTAGTAGAGAGAGTGCTATAATATTAGTAGTGGTACCCATACCTTTGCAAAACCTGTTTGATTGTATGGGAGTGCTGAAGCATCAGCTGCCCAAGATGACAGTTCCTCTAGAATGAGTCCCGCAAAGTATTTTGCCTCGTTGTCTAGCAGGGCCACTAGCCGGTAATTTTTTGGATTGTTTTGGTCTCCCTTTTTGAAGATAGGTGAAATAATGGCTCCCCTCCTTGATGATGGAATTATTGCTGTCTGCAGGATCTTGTCGAACATTGGTTTGAGGGTAGCGGCCCAGTAATCCGGATCTTGCTTGAACAATATGGGGCGAATCCCGTTTGGTCCCGGGGCCCCCTTGCGTCTTCCCTTTGAGATTCTGTTACAGATCAGTGCACAATTAATTACAATTGTCTGATCTAGCTGCTGAGGTTCGTAGTGTTCACGGTGGAGCATTAATCGATCCTCATTGTCTTTTATGAGTTTGGACATTCCTTGGATGTTAGTGTCCGTACAATTGAAGTGCGTGTGAGAAAGGTTATCCAGTCATCTTCTGGGACGTGAGAATTAATGCCTTGACTCCGCACCATGGACAAATTATTATTTTTTTTTGTTTCTTTTTATTGAAATATGCAAACAAGCAAGGCATGAAACATGTTATACAAAGTGCCAGTTCAATTAAGGGAGGAAAAATACACTGAACAGCAATCGATAGAAAGAAAGGGGATTGGGGGGGACAAAGGACAAATATAATAACAATACAAGAGATTGGTCAAAATGTATGGGTCAGGGGGAAGGTGGAGCATCAGTGTTGTCAATTACAGGCTGTATACATATATTCCCACAATAACTATTCCGAGGTCCTCACGCTCTGCACCACTTCCGGGGACGGCCCCTGGCTAGGTACACAGTCTTTTCCCTGAACATACACCAGTCCATGTTTTCCTTCCATAAGTCCACTGTAGGAGGCCTCTGTGACCCCCCCAACTGAGCAATGTCTTGCTTGGCAATGATGGCCCCCAGGGACGCCCACTGAGTCTGAGCTACATTATAATCCGTAGGTTCCCAGACGTTCAACAAGCAGCGTCTAGCTTCCGGCAGGAGAGCAACACCAGTCACTTCCTTCATGACCTCATGGACCCTACTCCAAAAAGCAGCAATTTTGCGACATTCCCAAATAGTATGAAGAAAGGTAGCAACCTGCCCACATCCTCGCTTACATAATCCCTCCTCAGAAAAGCCCATCTGGACCAAGCGGGGGCCCGTGACGTAAATTCTATGGAGGATCTTAAGTTGTACCAGTCGGAGTCGAGCTGGAATCGCGACCTCCTCCTCGTCATCCAATTCCAGGCCGACCCGGGTCCACGAATCCCGGAGATGTAGCAGGAGATCAGGCCTATTATTAATTAATTTCTTGTAAACAAGGGAGATGGTGCTGTCTGGGACATGGCCATCCAACAGCCTATCCTCAAGAGGGGACGATTCCGGAATCACCTTACCCAAAGGGAAGACCGACGTTAAAGCATGGCGAACCTGGACATAGCAAAAGTATTCTGTGTCACCCAATTCAAACTCCGTCTTTAACATCTCAAATGATTTCACCTGGCCCTTCACCCAGAGGTTGCCCACCTTATTAATACCGATAAGGTCCCATCTATCAAACCCCTTGGTTTTCCATAACTTTCCAAGCCTGTCCGAACTGAAGAGCGGGGTCGCTAAGGTTAAACGATCTTTCCACCCCAGGGAAGTATTAGCGTCTTGCCACGTACGCACCGCCGTCTTTGTAGGCCCTGACAGAGTCTTGACCACCGATTTTGAGTAGGGCGCCCTATAATAATTACCCCCGGGTAGCAGCCATCTGTCCATAGCGAAGGATTTAATACAGGACCATACATACCATGGTTGATGGCGTCCAATTGAGCAGCCCAGTAATAGCGTTTGATGTCAGGGAGAGCGATTCCCCCGTCATACCAGGGGAGCATCAGTTTGGAAAGGGCAATACGAGGTCTACCGTCCTTTATCAACTTCCTCTGAAGGTCTTCGACCGCACGAAAGTAGATAGCGGGGACAATATCAAGAGTGTTCTGGGGAGCGTACAAAAAACGAGGCAAAGACATCATTTTAAATAGGGCCGCACGGCCCAGCGGCGAAAGCGAAAGTTTACACCAACCCACGACATCCTGTTTCAATCTAGCCAGAGGTGGGAGAAGGTTCTGTTCATAACGGGCCATCGGATCCAACGAGATAAAGATACAGAGGTACCTAAATCCTGTAAGAGTCACCTGAATAGGGCAAGTACGTGGGAAAAGAGGGACATCGCCAGAGAGAACGTATAAGTAGGATTTCGACCATTTGATAATCAAACCAGATTTCCTACCAAAGGAGGCCAAGACATCGCACAGAACCATCAATGACTTCCGGGGTGAGGTCAGGTACAGTAATATATCATCCGCGTAGAGCGAGATGCGATCCTCGAATTCAGGAGACCATTGAATACCCTTCATCGAGGGTTCCCATCGGATCCACGCAGCAAGGGGTTCTAGGGCTAGGGCAAACAATAACGGAGACAAGGGACAGCCCTGACGAGAGCTTCTTCCAAGACTAAACTGAGTAGAAACACAACCATTCACTACAATTTGCGAAAGGGAGTCTTCGTAGAGAACCCGCACCCAGCCAATAAAACCAGGTCCAAACCCAAACTTAGCCAACACGGCCCATAAGTATGGCCATTCCACGGTATCGAAAGCCATCGTGGCATCTACTGACGCCAAGACGGCCGGCTCACGCAACGTCGCGGCTCCCGCGAGAACGCCGTGTAGACGCCTGAGATTCAGGGCAGTATTTTTATGCGAAATGAAACCGGATTGATCCGGGTGTATCAATTCACTGATAACGGTGGTCAAGCGGTTAGCCAGCAATTTTGCAAGGATCTTAGGTTCAGCGTTCAAAAGAGAAATCGGCCTGTACGATGTACACCTGTCTCTCGGCTTCCCTTCCTTATGGATCACCACAATGGTAGCGAGACGTTGATCGCTGGGTAGAGAACTGCACTCCCCAGACTCCAAAAACATATCTCTTACATAGGGCGCTATCCTGTCAGGCCGCATTTTGTAAAGTTCAATAGGTAGGCCGTTGGGACCCATAGCCTTTCCCGAACGCAAGGAGCGAATCGTAATAGCCACCTCGTCTGCAGTTATTGGAGCATCCATATGTTCCCTATCCAAGTCAGAAAGACGCGGTAAAGCAATATCACGCAACAATAGATGTGAATCTTCGTCCGGCCTATCCGACACAGAGGCATATACTGACTGAAAGTGATCTGCAAAACACTGAACGATCTCTACAGTATCAGTAACCGTTGCCGCTGTCTCAATCACGGGCACCACACGACTAGCCCTATCTTTCTTATCTAGCCACGCTATCAATTTGACAGCTTTATTTCCTACGTCATAAAGCCGTCCCTGCTGTTCTCTACTCATTGCCTTAGCTGCGCCAGTAACCAGCGCCCTATACTCCAACTGCTTGAGTCGCAAAACATGCGTCTTAGCACGCGTAACCTCCCGTTCCAGGCCGAGCTCAAGATCTGCTATCTCCGCCTCAATCTTAACCACCTCCTCGTCTCTCCGTTTCTTAACACCTGCGATTAAAGACAGGGCCTGGCCCTAAGAACAGTTTTGAAAGCCTCCCAAAGGTACACCGCCAACGAAACCGAACCCTCATTCTCAAGAAAATAGTAATCGAGAGATTTCACCAGATCTGCACGAGTTTTAGGCTTCCGGAGGTACCACGGGTTGATCGGGGCTACCCGACCCTCCGTACCAGGACTGGACCCCATACAGAGCCATAGTGGAGAGTGATCAGAGATCCCCTGAGCGAGATGCCTGACCTTAGTAACAGAAAGAGCCTGTGCAGCCGGGACCAAAACATAATCAATTCTAGAGAGGCTACCATGTACACCCGAGTGAAAGGTATACTGCCGCTGAACAGGATGCAACAACCTCCAACAATCTACCAAGCCCAGAGTATCAATGAAATCATGAAGCCAGTACTGCGCCCCCTTAAGATCTCTAGGTGGGTGACGATCCGCCATACAGCTACAGCGTTAAAATCGCCACCAGGTAGCAATGACCCCTCGGGGAGAGCGAGGATCACCCGCCCTAAGTCTGCAAAAGTAGTAGACTGTAGGCCAGGGGGGACATAGACGGAAACCAGGGAAAGAGTTCGACCCTCCCACCTACCCGTTAGAGCGACATAGCGCCCCCTGTCATCCAGGACCGTTGCATCAATCTCCAAGGGGAGAGAAGTCTTAATCAGAATACCAACCCCCCTTGAGCCTGAGGAGAACCCAGCATGGGCGACCAGACGATACCCCTTCCTATTCATGGCATGACAAGTATTACCTATCAAGTGAGTCTCCTGAAGAAGGACTACATCTGGGGAAAGACGTTGCAACAATTGAAGCACTACCCCGCATTTAATCCTATCCCCCAACCCATTCACATTCCAACTCATCAATTTCAGCCCGCTACCCCCCATCCAAAAGTGAAAGTTCCAACCCCAACGAAAATCCAGCACTTCGTATGGAGAATTTAACAATACATTGCCTTGCAAGAAAACAAACACACACCCCAACCAGAACCCCCCACTCCCCCCACCAACATCCTGTTACAAACCCCCCCACCCTGCACCCCTGCATAAGACTAAAAAGCCACCCCAACTTGCAGTGTGCCTGTCGCCCCCACATCAACTAAGCTACAAAAAGGTAAGTCAGAGGAGGAAAGAGACCCACTAATAGCCCCGCAACACCCCCGGATGTCACAACCATTTAAATTACAATAGTAGCGAACCACATTTCGAGACCAACTGGGGGACCCCAGAAACTAGGCAAAAGGTGTCTATTCCTGTTCCATCGGTCCGCCTTCAGCCCCTCCGGATTTTTCCTCTGGTGCAGGATGATTCGGCAGAGTGTCAAGCCAGTCGACCACTGCATCAGGCCGATCGAAAAAATAAGTGCGCTCGGCGTGTTCGATTCTCAACTTGGCCGGGAAAAGCATAGCGTTCTTTAGGCCCATGTCACAAAGTCTCCTCTTTACCCCCAGGAAACCAAGTCTCTGCCTTTGAACAGATTGGGTAAAGTCTGGGTAGAAGTTGATTGTAGTGTTCTCGAACTTAGTAGGTCCACTCACCCACGAGGCCTGCAGGATAGCGTCTCTGTCGCGAAAATTGAAAATCCTTGCGATCATAGGCTGCGGTGGGGTACCCACCTTTGGCTTACCACCCGGCACTCTATGAGCCCGCTCGACCATGAAGAATTTACTTAGTCCCTTGGGAGCAAGATGGTTAACAACCAAGTTTTCGACGAAGAGGTAAGCTGCAGAGTCTTCCACCTGCTCCGGGACACCGATAATGCGGACGTTGTTCCGCCGAGCCCTCCCTTCAAAATCATCCAGATGACAAACAAAGAGATCATTGGAGGCCCTCAAATTGCGGACCTCCATCTGTAAATCAGCATCATCACTCGTCAAACTGGAGGTCTTAATGTCCAACGACTTGACTTTCTCGTTAGTTTTCGTCAGGTCCGTACGGATCAGATTGACATCGATCGCCACTGTGTCGAGTTTATGGGCGAGGGTCTCCATTTGTTGCCCGAGGGAGGACTTGATCCCATAACGTCTTGTAGGGTCGGTTCGGTTGCCGAAGTCGGAACATCTCTAGTGTCCTTTAGCAATCTGCCCGGTCCGCTGGGAGATCCCTTAGTTTGGGCATAACGGTCCATATTGTTGGTCTGGGTATAGCCACCACGCCTGGTAGTCTTGGACTTCTGCTTTTCACCCTCTGGTTTCCCCGCCATTGCGGAGTACCAACCGACGTGAGGCAGGTCAGGTAGGAAAATGGCGGTCCACGACCTCGGGACCGTGGCCCAGCGTCACTCAGGAGGGCACACACCAGGTATCAAATCGAAAGTCTCAAAGCGGTGAGGAGGTACACTCGGATGTAGCAGAGAGTAGCCGACCTCGGCACTTAGGGGCCCGCTCGCTTTCGATTCTCCCTCAGGGAAAGGCCAAATCGAAAGTGAAAGTCAACCAGACCGGTCAACCCCACCACCTCAGGCCGAAGTTGTTCAACTGCAGCTCGGGTACTGTGCCAACTCAACAGCCGGGCATCAGGGAGGCGCAGGCCGCAATCTTCGAAGCACCACAACTCCGGTCTCCGGGGTCTGATTCGGAATCTGAAAGCAGATGTCGCCTCACCCGTGGTTCATCTTCACAGATATGTCAATGAAGGACAGGATAAATGACAGGATAGATGTGGGAGGCTCTGAGGGTCTCGGGAGCCCTGTGCTCAGGCGGCCATCTTGGTCGCGCGCAAAGATCCTTCCCCCAGAAACCCATGGACAAATTGTTGATCTTTTGCCAAAATGGAACACTGTTATTAGATTTGGCGATGTGTAAAAGTTTGGCCCACAGGGACTCTTCTGCTTCTCGCTTAAGTCGCCAGACCAGCCTTCTACGGTCGCGCTTTAGCAACCTCAGATCATCCTTGGCGGCAGGGTCTGTCCTTACCCTTCGTAACTTTTGGCCAATGAGAGTTTTTAGATTCTTTTAGATGAACATTGTTTATGAAAGTGTGATTATGATAACGCATTTGGTTCGCAGCATTGCCCCCTCCTTCAAGCTGGTTTATCCTCTGTGTTTTCTCATGTTATTGTGTAATGTTTCTGCCAATTTCTCCCAGCTGACAATTAGGTCTGTTGTTTCGTTTTGGGCTTCACAGAGTACTTGCTTGGCAGGAGGCCCTCAGGATCATCTGTTCTGCTCTTTAACAACCTATCGTTTGCATTGTAAACACGTTCATGTCCAATGGCGCATGCTGGATTTAAAATTGTAAAGACCTCTAGTGTCACTTCTTGGGGTAAGTGATCACTAAAGTCTAATGAACCGATGTGGAAATCAGTTGCTAATTGAAACAGATTACCGGAGAGGAAGGTAAAATCAATTGTTGAACTGGTCGTTGTACTATGGAATGTTGCCGCTTGGGGACGATCCCCTGGGAATCTCCCATTTAGTTCTCGAAGACCTAGTTCTTCTAGTGTCGCTAGAAGTCGCTGCGCTGTTTTTGTGCTTTTTTCTACTGAAGGATTATCTTGAGGATATTGTTCCAATGCAAATGGGTCCTCATCGGTGCTGACTTCTATGGCCGGATTGTTGAGCATGTTCTGATTAAAGTCTCCAATAATAATCAGAATGTTTGTATTCTCTGCGGTTAATAGTTTTATGAGCTTTTCTTTCAATTGAGGGCTCCTTGCTTCTTGCCTCGGCGATGTAGATAAAGGTTTATTAGAATCATCTCCTCGTTCTTTCCCTGTTCTCGGAAGGAGATTTATAGTACTTGCATTGCGTTCAGAGGGTCTAGTTTGTATAGTAGCAACACTACTGTACACATGCTTCTTAATGAACTGTATGTAACAAGGCCTTCTTTTTTGTGGCCAAATCTTGCGGTCTGTATTGGAGAGATAAAAATCAGGGTAAAGCCTGGGAGTGGTGGAGGAGAGTCTGACCAAGTTTCTTGTAATGCTAAGAGGTCGAAGCTTTGCATGTAAAGTTTTAGTTCCGTGTCCATTAGCTTATCTCCGAGGCTGTTGATGTTCCAGGACTTTGTTGACTTTGTAATTCAAATCCTTAAAATCTTTATGCACTAGTATTTCAAATGTATCTAGCATCTTATGTGATACTGGTGGCAGGATCATACTCTTTGGTTTAAATATGGTAGTTTTAGGTTGCGAGCTGCCTGACGTAAGAGGCGCCGCGTGCTTGTATTTTCGCTTTTATGTTTTTAAAAATTGTACTCACTTGCACTGTTATCTTTAAATTACACCATCAGTAAAACACCTGCAATTTATCTGTTCCCTGCTGTGCCCCGAGGCCCCGTTCCAGCCCGGTTTGTGCCGTTTGATTGGAGGGCTATACCGGGAGCAGACAGACCCTCACTTCCGGCGGATGCCGCAAGTAGCGCTCCAGTCTCTCAACGGCCCCAGGCTACTTAGGGCGGAGAGACCGGAGCAGGCAAGTGGATGCGAGCTACCTGACGTAAGAGGTGCAGCGTGCTTGTATTTTCTCTTTTATGCTTTTAAAAATGTTACTGTTCCCTGCTGTGCCCCGAGGCCCCGTTCCAGCCCAGCTTGTGCCGTTTGACTGGAGGGCTATACCGGGAGCAGACAGACCCTCACTTCCGGCGGATGCCGCAAGTAGCGCTCCAGTCTCTCGACGGCCCCAGACTACTTAGGGCGGAGACCAAGCGTAAGCGCGCAGCGGCCGCGCCGAAGGCGCACCAAAGGCAAGCCCGTCTGCGCCCGACCGCGGTTACCGGGGCAAGGGGCACCCCTCTATGCTCAATTTTTAACCTATACTTCGCAGGAACTCTACCGTTATCCGGGCCCTTGGACTACTAGCCCTGAAACTACCGCCAGAATCGCCAAATTTGGCCCCGCTCGGCCTCACTTCGTCCCCTCCCCCCAGTTACCCTGCTTTCTCCATCACTCCCCTCCCCCCTTCCTCAGAACTCCCCCATCATCTAGACCAGTGTCCACTATCTCAGCCTTTCTTTTGAATACAAGATCGGCAGTCAAACACCATCTCAAATTATTTGTGTTCCTTGACTCCCACAAACCTGATCTCCTGTTCTTGACAGAAACCTGGTTTTGCCCAGATTCTCTGCCCAATGTACTCACAGCCCTCCCCCCTCTTATTATGTTCTGCGGGCTGATCGACCGGCAGGCAAGGCAGGTGGTGGCGGTGCCTTGATCGCCCGCTCTGACCTTCACTTTCAAGTGCTCTCTTACCCGGCTATCATGGCAGTCGACTGTCTAGTAATGCGATCCGCCTCTTTTCAAGTCCCTATTACCTGCGTTCTTGTATACCGCCCCCCCCAATCAACCCCTCACTTTATTGCTAGGTTTCAGAAATTGCTCGATACGCTAGCAGTCAACAACTCCTCGGTCTTAGTACTTGTGGACTTCAATTTTTGGCCATTCGATCCCGCGGAAGACTCTGTATCCAAAGATTTCACAGATCTCCTTCACAATTTAAATTTCATGTCACACGTTCACACGCCCACCCATGTCAGGGGGCATACCCTGGACCAAATCTGGTCACTCAACGTTCCGGTCTGATGTAAATAATTAATTTACTCTCTTAATTTCTATGCAGGTAAGTACTTAATCAATAATAACTCAATCGAAATGAAGGAAAACAGAGTCCGTGGTGTAAGAGTTTCTAAGGGTTTTTATTCCTCATAAAGGAATCAGGATATCATGTTCTGACCACCACACAGGATGTCAGAAGGGATAGATGAGCGCGCCGTCGTTTATTGACAATACATAGCTTATATACTTGATTTACATCATAATGTTCAATGTAAGAGGCGTAACAGCTGAGAGAAGACAAGATAACAGTATACACGTGGTGCTAGTACATCATCAAGAGGCGTAAACTAGGCGTGTGTGCTAGAAACGTCACTGATAGGTGACGCAAGTGGGTGGCACCAAGGGGTGGTGCTAACAGAATGTTGCAATGTCAGCGGAAATCGGAAGCTTGGATGCGCGCGCAGCTGCATGACGTGTGATAGACGGGGTGCAGGGGACTTGACATTTACACTGGCGGAAAGAGACAGAAGTCTGGCATGTCAGATCAACTTGTGCTTCTATCATATCCGATATCTGATGTTTAGGAACTAAGCTATCTGGGCAGAAAGGTCTCTAGAGCAGAAGCTATTCTATACTTGCTGTGAGTGCGTGTATAAGCGCCTGAGTGTCTGTATGAGAAGCGTGGGGGCATGGGGCCTTCCATGGAAGCATGGCAACAGAGGCTATGAATTACTTGCATAAAGACAGGTCGGCCCTTTAGCCCTGTAGCTGAGGAAGGATGTTTACTGAAGCTAGCAGGCCGGAATGTATCTTCGGGGAGGAAAACAGATAACTCGAAGGTTATAGTCGATCTTGGCAGGCAGCAGGCTGAGCTGAGCACGGAGGGCCGCGCTAGAAGTAAGTCAGAGTTCACGGGTACGGGGGCTGCTTGGGCAGAGGCCCTCGCAGTCAGAAGCCAGAAAAGAGGCTCGGTGGCAGAGATTCAGGGCCTACTTTCAGCCAGGCTGAAAAACGTAGGAGTACACTTCAAAAAGACGTTGGCATAGCATACTTAGGAACGGACCATCAAACCCATTCATGGTGGGTCTGAAAGAGGACAAGTTAACGTTGGACGCAAATGTATTTGCGTCTTCATAGCTGGTACAGGAGGGAAGTTACATGCACTTTTAACTCGTACATGGAGTCGGTGGGGTACTCGCTAGGGAACACAACATGACCATAAAATTTATATTACCTCATTCCCTCCTTGTTCCCTACGGACCCTTCATGATATATCGATCCTCATAAATCGATCAGTTTGTTCTTGTAACATTATATGTTCGTCTTTCTTTCTTTGACTGTTTGAGAGGCAACTGGAATGCTCAATGCAGGATGTGGCACACAGTCCACATATCGCTGGCCCACACTGCAGGCACAGGCAACAACTGAATACTATAACAAGGCCAATGCCTAGGAACGATAAGATCTTCCATCCCCAAGCTGTCAACGTAGTCCAGAACCAACCGGACCAAGTCCAGGTGCCTGGATTCTGATGTATCTGATTTGCAATTTTATGTAAACGGGTGATAGCTTGATAGACAGATGGTGCGTTTTGTGGAATGAAAACACAGCAACTTGACCCGATGACCTTACAAGCTCCACCTCTATCTGCCAAGATGACGTCAATCACAAGACGATTTTGAAGGACAACAGTCCGTATAGCAGACTGCTCCTCTGTTAAGTTACCTAGAGCGGAGGCAGTTTCGTTCACTACTGCTTCGAGTGTTCTCGTTAATCTGCGTATTAATTTACTGTTTTGGACAGGTCCTAGGAAGAAAAAGAATCCTTTATTGAAATCAGTGTACTGTTCCCATGCCGTTTCTGTGTAGTCGACAAGGGGAATATCTCTTTTGGGTCTATTCGGTGCTAGATTCGTATTTCTATGGTAATCAGGAGGAGCTAGGAAAACAGGTGGCAGAAGGAAGGCAATGTAACAGGTACCATCCCAATCTGGAGGCAAACGTATGTATGCGGTATGACCACAAACAAAGTAGGAATGACTGATAGCTTTAAAGGACGATTTACCATGGTCACTGAACTCGACCACAGTAGTGCATTTACTATGACCTACGTGTACTGAACCTTTCTTGCTAACACATAATTCACCTGTGACTGGTAGTACTAACATATGGGGCAGAACTGGAGCAGTTTCAGATTCAACAGTGAGGATCATAAGGCTAATTGTGTAATTACCTAATCCATATACTTCATTTTCTAGATCAGTTCCTATTCGAGTGGGAAGTCCTTCTTGATCAGGATAACAGACGTTGAGCAGGACTAAGTTCAAGTTTCCCCAAACCCAGCCCCCATCGAAAACAGCAATATCAGGATCTAAAGAATTAATTATTTTAAACCATGCTCCACAGGAGCCATTGTGAGTGAATGGGTACGGAAAGAGAGGCAGAGCTCCCTTGTAATTCTGGTAGGGAGGGAGTCGGCCACATATCCAACAGTCTGTAGCATTATTTGTCTGATGGGAATGGTGTAACATACTAATGAATGTATTGTTGCGCAGCGCAAGTCTGTAAGAGAGTTCATGTGCAGGAAGTTCACTAAAAGTGTGTTCAGCAGAGACATTGTAAGCAGATTGTTCACGCCTGAAAATAGGCCAGTACATAGGAAGCAGAATGCTGGCAATAATAATTAGAATACTCAGAATAAACATGATTATTAGTGTCACTATGCAGTGACTACGAAGTGATTTGCAATATGTTCTTCTCTTTTCCTCTCTCTCTCTAACTCGATCTAGGGGATACATGTCAGAAACTATTTAACCGATTCACCTAAGGGAGGACTTAAACAATTAAACTGTCTGACTTGCTAGATCGAAGCTTCATTCGGTAAAGTTCTTGAGGAGTCTTTTCTCTTTTAGGCACAGTAACGTCTTGTGCTTCAACACAGTCTTTGGTGGGGGTGGACGAGTCAGAGTCCTGTTTCAGTCCGTTTTTTAGTTCATTGCATAGTTTGATGTGACTCGTGTGGACCCACCCCTTTCTCCCCTCGATTTTCACGGCGGTCCTAGTGGTAAGCAGAACGGTCTTTGGAGACTTCCAGCGGGGCTCCAGCGGACTTTTCCGGTCGAAATTCCGGACGACTACCAGGTCACCTGGGCGGACCTCATGCGCCTTTACATCGGTGTTGTCAGGGAAGGCTGCGGCAACCTGTGAACGACATGATTGGAGTGCAGACATCAAGGAGGCAAGGTAATCTGTCAACATGTTACAATCAATATCAGTGATCTTTTTCGGAACGGGCGTCCCCCACATATTCGGCGGTCTGCCAAAGACCACTTCGTACGGGGATAGCCCTGATCTCGAGTGGGCGACCATCCTCATGTAGAATAGTGCCACGGGCAGGGCGACTATCCAGTCGACCCCTTTTTCCTGACAGATCTTGGCAAGACGGATTTTTAGTGTCTGATTATGCCTTTCTACAAGGCCAGCTGCTTCGGGATGTCGGACACAGTGGAACCTCCACTGATATCCTAGCAAGAGGGAAACTTGTCTCATCAGCTCGGACGAGAACGGCTGTCCGTTGTCTGAATACACGACACGGGGCAAACCGTACCGTGGGAAGAATTCACGAACCAACTGTCTGGCAGTGGTCGGAGCAGTGTAGTCTGGGACTGGGTATGCTTCGGTCCAGCGGGACAGAGCACAAACAATTACAAGGACATACTTAAATCCTCTACAGCTATTCATCTGGATATAATCCATCTGGAGGACTTCAAAAGGGTGATCGGGAGGATGAAATCCACCTTGCTCAACAGGGACGCTTTTACCTGGATTGAACTGACAACAGATCATGCAAGTACGCACTTTCTGTTTTGCTGCTGCTCGTAAGTGTTTGTTGTACCAGAGATTCTGTAAACTGTCTAACATGGCTTTCTCTCCAAGATGGGCAGGACTATGTGCTGTATTTATCATGACTTGAACCATTGAGTCGGGGAGAAACCATATAGATTTTCCCTTCGTCACCCAACCTTGATCTGTCTGAATCCCTCCTAGTTCAGTCCATTTCTTTATCTCCTCTGGAGTAGCATGTGTCTGGATATCAATTACATCTAGGGCGGGATCTCTAACTGCCATACACTGGGTCTGGACTATTGTCTTTGTCACATCAGTAGTCTGGGTGTAAGTCAATGCTGTATGTTTTGCTGTCTGGTCTGCCAGGTCGTTACCCTGGGAAACAGAATCTGTGACTTTAGTATGTGCCTTACACTTCATGACTGATATGCCCGAGGGCAAATGTATTGCTTCTAACAGTGCTTGAATGAGGGGGCCATGTTGTATCTTGGCCCCATGGGAAGTCAGAAAACCTCGTTCTTGCCAGAGGACTCCGAAGTCGTGTACAACTCCGAAGGCATAGCGGGAATCTGTGTATATGTTAACATTTCTGTTCTTGGCTAGAATACAGGCTCGAGTCAGAGCGATGAGCTCTGCTGCTTGAGCAGACAGGGTGTCAATACGATGTGTTTCTTTAATTTCAGTTTCAGTGGTCACGGCGTACGCGGCCACTAATTCTCCTGTACTTGTTCTCATGCATGAACCGTCCACATAAAGTGTCAGGTCTGGATTTGTCAATGGGACATCTGTTAAGTCTCGTCTAGGCTTAGTTACTGCATTAATTATTTCTATACAATCATGCGGAGCTGGATCTGTCATAACTGTAGGTAACAGTGTTGCGGGGTTCAGGATGCTGCAACGTCTGATTTCTATGTGTGGCTGGAATAGTGTTAATTCATAACCTGTCAGTCGTGCTATAGTTAAGTGTTGAGTCTGGGTTCTGTTTAACAAAACCTCTACAGAATGTGGTACTTGAACTGTTAACTGATGACCTAAAACAATTGAATCACTTTGTCTTATTGCTAACGCTGTTGCTGCTACTGACTTTAAGCACGCAGGGAGTGCTTGAGCTACTGAATCCAATGTACTAGAAAAATAAGCACAAGGCTTATGTGAACCTGCTTGGTCTTGAGTGAGGACAGACAACGCTGTGCCATCACGTTCTGTAACAAAAAGTGTAAACGGTTTGCTGTAACATGGTGTCGCTAAAACTGGTGCTTGGCATAAAACTTTCTTTAATTCTTCAAAAGCTTGTGTGTGTTCCTGAGTCCAAGGGAGGACAGTCGAAGTCGCTGCCTCCTGTGTCGTTAACTGGATGAGTGGTTTAGCTAGAAATGCATACTGGGGAATCCATTGTCTGCAGTACGAGGTGAGGCCTATGAAGGCCCGCACTTCCTTTTGTGTCTTGGGTTGCGGCATGTTCACAATTAACTGAATGCGATCGGGAGTGAGCTGTCTCCCCACTTTGGACAGCAAGTGACCCAAGTACACAACTTGCTGAACACAGAATTGTAGCTTCGAAGGAGACACCTTGTGTCCCTTGTCGGCCAGGAAATGTAAAACTGTCAGTGATGCTTTTTCACATTCGGGCTCACTTCGTGCGGTGATCAGCAGATCATCGACGTATTGTAGTAAAGCGGTGTTAACTGGCATTTGAATACAATCTAGTTGTCTTTTCAGTGCTTGACTATAGATGCTGGGGCTTTCTGTGAATCCTTGAGGTGCGCGCGAAAATTTGAAACTGCGTCCATTTAAACAGAATCCGAAGAGATATTGGCTCTCTGGATCAATAGGCACGCTGAAGAAGGCGTTCTTGAGATCAATTACAGTAAAGAACGTTGCTTCTGAATCAATAGCAGTCAAGAGAGATGATATATCGGGGACCACAGGATACTGTGGGATAATGCATTTATTCAATTCTCGAAGATCAATCACCAGCCGATATACTGGCGGTGCATTGGGATCAGTACGTTTAAGAATCGGAATGATGGGTGAGTTACAGATATTGGAGTCGGTCTCGACGACCACTCCTTGGGCAATGAGCTCTTCAATGATTTTCAGTAAAGCCGCTACAGCATCGGGTGGTAACTTGTATTGTCTGATTCTGGGTAATACAACACCTGCCTTGAGGGTAACGCGGTATGGTGTAATGTGCATACATCCTACATCAGTTGGGCCTTTTGCCCACAAGTAATCAGGTACATTTTTCAATCTGACGTCAAACTCACGAAGGACGTAATGACCCTTGAAATCCCGCAGAAAGAGTCTAACTCCCTCCGGGGAGCAGCATATTATAGCCCCTAGAGCCTTCAGTGTTTTAATTCCTAACAGATTTTCCGGACATGATTTTGTTAGTAACAGGTCTGTAACGCGTGATAATGGACCCACAGCCAGGGGAACTGGTTCTGAGACTTCATTTACAATAGGTTGTCCTGAAAAACCAAGGGAAACATTTTGTGAGCCTGAGAGGGGTGCCCCTGGAACTTCGTCATGACTTATTGTAGTGCGACTTGCCCCTGTGTCAATTAAAAACTTTCTATCTTTCCCCAATACTTGACTGTGTACATAAGGACCTTCTTGATCTACAGGAATCTCGATAAGAGGCAAGCCACCTTCCCTCTCTAGGCTGTTTCATGTATATCGGGAATATTCGGGGTAAGCAGACTGGGCATACTGGTACATCTGTTGTGAGACTTGCTGAGTTGCAGCAATGGGCTGTGGCTGTGGTACTGCTACGGTCTGTGCTGTCTGTGCGGATGCATGCATGGGCTGTGTATTCTGTGTAGACTGATGCTGGTTATGGTCTTGTCTAGGCGGATGCGGTCTCTCTTTAGTTTTACCTGTCGCTATGTTATGTTTCAGAACTGCACATTCGTGTACGTAGTGACCTGGCTGCTTGCAATAATTGCATGTCCCTTTAACAGGAGCTGCAGCGTGACTTGTCTGGGTCGTACCTTTCCTGTGACTGTCAGATGGGACCGTCTGGGCTACTAACATTTTCATTTTCGTGTCTTTCATGCGCTTCTGTTCCTGATCTTGTTCTTCCCTAATTCTATTCTGGTGATATTGTAACATTTGTAACATCTGGGATGGCGTATTTGCTTGCCATGTACTCTCGACTTTATACACTCTATTTTTAACTAACGGTAGGGAATTCTCGACTAACTTTGATACAAAAAGATGTGGGTACGACTCGCTACTTGGCTGGAGGCCACTATTGATAATAAAACATTTCTCGAATCTTGAATAAAAGTCGCTAGTATCTTCATCATGTTTCTGTTTACAGGACGAGATTGCATCCCAATCCTCCTTTCTAGTTGTCAATAATCTGGGCAGGACCTGTACTATTAAACCTGGTAATGCTTTAGTTTTGTCCCCAAGGCCTAACCCTGGAACCCGTTTCTTTTCTTCATCCTCTATTTCTGCCCAGGCAATCTTTGCGTCTCCCACCTCCCAGTCCTTTTCCTTTAATTTCTCGAATATACCCGTAGGCAATAATACTTTCAACATTTTCATGATATCATCATATGTGTAGTCCCCCATCAGTAACATGTCTTTGAGCTCTCTATGAAAACCTGCAGGGTCTTTATCATGGCACGGTACTAATTTCTTCATTTCTAACAGTTCTAATTTAGTTAGAGGCGTGTGTACATACACGCGTTTCAAAATTTTATCCTCACCCATAACAGGGTGCACTTCTCGCAAGGGGTTCTGACTTTCAATACCACCCCCGCACTGCATATGGTACATTTTCCTTTCTGGAGGTGGGGCGGGAACATATTCAGGACTTACAAAGGTGTCATATCTGCGTCGTTGTTCTAGAATTATTTGAACTAATTTAGTGCTTAGGCCTCTCCATCTATCCATCAGTAGTGCTTCTAGTGTCTCATGTAAGGGACCTGGATCGGAATAATGTTTTCTGTACTTAATGAGAAGGTGCTGAATCATATATATACCTGCTAATTTCTGTTCGTCGGGGGAGAGGTTCAGAAATGTCTGTGCTACGGTGTCATCATTATATATGTCTGCATTTTCGGCCCATGATACCGCTGATCGGGCTAATTCTTGTTCATCCATAGAATTGAGTACATGGTACCCAACTCGATCTCGAAGCCGTTTATCAGTTTCCTGGAACTGATGTTCAGCAGAATTCGGATTCGTTAAGGCAGAGAAGAAAACTCTCTTGCTTTCTGGACGGATACCCTTCCTAAGATAAGTTCCCTTACCTACATATGCTATAGTGCTTGTAGTCGGTTCTAGTTCTTCAGATTCTTCTTCCTCCTCGGAGGGAGCCTTTTCTTTCTCTTTCTCGTGTACTGCTATCACTGCTTTCTTAATCTTTTTATACATGGCCTCTATGCAATTTTGTCTGTCATGTTTTCCATCGGCTATATTTTGACCCCACTTGTTCAATGCATCCAATTCACTCTGCTCTGTTCCGGGCCTGTCTCGTTCTCTTATTAGACAATTTATGAAAAATCGTAGTATCAGTGCTTGCATGGTAACTTTCTGTTTCTCCAGGGCATCCTTAATACTGTCGGGGTCCTTTCCCGTTTGAACGAACTCATATATTCTATCTAGGTGCTCCTTCATTCCTGCATAACATAACAAACTATCAGTAGCAGATCTTAACCGTAAAGACGCTAATATCATTAAGTCGTCCTGTCCAGGTTCTGGATCATATCTACAAACTGACATATTTTCTTTTAGTGCATCAAGACGGGATGAATTAGAAGAACGGGGGGATCTGTGCGTAAAAGGACTCTGCATACCTCTGAGATTTAATCTGTGAGTCGGTGGCGGGGTCTGGAGACCCGCGGTCGCACCTCCTGAAGCGGAAACTTGGGCATTATCTCTGTGTGTAGTCAGTATCTGAATTTGTCTTTTAGTAGGATCTGATTGAAGTGGTTTCGGCAGATCAGTTTTAGGTGAGGGAAGTGGCGGAGCTGGCGGAACGGGACTAGTCTTTTTCGGTGTCGGCTGAGAGTGATCTTGGGGGGCAGTACCACCCCCGGCCCTGTCAGTAGGCAGGGCACGAACAGGCAGATTGGTGTAAGCTGGCGCTACATCTTCGAGATATGAATTTAGGAATATGTCTTTAGTAGTCTTATGCATTACTTTAGTTGGAACTAATGGTGACGGCAAATTTTTCGGTATTTCTGAAATGGCGTCAGGGGTACCATCGGCCAAAAGATACATGTTGTTCACTTTGCCATTTAGGATACGATCTATTTGTTCTACTTTTACTCGAATTCCCTCAGTAACTAATTCGTTTTCTTGGGCCTTTTCTGATTCTTTAAGCCTGTCTTCTCTACGGAGTGCTCTATCAGCACGCTTACGTGATTCCTTACGCCAAAATTCTATGGCGTCTTTCTGAGATTGTCTAGCTTTCTTTTTCCGTAATATTTCTTCTACCTTTATGATGCACTCGGCATCCCATGTTCCGTTAACTGGCCATCGGTATCTTTCCTCTAGGTGCTTGGTATAATCTGTCCATAACTCTAGATACAAGATGGCGTCTATGCCATGCTTATTATACATGAAATTACCTGGAGTGTCCCTAGGGGGGATTGGAATTTCTTCCTCTAACATCCCTTTCCTAGTTCCTATCTGCTTTAATTTGTTAAAAAACGGCATTGTGCCTACTTGATACTGAAATGCTTGATCCTTAATACTTAATTTCGCCTGTAACTATTTAAACAAAAAAACACAATAATACACAAGAACAATCACATTCATACCACGACATTAATCACATGAAACATTTAAAGACATAGCTAACTTCCCCCTACTCTGAATGTACCGCTCAACGATACAGATACACTGCTGTAACAGTGCAGAAATTCGGAATACTTTATATACTGCTAAACAGTACAGATACACTGCCTAAAAACAGTGCAGACCGGACTTGCGTACCCAAACCCGTCTAGATACGACCCAGCAATGGTACTCACCGGGAAGCACGGAAAACAGAAGGCCTCGGAAAACTCGACTGGACTCGACTCGGAACTTCGGAAAACTTCGGAAAACTTCGGAAAACTTCGGAAAACTTCGGAAAACTGGTGGGCCTCTTCACACCTCGGACCTTGCTTCCTTCGGCTGGGCTCTGGTCGGGATCCTCCGCACTCCTCACCGCCTCGTCTGGGCACTGATCGCAGTCTTCGTCACCTCCGTGTGTCAGAGGGGGATGCAGGAAATCCTGCCAGTACACGTGTTGTCCGTCTAACTGATGGCAGGGGACACGGATTGCAACGCACCTTCCGGCGCGTGAGGTGGGGGAGGGGTCCCTGTTCGGGCGCCAAAATGATGTAAATAATTAATTTACTCTCTTAATTTCTATGCAGGTAAGTACTTAATCAATAATAACTCAATCGAAATGAAGGAAAACAGAGTCCGTGGTGTAAGAGTTTCTAAGGGTTTTTATTCCTCATAAAGGAATCAGGATATCATGTTCTGACCACCACACAGGATGTCAGAAGGGATAGATGAGCGCGCCGTCGTTTATTGACAATACATAGCTTATATACTTGATTTACATCATAATGTTCAATGTAAGAGGCGTAACAGCTGAGAGAAGACAAGATAACAGTATACACGTGGTGCTAGTACATCATCAAGAGGCGTAAACTAGGCGTGTGTGCTAGAAACGTCACTGATAGGTGACGCAAGTGGGTGGCACCAAGGGGTGGTGCTAACAGAATGTTGCAATGTCAGCGGAAATCGGAAGCTTGGATGCGCGCGCAGCTGCATGACGTGTGATAGACGGGGTGCAGGGGACTTGACATTTACACTGGCGGAAAGAGACAGAAGTCTGGCATGTCAGATCAACTTGTGCTTCTATCATATCCGATATCTGATGTTTAGGAACTAAGCTATCTGGGCAGAAAGGTCTCTAGAGCAGAAGCTATTCTATACTTGCTGTGAGTGCGTGTATAAGCGCCTGAGTGTCTGTATGAGAAGCGTGGGGGCATGGGGCCTTCCATGGAAGCATGGCAACAGAGGCTATGAATTACTTGCATAAAGACAGGTCGGCCCTTTAGCCCTGTAGCTGAGGAAGGATGTTTACTGAAGCTAGCAGGCCGGAATGTATCTTCGGGGAGGAAAACAGATAACTCGAAGGTTATAGTCGATCTTGGCAGGCAGCAGGCTGAGCTGAGCACGGAGGGCCGCGCTAGAAGTAAGTCAGAGTTCACGGGTACGGGGGCTGCTTGGGCAGAGGCCCTCGCAGTCAGAAGCCAGAAAAGAGGCTCGGTGGCAGAGATTCAGGGCCTACTTTCAGCCAGGCTGAAAAACGTAGGAGTACACTTCAAAAAGACGTTGGCATAGCATACTTAGGAACGGACCATCAAACCCATTCATGGTGGGTCTGAAAGAGGACAAGTTAACGTTGGACGCAAATGTATTTGCGTCTTCATAGCTGGTACAGGAGGGAAGTTACATGCACTTTTAACTCGTACATGGAGTCGGTGGGGTACTCGCTAGGGAACACAACATGACCATAAAATTTATATTACCTCAGGTCACATCCCCAATCATCTCGCCTTGCCTCTGGTCTGACCATTTCTTGATTTCGTTCTTCCTTGACCTTAGCCTTGCCAAACGCCCTTCCTTTCCCAAGAACACCTGGGCTCGCAATTGGAACAAGGTCAACATGCCCGCCCTCTGCTCCTCCCTTCAAGATTCCTATCCCGCCCTAAAGGAGCTCGCTCCCTCATCTCAGCTAGCTGCCATTAACACTTGGCTCTTTAGGGCGTGGGATCAAGTGGCCCCCTTGAGACGCGTTACAGTCAGACGCGCCCATAATGCCAACAAATGGTTTACTGATGATCTCAAGGAGAAAAAACTGGTCGTGCGTCAGACTGAGCGTGCCTGGAGGCGCGCCTATTGCCCGACTCTGAAAACACACTATTCCCTTACCCTTAATACATACAAAAAGGCTATCCTTCTTGCTAAGACCAAGTATTTTTCGGGCAAAATACTCTCAGCCGAAAATCAGCCTAGGGAAATTTTCTCCACCGTCTATGAGTTGTCCTCGTCAGACAGAGCTTCCCTCAAACCTCCCCCCTCTCAATCCCTTTGTGACTCCCTAAACAATTTCTTCATTGAGAAAATCGCAGTCATCAAGGCTAACATACCATCGCCTTCCCCCTCCTTCGCTGCTCCTGAACCTCCGCCCAACAGACTCCATCTAGACCACATACCTCCTCTGACCAGGGAAACTCTCTTTCCTCTGTTGGCCCGGGTTAAATCCGGTTCCCCCTCGGATGCCTGCCCAGTCTTCGTACTAAAAGAGATTTTTCTAGCTTGCCCCCCCCCCCCCTTTGTTCTCCTCAACGATTCCCTCAATAAAGGCATTGTTCCCGATCACCACTAAGCGGCAATAATAATCCCTATTCTGAAAAAATCTGGTGCCGACCCCTCCTCCCTTCCCAATTACCGTCCCATTTCCCTTCTCCCATATTTGGGTAAAATCCTTGAGTGCCACATCACCACTGTCCTCAGCTCCTTTGTCGAGGACAGTGGCTGTTTAGCCCCTTGTCAGGGTGGCTTCCGTCCGCTCCATTCTACTGAGAAAGTCGTGGTTTCGGTCATGGACAAACTCAGGGAGGGGATGAACGTCAACCGGTCCCAGGCTCCGGTCCTCCTTGACTTGTCCGTGGCCTTCGACACGGTTGACCACTCCATTCTTCTCACCCGTGTCGAGGCTGCGGACATCAGGGGGCCCCCCTGGCCTGGCTGACTTCTTTTCTGAGAGACCACACTCAGGACGTCCATCTGGCAGACTTTTCTGCCCTCCCTTGCAAGGTGCAGTGCAGTGTCCCTCAGGGTTCCTCCCTCTCCCCCCTTTTGTTTAATTTTTACATCTTCCCCCTCATTTTTTCTTTACAGCAGCTGGAGGTCACGGTTTCCAACTATGCTGATGACCTCCAGCTCATCTTCAACCTTTCCCACTCCCCTGAGTCCGCTCACAATTTTCAATCAGTTATGATTTTCATCAGGGACTGGATTAACCTTAACCACCTTAAACTCAACCCGGACAAAACTGAGTTAGTTCTCACCGGCGGTACATCCAGTCCCTGGTCCCCCACGTTCTGGCCCTCTTCCCTTGGTTCTCCCCCTTCACCGTCCCATTCAGTTAAAACACTTGGGATCACACTGAATCAACACCTCACCCTTCACTCCCAGATTAGCACGGTAGTATCTTCCTGTTTTTTCACCCTTCGCACTATTAGGAAAATCTCCAGATTCTTTTCCTTTTCTGCTCTAAAACTCATCCTGATGGCAATGGTGTTATCACGCCTAGACTATGGCAACATCCTGTATAATAGCGTTCCCGCCAATGCCCTCCGGCGCCTCCAGTTGGTCCAGAACCAAGCTGCCCACCTCATCCATAGTCTTCCCAAATCACACTATGCCACCCCTCTACTAAAGACCTTGCATTGGCTCCCTATCAGAGAGCGGGCCCTCTTCAAGCTGGATTGCACTACATTTCAGGCTCGAGCTGGAACTGCTCCAGCTTTTATAAACTCTGAAATTAGAAATCATAGGCCTTCCAGAGAACTCCGCTCCTCTGCCCTGTCTCTTCTTTCTGTACCGCGGTTCAGGAAGAACAGAGTGGGCGGGATGAAATTCGACATTCTCGGCCCCACCTTCATATCCTGAATTTCGCAAGGCACTTAAAACTTTCCTTTTCTGCAAGCTTTCTCGCCCTAAATCCACCATGCCTCTTGCCCCCAGGTTCTTGTATCTTCCAACTCCAAGAAACCGCCTGGTATACGTGCGCTTAATAAATGCCTTTAAATTCAAATTCAAATTCCTCTGAATCTTTGTCAGTAATGATTACATTCGTTATAAAATGACGTAATCTTAGTGTTCTTATTAATCTGAAAAACTCAGCTTCAACTCCCAATTGGGTAGTTGTACTGGTTGGAACGAATGTCATCCCTCTCCCTAAAATACTGAGTTGTTGTTGAGTCAATTGTTTGGAAGCGATGTTAATTACTAAACCTCTGTCTTTCCACTTCATAGTGACTTCCTGTTTTTTTTCCCCCTCTTTTTTCTTTGTCCTTTCCTGGTTTTTCGAGTAATGTTTGTGCGCTCCGGGTGGTTAAGGCTTGTGGTTGGCCTTGGTCTGGGGCCTATGATAAAGAAGGTACAGGAAGTGAAGCATGTGATGACTTTCCAGGTTCAGTTGTTGGTCCTGTGCTTTGTAATTGAGCAATCACTGTTTGAGCTGATGTTCTACTGGTTGATGATTCTTTGTCAAAAACCAGATCTTCATCAGATGATATAGTTGTTTTCTTTTGGTGAAATCTCCTCCGGACATAGATCTCAGCCCAAGTATAAACTTCACTAAGCTTATAGTCTATGGTATCTCTTGTAATTTGCCTTCCTGTAATTCTTTACCATATTTTTCGAATTTCTGGTTAAGTACTTCAAGTTCAAATTAACCCCCTAGGGCTTGCAAGTGTCAGCGCGTCTGCACGTGCACGAGACAGACGCGCTGGCACTTGCAAGCAAGACACGCTGCCGTTGAGAAGCCGACTTTTAGCAGCACTTAGCCCTGAACACTCAAGTAGGAATGAGGAATTTCATAAATAACTGAACCTACCGAAACAACTCTGTCTGATTCGTCAGGGACTTACAGAGAACACGCCATGGATTAATCATGCTGGCTATTCAGGAATTGGATTCCACACATTCCTTGTTTCTCCTAGGGGGTTAATTTGAAGCCCTACCAAGACTAATTAAATCCACTGAGGAAATCAGGAAGGTGATGGATGCTGGAGGACGGGCAGTCCTGGTGCTCCTGGACCTATCCGCAGCCTTTGATACGGTCCACCATGACATTCTATTGGACCGTCTTGAGGGCTGCGGAATCCAAGGAGTCGCATTGACCATGCTGAAATCCTTTCTAGCAGACAGGATACAAGTGGTGGCCATGGGAGATTTTGAATCGAGCCCTTTTACCCTTCCAGGAGGGGTTCCTCAGGGCTCCTCCCTGAGCCCTACCCTATTTAATGTTTATGTTACCTCCCTCGCCCCGGTGATTCGTTCTTTTGGCTTCGAATTAACATCGTATGCAGATGATACTCAAATTGTGGTATCTCTGCTCCCGGGGCGAGAGGAAGGAATTCCGGCCAGATTCCAGGATTGCATGATGGCAGTAAGTTCATGGATGGCTAAGAACTGCCTTAAATTGAATTCCTCTAAAACTGAGGTTCTTCTCTTTGGAAATGTGACCAATCTCTGGACCCCTGACTGGTAGCCTCACGAAATGGGAGCCCTACCCATTCCAGCCACTACAGTAAAAAACCTGGGGGTAATTATTGACTCCCAACTCTCCTTTAAAGCACAGGCTAATGCCTTATCATCCTCCATTCACTGGATGATAAAAACTATTAGGAAAATCCTTCCTTTCCTCTCCAGTGATAGCAGGTAAACGGTGGTGACAGCACTTGTGCTGTCTCGCCTCGACTACTGCAATAGCATGTATGTGGAGGCCCAGCAGGGAGTTCTGAACAAATTGCAAACGCTACAAAATGCTGCTGCCCGACTAATTACTGGTCTACCTAAGTTTGCATCGGTAGCTCAGGAATTAAAAAATCTACACTGGCTTCCATTACGGAAACGTATCATGTTTAAGGCTCTATGTATGGTATTCAAGGCAGTAAATGGAATAGGTCCATCCTTCCTTCAAGAACACCTCCAACTGTACAAACCAGGGCGACAACTAAGATCTGCTAATAAAAGCCTGGTCATGACTAACCGTATTAGGAAAGCCCGTTGGGGAGGCCGTAGCTTCTTCCACGGAGCATCCAACATCTGGAATGAATTGCCTCTCGCCCTAAAACAAAGCAATGATCTCCTGACCTTCAGGAAAAATATCAAAACATGGCTTTTTAACCTCCAGTAACTTTCTTTGCCTCTTGGAGATAATGTATCGTTTCAGCGCCAGGACACCGCCCGGTAACAGCGCGCTCAACAAATGGTAAAAATAAATAAAAGAAATAAATAATTGGTCTGCCCCACCCTGTCCTGATGAAGACTCGCATGACCAAGGTCTAACTTACTTCATGGTCCCAAGACGGGTCGAAACATCGACGCCCCTTTAAACACTTGGCCTGGACCCCCATCCATCTTACCCAACGTGCCACAAGGGAATGTATACCCTGATGAATACAATTGTTGTAAATAAGCTCTTTCAAATTGCAATTGTGGCCAGGTCAACAAGGACGGTGATTTACAACCAGTCCGCACTTTTAGAACTGTATTATCTCGTGTCACTACCTTAAATACATTTTCATCCCTTCACTATTACACAGTAGAGCACCTCTTCCTCTTAGCACGTTCCTCCTCTGGGGCACCAATTTTACATGTGTTGATATTGATTTATTGAAAAGCATATTTTCCCCCCTTTTTTGCAAAGAAAATAAATTGTGTTTGGATTTAGAATCAGGTTGTTGCCTTTTCTACCCCCTTTTTTACTTAAGTAATGTATTGAATACCTTGAGCAGACTTGTGTTTCTTTCAGCATGCTCATGAATCAATGTTCTAACTGAACTAAGTCTTTCACTCCTGGTGGCGGGCAGAGGGAGGGGAATGTCCCCGCCCCAGCACTAAGGTCAGGAACCTCGGGTGGTCTTTAACGACCAGCTTAATTTCACAGCCCAGGTTAATAGTTTAACTTCCTCCTGCTTCTTACTACTAAAGACCCTCTGGAAGATTTTCCCTTTCATCCCTCAAGTACTACAGAGAACGGTGGTGGTGGCTCTTTTTCTATCTAAACTGGACTATTGCAATGCCCTTTTTATGACAAAGCACAGATGAGGAAACTACAGTCCCTACAGAACGCTGCGGCACGATTATGGCTAAATATATAAAAGCCACTCCACATCGGCTGGGATAAGGTTACTTCACTGGCTTCCTATGCAGCAGCGTGTGGAATTTAAGGCCCTCTGTCTGGTGCACAAGGCACTCTACGAAGGTGGCTCGGTAGACATCCAGAAAATGTTCTTACGTTACACCTCCACCAGAACTCTAATATCCACCAATCTGGGCCTCATCTGTACTCCTAAAATGGGAGCGCTAGATGGGGAGGCAGGACCCTATCATACTGTGCAGCTAAGTGGTGGAAGAAAATACCGATCACTTTGCGACTCTAACCCAAACGGCACCTTTCCAGAAAAGCACTGAAAACCTGGTTGTTCACCTCCACTTAGACAACTGGTAGCATCGGCCCAGCCCCCCTCTCATACCACCAGTGCCAAGATGCCATGGCAATCGAGCGCTTTATAAGCATTCATCCCATCCCATACCCATCCCATCCTATCTGGTACTATGGAAGGGGAGTCCATTTTGAGTCTAATTGTGTCACAATTCTGCTTGCTTGATTTCTCGCTCACTGGACAGGTGGAATCTCCGCCTTCCCCAGTTGCCACTGGTTTTCCTTTCTCTCCGCTCTGCTGCTTGGCCTAGTCATTTGGAAGGTTTTTCTGGGCTCCAGTTTTTTCCTTCCTGTTGAATATTATTTCTTGGAGTAACTCTAGATATGCAGTTTTACTCTGGCATCCGGGATTGTTTATAGGCATAGTAGGTCATTCCTACTCACCCAGGACACCCGACATCTGGCACCAAGAAAACCTGCTCTTATCTTAGGTGGTGATGAAAATAGCCCAGTTTGGAAAAAGACTGAACTCCAGGAAGGTTTACGAAACAGGATGACCCAGATCAGTAATATGGCTAATCATTCTACCTGGGGCAGTCATATGAGAATGGAAGACCTTTGAGGAACTTAGTGCCCTGTCTCTGTTTTAGGGTGGAGAGGTGGTCCGGAGGACACAATTTTGTTTTGGAGATGTCTCTGTAAAGGAAGATTTTAGGGTCTTTCCTAACTTAGAGATTAGACTGTATCAATGTCATTCCAGGGGTGAGGGCCCAAGAATGTTTATAGATGTTGCTCAATGTTATAGTTGTCTGGGCTTGCTTTGGCTGGGGTGTGATACATTAGAAGAATTACTTGATGAAAGGTGGCAAAGTTAGTGTATCAGTCCATGTGGTACACAACAGTAAGGTTTGGTAGAACTGTATAATTTTAGCTATTTTATGGCAGCACTATTGCACACACTTACTCATCTCTCCTTCGTCAAGTTGCTTCAAGTTCCCTTATGTTTTCTATCATCTAGAATTTGTAAAAACGTTTGGGTAGAGTATGGATTATAAATTTCATGGCATTTGTTTTGTGATTATACAGATCAACAAGAGAGAGAGGACTAGGTGAGCTAGCCCGTATCCCCAGTATTATATATATAAATCAATGTGGGCTTGCTAGTTTAAGGGAAGGAGTATTTAAGTGACTCAGGTACGTCAGCAAATAGATAAGGAAAAGGCACTGTTTTCCTTAGAAAGCCCTCACCCACCGACCTAGTCGGTGGCATGCTTCATCATCGGGCCCACCACAGTGGCACCGAATGTGCCCCGGGTGTGCTACAACGCCAGGTGACTGCGGAGCTGGTATATTGCTGAGTGTGCAGTGAAGGGGTGTGATAGGTGAAGTTTAAAATGCTATACGAGAGGTCCCAGCACCCGAGGGTTAACAATATTTAATAAACTGGGCCTCTGTTAGCAGGTTAAAAAGGCAAAAGGACGTTTAAAGGAGTGTTACAATGACCTCCGGCGTCCAGTGTGGTCATGGCCCGCAGTCACCTGGCGTTGTAGCACACCCGGGGCACATTCGGTGCCACTGTGGTGGGCCCGATGATGAAGCATGCCACCGACTAGGTCGGTGGGTGAGGGCTTTCTAAGGAAAACAGTGCCTTTTCCTTATCTATTTGCTGACGTACCTGAGTCACTTAAATACTCCTTCCCTTAAACTAGCTAGCCCACGTTGATTTATATATTTGTTTTGTGATTGACAGATGATGTGAATCTAGATCTTCCTAGGGCTATTTAAACCTGAAAAATCTATATTTCACCGTTGCAACTATTGTTTGTACCTGTCATGTATTTGAGTAGCATGAGGTACATTATTCAACTAGCTATCCATTTTAGTACTGAAACACTTATTCATTTCGGTTTTGGATTGTTCCAAAATCTGTGAAAAATTCTGATGCATCTTAATTTTTCATGTCTTCAGAACATTGTGATAGCTCTGTATACATGCTGTTTTCCAAGGAGTTTAGATTGAGTGGCTTAAGTGCTAAACGAGTGTCTTGATAAAATGAGTATCTCCAACAATAGATTATTCTGCCAGATCAAAGTGAAGAAGTTTAGCATTTTACTATGCTTAGTATGAAAGAAACATGGATGTTTCACAGTTTCATTAGCCAAATATTCCATTGGTCTGGAAGATGCAGCTTTTTAGGATTTAGGATTTAATCAAGATGTCCGTCTTGATAAACAAGTAAACAGGCATCTTCTGATAGAGGTGAAGACATAGAGGTTTCAGAGTGGCAAGACCTTATTACTTTATGTATTCACTCCTTATCTGTGGAAATTGAAGAAATTGATGTACATAAACAGCGTTCATTTCCCTTTTTCCCACTCCTCTCCCTGTAAGCACCATAAATACCGTAAATTATTGACCGCATCACTCTGCCAGTAAGAGCCCGTACCCATATGTACATGACAGCCATTCTAGGCACCATGGCCTTTTACCCATTGGAATCCCCGGCTTCCCTCCTGCGCGTATCTTAAACCCCCTCTCTCATGCATAGACCATGAAACCCTCTCCCTCTGCGCGACCTGCTATGAAAAGCAACCCTTCTGCTTGACCCGCGCAAACCCCCCATCTCCTCTTGAAGAGGCATCCTTCGCCTCAAGCTGACATAGCCCTCCCCAGCTGCACCTGACTGTCCCCGCTCTCTCATGTACGGGTCATAAGATCTCTCTCTCTGTGCGACTCTGTCCCTGTGCACACCCTGGCTTCCTCCCTCCCCTTCTCCCTCACACGAGCAAGGCATAAACCTTCTTCTTCTGCAAGACCCTGTCCTTGGGAGTCACGGCCGCGCCTGACCAGCACCTCCTTTTCTTTCATGAATAACCCCTCTGTTAGTAAACCCTCCCTCTGCGATTGACTGTCCACACATGTCCGAGCCCATCGCTTAAGCCGGAAGATACTGTTTATTGCCCCTTATGGTATGGAGTCATTCCTCTTCAAAGAACCCACTATTGATCCTGGCTTCCCCACCCCTTGGGATACGATCAGGCGCACATCTCCTAATAATCAGCGGAACACTCAGCTGCGTCATTGCCTCCCCTCTTATCAGCAGGTCAAGGGTTCCTATTGTGAACATATGTGGGGTAGGATTGACACGAGGATTATAGGGATGTCTTTTCTTTGTGTCACAATGTCCTGATTGTAATGCCAAGTGATTTGTAAGGTATAAAAGAAGATGTCTCAGCTCACTTGTTAGAGCACCTCCCGAAAGACACTGTGTTTCGTGTCCGAAATGACAGGCTCTCCTCATGAGTAATAAACTCTGTTCTTGATTCCTGCTTCCAGCGCCCGTCTCTTTATTTGATAATTATTCAGAATGGGAACTAAGAGGCGTCTTGCGCCAGCAGCCCGGGCATCGATAGTAATGCGGGCTCACCTTTTACAATTGGCGCCCCAACGCGGGGTCCATCAGTGACATAGGGTCCAGTAAGAGAGATCCAGACGATGAGGTGAATATCTAAATGATCGGAGTATACCTGCCTTGAGAGGGCCCTCGCCCGGCTGCCGATTGAATGAACTTCACCGATTCTGAACGGACCTCTCTTGAGCGACCTGTTGTCCTGACTGGAATCCCACAGGAATGCTGCATGGAGAAAGAGAACAATCGGGCGCTGGAGGAGGAAGACGAAGAACTGTCCGTATGGTCCGGTCCGGGTAAGATTAAGTAGGGCGTTTTGCGCCTGATTGGTAGGATGGTTTTATCCATCTGATTGATTGATTGATTGTATTGGAATCGGTATTTGAATACTGATATTGTTGTTATTGGTTCATTTAGTTTTGGATGCTACTTGAAATATTGGTTCTCTTCTTGAGAACGAGACATTCTCTGTTTGCAAACGGCGGCGAATAGGAACGTTCGTCCCTCTTTGCAGATAGAGAAGGGTAGGTAATGCAGACTTTTGTCCCCGTTGTAACCCGTCATGCCTACTTTTCTCCCCACTGATTGTTTGAAATCGACTAATAATCGATTGTTGCTCTTTGAGATCTTCCCTGTCCACAAACAGAGACGAATAGGAATATTCTGTTTCCCTTTGCAGATAGCGAAGGGCAGGTAATGCAGACATTTGTCCCCGTTGTAATCCGTCATGCCTGTTTTTCTCCCCACTGATTGATTGGTTGCCTGGACATTGTTGTTCCAGGAATTGTTTCGTTTGAGGTATTTTCTACCTGCAAACAACGTGGAATAGAAATATTCTATCTAGTCTTTGCAAGTAGTAAAGGGTAGGTTATGCCCCTTTGTGAATTCGTCAGTCCTACCCACTCCCCACTGATTGTTTATTTGGGGGGTAGCTCGCATGGTCCGTCCAGGAGGCTACCCTTATGGAGGACATATGCTCCCCACTCACGGGCCATTTAGTGGAAGTAGATCATCTGGTCCGTCCAGGAGACTACCCTAGTAAGTGGAAGTACATCCTTTGGTCTGTCCGGGATGATACCCTAATGAAGGAATATATGTTCCCCTTTTGATTGATAATCTAGTTCCACCCGGACCATTTATTGGAGGTAACTCACCTGGTCCGTCCAGGAGTACCCCTAGTGAAAGGACATATAAAAATGAAGTGATCACCGTACCCTACTAACAGAAAACTTTAGCTCGAAACACGCTAAGGAAAAGAAGGAAAAATAAAAAGAAATCGGGCTAAGTCAGTAACCCCCTGATGAGCTTTCGACTTCACTAAAAATAAGAAACATTAGAAGCAGTTCGTAACAAGAAATATAAAATGGAGAAAAGCTTGACAGCAAGGCAGCCACGAGGTAGCAAGGTTCCACTGCCTATTCCTGCTCCCAACATGTCTGCCTCATTGCCCACCACGCCCAAAATAACGGTCACATGAAATAGAAACAATTCAGTAGGTACCTACCCCCATTCCAGAAGCTCCCGAAGTGCAACAGGTCCGCGGTTACGCCCATCCGGAAGGCGAGGCCTCGATGCGTGCAGGGCTCGGCTGGCCGCGGTCGAAGGGGAAGGCTGTAGGGCGGACGGCCCGAGGAGTCATGGAGGTCTCCCCTTTCCCTCTTCTGCTGCCCTGCAGGCCACGGGGGGAGAGGGGGCTGTCTTGCCTCAGCCACCGACCACCCCCCCCACTCTCTCTCTCACCTGATCCGGCTTTCGTCGAAGGCCGAAGCCAAAGCGAGGATGGCGGCATTTCTTTGAGCTATAATGGCTGCAACTACACTCAACGCCTGACAGTTGCAGATAGTCTAGCCACACGGCAACGCCTGGATAGTTGCAGGTAGTCCCGCCACATGTCAAGGGGGGGATGTCTTGCCTCAGCCACCGACCCCCCCCCCCCATCTTCCTTGCCTGGCACGGCAGTACCGAAGCGCTGGAGCCGGAGAACGGCGCGGGGTCGCTGGAAGGGGGAGGTGACGCGAACGAGCCTCCCCCACCTCCCTCCAGGTGGAGGCTTCCAGCGACACCCCAATGCTCTTGCTTAAAGAGGGTCAACATCGAAAAGCGGTCTTTTGCCCAGGACGGGCACACGCCCCATGCCTTCTCTCCTCAACTTTGAAGATTCTATGAGAGCCGGGGGCACCCCGATCCCTCCGCATGGGCGCCCCCGTCCCCCTCACTGGGAACCGCGACATCGGCACACTCCTGCCTGCGCCAGCCTCAGTTTGGAAATGGCTAAAATGCGGCCAAGGCACAGACTTGTTCAGTTCCGGAGGAACACCAGAATGACCCGGTTGGAAAAATTGTTACCGCCCTCCCCACTCTTTGACTAATGGTCCATATTGCTAAACTGTTAACCCATTGCGAAAAACTTTTGAAACCACCAACGGAAGGTTCTGGTCCTACTACGAGTCAGTGGAGGCAATCTGACTATGCAGGGACTTGCCTGACCTCGCCCAAAATGGCGCCGACACAAAATGAGACTTTTTAAATAAACCTTGTCGCACCCTGATTGCGCAGCTTTGATGCCCCGAGATATGTATGCAGTTTTTGGACAATGAAAGTAGATAAGAAGGATATTGAGTATGTGCTTGGAAAAGAAAGCGATATAAGATGGATATTGATTATGTGCTGGAACAATGAGCTGATTTAGAGTGGGTACTAATTATGTGTTGGAAGCAATGAATTGCTATACAATAGGAACTGATTGAGCATTTGGACAATGAATTGGTAAATATTAGATCTTGAGTAATAGTTGAACAGTGAGATAAAATTATTGAAAAAATTGAATTATTGGCATGCATCATACTTGCAGTGTAGGAAGGTTCGATATGATTTTGTTTCACTGCTGCTCTTTACGAAATGAATGACCACCGACTTTATTCTCCGTAGCCGGCCCACTGGTTTGTAGGCCCGTATTTGTGCGCCAACCTTTTCCATTAAAATCTTTTGAACACGCAAATATTATCGTAGCGTTTATATTTATGAATGTTGTTGAAATGTATGGCTATTGTCATCGACATAGGCAAAATACATGCAGTATGATTAAGGTTGAAGGTTAAAAAGGCCCGGTATTTAGCAGCTACACTATGTATCGCAGGCAGCCGGAAAGGTGTTTTTAGACGCCCTTGAGCGATGCCACAGAAATACCACCTGACCGCCACCCTTGCACACGACCTATAAGGCCGCGATCGTGTGATTCATGTAGATACGCAGACCATCGATGATTATCTATCTGACACTGCTGGTCCCTCTGGGCTTAAACGCCGAGATGGTAGAGAATGCACCCCGGGGAGATAGGTCGAGTATGTGGTAGGTAAAAACATTTTCGGATTTATGCGCGCTGATGTGTTTTGAATGCTGCCCCCACCCCCCTTCTTCTCCTCCCTTCTGCAGGTCCCGTCGGAACGTCGGCTGAAGTATGGAAAAGCGACGATCGAGCGACCGACAAAAGGAGAAAAAGGGGATCTGAGCATAGTACTTATGCTAACAAGCTTTGACAGACGTAGACGTAGATATGACTGTTCCTCCGTTAGAGCCTAGCGACTGGGAGGATGGACTGACATAGAAACTTGACGGGTACTGTATGACGGAAATGACTCGACATTAGCACGCTAGATAACGCGATTATGACGTTTAATTAGATAGGGAAGGGACTAGGAAAAGTCCTGAGGTAAGAGTACCCAGGCACCACCCGTCTGGGAAGTTAGAAATATTGTTGATGTTCGAAATGTACCACTTCCTTCTCACCCTCTTATAGATATAACCAAGCTGCCTGACTGTTCTCCTGACCAATGCTCTCTGTTGCCTCAGCCTGGAGAACATCCAACCAAAGGAAGAAAATAAAGTGGTTTAAGATCCACCTATGGGCAATAGCCCGACCAGGTTAATTTCTGACCGGCTGACCGAGGTGTAAGTATTGACAATTGGGAGCGCTCGCAGAAGTAGTAAACGAGAAGGGAAGGAGGAAAGGTAAAAAGAACTCAGCCCATGGATAAATAGGATATTAACAATGCGCAGAATGCGCAAGGAGATTTTTGTTTGGCCAAACAACTGTTTTATGTTTTGTCGTGAACGCTTTTGTATGTAACACATGTACTGTCTTCCCTTGTCTGAGTTTGTGTGTATGTAATGTACGGATTTATGTCTTCCCTCTGTCTGTGTTCGCGTGTTACCTGACCCCTGTTGTTCTGTGTTGTGAGCGCACTAAATGACCTATTACCGTACATGTCTTTCTCTCTCTCTCTCCCCTCGATCTCTCTCTCTCTCCCTCTATCCGTCTCTCTCTCTCTCTCTCTCTCTCTCTCTCTCTCTCTCTCTACATGTCATATGTGTACTGAATAGCTCGTTTAGGTTGCGGACGACTCTCACCCTCTACGAGAGTCCCCCTGTTCCATCTTCCTTTGTGTATATATTTTGTGCCCCGCTGGCACCAGTCTGATTGGATACTCTGTGAACACAAAGGTGTTCAGTGAAATTGACAGAAAATAAAATGATTGTGATTTGCCATATTACTACCTCTCCTTTCTACAAAATGAATAAACTCGAATTGGCTAAGAAAGAAAGGACAGGTGAGACGACTAAAGTCCCCCAATCTGGCCTTTTATAGGGGAACTGCATGTCAATGGCACCTTATTTGTCAGCGCATCAGAGACAAGCGCCAACGCCTAGATTGACCCCCAACGTCCAGATTGCCCCATCCCCTTTGCACCCAAGCGCGAATGCCCGAAGCATCCCCGCCCCATTTGATAAACCCCAGCTGCTGTCCCGGATATAAAGATGATGACCATGAGTAACTGTCGTCCCTCGAGAAAAACATGTTTTACCTGACTCTTGATGATAGTGCCCCTGCCCTGT
Source organism: Lissotriton vulgaris (assembly GCF_964263255.1). NCBI lineage: Eukaryota > Metazoa > Chordata > Amphibia > Caudata > Salamandridae > Lissotriton > Lissotriton vulgaris. Next base: position 801,124,717 of record NC_141691.1, read on the forward strand.
TTGAAAAGGTTAGCCAGCCTTGAAGGGAAATGTTAGACTGTTAAGGCTAAGGTTAGAAAGACGAGTCTCCCTGGAGGCTCCGAAATGTTGAGTTTGATAAAATGCACAGTTGATAAGAGTCTGACTTTTCTTTATATGTGACATATATAGACGATGAATAAGACTTGGCATGAACTCAGTAGGAATGCTGACAAATGCACTGCTTGGTAATGAACATCTGACTGTGACCGATGAGCGTATCTCCCGAGTGCGTAGGATTGAGGGTAGAATTCACGTGCATAAAATGTCTTCCCCTGACCAGTTCTCTAAAGCTTGTTTTGTACCTATTTCAAAGATATACGATCACCGGAGGAGAAGGGTCGGACGTGACACACCGCCTGGCCGCAGATCATGGGACACATGTGACATCGACCAAAGGTGGAGCCCCAGCACGACAGGAATACGGGACGAGACAGCACTCTCCAATGTGGTAAAACGAAAGGGTGAAGGGCTGCCCTGAAGCCTTTTATCCGCCTACCACGTGCCTGAAGCTTCCGTCCCCCTCTTCAAGCCCGATTGATGGGCTTGCTTGTTATCATTTGCTCCCTTGGTCCCTTTGGTGTGTCCCGGGAAAATCTGCCCCCACTCCGCCCTCTCACTCCCATCGACTATCGAAACCACACACCCTCTTTTCCACGTGACTTCTTGTCGAAAGGAAGAACAGCATCCAGGTGGAAATGGGGTGCACCGCAGGAATATGTGTGCCGAGCATAAGGCGCCACTAGAAGGATTGGTTAGGGAACAGGACTGTGGTCTAACAGCAGAGGACTGACCGCACCCTGCAACGCGTAAGGATGGACCCGAGCTGGACCTATAGCTCCGCCGCCGGTGCTCAACAGCGCCAACGAAAGGACACGGACTAGAGCCTACCAGTGATGGCTCACTGCTAAAAAGACACTGTGACGAAGAGATCTTGTGTATTGAACTGAATTCCGCCCTCAACTACTTGGTCAAACTGTTCATTGGTCACATTTTAAGTCAGAAACATTTATGCTATGTTGTGCGTTTAATTGTTAGGAACTCAACGAAATGCAATTTCCTATGTGCTGCATTCTGCCCATCACATCAACTGTCCATGATTATATGCCAAATGTTAGTATTGACAAATGCTAATTCTTCAACGATGCCTGTCTATCTGTAACCCCATCAATTACAAAAAAAAAATGAACTCTGTAATGTAAAAAGGGGCGACTGTGGAAATTGAAGAAATTGATGTACATAAACAGCGTTCATTTCCCTTTTTCCCACTCCTCTCCCTGTAAGCACCATAAATACCGTAAATTATTGACCGCATCACTCTGCCAGTAAGAGCCCGTACCCATATGTACATGACAGCCATTCTAGGCACCAGGGCCTTTTACCCATTGGAATCCCCGGCTTCCCTCCTGCGCGTATCTTAAACCCCCTCTCTCATGCATAGACCATGAAACCCTCTCCCTCTGCGCGACCCTGCTATGAAAAGCAACCCTTCTGCTTGACCCGCGCAAACCCCCCATCTCCTCTTGAAGAGGCATCCTTCGCCTCAAGCTGACATAGCCCTCCCCAGCTGCACCTGACTGCCCCCGCTCTCTCATGTACGGGTCATAAGATCTCTCTCTCTGTGCGACTCTGTCCCTGTGCACACCCTGACTTCCTCCCTCCCCTTCTCCCTCACACGAGCAAGTCATAAACCTTCTTCTTCTGCAAGACCCTGTCCTTGGGAGTCACGGCCGCGCCTGACCAGCACCTCCTTTCCTTTCATGAATAACCCCTCTGTTAGTAAACCCTCCCTCTGCGATTGACTGTCCACACATGTCCGAGCCCATCGCCTAAGCCGGAAGATACTGTTTATTGCCCCTTATGGTATGGAGTCATTCCTCTTCAAAGAACCCACTATTGATCCTGGCTTCCCCACCCCTTGGGATACGATCAGGCGCACATCTCCTAATAATCAGCGGAACACTCAGCTGCGTCATTGCCTCCCCTCTTATCAGCAGGTCAAGGGTTCCTATTGTGAACATATGTGGGGTAGGATTGACACGAGGATTATAGGGATGTCTTTTCTTTGTGTCACAATGTCCTGATTGTAATGCCAAGTGATTTGTAAGGTATAAAAGAAGATGTCTCAGCTCACTTGTTAGAGCACCTCCCGAAAGACACTGTGTTTCGTGTCCGAAATGACAGGCTCTCCTCATGAGTAATAAACTCTGTTCTTGATTCTTGATTCCTGCTTCCAGCGCCCGTCTCTTTATTTGATAATTATTCAGAATGGGAACTAAGAGGCGTCTTGCGCCAGCAGCCCGGGCATCGATAGTAATGCGGGCTCACCTTTTACATATCCCCAATTATCATTTCCCCATCTCCCCTTCTTTGCAAATGGTTATAACGAACAGGTGAAGTTCAGCTGATCTAGTATTTTAAGGCATCACTGAATATATAATCTCATATGTAAAATGAAAAATGTTCCCATTTAAAATCCCACATCTTTGAGACGTTTTAGAAGCCTCAAGTAGTTAGCATGCTTGAAGGCTTTAACCAGTTTATTCTGTGGCTTAAAATCTTGCTGTACTGTGATATCAAATGTAATGTTTCTGTTGCTGATTGTGTTGTATCAAACATCAGCCGTTCGCATTATGATACTTTAAATGTCGGTGTTACTATTTTTATTGATATGGTGAGAGTTTTGTTTACCATGATATACAGTAACAGACAAAGGGTGGGTTCTTTACTGCAGTCATTTGTGTTCATTGATGCCTTTGAACATCTCCATAGTTTGTGTAGGCTTACAAATACCCAGACCGCTTTCTGCAATAGAAGTTACAAACTTGGAATATCCATGACCATGTCGGAAACATTTTACATAGCTGCCAAGGTTTCATATTGCTAGGTGTGACATTTTCATAATTTCAGTGTAATTATGATGACATTTCAACTACTATGAGTGACACATTCTCGCGAGCAAAATCAAGCAGTGAAGATGAGGGAAACATATAAATAGCTGAAATACCTACCCCACCTTCTCCTTTGGAATTCATGAGGGCCTACATTGAAACACCGAAAAAGTGTGCTGTCATTGCACATTAAATTTGGTATCTTATCAACGGTTAATACAGGCAGAGCAATGTATTGAATTGTACTGCTGAGACCATTTTTTTTTAAATATGGTCAGAGTTGGAGTTAGACATTCAAAAATACTTCTGTTGCTAAAGCTTGCTTTTATTTCCTCTGCTATCAGAGGTGTAGCTTTTCAAAGACCCCCTCAATCGCTAAAGCCATTCACCAGTTGGTGGTATTGTCCCTTTGTGTCCATTACTAATGTTGTAAGTTAACATCATGTCAGAACTCAGAAGTCATAAATTATCATACCTGTGCGGCTCACAAGTGGTCTCTTCTTTAGCATGACACTAGAGGCAGTCAGATCTTTGAGATCCTGCTGCAGTAGAGATGATTGTAAGAGCTCTTTTGCCCTCCCAGTGGTCGCCATGAGGACAGGCATCAAACTGGCTGCACACGGGGAGCCTCATTGCACTGCTGTCTGGTCGAGGGGGCAAAGTATTATGGCAAAAATTAAAGTGTACTTGCGGCATAGTCACTGTTAGTCGACACTACGTACACAGTACTCATGGTGGCGGGCTCACTGTCTGCACTCACAATATGCACTCATTCACCTGAAACGCACTGAATTTACATTCTCGAATGTATATGTACTCACAGGCAACAATCTGTGCATTGACCTCTCCACACCTGAAATTCTAAAATACACTCACACTCCTGTCATCACCGCACATGTGAGATTACCACAAAACCTGCAGTGCTCCCGCTCTGTATCTTGTGAATGTGCACCTGTACATATGACATCACGTGTACCACAATACACACACAGGATTATCTCTAAATGTGTACTCACATACCTGTGAGCCAGTACTCCCACAAGTTGCTGCCACGGCAGACACTAGCAGGCAACCCCAGGGCATTGAATTTGGGCAAGGCAGTCTCAGGCTGAGGTGCACACATAAGGTCACAGCCCGCAGGCTATAGCCTCGAGCCAGGGCAGATCTTCAGCTAGCAGTAACCGACCGGCAGGCAGCTGATCGCGCTGCCGCTAAAAATCGAATTTGCAGATGGTTAACACTCGGCTGACACTGTCTCAAAACTAGTGACACTTAATTGTGAGGCAACTCATTCTGTTTACAGGCCAGCCGGCCGCCTCCTTAGACACCTTGCCTCTGCAACGTCTCACTGTACTCCCTCAAAAAACGTGCATGAACGGTGCGCGGACCCCACTTGGGCATGATCAGACTCAGCAGGCTCCAGCAGCCACTGCAATACCATGGGGTTCGGTCCAGTGGTCACTGGGTCATCATTGATTTCAATTTACCACCACGCAACGGGGCATACAGCAGTGCCATGATTTGCCAAAGCCCTGTCAGCCAGCCTCCCACAATAACTGTAACCGCCGCCAGCAGGACATGGCGTGACGTCCCATTGCATTTGTCACTCAACCTGAGTCGGTTAATGCCTGTCTCAGCAGTAGCCATTGGGCACTGCTTCAACCTCAGTCAGAATGCAATGCCGTGTCCCAGCAAAGAATGATACATTGTAAAAGCCAGTGTGTTCAGCCAGCCCCCAAGCCTTCTTGGAGCAGCTCGCATGCAACAGTGTGTTGCAGCTACTCCAGCTTTGTTTTGTCACCATAGCAGCCCTAACGGCTTGAGAGCTAAGGTGCTATGCATTTTACAATCCATTTCAGAGCGGTGATGCGGACCACCACACTGAAATGCGTTAGTCTAATTCCTGATGCGTGGCGCTTGGCAGGGATGAAACAAGGTATGCCAGCATCCTATAATTACTGGAATAGACCTAGGCTCCGATTTACTAACATTTTGCTTTGTGTTTACACCACATTTTATGCGCAGTCACAAAGCAAAATTCTACTCCATATTTACAAGGATATGCAAGGACCAGTTTGAGTGACATGTGACTTTCTCTTAAAATGTATCACAATACAGCAGCTTGTCCTGCTTTGCATTACATTTCCTTGGTGTAGGCAGAGTATGGGCTCTCGCATGCATTCACCCATGGATCTTGACGCAATCCCAGATTTGCTAAGGTTAGTAAACCAGGGATTGCTCCAAAAAGCTGCTTCTCACTGACCCAGGTGTTTCAAGGAGAAATATCTTTATTTCTTTCGTTACTTCATCTTTCTATGCTTGGCACCCTTTCAGGCACAATTGCAGCATGGAACTAGTGTGTTGGCATTGGCATTAGGCAGCACCCAATGTGCCTGCGCTAGTAGCCAGAAGAAATGCGCCATATCTTTGTAAATATGCTGCATTTCTGATATCTTCCTTTCATACAATGCTGCACAGATTGATGCCTTGCTGTGCAGTGTTGCATGAAACCTTAGTAAATCTTAGCCCTACTGTTAAGTAAATTCCATTGCCCGACATTCTCTCAATCTGTGCAGTGTAGCAGGTGACAACAGGAGAAAACAGCAGAGTGGCAAAATAACCTCTCTTCCTTCATGGTCCAAAATACGTGGTCACTGCTTTCATACTGTTGCAAATTATGCACCTTGAACTTCTCACCTGTGCCTGTTGCCTACTCCCTCCAATCAGAGTAAGCAGGCTCAAGGCACTCTGATGTTTGTGGTTCCCACTGGACCTGTCATTCAGTAGCAGTGGGAGATGCAGCTCGCAGAAGAGGGAAAGTGCAAGTAGATGTGGGGAGGGGGTGCTGTGAGACCCTGAGGGAAGTGTTCTCTTTTAATGTGGACACTTCTGGCGTTCTGTGGTTTACTTTAAAAGAATTTTCGTTTCCTGCAGCCAGGTTTACAGCCAATAAACACCTGATCCTCTTTTATTGGCCTGTGCCTTAAACTTTGGAATCTTATGGCGGGGTAGTTCACGTATACAGACAAAATATCGAGTACAAGATATCGAATTACACAAATATCGACTTCAAAATATAGAATGGACAAAATATCGAATGGACAGAATATAGTCATCAAAAATATCGTTTTTAAGGTAAGTAATGTAATATCGATTTTAAAAATATAGAAAGTCAAAATATCAAATTATATAATATAGGTTATTAAAATTATCGCATTTTTGATAATATCGATTTTTTTAAAGTGTTTTTTATGTTAGTATATGTGTGAAAAGTGTACTTTTTTTGTAATTTATTTTAAGCAATTAATTTTATGTTAATTAATTTTTGCGGAATTTAATTCTGTAATGGGTTGTGGGTTTATAGGGGAATAGGGTGGGAAGTAATTTAATTATAATTAATTAAATACGTTAATTTATTTATTAGTATTTATTTTAAATAAATTGTTAATTAGGTTTTAATTTGTAATTAATTAATTCCTAATTGGTAATTAATTTTTATTAAATGATTAATTGATGAATATGTGAATTATATTAATGTATTTTCTGTAGCGGGTTGTGGGTTTATAGGGGAATAGAGTGGGAAGTAATTTTATTATAATTAATTAAATATGTTAATTTATTTATTGGTATTTATTTTGAATAAATTGTTAATTTTTAATTGGTAATTCATTTGTATTAATAGGTAATGCATTTTAATAATTAATATTTCTTTTAAATTGATTAATTATTATTTTGTATTAAATTGGTATTTATTTTAATTAATTTGTTATTGGTATTGATATTTAATTTATATTTATTAATATATTAAATATTTACTTTCTCTACTGTTAAGCTCACTAGAGTGGGAATAGTCATTTTTACCCCTACACTATCCAACACTTTCCCTACTGTTGCACTCCCTGGAGTGAGAATAGTAAATTTTACCCCTTCGCTATCCAACGATTTCCCTACTGTTGCACTCACTGGAGTGGGAATAGTAATTTTTACCCCTACACTATCCGACACTTTCCCTACTGTTGCAATCTCTGGAGTGGGAATAGTAAATTTTACCCCTACACTATCCAACGCTTTCTCTACTGTTGCACTAACTGGAGTGGGAAGAGTAATTTTTACCCCTACGCTATCCAACACTTTCCCTACTGTTGCACTCTCTGGAGTGGGAATAGTACATTTTACCCCTAGGCTATCCAACGCTTTCCCTACTGTTGCACTCACTGGAGTGGGAATAGTAATTTTTACCCCTACGCTATCCAACACTTTCCCTACTGTTGCACTCTCTGGAGTGGGAATAGTAAATTTTACCCCTAGGCTATCCAACGCTTTCCCTACTGTTGCAGTCACTGGAGTGGGAATAGTCATTTTTACCCCTACGGTATCCAACGCTTTCCCTACTGTTGCACTCTCTGGAGTGGGAATAGTAATTTTTACCCCTACGCTATCCAACGCTTTCCCTACTGTTGCACTCTCTGGAGTGGGAATAGTAATTTTTACCCCTACGCTATCCAACGCTTTCCCTACTGTTGCACCCTTTGGAGTGGGAATAGTAATTTTTACCCCTACACTATCCAACGCTTTCCCTACTGTTGCACCCTCTGAAGTGGGAATAGTAATTTTTACCCCTACGCTATCCAACGCTTTCCCTACTGTTGCACTGTCTGGAGTGGGAATAGTAATTTTTACCCCTACGCTATCCAACGCTTTCCCTACTGTTGCACCCTCTGGAGTGGGAATAGTAATTTTTACCCCTACTCTATCCAACGCTTTCCCTACTGTTGCACTCTCTGGAGCGGGAATAGTAATTTTTACCCCTACGCTATCCAACGTTTCCCTACTGTTGCACTCTCTGGAGTGGGAATAGTAATTTTTACCACTACGCTATCCAACGTTTACCCTACTGTTGCAGTTGCTGGAGTGGTAATAGTAAATGTCAACCTCTTGCTATCTACAGTAAAAATATTGTATATTTTTTATTAATTTTAAGTTACTATATATATATATATATATATATGTGTGTGTTAAAAAATCAAGTTGTATTTTTTTTTCTTAAATTAATTATTTAACAATGGTAAAGTTATTTATGTATTTTTAAGTATGTTTAAATTAATTGTTGTTATTATTTCATTAATTTTAAATCATTTTTAAGTTATTTTATTAAATTCGATATATTTTTTTAGGTATATATATTTATTCGATATTTTTGATTCGATATTTTTGTACTTACCTGTTTGTAGATAGTATTCCGATATTTTGTCTTTCGATATTTTTACTTCGATATTTTTTTCGTCTATATTTTTGTAATCGATATTTTTTCAGTGATCCAGTTTGCACCTTAGGCTATCAAAGTGTAGGTAGGATTTTGTTTATATCAGTATTTAAATAGAAACATGGACATTCTTCACATGGTGGAAACCTAAGCTTAGTCCAACCTCTCGGATTTCCAGTGCGACCTGCATTTACCCATGGGAGACTTGAGTAAGCGAATACATTTTTAACATTTACATTATGTAATCATTTTCAGTTGAAAAAAAACTGACTGTAACACTATAGTCTCAAAAAGTGGTGCAATAATTACAAAAAGTGTAAATAGTTATTATGATTAACTGATGTACTGATGTTAGTGCGCATTTTTCTTATGACCAACATTGCTTGTCTACTTGCAGTACAATTATGTTATTAGAGGGCATACCTTATTTCCTAGCATTATGCTACAAAATGTAATACACTAAGATAGAATGTATAGTTAATGTGAATTGGGGCATTTTACTGTGATGAATTTGCAAAGGCCATAAATGCCTCTATACAGTCCTAACTGAGCTTCCGTACTTCCTACTTGTGAAGTATTCTTTCCAGTGTTAAAGGAAAGGCAATGAACTTTGACTTTGTCTACAGTGGATGTTGGTATTTGCTTAGCCGCCATTTTGTGAAAATTGCAGTGAGAGCAAACCAGTTCATACAACATAGGATGAACTGTTTAGAATTAGGAAGGGAGGGATTTGGCTGCAGAAATCATTTGCACTAACCGTGATATTGTGCATAATACCTTCGTAATACAGAGCAAATCTCATCGGCATAGAGTGACATTCTGTCCCTATACCTGTCTCCCATTTGAATCCCCATAACTGCGCATGCCACCTACTCTAATCTGTGAGAGGTTCTACAACTAAGGTGAATAGCAGGGGTACAGCGGGCATCTCTGGCGACTGCCCCATTATTTTGGGAAGGTGGCAGAGAGTACACCATTGGCACAAACTTGGACCCAAAATGCTGTGCACAGAATTGTGACATATTTGATGGGTATGTCCAATTTTTGTTTTAGGACTTAAAGTAGAAAAGGTCAGTGTACTAATTCAAAGGCCCTTTTACAAGTCCAACTAGACCAATACATAGATCCTTGAAGTTTGTTTCCCCTGGTTAGCTTTACACAGAGGCACAAGGGGCAGCCAGGCATGGCAAAGCTTTTGTCCTGGTATGTAAATGAAGGTATTATTCTAACTATTCTCTTTTTTAGAAGTTTGGCCAGAGTTTTAGCCTCTTCTTTTATGACCAAAATGTTTTTAAACTGCCCTCAACCCCCCCTCTGCCCCATGCTACAATGAGAAACTTTGCACTGTTAAATATCAATGCAAAACGCTAGAATGAAAGGGAAGAAACTTCCATTCTCATAACAGCAAATCCATTTACAAAGCCACAACAAGGAAGTATTATCACTGCATTTGACTCGACTGGCTTATCTTGGGAATAAATAATTAATAATGCTGGCAATTCAGTCAGGGATATCTTTCATATTGTCATTGTGTGTTTTGTGACTGACAATCCTAAAATTCATATGAATTTTGTAATAAAACAGCCATCGAAGTCCTAAAGTCCTAAAGTTTCATTGATAATACCTTAATAGCTACCAAAGCACCTCTTTAGAAGCTTTCAAGATATTATCCAAGGATGATACATTTCAGGTTAAAGGTGGATCTCTGCTGGATCCTTTGCCCTTCCTGCTTGTTTTTACGAGCCTTACAGATTTTAACACCTATTCTGACTTCATTAAATTACTCCTCATTGCTCCAGGCATCACTATCAAACATCTGTCAACCTACAGAGCCCCCCCATTCTTTAAAATCCTTCAGCAACCCTGCTGATTCCACCAACTACCCTCCTATTTCCCTTCTGCCCTACCAGCTACACTCATAGAGAAACAAGATACAAACATATCTTTGACTATTTGAAAGTTAATGTCCTCTTGGCTGCTTCAGAGTCTGGCTGTTAACATGACACAATACCAAATCTGCCTTACTTGCTGCCTCTGACAATCTTGGATGAACTTCTACCGTAGTGTTTCTACTTCTTTGGTTCTGCTTGATCATTCGGCTGCAATCAATACTTTATCATGTGCCACTTTTCTCTTGTGTCTTTTCAATCGGGGCACCTTAAATTGCCTCGCCTCTGTCTGACTACTAGATTTAAACCAGTCTGTCTTCCTCCTTATCGCTCACTTCATCAGCTTGTTAACCGTGGAGTGTCTCAAGGATCTTCTCTGAGTCCCACCCTCTTCAACGTTTACAGTGCTCCTCTTGCTGAACTAGCCTGCTCTTTTAGCTTTGAGATCGCCTCTTATGCTCAAATTCTTATAATCATCTGGGTGCTTAAACACAATTTTGCTCCTGTATGTCATCTGAATTCAGAAACAACTGAAATTCTCATGTTTGTCAAACTCGCTTTCTTAATCCCCTTCTATGTGGAGTTCTAACTTAGATCCTACTCTTTCCCTTTGTTCCCTCTGTTAGAAATATTGGGTTTCTGATGACAAAGATCTTTCAATGGCCCAGCAATTCACTCAAGTTGTCGTGACTTTTTTTGAACCTCTTAAGACATTAAGTAAAATATGAAAAATTCCTTCCTCTTTCTTGTCAAAAGGCAGTCACATCACATCTTGACTATAGAAAGTAATTGTATTTTGGTATTTCCACATCTCTTCTGCATGGGGTGAAAATTAGACAGTTATATTTAGTCCTCCAATTCTGAACCTTCCAAGGAAGGCATGTCTCCTCACATCTCCTCGGCCTTCATTGGCTTCACATAACATAATGTGTCATGACATTACACATCTCAGCTCATATTGCAAGAGGAGAAATTGGTACAGGGCTTTTCTGGCCTAAGTATCATTGAGATGGTAACTCCTCCCAAGTCATGTAACAGTCAACATCTTCACAGGGCTTCCTTATAGACTGCCAGAAGGTGGGAGATCAGAAAGTAGGCATTATTCTTAAAGGATTCTTAAAGAATTCCAAAGGATGCTAGGTGTTTTACTTATCAGCATCACACAGATTGTTCCTTGAACTTCTTCGGGTGATCAAAATGTAAAATGAAACACAATACTTTGGGTAGCCTTAAAGTCTAACCTGTTTAATGAAAAAATAGTATGTGTGCAAGCAAACTAGTGCATGACAGATATCAGTTAAAGGACCACAGCTTCTTTCCAATACAGTTTGAGAACATTATACAAAAATCCATACAGAAGTATATCCCCAGATGTACTTCTATTGCAGAAGACACCTTTACGAAGCACAAAATGTGAATTCTTTGGTAGGCAGAGGCAGCCTGTGCGCTTTCCAAAGGTGATTGTTATGGCCACCAAGTTAGTTTGCAATCGTTTATGTTAACAGAATGAGAGAATGTGAGGGGGCCCATAAAGTCCTTCCAGGGAGTTTCACAGGTGATCTTTCATAGCAGTATCCTAACGTCGTGTTTCAGGCGCACGGTAGCTGGGGAAGGTCAGAATCCTAGGCAGATACATTCAGGGGCCGATTCCAAAGGCGGGCGGACATGAGTCCGTCCGACATCGGTCAGGAGCCGTAACCGACCGACCTGCTGTCGTCGGTTACGGCCCTGGTAGTACGATGCTACCTAACAGGGTTCGGTCGCACTCGTATTCCTCACAATGCACGCATGCATGCCGAGCAGCATGCATGCCTGCATTGTGTAGAGCAGATGTACAATTCATCCCTGCACCCTGTGGCCAGCACCACAAGTTGCCTGCCATCGGGTGCAGGGATCAATAGAGGGGCACCATTTGGCGGCCTCGCACTCATGGGGGCCCTGCTGGGGCCCCCAGAGACAGTTTCCGACTGCCTTTTCGTGCCGGACACACCGACGCGAAAAGGCAGTGAAGAACTGCCATCGTACTCCCTCTGTCGTAAAGAGGCGACCGGGGGAGTACTGAAGGATTTACGGACGGAAAACAGGCTCTCCAAGCCCGTTGTAGGCCATCAGGAAATCCGAGTCGGATTCCATTCTGACCCAGCCCATCGGAATGGCTAGCTCGGAAAGTAATCCGGCCGGCACTAACCGATGCGGTCAGAAACATGGTTCGGAGCCCTTCCGACCGGAATCGGAATCGGCCCCTCAGTGTCTGAATTATAAGAAGGGGCTTAACTCTGATGGTGGCTTCCACCCATGACCTGAGTGGCATATTCAGGCATGGTTCTTCAGGGGACATGCCCCCCTGAGGCTGGGCCCTCATCTTTGCTAATTTGGTCTCCCCCTTGTCTTGGGCCGACGGTCAGTCTCTGTCTTTGAGAAGCGGGAGGTCCTCCTCCCTGCCTCTCCGAGTCCAAGTGCAAGCGGCCATGGAGTCCTCATAGGTCACCAATGCCATCCTCCACATATTCACCCGCACATCTACAGATAGAGATCCAACCAGGCTCTTCCGCTTTCCTAGGGTAATGGCTAGGGTCCTTCCCTTTTACTTATGTGTGCCAGGGCCATGGTCCACTCATGTCCAGCATGGCAGCAGCTCAGCCGCCGCCTCAAGCTCCAGGGACTGCGCCATGCTACTCCTGCCCCACTGTCAGTACGCCTCAGGTTATGCCACTCTCCACAGAACGTGCATTTCTTAGCTACTCAGGCTGCAGCTCAGAGAAGGGAACAAACCACCATTCAGGGCCACTGGTGTCACCCCTCTTGTGTCTGCTGGTTGTCGGGTGGCAGGACCATGCATATTAGGCCACAGGAGCCTCGTGCTTCCAAGGGAGGTGTAGGATATTTGTGGGCTGTGTTGGAGGCTCATCAGGCTCCCGTCGCCATCTTAGGTGGTCAAATCATGTTAACATTTTTAATGAAGCATTGAGTAATTTGAGAAGAAAGTAGTAGGTTTCAAGTGATAAACCAGTAAACGGTTGCCGATGTATAACTGTAATACTGAATGCGCTGGACATGTATACTGTTGGGAGCAAGATGGTGCTCCGTCTATATTTTATTATTCACGAGACCTTTATTTAAATAAAAAATTAGCTTTATTTTTTCGCTGAATTAATACTGAATATTACAAAATGTGTAGTCCAAGGAGAGCAATGAAGGATTATGTCGCTTGCGTTGTAATTGTGTGTTGCTTTTAATACGTTCAAACCTAAATGCACCTCGTATATGACTGAAACAGTATTCTGTTTATCATTATCAGTCCCTCGCTTTATTCTGCGAAACGAATCCTTAACTTTGGCAGAGGGAAAGCGCTAGAATTATTGATGAGCGCTGTCATAAAGAAACTGCAGAAAGCTTATCTGGCAGCTGACTCTACATCTGCAAGTTTAATTGTCTTTAATTCGACCTAAAAGTACGGAAGACTCCAGTTATTTGATTTCTCGTTTGGATTGCTAGGCTGCCTTTTTATTGGGAGCAAACCATATGACTATACAGCCAGCCACATATAATTTTTCGATTGCATATAACTATACAGCGACAGACACTGTCTACCTATTGTAATACACAACTACATTGACCGCGCACATCCTCGTATGGTAAGTATACATAAATACTGAAATTAGCTCTACATAGAGTTACAACAGAGATGCGTTTAAGTGGCTTTAAGAATAGTAATTATATACCGACCTTGCAGTGTAGAGATAGATTTATGTAGTGAAGACAGTCTAATTGCCATGCGATATATTGCATGCGATATAATAATCCCACACTCTTAAAATACACTTGTGCACTTCATGGAAAGTAGTCAGTTTTTACTCAAGGTCGACAATCACATCCGGTATATGGTTATGCTTGTTCCTGATTGTCTATGTTTGGGAGTAGGGGGGGAGGGGAGGGGGGAGTGGACAGGTCACATATTGTGGAGAGAGCACAGGATCAGGAAGGGAACACAAGCCTTACATTAATTAAAGGTTAACGACAGGTAGAACCTTGATAGTTTGTGAGGCTGGTCCCATATCTGGCTCACAGCATCTCAAGGTACAAAGCATTAGTTGAAGACCTGTTTGCACAGCTTGGTTAGCAACATTCATCAGAGGTAGTTAGTTAGAAGTGTACACAAGGACGGACTGGCAGTATTCAATATTTTTGGCTGTTCTACCTCCTTTCTGTTTCTCTTGTTTGATCTTCTGTTGCTTGTTTGAGTCTTGCCCAAGCAAAAGATTATTGAGAGATGCATAGTGTGGCTTTGAGAGGACAACATCTGCAGGTGCTTTGGACACTTTTTTTCAGATGGCCATGTGCAGTGTCCGAAGGATTTTAAATTGAACTCTGAAGCCCATTGGAGAAGATTGATCTGGTGCTTTGCTAGATGAAGAGTAGTGACAAGTGGGCATGGTATAGGCCCCACAGGCCATCACTGTGTGTCATATGTGAACAGGGTGCCTGCTGTTGGTGTGGTTGTCTGCCACACTAAAAGTCTGGGGATGAGCAGTGTTACCTCCTTCAGTGTGTCCAAACTCTGAATGCTATACTGGGCTAGAATGTACTTCTGCAGGCTACTTTCTGGGTTCTTGCGAGTTCCGGCTAGCTCCTGAACTACTCATTCGAGACCCCCATTTGCACTAGGGTTCAATGAAACTGAATTAATTGCAGCATACATTGTAAAGCTCTAAAAGGGAGGAGAATTTGCAAGAGATCATATGGACTATCAAACATAAATTTGTACAAGATCGAATTACGGGTTGTGTGATTATTATCACACCCTTACTCTTTTCCCTGATAAATTCCAAACTCTCAAACCTGCCGAAAATAATTGTAGTGGAAAAAGCCTTGAAACAATGCAAAGCATGCAGAATTCGTTGTGTTTAATACCGATTCCGAATGTCATGCCCATTTTCCCCTTAACACTCGGAGTAGGAGGTATATACCACAAGTAATGCACATGTGGTAAATACCACAGCCTATGTCGACAAACTGTTAATCAGGGCCGTTTTTATGGGAACAAATGACAGATTAGGGCTGGAAATATTCAGTTTGTTATACATCATATTCAGATTTACATACCATGAAACCTTTAAAAAACCTGTCCTGCCGAAGAAGTGCCTATCCTATCATGAGAGGCCCGAGGGGGGCTCATTGCTTTCTGTGCATCCAAGGAAGCTTACAGGCAGGCTATAAAACAGGCACTGGAATGGGAACAACAAAAAAGTTCCAGCACGGCATGGACGTGGCTTTATGCCCATTGCTGGGGGTATGGGCGCCCAGTAGGGTCCTCTTTGTTCCTCCATCCCCAGCCTTTTCATGGCAGGGCTCCTGCTATGAAAGGCTGATGGTGGACAAGCTCATAATATGCAGCATATTGCACTGTGGTACAGCTGCGCCAGGATATGACTGTTCGTAATCGGCAAAAAAATGCACCATCACCATTAGGCCCATTGCGTTAAGGCGCAGCTGCGCCACCACCGGGAAATTACTGTTCCCTGGCGCAGCCCACAGTGCACTGCCGATACGACTTTTAAGATCGTAATCGGCAAAATGGTGGACCGTCACTCCTGCACCACAGTGAGTCCGGCGGTCGCGAGACTGCCAGACGCCTAATCAGGCCCTAAATCATTACAAATTAATATGTTGCTTAGCGAAATAATACATTTATTAAAATGAAAGTCTGTGAGCTAAAGAATTTAATGCTTGATAATTTGATGTGCTCTTTTGAGATGTAAAACAGTCTCTCATGGATTGTAATGGAGGTAGGCCACAGGAGATGGTATGATAAAGCAAATAGAGATAGCATGAGGTGAGTGGGTACTACTACTGTAAGGTGAACTAAAGCCAACTGTGTGCATACATTGGTAGCAATGGGTCATGATAATAGCTGTACTGTGAATCCAGACGTAAAAATTCAATAAGTAACTTTACCCATCTTGGGAACTGTACTATCATTATAAGTGGACTCTCTTGCTTTGAAATATAAACCGTAAAGAATTACAACTATATTGGTACTGTTTTTTCCTAGTTATGGCAGGTGTAAAGATCATCTTGTCCTTAAGATCGAAGGGGCTCATTAGGATGGCGGAAGGACCGCCGTCCTCCGACCACGATTTTCCACCGCCAAAATAGGATGGCATGGAAAATCTAACTGCGAATGTGGTGGTCACAAAGACTGTCCGCCACGGAAACCTCCACAGGTAATCATTATGATTGCCTGGCGGAGCGGTCTTCATCAGTAAAATCGCGGTGGTGCCTAGCAGGCAACGTCCGGCAAATTACGATTTTGGCTGTAGCCAGCTTTTCCATTGTGGTAGAACCACCATGGAAAGGCTGGCAGGAACCCTTTGCGGCACCCCTTTGTCTTGGGAGGGGTGAGCCTGCACTTGGGGGGGTACCCATGGTACCCCCGTACATTTCACAGCACTACGTGGCAGGCACCGTGTGGTGCCTGCCATGTAGTGCTGTGAAATGCGCAACGTGGCATATTGACATCGCAGCAGGTGCTGCTCTATGTGCCGCAGTGTTAATGATCAAGATCTGACCGCAATGTTGGTGGTGGCATCGTGATCCGGTGGACGGGACCGCCGCATGCATGGCGGGTTCTCCCGGTTTACACCAGGATGGCTAACTGACTTGAGTCCGTCCGCCATCCTAATGAGCCCCCAAGGGAGTAATATCGGGAGATTTAAATATTACTGGTATATCCACTGGAACTTTGTCCTCTGGTTTTGTGTCCAATGGGAGGAACTAAAACTTTGTCCAAAATTCAGTTTTTTTCGTTTTTGATCTAAATTTCCTAATGTTTCGAGACAAATATTAAGACCTGTCTGTTGCTTCAAGAGTGGGAACCGGTGAACAAGCAGTGGGATAATTTAGAGGTGGTTGTGGCCTATGTCAGAGCACCACGAAAAGATTAATGAGGTGACTGTTTAAACAATACATATACATTTAAGAATTGAATTGCAGTAAAACCAATGTAATGTACGGGAATGGGTTTTACATTCCAATTTAAAGAAAAGTCAGTTATATTTGAGGTGAAAATGAAGCAATTAAATGAATTGTGTGTTTGAAACTTGGTACAAGTGAAAGATTCTGAATCGAGAATTCTAAAAACGATCGATTTATAAAGTCTTCCAATACACCTCACCGCATGTAGCAACTGTGCAGCACATGATCAATATCTGCCTGTAAATATTTTCAGCACATTTAGCTGCAGCGTTTTTCATTTCAGAAATACACAGCTAACACTTCAACATCCCCACATTCCATAGAATTCCATTGAAAATGTTTGCAAAGAACGCCATCGGGCAGCCCTTTGTTTTTATAATAAAGGCTGAGGGTCAGATTTATCAACTCCTTGTACTTGTGCAGTGTCTCAAAAGTGTTGCAAACAAGTGCAAAGTCTTGAAATGGGATTTACTTTCCCGAACAAATCTTGATTTACACTGGAAAGTAGTCCTAAAGTGATGCAAAGCAGCACTTTGCACTGCATTGCTCCCGGGAGGCCTCCACTGGGTGGTGCTTGGGTGCTGTCTCTTCACCACCTATGGATTAAAATACAGGGCCATAGCTACTAACTAGCAGAGCTATTCAGACAAAATATCGAAGCAAAAATATTGCAATACCAAAATATTGTGCCAAAATATCTTCATATGGAAAAATCGTCAGCAAGACTATCCATTTTAAGGTAAGTATTATTGATTTTAAAAATATTGAAGTCATTAATATAGTTTGCTAAAATAAAGTTGTTTATTATACAGTTAATTATTGTTATGTATTGTAATATATATTTTAAATGTATATGATGTACATTTTTGGCACAATTATTGTTTATGTTTTTTTAATATATTTGTTACATTGTTAGTAGTTATTAAATTAAATGTAATTATTGTTTGTGTTTTATAGTGCTGTAGGGGGTTGTGGGTTTATAGGGGTATAGGGTGGGAAGTAATTTATTTATAATACATTATTGATTATTTGTTATTTAATAACATTTATTACATTGATATTTAATTATGTTAATTGTGCTTTTCATTTTTTTGATGTAATTTTTTGTGCGGGTTGTGGCGTTTATAGGGGTAAAGAGAAGCAATTTGTTTTCAATTAATTAGTTGAATAATATAAATTGCTAATTATGTTAATTGTTTAATTTTTGTTTTTTAGATGTGGGTTGTTATAGGGCTGAAGGATGGTATGAATTTCTTTTTAAATTAATTAATAATTAGGTGTTAATAATTAATTGATAGTTTTGGTAATTGTGTAATTTGTTAATTTCTGGTGCAGGTTGAGGTGTTTATAGGCGTAAATATTGGGAAGTAATTTATTTTTAATTGGTCAATAATTAGTTGTTAATTGATAATTAATTATGTTAGTTTTTTTTAGGTGAGGCTTGTGGGGTTTATAGGGGTAAAGGGTGGGGTGAAAATTAATTCAAATTAATTAATAATTAGTTGTTAAATACTATGAATTATTTATTTGCCAATTATTTTAATTGTGTAATAATTTTAAAAAATTTCCATTTTAGGTGCAGGTTGTGGCTTTATAGGGGTAAAATTTGGTAAGTTATTTAATTTTAGTAAATTAATATACAGGGGTTATTCTGATGGCAGTCGGACCGCATCTGACGGCTAGTCGGATGCGGTCCAATCGCCATCTGTTGCTGCCATCCAACGGACACATCACAATGCGTGCTGTGGGAGGCAGCAGGCGGAGGGACACTCCGATGCTTTTCGACGAATTCAAGGAGCCCGACAGACCATCGGAGGGTCATTAATCCGTACAACAAGAGCTGTGCCTGCGCAGGCACCACCTTAGGGATTACAACGTCCCATTCTGCCTGCTCTTTTATGGTGGTTCGCCCTCCATGAAAAGGTAGGTGGAAAGTAATTTTACGGGCCCCTAGCAGGGCCCCCTTCTCCACTGGCCCTCCGCTATGGGGCCTGGGGGGGATCTTTGGTGCCCTCCTAAACATCCCTGCACCATGTGCAGGGATGTTTTTAAAGTGTACATTTCCTATTGCGGTGTGTGCTGCATCCCGCAGCACAAGCCGCAACGGAAAATATATACTTTGCGAGTGCCGTGAAGGTGGACCGATTGTAATAAGAGCGGCAGGGCTGGTGACTCCATGTCAGGTGGTCCTGCTTCCGCTACAGTGCCAAGACAAGAGTCTGACCGGCATTGTAATGATTCCCATTAGTTTGTTATTAATAATATTTATTTAATTGATAATTATGTTAATTGTGCAATATTTGTCTATTAGTAATGATATTAGATGTGGGTTGATTGTTTTTTTAACCCCTTAGCTGCGGCGGCTATTCCGCCGCAGTGCTAAAGGGTAGGAGGGGGGCGCGCGGCGCTCCCGTGCTCATGACAGAAGCGCTCCGTCACGAGCCTCGGGTGGGCTTTGCTTGTGATGGAACGGTTCCGTCACGGCCCGCCCGCCTAATAGAACCTTCAGCGCAGGCATGGAATTCGCGCCGCGCAGGCGCGGCGAGCGGACCGTGACGGAACCGTTCCGTCAGCAGCGCAGCCCACCCGAGGCTCATGACGGAACCGTTCTGTCACGAGCATGCAAGGGGTTAAGGGTATTGAGTGGGAAGTAAATGAATTTAAAATATTGAAACATTTATTTTTAATTAATAATAATTATCAAATTGTAATTCATTATGTTAAATGTGTAAATAATGTTCTGCTAAATCTTATGAGTGCATTGTGGCTCTTGTGGGGGTATATTGTGGGAAGTGAATTAATTATAATTAATATTTAATTACTGATACTTTATTTGTTGATAAATAGTTATAGTAATTGTGTAAATATTTAGCTTTTTAAATTTAAGTTTAAGATGCATGTTATGACCTTTGTGGGGTTATATCAAGAGAAGTAACAAAATTAAATTGACGTATTATATATTTTTTGTTACTTTCTAAATAAAAAAAAATATTTGTATAAAAATTATTTTTATATTTTATTTATTATAAACTTTTTAGTTATTTGTGATATGTATTTAACATTGCAGTATGTTTGAATTTTTGGTATTTTTAACATTAAACATTTGTAGTTTTGTTTGTACATATTTATATTTTTCTTTACTTTGTTTTTGAAATAATATTATTTTATTCAAGCTGTGTTGGTTGTTTTTAATGTTGCACTGTCTGGAGTGGGAATATTACATTTTAACCCTCCACAATCCAACACTTTTGCCTACTCTTGTACTGATTGGAGTGGCAATAGTACATTTTGCCCCTACGCAATCCAACACTTTCCCTACTGTTGTAATGACTGGAGTAGGAATAGTTAATTTGACCCCATCTCTACCCAACGCTTTCCATGCTGTTGTACTGACTGGAGTGGGAATAGTCAATTTTACAACTCCACTATCCAACACTTTCCCTACTGTTGTATTGACGAGTGGGAATAGTACATTGTACCCCCTGCAATCCCACACTTTCCCTACTTGTGTACTAACTTTAGTGGGAATAGTAAATGTTACCTATGCGCAATCCAACACTTTCCCTACTGTTGCATTTACTGGAGGGAGATTTGTAAATTTTGTGTTGCGTGAAGTGGGAGTAGTACATTGTTTATACATTTAACATAATAGTTTGACTAGTCTTGTATAAATTGTAGTGGGAATAGTGTATGTATTACTTTTCATATTTTATTTGCTATTGGTACAATTTATATTATTCTGTTTTTGTTTATTTAAAATTATAATATTTGTGATTATCAATGTTTATTTAAAATTATAATATGCTTGTTTCCAGTCCAGTGTGGACCTTACCTGGCAGTTCTGGCTGGACTGTTCCCATTGGGCACATGGTCAAGACTGATTTGCATATGGGTGGGTCCAAACTGGAATGGCGAGCAAAGAAAATTTTGGATTTAGGCCCAGATCTCTGTACTGGGGTGAATGTATGACATTGTTCTGCATTCTGTCCATCAATTGTTCTTTTTGCATTTGTCACCCAGAGTAGGACAGGTATTCCCAGGCGTGGGTCCCGTGCTCTCCATGCCATTGGAGTCAAGCTGTTCTGGCTGATGAGGGGTGAAACCCTGAAACTGGTCCTAGGATGCTTGTTTCCAGTTCAGGGAGGACCTGACCTGGCAGTTTGGGCTGGATTGTTCCCATTAGGCACAGGGTCAACACTGATTTGCATATGGCTGGGTCCAAACTGGAATGGCATGGTGAACAAAAACAATTATGGATTTAGGTCCAGATCGGTGTACTGGGGTGAATGTATGACATTGTTCTGCATTCTGCCATCAATTATTCTTTTTGCATTTGTCACCCACATAAGCAGCCTCTTAAAAAATGTTTCAAGTCTGCCATCGTAACCTGAATTCAGTTTTAAATAACCAATTCGACTTTGCAAAATAACCCCTTTGCCAAGCCTTTTCTTCTCCTTCTGTTATATATGTCACCACTAAGCTAGGCCCTAGGTAGCCCACAGGACAGGGTGCATTGCACTTAAAAGGTTGAACATGTACTTTTAAGTTTTACATGCCCTGGTAATGAAAAACTCCTACATTCGTTTTCAATATTTTGAGGCCAACATTTCCAATAGGGGAGCATTGGGTTGCCTTATTACATTTAATAAGTGCACATTTTTTATTCGGAGCAGGTGTGAAATTCATGTTTGGTGTCTATGGAATTGTAATTTAAAATCCTCTTTAATTATAAAGTTCGATTTTAAGTTACAAATAATTCCTTATTTTGTGTCTACCGCCTGTTTCTGGATCAAATGACTGGATGTATTTGGCAATTCGACTTTGTTTATTCCTCGCAGACAGCCACACAATACAGGGATTAGATGTGGCAGGATGGAGGCGGCAGAGATAAGCACAGCCCCACCTACAAGTTAATAGGATGTGCCCTGCCTTCATACAAAGGACTTCACACTACCTCATTGGTCATGCAGTCAGACTGGAGCCGGGGCAGGGAAGACAGGAAACTCCTAGCACTTCAAAAGGGGTGTATGCCGTTACAACGCATACTTTTACAACGCATACCTTTACAACGCACTTTTTACACCGCAACATCCATTACAACGCATTCCACTACAATGCATACTACATTTACAACGCATACCATTACAACGCATACCATTATATTGCATATATGGTAAGTATTGGATAGTGTAGGGGTAAAAATTACTATTCTAACTCCAGGGGGTGCAACAGTAGGGTAAGTGTTGGATAGTGTAGGGGTTAAAATTACTATTCTAAGTCCAGGGGGTGCAACAGTACGGTAAGTATTGGATACTGTAGGGGTACAAATTACTATTCTAACTCCAGGGGGTGAAACAGTAGGGTAAGTGTTGGATAGTGTAGGTATGCGTTGTAATGGTATGCGTTGTAATGACTGCGTTGTAAGGGTATGCGTTGTAGTGGTATGCGTTGTAGTGTCATGCGTTGTAATGGTTGCATTGTAATGGCATGCGTTGTAATGGATGTTGCGGTGTAAAAGTTTCGTTGTAAAGGTAGTGCGTTGTAAAAGTTGCGTTGTAAGTGTTGTTTCCCCTTCAAACGTAATTCTCTAGAAACGTCCCCTACTTCAAACACGGTCCAAGTATAAAAATAGGACCCTCAGACCCACTCTTCAGTTCATTTTCTGGACCTTAGGTAGACCTCTGAGGACTGCCTACTGCTGATGCCTGCTGTGTACATCAGCAGACTGCTTTGCTGCTCCTGAAATAACTGCTCAGCTACATGAAGCCTACCCTGAAACCTCTGAGTCCTGCACTGCTGCTTGAACTCTGTTCCACCTCTGAGCCCAGAACTACCAGAGTGACTACTAGGGCTAGTTGGCGGGCCTCCTGATAGAGCCCCAGGGACCAAAAAAGACTCCAACTATCTTAAAGCCACACCTGGACCCAGCCTGAGTTAGTCCCGATCCTCCAAGTGGTGCTTCTCCAGTCCTGGACCCTTGGACATGGTGCTGAACATGCCTAGATAGCCAAAATTCAAAATTTGGAACTTATAAACCTTTTGACTAAAATAGTGCTCTGAGAACCGAGACGAGGCCAGGACTTACTTGCTCGTAGAACTGCCCAAGGTGCATTGCCTTTCAGCCTGAGTTCGCAGCAGCTCCAGCTGCGTTCCTCCCAGCATCACCAAATCCAGTTCAGCAGTTCTGAGCATAAGGGGTATCTGGCCTTGTGAAGCCCTGGTCAGCTACAGCTTGCAGCTTGGCCCGCTGGAGGTTTGCGACTTCAAAAAAAAAAACTTAGGGCATCATTACGATGGCGGGCAGGCAAAATCCGCCCGCCACCGTAACGGAGCACGGGACTAACCCTCGATGCTGAGGCGGTCCCGCCATGCAAATCAGGATGCGCCCGCCAGTGTTGCGGGCGCATCCTGATTTCTGGGCCTTTGACATTGCGGGTGGATCTGCTGGCTGCAGACCTGCTTGCAATGTCAAAGGACTGCGCACAGCATTGCAATGCACAACATGGCAGGCACCACGTGGTGCCTGCCACGTAGTGCATTGCTGTACACCCAACACCCTGGGGGCCCACAACGGGCCCTCAACAGCAAGAACCGTATGCTTTTCCATGGCGGCATCGCCGCCATTGAAATGTGATGTTATGCCTACATCATAATAGCCATGGAAATGTGATGTTCTACCTACATCATAATATGGAGGCCGGTGTCTTGCAGACACCGCTACCATATTGTGTCCCTTTTCCGCCCGGTTGAGAATACGACCGGTGGAAAAGCGGCAGCCGGTCTTTCTGTCTGCTGCGGTGCCCCCGCCATACTAATATGGCGGGGTAGAACCAGGGACATGTGGGGAGCGGAACGCCACGGCCGGGCCGGAGGTGAGCACCGCCGGCCCGGCGGTGGCGATTCGCCCGCCATCATAATGGGGCATTAGGTCTAAATGTAGAAATCTTCACCATGACTTTGTCCAGCGGCTTTCCGACAACAATGCCTCCACCTTGGACACCACTTGAATGCTTGCCCCGCTGAACTTTACCTTCTCTGAAAAAGTTGCTGAAATTTCTTCTTTGTCGGAAGGTAAGCGCGGCCTGGACCAATCCACTGCCTGTATCCAACCTGCTCTCCATCTTTTTTTTACCCTTGACCCAGTCTCATGTAACTAGATTGGCGCACTGATCTTTTAGGTGCTAGTTTTTAACATTAAAATTTCAAAAAATTTACACCAGTTCTACTGATTGGAGTTTTGTCATTTTAGTATCAAATAATGTATTAACATTTACTCTATTGTAAATTTGGGTGGGATTTTTCTTGTGTTGTGTTTTCACTTTAATACTTTATGTGCTGCATAAATACTTTATACTTTGCCTCTAAGTTAAACCTGTCTGCTTGTGTGCCAGGCTACCAGATGGTTAAGCACAAGATAATTTAGTGACTTTTGTCATTCACCCTGACAGGGCATGGGGCTGTTGCTTGAGCAGAGTTAACACTCCACTCAACCAACAACCCAATTTTTCACAATATGGCACTGCCCTGCCCTCCCCCTTTTATGCAACTCAGCTAAACAAATTGTGTTGCAATTCAAGAGTAAGCCAGGAGTGCTACAAGAGTAATTTATAATTACTCATAGCATAATCTTTGTGAATCGTATCCCATGTGTTATAAATCTTAGATTACCAGTGTTACATAACATTGTGAACTAAGGGTCCGATTCACAGGGATTGGCGTCTGAATAGCTGTGAATTACTCTTGTAGTGCTCCTCGTTTACTCATGATTGACTTACTCCTTGCTTACCTGTGCATTTCAGCAGTGAACCAGGAGTGAGTCACATCAAATTATTTTTTGATTTGGGCCACATTCTGTGAAAAGATGCTATGTCAGTTCATCAGAAAATGGTAAGATTAATAAGGAAAAGGTGTCATATGTAAAACAAAACATTATAAAAGCACAAACTATTCTTTAACTAGAAACCAAAGTCCATCATTTATATAATTCGATTTTCTTTAGATCTAGATTTTGACACAGCTTTAGCTGTTTTGCCAGACTATTGTTTTTTTCCCCAAAAATCATGGATAATATACATAGGTAGAGGGTTCTCTCTCTTCATTTAAGAACCTGGTTGGCGGCCTTTGACACAGCTTTAGCTGTTTCTCCAGACTATTGTTTTTTCTCCAACATCGTTGATAATATATATACATAGACAGTCTTTCTCTTCAGTTATAAACCTGGTTCCAATTGTGTTTTTGTTTTTTAAAATGTCCAGTTAGAGAATGTGTTCTCTATCTCCTTTTTAAAGGAGTAAAGGGGCATATTTATGAGATTTGTCACGCAGGGCAGCACAGCAAGTCACCGGGAAAGTAGCAGGAATGCGCCGTATTTTAAAGAATGCAAGCAATTCCTACCATTTCCCCTGTGCTTGCGCTGTTTTGGCTGCCTAACGCCAGAGCCAACGCCATGGTGCAAGGGTTCCTGTGTTGCATGCAGGATTGATTTTGTGCAGGATGGGGCACCTTCCTGCACAAAAATAGTCCTTATTCAATCAATCAATCAGGTTTCTTATAAAGTATGACTACTCACCCGTAAGGTTCTCAAGGCACGGGGGTGTATCTGCAGTTCAGTCGAAGAGAGCCAGGTCTTGAGGTCCATCCTGAATTGTGGCAGCGATGGTGATTGACTGAGGTACTTAGGCAAGGAGTTCCAGGTCATCACAGCGAGGTAGGAGAAGGATCTTCCTTCAGCCAGTGTCTTGCAGATCCATGGGATGGAGTCTTAAGCCAGTTGGGCAGAGCAGAGATGTCTATTGGCAGTGTATAAGGAGAGGCGATGGCTGAGGTATGCAGGTCCGCCATTGTGGAGGGCTTTCTAGGTGTGCGCGAGGAGCTTGAAGGCAATTCTTTTGTTGATAGGTAGTCAGTGAATGTCTATCAGGTGGCCGGTGATGTGGCTGCGGTGTGGGATGTTCAGAATTAGTTTGGCAGAGGTATTTTGGGTATTATGCTGATTTTTTAGGAGTTTCTGGGTGTTGCGAGCGTAGAGTGCATTTCTGTAGTCAAGCCTGCTGATTATGAGCACATGGTGTGACCATTTTCCTGGACTTGGTGGGCATCCACGTGAAGATCTTACGAAGCAGAAGGAGTATGTGGAAGCAGGAGGAGGAAATGGCGTTGATGTGGAGGCATATCTCTCTATGTGTGTTGCTGAGTGCAGCAGACATAGAAAGAGAAAATGACAAGGAGAAATAAAGATATTTCTCCTCATTAATCCTCTCCTGGGGCGGCTTATCTTTTTGGCATATTCCCTGGGAATGTGTCAAAAAACATGGGAGTTGCATGGGAACACCCATGCAATGCACAGAGAACGCCTCGTTAGTGCAGAGTAAGGCAACGCTCCCTTGCTTTTCTTGAGATTTATGAAACCTCTGTGCGACACAAGGTGGCCCTGCGTGGCTTCATAAATCTAATTTTTGAGTTGCGTAGCTTTTGTGTGGTGTAAGAGCGACATAACGGGGATCATAAATGTGCCCCAAATTGATTAGGTGACATTGTAATATTTTAGCTGCCTGCAATTTGAATGCTTGGTTAGATAGCGATTTTTTCTGGTCTCCTTCAAAAATAATTATTATAAAACAAAAACCTTTCATATAAGAAACATCACAGTAAAAAGGCCACATGAGTGAGTTTTTTTATTTGAGCATTTTAAGGCAAGCATTTGATGGCTACCTTTAGTGGGTCACGTGAGTTTTTTTTTTGTCTTTCTGTGGCACATTCCTGCAATAAATACAAAGCAAACAAAGTTAACAATCAAAGTAGCTTGCCTAGGCCAGACCAATTTGTGTTGCTAGCTCGTATTTAAACTTAGCACATCCTTTTTCATTCAGAGTAACATTCAGTGACTCATTTCCAGTAAAGGTATACATATTAATGTTACATCAACTCTTAGCAATTAGCAGAAAGAATATACTGAAAAATATTGAAGTTTCTTAAGTTTGAATGTATGGAAGATCAAATGTAAGATCATAACAATGTATTTTATCATTTGCAGGGTGTTTCTGTGAGCAGTGCAGGAATGGGGTGACCTATTCAGGTGCAGCCATATCACCTAATTTAGAAACCACGCAGATCTTCAGAGTGCCTCAAGCAGTAACAATGTCCGACTGTGCTGCAGCCTGTTGCAACCTATCTGAGTGTGACTTGGCCTGGCTGCTTGAAAGGCATTGTTACATCGTGAACTGCCAGCACAAAGAGAATTGTGAACCCAATAAAATGGAAACTATGAATTCCCAGCTTACCTTTGTACTTAGACCGCCAGATAGACTTGTTCCGTTACCCATATATGGACCGATAAGGCTCAACAGGGGACACACGGCTGGATTGTTGCCTGATTCTGGAGAAGATGTGAGCAATCTGAAAGGGCTTTCCCTCCTAACCAAATACCACAACCTTGAGGAATTAAATGACTATCCGGATGACTACATGGACCATGAACAAGATCCCATCCATCCAAGCACCAAGCAAGACTGGAAGGGGCGATTTGACTACGCAGATTGGTTTCCGACAAGCAGTGAAAGAAGCTTCAACTCTTCAGAGGCTGAGCCTAGAGATCGCCATGGACATTTAGAGGAGGCCCAGAAGGAAGATACCAAATGGGAGCAAGTCATGATCAAAAACGTATCTGAACTTGAAACTGTTACACTTCCTTTAGAGGGGAAGCAGCCATTGAAAACTGAGGTTAAGCTACCCACAGCAACAGTGCCTCAAACTGATTTGAGTATGCAGCAGCAGCCCGTGAAAACCAGCAGCAGCTCATTGGGGGAGGTAGGTTCAGGACTATTTGATATTGTGAATATGTGCAGTCACACAACCATTTAGTATGACATTATGGTTTGGCTTTCTCTTCAGAAGAATCCAATATTAGCTGTTTTCACTGTTTTGCTGTAATCATTCTGGGCAGTGATAGAATGCCGGTGACCTAAGACTGTTTAATGATTCTTGATTTTGCCTGTATACATTTCTTGGTGTGTTTGGGGTTGTGTTGTGGTGAGGTGTTATGAATCATGGACTGAGAACGGCAACAATAGAAAGAAGTTCTCAGAGAGATTACTATATTGTGTCATTAAGGAAAGAAAATAGAGGAGAATATTTGGAAATTGATTTGCTTAGATAACGGCAAGAGCAGTGGTAGACCAACAGTAACTAACACTTAGCCAGTAAATGACAAAAGGTTTTGTGAGCGGAGGTGCTTTTTTATCAGTTCAAGTTCTTTCACCAAGACCGATAAGACTGTTCATCTTTATGTCATTCTTGGTTTTCTATGGAACCCATTTGAGTAAACTGTATTTTTGACCTTTGCAATCAGCTTTAGAGTCTTGCATGAAGTTAGAACAGGAATGCACTAATTTAGCTGCCACTGAACTCTAAGGTGCTAGAAAGCACTCTTTTCGCTTGAGTAAAGCCTTCTTTAATTTTGTATTACTTGACACACTCAGTTTGATATGCCACAGCATTGTCAACACTGAGAGTCAAAGATCTCAGTTCTTTGTAGCCTGACCACTTTTATAGGAAAGCTAAGAGAAGATGGAAGAGGAGGATCACTTAATCCGTTCTCCCTGACTCGCTGATTAGTTGCTGACTTAGTTTACAAATGTTATACTTTCACACTCTCATTTTCAATTTTATTTAATGTTTCAGTTATTTATTTACATGAGACTTTATTTCCACTGAAGAGGATTCTAGGGTGCAGACCATAGAATATATAAAGCAACATGTGAGACAAAGGAAGCATGAATGTGACAGAAAAGACCCATCTGTGAATGAGAACCCGTTTTTATAGGATGCACTGCAAAGCCTACCCTTTTTTCTGGACTGTAGACTAGAATATCGGAAAAAGATACAAAAAGTTTATTAGCTGCTTTCCTCTTTTCTTTATTTAGGCTTTCCCTCCTTTTTGGTTTGTGCTCCAGTTGGTCCTATACCTAGGTGAATTTGAAATTTTGCTATTCCTTTCTTTAGTGTGTTTGGCAACACTTTATTTGTTGTTTCTTGAATGTTTCTTTCTTTATTGAAGAAAGATACACTTTACAGTATAAGTTAACTTTGCATTTTATCCCCACATCATTTAAACAATAGGAAATAGCAACAACCTTCTCTCCAAAGCAGCTGCAAAGCAGCTTATTCCATACATTCGCTGGCCATTGACATGGAGAGATCATAGAGGGGCAAGAAGGAAATGCGTGAGGAGTGAGGCCTACTGCTTCCCAACATATATTTAAAAAATCCCTATTATCAAGATCCCCAGTTACTCACCACCAATAATCAAATTATGGACATCTTTGGGCAGTGGCAGATAGAAATCTTTCACTTAAAGTATTAAACTGTCCAGATTGATGGATCTTCAACTACCATTTTCAAGGCCATCCTCGTCCAAGAACATGTAAGCACACCTTTCCTCAGTGAACACATATATTTTGTCTTCTGAAATATCCCTGAACTTAGCTAGATGTTGAAGGTAGCATTGAACCCTAGCACATTACGCTGCATTTCCAAAGACCAATAACAGTTGCTATGTTGGCTTTTATTGCACATCAGGGAAGAGTAACAATCTGCTCACTCTAGCAAACAAATCCCCTTTTTTTCTGGCACTTCTCCTCTGAGTATTTTCTTTGCTTCAAAGGCCTTAGTGTCCCTTAAGTCCATAAAGAAGGCTCTATATATTTCACCTGAAGGTGATGTCTCATCAGTCAGTGACACAGTTCCGTCATTCTTCTCAGTACATTATCTCCATCTCCCACAGATAAGCAAGCCCTCTGATTGATATTGACAATCTTGATTCTCTTCTCATTGTTTTCCACCACTAACATTAGTAAAAAAAGGACACAAAACACTTTTTGTAGAGCCTAGACCCAACCTGCTCTCTGTTACCCCATATCCTCTTTGTTGAGCCATCTACCTTAAGTTATTTTGTTTCCTCAATTTAAGTTAGTCTTGTGACCAGTCCCTTCCCCTATATTCTCAATGTAGTCAGCTGGCTCATGATGGCCTTCACATTTCTATGTGACAACATGTAAATACCTTATGGCCTCTGAACCTCGATTTGTCCCTTTCACTAAATCTCCTTCCTTGCAAGTTTGAACTGAGTTCGAAAAAATTCTAAACATTTATATATATTCACGGAAAAAACCATAGGTTTCAGCCACGTTTTAGTTAGGAATTAGCATTTAAAAAACCTTATAAATTCAGTGAAAAAACCATAGGTTTCATCCATGTTATAGTTAGCTGGACATTTCTCTCATACAAAACCATTGAAATTCCTCTGTTATAGTTAGTTCAGCTAACTATAACTCGCGCCCACAATGCACTGTTGATGACGTCACATATTCCATCACCCATGACATGGTCAGTGACATCCCTGATGACATCATCCAGTGAATATGTGTCTTTCTGAAAAATAAATATTTTTTATATATGTATACCTAAAGGTCGATGGAAGAATAAATGGGTAAATTAGTGTCTAAATGGATGTTTTTTTGTAAAATTGATTGTATAACTGACTAAGTGTATCTTAGTGAATACATGTATTTGCGAGTAATGTTTAAATATCTAAATATCTGTATCAGTGTCTCACTTTGTGTATAAGTGACTGCATGGGTTGGTGAGTAGCTACATGAGTGTCTTTATGGCTTATTACTTTGTTTTTTGAGTATCAGAATGAGTGTCTGTATGATTTGGAGGGGGCTATTACTTAGGGCACAGATGCATGAATGACTGACTCACTGTTTGTATGTGTTTTGAAGACAGCATGTGTGCAGGTCTGTATCGGTGGATGAGTGTGTTTATGGGTGTGTTAGTGAGTGAATGACTGTCTCAATAGCATCTTTATGAGTAACTACATATGTTTTAAACTAGTATATGTGAGTATTGATGTATATAAGTGAATATATGTGAGAGTGAAAGATTAGAAGAGTTCCGGTATAAATAACTATGTGTTTCTATAAGTGATTGTTTAAGAGATTAAGTATGTATATCTTTCTGTAGAAGTAAGTATAGTGGTGTGTGTATAGCTGTATATGCAAGTAAATGGATGTTTATTTGCATGTGTGAGTATGTGTGTGAGTAACTCTATGGATGAGTATTGGTGTGCAACAGGATGTATAGGTTTATGAGTACATATGATGAGTGAGTACATGTATGAGTAACTATATAGAACTGTTGGTGAATGAGTGGATGTGTATGTAGATATTGGAATTACTGAATAGGTTGTTTTAACTGGTATTGGTATCTCCATTTTTTTGAAAATTTTAGTTTCTATTTTTGAATGTGTGTATCATAGGTTATATTAGGGTGAGAGGAGGTCTTGAAGGACTGGGTTCTTTAAGACCCAGCGGTGCCAGGGGACAACACCTGAAACCTTCGTGGGTTACCTGCTCCGGCGTACGAATGACAGAGACACGGGACATTTCCTTCGGCGTCAAAGATTCAAGGTTTATTTACTGCAGGGAACACAGAAGTCACGACAAGTACAACACGTGCAACTTGGGGAGACTGCTTCAAATTGGTTCTGTGGATCGCTCCTTTTATACAGAATTTACCCATAGGACAACATGATACACAAAGGTTTACAACCCGGTTCCCACAATTATCCCCCAGAGGGGTCGCTTTGGTCACTTTGTTACACACAAGGTCCGGAACATAAGTGCGGAAACATTTGGCGGTTCCCAACTGTAAAAACCCATCTTCCCAACATTAGTGCATTCCAATCGGCAGTAAAACAGATCGAAAATAGGAACAAAGACAGGTGCAGAGGAAGATGGAGACAGTGGGGAGATCGGAAAGGGTGTAAAAGGGGAGGTATCGGGAAACACGAGATACAGGCATCTAATGAGATGCACGGCTGAGACAATAAACCGGCACGGCAAGATGAGCCTCAAGCGGGGCCATCTGCCTTACAGTATCATCCCCCTCATCATAAAGACACTTACAAAGAACATGTGTCTTCCGCAAATATCTTGGGAGTCCCAGGGTCGCGACGCGGACAACGTCCATTCGCTGGCTACTTGAGGGCAAGAGACAAAATGGATGCCGTATCTAAGATGGAACCCGTGGGTACAGATGAAAATCCCACATAACAAACGAACGGTTTAAGTTAGCACAGCGAAACTGCGCACACTTACTAAACTCGTCATTTGCGGTTCGTAGATACCAGACTCGACCATATTCGTGCGAGTCGAGAACACCACTTACAATTGTCACGGAACCTCAGACGCTCCTTTTGCCCTCATGTAGGCAAGCACTAGTCGGAATCATACTCGATATTCATCAGACCATCTAGATGTTGCTGTAGCATAGCTCTGTCCAACCGAGTCCCCTTGGTAACAGGCGGCTGTCTCATACACGTTGTAGCACAGAGGCCACATAAGGCAGGACCGCACTGCACACAAAGGCAACACGTGAACAGGAACGCCACAACGACTCCGATGATCATCAGAATCTTCCAACCCCAAGTCGACATCAGGCCCCAAAACCATCCAAGTAGCGTCCAATCCCCTACATCCACGTGTATGGATTCGGAGATCTTATGCAACTTCGAGATGGCTTGATAGACAGTCGGAGCGTTATCAGGAATGAAAATACAGCAGCTCGAATGGATCACCTTACATACCCCACCTCGATCTGCTAAGATCACGTCTAAAACCATACGGTTTTGTAACGTCATAAGTCTATCCGCCTGCAGTTCAGTGGTGATATTACCAAGGGCACTGGCAGTAATATTAGCTGTCGATTCTACCACTCGAGTCAACTGTCTTAGGTTCCTACTATTAACCATAGGTCCCCAAAACGGGAGGAAACCCTTGAAAAAGTCTCCTGCCTCTTGACCGGCAGTATCCTCTTCGCTAATTACGCCTCTCACAACTCTAATCTTGTGATAATCTGCATCTACAGTAAACGTCGGAGGCAACAAGTTTGCGATAAAACATGAGCCCATGAAGTCAGAGGGCAACCATGCATACGCACGATCATGACAGATAAAGTATGTACCCTTGGCAGCCAAAAACACAGGGGACGAGACCATCGGCAGAATGTAATTTTCAGTGCAAGCACTCTCTCCAAGTCGGGCTTTCGATCTTCGGCCACGACCTATGAGACAAAAATTACCAATGTGGGGTACGACCCATATCGGAGGCGAGGCTGTTTCTCACTAGTGAACACACTATATTCGCCTCTACTTAGGACCCTATAGGCTTGTACCTCTTCTTCAGGAATAAGCGAGGGATCGTAGATATTGCTATCTAAGTCTTCAATTGCTATAGACAAAGGTTTTTGGTACGAGGTAGGACCAGAGTAGGGGGAACGTGGTTCTCGAATGGGGTGGAAACCTAGTGCGCTTCGAAACATTGTTTGGAATGCTCGAGCAGACCCTTGGGAACTATACGGTAACACCAGATATGGAATTCCCTTATCCGTAGTATGTGGCATCAACCCACACACCCAACAATTAGTAGTGTTAACCACTAACTGATGCTGGTGAAGGAGCTGAATAAAGGAATTGTTGCGGAATTCTGCACGTCTAGCCTGCTCGTGTTCAGGTAAGATATGAAAAGAATGAGGAGAAGCAGTGGAGGTGAGTTTAAGGTCAGGGGTAGGAGTAGGTATGGCAGAAGGTAAGAAGTAAGACATCGTGTAATACACCCCACCCGCCAATAATGCAGAAACAGTCACAAACAATACGAATATTTGGAATATAAAACATTTGGTACGACTAAGTTGTTGTAACTTGAACCTTTGCGCCTGAGCTCCTTCCAAGTCCATCAGCTTCGAAAATGCCATCCCCTACGACCGTCCGCAACGTTTCTTGACGCACTTCGTTCTGTGTAGCAGTAGTCAATCCCTAGGAGTTCCCAGGAACCGACGGTCCTTAACCTAGTGTCAAGACCTACTAACCAGAAGGAAGTACACGCGCGGCCCTACGGCCTTTATTCACAATTATATATATGCGAAAACAATGTTTCTCAGCTGTGGAAGCAAAAAGTGTAAGGAATGGAACTCAATGAATATATACAAAAATAATTATAATGATACGAGTGTTCAAACTGATCGTGGAAAACGGGATAATGCAGTTGTCAAGGGACAGAACAGGATCTTTTATTAGTCTCTGGTGCTAGATCGCAAAAAGTATCGGGTTTTCCCAGGACGTGTCTGTTCGTCAAACAAAGGATCCGTCGAAGGGACAGCGTCCTGTTGATCAGCTGAATGTTCTGGTCTTGAGTCTTTTGATGACAAATGTTCAACAGTGTCTTTTTGCCGCACTGAGGATTCTCCGACAGGTTGTGCGTCACTGAAAGGTACAAACGCCGGCAATCCTTCGGTTTCAGTTGATGCAATGCCTCTCCTCACCCACAAGTCTGCTGGCAACGGAATAGGGACCTTTTTGGTGTGGGTGGCGTGCACCCAATTCTTCCGTCCCTCAAGACGAACTGCAGTTCTCGTGGCAAGGAGGACCTGGTAGGGTCCAGTGAACCTGGGATCCAAGTTGTTCTTGCGCGAAAAGTTTTGCGTTACCACCCAATCTCCGGGCTGGAGCTGGTGGCCTGGACCCTCCGTCTGCGTCGGCAATGCTTCGTGAACCTGTTGGTGAATTAACCTCAGTTTAGCAGTCAAGTCATGAAGATAATCGATCAACATTGGATACTCAAGATCACAGAACGCACCTGGCCTAGGAACCCCCCAAACATTCGCAGGACGACCGAACACTATTTCGTAGGGGCTAAGCCCCACTCGGGAGTGTACAGTCGCCCTAGTTGACAGTAGTGCTAAGGGTAAAGCGTCAGGCCACGAGAGACCAGTCGTAGCCTGAATCTTTGCTAGTTTTAGTTTAAGGGTGCCGTTATACCCTTCAACCAAACCAGCTGACTGGGGATGATTGGCGCTATGGAATTTCTGATTAATTCCAAGGCCCTTACACACACTCCTCATCACACTCCCCACAAACTCACTTCCATTATCTGACCACACAACTCTAGGCATTCCGTACCGAGGAAAGTATTCCTTCAGTAGGATTTTCGCAGTTAACAATGCAGTGTTGTCCTTAAGAGGGTAGGCTTCGATCCATCGGGAGAACGCGCAAACCACAACTAAAACGTATTTCAGGTTATTTTATCTCTCCATATGGATGAAGTCCAATTGGATGACCTCAAAGGGACATGAAGGGGGAGCAAAACTACCAGGAGGAGTTGGGGTTCCCTTACCAGGATTGTACAACATGCACACCATACAGTTCTTAACCAAGCGTTCAGCACATTTCGTGATACCATCATTCTTCCACACAGGAGACAACAACTTGCAAATACCTTTCGCGCTAATATGTGCTAACCCATGCGCCATAGTCACAACAGCCAGCACATACGCATCAGGCAACATCCATCTTTTCTGATCCGATAAATCAATCCAACAACCATTCGCATCCAACTTTCCCGTACTTTCTTTCCACTTCATCTTTTCAGTCTCGGTGGCCTCATTCTGAATTGCTTTCACACTCTCGATAGTGTCTTCACACATACTCGATTCGGTAGGCCACCTAACCGAACTCGTCACATACATTCGAGTGCTAAGGTTCCGGGCAGTCTCCTTAGCAGTCTCATCCGCAAAAGCATTACCACAACCAACATCATCCGTCACCTTACGATGCGCACTACATTTGACAATCGCCACTTGCTTAGGCAACGTAAGTGCATCCAAAAGATCATTCACGAGCTGGCCATGCTGAATCTTCGTACCATGCGATGTTAGAAAACCTCTCTCTCTCCACAACCGTCCAAAACTATGTGCGACGCCAAAGGCATATTGGCTGTCGGTAAACACATTCACACGTTTCCCTTTCGCTAACACACACGCTCTAGTGAGAGCGATCAGCTCTGCGGCTTGGGCAGAACTCTGATTTAATCTTGCAGCCTCAACAACAGTATTCAATGTTACAACAGCATAAGCAGTAGTCACATCGCCATTCGGCAACTTGAAACATGACCCATCCACATACAGTGTTCCATCTGGGTCTTCCAATGGGGTGTTTTTAAGGTCCACTCGACCTTTTGTTTCCTCCTCTGTCCTCAAATAACAGTCGTGTTCTGTTATTTCATCTGACTCTGAGCTAATTGGTAACAAAGTTGCCGGGTTCAGAACATTACAACGTTTAATTTGAATGTGGCTTGCCAACAGCGTCAACTCGTACCCAGACAACCTCGCACTCGTCAAGTGCTGAGTTTTCGTACGATTCAAAAGAGTGTCAACTGCATGCGGAACCATCACCGTAAGCATATTATCCATGACCAATCCTGCTGATTGTCGGATGGAGACCGCAGCTGCCGCCGTTGCTCGTAAACAACTCGGCAATGCTCTAACTACCGGGTCCAAGGTCGAGGAAAAATATGCACATGGACGTTGCTTACCACCAAAAGGTTGCGTTAAGACGCTCAAAGCACAACCTTCCCTCTCGTGAACATATAATGTAAACGGCTTACTGTAGTCAGGAGTACCTAACACAGGAGCCGAACACAATGAATCACGTAATTCAGAAAAACTTTTCTGACATTCTTCCGTCCATGGTAAAGGAGTTGAAACATCCTTGCACGTAAGAGCCACTAATGGTTTCGCCAGCAATGAAAAATTAGGAATCCATTGCCTGCAGTACGACGTAATACCTAGAAAGGCACGCACATCTCTTTGGGTTGTTGGCACAGCCATTCATGCAATCGCTGCAATTCTCTCTGGGGTCAACCGCCTTCCCTCCTTTGACAATAAGTGACCTAGATAGGTTACTTCTTGACAACAATATTGGAGTTTAGAATGTGACACCTTGTGATTTAACTCGCAGAGATGTTGCAGCAGCGACACCGTAGCAATTTTGCAAATGTCCTGAGTATCTGCAGCCACCAATAGGTCGTCGACGTATTGGATTAAGGCCGCACCATCCGGCAACGTAAACGCATCCAGTTGACCCTTCAAGGCTTGACTGTAAATGGATGGACTTTCACAGTAGCCCTGAGGAGCGCGTTCGAACCGGAAGCTGCGTCCACCAAGAGAGAAACCGAAAAGGTCTCTGCTCTCCTCTGCAATCGGGATGCTGAATAACGCATTCTTCAAATCAATCACCGAAAACCATGATGCAGAAGCTGGAATCAGAGTCAGTAGTGCCGTGATGTCAGGCACAACGGGGAACTGAGGAATCACAATTTTATTCACCTCCCGTAAATCGATAACAAAACGATAAACAGGTGGTTTCGAAGGATCAGTACGTTTAAGAATGGGCAGTACAGGGCTGTTGCACACGTTTCGCCGTGTTTCCTCAATAACGTCTTTCTCGATCAAATCATAGATGATCGCTAACAATGCTCGTTCACCATCAAGAGAGATACGATACTGGGGAATACGTGGCAACCGCACATTAGATTTCAACTGAACAACATAAGGGGAGATGTCAAGCAGGCCCACGTCATTGGGACCTGTTGCCCACAAAGATGCAGAAAGAGAACTCAATTCCGGTGGAAGCTTATCGAGAGACAAGTACATAGGAGAGACAACCCTCTCTCCCAGCGTAAGCTTTACACCCGCAGGAGAACAATACAGAGTTGCATACAAACGTTTTAGCAAATCCAGGCCCAAAAGATTTTCACCACAACCAGTGGTCAAAATCAACGGAGCTTCTAGCTCACGAGGCCCAATTGTAAGGGGCAAAGGGCGCGAAACTGGATTGCTAACAGGGGCGCCAGAAAATCCAACGGAAACATTTGTTAAGCCAGACAAAGGTGCGCCAGGGAGTTTCGAATGCTTTATGGAACTTTTCGCTGCACCAGTGTCCAACAGAAAAGGCTCAACGACGCCCGATGTAGCAACTGCGACGTAAGGCCCTCTCTGATCAACCGGAACTGATACCACTCCCTCTCCTTGTCTATGGCTGTCCTAGTAATTACTGTCGTCAGTTCCCTGATCGACGTAATAATCGTCTACATTGTACTGCGCAGATCGCCCTTGTGACGATCCACGTTGATCAAAACAATTATCGGAATTTGATGAGTTATCTGAACGATCATTCTGAGCACCACGACCTCTGCCACGTGGTGCCTGCTGTGAACCACCACGACCTCCTCTAAATGAATTACCACTATTACGTTCGTTCAGAACAGGACAATTGAATTTGATATGACCCTCCTGTCTACAATAGGCACATTGATTGTACCCTAACGAAGATCTTTGGGAAGAGGAGTCATTACGAGTTTGTGATCAGTTCGATTGCGGCTGCGATCGATTTTGTTGCGAAGCATTCTGATTCGAACGTGGAGGATAGGCTTGCTGCAACAACACTTTAGTTTTAAGTTCTTTCGTCTTTTTGTCAGCACGGTCGTTCTCTTCTTTCTCTCTGTTCTCATAATATTGTGCCGTGGCCAATATCTGAGCTGAAGTAGAAACGGCCCACGCACTTTCTGAATTCTTCAATTTATTGCTCAAATCGGGTAATAAGTTCGAAACAAATTTATCCACAAACAACCGTTGACCACCCTCAGTGCTCATATCCTGACCACTATGGTCGATGAATGCCTCCTCAAACCTCGTAAAGAAGTCGGAGACACTCTCGTCCTTTTTCTGTTTACAAGCTGACAATTTGTCCCAATTCACTCTCATAGCTGGCATAAGAGTTTTCATTAACGTGATTATTCTTTGAGGGAGAGCAGTAATGAGTTGTTCAGGCTTAGCCCCACCAACTTGTCGCGTATCGGCCGCAATAAGAGCAGCCCAATCGCCACCTAATTCATTTGGTGGTTTTCCTGACGAATCTTGGCCCATACCGGTTGCGGTACGACATTGCCAAACAGCATGTCAATATCGGCTAGATTCATTACCGTAGCGTCTACGAGCTGCGACAATTCTTTATAATACCCCGCAGGATTTTTGCGAGGGTCGGGCAAGGATTGCTTTACCTGCAACACCTCCGAGCGTTTCCATGGGAGATGTATCCATACTCTCTGGAAATGTGGCAAGATCGGGGGTTGAGCATTAGCGTCGCCTGGCATCCACACTGGTGGAACTTCTCGCATAGGAAATTGACCAGACTCATCTGGCTGTCTTTCGACATCCTCAACAAACAACGCTTGAGGTATAGGAGTGGGACGAAAAGATAGCAACCGTTCAACAGCTCGGCGGACGTTGGTATCCACTATCAGTCCAGTCGAGAACTGAAGCTGTAGATCAGACAAAGCGGTCAGCACCTCGTCAGGTGCATCAGCCGATATCTGATCGCGAAGGACCTTACACATTTCTTCGAACACGAATCTTTGTGTTGGTATATTGAATTGGCAAAACGTGTCGAGTACAACACGAGGAGGATTTCTAAGGGGATGCGTCATCCAACCCATCGCCATATTATATAGCGAAGCGCGTTCCCTGTTACCAGGAAGCTGACTACGTCTCTGAGGACCATCTGAACCAGCGGACCCAAGAACAGGTCCGAGCGAGTGAAAGAAACTAGCCGCAAGAAGAGAATTACGACTACGAGTAGAGGGAGAAGTATAGGGCACAGGACTAACAAGTGAAGGAGTAGAGACAGTAACAACAGCAGGAGTTAACAGAGCAGGAGCAATAGCATGAGCAGGAGTATGTGGAAGCGGAGGAGCAGTAGGGATAGCAACAGGCAAAGGAGCAGGAACAGTCGGAAGAACGGGTGCAGGTTGAGGAACAGGCAAAGGGAGAATAGGTGCAGGAACAGGTACAGGGGGAATCACAGGAGCTGCGACACCCTGTACATACGGAGGTGGCGATTTCATAAGATAGGACATTAAAGGATCCTCAACTGCTTCTTCCTTCCTATCCGACTCCGTAGGCAAAGCGGGATAACATTTGTCTATGGACATACGCTGTAGTCT
This sequence comes from Lissotriton vulgaris, assembly GCF_964263255.1. Classification (NCBI taxonomy): domain Eukaryota; kingdom Metazoa; phylum Chordata; class Amphibia; order Caudata; family Salamandridae; genus Lissotriton; species Lissotriton vulgaris. The sequence goes on from NC_141691.1 coordinate 801,164,648, forward strand.
ATCAAACACTTCCTTTTCCTTAACCTCCTTATCATGCTGAAATTGCTCCGCTTTCTTTACAATGGTAGCAACACTATCTCTCTGATTTCGTTTAGTCTGTCTGATTTCTTTCTGTCGGGCTTCTTTGCGCCACAACCGAAAGGCATCAAACATGGCCGGCCTTGACTTTTTCTCGAACAATTTAGCCTCTAGGTTATCTAAGATCGGGGTCTCAAAGCTACCATGAGGTGGCCAACTAAGGACACCGTCCTTCTTTGTATAGCGAATCCAATAATCATTAAAGGTAATCGGGCCGAGCCCGTGTTTACTGTACAGTTCATAAGTCGGAGTTCCAACCGGAGGTATCGGACACGAGTCCTCCAGTCGGGAATCCGCACCACAAGGTCTGAAACAACTAAACAAAGTACTACGACCAGGCATCTTGCACACTAGCCGAGTTTCACAAACTTCAAGGGTTACGGGATTTACCAAGTCCCAGCAAAGAGCAAAAACCCTCGGTTTTTGGCGGCTGCAGTCGTCAAATAACACAACAAAGTACGCTAGCAAAGTGTCACCGACAAAAACACTCACACAGCGTCAACAACAAAAACACTCGCTAAAGTGTCAACAACTAAGAACTCTGGGAGCGACCCACAAATACTTAACTCAAAGATCGATGGCGTCACCAGGAAGGCCCGTCAATCGTCTCGCTATACCAAGGTCTACGCCAGGCGCCAAAACAGGTCTTCAGTCAGGGCAGCAGTCCGTCGCAGCCGTCAGGAGGCGGGAATCTTCGCGGGAAAAGTCTTCGGGCCACTTATTTCGACAACAGGATCGATGAAGCGGAGTGCACCTTCCCTCGGAGATTTCACACGAAGTTCCTCACGATCGTCGGGCTTGGACCGGTACCACTGATGCAGCCCCACGTTGGGCGCCAACTGAAGGACTGGGTTCTTTAAGACCCAGCGGTGCCAGGGGACAACACCTGAAACCTTTGTGGGTTACCTGCTCCGGCGTACGAATGACAGAGACACGGGACACTTCCTTCGGCGTCAAAGATTCAAGGTTTATTTACTGCAGGGAACGCAGAAGTCACGACAAGTACAACACGTGCAACTTGGGGAGACTGCTTCAAATTGGTTCTGTGGATCGCTCCTTTTATACAGAATTTACCCATAGGACAACATGATACACAAAGGTTTACAACCCGGTTCCCACAATTATCCCCCAGAGGGGTCGCTTTGGTCACTTTGTTACACACAAGGTCCGGAACATAAGTGCGGAAACATTTGGCGGTTCCCAACTGTAAAAACCCATCTTCCCAACATTAGTGCATTCCAATCGGCAGTAAAACAGATCGAAAATAGGAACAAAGACAGGTGCAGAGGAAGATGGAGACAGTGGGGAGATCGGAAAGGGTGTAAAAGGGGAGGTATCGGGAAACACGAGATACGGGCATCAAAGGGACGTGCCTAATGAGATGCACGGCTGAGACAATAAACCGGCACGGCAAGATGAGCCTCAAGCGGGGCCATCTGCCTTACAGTATCATCCCCCTCATCATAAAGACACTTACAAAGAACATGTGTCTTACGCAAATATCTTGGGAGTCCCAGGGTCGCGACGCGGACAACGTCCATTCGCTGGCTACTTGAGGGCAAGAGACAAAATGGATGCCGTATCTAAGATGGAACCCGTGGGTACAGATGAAAATCCCACATAACAAACGAACGGTTTAAGTTAGCACAGCGAAACTGTGCACACTTACTAAACTCGTCATTTGCGGTTCGTAGATACCAGACTCGACCATATTCGTGCGAGTCGAGAACACCACTTACAATTGTCACGGAACCTCAGTCTGCCACTCTTTCACAAGGATGATATCATCAGTGATGTCATTTAAGATGTCATCAGTGATGTCATGAGTGATGTCACTGACCATGTCATGAGTGATGTAATATGTGGCGTCATCAGCAGTGCATTGCGGGCGCTCGAGTTATAGTTAGCTGAACTAACTATAACGGAGGAATTTCAATGGTTTTGTATGAGAGAACTGTCCAGCTAACTATAACATGGATGAAACCTATGGTTTTTTCACTGAATTTCTAAGGTTTTTTATATGCTAATTCCTAACTATAACATGGCTGAAACCTATGGTTTTTTCAATGAATTACTAAGGTTTTTAAATGCTAATTCCTAACTATAATGTGGCTGAAACCTATGTTTTTTTCAGTGAATTTCATAGGTTTTGTAAATAATATTTTATAAATGTATTAATTATTCTGTCTTTCTTTTTATACTAATTTCTTATATTTTTAATATAAATATTTATATTTATTTTATTTTTTAGATTATATTTCATATTCTTATTATAAAATACTAACAAATCTAAATTGGTAATTATTTTTTGGATTAATTATTGCTTGACTTCGATTGCAACCATAACACAACTCCAGCTAAGCTCTCGAGGCCGTATGCTCACAATTCTGTATCAATCCTTGCACCTGCTTCAAGCATATGCAAGGTTTTGACGCAGCATAAGATCAAAAGTAACTGAATGAAATGTTATACATTTCACTCAGTCACTTATAGGAGGCGTTGCTGCACCCCCTCGTGCACAGGAAAGCCTCCTTATGGTGCAGGGCTTTACAGTGTAATGCACTCTCCAGATGCATCACATTCTTAATATAACACACCATGCCACATCTTTTGCACCACCGCTGTGTCACAAAAGTGATGCAACCGCTATGTAAAAGAGGCACAAACGGATTGTAAATCCGCCCCTCACACATACAAATTCACCCAAACAGTTTCACCAGCCGTGCAAATTGAAGCACAGACTTGTAACATATTTAGGTACATATGTTACATTCAAGTGCTTCGGACATACTACAGTATACTATAGGTAAACACCTTATAGATTTATACGGTAGCACTTCCTTATAGTTCTGCACTTTCACATTCTCCATACACTAGTAATATATTCATTCATTCATTTATAAACTACACATTCATTCTGAAAAACTTATACACACTAACATAGAAATATAGTTCTTTCTTTGACCAGTGAAGGTAGTTCTAAAAATAACTGTTTTTTTTTCTTGTTTTTACTTTTCAATTTTTTTTCTGTTTTGTCAACAAGTTTTTTTTTTAAACTAAAAAAAATTGAACTGGAACTCAAAAAGTATCAAACAGGAACAAAAGAATGAAAAAAAGAAAGAAAACTAATGTCAAAGACAGTGATGCTCCTGCATCCTGCGTTTCATCAGATCAATAGACTGCTCCCTATAACACAAACGTCTATCGCAATGAATGCATACAATTTTAACATCTGCAAAATCAGGATCAATTTGTGGGTGTGGACTGCTTGCTGAAAATTCTGCTGCAGTAGTTGATGTGCTTGCTGCCGAAACAGGTGGGTTCTCCTGCAACTTCCGTCTTGCAGCTTTGCCAAAGGAATATTTTTTAGATGGATCACCCCTTGAAAGAGTTGTTTGGCAAATTTTACAGGTTACTTTTGGAGCATTAACCTTTTTGGAAAAGTAAAAAATTGCCAAATTAGAGCTTCTTTCCTCTTCTTTGGAGGTTGTTCAGGAATGAAACCTCCCTCTGAAGAACTGCTGGAAGATGAGTCCATTGCTCTTATAGTGATCTTCCTTCTATTTGAAACAATTGTCAGAAAAAATGATTCTTCTTAGAAAATCAAAGTCGAATGATTATAATGGGACCGAACTTTCAACAGTTACAATAGGAAAAGTTATGAACCAATCAAATCTATCCTTTTAAAGTTACATGACTTTACTTTTGCTTATGATGCACTTACGCAGCTCTTTCAATACCAGTACGCACGATGTTCAACCGTGATTTTTGTAATTGTTTTTAAAACCAATATATGATTGTTAAAACTGTAAAAAAAATGTTCATAGTTATCCCAAATAATATCTTCCCTTATTATGTACATTAAATACATAAATATATGTTTTAAACCATGTTGAAACATTGGCGCCTTTCGCGTACATGGTGCCGTTCATGACGTCACACTTAACCTTTGATGCGACGCGTAACGTCAAACCATATTCGTACTGTATGCGGGGGTACACGCTGACTATGATTAGCAGTACATATATAGTGTGATCACCCTCTCAGTGACAAATCAGAGCACAGGGCGCACTAACGAGAATGATTATAAGTGGTCACTCATTGGAGATCCGATTCTGGGCCTGCCGCTGCGCACATAATAACACCGCCCCCATCTCTCTCTGTTGTTAATTGTTGGGTGACACACTCACACTTGCACATGCGCGGTACACGCCCGCCCACACTGCCCACATGCCACCACCTAGCATGCTTGCTATCACTAAGCCTGGAAACTAATACATTAGCCAATGCGATGTCCCCCAAGGCCATCATTCTTATAGACCGCGAAAACGCTACCAATGATGGTCCTGGGCTTGGTTTGCTCAGCCCCCGCGGTTCCCATATAATCCGAACACTGATGTGAGCACGCTCTCTTTTGCCTGCCTGTGCTGCGGTGACAGACAGAGTGTCGTCATCGATTTCACTACAAACTCACAGCTCGAGCGGAGGAAGACTCCTGACACTCAACTGGATATCACTACTGCTGCCACCCAGGCACAATACCATAGGCGTGGAGGCGGCGGCGCCCACACCCAAAACACCCCAGACCCAGCGAAACCGCATCCTTTGAAGACACGACAAAAGACGACAGAAGCAAAGGTAAGAGAAGCCGTCACAACATCAGACTCCGCTGTAAATTGTATATGCATAATGCTATTTTTTTCTCCAACATATGACTCTCCTACCCCTTAATGGTTTAAAATTGTATGCACATAGTATAAAAGTTTCTACCTGCGTCACGAGGTTCTATACACCTCTAATTTGATAAATTATGTGTCCATAAATTTCTGTGTCGTATTTCTGTACTACGCCACGTGCTTAGGCCTCTATCGTTATTAATTGTGCATCCATCATGAATTTTTTTTTGATGCGTCACGAGGCCGTCCGAGGCAGGCCCGGACTGGGCGTCGCAGGCACAGGCAAATCCACGATACGCCGCAAGAGTGGGGGCCAGTTTTGGGCCCCTGGGGGCCGATTTTGTTACAGGGCCGTTTTTGGAGCATAGCTGCAAAATCGGCCCTGTAACAAAATTGGCCGAAAACTGGTCCTGCCAAAGAGCTCGGTCGCACCCCCAACTCCCCTCCTCCCGGGGTAGGGGTGGGGGGGGGCGGCCGAGCACTTTGCCAGGGCCGGTTTTGGTTCCCAGCCCGGCCCTGGTCCCATGCCTCTATTATTATTGATCTTCCTCTTTTGATCCTAATATTTCCTTCGGTATTACGGAGCACTCCTATGCCTTTCTTTATAAATTGAGCTTCCATGAATTTCTGTATCCTATTTTTAAAGTGTGTCACTTGCTTTACAATGTGTTCTTTTTATTGTATGTTCATAATGGTATTCTTTCCTGCATCACGTGCCCCTCCTACCCCTCAATGATTTTCCATGTACATAGTATTAGGGAGGACCCAGGGGGAGCCGTGCGCGATCCGCTCTCTCCCCTGGGTTGGTTTCCGCAAGGGAACTGGCCAACGGTGCAAGTTGGCGTGATTTGCTAGTTGGAGCGGAAGTGAAAAGGGATAAATAGGGGTAGAAAGGGCGGGAAAAGGAACTGTGCCGGGGGAGGCAGGTGGCGAAGGTTGTTTTGCCCCACCCACCCTCTTGCTCTTTCAGGTCCTATTTGTTTGTTATTTTATTGTGCTTTGGTTACTGCCGAAGCTGTTTATTCCTGGTTGCCACTCTAAGACAGATCTAGGTGCAATTTTAGTAGGTAGGCGCTTTTTCTGGGGGGTGGGCAGCCTGGACCGGGTTGCTCCATCCTCAAAGAGCAGTTAACCCCTTCCATGCTCATGACGAGCTCAGCTCGTCATGAGGCACAGTGGAGCTGTGCTTATGACGAGCTCGTCATGAACAATGGTATTCAAAGAGTGTCAGCACAGGAGGGGAAAAGTCACAGCAGCCAAGGTGTTAAAGGAAAGGAGCAGGGTATCAGCAAGAGTCAGTTGCTCCTGGGTTTGTTTGGGTTAACTTGGTGTGGGGTTTCATCTTTCATAAGGATGCTAAGATAAGTTGAAGGAATTTTTGGTTTATTAAATAATGAATAGCAAGATATTTGATTAGAAGTTAATTTGCACCTGTGTTAATAAAGTGGCCTTTCTTCCTAACCAAGAAGTTGTGGATCACCAACTGCGCCGACGACCTCGCATCCCTGAAAACCCATCCCATTAGGCCGGAAGCAAAAAAAGCCCTGTGGTTCAACGACGACCTCAAGAACTCAAAGAATAACTGCCACACCCTCGAGAAAGCCTGCCGAAAGAACCCGACCACAGACAACATGACCGCCCTCAAGCACGCCACCCGCAAACACCACCAGTTGATCCACACCACCAAGAAGACAGCTTTCAAGGAACGATTAGACAACAACGCTCACAACAGCAAGGAGCTCTTCAACATCGTCAAAGAGCTCTCCAACCCCATCACCGGTAACAACAACATCACTCCCTCACAGGACCTCTGCGACTCACTCGCCACGTTCTTCCGCAGCAAGATCGCAGACATACACAACAGCTTCGGCGAACAGTCCACGCACCCAACCACAGAATCGACGCCCCCCACCACCTCCCTCCGCGACTGGACCCAAGTCAACACCGAAGACACCATCCAGACGATGAACACCATCAAGTCCGGCTCACCAACCGACACATGCCCCCACCACGTCTTCAACAAAGCCGCCTCCGTCATTGCACCCCAACTCCGGGACATCATCAACTGCTCCTTCAACACCGCCACCTTCCCGGAGAGCTGGAAGCACGCCGAACTCAGCGTCCTCCAGAAGAAACCATCAGCAGACCCCACCGACCTCAAGAACTACTGCCCCATCTCGCTCCTCCCTTTTCCTGCCAAAGTCATTGAGAAGACCGTCAACAGACAGCTGGCCGCCTTCCTCGAGACAAACGGATCGCTCGACCATTCACAGTCCGGCTTCCGAGCCAATCACAGCACCGAGACCGCCCTCATCGCAGCCACTGACGACATCCGAACACTGCTCGACAACGGGAAAACAGCGGCCCTCATCCTCCTGGACCTCTCCGCAGCGTTCGATACTGTTTGCCACCGCACTAGTACAATGCCTCAGCAACGCCGGTATCCAAGGGAAGGCACTGGAGTGGATCATCTCGTTCCTCGCCGGAAGAACCCAGAGAGTCCTCCTCCCCCGGTTCAGATCTGAGGCATCCGAAGTCATCTGCGGCGTGCCACAAGGATCATCACTCAGCCCCACCCTCTTCAACGTGTACATGAGCCCCCTCACAGCCATCGCACGCCAACACAGCCTCAACATCATCTCCTACGCCGACGACACCCAGCTGATCCTCTCCCTCACCAACGACCCCGCCACCGCCAGATCCAACCTACAAAAAGGGATGAAAGAAGTAGCTGAATGGATGAAGAACAGCCGCTTGAAACTGAACTCAGACAAAACGGAAGTCCTCATCCTTGGATCATCACCGTCTGCCTGGGACGACTCCTGGTGGTCCCCGGCCCTAGGCAGCGCACCCAAACTAACAGATCACGTACGCAACCTGGGCTTCATCCTGGACTCCTCCCTGTCGATGACCAGACAAGTCAACGCTGTCTCGTTTTCATGCTTCAACATCCTACACATGCTCCGAAAGATCTTCCGATGGATCCCCACCGAAATCAGGAAGACGGTCACCCAGGCACTTGTCACCAGCCGACTAGACGACGGAAACACCCTCTACACCGGAACCCCAGCCAAACTGCAGAAAAGACTCCAACGCATCCAGAACGCCTCCGCACGACTCATCCTGGACATCCCACGCCACAGCCACATCTCTGAACACCTGAAGGACCTGCACTGGCTCCCCGTCAGCAAAAGAATCACGTTCCGCCTCCTCACCCACGCACACAAAGCCCTGCATGACGTAGGCCACAGGTACCTCAACAACCGCCTGACCTTCTACACTCCCACCCGCCAACTACGATCGACCAACCACGCCCTCGCCGCCGTTCCACGCATCCGCAGAGCCACCATGGGAGGAAGATCCTTCTCCTATCTGGCAGCCAAGACCTGGAATTCACTCCCCATCCACCTCCATCTTAACCATGACCACCTCTCTTTCAGGAAGCAACTCAAGACCTGGCTGTTCGAGCAGTAGCGGACCCCCCCCCCCCCCCCCCCCCCCCCAAGCGCCTTGAGACCCTCCGGGTGAGTAGCGCGCTATACAAATTTCTTGATTGATTGATTGAATTGGACATTGAGTTATTGCGTGAACGTTTCTTTCTATCCATCAGATGGCCCACCCAGCTCTGCTTTGTTTTTTTTTTCTGGAATATCTGCTTTCTGGTTTATCCTATTTGCTCCCTCCTAATTCTCCCATTAGTTTTAATATTTATTTCTGCATCACGTGACACTCCCAAGCCTGTATTCGTTTTCAAATACTTGTAAGTCTAAGCGAATGTAATTGGCAGCCTCGGCTCGTGCATGACGTTACGCCGGGCGGGGATGTCAGCAGCCATGGCTCGTGCAGGGCGTTACGCCGGGCAGTGACGTCAGGCAAAGGAGGGGCAGGGTAGGGTGTTGTAAAATGCAGAATATGGATGATATCAGGTAAGTACCGAAAAAATAAATAAACGAATTTCGTTGCCCTCGCTGCATCACATTTGGCGATGCAGCGCGGGTAACGAAATTCGTGTTTTTTTTCGGTACTTACCTGACAAACTCCATATCCCGCATTTTACAACCCCCACCCTGCCCCTCCTCTGCCTGACGTCACCGCCCGGCGTAACGCCCTGCACGAGCCGTGGCTCCCTAAATGCAATCGCAATTTAAGGAATCTCAATTTAGAGATTCCTTAATTGCGATTTTTGCATTTAGGATGATGCATCCCAAATGCAAAAATACCGTTCACAAATGGAAAGATTCTGAGAATCTGCCCGTTTGCGACCGTTTTTTTGCTTGATGCAACTTCTTTAAAATACTTGTAAATACCAAAGCAGGTTTCAAGGATAACATTTATTTTGCAAACTACCTTTTCAATGGTTAGTATTGCTATTATGATTCCCTAATATACATCTTTTTTGCATTTGCAGTCTATTGAAAAGTATTGTGATGTCTGCAACCAAAAGCTTCACCAACTTATACAGAAAACTTCATGGTAAGAACCTTTTCTGAGTTGCATGCATTGTACCTGAAAGCTGACTATGCACCATCAAGGATGTGTAATTCCTATAGCCCGACGCACAGCACATATTGTTTAAGGTCAAGGACAACAAGTTTTCATGTGTATTGTGTCATTGGCACAAGTAGAAACAACTCCCACCAGCACAAACCCTCTGGCTAACAGTTAGCACTACCACATAATGGGTCAGAGAAGGGCACTGTCTGTAGTTAACATAATATGTTTGCCCATATGTTAATGCTGTTCAAATCTGTATTTATGGTTCATTAATTGAATGCATTTATTACTCGGGCGCGCACTCTAAGTAAATGTTGTAACCTCTGAGTGCACATCTATCAGTGCCTCCAGTATACAAAAGCGTGCAGCTCTGAAAAACGCCTGACCCACGTATACTTATCAGAAATGTCTACTGCCGAGTTAATATTTCTGTCCATATGTTAAAGACCTTCAAACTTCTACAACCTTGATGCAGTCATTATTATTAGTTAGAGTGAATCTTCCAAATAAATGTTGTAAACTCAGACTGCACTACTAACAATTTCAGTAGTAAAAAAACTATAAACACACTTCCAAAGTTTAGCACTATGAGGCTATGTATACTGCTCCCAGAATACTCTGCGATTTGACGCAAATAATTGCAGAAGCGTAAAAGCAAGTTTGATAATAGTTTGCTTTCAAAATAAAATGTTCATAAAAAACAAGAAAGCAGGAAAAAATATTTTGCTAAACTACTATAACATTTCTGTTACCATTTTTTTGCAGCATCATCTAATAACGTGTTCATCCTTGCTAGTATTTTCCAAAAATATTCATTATTAGAGAGAGAGAGAGAGAGAGATAGAGAGAGAGAGAGATGCACCCATGTAATATATCCTAGCATTAAGTGCAGCTATACAGTTTTTGTGAATTCCCAAAAATGTACACAAGTAGGACAAGAAATAGTACTCCTAGAAAATATTTGGGAACTACATGTTAGCATGAGCAAATTTGCATGTGAACATTTGCTCATGCGAAAATCTGAATGTTTACAAATTCACTTTTTCACCAACACCTTTTTTCCCAGCTCAGAAAGAAGATTCATGACTGCCATTGTCGTGTAGAAATTGCAACATTCTTCACTATAACAAAGATTAGACAAGAGTTCTTAAAAACGCATAAAAGATAGAAGTTAGTGGGTTTGCACAGACTCAAAAGGCCATTCTGACCCTGGAACTATGTTTACCATGTAAATACATATAACGTTTTTCTTTCAAAAAGCTATTCACCTTTAAACAATGCAATATTAATTACAACATACTTTTCACTTTCTTCTCAACAGGCCCAATGTTTCGAATGCAGCAGATGACCACCTTCAATCATCAAAAGCAAATGTAAATCATACTAGCCTGTATGTGTAAAAAATGTATTAATGTTTTTTCTCTAAACACACCTTTTAGATTTGGACTATGGCATAGTGGTATAACAATATAATTCATTGTATTGTCAGATATCTACCTTGGTGATAGTGGAATTACCACTACTTTTTAGACAAAAATATTGTGTAGAGGAGCGGTGTTGCTTTTTCACCTTCAAAGAGGAAGATTTAAATCTATATTTCAACAGATAAACAAATAAATTATTCAATTTCAAAAAGAAAATTAAGTAGGAATGTTAGACGAAGACTCCTCCAACTCTATAGGCATTATGGAAACCATACAGGTGAAAAAAAGTGTGTCTCAACATTACTTTTTAATATAATTTTGACACAAGACTAGACTGCAGGAGTGTCCAAATACTTATGCACTTTTTATGCTGGACAGTATTGCTTCTAAACACCCTTTCACTGCTTTCTTCCAAAGCTTCAAAAAAGATTTCATGAATTTACATACATAGTCTTTCAGGTCTGTATATCTCTAATGTAAAAGAATCGCACTTGTTTTCTCTTTTGTAAACTGTCATATTTAAACTCATCAGTCACTCCTATGGTAAGCCTTTACAATGCTGAGGGCTGAGTTTTGTGTGAGAGCATGGCCATACACAACCAAGCTAACGTTTCTTTAGCTACATAGAAACATGTAGTGTAACCTGTCAAACACTTTGAAATACTACGCTCCCACTAGTCCTCGAGGTGGATGTTGAATTCAACTGTTCTGCATAAAATAGAATTGGATATCACTAACTACAAACTATTTCTCTATTATGGAATCCCTAGTGCGTCTCTTAAACATTCAAGGGAAGTACAAACACATACTAACTGAAACACACCAACCAATAGTAACCTATAACATTTGCCAAACAACTCTTTGGAGGTGTGATCAATCCAAAAAATACACTTTTGGCACATAAAATATACTACAAAACACATAAACTACTTGCACCCCAACAACTTTGCTTGAGCTGCAACACAGAGATTGCAGGACAACCACTTGCTGCTGCACCAAGCACATCAACAGCTGCAACACCATCTTTGGCAAACAGTCCAAACTCGCATATTGATCTTGAGTGTCATAAACTTACATTTCTATGCATTTATTGTAAAGCCTTTTGTGTTATGCAAACACTATATCAACCTCATCAAAAACAACAAAACAGCAGCAGCGCTAGCTATCCTCAACATTACTTATTAGACATTTATCAAGCTTTTTCGTACTAAAAACTACTCCATCCGAAGGCAGTTGAAAATGTGCATACTTGCTGCCTTTCTTGCCTGGGTTATCAATTACTCTTGAATTTCAGATTCTGATTCAAACTCATGACCCTTTATCGAGCCTTTTTGTTCTACCTACTACCCCGGCCGAAAGTAGTGCGAAATTTGCACACTTACTGCCTTTCTTGGCTAGAGTTGTCAATTGTCCTTCTTGTAATACAAATTCAAAGTGCAGGCCCTTTATTGAGCCTTCTTGGTAACTACTACAAATGAATGGCAGTGGGTAATTAGCGCACTTCCTACCGTTCATGTATAAACAAAAGCTTAAAAGTCCAACAATTTTAAAAAAGAGCCAGTATAGCCTATGGTTATCAAATCGTCTGTTTCTTTTTGAAATTCAAAGTACAGGCGCTTTATTGAGCCTTCTTGCTAACTACTACCCGTGAATGGCAGTGGGAAATTTGAACACTTTCAGCCTTTCATATTTTTTTTGATTATTCATCTACCACTCAATCAACAAATCATCTACACGTACACGCACCAACTTGCTGTTATCAACTATTCTTCTATTTCATATATGTATTCAAAGTACGGGCCCTTTATCAAGCCTTTTTCATGTAGATACTGCACTGCCAGAAGGAAGTGGAAAATGTGCGCACTTACTGCATTTCTTCACAGGGGCTATGAACTATTGTTCAATTTCATATTCCTATTCAAACTGCAGTCCCTTTATCAAGCCCTTTTTATTCTATCAACTACCAGGGCCGAAGGCAGTAGGACATTTAAACTCTTGCTGCCTTTCTTAGCTGGGGATATCAATTATCCTTCTTGTAATACAAATTCAAAGTGCAGGCCCTTTATTGAGCCTTCTTGGTAACTTTTACTCGTGAATGGCAGTGGGTAATTTACGCACTTCCTGCCATTCATGTATAAACAAAAGCTTAAAAGTCTAACAATATTAAAAAAGAGCCAGTATAGCCTATGGTTATCAAATCTTCTGTTTCCTATTGAAATTCAAAGTTCAGGCCCTTTATTGAGCCTTCTTTCTAACTACTATCCATGAATGGCAATGGGTAATTTGAACACTTTCAGCCTTTCATATTTTTTTTGATTATTCATCTACCACTCAATCAACAAATCATCTACACGTACACGCACCTACTTGCTGTTATCAACTATTCTTCTATTTCATATCTGTATTCAAAGTGCGGGCCCTTTATCGAGCCTTTTTCATGTAGATACTGCACTGCCAGAAGGAAGTGGAAAATGTGCGCACTTACTGCATTTCTTCACAGGGGCTATGAACTATTGTTCAATTTCATATTCCTATTCAAACTGCAGTCCCTTTATCAAGCCCTTTTTATTCTATCAACTACCACGGCAGAAGGCAGTAGGAAATTTAAACTCTTGCTGCCTTTCCTAGCTGGGGATATCAATTATCCTTGTAATACAAATTCAAAGTTCAGGCCCTTTATTGAGCCTTCTTTGTAATTATTACTCGTGAATGGCAGTGGGTAATTTACGCACTTCCTGCCATTCATGTATAAACAAAAGCTTAAAAGTCTAACTATATTAAAAAAGAGCCAGTATAGCCTATGGTTATCAAATCTTCTGTTTCTTATTGAAAGTCAAAGTACAGGCCCTTTATTGAGCCTTCTTGCTAACTACTACCCGTGAATGACAGTGCTAATTTGAACACTTTCAGCCTTTCATATTTTTTTAGATTATTCATCTACCACTCAATCAACAAATCATCTACACGTACACACACCTACTTGCTGTATTTCTTGGCTATGGTTATCAACTATTCTTCTATTTCATATCTGTATTCAAAGTGTGGGCCCTTTATCGAGTCTTTTTCATATAGATACTGCACTGCCAGAAGGAAGTGGAAAATTTGTGCACTTACTGCATTTCTTCACAGGGGCAATTTCATATTCCTATTCAAACTGCAGTCCCTTTATCGAGCCTTTTTGTTCTACCTGCTACCCCAGCCAAAAGTAGTGGGAAATGTGCACACTTACTGCCTTTCTTGGCTAGGGTTGTCAATTGTCCTTCTTGTAATACAAATTCAAAGTGCAGGCCCTTTATTGAGCCTTCTTGGTAACTATTACTCGTGAATGGCAGTGGGTAATTTGCGCACTTCCTACCGTTCATGTATAAACAAAAGCTTAAAAGTCTAACAATATTAAAAAACAACCAGTATAGTCTATGGTTAACAAATCTTCTGTTTGTTATTCAAATTCAAAGTAGAGGCCCTTTATTTAGCCTTCCTGGTAACTACTACCCATGAATGGCAGTGGCTAATTAGCGCACTTCCTACCGTTCATGTATAGACAAAAGCTTAAAAGTCTAACAATATTAAAAAAAAGCCAGTATAGTCAATCGTTATCATATCTTCTGTTTGTTATTGTAATTCAAAGTACAGGCCCTTTATTGAGCCCTCTTGCTAACTACTACCCGTGAATGGCAGTGGGTAATTTGGACACTTTCAGCCTTTCATATTTTTTGACATTATTCATCTACCACTCAACAGACACATCATCTACACAGACACACACCTACATACACACCTACTTGCTGCCTTTCTTGGCTATGGTTATCAACTATTCTTCTATTTCATATCTGTATTCAAAGTGCAGGCCCTTTATCAAGCCTTTTTGTTGTAGCTACTACCCCGGCCGAAGGCAGTAGGAAATTTAAACTCTTGCTGCCTTTCTTAGCTGGGGTTATCAATTATCCTTCTTGTAATACAAATTCAAAGTGCAGGCCCTTTATTGAGCCTTCTTGGTAACTATTACTCGTGAATGGCAGTGGGTAATTTAAGCACTACCTGCCATTTATGTATAAACAAAAGCTTAAAAGTCTAACAATATTAAAAAACAGCCAGTATAGTCTATGGTTATCAAATCTTCTGTTTCTTATTGAAATTCAAAGTACAGGCCCTTTATTGAGCCTTCTTGCTAACTACTACCTGTGAATGACAGTGGCTAATTTGAACACTTTCAGCCTTTCATATTTTTTTAGATTATTCATCTACCACTCAATCAACAAATCATCTACACGTACACACACCTACTTGCTGCCTTTCTTGGCTATGGTTATCAACTATTCTTCTATTTAATAACTGCATTCAATGTGTGGGCCCTTTATCGAGTCTTTTTCATGTAGCTACTGCACTGCCAGAAGGAAGTGGAAAATGTGTGCACTTACTGCATTTCTTCACAGGGGCTATGAACTATTGTTCAATTTCATATTCCTATTCAAACTGCAGTCCCTTTATCAAGCCCTTTTTACTCTAGCAACTACCCCGGTCGAAGGCAGTAGGAAATTTGAACTCTTGCTGCCTTTCTTGGCTGTGGTTATCAATTATCCTTCTTGTAATACAAATACAAAGCGCAGGCCCTTTATTGAGCCTTCTTAGTAACTATTACTCGTGAATGGCAGTGGATAATTTGCGCACTTCCTGCCGTTCATGTATGTAAAAAAGCTTAACAAAAGTCTACCAATATTAAAAAAGAGCCAGTATAGTCTATGGTTATCAAATCTTCTCTTTGTTATTCTAGTTCAAAGTGTAGGCCCTTCACTGAGCCTTCTTGCAAACTACTACCCATGAATAGCAGTGGCTAATTTGCACACTTACAGCCTTTCTTAGTTTTTAAATTATTCATGTTCCCCTCAATCAACACATTATCTACACGTACACACACCTACTTACTGCCTTTCTTGACTATGGTTATCAACTATTCTATTTCATATTCGTATTCAAACTACAGGCCCTTTATCGAGCCTTTTTGTGGTAACAAGTATCCCAGCCAAAGGCAGTAAAAAATTGCACACTTGCTGCCTGTCTTGGCTGCGGTTATCAATTGTTCATCAATTTCATATTCTGATACAAACTCATGGTCCTTTATTGAGGCTTTTTGTTGTACCTACAACTACGACCGAAGGCAGTTAAAATTTACACACTAACTGCCTTTCTTGGCTAGGGGATATCAATTATTGTTCAATTTCATTTTCTGATTCAAAGTCAAGGACCTTTATCGAATCCTTTTATTGTAGCTAATACCCCGGCCGAACAAAGTAGGATATATTCACACTTGCTGCTTTTCTTCACTGGGGTTGTCAATTATTTCAAAAATACCTACAAACTTAGCAACAATATTTTCTTTTGGAAAAAAAATTCAAACTAATCGTCTCTGTAAAACTTGTTTGTCATGTTCAGTCATTTCTCCAATTCTTATTTCTTGTAGAATAGTTCCATAATCAGCATCATTTCCTTATTGCATATTTGTAATAACTTCCTTATATAAAAAATATAACCAAATGTTAACATTACCAATGCTACAATACATCATTTACTTATACTACCTATGGAGTATAACAACAAATTACAATACCACAAGATATCTGGACAAGCTTGTTGTGAAGACTCTTGAAGAAAATGAAACTTCTCATTATTGATCACATAAGCATGCTATCAAACTTAATGCTTGCTTTTGTGCATTTAAGAATGCTGCAAACTCTTAAAACAGAGTATGACATATTAGTCTCAAATTATTTAAGGCACAGACAATTGTACTATGTCCTCAGATTCTGTTAACTGTACAAAATAACATTAATTAATCTTTGTGTTGAGTAGCTCCTTCAATATACATTGCAGACATCAGGGTTCACAACTTCACTTCAGCTTTTCTTCTACATTAATGAGATCACTGAATCCAGCCTTGCTTTACTTAAGACAGAGACAATTATACTGCCTCCTCAGATTCTGTTATCTGTGACTAAATAGCATTCATCGATCTTTGTGTCAACAACTGCTGTCAATCTACACTGCGGACAGCTGCGTTCACAACTTCAATTCAGCTTTCCTTCTACATTAAGGACAGTATTGTATTCTTCCTTGCTTTCCTTAAGGCAGAGACTAATATACTGTGTCCTCAGATTCTGTTATCTGTGGCTAAATAGCATTCTTCGATCTTTGTCTTAACAACTGCCTTCAATCTACACTGCGGACAGCTGAGTTAACAACTTGAATTCAGCTTTCCTTCTACATTAAAGACACCATTGTATTCGGCTTTACTTTCCTTAAGACAGACACAATTATACTGCGTCCACAGACAAACAAGAGTGAACACTTTTATGTTACAGTGAGACATACTGTCCCTTTTACATGGAATTGATGCAGAATTCAATCAACAAAAGACATTACTTCAATTACTGTACCTCACCCGACCACACATCATCACAGGGTACATTCAGGCTCAGCGCCAAAGGTATTACTAACTCAGTGCACTACAAATCATCACCATGTCACCGTATTGAATAACATGACTTATTTACAAAAAAATACATCACACTTTTTGAAAATATACTTCAATTTACTTCTGTGAATGGGCAACTAATATTTATTAGAAAACTTGATTTTAAAGATTTTGCTACCAATCCGTGCGGCTTGCACCACACAACATCACACACTTCACAGAACTTTTTTGCTTTAGATGCACACTTGCTTCCTTTCTTGGCTGGGATTATCAATTATTCCCCAGTTTCATATTATAATTGAACGTCAAGACCCTTTATCGAACAAGAGATTGCATGACAACCCACTTGCTACTGCACCAACCACATCAACTGCTGCAACAGCATCTTCGACAAGCAGTCCATCCTCACATATTGATCTTGATTTTGGTAAACTTAAATTTCTATGCATTTATTGCGATGAACTTTTTCTGTTACGTCAAATACTCTATCAACCTCATCAAAAATTTAAAAAAAAGATCAGTCTCCTCAACATCACTCACTACACATTTATCAAGCTTTTTTCTTCGAAGAACTATCTCATCCAAAGGCAGTGAGAAATTTGCACACTTGCTGCCTTTCTTGACTGGAGTTGTCAATTGTCCTTCTTGTAATACAAATTCAAAGTGCAGGCCCTTTATTCAGCCTTCTTGGTAACTATTACTCGTGAATGGCAGTGGGTAATTTGCGCACTTCCTTCCGTTCATGTATAAACAAAATCTTAAAAGTCTAACAATATTAAAAAAGAGCCAGTATAGTCTATAGTTATCAAATCTTCTGTTTCTTATTGGAATTCAAATTACAGGACCTTTAATGAGCCTCATACTCATAAGATTTTGGATATTACTTTGAATATAATTGAAGAACTAATCGTATCTGTCACAGGCAATGAGAGTGAAGAAGGAGAAATTACTGCTGCACACATGAATTGTGATTTTGAACACGAAAGCTTTGATGGAAATTTTAAATTATGTTGACATTTTAGTACAAATTAAATTAGAAACTGCTGCCTTCAATCTACACTGCGAATAGCTGGGTTCACAACTTGAATTCAGCTTTCCTTCTATATTAAGGACAGCATTGCATTCAGCCTTGCTTTCCTTAAAGCAGAAACAACTCTACTGTGAACTCAAATTCTGTTATCTGTAACTAAATAGCATTCTTCAATCTTTGTGTCAACTACTGCCTTCAATCTACACTGCAGACAGCAGACTTCACAACTTCAATTGAGCTTTCCTTCTACATTAAGGACCGCATTACATTTAACATTGTTTTCCTTATCACAGATACAATTCTACTCAGTCCTCACATTCTGTTATATGTAACTAAATAGCATACTTCATCTTTGTGTGAACAATTGCCTTCAATCTACACTGCAGACAGCAGACTTCACAACTTCAATTGAGCTTTCCTTCTACATTAAGGACCGCATTACACTCAACACTGTTTTCCTTATCACAAATACAATTCTATGTTGTCAGATTCTGTTATCTGTAACTAAATAGCATTCTTCAATCTTTCTGTCAACAACTACCTTCAACACTGCAGAGAACTGGATTGACAACTTGCATTGACTAATCTTTCTGTCAACAACTTCTTCATTCTACATTAAGGACTGCATTACATTCAACACTGTTTTCCTTATCACACATACAATTCTACTCTCCTCAGATTCTGTTATCTGTAACTAAATAGCATTCTTCAATCTTTATGTCAACAACTGCCTTCAATCTACACTGCAGACAGCACAATTCACAACTTCAATTGAGCTTTCCTTCTACATTAAGGACCGCATTACATTCAAGACTGTTTTCCTTATCAAGAATACAATTCTATGTCTTCAGATTCTGTTATCTGTTACAAAATAGCATTCCTCAATCTTTCTGTCAACAACTACCTTCAATTTACACTGTGGACAACTGGGTTGACAACTTGCATTCACCGATCTTTCTGTCAACAACTACCTTCGATCTACACTGCAGACAGCAGGGTTCACAACTTCAATTCAACTTTCCTTTTACACTAAGAACAGCAATACATTTAGCCTTGCTTTCCTTAAGGCACACACAATTTTACTGTATCCTGAGATTCTATTATCTGTGACTAAATGGCATACATCGACCTTTGTGTCAACAACTGCCTTCAATCTACACTACGGACAGCACAGTCCACAACTTCAATTTAGCTTTCCTTCTACATTAAAGACAGCATTGTATGCGACCTTGCTTTCCTTAACACAAACACAATTCTGCTGTGACCTCAAATTCTGTTATCTGCAACTAAATAGCATTCTTTAATCTTTCTGTCAACAACTACCTTCAATCCTCACTGCGGACAACTGAGTTGACAACTTGCATTGACCAATCTTTCTGTCAACACCTACCTTCGATCTACACTGCAGACAGCAGGATTCACAACTTCAATTCACCTTTCCTTCTACATTAAGGACCGCATTACATTCAACACTGTTTTCCTTATCACAAATACAATTCTATGTCGTCAGATTCTGTTATCTGTAACTAAATAGCATTCTTCAATCTCCCTGTCAACAACTACCTTCAATCTACACTGCGGACAACTGGGTTGACAACTTGCATTCACCGATCTTTCTGTCAACAACTACCTTCGATCTACACTGTAGACAGCAGGGTTCACAACTTCAATTCAACTTTCCTTCTACATTAAGAACAGCAATGCATTTAGCCTTGCTTTCCTTAAGGCACACACAATTATACAGTGTCCTGAGATTCTATTATCTGTGACTAAATGGCATTCATCGACCTTTGTGTCAACAACTGCCTTCAATCTACACTACGAACAGCTCAGTTCACAACTTCAATTGAGCTTTCCTTCTACATTAAAGACAGCATTGTATTCAACCTTGCTTTCCTTAACACAAACACAATTCTGCTGTGACCTCAAATTCTGTTATCTGCAACTGAATAGCATTCTTCAATCTTTGTATCAACAACTACCTTCAATTTAACCTGCAGACAACAGGGTACACAACTTGCATTCAGCTTTCCTTCTACATTAAGGACAACATTGTATTCAGCCTTGCTTTCCTTAAGGCAGAGACAATTGTACTATGTCCTCACATTCTGTTAACTGTACAAAATAGCATTCATCAATATTTGTATCAATTAGTACCTTCAATGTACATTACGAACAGCAGGATTCACAACTTCAATTCACTTTTGCATGTAAATTTCTCTTATGTCTACAAAGAAGAGCCTTCAATAAATTATGCACTCACTAGAGTTCACAACTAGATACCAATACCGCCAGTAGTACAGAAAACATTCAATACAATCTTGATTTATTTAAAACAGACAATTTCACAAAGTCATCACATTTCCTTACAGTATGTACATTAGGAAATTCAGCCTTCATTTTTTAAAATTGTAGTTGTTTCTACTATATGTCTTCAGATTTTGTATTAAAAAAGAGACAAAAAGCATTCCTCCATTTCTGTGTCAACTACTGCCTTCGACCTACACTACGGACAAGAGGATTAACAACTTCTATTCACCTTTCCTTGTACACTAACAACAACATTGAATGTAGCTTTGCTTTATTTAAGACAGACAATTGTACTCTGTCCACACAATCTGTTAAATGTGACAAAATTGAATTCATCGATCCCTTTAATGAAGGCCAAAAGTAATTTGAAAAGAGAAACCAACACATAATTTTTCAGACATTTTTCTTAGGAGAATGGAACGATGGGTCAAGTTCTAAGCCTTTTTTTTAATGACAAGTTATCTTCAGAGTAATGATCTGCATACAGATGACACTAGTATTCGTACCTATGACGTTAGAAATGGTTGTGCTATTGTGAAACACAAAATTGTTCCTAGGAATGCAAAAGAAGTGTTACCTGAGAATCTTTTAGGGACACGTTCTAAAACTCCAGTGAACACTTCCAATTGAAGTAGTATTTATACTGTAAGTGAAGAATCTATTCATTTTTTTAATGCACCTTATTACCTAAGTATAATAACAAAAGTGTTAAACAAAACATTAAGAAATGGCACACACTAGACTCTTGCAGAGTGAGAGAAAATACTGGTTTGCAAAGTCATTCTCTGCCTTATCAGACCCCCCAGGATATAGCGGCATGGATTAGCAAATTTAGCGGCACAAAAATGGAAATTTAGCGGCACAAATATGGAAATTTAGCGGCAATTTTGCGGCATTTTATGTGGCCATTTTTCCTACAACAAACACAGATTTCTTAGTTTTTTTAGTTATTTAACAACATGAAGCTATGTATATTTAGTTTCTTTACAATGTAGACACTTTGTTTCCCTCGAGCGTGTGCTTCACAATTATGGGCTGCTGCAGTTTCACTTGATAAAGTATAACGCTGCTCCTCGTTATGGGCCACGTACAGGATTTACACATGACACCTGACTTTCCTCTTAGTTCACTAATGGTTCAGATTTTAAAAAACAATCACTTTTAATAAAGCACTTGTCAGTGCAGTGCTATATACGTAAGAAGTACACTTTTTTGAATTTTATGGAGACGGTCATATTCCGTGTGATGTTTGCTGTAGGATTTGCAAAGTAATATTTTCAGGGCTCGGACCGCGCACAGGTTTTAAGATCTGGGCTAGACCTATGGCTCAGCTCTTGCTGCTAATTTGTTGGCTCGCCCACTCCACTTAAAGCCGAATATTTCTAGACATAATTGATCGCAAACGATGCAATCACGTTCCCAGAAGAGGAACAGGAATTAAACCAGTGAAATAAGTGAGCCAAATGTGCCAAAATTGCAACACAAAAAATGGGTACCCCACAATAACTGCTGTAGCAGCTAGGTCTGCAGCCAGGGAGCAGTGAATGTCTTTTCCATTGTTTTTATCATTCTTTATTATTCAAATGTAATTTTAGCATGTACACAAAATATTTTTTTACCTACTGTTTTCTGATGAGTCATTATAGAAAAAAAAATGAACATAACACTACGAAATAACCACCATTTGCCATTATCTGAGCGTACTTTACGGCCAGCAAGTTGCTGCTCTGGTCATGTATAAATAAACAAATTAAAAGAAAGTATTAAGAAATTTAAAGTGTGTGTGTCTTGATCAGCTTTCGTCAACCGGTGCCTCTCATTTTCCATGGATTTACATTGCTTGGATAGCCTGTCGGTCAATGCCATGACATTCCGAGAATGCCCCATTTCTGGCCCCATTTTATTCTGCTGAAAAGATCAAGTAGTCCTTTTGTAAACTGCAGATTTAACATGACATGTAGCTTGAAACTGAGAACTGTGTATGTTAATCAATGTATTTTACCAGCACATTTTAACTGCCGATTTATGGCTTTAATTGTTGCGGTTTGGATGCCTCAGGACTCGCCGCAGAGCGACACTCATCTAAAGATTCCCCCGTACTTAGACTGCTGGTATCAACCTTAGCCTCCGTACGTTCTTCTGCACACGCCGGGCTGCTACCCCCACAAGCCACAATTACTGGGTGGCCTTCTCCAGACGCGGGTAGCTTATGTCGGGTTGTCTCACTCGTTCTTTCCCCAGCAGGGCTCAGCGCTGCTTCAATCTCTCGCACTGCTCCATGACTGACGGTGCCTCTCTGGGCTCCTTGCCCAAAACAGTGTCCCCTCTCTCCTGGAACCGTCATTGCCTATGAAGCGCTATAAACATGCAACTACAACACAATACAATACATGGCTACCACATACATTTTGGTATCGTGCACACACACACCACACACACGCAGGTGGTTAACAGGCAAAGGCAAATTTATTGCAATAAACATTCTCAGCCTCATATGAAAAGAGATGCTTGATAGCCGTTTCTAATTTTATTTTAAGAATCAACAGAACCCCATCCGACTACACATATCATGCAAAATACAGAGATTAGTGGATGAAATGCTCTTCATTGTGCCCATTAAAATCTTGTGCTAACATGCCCCGTTGGTGAGAGTCGAAATGTCGGCCCGTTCCTCTGACTAATGGCTGCTGGCGGCGGATACAAAGCCGCCTCTCCAGGGCCTTGAAGACACTCGCCGGAGATGCCTGGTGCCCGATTCACACAAAGACACAACCGCATAACTGCGCTCCCTGCTCGTTTTGTTGTCTAAATTACAATGCGCAGAAGGTCGCGCAGCCGCACAAAACTGCACGATTAGGCAGACCCCCCAGGATATAGCGGCTTTTGTAAAAATGCCGCGATTTCTACATAAGTGCCGATTTCGCGGGCACTTTTGTAAAAATCGCGGCATTTTTACAAAAGTGCCGATTTCGCGGCAAATCGCGAAATCCTGGAGGGTCTGCCTTATCTTTCTAAGAAAGTATGCCAAAGCGTTTTTCACCATTTCAGAATGTTCCCAGTTCATTATACTCAAATCAGAAAATTAATCAGAACATTGTATTACTCAAAAATTCCAGCACTAATGTTAAAAAAAATTGAACAGTACTCTTTTCCGTGCATCTGTATCAGATGTAACAAATGTCTCTGAAGAAATTCAGCTTAGTTACTTTGGTCCTCAGGAAAACCGTGCAGAAACTGAGATATTAATAGAAGAAAATGTGGAACAGAATGTACAATGTTGTACTGTAGATAATTGTGAGCAACATACTACAAAGTTGTAGGTGATTTCACTAACACCAAAACACGAAATTATTTTTCCATTTGTTTTCAACAAACTTGTTATAAAAATCAAACCAGTACTGTTCATCTGTATTTAAAAAGGAAAATAATAATGACAAAACATTTCGCAACGTATTTGTCACAGAATTGTTTTGAATTGCATTCTAATCAGCATATTTCTAAATATTTCTATAACAAATTAGATAAGAACAAAATGCCTCCTAGTGCTGTAAATAATAATGTAGACTTCGTAATAATTCCTTCTGAACTGATGGATTTAAATACCTATGAGTCTATTCTTATTAAATGTGTCCATCCATTTCAGGCTATTATTTGTATAGAGCCTAACACAGAAAAATGTCCTCCTTTTCATTTACAGAAATAACACACCTACTTCTGCACCAAGCACAGCAATTGCTGCAGCAGCATATTCAGCAAGCAATCCACACCCACAAATCAATCCCCATTTCGGTGAAATTAACATTCTGTGCATTTATTGTGATGAAGTTTTCTCGAGGAACAGTCTATCAACCTAATAAAATGTATGGATCAGGAGCATCACTATGCTCAACATTACTTTCTTCACATTATCTTCTGATTAGTATGAACTACCTCAGCCGAAAACAGTGCTTAAATTGCACACTTTCTGCCTTTCTTGACTGGTATTATCAATTATTCTTCAATATCCCATTCTGATTGAACGTCAAGGCCCTGCATCAAGCCTCTTCATTGTAACTACTTCCCCGGTTAAAGGCACTGGGTAATTTGCACACTTGCAGCCATTTTAATAAATGTATTCTTATAACATCTCATAACTTAATAGACCTAAAATAATTTCATCATGTATTTCCTATACCTCATTATCAATTTCAAAACTCATATGATCATACTTGTTGTCATGTAATTCTTCCAGAAAATCAACATCTAACCTTTAATCTAGGAAATCACAGCTAATATCTCCAGCATTTATATCTTCCTCTTCATTCTTGCTACTTGTTAAAAGTATGTTCAGCTCTTCTATGACACTGTTATTAATTTCGAAAATGTGTTCAAATTCTGTTGTTGATTTTCCATACTGAATTTCTTCTGTTGTAGGTCCTTGTACATAAACACTTATTTTTATCTTAACTATAATATCAGCTCATGTGGTGATTCAAAACAATTATATTAAATATTGATTTTTCAAATAAAACAATATTTTGTACATGAGTATATTCTATTTGAAAAACATTGCAAAATGAAATACAATAAATACTGTCACTCTACATTGTGTCAAGTGCTTTATTTATCCTACCTACTGTTTTGCAAAATTAAAACAGAGACAACAGCAGTGCCCCCATTACGTTGTCAATTAGGGTGGAGGGAGGCAAACAAAAAACAACACTGCCACAGACGGTACGCTGTGGAAATCATTCTAAAGAGACGTAGAAACATACTCTAAATAAAACGGAATACAAGTAAAGAAAAAGAAAAAAACATACCCACATGACAAAGTCACTGGACTAATACTCTGTTCCCCAACACAAAAAAGAATTTACCAAAAACTATATACCAAATGTTTAAGGAGCTGCAAATGAACCCATTCCCTGGGATTCAAAAAATATCATGAGGAACCGTGTGGAAAACACCAATGTCCAACGGTCCCAGCCGTCTCCCCGCATCCTTCGAGAGCCGGCATTGCTTTCTCAGAGAGAGCAGTTTATATGCTGCTCTCTAACGAAATGCAATGTAATTTCTACTTGAAAGACACAGCAGCTTAACTTGCTCTCCCTTTCAAATAGGAAACCGGTTTCCTGTGCTAAAGTGGGAGACGCGTCGCTCCCGCCCTACCATACCAAACAGCAGTGTCCCGGGGGTACACACCCCGGGACACTGCAGGAGTCGGCCCTGAGACATGGTGGTCCCCAGAACGATCAAGAGCTCCAGGACGGAATCAGCGCTACCCCCTCCCAACATTAAAAAGCCCCGGAAAGTGGTAACCCCCGGAGCTAGGAGGTCCATGCTCTCACGGCCACCCTATTTTAAAAATGACTGCCCCAGGAAGGTGGCGGACCCCGGGGCATATACGCTCCCTCGGCCACACTTAATAAAACGTGCCTGCTAACACGTCCTACTTTGAAGCGTTGACAGCCAGTCAACATGCAACTCGTGATTGTACGTCCGCGTACATCGCAATTTTTCCATTGCAAATAAAAAAATATATAGAGCTTAAAAATCCATGAACGACCCCCTGAGCAAACCTACAGCATCAGGATGTTTCTACCATGCCCCCTTTCCTTATTTCTTGCCTTTTTTTTTCTTTTAACTGCTTTCTTCTGACTCGGTTCTAGCGACCAACAACACGGCTGCAAACACGTCCTGGTTTGCAGTGTCGACAACCAATCAGCATGCCGCTCGTGCACATAAATACGCGTACTCCGTGATTTTTCTATTCAAAATAAAATGTTTAAAAATAGACTAAACATTCTAAACCTAACCCCTAATGAAGCCTACAGGGTCAGGATGGTTCTACCCTGCCCCCTTTCCTTATTTCTCAACTTTGTTTACTGTTTTCTTGTGACTTGCTTCTAGCGACGAACAAGATGACTGCCAACACTTCCTGGTATCGAGTGTTAACAGACAGTTCACAACCAATCAGCATTCGGCTCCTGCTCGTAATTCTACGTATTTCCGTACGCGTACTCCGCAATTTTTCTTTAAAAAAAAGAAAAGATAAATAGAGCCTAAACATCCATGTACAACTCCCTGAGCAACCGTAAAGGATAAAAATGTTTGTAGCCTACCCCCTTCCCTTATTTCTCAACTTTCTTTACTGTTTTCTTCTTACTCGGTTCTACCGAAGCACAAGATGGCCGCCAACACTTCCTATTTTCAAGTGTTGACAGACAGTTCACAGCCAATCAGCATACAGCTCGCGCTCGTAATTAAATGAATTTCCGTACACGTGCTGCACCCCGTCTCTAGTTATCGCTATGATTTTACTTGCAATTTTCTCAGAAACTACTGAACGCATTTACACCATTTAACAAAAAGCACAATCTGCGAACCGAACTCTACCTCTCTGCCAAATTTCATGTAATTCCGTTCAGCCGCTCGGGCTGTAACCCTGGCTAAAGGTCCTATGGAAAATTGCATGGGGAAAACACATTTTGGGACCCCCCTTTTTTCTTGGCCCCCGCTTGACGAATCACCCCCAGACTTTCAGGGAAGGAGCGGAACCGAGCAGGCCATTCTCTTGGAGAAATTCACGATGATTCGTCTACCGGCGCCAAAGTTATTCCAAATAGAATGTTGCAGATTTCCTATGGAAACTAGGTCCTAACTGTAACTACCTACTGGCGACTGCCAGTAGGTAATATATCTATATATATATATATATATATATATATATATATATATATATCACGTATCACGTATCTTCAAACCTCCACACACAAGCGGCGAAAGAAGAGGCAGACCCCACGTTATCCAGGCAAGTTGTATTTATTCACGTGCCTTTCAAAAATGTAACGTTTCGAGTACTAGCGTACTCTTGTTCACACACCACATTCTTGTTTGTAGATTTCTTTTATATTTACGGTTCTGACCCCACCTATGGGCCACACCTACCACAGGTGCATCACATGGTTCAGCCTACAGCTTGAATTACACAATTTAAAGCCACAGTACATATTTTGCATTGTGATTTGTAGTCACACTCGACACATTTAAAGCCACGTATCATAAAATAATGCCTGATGTAAATTTCATTGCGCTGATTAGAAATTTTTGTATATATATATATATATATATATATATATATATATATATATATATATATATATATATATATATATATTATCGTTGTTACTAATTTGCACATGTATATACAGTATCCGAATATCAAATACTTGATAATAATGTCTCGACTCTCTCATGATAAGGAATAATAAGGATGAATAGTTGTGATTAGCAGTGGATTTGTCTTAAGCCTTGATGCATATCTATGATTTGATTAACAACATGCAATATACAGGCCCTTTGAGAATTCACTTATGGGGACCGGTTTTGAATTCTGTAAAATGTATTTGTAGTAATTTTCCATTTATTTATAGGGAATTTTGTAGGTAGCATTGTAGCCCCTTGCATGCCTGTGACGGAACCGTTCCGTCACAAGCCTCGGGTGAGCTGTGCTTGTGACGGAACAGGTCCATCACGGCCCGCTCGCCGCGCCTGCGCAGCGCGAATTCCGCGCCTGCGCTGACGATTTAATGGGCAGGCGGGTTCGTGACGGAACCGTTCCGTCACAAGCACAGCTCACCCGCGAGCCGTGACGGAGCGGTTCCGTCACAAGCACGGAACCGCCGCGCGGCCGCCCCACCCCCTTAGCGCTGCGGCGGAATAGCCGCTGCAGCGAAGGGGTTAATCAGTAGATTACATTGGTTGACTCAGGGACATTGATGAAATACCTATGTCTTTGAATTTAGAATGTATTACTTGATCTTGTTTTGTTAATCATTACGCCCAAGACCGCTATTTGTTATTATATGTAGATGCGTCTATTAAGGGTAAACCAGCGGTGATATTGATTCTTCTATGGTGAGAACTGGGCTCAGTCTGTCCTGGAAGAATTCAATAGGATGTTTTTAATTTGATTACGGATTTTTTTTTTTTTTTTTTTTTTTTAAACCTTTATTGTGCAACATAAGCATACAGGTACAGGCCCACAACCATACAGGCCGGCCTCGAAAACAATTGTTAGCACAAAAAGTAAGGATAGAGCAGCCCAGCAGTCCCAAAGACAAAATGCGGCAAGTGTCCAAGACATAACATATGGAAAGAGGGACCGCCGGGTACAGGAGGAGTTACGTTAATTTTAAATTTTGTAGATAAGAAGGATCAGACGCATTCAATCCACCGAAAGAACATGGCAGGCAATGAACCCAGCAAGTTAGCAACAAAACGAGGGAGAATAATTGAAAAATCAGCAGAAAATAATACTCATCAGGATAATAGCACATTCAAACAGTACATGCTGGCCATCGCCCGCCCCACGGACTTAGAACACCCAAATCCACGAAAGTAACAGGATCAACAGCGGAGAGAATAAGCAGCGCTACACCTAAACACCTGACTGACCCGAGAGAAAAAGGAAAAAGTAAAGGGAAACCAAGAAGAGAGAAGAGAAATAAGGCCCATAGAAACTGAAACTAAACAAAATCCCCACCCCCCCACCCCCCACCCTGCACGCATGCGGAGGCTACGGCCTACCCCCCCCTAGCAGTGTGCCTGTCGCCCATAAATCGAACCCGAAATTTAGAAACAGAAAAGGGAAGAAGAAAAGAAAAAGAAGTAACTTAATACACATAAGACCGGAGGAGGGCCATACGGATACACCCAAAACTACCAGCGTGTATTACTCTGGCCGCCCGTTCCCAGACCCCGTTACCGATACAAGACCAATGTTCAATATCCCCGGCAGTCCATCAGCATCCCAGCAGTACGAGCGAAAACAATCCTGACATGAGAGGAGACACCCTCAACCTTGCCCCCTGCGATGCGATGCAGCGACATAGTCCAGCCTCGTGGTAGACATCTCGGAAGAAGCGAGCGAACAAAGTGACCACATCAGAGTGGGGGGATGTCCACTAAAGTCCATCCGACACACAGTCATGTAGTTAGCAGTGGTACAAGAAGAGGCAACGCACAGCAGTGATCTTCCAAAATTGGCGAGCCCAGTCGATAGTAACCGCTCCAGGATAGGGGAATAAGTCATGCCAGTAATCCCCGAAGGAGTCGCTAAACATGGCGCCCGGCGACGTTTCCCCCGCCACATCACAGCTCCAGAAACTTCGGACCTCCCCAAGGATATTCCAGCCGGTACCTCAGCCGTATTAGGGTCTCGCACCCCTAACAAGTCGGTGGCAACCGGGGCGGAGAAACCACAGAAGTCAGACACAGGGTGTGGCGCAGTGTCCTGCTCTCGGAAGCATACGCGGTCAGGCAAGGGTGCTGCAGACAGAATCACATCCAGCCGGTCCCCTAATGCACGGGCAGCAGTACATAGGGCAGCTCTCAAAGTACCTAGGGCGCCCAAAATGTCGCCAATCAACACTGGTGCCTCGGGGAGAGAGGATGCAGCATTCCCTGTACACGGGGCGAACAGATGCAGAGCTGTCCCGGAAGCCGGCCGCCATCACCCTCCGCAGTCAGCTGATCACCACACCAGTACACACCATGGCACAACCAGTCCGGGGGCACAGGGGGAGCACACTCCATGTCCACACAGTGTCGAAGTGGCGTGGGCAGACGCCCGCGTCTTCAATAGCAGCCCAGGGTCCGCACTCTCAGGAGCTGAAGGCAGGTTGTAAAATGGCGCCCAACACAGCGCTCTGGGAGACAAAGTAGCAAGCGGAGCCGTCCCCGGGCTAAGGAGACGATACAATGTTTCCCCCTCAGCGGCGGTGCCCAAAGCCTGTGAAGCGGTGAAGCAGGATGCAGAGAACACGATGCGGCTGCCACGCTTACCCGGCCGACTCCATTCCGCCTGTAATGGCCGCTGTTGTTGTGTGCAGGGCCGGCCGCAGTCGGAGAACAAAGACCCGGTAACAGCCGCGCAGCGCCAGGAGGAGGCGAGGGCGTCTTGGCACTTTCACTGCCGGGATCGAGCAGGAAATCACATCAATAGAACCGGGTTCGCCTCCCGGTTCCGCTAACGCCACTCGGCATCAGGATAGTCAGCAGGATAGGGCGGAAAACGGGAGAAAGGCGAGAGGGTCGGCGGAGCCGAGGAATCAGGCGGCCATCATGGTTGCGGGCTAGGCTCCTCCCCCTTGATTACGGATTTTAACGTCACTATCAGCACTTTATGAAGGTGTAGTACTACGGGTACAGGTCACTAGGATGAATTAAATGTATTGTAGGAAACATAAAGGAATTAAACCCGACATTGACAGTTGTATCACTTACATGTGACAATGAGGCAGAAGAACTGTGACATATATATTGATGGTCATGTGTTCCATACATCTTTTGCGTTATTTTGCACAAGAATTATGAGGCGAACAGGACAGGGGAGACAGAATCGTGATGAAATTGATTCTGTGTTATTACATTCATTTACACTGTTTTATTATATTTATTAACCTCACTGTCCGACATTGCGTTAGTTGTTTTATAAATTTAAAACACATTGATGTATGTATTTTAAAACAAGTCTGTCTTTTACTTTCATCCCATGTGACAGATTTAAATGGTAGCACTGGCAATTTAAACACTGAGTTTGCACAAGATCACGCTGTCATGTGATCAAGGCTCCACTGAGCCGAAACGTTATGGCGACAGCACTTGAATAACAATTTGGCATCGTAATTTACTGTGGTCCGTGTCTGTTCCTGCTCGCGACTGGGAGACCCAGGGACAGGACACAAGATCGTAATGTCTGGGATGATGACAAGGTTCCTGAAATACCCTCGCGTATTGTACTTACATACAATCGCCAGCATGGGGAATTAAGGAAAATCCTATCTAAAAACTGGAACCTTGTTCAAAGTGATCCCATTATTGGTCAGAAAGTTAAGACAAAACCACCTTTGATCTTTCGTAGATCACCATCCATGGCAAAGGCTTTGATTAGAAACACCCTGGAACCTAAACTCTCTAACACTTGGTTGGCATTGAGCGGAGGTTTCAAAACTTGCCCTCAGTGTAAGGCGTGTTGGTATGGGAGCGATAGGACACATTACAACAGTCCTTTTCAACAAGAACTCATCGCCATCAGCAAAAGGTTAACATGTAGAACAGATTTCACTGTGTATGTGCTGAAGTGCCCTTCTGGTCTCAGGTATGTCAGAAGTACTCGCTTGCCTGCCCACAAGAGGATACTCTAGCACATACGGGCAATTGTGGGGCACGACCGATCCTATCTGGTTGCCAGGCACTTTGAAACTAAGCATGCAGGCAATCCCAATCAGCTCCAGTATTATATGATCGATACTGTCCCAGTGTCAAGGATGGGAGAGGATCGTGAGTCCAAACTCCGTCTCCTGGAGACCAGGTACATACTGGACCTTAATTAAAAAAAAAACGGGAGGTCTCAATGATAGGGAGAACTTACACACCTGCATCTAGTTTCTTTTCACATTTGTAGCCTGTCCGGATGGGTGTATCCAACTGAATACTTATTATATATGTCATGTTTTAATATAGGTACTTGTTGGCATTATGAGAATCGTCTTTTTAATGTTTGTTTGCATTTTTTATTGTCTTTTTTAACAAAAAGAGAATCTGTCTGTTTTGCCCATTTTGCACATTTATTCAGCACTTTGCACACCAATATTGGCACTTTAAAGTATTTTGGGCAGATCTGAAACAATCCAAAAGCCCACTTGGGCAATATGAAAAGGATTAATAGGAGGAGTGATGATGGCATTATATAGCTTGGACTACAATGGGACATATAGAAATGGGAATGAGATCGATGCACAGCAGATGCCGCATTATGCAGTCCAAACGAATTCAGGGATCGTGTAGGGAGAGTGTAGCCCAACCTAACATTAAATAAGGGTGAAAAGAGAGACTTCCCCTTTTTATGGATATTGGCCACTGTGGCCTTGATAAACTTTGCTCCTGTTCCAATTTTTTAAAACATCGCATTTTGTGGGTTTTTTAAAATTTTTGCTGCTATATATATGAGACTTTATGAGTGCACATGTGTTTGTAGCATTTATGAATTTATTCATGTATTTATTTCGTCGAATCTCTACCCATGAAGTATTTTTACTATGTCCATGCCAAAATATATTGCACTGTCACTTTAAAAGTCTGCCTAGAGCTGTGTGATATGTCATGTGATCAAGCCTCTTCCTGAGGCTAAACGCGTCATGGCGGACGCGCTGGCACGAAATTAAATAAAATCACTTTCTGCACCAGCAACTCTTGGGTCTTGGGTCGTCATTTGGACGTCTGATAGCTTTTGCTAGCAGTTTGGCGATTTCTTGGATATATATATATATATATATATATATATATATATATATATATATATATATATATATATATATATATATATATATATATATATATATATATATATATATATATATATATATATATATATATATATATATATATATATATATATATATATATATGATTCACCAAATTGCCACTGACTGCTGTTGAACTCTTCGTGAATGGGTGCCTCTGTAGCGCTTGTGGCAACGGTGTTGGTGAATAATATATATATATATATATATATATATATATATATATTTTATATTGCCATTTTATAACATTACATGGCATCTCAATGATTTACAAAGTGAAACAGGAGAGAAAACTTATTTCTTACAGCTTCCACCTTTACATTTGTCAATAAGTTTGAAATAATGTGGCCAAGCATCATATATAATAAACTTCCATATGAATAGCACATGGGGGCTTACTCTTATTCGTGCATGTGTAAGGTATGTGGGGTCTGTGTCTATACCATGAATGATCGTGTAGAGAGTACCTGATTGCCAGTTATGTATAAAACAATCTCATTGATCCAATCTTCACAGTGTCATGGTCTGCTTACGGGTGCCTTAAAGTGGCCGGGGCATACGCCCAGAGGGTAGGAGTCCAGAGGTGGGACGGCACCCTGCCATCTTTGAAGGTAAACACCCATCTCTTATAATTTGTTACATGGGACTCACTTGGCTTCTTTGTTTTTGGTCCAGTTCCTGTATGAGGAACCCCTGTTTGGGGACCGAAGGGCTCCCTGCTAATTCGAGGTCACCTCCTCTGTCTGTCTCTTGGATGTAATAGCTTGTCCACCCTCCGACTCATCATTAGGTTCTTTGGAGTCTTCCTCCCTACCTATTTCTAGGTGGATCCACGTTACTAGTACTTCCGTCCATAGATCTGCTATGGGTCTAATCAGTACCCCTCTAGCCCCCTCTCTGATCAGTGCCCTTTCCTCAGCTTTCGCCCATCTTGTGACATCTTCCCTTCAAATCTGCACTTCGGGCTCCTGGCTGACTTCTAAATCATGGCTATTCGCCTCTTTGCTAACGCTAGTGCAAGGTCTATGAACCTTGTACTGACTTTTTGTGAGGTTGGTCTTGGTAACAACCCCAAAATACATGCTTCCATGTGCAGGCCGGGGACCGTCTAAGGGCCGTCCTCAAGGCTTCAACTACACCCTCCCAGTAGGGTATTAGGGTAGGGCATTACCACACCATATGTGTAAAGTCAGCGTCCAGGTGGCCGCATCTGGGGAATGAGCGCGGTTCACCTCGATACACCACCTGTAGTCTATACAGTGTAATGTGTGTCATGTGTATTTAGTTCAATTGTATATTCTTTAGTCTTTTGTTTCTAGAGGTCTTCCATGTGGAGGCTAAAATTCTCCTCCATTCGGGTTCTGTCAGCTCTAGTTTCCGAATCTATTCCCATTGGTTGCGTAGGGCCAACAATGGAGGGGGGGGGAGCCTTATCATTGTCGCCAGGGGTTTATAAATCTATGTTACCAGGTGTCCAGTTGATCCTAACATAACAAATAATTGCAGGACCTCATGTGTTGTGGGTTCCTCTCCGTGTCCCGCCTACAGATCTCTGAATGCTTGTAGCAGCGCTTTATATGTAATGACTGCCCCGGCGGCAAGCTGTGTTGTTCCGTCAGGTCTCCCGATGACATCAGGTTCCCTGATGATAGCAGTTGTTTACTGTAATAAGCTCTGCATCTGTCCAAGTCCTCATTTGCTCTACAGTGAAATGCACAGTAGTGTAACTATGGGGGAAGCCAACCAGCGGCAGCACGGGTGCACATAGGCTTTTTCCTATTATCTTTAAAATGCATCGGCGCCAACGTTTCAGCACCTTAGAAAGTAGTACCCCTGGGGGCCAGCTGAGGAGCAAGTATGCTAGCTATTAAAGTCTCAGCTTTCGCTCTGAGTCAAATTACTTACATACATCCTCTATCAGTCCATCTAATCCATCGCGCAAGCCACTGAAGCTGTGATGCCTGGCAGTACAACTCAAAATCTGGGACTCCTAGCGCTCCCTCCTCCAGGGGACATCTGAGTATGGCCAGTGATACTCTTAAGTGGCCACCATCCCAGATTAGGTCTCTTACCAGTGCATCTAGTTGTTTAAACCATGTGGATGGCAACCTCACCAGGAGGTTCGCAAAAACATAGAGTAACCATGGGAACATGACCATTTTAGGCAACGCTACTCTGGCAATCACTGGTAGTTTAAGGGAGTGCCAAAAGGTGACACAGGCCTTCAGGGAGCGAAGAGCCTTCCCCAGATTAGCTTCTTGGAGATCCTCCAACTGATGGAAGATCTGTATCCCCAAATAACTGAAGGAGGTGGGGGACCACATCAAGTTTGAAGGTAAATCCGATGGCCTCAACCCCCCCCTGGGAGATGGGGAAGATATGAGTCTTGTATTTGATAACACGTAGGCCATACACTGCCTCACAGGTCTCCAAGCTTGTCATGGCATGTTTAATGCCCCTAATCCCGTCTTGTAAGTATATAAGTATCGTACGCATAAAGCGAGATAACATGTTTGCGCCCATCCACCATTATACCAGTGCCTCTACATTCCTGTCTAAACAACTCTGCTAGGGGCTCTATTGACAGTGCAAACAATAGTGGAGAGAGCGAACAATCCCTGTCTTTTGCCCCTGCAGATTGCTTACTGCAGGGAAAGCATATTGCCCATTTTGACCGAAAGCCGTTGGTGCAGTGTACAGCAGCAGGACCCATTTGAGCCAGTTCTGTTTCAGACCCATCTTCAGCATAGCTTCAAAAACATAATACCATCTAACTGTGTCAAAGGCCTTCTCAAGGTCAACTCATATCAATAATGCATTCAGGTTCTGGTGAGTTTCGGGGTGATGCATGAATCGGTAGTCTAGTAAGATTCTGAGAAGGGTTACGTGCAGGTATGAAACCACTTTGGTCTTCATGGATGAAGTGCCACATATAGGGGAGTAGGCGAAGTGCCAGGACCTTACTGAGGATTTTAAAATCGGTGTTCAGCATTGAAAAGGCGCGGAACTCAGTAACCATTGCTCCCTGCGTCTTAACCTGGGGAATAGGATAACCACAGCATCTTTAGTGGAGTCCGGGAGACTACCTAAGCCCCAAGTTTCGGTGTCCATTTTCACCAGTTGCGTGGCCAGCGTCTCACCATAAGTTGCATAAAACTCAGCTGGAGGCCTTCCGGGCCAGTGTCTTGCCCCTGACCATATCGCTAATCGCCTCTTTTACCTCTTACTCTGTTATATGTTTCCCCAGATATTTGTGATCCTGCTCTGGTAGGGAAATTAGTGTCATATTTGACAGGTAAGTCTGTTGTGCGCTACATGGAAGTGGCGCAGGTGCAGCATAAAATCTTGCATAATAATCGTAGAATCCTTTATTAATAGCTGTCGGGGAGTGTAATGAACGACCGTCTTTCTGTCTCACATGTGTAATAGGGGCTCTCCCGTGTCAGAGCCTATTAGCCATGCCAGTAATCGCCCTCCCTCGCCCTCTTCCACATGTGTTCTCGCTGTATATTGTTTGTAGTGGTGACTACGTAGCCCTTCCAGTGTAACCTTAAACCTTTGCATCATCTCTCGGATTTCCTCTATTGCAATCTCCTGTGTACTGTCCAATAATTGCAGTTTGTCTTCAAGGGCATGAAGCTCTCTACTCAGCTCCCTCTGCGTGCCTACTGTCATTCCAATGCACCACCACTTTAAGGGCCTACATACTCCAACAGCCTCATAGTTGCAGTATCCTGATTCTGTGTGAAATACTCAGAAATCATGTCCGCTAGCGTATTACGATAATGAGCATCTTTATCGGGAGGTGGGACTAAGCAACCACATTGGGGCAGGTGGACACTCACCCATAGGCCGGAATCCCATAAGCACAGGACTGTGGTCGGACAGGGTGCGCCTTAGGTACTCCAAATGTGTAGTGTTTGGTATGACTCTCTGAGAGCACACAAATCTGTCTATCCTGGTGTGTAGGTTGTGTATGTGGGGAAGTATGAAAATACATGCTCCTCTGTGTGTTGAGCCCTCCAAACATCTTCTAGTTCCCATTGTTCAAGCCTCTCCCTCAACCCACCCGCCAGTCTACTCACTCCTGTACTCGGTACTGAGGGTGTAGAGCAGTCTAATGTCACATGCAGAACACAGTTAAAGTGCTCTCCAATCATCAAATTATCAACGGGAGACTAGTCAGGTAGGCGGAGAGGAAGTTATCCTCAATGGCTGCTAGGATCTTGTCCAATTGGAGTCCTATTGGTTCCCCGGTTTGGGTCCCTTCATTCCTATCAATCTCTGCCTCCTCGGAGGAGGGGCCACCCCCATCAAGTGGGGGACCCGCTGATTTGAGTCACGTTTTCCCCATCTAGAATATGATGATCCAGTATCTGTACGAGACACTCCAGTAGGCTGAATCCCCCCTGGTGACAATAAACCTCCCAAGTGATTGTATCTGGTGGGGGTTCCGCCTTGCCGATTTGTCAGTACTGCAGTTCCACAGCCCCCATGTCGAGCTCTGTGTAGAGCTTTGCAAGAGTCCTTGCCCAGTGATCACTAGATGAGATGGTCAGTGCTGAGCGGGGGCGGTGAGTATCAGTCCCCCCCAAGCTGTAATGCTTTGGGTGCGTATTGTCTTCCCAAATGTCTTTGACTCTGTGAGGGGGGAACGACTCTGAACAGAGGGCACCAAAGAGAGGGAGGGCAGTAGCGATAGCAACGCTCCAAGATACTATATCTTGCCCCTCCAGAGGGGCCTCTACACCAGTTGATATTTTAATATCCCTCCCAAGGGACAACCTGCCAGTCACTATACTACTCAAACTCACTGCAGCTCCAGGGGTTCTCCTCGAGATGTGGCGTGCCGTTAAAAAGTCTTGCACCTGTGACCGCGAAGCTGCCGCCCCCGCCAAGCACGCGTTGGTTGCAGAAATGTAATAAATATTCCCTCGCTCAACACCACGCTTAGGTGCTCGCCCCTCTTTTAAGTGGCTCCCAGGCACAGGTCCCACGGAGCAGCGAGGAGGTATTTACCAGGAGAGGAGGTAACCTTGAAAATTGTCTGACTATAGGTGCTCCTTCCCTCTCATTTTTCAGGCTAATGAGGCATTAAATGGGCTCAAGTCAAGTCATACTTTATTCGATTAATTAAAATCATAAAAGCAGTTCCAATACATTAAAAATCAAAACAATTCATATGTTAAAAAAAGTTTAAATCAATTCATTGTCATAAAATACATGATATATGGATACAACAACATCACATACAAAGGGACTAAGTTAAAATCACACCTCAGAAACATTCAAGGACAGTCTTTTAGTCTTAATGCGCATAGCAGCAACCAAGAAGCTTGCGACCCCAAAGATTACCCTGGTACTACCCAACAACTGTAGGTATAGGAGTGCGGGCCGTACTTGTGAAAAACCGGCTTCTCTCAATATGGGGACCAGGTACTGTTTTCAGATGTCATCAAAGTGGTTACAAAACATGATAAAGTGCATTAATGATTGATCCGAGAAGTTATCACAGCTTCAGGGGATAGACAAATCTGATTTTCCCCATACAGGATAATGCCCCAGGGAAAATGGGCTAATTAAAAAGCCATACCGGGGCGTGGCTTCAGCGGCAATGGAGTAGGTTGTGTCTCCGACGAGCTCCGGTGCCCCGCTGCCTATTTGAGCTATCTTTAGCGGAGTTTGGGGGCTGCTCACCGTCTCCGGGACTTGGGGAGACCCCTGGCTGATCGGGGTGCTGCGAGGGTGACAGAGGAGTTCCCGAGCGCTGCCTGAGGAGCTGTGGAGTGACGGCGGGGTCCCGGCGGGCTGTCGCGCCCGCCATCTTGGTTGTGCAGCCGGCAGCGGACTTTTCCCCCCGAGCCCTGGCTGCTCCCGAGCAGTGACTTTAGACCGGGGCCTGGTGGACTCCTACAGGCGGCCCTGGCGTGAGTTTTGCCATTGGACTGCAACGCCGGAGCCTGGTGAATCCTACTGCGGTCCCGACCGGTGGAGACCTCGGTGCCCCGAGGTTGGGCCGAGCATCGGTCCTGGAGACGAGCATCGGTCCTGGAGATGGACTCCCCTGTGAGAGGCAGGGAGGCCCGGGAGAGCGGGGACCCTTGGTGCTGGCTTGCCTGGGGGTCGCGGTGCTGAGAGAGCGAGACGGGCTCGGAGCGCCGTACCAGCCGCCATTTTGAGCACCCATCTGACGTTGTGGACGTGAGTAGTGGAGGCGCCGCCTGGTCACGGAGCCCTGAGTGACCGGCGTGAGGGCGGAGGTGAGCTGCACCTGCTGAGGGCTGCGGAGGTTGGAGCTGGGCGTGGAAGGCGCCTCCTCACCCCTGGTGTCTGTGGTGGCTCAGTCTTGGCGGGCTGCGGCCTGTTATCCTGCGCCCCTCCCCCCCTATGGGCTAGGGCCCTGCCTGCAAGCTAAGATTAACCCTGGGCGAAGAACTACGCTCCGTTCGCGGAGTTTGCGGAGTTTCGGCAACTCCGCGCTCCGCGGAGAACGCGAAGTTGTCGAATACTCCGCAAACTGCTGCGTAGCGTAGTTCTCGCGCGCTTAATAGCATTTTCGCGTGCGCGAGGATGCTTGTCGGTAAGATCGAGTTGCCGAACATGCAGAAACTGCAATCTGGCACAGAATAACTCGCGAACACGTTAGTAGTGACCGGAAATAAGGGGACGCGAGCGGGCGGGACAAACCTCATGGGTAACTTCGCGCGCTACACATCCCGAGCATGCAGGCAATCAATCAATCAATCAATCAGGATATTCTCTTGCTGACGGGGAGCCAGTGAAGGTCTCTCAGGTGTCCGGAGATGTGGCTGTGTCGGGGGATGTCCAAGATGAGTCGTGCGGAGTCTTTTCTGGAGTTTGGCTGTGGTTCCGGTATAGAGGGTGTTTCCGTAGTCCAGTCGGCTGGTGACGAGTGCCTGTGTGACCTTCTTCCTGGTATCGGTGGCGAGCCATGGGAAGATCTTTCGGAGCATGCGTAGGATGTTGAAGCATGATGATGAGACGGCGTTGACTTGTCTGGTCATTGAGAGGGAGGAGTCCAGGATGAAGCCCAGGTTGCGTGCGTGGTCCATTGGTTTGGGTGCGCTGCCCAGGGCAGGGGGCCACCAGGAGTCGTCCCAGGCGGAGGGTGATGATCCAAGGATGAGGACTTCCGTCTTGTCTGAGTTCAGTTTCAGGCGGCTGTTCCTCATCCACTCGACTACGTCTTTCATCCCTTCGTGTAGGTTGGTTCTGGCGGTTCCTGGGTCGTTGGTGAGGGAGAGGATCAGCTGGGTGTCGTCGGCGTAGGAGATGATGTTGAGGTTGTGTTGGCGTACGATGGCTGCGAGGGGGCTCATGTAGACGTTGAAGAGGGTGGGGCTGAGTGATGATCCTTGTGGTACGCCGCATATGACTTCGGTGGCCTTGGATCTGTACGGGGGGAGGCGGACTCTCTGGGTTCTTCCGGTGAGGAACAAGATGATCCACTCCAGTGCCTTCTCTTGGATTCCGATGTTGCTGAGGCGCTGCACTAGGGTGCGGTGGCAGACCGTATCGAATGCTGCGGAGAGGTCCAGGAGGATGAGGGCCGCTGTTTCCCAGTTGTCGAGCAGGGCTCGGATGTCGTCAGTGGCTGCGATGAGGGCGGTCTCGGTGCTGTGGT
Source organism: Lissotriton vulgaris (assembly GCF_964263255.1). Classification (NCBI taxonomy): domain Eukaryota; kingdom Metazoa; phylum Chordata; class Amphibia; order Caudata; family Salamandridae; genus Lissotriton; species Lissotriton vulgaris. The sequence goes on from NC_141691.1 coordinate 801,205,118, forward strand.
TGGCGCGGAAGCCGGACAGCGAGTGGTCGAGGCTGGTTGGGCGAGCGCAATTGGTGATCCACTGTGTGAGGTTGTTGGCTGCTTGGTTGGGGTCCGTTGAGCTGGCGGGCGGGTTCTGGCTCAGTGAAGTGGTGAGCTGGTCGGTGGTGATCTTGTTCCAGTTCCTGCGGGGAACCTGTTGCGGGTGGTGGTGAGTCGTGGTCTTTCTGAAGCTGAAGTGGACGCAGCGGTGGTCTGTCCAGTGGAGTCCGGTGGAGTGGCTGAAGGAGATGTACTTGCTGGAGGAGAAGACTGGGTCAAGCGTGTGTCCGGCGTAGTGGGTGGGGGTGTTCACCAGTTGCATGAGTCCGAGGTTGGCGAGGTTGTCCAGCAGGGTGGTGGTGGTGTTGTCGTTGTTGTTCTCCAGGTGGAAGTTGAGGTCCCCTAGGAGGCTGTAGTCAGCGGAGGCGAGGGCGTGCGGGCTGATGAAGTCTGCGATGTCTTCGCTGAATTGTGTGCGAGGTCCTGGGGGTCTGTAGATGAGGGTGCCTCTGAGTGTGGTCTTGGGGTCGGTGTGTATCTGGAAGTGAAGATGTTAAGCGGCTGTGAGGGTGTCGTCTGAGTTGGTCGTGATGCGGATGGTGTTCTTGTGGACGATGGCGATGCCTCCTCCTGTCTCGTTGACGCGGTCTCTCCGGGTGATCTTGTATCCGTCCGGGATGGCGACGGCGATGTCGGGCGCTGAGGAGGCATTCATCCATGTTTCCGTGAGGAAGGCGACGTCTGGAGATGTGGTGTCGAGCAGGTTCCAGAGTTCCACGGCACTCCCGAAGATGAAAAATGGCTTGCAAACGGGTCAAGCAAGCTACTACGCATGCTCGCGGAGCTATGCGTAGTTCGCGGAGTGCAAGTACATCTTCGCGTAGCTCGCGGAGTGCGGCTACGCGAACTACGCCCAGGCTTAGCTAAGATCGGCAAGGGAACGTAGGGGCCCTGCGACCCTCCGGAGCGGGGGACACTGTGTGGAGCTGCGCCTTCGGCTGCCTGCTGGGCGCCCTCCCTTGTGTCTTGGAGGCGGGAGGCCACGGCACACTGCCCCGAGACTCGGCCTGTAAGGTGAGGAGCGGTGGGGTGCTGTGAGCCCTCCTCGAGGGAAGTGCGGGTCGGTCCGGGGCCCCTGGGGCCTGTGATGGTCTCTGCCTAGAGGGCCGTACCCCGCTGTAGGCTGCGGCGCACTACCGAGCATGGCTGGGCCTTGCCTGACTGCACCCTGACCCTCTGGCTGAGAGCGTGGAATTGGAGGGGGGGTGCTGGGGCCCTGCAGACTTTTGGTTCTGCCGCTGGGTGCTGATTGATGGTGGACGGAGGTGCTGCCTGTCGTTGGGAACTGCCCTATTCACTGCCACTTGGGGACCTTGCACTTTGAGCTGTGGCGTGGGCTTTGGATTGTTTGGCGGCGGAGCTGGCCGGGGGGACTTAAGGCGCTGTTAGACCTGGGCCCTTGACGGTGGAGTTGGCTCTCATCCGACCTTATCGAACGGGCCGCGGTGCCTTGCCGAGGTGTTGGAGGCGTTGCTTCACCCGGGGACTTGCCTCTACAAATTGTGTGCGTTCTTACACCCTGTCTCCCCGCCTGTTGCCTCTCTACCCCCGAACACGGGGGCTTGACCATCACTCTACGCTGCCAGGCCCTGTCCTATGCCTGTACTGTTCGTGCCCGTCCTCGGCGTGCCCTCCACTCTGGATCTGTGGTGAGTGGGGGGCCCTGGCCACTGGTCCCTAAGCTGCTGCCGCCTGGGGGGTCCGGGGCTTTGCCGTACCGATAGGGGGGTAAGGATATTTGCGGTGACGCAGCCCGGTGTGGAACCTCCTCCCACTAACTATCCCCCTGAGCCCGCGAGGCTGCGCCCTGCTTGTACCTAGTGGCAAGAGCTGATAGCTCTCACCTGCAGATTTGGCGATGACGAGATCCAAGGGAGGCAAAACGGACTTGGTGGCGACGACTAAAGACACGTCGGTGACGGCTATGTGGGGCAAGACTGGAGCGGCGGCGCCAGCTGACGGCCCCTCGCGGAAGGCTGCAGACTCGCCGCCGGTGACTCAGGCCTTTATGGCCTCCTTCAAGTCTGAACTTAAGACGGAGATAGGCTCTTTACACTGGGAAGTGCAGACATGCGTCAAGGAACTGCGCAAGGAGGTCACTGAACTGGGCGACAGAGTGGATGGCTTGGAGAAGCTAGTTGACACGCGCACAGAAGACCAAGAGCAGCTGTGGCAGAGAGTGGCAGCCCTGGAAGAACAGAACATTGAACTACAGATTAAGCAGGAGGATCTTGAGAACAGAAGCCGCCGGAATACCCACCGAATCCGAGGTGTTCCGCTTGATGAGGAGGGAAGGGACATCCTGACCTACATGGCGCAGCTCCTGCATGAGGTATGGGGGGATGAGGACGCCTCCCCCCCGACTTTGGACCGTGCCCACCGGTGGCCCGGACCGGCGGGCAGGGCGGCCCTCCTCCCGGACATCTTAATGCGGGTGCACTACTTCACGGAGAAAGAAGCCATCCTGAAAGCGGCACGAGACAAGCCCAATCTCTCCTACGGAGGCCACAAAATACAAATTTTCCAGGATCTGGCTCCTAACACCCTGCGCCGGCGGAGGGCTTTCCGGCCAGTGACGGAGAAGTTGAGGGCTCTCAACATTGCTTATCGTGGGGCCACCCCTTCGCACTCATCTTTCGCTGGGAAGACAAACGCAGGGTCATCCGGTCCTACGAAGAGGTGGCCCAACTCCTCAAGATGCCGGAATCGCCGGCCCACAGCCCTTCACGATCGCGACAACAGGAGAGAGTCCATGCTCGCCCTGACTGGGCCGAGGTTCGGCTATGTAGAGAAAAAAAAAAAAAAAATGTGTAGCAAACTCCAAGGGCATAGATAATCCCTAGATCAGAATCTAAACAAAATGATAGACCCTCCACAACATTCAAATAAATGTGTGCTGAAACAGCGAGTTATACAAAAATTCTTCAATCTTTTTATTTTGATTATAGTATATTTGTTTGTTATTTTTATCCTTTGTATAAATTTCATTTACTTATTTATTTCATTTTCCACATTTTAAAAAAAAACATTTGTATATAATACATAATGTTGAAACACAAACAAGAAATTGGTTATTTACAACTAAAGACGTACAAGGACAATAAGTGAAAACAGAAAAATTACATAACCACAATTTCAAAAACAAATTAACCCAGTGATATACGAGATATTCAGTCGTTGGAATAATTGGTGAAGGCAATGCGGTTGAATGGAACTACGCGCGTTTCGGCCCAAGGCCTTCGTCAGGTGACCGTCATTCGTACATTTTATATAAATAGAAAAAGTGATATAACCTAAACAAACAAAACAAAGACAAAAAATATAGATGTATCAACAGCTCATACACACACATTAATTTCAGCTATTTACAATACAGTTTCTGTTTCTGTATTTGAGGGTCTATAGCATTTACAATACAGATGTATATATATATACAGTGTTAACATCTTAGTGCAACCACTCAATTTAAATTAAGGCCAGACCATCTAATTATTTACTTTACGCATGCCAGGTTACTTTATGGATGATCCTTGTTCCATATTGGCTAAACTAAGTATACTTATATAGAATAGTCACTTAAAGTAAACACATTTTTGTTACATTCCTAACTATGATAGTTTTTCTGAAAGGTTCCCAGACCAACAGCTCCATATTAGAAACTAATGCTTCGGAAAGAAAAGAATCAAGAAAACAAGATAGATTTAGATGTAGATAAAGTACCTATACACTCACCCTAAAGATACCCTTACTAGTGAAAAAAGGATACACCCATTTTTACTTACATAATAATTGACAAGTTGACGAATCAACACAGAGACTTCGCTTCCTATGACGACAGTTTTAATTTCATTAGTATCGAGTCTGATATGCTGAAAAATAGACATACGATCTTTTTTAGATATTAATGTCCAACCATATACTTTTAAACATTATCTTAACTGCTCTACATTAAAGATGTACCTGATTTATTTCTGCAAAATGACTTTCTACGCACTTAGTCACGTGTTGATTTTAGTGAGTCTGGTCAATTGACGATAGAAACGAGTCCTTAGAATCTATACTCCAGTAGTCTGACTCTGAATTAATGAGAGCAAAAAGAATTACTATTTATGTCATTTCACCTTTCCTTTATTTTAATTTAGAGTCTGTTCATACTATATAGATTTGACTGCACTAAGGCCTATGGCGAATTTACTATTATTATGCCGCAAAACCCTCCTTTATCAAATAGGATCTAGTCCGGATAGCAGTGCACACATAATTACAGATTGCGCACCAAAGGGAAATCTTAACAGTATATATCTTTATTGCCTCACACAGGTCGTAAATCTAGCAGGGCCGTAATTGCGCAAAAATTGTATTCTGATTTTATATTTAAAAGGGGGAAACATAACATATATATAGATAACGCCAATAGTAGATCATTGTGAATATGGCTAGGTAACCGCACGCATTGTATCCAAAAAAGGTCTCATAAGGACACTTTGCAGGGGATGAATTCCTACCTCAGATGTCCGACGATTATTATTTGTAAATTTTTCAGGGCAACATCCTATTTTTCTGAGACGAGGTTCGGCGACATCGCCGCTCCCCTCCGGTGGATGAGAGATCCTCGTCGCAGGCCAAGCAGGACATCATAGCACACATCCGCTCTCTTGAGGGCATCCGGGCTGGCCAGTCCTCAAATCCGTCTACCCCGTGACCTGGAACTTGTTGGGACATACTCGTCTATGGCTCTTGCCGCTGCTGAGGGGTGCTCCCATGTTCACTGACCTGCGATACTGTGTTGGCCCGCTGACTGCACTGGCTCCCCTTGCGGTGCCCGGACTTCTAACCTCTACTACTGTCGCCGGAGGAAACCCTGATCTCCTTGTAGCACGGATGATCTATACCCCGAGACATCTTGGCCTAACCTGCGCTTGGGGTTACACTGCCCCCGGCTTCAATAGACGGCCCCCTACTGGTGCCATTCATGTGGTGGGCCTGGAACTATAGGGGACCTGCCTGGATTGCAGTGCCTGGCTCGCATTGAGGGGCTGAGCAATGGCCGTTGTCATGCCCGATTGCTCCGTTCAGCTGTATGGTGCCCCTGACTCCGGTTCGAGCAGCGGGGCTAATGGGGTCGAGGTTTCCTATACTACCCGTGGGTACCCCCTGTACTGCCCCATAGGGAGTGACATTCCTGAGTGCGTCCAAACCCTTGGGTAGAGGATGCCCTGGTGACTGGGGTAGTTCGAAACGGCCCTGTTGGCCTTTGTTGCCCTTTATAGATACGAGGCCTGGTTGGTCTCCTATTGTTCCCCTCCTCCCTCTCTTCTTCTCCTTCTCTCTCTTGCCTTTCTTCCTTTGGCACTCTTCTCTTTCCTTTCTTCTGGTTCGGTGGGTGGTGGGACAGGGATGGGGTGGCAGCTGCACCTGGGTGGGGTGGGCCGGAGGAAGACTCTTCAGGTCACCTCTCCCTGCACTGGTGGGAGCGGGGAACGTGGGCGGATCCTACTCGCTACATGCCATGGCTGAGACTGTGCCTAGGACCCTGAAGGTTTTGTCACTCATGGTTAAGGACCTAAACTCCCCCAACAAGCGCAAGCAGGTTTGGCGCTATCTCCTTCAGCAGCAGCCCAACATTATTTTTCTCCAGGAAACCCACCTACTGCAGGGGGACACACGCCGCATGGCCCACTCCAAGTACCCTCTCCAGTTCTGGGCAGCTGCGGATACTAAAACTGCGGGGGTGGCCATACTATGCAGAGCTGGCTTCAGGCGGGGAGACTCCGGACCCTATAAGAGTGGGGATGGACGCTTCCTCAGAGTCACAGTGTATGCGGGGCGGCGCAGATTCATTTTGTGTAACGTGTATGCACCCAATCAGTTGCAGGACCGATATCTTCAGACACTCCTGAGGGAGCAGATTCCATGTGGAGACCCGCACATGATAATGGGAGGGGACTTCACCCTAGTGTGGGACCCTGACATAGATCGCTGTGGTGTTACTTCCAACGCCTCAGGGGTGATGTCCTCTGCCCTACGCAAACAGATTGCAGACTTAGGACTATTAGATGTGTGGCGCTATCACAACCCGGATCTTAGAGATTATTCATTCTATACACACGCCCATAGATCTTACTCTCGTATCGATTTCCTTTTTGCGTCGCTAGAGCTGCTCCGGGACACGTTGGGAGCCTCCATCTCGGACATTTTTCTGTCGGACTATGCCCATGTGGAGATGCTCCTTCAGGATCCGACAGCGCGTCCCATGCGTGCCGCTCGTTGGTCTTTCCCACCGAGCGTCCTTCGAGATGCTGATGATGTGGATAGCATCCGGGAGGCCATGGACGCCTATTTTGCTTCCAATGATACCCCGGAAATGCCTTTCCCGGTGGTTTGGGATGCCTTCAAGGCCACGATTCGGGGGCACATCACCTCTCTGGCGATTGCACGGATGCGAGCTGACTGCAAACTGGAGGCTGATTTGGCAGTGGACATTAAGAGGGCCGAGGTGCAAGATCGGGAGCGGTCGTCGCGAGACACTAGAAGGAGATTAGCCAATCTCAGAGGACAACTTCGGCTTTTACGCACCAACAAGGCGGAATCTTCCCTGTTGGCTCTGAAACAAAGGTACTTTGAGGGCGGCGACAAGGTAGGCCAACTGCTGGCGGGAAGGCTGCGAGCGCGCGCCGCCAAGGCTCACATAACTAGCATTAAAATGCAGGAAGGGTCGAAGGTAGTCTCAGAGAAATCCAAGCAGGCTGCCTTTGTGGACTACTATACCTCTCTGTACAGGAGGGAACCTGTCTCGGTGGATGCGATAGCGGCTGTCCTGGACGGATACAAGGGACCAACGCTATCTGCTGGGAGCACGACAGAGCTGGAAGGCTCCATTATAGAGGAGGAGGTCACGGCGGCGATTAAAGACCTTCCTTTGGGGAAAACAACGGGTCCGGATGGCCTGCCGCTATCTTTCTATCGCACATTTCAGACCCAGCTTAGGCCCTACCTCCTTCGACTGTTCAATTCTTTCTCTGACGACGTGGGACCATCCCCTGACATGGGCATGGCGGAGAAAGCGTTAATACCGAAACCTGGGAAAGACCCCGCATTGTGTGCGTCCTACCGCCCTATCGCCTTGCTAAATACAGATCTCAAAATATACACTGAGCTCCTCGCCAAACGCTTAGACCCGTTTATGCAATGGCTTGTGGACCCTGACCAGGTCGGATTTATTCGTGATAGACAGGGAGCAGATAATGTTCGCAAACGTGCGCACCTTGTAGGGAAAGTACATCATTGGAAAACCCCAGCCTGCCTTCTCTCCCTGGACGCGGAGAAGGCATTTGATCAGGTGGATTGGACCTTCCTTAGGGCGGTGCTTCGTAAAATTGGGCTGGGTCCAAAGATGACTGCAAGGGTTATGGCTCCATATATAGGACCCCAATCTAGAATTCGGGTCACCGGGGACTTAACGCTGCCACTAGCGATACATAGGGGCACTAGACAGGGGTGTCCCCTTTCGCCCCTTCTATTCGCCCTCGCAGTGGAACCTCTCGCTGAGCTGATACGGCGCGACTCGGACATCCACAGGATAGCACACGGTGGTCGGGACAACAAGGTGGCACTGTTCGCGGATCATCTGATTCTTACTTTCACGCGCCCACGGGTCTCTTTGCCGGCTGTTCATAGGGTACTCTGCCTTTTCGAGAGAGCCTCCGGCCTCAAGATCAATCATGACAAGTCCTGGGTTCTTAATCCCGGCAGAGGACCTCTACACTCTGAAGGGGATTGTGCCCTACCAGTTGGCTGAGCGCCATATCAGACATCTGGGCCTCACCTTGACTCCCTCCCTGGATGACTGGACATCTGTAAATTGGTGCGACTGCCGAAAGGAGGTCTTGGAAGATCTGCGGCGGTGGAAACCCCTGATGCTGTCATGGTTAGGCCGCCTCAACGCTGTCAAAATGTCGATCCTCCCCAAAATTCTCTACGTGTTCCAATGCCTCCCTACACCGATCCCGCTTCACTGTATACGAAGCTTACAACGCAAACTCACATCCTTTGTGTGGGGCGGTAAGCGATCACGTTTTCCCCAAAAAATTCTTATGGCTCCCCGTGACAGAGGAGGCCTAGCTTGTCCTAAACTGGTCCACTACTTTTGGGCTGCGCACCTCCGATTTGTGATAGAGTGGGGTATGAGGAAGAGTGAAAAAGGATGGCTGCATATGGACAGGGCGGTGACGGGACGTACCATTTGTGACCTACCGTGGATCCACCGGGCGGCCCGGTCCAGGAGTGCATACCTTGCAGTACCCACGAAAACGGTGCTGGACATCTGGGATGCCACTGCTGTATCCAGGGGGCTCACTTTGTTTCCGTCTCTGCATACTCCCATAGCGGCAAACCCTCATTTCCCGCCGGCCTATCAAACTCGGGTGTTTGAGAACTGGGTGCAAGGGGACTGCAGGGTGATCTGCGACCTTTTTGACGGGGGCTCATTTAAATCGTTCGACCAATGTGCGAGGAGTTCCTCTTGCAGCCCGCGGCATGGCTGCAGTATGCCCAACTACGACACTGGGTCTCTGATGGGGACACATTTCAGGCTGCCACACGTGCCTTCACATCCCCAGGGTGTACCAGAGTATTCCGCAGAGAGAAAATGCTTATAAGCTTCTAACTCAATGGTATTACACTCCTCTGCGGCTACATAAGATGTTCCCCAATGTTTCGCCGCTGTGCTGGAGGTGTCGGGCTGCAACAGGGGACTTTGTGCACATGTGGTGGGCGTGCCCGCTCCTAACTGTCTTCTGGAAGGAGGTCCTTAGCCACATTAGGGGGGTGTTGGGGTTCCCCTTGCCTGAAGCCATAGGTACGATCCTGTTGGGTGTTAGGCCTCTAGGCCTCAAGGCCCTCAACCGTAATGACTGGACTGTAACCCTGCAAATGCTAGGTGCGGCCAAGCAGCTCATAGCCTTGTATTGGAAGAAGAACAAAGCACCTCACATAGCCTCCTGGTTTGTTCGGCTGTGGCACATCTTGGCAATGGAGCTTCTCACTGCGCGGCTCCAGCTGCGTAACACTCGCTTCGAGACAGTCTGGAAGCCCTTGGTGCGCTACCTTTGCTCAATGGAACATGCACGACACATGCCCACTAGGCTCCGGACTTTGCATCTCTTTGAGGATACTGTCGTCCCTGCAGATCCCACTAATTTGCTCCCATAGACATCTTTCATGACATGTGAGTTCTAGAGACCGACTCTTGCTGCCTGGTACCGCCCCTTACCCACGGACCAACACATCCATCCTGCCAGCGTGCTATCCCTCCTCTCTCTTGCCTCTGGCTTCTTTTTCCTTTCTTTTCTCTTTCTTCCCTCTTTCTCCAGCTCTCTCCTGTGTTCACTGACCTCTGTTGGGTCATTTGTAAGTGTTGGGCTTGTTGACTGTCCACCTATTCTCACTGATCTGTCATTGGGGCTCTATAAGCGCTGAATAATTCTAATAGCTTATCCTAAGCCATGCGGCCGGCCCCCTTGGGGTTGTAGGCAAGGCGCTGTGTTAACTAGTTTGTTTATGCAAAATCTATGGCCTTATTGCACATTCTCCGCGGCCAGCCTCGGATAGAGGTTGTAGGCTTATCGCTGTGTCTATGTGCCCCTGTCAGGGGTGTTGTTTCAAAATAAAACAGACTTGTAACAAAAAAAGCCATACCAACCAAAATACCTAATGGGGTTTAGTATGCAGTTCATGTTGAATGTTATGCACATGACATAGTATTTATGTCAAAGTATTACACGTTATCATTTCAAATTTTGAATGCAGAAGGGATCTTTCTAGGTCCTGATGAGAAGCCAGGGAAGGGATTTGAAACAAGTTGACAAAGGAAGTACTGCCTATTAAAGCTTAATACCTCCTATTCCCCATTTTTAATAGTATCAGCTCGTAGAAAAATTCGATTTTGCTTTTCCGTAGAGCCAGATACTTTTTAATCATTCACCACTTTCACTCACTCTTGACCCTTTCACTCACACTCCTACACCACACATATTATTTTTAAGAACCAGTGCTCCCATGTAGTCGTAGGTCATAGCACGCCCCGTCCCGCAGCGGGATGGGAAGACCCCGATGATGAAGTATTCAGCCAAGGGTCCTTTTGGTGGGTGAGGGGTATTTTAAATGTGAATGTAATGTAAATGTAAGTGTAAATGTAAATTGATACTTGTATAGCGCACTACGGATTGGTGTCAGTACAACGCGAAATATTACATCGCATTCCGTTACAACGGAATTTTTACAACGCAGGATCCATTACATCGGATGCCATTACAACGCATGGCATTACATAGCAGATGGTATTACAACGCATGGCATTACATCGTAAGTATAGGTAAGTATACCTTTTAAAAAAAATATTATTAAGTTAATTTAATTAATTTAATTTAATTAATTTAAATAAAATACATATTAAAATAGCCATTATTTAATTTAATAAAATAATATCTATTTAATAAATGTAATTTTAATAAAAAATGGGAATAATTTAATTTAATTTAAATAATAAAATTAACTTAATGTACATATTTTTAAAATTGATATGAAATTTTATTAATTGAAATAATTTATTTAATTTAATTAATTTAATTTAAAAATGTAATTAATGAAATAAAATTAATTTAATTTATTAAACATATTTTAATTAATTTAACAATGGTAAATATAATTTAAGTAACCCAAAACACAAACCCCTGTACCCCAAAATCCAAACCCTGCCCTAAAACCTAAAAACACCCCTGTACCCCAAAACCCAAACCCTGCCCTAAAACCTAAAAACACCCCTGTACCCCAAAACCCAAACCTTGCCCTAAAACCTAAAAACACCCCTGTACCCCAAAACCCAAACCCTGCCCTAAAACCAAAAAACACCCCTGTACCCCAAAACCCAAACCCTGCCCTAAAACCTAAAAACACCCCTGTACCCCAAAACCCAAACCCTGCCCTAAAACCTAAAAACACCCCTGTACCCCAAAACCCAAACCCAGCCCAAAAACCTAAAAATACCCAAACACCCCAAAACATATACATCAGTACTCATACTTATTAAAAAAATTACTTAAATTAATATATTTAATTTATAATATTTAAAAACGAAATAAATATTTTTATTTATAATCAATAATAATTAAATCAAATATAAAATATTAAATAAAATAAAAAAATTAAATACTTACCAATACTTACGATGTAATGGTATGCGTTGTAATAGCATCTGCTATGTAATGCCATGCGTTGTAATGGCATGCATTGTAATGGTATTTGCGTTGTAATAGCTGCGTTGTAACAGCATTACGTTGTAATAGTTGCGTTGTAAGAGTAACACACCCGCACTACTCACCCGCAAGGGTCTCAAGGCGCTTGTACGAACCCATCCTGGCTTTCCCTGTGAGGCGTCCACTCCTGGGCACCCCCAAGGTGGAGGCCAGGCATCCTTACCGTTGTGGGGGCCGTTGTGGAGATTAAGCAAGCTATTGCCCAGAGTTGCAGAGTGGGACTCCATGATTGGAATAGGCACGAGGCGAGAATTATCAGGTCCGTGGAATTTTGAGCCCAAGACCCGCCGAGGCGGGGAATTGAACCCTGGTCCCGGGCTAGACCTCTGCATCAGGGTCTGCCGCGCTAATCATTGAGCCACACTTCTCCACTGTGTGCTTTCCATCACCTTAGGAGACACACTAGATCTGGAAGAATTTTAATATTCTTTCTTTTCTACTAGGATGGATCCCATTGTTTGATAGCTATTGACCAGAAGAGGACGTATCCACCTCCTAGGCTCTTTTTGAGCACTACCTCCTCACTTCCCCTTTGTTTCTTTGAAGCTGAAGTTTACCCAGGAAGAGGTGAAGATGCTGATCACAGAGGTGAAAAGACATGAGAAATATCTCTTTGCTGCCTCTTAACTCCCACATGCAAAGTAGACTTCCTTGTTGAAAGGCATAATTAATAAAGTCAATGCAGTGGCACAACCAGTGCTTAATACGTAAAAGAATTGAGTGCCGGTGCCCGCAACTGTGTTAAGAAGCCTGCGTCAGTGTTTCTAAATGTCAGTGCACCAAAAACCAAGGCTGCGTTGTCTTAAAACCCCCTGATGCCGCCATAATCCACTACCAGACACTCGCTGCCCCTTAATCTCACTCTTGCATGTTCTTGCTTTACCCGTTTTTGATTTTTTTCTACCTTTTTCTTCCTCCTTCTATCCACTTAACGTGTTTTCTCTCTCTTGCTCTTGGGAAATGTCTGTTGCCAAAAGTAAGTGCTGGTACCAAGAAATGTATGCTGGTGGCTTCTATCAGCAACCACCAGCTTAATTTAAGCACTGGACACTTTATACCTAACTATGGAGGAATGCAAGAAGAAGTGTCATGATTATAAGTGGAGGACAGAGGAGTAGTTGGCACGGAGAAGGAGGGCTTCTGTGCCGTTACAGAGGAAGAGCAGATGGCAGCAGTAATTTCTTCTGATGTAGTCTGTGTAATTGATAGCTCAGACACAACTGACCTGTAGGAATAGACACAAACACATCTCTCGGGAAAGCAAATTGGCAAAAGTTATCATTTGACTCAAGCAGGCTACAATGCTGAGGAAAGTCTTTTTGGAGTGTGTAGCAACTCCAGTGTGGCATCGAAGCCAGGTTCACAAAATTATTGGTAGAGACTGGGTCACATGGCCATATTTGAAGTGAAATGTTAAAGAATTGCAGGTGAGACTGCAATGTGTGGGCTACTTGTGAAATTATACAAAATGACCCACCTTAAAGCTATAAAAAGCATTTAATTTGATTGGAAAGAAAAGTTACACATTTAATTTCCACTGCACCCAAAACCACCCGCACCAGCCACGATGGTACTGGAGCAAGGTCACAGAGAAACTCATCAACGCGATCCTCCTCATAGACCCCCTCAGTGCCACGACGGACACCAACTCCTCAGCCATAGAATTTTACCGATAGATCTCCTGCTGCGCTGACAAGCTAGCACCCCTCCGTCACCCCGCCAAACAACGCCCCCTGAAGTCTCCCTGGTTCACCACAGAACTACAAGGAGCCAGACACTCCTGCAGACGCCTAGAGAAAACCTGGAGAAACCAGAAAACCATGGAAGAACGGAACAACCATAGGAGCGCCCTGAAGGAATACCACCAGAGCATAAGAGACACCAAACGGACCTTCTTAAAAGACAAAGTCCAGACCAACGCAACCAACACCAAGGAACTGTTCAAGGTCATACAGCAGTTTGCTAAACCCCCAGCGGACGTCACTCAACTAGGAACTCTGCACAAACTCAGCTCCTACTTCCATCTAAAGATCAAGGTCCTCTACGACAAGTTAAGCGAACAGACACAGGACACCACCACTATCCCCACCGCCGCCGACAAGCCTACCCTCATGACCTGGGACCCCACCACTGTCGAGCACATCACCGCGACAATGAAGAAAACGCACTCAGGAGCCCCAACGGACCCCTGCCCACCGCTCATATTCCGCCATCGCACCCGAACTAAAACAGACCATCAACTCCTCCTTCAGATCAGACATCTGCCCAGACGACTGAAAACGGGCAGAGGTTAAAACCCTCCTCAAGAAACCTACCGCCAACCCTACAGACCTGAAAAACTACCGGATCATAACTCTCCTCCCTTTGGCAGCCAAAGTCATCGAGAGATTTGTAAACGCCCAGCTGACTGCCTTCATTGAAGAAAACGCCATCTTAGATGCCTCCTAGTCTGGATTCCGCAACAACCACAACACTGAGACCGCCTTCCTCGCCGCCACCAACAACATCCGCATGCTACTCGACCAGGGATACACCGCGGCCCTCATCCTTCTAGACCTCTCCGCAGCCTTCAACGCCATTTCCCATCGCAGGCTCGCAGCCAGACTTCACGACGCGGGGATACAAGGACCCGCCCTCGACCAGATCCAAACCTTTCTATCCTGCAGAACCGAGAGGATCAGACTTCTGCCCTTCCTCTCCATACCCACCGATATCAACTGCAGAGTACCCCAAGGATCATCTCTCAGCCCCACGCTCTTCAACATCTACATGGCCCCCTCGCCGCCATCGTCAGACAGCATGGGCTCAGCATTGTATCCTACGCCGACGACACCCAGCTCATCCTCTCACTCACGAAGAATCCCGAAGACACCAGACTCTGCTTCCAGGAAGGAATGAAGAACTTGACAGCCTGGATGAAGGACAGTGCTTGAAGCTCAACTCAGAGAAGACCGAGGTCCTCATCCTCGGGCCCTGCACCTCTGCCTGGGACCACACCTGGTGGGCCCCTGCCCTCGAGAACACACCCACCCCTACAGACCAAGCACGAAACCTCGGCATCATCCTCGACTCCTCCCTCTCCATGAACCGCCAGATCAACGCCGTCTTGTCCACTAGTTTCAACTGCCAGCGCATCCTCCGTGAAACCTTCAAATGGATCCCCCCTGACTGCAGGAGGACTGTCACCCACGCTCTCATAACCAGCAGACTGGACTACAGCAATGCCCTATATGCCGGAATCAACAGAACTCTTCTACACAAAATCCAAACCATCCAGAATGCCGTGGCCAGACTGATCCTCTGGACACTGCATAACGAACACATGACCCAACACCTACAAGAATTCCACTGGCTCCCCGACGAGAAGAGGGTCCCCTTGAAACTCCTCACCCTTGCATACAAATCCCTCAACAACATCGGACCCAATACCTCAACGAGAGAGTATCCTTCCATGTACCCAAGAGGAACCTCTACTTTGCCGACCTTGCCCTGGCAGAGATCCCCCACATCCGCAGAAACAGAACAGGTGGGAGAGCCTTCTCCTACATCACAGCCAAGACCTAGAACGAGCTCCCTGTGAAGATAAGATGCTTCCTGACCCTTTAAACATTCAGGAAGGACCTTTATACTACTTACCCCTTCTGGTTACACACTGCCCGGGCACCCTGATCACAATGTGCATACTCTTCTCTTTCTTCGTGTCTCTCTAGCTCACACAATCTGAAATATTGCTGGGTCCCAAGGCTAGGGGATTCACAGTAGTGTGTGCCATTTGCTGTTGGCCCATGGGGAAAGTGCACTGTATCCTGGACCATGTTCTGTGTTGAGCTTACAATGTCATCAGGAACGCATCAGGGTGATAGCATGGAAGTCTGAGTTGTATTGTTGTTGATGTGGGATGTGATCTTGTTAGTTTTCTAGGGTAGAAGAAATTGAGCATATTACATTTGTCAACTGGTGGAGAGAATGTAAGGTCTGGGAGCAGAAGTTGTAGAGTTCGATTGCCATGAAGAGTCCCTTGCTTCTGTTGGTCACTTTGTTGATGGTGGGTTTGTCAAGGGTGTCTCTGGGGTGTTAATGAGGGATTTCTATGCAGAACAAAGTACTTTGAGTTGCATGACCTCATCTGAAAGTTTGACCATTCTCCATTTTTTCTTGTTTACAATGTGCTGCTTCTTGGTGAGTTCTTGGGCACCATGACCAAAGGTTTCCTTTATTTTAATCATGTAATCATACCAAATGTGATTTTTTTTGCCTTCCCGTTATTAGAAATAGAAGGTCAAGTGCCATGTTTTCCCCTGCAGTGAGGTGGGTCATTGATCACAGATATAATCTTTACTTTAAGGAAATCAATACTCTAAAATATATATTCAATTGAGATTTAACAACCGAGAGGGGGAGATTATGCAGAGTGCAATGCCAAAGGGAAAGTTTAAAGACTAACGAGGATAGGACGATTAAAGGATAAAATAAAAAAGTGTCTTGTTTCTATAACACTCTTTGAGTCACAAGCTCACACTTTAAAGCGCGCCGCCATGTATGGTATTCTAAAATCTGATTTTATGCCCACAAAAGCCTGTAAGCCCTCACTACGGTCTACTCCCTTATCCCCACATGTGCCTCAGAGTATTCTCAAATGTTTATATTTAAACACCAGGTCCATGGTAAAACACCACTTGGACATCTTCCTTCTGCTTCAGGCCGAACAACCAGATCTTCTATGTTTATCTGAGACTTGGCTTAATGATGCATCCTTACCTGACATCCTGGCGGCAGTTCCCGCTGAGTACTATATACTGCATGTCGATAGGCCAGCTGGTAAGAGGGGCGGAGGGGTCGCTGCGATTATTCGCAAAAACCTCAAAGTCTCTCTTTTACCATCTTTTGATCTGACAGGATCAGATAATATAATTTTTAAAATGGATGTGGACACTGGATCACTTGTCGTGATCCTCATTTATCGCCCCCCTCAAAATATGCCTACTTTTGCTGCATCCCTAGCGGAACAACTTGCCCCCCTGATTATTTCCCATGACAAAATTGTACTGCTGGGTGATTTTAATCTCTGGCTGGACTCGGTCGAGTCTGACTCTCAGGCAGCCACACTGAAGGATACTTTCTCTGATTTTAATCTCATCCAACACATTCACCTTCCTACACATGAGAAAGGGCACAGCCTTGACCAAATTTGGTCTCAAAACATCTCTTTGGCAGTTAACTCCATCTTGCCTTGCATTTGGTCGGACCACTTTCTGATCAATTTCATCATGACCATTGCAAAAAATAGCAAACCTCTGTCTCAACATGGTGGGAAGGCAAGAATGTGGAAGAATGTTGATATCCCCACCTTTCTCCAATCACTAACCTCTACCTGTCCTTCATTGGATCAGGACATAGAGTAGTCAGAAGAGGTTTTTTCCGAAGGGCTACTTCAGGCAGCTGAAGTTCATGCTCCCTGTGTCAACTTCTCCCGCTCTCGCCCCAATGATGCTCACCGGTGGTTTACACCTCACCTGAAAACCCTCAAACTTAAGGTTCGTCAAATGGAGCGCAAGTGGCGCGTAGCCTATTTAGAACATGACAGAGCCAACTTTCGTAAGGCCCGCAGGGACTACCAAAATCTCATTCTAAAATGCAAAACTAATTATTTTTCGGATAAAATTCTTAAGGCCCAAAATAAGTCAAAAGAGCTGTTCAATATTGTGGAAAATCTTAGCTCTAGCGACAGAACTTCCCTTCCGATGGTTCCTACCCAAGAGCTTTGCAACACACTTAACTCTTTTTTCTTTGATAAAATTTGCACTATCAAGCAAAGTATTCCCATCACTCAGCCCCCTCTTTTGTTTGCTGACACTCTGTACAACCCTGCCACCCTAGATTCCTATCCCCTCATAGACAATGTCAAGTTACTCAAACTATTAACCAAAGTTAAAACTGGCTCCCCTGATGACATTTGCCCCCCTCACATCTTGAAAGAAGTGGGCACCAATCTTCCTGGGTGCTTACTTTCTTTACTGAATGGGTCACTTGTACAGGGCAAAGTTCCATGCAACCTGAAAAAAGCTCTTCTCGTTCCCCTCATAAAAAAGGCAGGAGCTAACCCGCTAGATCCCATCAATTATAGACCCATATTGTTGCTGCCATACTGTGCCAAACTGCTGGAGTCACATGTTTGTGAAATTATCTCCAGCTTTTTGGAAAAATCTGAGTATTTGGCACCGAATCAAGCAGGGTTCCGACCTTGCCACTCCACCGAGGCGGTCATCCTTTCGGTGCTAAATACTTTGAGGCGGAATGCAGATGCAGGAATCCATCAGGCACTTGTGCTACTGGACCTCTCTGCTGTGTTCGACACGGTCGACCACACCATCTTGGTCGACCGTGTCGAGCAGGCAGGTCTCAGGGGCCCTGCATTGAGCTGGATCCGTTCTTTCATTACGGGCCGTACACAATCGGTCAGATTGGGCTCCTTCTCTGCTCCCACTATACCAACCACCTGCGGGGTACCACAAGGTTCCTCGTTATCTCCCCTTCTTTTTAATGTATACCTACGCCCCCTCTTGCACTCCCTTCGGAATGCAAATGTAACTATCTTTAACTATGCGGACGATTTGCAGCTCATCTTCCCTCTTAACACCATGGACTCAGTGGGCGAATTCCAAAGAACTATGTCCCACATACTGAGTTGGATGAGCTGCAATCATCTGAAGCTCAACCCGGGCAAGACCGAGTTGGTCCTGCCCGGACAGAGCTCACTTAGTTGGAATTCCAACTTTTGGCCTACTAACATGGGAGCGCCTCCATCTAAGTCATCCGTGGTTAAAAGCCTAGGTATCTTCATCAGCGAGGATCTCTCGCTAAAAAGACAGGTTGGAGCGGTGGTATCTTCCAGTATCTTCCAATTGAAGAAAATAAAAAAAATTGCTCGCTTCTTTTCTTCAGCAGCCCTCACACAGATTGTCCTCTCCTTGGTTCTGTCCAGGCTGGACTTTTCTAACAGCCTTTATCTTGGCCTCCAAACCGGAGAGCTTAAACGTCTCCAGCTTGTTCAGAACCAGGCCGCCAGGCTCCTTCTGAATATACCCAGGAGGCAATCCATCAGAGCTGGCCTTAAGCAGCTACACTGGTTGCCAGTCGAGCAACGTGTGGCCTTTAAGGCCGGGTGTATTCTGTTCAGGTCTCTGAATGACTCTGGCCCTTCATTTATCAGAGATTTATTCAAAAAATACTGCCCCTCCCGTCATCTTCGATCCACCTACAAATCACTCCTGATTGTACCTCCATTCAAAAGGAAGCGCCTCGGAGGTAGCTGTTTCGACCACCTTGCTGCTGCTCTTTGGAATTCTCTTCCCCTCCACATAAAGCTGAATGATAACATCCTCAGCTTTAGACAATCCCTGAAAACTTGGCTTTTTTCTCAAGCTCATTACTGATATGACAGCTTCATTCATTCTTTGACTGCCTTGCCTGGTTCCTCCTGTAGCGCCATGAAGCCTTCGGGCGTACGAGCGCTTAATAAATTCCAACTCACATTAACATTAACATTAACAAGCCAGACAAGGCTTCTGACTCTGACAAAGGAGGCATCCCTGCAAAGCTAAGCTGACAAGCTCCTGTTGGTGCTTTCAAACAAGTAAGCCAAAATCTCACCACCCAAAGACTGAGGTGTTCAAGGCAAGGGGATGCCCACAAAAAGAAAACAGAAGAAATGGCGGCTCTGGGTCGAATATCAAGGTATAGTTTTAGCCCCAGTGCATACTGCTGAGTCCCAACTAGGTACTGGAATAAAAACCTGTGAAGTCAAGACATGAAGACATGAGATGGGATCCAAGGATGTAATTGAATGGGGGCTTTATCAGGGGCATGTTGGGCTCAGGGGGGTGGGCGGGGGGCTGTGACAGTTTTTGTATTACTGTTGTTCATGGGTACTCACCCTTCAATTTCTTACATATGTATGCGGGCCGTTCTGGCCTTGATATATTGCCAGAACCCAATTACATTTGTTATGAAACAAAAAAACAACTCACCAGCTAAAATGTAAATGGGAGCTCAGTCTGAAAAGAGAGTGTTCTGGTTGGCAAAACTATGGCATTGAGATGTTACCAAAGGGGCTATCTGGTTATGCCAGAACATGCAGACTGCTACACGGTGGGCACCCTGAGTCCTTTAAGGACATCAGCTGAATATTGCAAGCTGCTGGAAAAGGGCAGAGTTGAAGGTGCCAGAGGTGCTTGGAATTCGAAAAGCACAAACAGATGAAACCCAAAGGTGTTGCTGGCATCAAACTTCCTTATTCTAAAATTGGGAGTATCTAGTTTAGGATCAGGGGAGTACAGGAATCTTCTAACTTTGATAACTCAAGAATCTTACATCGGAGGAAGATGGTTCAAGCGTTCCTTCATTTAAGCGAGCCTGTGTATCCAAAGACATCCTAGTGATATTGGACATAAGGAGGAGAAAACTTATATAAAAATGCCTACACGCCAATATAAAGTTACTTGTTTATTACATTTAGGGTCAATTAGGAAGAATTGCATAACATGTACTCATTCTAAAGGTTCTTAATCAGTGATTCATCCTATAATATTTCCACAGTCTTCCAATAGGTCATAATCATGTTCCTGCTACCATTGCTAAATCACTTTATATTGTGGTTCAGATCGGATACCCTCAGGTATGGTACAGGTTATCCTCCATATTTGCCACCCATTCTCTGTATTTGAGTTTTCGGACTATTGGTATATGATTTAAGGAATTTGTTAGGTTCTTTCTCCTCTATAGAAAAGCTATTTTTCTTCTAGTGTATACCTAAAGACTTTCATGGAGGTGAGGGGTGTTGCTCAATGATGAGGGACGGTGGAAGATGTTGATGTAGACTACACTCAAGTGCACACTCAGACTCATTAACTCAGCTCCAGATGATGTGCATGGAAATCCTGGTAAACAGTGTGCTGGTTCTTACCACAGAAGTAGCTCTTCTGAACTCCTCAATATGTCTTCAAGCCTTTTGTGTTTGATGCTTTGATAATCTATCCTCTAATCTTAGTTATTTGGGCTATGTTTCTTCATGGACCAGGGTTCTTCTGCAGGAACATCCTCTCATGCTTGCTTCTGCTGGGCAATAAGTTAATTTACTCCATGTAAGGAACATCTGTCTCCTTAAAGGACAGTACGGTCCGGCATACGTCAAAGTGTGCCGCAGCAGCTTTGGTGGTTGCACATCAACAGAAGCTGTGTTAAGCCCCTGTTGAAATAGCAACTGAGTCCTGATCAGGCAGTGTATGCAATCATTATTGTAGGATACAAATGGGATTTGGCCTTCTAGTTGTGTCAACTATAAATCACTGTAGTTGCAATTGAGAAATGAAAGGTTTTTTTTCTTTCAAATGTGTTTTTTCCTTGTACCAAATTTAGGGATTTTGCAAACTTACTTGCCCCTTATCCACCAGTCCATTGTAAACTCTATTACATGTATTGAAGTCGATGGGCTTTGTTTTTCTAGAAGTGCTGAATCAGCAAATCAGAAGTTTAAAGCCTCTCTATTAGTTGTGTAAGATCTACTGGTAGCTTGATCTCCTCTTGCCACTCATGTGTTAGAGCAAGTGGGTCTTTGTATGATAAGCCCCCAATAACCGCCCGACCATGAACCCAAAGCTCACCAGTCTGGATGACGTGTTCACCAACAGCGCAAGTAGTGTAAAAAGTTATACACCAAAAGGGACAACTGAAAAGTAGACCTAAACAGGGCACGTTAACACCCGCTGCAGTTCAGTACAAAGGACAAAGGTGTGCAAGTGTCTTTACACGTGGAGCATCATTGCAAATGGAGTTTTCCTGTCCAGCGCTAATGACCACATAATAAGGTATGCCTGGTGCAGGGAATGTCTGTCCTTTGTAAGGACGTGAGTTTCAAGGACTCTTCTGAAGAACACTGACATAGGAGAATGTGACATAACCTAATTGTATTATGATGCCCATGTATTTACTCTAAAATTATAATAATAAAAATGAATCTACAAACAAGGCATTATTCTATTTATTGCAGGAAAGGGAAATTCATATTTTTTTGTTATGTACTTTGTAGGTTCTTCTGTCATCATCTAATCATTCTGTAAACCCAGAAATTCTGCCCACTGGGGCTGAGAAGTTGAAGACTCTTCAAGTGGACCCGTCCATTCGAGAGAATGAGGCTGATATAGGGCTACCCACAAGTACACCATCCTCTCTTACGAACAGCACAGATGAAGTACCTGCACACTCTCCCACTACCAGCTTAGCAGGTATCTTTTTGTTCCAAAATAATGTTGTTGCTAGTTGACAAGATTTCGCCAAAGGTTGATACCACTATCAAACCAGAAACAGGGTTCATAAAACTGTTGGAAAGTCTGCTTTAATCCTTCCTTCTATGATAAATACCTCCACAGACCCTAAAATGGTAATAATGCTAAAAATATATTATATGGTCAATTCGTGTGTGGTGTTTTGTGAAATTGAGTGGTATGCTTTGTAATGGTATTATGTGGCATGGTGTGGAGTAGTATTAAATAATGTGGAATTATGTGGCATGTTGCGAAGTTGAATTTTTTTGGGGAGTGTAATTTTGTGTTTTGGAATTGAGTGGATATATCTGCAGTGTAAATATGTTGCGTGAAATCGTGGTTGAAATATCAACCTGTAGATCCTTGGTGTCCATACTAACAGCTCTCAGAATATTATCACAATAGACTTAATAACAGTAAATCTACACTTACCACTGCAATTATTTAGTAAATAGTCACAATGTAGGTGTAGGTCGACATTCGGACCCCGATAATGTCATACATACAATTGTCAGGTACAGGTGGAAAAAGTGACATCAGTGTAGACATTTCCAGATACTGATTTACAAAGCGAGGATCTACCTAATTTTAAGGGGTAAGTCGGTTATAACTGCCCCATTTCTTCAGTGTGTGCAGTAATTGTGAATCACAAGTGATATGACATCCTGAGTGGGAGTTCCAATGAGAGTGTCCTGCCAAATATTGTGAATGAATATGCCTCATTATCCCGCAGTATTTTTCCCTGTAGGGAATTACAAAGCGGTCATTACAACAAGCGTGTTGTAATTCCGCATAACATTACCCCGCAAGTCGTAACAACGACTTGCGGAGGGGGGCGCTGGATGTTGGAATAGTCTAATTTACTATTCCAACTCCAGTCTGTGTGGACATTAGGGAAGGTGTTGGATTTTAAATCAAACACCTTCTCCCCCATCCGCAAGTCGTTGGTCCGACTTGCGGAGTAATGGTATGCAGAATTATAACGCGGTCGTTGCAGAGACCGCGTTATAATTCCCTGGGGGGAAAATGTTTTGTGGTATACGTTGTTTACCGTTGTGAATACCCACAGATTTGTAACTAATTAGACGTTTACAATGATTTTCGCACACTCTACTGCACTGCTAAATTAATGCCTGGCTAACGTGCAGAAATTGTCCATATTTTTCGACAATGTGTGAGAGAGAAAGAAAGATTTTGAATGGAAAATTATTTTCAATGAACCAGGAACATCCATAAGAGGGCGCACACATTTAACACGTTGCAGTATTTTTTTTTTTTAAAATTACAGACAGTGTTGCTAAGGTTTTCTGTCTCTTTTTATTTCTTGTTTGGATTGCAAAATCTTTTTAGAAACTGAAAGTATTATATGGTGAATAGATCATCAGCAAATCTTGTTGCTTAGTGTCTTGTCTGTGCACAGGTGAATCTCTGTAGTTAAGGTTAACTCCTCACTCTTTTGAAAATATTATTTTTGTTTACCCTTAGTAACCTTGTCTCGTTTGGTCAATCTGCACCCAACTTGGGGATCAAGATAAATGGGAAAATGTAACTGCCCAGTGTACATATCAAAGTATGTCTACTTGTCACAAAATGTGGGAACACTGAACTGGACATGTACACAGAGTAGGATTACAGTGCGCATGCACAACTTGTATGCTAGAAACTCATGGGTGTTTTCTTCCCAGTGTTCACCAAAAACTGTAAGGAAAACAAAAGATACGATGTAAAAAATAAAGCAGCTTGTGTGCTGAGCGGATTCTGCATTATTCATAAATATTTATAATTATTTATAAGCTGACCCACTTCTGATACCTCTTTCCTGCCTGTTTGACATGCTTAGGAGAGATGAAAAACAGATCTTTCTCTCCGAATCCCCAGTACTAACTATGATCCAGGAGGCAATACACGACCCCTTCCCCCTTACATAGGGTTGGAGGAGTTAATGTTAATTGATTCCCTTCGCGGCCTTTCCCCTTTTCATTACTAGTAGATCAAGGATCTCCAATGCACTGTTATTGGAAGCAGATTGCAAAGGTGTTTGTGTGATAACTAAGGGCCAGGGAGTGGTTCATTGCCCAATGCACTACCCCCTTGCCCACGTGTAGGAGTGCTATTCCGTGCTGTGACCCTGGAATGTGCTTCCTGCACCTTTGCAAAGGTTTAGAGGGACTTACAGAAAACTTTGCAGGCCTTTTCATCAGTGGTGCGAAATACTATAGAGTTATTACCACCACCTATCCTTGCACAAGGACGAGGGGTGGAGTAATGCCCTCTTCCACCATCACCTTGCCCAAAGAAGAGAGGTCAAAGATGCCATACTGCTTCTCGTATTAAACATTTACGACTGTAGTGTCTATTGAACCCTCTTCACCATGCCCAAAGAGGTGAGGAAAGATATTGCCCCTCCCCTTTCCTTGCCCAAGGGCGAGGGTTCTTTTGCTCCTACTTTCCTTGCTCAAAGGCTTTGGGAACTTAACACAATTAAAAAAATACAAAGTGTTAGCAAGCAGCCAACCTGGCCCTCCATAGCCCACAGAGTACTGCAGACCATGGAGGAGCAGGGCAGCTGACATCGGCTTTTGCACCTTGTTGGCATTTAGGAAACAGGGCACAGAGCATTGTGCAGGCCACAAGGGAGAAGGTCAGTAGCTGCCTGAAGTCTCATCCACTCCCATTTCTAAATTGAAAGCAAGTACCAGCTAATCCGTTCATCCTGTAAGCCACAGCGGGGCAGATTAGCTGTCACCTGATAATGAACCATTCTTGGAAAAAGGGTGCTTGGTGGGTGGTATATCACCTTCTACTTTATGGCCTGCAGCAGTGTGTGACGCATTAAGGATTGGTGTGCTCCTGTAGTGTAGTTCCTATTTTCCCAATAGGCCCTGTGCATTGGAATAACATA
This sequence comes from Lissotriton vulgaris, assembly GCF_964263255.1. NCBI lineage: Eukaryota > Metazoa > Chordata > Amphibia > Caudata > Salamandridae > Lissotriton > Lissotriton vulgaris. Next base: position 801,229,732 of record NC_141691.1, read on the forward strand.
AACAATAGTATGGACGTAGAAGTGCGGGTCTTCCAGGTCTCTACTGACTATGCTAAACTTAATTGGGTTTGTTACCAACTAGCTCAGAGGTCACTGGAAACTTTCTTGACTGAATAGGAAGTGATCAGCTTCCCTGGTACAGACAAGAAGGGATTCAGTTTTCCAACAACCGCATACACATGACAACTTTGCTCCTTAGAATAAGAGCCAATCTCTAGAGTCGTGTGAAACAATAGACAGTTATTTTACTCAGTCAGTTGTGCAGATTACTTTCACCAAGATGCAGAGAATAGAGAGACGGGCGTTTTCAATAAAAGGTATTATTTATTGAACAATCTTTCTTCTCATAAAGAGAAATGAATTGCCACAATTGCAAGACTAGTTATTATAAAAAGTGCGTACAGTAAAATGAGGATTGCGAAATAATACTGTAAAAGCATTGATATGGTTTCTTAGCCATACAATGGTTAAAATGAATAAAATATATACATTCATATATACATTTAGCTAACGTACTCAACTGGTGCTTCTAACTACGTCTACCCCAGTGTACCTGACCTAAGCCTAATACTTGGGAGGGAGTAAGTAAGTAGCAGTTTTAGTTAAGTTGGTTTTGCCAAGGTTTGCTTCAAGAATTCTCTCTAAGGGTTTAGTGAACACCATACTTCTGAAATAGAATGTTGGAGGTCTTGTATCTCCTTCCAGGACTCGATATCCCAGTCACTCGCAAGAGTGGGTTGGAAACGCCGGAGCTGGATTTTCTCGGCAGGAGAAAAGACAGCGTCTCTCTCAGCGCGTCGAGGAGGAGGAGGGGCAGCGTCCGTGGGCAGCTTGTATCTGCTGGGCTCTGCAGGGGACAGCTGTTCTGCTCCTGTATTCACCACATCATCGCTATCATCGATGTCGTTGAGGCAGCGTTTGCTTAAGGCAACGTTGGTAATATTTATACCTGAAAGGTGCCTGGTTTGACGTAAGTTTTTGGACATAAGACGTCAATAAAGATGTCACTAGGAAGTGATCGTCTCTCAGTGCTCATTAGAGTTCTATTACTAATCAAAACATAGCAAGCGGGGTTTTCCCAGGTTGCTGAGTTTTATATTGTTGAATAACTCGGAGTGTAATCTAGGAATCTTAGATAGTGGCTTCTGCTGTGTCATTTGCTCTAATGAGCTGCAGAGGAAGAGATTCTGAAATGTGGCTCTGATCGTGTTAGGCCAGAGATGAGTTTCTGAAATATCGCTCATGATCGTTTATGCCATTATAGGGGAATAAATGGATTATAGCCGTATAGGGGCATAAGGTCACAGTATTGATCGGGGTCCTAGATTAGAATGCGACACCCACTCCACGAATTTATGTCCATCAATTTACTAAAAACTATAGAAAAAGATGCATGTGTAACATTACCCACCCCAAAATACATATTTGCATTTGAAATGGTGTATTTGAAATACATGGATTGTACTGTACGTCTTTAAGCATAGAAATCATTCAAAATTATAGCATATGTAATCAGTGAACGATTTTGCGAAAAAATTACACATGAAATATCTCTTAATACAGAAAAGAAGTGCTAGATAATTTCATCACATATAAATGCATTGCTGTAAAAGGTGCTAGAGGCTGATGTAAAGTTATTATGTCTCTAGATTTACCTAAAAATAGAAGCTTCTGTTCTTTATGGATAGGTCTACTTTAATCAAATAATTTCGTGCCAGAAAAAAGGTAAATATTTTGAAAAAGTGTTCAATTCAAATAAAATTTTGGTGAATTGGGGGTATAGAGTTCCAACGCTTTTCAGCAGATTTTGTTGATCAAAACTGAAGACCGAATTCAGAGTTCATGGGAACGCTGTGTGTCGGAATGCTTTTCAAAATTATTGTTTCTGTTCAGGGGAGAACATCATATCAGACAGGCTCTCAAAAAATGGGTCTACAAAATCAGGTGACAGTTCGACCAAGTTCGATAGTGCTGTAACTTGGCAGGTGTGAGAATGATTGCTATCATCAAAGTCTGGATCAGCAATGCTCACAGAAGGTCGTACCTGGGTGATGTCGCTTTTATTTCTCGCTCCACTGTTACCACCTAGTCGTAGCACAGGAGTCTCAATGAATGCCGTCATCAGGATTGGTAGCCGCTGGGGACAACACAATGCGTGAGCCGTTATAGGACTTAGCAAAGTATCGATATCCATTGGTACTGCTGATGGAAGTGCAAGACAGATGTCCAACACGCACTCATCTCCGCATAGCATACATCGAAGCACAGGTAAGATGCAGGTCTGCCATATAGGTCTGAATGAAAGAAACCAGGTCATGTTCAGATCTCTCAGCCTGGCCAATCCAAGGACTCTAGTTATTCGGTCCCGGTAGCGTACTGCTAGGATCGTTTCTTCCATCCTTGTCGGAGTCATGTCTGAGTTTTGGCTTGCCATATCGGAGCAAGAGGGTCAAAAATAAAATGCCTGCTACAAGTCCCAAAATCAGGGGTATGCCGCCAAAGACTGAATGGACAAAATTAGGAATGATTCCCAGAATTGCTCTGAATGGTGTTAGCAGTCCCGTAAAAATCGTCTTAAATATGCCTGGGATGCCTATGGCACTAGACATGTTATGGATTTGGCTAAGCATTTCTGTGAAATGCACGGGGCAATTTGTTGATGAAAGGTCATGAATCTCTGATGTTGTCCTTGCAACTTGGAGTTCATACGTCTCTTTCGATGACGTGATGGGCACTGTTGTCTGCAAAAGCACAGACTTCATTCTGCTTAAAGTATCAATTCGTATAGAAGAGAAATTCAAACGAGGCCATATGGGAGTCTCAGTGTCTCCAGGGCCGTTTGGAAACAATGCTTGCATACAGCATTTGACCATGGAAGTTACGCTTACGAGATATGCTTTCCCTGGCAAAAGGCCACAACAGCTGCAATCCGTTATTAGAATGTAACTCCCATTCGAGAGCTGCTTAAAGAAAGGCTCTATCTGCGTTGCAGGTGTGACATGTTGGTGGCATGAAAGGTTGTTAGAATTTCCTTCACAGGCTCCGTGTAAATTAATACCTTGGCACAAAAGTATACCGCTTAGTGAATGTTTTGCAGTTTTTACCACTAAGAAATACATTTCTGTTGCTGTCACTATAGCATGTGTGTGTGTATGGTAATTTCCATGCTGACTTAATGTATCCTTTACCCAATCGTTCATACTGGCCAGTAGGTATGTATTCAAGGCAATTTTTAAATCGGAAAGTTGTTATCGGAATTGTGATAATCCCGTGTATTATCCATTCAATGACAGGACTTTCTGACATTGTCAATGGTAATCTCTCACGTTTTTCGATGCTCAGGATTGTATAGTCTGCTCCTTTCTGTGCCAAGCTGATTTGTTTATCAGTAAGGTTAAAGATGGAAAACAATGACGTTGTGTTGATTAAACGCCATGGCACATAGCCTGAACGAAGATTTTGCAGCGTCCAGCCTAACTGTACAATAGAACGCAATTGTGACTGGCCATGCTGTAACATTAGCAAGTCTTTGTCTATTATATCTATGGCAGATGATACAATACTGTCCAGTGAATATATTCTGGAGGACAGAGTCATTAACCCATTGTCCACTACAGAAAGTGATTTTTCCAAATTAATACGATCAATTTCTCGTATTTTTTCAGCTGTTTCAATTTGTGTGATTTTCTTAGCCTCGTTGTAAGCCGCATATATACTGGTCGCTATGAAACGCTTTTGACGCTGTTTGCGTGGTCCCAGAATGAAATCGCGCAAATCAGCACCATCTTTAAGTAAAGATAAGTGTTGCTTAATTTCTGCCATTGTGGATGATTCTAGCCATTCAAGGCACAGCTTCCCTACACTGTATGTTGTTACTATCCCTGGATGTTGTCTCTGGGAGTATCTAGGGTCTGGTCTGGTCATTGCTAACCCCTGTGTTTTATTCAGGAATCTATCTTGACAGGTATTCGTGTCAGTAGGCCAGATTAACCACTTTTTCCAATCAGGATGTGTTCTGTTTAGATGTAAAATTTTAGATACGTCTATTTCAATATCTGTTGTTGCATTATCAGGTATTGGCTTTGGAATAGACGGTTTGTTAAGGTTTTTAATCTTAGCTAGGCCAAGACAGCTTGTTTGTTGAATTGTTTCATTTAAAAACATTATTTGCTCTGGGATCATGCAGGCTCGAAATAGTGCTTCTAGGCCTTGTACCTGCCAATCTTTTGTACCCCAGATGGTTTTTGTTTCAATGTTATTTTTCCAATAATCAAAACCAAATGTCATCATTTTTTCATAAAATGCTTCTGAATATATCAATTTAGTATTTGTCAGCATTGTTTTCAATCCTGTTTTATTTAACATTTTATAATAAAACGTTTCTGCATCACTGGTGTTAAACCCTGAGAAGTACTGAAATTTCTCATAGAATGTTTTATAACTGCTTTTAGGTGGAGTAGCACAATCTTCCCATTGGTTATACTTTAAAACATTTCTAGGTTGTGCAGATTTATGCAAGTAATGATCTCCATAATGTGAGAAACAATACATCTGCTCATAACTAGACGAACCTTGTAAATAATCATGATCTGTAAATCTTGCTGGCAGAAAATGTACTTGGTTTTACAAAGTCACTTAAGGAAACCTTGAACTGATGAGGATATTTCAGGATTTCGACCGGACCATATATTTCATAGTCAGTTTTGTCCCATACTACCCCGCCGGGTATTGAAATGGCTATGACATTTACTGTTGACAGTTCTCTTTTCTTCACGTGGGATGATCTGTGTGGTTTGAGGACTAAGTTGATGTTCTGACTTGCTGTGTCCATTGTATTGTAATAAACCTTCCTAAAATTAAAACTAAAATTAGGCATAGTAGGAGTATGAATACCCCTGAAATAATCCAATGCTCAATCAATGGTGCATCCAGATATACTTCTTTGATTTGCTGAAAGAGTTCTGTTGCTTTTTCTTTAAAAGTTTTTTGTTTCTGGCATCACTTCGGGGTCGTTTTGATTTTCAGAAAAGTTATCGAAATTGATGAAGTAGCCAGAGGCAGTTCTGTCAATTGTTGGAATTGTTCTTTCAATTTGTCTTTCGGTAGCACATTCTGATGCCACGTCATTGTAGACTGGTGTTTCTTGACGAACTGTTTCAATCTGTGTTTCAAGAGGCACGAGTTCCTTGGCATTATTGCGTAGTCCCTCTCTATGCACTGCAGGCTTATCGAATGTGATTAGTCTTTCAGTTTGAACCTCTTGGATTGTTGCAAGTTTGGGTATTCTGTTGTTTCTTGGGAGTCCACTTGGCCTACTGTTGATTATAGGCCACATGCTTGTGGTTTTATCAGGTCGATTGATACAACTCTGTTCTCCTTTTTACCAGCAAGGGGCGGTAGTACTACTGATCTTGTTCCGTTGATTGCTAAGACAAGTACTGCTTTTCGGTAAGAAGGCCCAAATTCCTTCTTCACCGCTATTTTTTCTCTGACTAGATCCCCAATCTTTGGAATCCAGACAGGCCTTGCTGGGGCTGGTGGTGCCTTGTCAGTGGTAGCTGGCTGTTGCTTTAATTTTATGTTGCTTAAGGATTTTCTTGTTTCATTCAAGTCCTGTAAAACAGCCAAATGGTCTTTGATGTCAAAGTCTGTTTTCTTATCTTTTAGCACTGATACCTGACTACCTAAGTCCTGAATGTACATTCTAGTTCTGAACAATAGTTCGTATGAAACCTTTTAGAGAATTTCTTGGCAAATTTTTAAGACTTAACTGGACACTTATTAAATGTTTGACCCACCCATCACCCGAACCTAATACCTTCGCTGTTATAGATTGCTTTATGTCCCGTTTTTTTCTTTCTACCACACAGTTCCCTTCGGGGTGTGACGGACAAAAATACCGCAAGCCAACGCCCATGCTGGCCATGGCCTCCTTATAAGCTCGAGAGCTGAAAGCAGGACCCTGGTCAGAATGGAACATGGCAATTGCGTATGTGCCGATAAAGACTCGCAGATCTTTTATAACCGTTATGGCGTCAGCCGAGCGCTGGGGCCACATTTTTAAGTGAGTTTTAGTCTTAAATGATTAATAGGACACTGGATGGCATGTAGACAGCATTACGCTGTTTCTAATTGGTAGCCGGGCAACAGACTGGACCAGTTCACTACTGCGATCCCTGTCACAATTGGGACAGTTCTTCACATATATTTGATATTGCACGCTCATCCCCGGCCACCAGTATACTGATTGTAATTCAGTTAGAGATTCCTTGATCTTTTTGTGCCTTGAACCTTCACCCATGTGTGCGTCTGCTATTAATAACTTTCTCCGGTTCATGTTTGGAATTACCCTATCCCCCACTCCAGGGATTCGAGCAAAAGGAACGGAGTTTGCATCAATTACGTATGCATAATTGAGTGGATAGTTCACGGGTAGTGCTGCACAGTCGCCTTTTAAGGACGTTTTCACTGCCAGCATGGTTTCCCTGTCTATATATTTGTCTGAACGCCTTTTTGTGGCTACGGAAGCCGGTTTAGTTGCTTCCGCTGTGGCTGTATTAGCCAATGAATTCCCTGCAACGTGAACGCCATCACGTTGATGACTCAGAGTGTGTATCACGTGAGTCTTTTGTAGTTCTTTCTGTAAAAGAGCTACCTGTTTCCAAAGCATGTTATGCTTGATTGTGGTACCTGTGTCATCTTTGTAATCATTTTGAATCCAACTCTGCAACTTATTATTGTAAGAGTTGACGCAAAAATGCGAATCGCACACGAATAGTGTCGGGAATTCGCGTTCTGCATTTTCAAGCGCCATCTTTAAACATCTGATTTCAGCTCTCTGAGCCGAACAGTTTCTAACTGATTCAGTTTTTGTTATTTTCGGTCTGAATTTACCGCACAGCCAGCGACCTTTAACAATCCCACAGGCTGCATCGTAGGATTTGTTTTCTACGTTGAAATGCTGTACAAATCTATCTGTATAGAGTATACAGGCGTACTGTGGGAGAGGCAGAAGTTCGATTGGCAGAGGATATTCTTCTTCATAAGTCAAGTCATTCAGTTTTTCGAGTTGCTGGGCGAAATAGTATTTCACATCTTCCGCTCTAAGAGAATTTACACACTGTATCCATTTCGGATCCAGTGACACTGTAGGCAGGTTTACTGGGCTGAATAGCGCCTCGAAGGTGGATTCCGCTGTGAGGATATTAATCCTTTTGCCGTGGCTAGTTCTCGTTCATTTGCTAATGCAGTTTCTACTGCTTTCACAGTATTTTCTGTTGGACTGAATGTTTTTTCTGCTTGTGTGTACAAGTGAGATTTAATTGAAATTGGTACCTTTTCTCCCTCATTAGAGGTCAGGTACGTGAATCCGCATCTTCCTGGGATGACTCGGATTACAAGATCGCGTGTGTTGTCACGTGTATCTAATTTTGTTTTTGCTAACATGTCTGTTTGCAGTGATCTCAAAATTTCTGTGTGTTTTTGAGTCCAAGTGATTGGTTTAAAATCAGGTTTAATTAGTTCGTAGAGAGGTTTAACCCTCTCTGCGTAATTTAGAATGTAAGTTCTTCCAAAATTCAGAAAACCTAGAATCGATTGTAAGTTCTTCAGCGTTTTTGGAGCTTGGAGTACAGCGCACTTCTCTAAGAAGTTGTCCGCTAGGCTTTTTCCTTCACTTGACAACTCGTATCCTGAAAATAATACTGTCAGATGGGCAATTCTAGACTTTTTAAAGTTGAATTTGTAACCCTCTGCTGCGAACCCAAGTATAATGGTGTTCACTCTTTTCAAGTGAGTCTCCAAGTCGTTGTCTGTTAGATAGATATCATCTGCATAAGATAATGCCTCATCATCATACATTTGTAATAACTCTGTTACTCTGGCTGAGAATAGTCCTGGGCTGTTCTTGAATCCCTGAGGGAGTCTACAGAAATTTTTCTGTGACCCCATTACTGAGAAAGCGGTCAAGTATCTGCTTTCTGGTGCAATGTTTTGACAAAAGAAACCATTTGATATGTCTAATGTCGTTTTATATTTTTTACGAACTATGTTATTCATTAGTGCAGCACTATGCGAATTCTGTACTGCAAATGTTTTGCAACATGAGTTAAGGTGTCTGTAGTCCAAAACTAGACGATATGAATTGTCTGGTTTGGAGACAGGAAACAAAGGATTATTCATTTGAGAGGTGCATGTTTCAATCACCCCCTGGTATTCAAGTTGATCTAAAATCTCCCTGACTTGTTTTTTAGCTTCTTGCTTAATTGGATACTGCCTTTGTGCAGTCGGTTGACTTTTTAACTGGATTTTGTGAGGAGGAGAGTCCTCATCCCATCCTACATGATTTTTATATAATGCTGGTGCCTGGGCCACTGCCCATTTCCTTGCATAAGTATATTTAGTGTGAATCGGAATGTGAATCGAGAAGGCAGGCATAATCATTTCTTCGCCACGAGGGCATTCCCTGACAAACTCTGGGGGCCAATCTTTTTCAGCTAACTGAATATCATAGCCTTTTGAGAGTTTATCCCAAAATAGACCCCTTATTCTCCTAGTCTTATCACCCTCTATACGCAGTGTTATTTCGTATATCTTATGGGGCTCGCTAACTCTGGTGTCAGCAGTTTCTACCTGAATGTATTCATTCGTGTCCACTGTCTCCAGATGACTCATCAGGATCTTGCGAGCTATACTGATTTCTGCTGCACTGTCTAGCATTGTCTGTGTCCACTCCCCGTTTTTCAACTGTGTCCTCAGTATTCTCGGCATGTTCGATTACTCTAATATTGGCTACCTTCTTTATTGGAAATTGAGATTTTTTACTTTGAGCAGGTTCCTTGTCTTTGGACTTGGTGTGCTCTCCTGGGTCTGACCGTCCTCTTCTTTCCGATTTCTGCGAAAAAGATCGAGAGGGACGTGTATCAATACTTTGATATCTATCAGGCTTCTTCAAATTATCCCTATTTCTAAGGTTATATCTTTTCTCAGAGGGCTCCCTCTGGGGAGACTGGTGTTCTCGAGTCGGAGTTCTTTCCCTCCGCCGAGGAGAACTTCCTCTGGACTGGAAAACTTTTTCTTTGGGAGTGGATTGTTTATTTCCATCCCAGCTCTTTTTAGGAGTGTTTGAATTATTTTTAATAAATAATTTTTCAGGATTTTCGAGCAGTTGGGGCTTTACTGGTTTTCCACCCAAGCTGTCTCTACCTAATTCTTCATAGCATTTTTCTATGATTCTGGCAAGCTCAATTGGTTGTTCTGTTATATCTGTTTCCTTCAACTTCTGGCGGATCGCCACAGATGCTGCTTCTCCTTTTATATTGGCTAGTAATATAACCGAGACCTGCTTGAAGTCTTTCAGTAATTTCATACCAAATGTTAACGCAGGTTCTGGACCGTATTCATTCTGAATCTGTTTTAGCACATCTGGTATTACCGCCATTGACGGACCACCATGTGTTTTTGTCTAAATGGAAGCAAAGACTGTACCCCAAGTGTCACAATCCTCCACGTGTGGTGCGACCCCCCTTGGAAGGCAGATGGTCAGAATCCTGTGTTTCTCAATAAGGGTAGTATTCGGAAATACTGCCTCTATTTGAGTAATTTTTTGCGCTAACCAGAAGGGAATGTGTTCCCGTTTTATGGGTGTTTTACCAAGACATGACTGTATGTTCTGTGGTGTAATTTTATTGGTGTTCCCCTGATGAGGGGTCAGCTGTGGTACATTAACAGCTGTTTGGACTGTAGCAGTCCGCATTACATATTGGACTAATTGTCTATGTATTTTAATTAATGTTTTTAGCTGTGCTAAAAGTTCTTCTCTAGACATTTTTGCAATGTCCGGATGTGGTGTGTAGCTGGCTAGAACCGGCCACGTTGCTCCTGGTCTACCTAGTGGACCGAGCCTGGTAATATGATCATTATGTTTTAGGGCGCCTTTAAACCAGAGCAGATGCTCTTGGAATTTTAATGGTATTTCAATCTCCTCGAAAGGAGCGTACTCTTCCGGTGGATCCCCTACTATGTAGTAGTGGAGCTCGTGTGTTGCGGCGTTTTCCGCTGGAAATTTTATCCAAGAATAGAATACCTCTGTCTGCCTCTATCACGAAGACGACTGTGCCACCTTGTGTGGTCAGTCCATTTTCTATAAGTTTTGACGTTATAGATTTTCTTAAATGTGCCGGGATGATTATTGCACCCGGTTCAGTAGTACCGTCGGGAACCTGCTCAGTCGCATTTACTGCGGGTGCAGCGGTTCCGTTTTCTCCTGGCATTGTATAAATGCAAGGTTTGCAGAAGGGTCTCCAAGGAGACAAAGATTAGGTGCACAATATTTTTGGAACACTGTATCCTTCAACGTTGAATAAACCAGAGCTTTACATCGGAATCTCTTCCTATTAAGTTCGGGCGGATTTTAACCTTTCACCCACTCCAGACGTCTATTGGAGTATTTACGGTAGAAAGGGGTCTGTGTGAAAAATGCACGACTGAGTTACTCTAACGTCTTGCGTTAGTTTTATCGCCTTACCAAACGTTGGGCGCCATGTAGTGTAGTTCCTATTTTCCCAATAGGCCCTGCGCATTGGAATAACATAAACAATAGTATGGTCTCTACTGACTATGCTAAACTTAATTGGGTTTGTTACCAACTAGCTCAGAGGTCACTGGAAACTTTCTTGACTGAATAGGAAGTGATCAGCTTCCCTGGTGCAGACAAGAAGGGATTCAGTTTTCCAACAACCGCATAAACATGACAACTTTTCTCCTTAGAATAAGAGTCAATCTCTAGAGTCGTGTGAAATAATAGACAGTTATTTTAATCAGTCAGTTGTGCAGATTACTTTCACCAAGATGCAGAGAATAGAGAGACGTGCGTTTTCAATAAAAAGGTATTATTTATTGAACAGTCTTTCTTCTCATACAAGAGAAATGAATTGCCACAATTGCAAGACTTGTTATTATAAAAAGTGCGTACAGTAAAATGAGGATTGAGAAATAATACTGTAAAAGCATTGATATGGTTTCTTAGCCATACAATGGTTAAAATGAATAAAATATATACATTCATATATACATTTAGCTAACGTACTCAACTGGTGCTTCTAACTACGCCTACCCCAGTGTACCTGACCTAAGCCTAATACTTGGGAGGGAGTAAGTAAGTAGCAGTTTTAGTTAAGTTGGTTTTGCCAAGGTTTTCTTCAAGAATTCTCTCTAAGGGTTTAGTCAACACCATACCTCTGAAATAGAATGTTGGAGGTCTTGTATCTCCTTCCAGGACTCGATATCTCAGTCACTCGCAAGAGTGGGCGGGAAACGCCGGAGCTGGATTTTCTCGGTAGGAGAAAAGACAGCGTCTCTCTCAGAGCGTCGAGGAGGAGGAGGAGCAGCGTCCGTGGGCAGCTTGTATCTGCTGGGCTCTGCAGGGGTCAGCTGTTCTGCTCCTGTATTCACCACACCATCGCTATCATCGATGTCGTTGAGGCAGCGTTTGCTTAAGGCAACGTTGGTAATATTTATACCTGAAAGGTGCCTGGTTTGACGTAAGTTTTTGGACATAAGACGTCAATAAAGATGTCACTAGGAAGTGATCGTCTCTCAGTGCTCATTAGAGTTCTATTACTAATCAAAACATAGCAAGCGGGGTTTTCCCAGGTTGCTGAGTTTTATCTTGTTGAATAACTCGGAGTGTAATCTAGGAATCTTAGATAGTGGCTTCTGCTGTGTCATTTGCTCTAATGAGCTGCAGAGGAAGAGATTCTGAAATGTGGCTCTGATCGTGTTAGGCCAGAGACGAGTTTCTGAAATATCGCTCTTGATCGTTTTTGCCATTATAGGGGAATAAATGGATTATAGCTGTATAGGGGCATAAGGTCACAGTATTGATCGGTGTCCTAGATTAGAACGCAACACCCACTCCACGAATTTATGTCCATCAATTTACTAAAAACTATAGCAAAAGATGCATGTGTAACATTACCCACCCCAAAATACATATTTGCATTTGAAATGGTGTATTTGAAATACATGGATTGTACTGTACGTCTTTAAGCATAGAAATCATTCAAAATTATAGCATATGTAATCAGTGAACGATTATGCGAAAAAATTACACATGAAATATCTCTTAATACAGAAAAGAAGTGCGAGATAATTTCATCACATATGAATGCATTGCTGTAAAAGGTGCTAGAGGCTGATGTAAAGTTATTATGTCTCTAGATTTACCTCAAAATAGAAGCTTCTGTTCTTTATGGATAGGTCTACTTTAAGCAAAGAATTTCGTGCCAGAAAAAAGGTAAATATTTTGAAAAAGTGTTCAATTCAAAAAAAAATTTGGTGAACGGGGGAATAGAGTTCCAACGCTTTTCAGCAGATTTTGTAGATCAAAACTGAAGGCCGAATTCAGAGTTCATGGGAACGCTGTGTGTCGGAATGCTTTTCAAAATTATTGTTTCTGTTCAGGGGAGAACATCATATCAGACAGCCTCTCAAAAAATGGGTCTACAAAATCAGGTGACAGTTCGACCAAGTTCGATAGTGCTGTAACTTGGCAGGTGTGAGAATGATTGCTATTCTGAAATGTGGCTCTGATCGTGTTAGGCCAGAGACGAGTTTCTGAAATATCGCTCTTGATCATTTATGCCATTATAGGGGAATAAAGGGATTATAGCCGTATAGGGGCATAAGGTCACAGTATTGATCGGGGTCCTAGATTAGAACGCGACACTCCTTTAAAAGAAATAATAAGTCCCCCCCCCAGCATTCAGCAATGCGATTTTGGGGATGAAGGCACATACTACAATCACCATTGGGCAAAGTGGTGCTAGTAATTCTTAAGCAATACATCGCTCTAGGGCGGGGTCAGGTGTAGATCCCCTGCACCACGTGTTTTTTAAAATCTCTAATTATCTTCCAATGTTTGTGAACATCTAATGAGAATTTGTTTTAAAAAATGAGGAAAACTGAGCCCAGAAACTGGGGATTGTAAAGAACCGTCCCATTCCTCTTGCTCATTTTTTTAAAATCTCTCCCAATGTTCAAAAGCATCAGGAGAGTTTGAAAAAAAACATGGCAAATTCAATAAGTTTGGGTGATGCAAAGGGTGACATAAAGGGGTAGAGGGGTACAGAGAAGGAATGTAGGATCTTGCACTGTGGCTGCAGGACTGCCACAATGATATGTCCACACAACTAGCATCATACGCTAATGACGATCACCATCGTATGTCAACACACCCATCATCACACAGCAACACAGGCATCATAACAGGTCCACAGTGGAAAATATCGTTCCCAAGCAACTTAAAATTCACAAATGTATAATTGTAATACAAAAAATGAATGAGTTCAAAAAGATAACTAATAAAATACAACAATCTTTAATCAAGAAGGACAAATGCATTGGCAGTCTGATAAAAACACATTACTTTATGACATTATTATTATATATTTTGTAAGAAATAATATTCTAATTAAAACCAAATCTAACAACAATAAGTGGCAAAGGTAAAATCTTCGACGTGCGTTTCGACACTGAAACTGTCTTTGTCAGGAGTAGCCACCCATACACCTAAGATTTAATTAAAACACAATTTAGAACTTATTCTTGTAATTTGTTACACTTATTACTTCCTGATCATAGAAGCTATGTTACTGTCTGTCAAAGAAACAAATATACATATACATAAATATTTTAATGGCAAATGATTGCATCCAATATCAACAAGTCTTAAATCATAGAGACCGTGCATAGATAGCGATGTGAACAGATGCAAGTTTGAAAGGAAAGACCAAGTTCCCATAGTATGATCTCTATTAATTTGGTTGTTTGTTTCTTACTTTTTAGTCACCCATGTGGTAACATAGAAAAAACATATTTCACTTATATCGCTTACTTGTAATTTTAAAATGTATGTAGTTATTCTTGTAGTAGAGGGCCCCTGGATATGATAGAAGGATCTTGCTCTGAAGAATCTATCTGAGTATACCATGGCATTTAGAGAAATTGTTATTATCTTATTGAGTATTACAGGTTTTAGAATAACACTTTTAGAATAGGGATGACCTACTTTTGAGGTGACCAATGTTGATACTGGTAAAAACCAAAGGAAGGAACTTCTCTTTCAGGTTATATATATTTGATTAAAAGTCTACAAACAACAGATCAAGAGAGACTTGATTAATATTAGATTTCTGAATGTGTATTCTAAGGAATATCCTAATATAGCTTACATATGTTGTTTAAACTAGACAATGTTATTTTCCTCTGTGTCGCATTACTTCATGACTCTAGTAAGCAACTACATTCTAGCTGTTAATTGATGCATTATTTCATGACTCTAGTAAGCAACTAAATTCTAGCTGTTAATTGATACATTAGAATTCCGGGGGTCTCCAGGTCTTACCACTCTATAATGGAGTGACACGAGAATATGCTTATGGATGAGAAAAAGAAAAAGTGGAACTAAATAAAATACTGATATAAAAAACAGAAAGATATCTTATAGGCGTTTTCACATGCCTCTGATGAAATTCCCGTAATATTTGCTTATTTTGTATTTATGAGGCTTAGATAATTCTGGATAGTCCCGGGAATTTAAAAAGATGTCACTTGCTGGGCTTACCTTAAAGCAAGTAAATAAGAGTGCAGATTAGCCGACCTATATCTTGCGTTCACGTTATGATGACCAAATTCGTATCAAAGATTGATTTCCTTTATGACCGGTCTAATGCGAAGACAGAGTGATTAAAAAAAAAAGGGAGGGAGCTAAATATAATGCTTCTTAGGAGATAAAACACATCTTAAGATATTATATAAACTTTGAATACCTCATATAAGTTTGTATCTTCGATTGGGCAGAATACGGGTCTGTGCACGTTTTGTTAGCAAACTTTGAGATATAATTGATCTAATGCAAAGACACAATCAAAACAGAAAGGACCGGGGTGTAAATGGCCGCTTAGTCCCGGAGCTCCGGGGCCGATCCAGCCCTAACATCAAAATCCGTGCATTTATCCGTTCATTTGGGGTCCGTTGAGGGGCTCCCCGGCGGCGGAACGTGGGTGGCACGCACCGCAGGCAATCCGGCGCAGATCGGCTGCGGACATACGCTGATATCGTCCCCGAGCATCGGCGGCCTACTGCGGCCTTCGAGACCGGGGGCTGGGGTGCTTCCCGAGGGCCGAGAAAAGACGCACAGAGGCCGCGAAGAGGCGCACTGCTCTGCAGCGGCGAAGCACTGAGGCAAACAGACAACGCTTCTGCCCCACTTATATCTACTATTGTGCCCCTCAAGATCCTGCCTCTAGGGGCCTGACAGACTACACCGGTTCCCCAAGAACATCGGCACTGGCCGCCCTACTGTACAGCTCCCTGCGGTGGATGTGACCGGGTGAGTGGCGGCGCCATCTTGGACACTGTCGTGTCCACCCCTACCCCTCACCCCGTGACTAGCGGGTGAGGAATGATCTGCCCTGGGCTGCATCACCTCATGCTTTCTGGGTACCGGGCTCAAGTGGGCTCTGAAGCGTCCCTAGGTACAGGCCCTATAATCCTGACTTTGTGCAGTGGTAGGCCCGGACTGAATTGCTGTCTACCCTTCAACTGAATGGTGTATTTACCGCTGACGCCTCTTATTGCTGGATACGATCTACCGCCTCGAGGTGTGGACTTGACTGTGGAAGTGCTTGCCTCACCATTTAACTGACCTCCCTCCCTCCACCCCACTGGACCCACGTTGTTCTAAACACTGGAATCCACTGGCCGGGTCGCATACTACACGCCATCTTCCGACTGCTCGCTGTTTGCCTCTGTGAAATAATTCCTATCTGCGTCGACATGGCGGGCAGAGGGCCCAGGAATCAGACTGCGCAGAGTAAGCTGGACAAATATGCTTATGATAAAGGGCTGAATGTGACACCGCCGCAGGGTAAGACTCAGGAGGGAGATGGGGGGAAGAAAATCACGTTGGAAGACATTATGAAGGCGCTAACAAATGTACAAACTACGGTTGGATTTCTTCTCCGTTAAACGTGCTCATAGAGTACCGGGGGGGCGGCCAAAGCCAGGAGCTCCCCCGAGACCTATCCTGGCCCGTCTCTTCAACTTTAGGGATCGGGATGCAATTCTGCAGGCGGCAAGAATCTCCCCTCCTATCCGGCTACAAAATTCAACCGTCTCCTTCTTTCCTGACTACACTGTGGCTGTCTCCAGGAAACGCCGCAGCTTCTTTGACGTCAAGAGACTACTTCGGGCACAGGAGGTGTCGTACTCCATGCTTTTCCCTGCTAAACTACGGGTGGTTGATGAGGGACGGGCTTGGTTCTTCGATACACCAGAGGCATCTCATGACTGGCTAGAGGGATGGAGAGCGGTGAATAAAAAGGAACGGAGCCCCAAACCACAACGTCGTAAAGAGGGAGATGATATGACAGACGATCTAGGCTCTGGCAGTCAGGAGCCTCACCGTGATCTCGCCCACGAAGAGGAAAAAGAGAAGGGCCGCACTGTGACTATACTTTTGTATTGGATGAGGCAGCTTGCATGTCGGTGTTTTGCCTGCCTGTTGGTCGCGGACTGGGGGGGTCCTCTTGAACTCCAAAAAAGGCTGGTACCTCGTAGGACTCTTTCCCCCTACTCGCAAGTATTGCAACTATGGGTGGGATGAAGCACTCTGCTATGTTGGAGTGGCGGGCAGTTGTAGGTTTGCTGAGAAGGGAGGCAGGGTGTGGGGATGTTTGTTGGGGTGGGAAGGTAACTGTTGCATATGATTCTGTTGACACTATCATACGTGGGATTTTCTTTTCAGGTTTGTTCTAATTCTTTTTGTTAGGACAGCTATGTGCCTTGATGTGTCGATTTCGCGGAACACTTGCAGTGCTAAACGTTTTGTCATTCCTCCCTTTTGCTAATGGCTGATCCTAAATCACAAGACTCACAGGCTCCTCTGGCAGCCCTCACTCTGCTTACCTGGAATGTCCACGGATTAGGGGATAAGGTAAAGAGAGGACTGGTGTTACAGTATCTGAAGCGCTGTGGCCCAGCGGTGGTCTTTTTGCAGGAAACGCATTTAGTGGGGTCAACAGTCCGAGCAATGGATAGGTGGGGTTACAAGATGATGGCACACTCGGAGTTCTCCTCAGGCTCTAGGGGTATGGGAATTCTGATCAGGAAAAACTTCCCCCTCGTGGTGCAGCAGACACGAGTCGATGACCAGGGCCACTTTGCGGCATTAACTTGCCAATGGGAGGGTCAATTGTTTAACTTGGTATCTGTCTACATACCCCCAGCACTGCATGCACAAGCCCATCCTGCCCTCACAACATTTTTTCTCACACTTCCGATTGCGACACTCCTACGAGCTGGGTGATAAGGCTGGGAAGATGCTAGCCTGGCTAGACAAAAAGGAACGAGCGAACAAGGTTATTGCTCAATTGCAATCCCCCCGAGGGCTCACTAGTAACTGACCCTGACGGGATAGTTGATATTTTGGCCGATCACTATGAACTAATCTATGCTCCGCAGGCGTCTTATACAATTGCAGAGGCATATGATTACATTAAAGACCTCACGATACCCAAGCTCTCCCCGGAGGTGGCGCTTCTATTGGAGGCTGATATTACTATTGAGGGGGTGCAGACCGCTACCTACACCCTGGCATCGGGTAAGGCGCTGGGCCCAAACGGGCTCCCAGTTGAACTCCACAAACGAACAATGCAAACGACAGCCCCCTTTTTCTTGAATAGGTTAACTGATAGCCTCGACAGAGGGGAACTGCAGAGAGAACAGCGCTTGGCCACGATTGTCGCGATTCACAAGCCGGGTAGACCGGAGACGGACTGTACCTCCTACCGCCCTATCTCTCTTATTAACGCAGAACCTAAAATCCTGGCCAAACTACTAGCGTTACGTCTTACGCCGCATCTTGCGTCTCTGGTCGGTCCGGATCAATCCGGATTTATGCCGCACTGGAGCACGGCCCTTAATCTCCGACGGCTCCACGCGGTCATGGCGCGAGCGCCATTTCTTGAGGAACCTGCTGTCATCCTTTTGCTTGACGCCACTATGGCGTTCGACACAGTAGAATGGCCTTACTTATTTGCAGTGCTCCAACATATGGGATTTGGCCCCAAATTCTGCGCCTGGATTCGTTTCCTATATACTAAACCACTGGCGCATGTGGCTGCCAATGGATGCATCTCCCGGGACTTCCCTCTGGGCCGTGGCACAAGGCAGGGGTGTCCGCTGTCATTTCCCCTGCTGTTCGCTCTACTATTAGAACCCCTCGCGATCTGGGTCAGATGGGAGCCCTTTATCAAAGGGATCCACTGGTCCGCTGTATGGGAGGATCGTATATCCTTGTACGCGGACGATATACTTTTATACCTCACCTTCCCTAGAAAGTCTATTCTTGTATTGTTAAACGTGTGTGAGCTGTTTGGCAAAGTGTCTGGTTATAAGATCAACTGGACTAAGTCTGTTCTTTATGTCCTCGTTGGTCCCCCTCCCGTCCTGCCCCTGAGCTGCCCCCTAAGGGTTGCAGCAACTTCATTCAAATATCTGGGTATCCTTATTACATCCGACCCTGACGAATTCTACAGTCTGAACCTACGGCCCTTGTTGGAGAGGTTTAAACGTGACGCCAAGGTATGGCAGGCTCTTCCCCTCAAACTCCTAGGTAAGGCGGCACTGTACAAGATGATGGCGCTCCCACGTTTTCTTTACGTGCTTGAAAATTCTCCATTCTTGGTCCCCACAGCTTATTTTAAAGCGATAGCTGCGACGGTGTCCCACCTGTTATGGGGCGCAAGACCACCTCGAATCGCCCAGGATACGTTAACTAGAGGTTGGTATGACGGGGGGATAGCGCTCCCAGATATTGAGCTCTACTACTGGGCGGCACACCTTAAGCAGATCAATTTTTGGCTGCACGCCCCACAGACTGAGCCGGCATATCTCACCGACAGGCACTCTTTGGACAGCAGAGGGGTACTTCGTACGCTGTACTCACGACGTCCCCCCACGAATTTGATAGGCCCGACGCATCACACAGTGCAGTTATGGTACAGGCCAATCGACGGCTGAAGTGTTTGGGCACCATCACCCAAATGACACCCTTGTGGAACTCCTACCAACAAGGCTTCCTCCGTACCAGTAAGGGGTTGGCATATCGGTGGTGGGTGATCTTTGGAAGAAGGGTACGGTGGTGGACTTTGTCCACCTACAAACACAGTACGAGTTGTCCCAGACTGAGATGTTTCGATACCTACAAATGAAACATGCGTTACAATCAGCGATACCGCTGGGTACTGTACTGCAGGAATCGACCCCGCTTGAAGATAGACTCCTTTCAGAGCACATGCCAGACAAGGCCACTTCCTTCACTTACAAGAAACGTATTAATAATCTACCGGACGTGATGTCCAAACTGAAACAGACCTTGTCTGAGGAGGTGGCTTCCCTTGATGACTCCGAATGGCAAGAGGCCCTCTCCTCACCGCGCGAAACTGCTATCCCCTCCAGATTAAAGCTAATCCAACTCAAGTTACTTCACTGTATATACTACACGAGAACAACCCTTCACAAAATAGGCAAAGCCACACATAAGTTCTGTCTCTGTAACTGTGGGGAGGAGGGAAAGTTTTTTCACACCATTTGTGACTGTAGATATATATTGGCATATTGGATTGCAGTGATGCGCACAATTTCCCAAGCAATAGACATATCCTTATTGCCAGAGCCACGTCGCTGCTTACTGAATGTTTGGGAACCCAATGACCTGAACCACCGCCAGCAAGATTGGGTGATGCTGGGCATGATGGTGGCAAAGCGCAACATCGCTATGTTATGGGGCTCTGCAGTTTCTCCGACCCTTAATAAATGGTGTAAAGATATGGATGAGATAATGGTGGCAGAGAAGGCGGTCTTTGTTCACCGCGGGTGCCCGAGGAAATGGGATGGAATCTGGGGGGCCTGGAACACATTTCGAGGTTATATCGGTTAGCCACCTGGTAATGGTGGGGACGGTGAGGACCCGGACAGTCCCTAGACAGCCGACGTGAGGGGATGGGGTGTTGAAATGTTGATGCATACTGTTTTCTGTAATGATTCATAACTATTCAAATTGAATATGACTGCAACGTGGTCGAAGATCTAAGACTCTATAATGCAATGGAATGTATACAAGAACTGTCCTAACTGTTTTGATTAACTGAAAATAAAAATTCTTTTTAAAAAACCCAGAAAGGACAAATAATTAAAATAATGCTAGAGATAGTAAGAACTTCCTAAAGTCTAACGGGAGCAGTAAATACCTGATAAAAAAATTCTTCAATGCTGCAGGTACTCGGGTCCGTGCCGGGGTGGATATCGCGCAGTCGACCCGGAAGTGCAAATCGCAACTGTTTAAATAGAAGCATATGATTGGTTAAAAGAGTCACATGCTTAGTGTGCAGCTTACGTATTGCTATTACGACTGCATCCACGCTTACTGTGGTCGCTATCGCTGTTTTAGATATGAAAAACAGACTAAATCGTCCGTCTGATACTATCACCAAAGCAAGCTTAACCAACTATTTATCTCGAATTTTAAATACATGGATGACATAAAAACCGTTAATTATAAAATTAAGATGAAAGACGCTATCAGTTTTTTTACAGTACTTTTGGAGAGATACATTTTTTCGTCATTTAATCTCAATAAAAAATATATTTTAAAAGGAGAAACTGAATGCAACAAATCAAGAAAACAAAAATAAAGAAAATACACTAATAACAAGCTATTTAATAGCTTAATGGAAAAAGATTTTTTTGTTTTATCTCTGTTGTGTATATGGCTATTCTATGGCCCAATAAAGAAATTATCTCCAGAATATAATCGCTCAATTCATAACCTATTAAAATATTTTGTTTATACTATGGATACCACGTCTGTAATGTTAATATGACCCAAAAATTAAATGGGTCATAAATATATAGTAACATATTCAGGTATATAAGCTATAAACTAGGTACTCTCTGTGTTGGAATGGGATACTTAGATAATTGCATTCTCATAAGGTAAATCATTGTTTAAGCCACATTTGAACGTAATCAATTAAAAAATCCAGTAAACTTCTCTTTTTATGCGGATTTGTAATCCGCCTTTTTCATCTGGAGTTTTAATTTTTTCCAATATTCGCCAACGAATATCGTCAGATTTGTGGTTGAACTCCATGTAATGTTTTACTAAAGGTGCCATTGTTTTAGCAGTTTTCATGGCTGACCGATGTTCTGTTAGTCTTGTCTAGATTGGTCTGGATGTCTCGCCTACGTAATCTAAATCACAAGGACATAGGAGAAGATAGATGACATTCTGGGTTTTACAAATCATTAGTCCCTGTGCTTTTATGCTAAAATTATTCAAAGTCATGCTTTCACCTTCTAATATTCTATTGCATGATTTACTTGAGGAGCACCTTATTTTTCCTTTGATGGGCTTGCTGCCATCAATTGTTTTTTGTACAAATGGGAGTTCTGCTGTTTTCGAAATAAATTGTGAGTGTACTATCAAGTCTTTGATATTTTTATTCCGACGATGTGCGAAAAGTGACTTAGCTATCTTTTTTTGGTCTGGGTTACTATTTAAAAGGTGCCAATTTGAGTTTAATATCTGTTTAACTTTAGAGTTTAAAGTGGAGTGTTTTGTGATGCATACTAGTTTACAATCTGCCTTACTTTTATTCGCATTAAAAAGATGGTCCCTATCAAAATAGCGAGCTCCTTTATATGACTTCCTCACCAGCCGATGAGGGTAGCCTCTGGCTAGAAATTTCTTTTTCATTGCTACTGCCTGTACATCAAAATCTGAGAGATTGGTGCAATTGCGCCTGACTCTCAGAAATTGAGAGAAAGGGATACTTTGCTTTTGGCAGAGCGGATGATTACTTAAAAAATTTAACAAAGTATTTCTCGCTGTAGGCTTTATAAATAAATCCACCTCCAAAGCGCCCATTTTATGTCTTATAACGATATTTAAAAACTCAACTCTGTCAGTACTCATATTGGCTGTAAATTTCAAATTATCATCTGGCAGATTTAGCCATGCTAAGAATTCATGTAGAGTCTGTTCCCCATCAGTCCAGACAAAGAAAATGTCATCTATATATCTGGACCAATGGAAAACAGACTCACAAAATAGCGCTACCTATTATTTGTGTTCAAAATGGGCCATATAAATATTGGCTATAGATGGCGCCACTGAAGCACCCATACTTGCACCTTTTATTTAGCGATAGAGTTGTTGTCCAAACTCAAATATATTCTCCGTTAAAATCAGATGCAATACTGCTAGGATAAATGATTTAGAACAGGGGATATTATATTTTTCTATAAACCATTCCACTGCTTCCAGAGCTGCTTTCTGCGAGATGTTACTATATAGTGACTCTATGTCTGTTTGTGGATTACATTTTAAATTTTCAACTATTAAAATCATGTCACATGTGTCTTTGATGTAGGAATTTGTAAGGGGTACAAAAGGTCTCAAACTTTTATCTATATATTTTGACACTGGTTCCGTAGGGGTTCCAATGGTTGCGACTATTGGTCGATAAGGCGGGTCCTCTATATTTTTATGTATTTTTGGAAGTCCATAAATACAGGATGTTTTATTTTTGGACATGTCCAGATACTCATATTCCTTTACTGTGATACTGCCTACTTGTAGTGCTTGTTTTGTAAGATATCTAATCTTTTGTATTATTTTCGCAATAGGATTAACATGTATTTTAGAATATAATGTCTGATCATTGAGCATATTTTGCATTTTTCTGTTCGTAATCGTCAGAGTTGACCACTACGATACCCCCACCTTTATCACAGCTTTTTAATGTTAGAGATTGGTTTTGGGTGAGTGCATTCAAAGACATAAATTCTTCTCTGTTCAAATTATATAAAGGTTTTGGGATAAAATGCAAGACTTGATCGAGACAGGTCCACACACCGACCATCAGACAGCCACACCACACATGTCCTACACCAGCGCACCCACCACCATACGTCCACCTAACCCATGTTGCTTGCAAACAACAACCTAAGCCAATACCCCCACCATGGTGCTATAGTGTACCCACTTTCACACAGCCATAAAACAACATCAGATGACAACACTCAAATACAGAAATAAATAAATAAATAAACATCCATAAAAGTTGAAAAGGAGTTAAGATTTGCTAATATGTTAACAGTTGTTTTCCATAAAATCTACAAAGACATGGAATTTTCAAGTTAATGTGCTGATTTCACCTCCTGTCACAATGCTGTTGATCTAAGCCTTCTGAATTCATCGGATCTGATTGTATGAGGACGCATCCATAGAATTCAATAGATGGCGATAAATACTTGGCTACTGCTGAATGTAAGACAGATTAATTTTTCCTGCTGTGATATACTCTAGTGTAATGTGGGGTTCATCATCCATGCAAAAAGAAGTAAAGTAGCTTTTAAGTGACCTAATTTAAAGTACAGAAAAATAATTAAATCAAAATGTTATAGTGTGAGTGTTTAGATTTATGTAGAAAGGACCGGATTAGGGTTAGGGTTAATGTTTTTGGTTGGAGTTTAGAAAAATGTTGGATTTAGGGTTAGGAATTACATTAGATGATCGAATGAGGAGGCACAAGCTGTGTGGAGGTCAAAGGAAGGTATGAAGTCTTAGAATAGCTGCGTGCTTAGTTTCACTCCCTAACTCAAATGGTTACTTCAGTTTTCTCCCTATTATGGAACCCTGTTGGAAGATGCTCTTGAAGCACAGGAAGAAATGGTCAATATATGGGATGATGACAATGGTTAGATATTACAACTGTTCAGATGGATATTAGCCAACTGCACTCTTTCTTCAGTGAAAAGAAAAATAATCATTTGAGCTAAAGAAAAACCAAAAAATTAAAAAGTGACTCAGAAACTCAGTCCACAATTAGTTTATTATTGGTTGGGGTCAGAGCCAAGAAAGCCAACAAAATAATTTGTATCCCTGTCTTGAAATGCTGTGACAATTTTAGACATCAAGGCAACGGGTAAATCCTAAATCTGCACAGTCATATTATGCTATGCTATGTTGTGTTGTGTTATATTACATAAGGTGTTGTATTGAAATTTTACACCCAGGTCGGGGCATCTTACTGCTGAGAGATGCTAATTGGATGCTAAGAAAACCTGCAAAGTCTTGTTACATAGGCACTAGGCATCATGTACAGATTCCACTGAGGTTTCACCACTGTCACCACAATCATTCCAACCATTAAGTATTATGTAATTTAATTGGTGCTCATGAAAAGCTCTCCAAAATCGTTGGGTCAAGTTTTCCCTACATAAAACTGTCCCAAAACGTTTTTGCTAAAAATATGTAACTTACACAATGTTTTAATTTTTTCCTTTTTATGTGACCAAATAATAGGACTACGTGAGATGTAAGACATTTGTGGTTTACCACGACATCACATAAACTTGAAGGTCAAAACACATTGGCTGTATACCATCATTGATATGGAAATAAAAGTCTCTCTTACAGCTATATCTCTGAATTAATATATATGGGATATTTATGGACATATGCATTGCAAATGCTACTCAAGAGAGAGCTCCAACCTCTTAAAAAACAAGCATTGACAAAACGAGTAGGACTTGCCTTGAAACCATTTGGCTTTGCCAATGCTTTTTTTGTGTTCGATGGCTGCTGACAGTAGTGGGTTGTCCTCTTTAATTAACTGATTTACAAAACATAGTTAAAGTGCATTCAAAGCTGGCTGCAACAGATGATGTGCATCTTTGGTGGTTATCCCTGAATGCATTTTGTTTTATTTCAATAAATCCCATTCAACGGTGGTCCCCTTGTATGTGACTGCATCTTCAATGACCATGTTTTTAATTTTTTTGTATTTAACAAACTGCATGCAGAGTTGACCATTGCATAGGGAGGTGCGTGTGTGTGTATAGGCACCTGCTGTAGGCCACCTTGGAAAGTTCAGAAAACCATTTTAATATGGCTGCCAGTCATATGGCCGGGATGCCCGCCACCCCCTCCCAACACCAATTCCCAATGGGAGAAGACGGACACAGGTTTGAACTTTTGGAAGGCGGGGGGGAGTTACCCCCCCGGCCGTATTTATTAAAATATGAAACAAAATTTAAAACATTAAATAAAAGTTTCATGAATTATGTACAATTTTACATTTATTACATTTCGATGAAGACATGTTCTTTGGCTAACCTTAACAGATCTCTAATACAAAGGTTTCCTAGCCGAGTCTAGCATCCTGAAAATGCATACATTCTAAATTAAAATTGTACATCCTAGCATTAAGGGCCAACGGCAAGGTCTTAACCGGTGTCAGATCCCTACTACCAAAATCCCGCCCTCGCGGTGTGAGTGGCGCATGCGCAGAGGACTCTACCCTCATTGCCAACTGTAACTTCCCTTGTCGTGGGGGCCCCCTTTTCACTCGATGCCATCTTAAAGGTCGTCTGAGTTCCCGTGTGAGGTATCTGTAGGAAGGACAGCGTGGTCTCCCCCCATCCCCACACTCTCTATCCGCCGTCGCGGATATCCGGCCCCCGGGAAATTCGTAGGAGGGGCATCTAGCCGCCTCCCCCCTGGGAGGGGCCTATGGCCGTCTCCCCCTAGGCGACCCATCCTTAGTGGGTGCCGCCTCCCCGTGGAAGGGGCCAATGGCCACCTCCCCCCGGGCGCTCCCATCCATTCTGGGTGGCGCCCCCCTCTAGGGACCTTGAAATTACTGCTCACCGATCATGACCTTACTGCCCGACCAAAAAATAAATACGACAGTTGTTTACCTACTAAGGGAAGAAAAAATACTGACATAGCCTTGATGAGTCATCAACTGCACTTTCCTACAAAGGGAAACATTATCCTAAAGGCAGAAGTCACATCATTATATGAAACATTCCTTTACTTCTCTACA
Organism: Lissotriton vulgaris; assembly: GCF_964263255.1. NCBI lineage: Eukaryota > Metazoa > Chordata > Amphibia > Caudata > Salamandridae > Lissotriton > Lissotriton vulgaris. Next base: position 801,255,690 of record NC_141691.1, read on the forward strand.
AAGGAAAAAAGGCCTATACATTTCTTTCTAATCAAAACTTTATTTAAACAAACATTGCCATAAGGGGCTGGTGGGTGGGTCAAAATTGCGCTTGTTCCGTCGAGGGCTCACGAGCAACGAGTGGGTGCAGCCTTCAGAGCACAGGAACAAGAGGACGCTTCTTCGGATTCCCGCTCTCTTTATCCATCTGCGGGAGGGCGGGGACCCTCCTCTGGTCCGCCTACTGGGCGTGGTCTTCCGTGCGGGTGTCTAGGACAACCCCTCCTGGGCGGGGAAGGGCGCGCCCCGGCTACGCCACTTCGGGCATACCAGCCGAGCCACGCCTCCCGCCCAAAATGGTTTCCCGGGGGGATCGGGGCACCCAACCATACGTTCGGGGGGACCGAGTGGTCGCCCCTTTCCATATGGCCGGGATGCCCGCCACCCCCTCCCAACACCAATTCCCAATGGGAGAAGACGGACACAGGTTTGAACTTTTGGAAGGCGGGGGGGAGTTACCCCCCCGGCCGTATTTATTAAAATATGAAACAAAATTTAAAACATTAAATAAAAGTTTCATGAATTATGTACAATTTTACATTTATTACATTTCGATGAAGACATGTTCTTTGGCTAACCTTAACAGATCTCTAATACAAAGGTTTCCTAGCCGAGTCTAGCATCCTGAAAATGCATACATTCAAAATTAAAATTGTACATCCTAGCATTAAGGGCCAACGGCAAGGTCTTAACCGGTGTCAGATCCCTACTACCAAAATCCCGCCCTCGCGGTGTGAGTGGCGCATGTGCAGAGGACTCTACCCTCATTGCCAACTGTAAATTCCCTTGTCGTGGGGGCCCCCTTTTCACTCAACGCCATCTTAAAGGTCGTTCGAGTTCCCGTGTGAGGTATCTGTAGGAAGGACAGCGTGGTCTCCCCCCCCCATCCCCACACTCTCTATCCGCCGTCGCGGATATCCGGCCCCCGGGAAATTTGTAGGAGGGGCATCTAGCCGCTTCCCCCCTGGGAGGGGCCTATGGCCGTCTCCCCCTAGGCGACCCATCCTTAGTGGGTGCCGCCTCCCCGTGGAAGGGGCCAATGGCCGCCTCCCCCCGGGCGCTCCCATCCATTCTGGGTGGCGCCCCCCTCTAGGGACCTTGAAATTACTGCTCACCGATCATGACCTTACCGCCACAGGCCGGATAGTTGACCGACTATCCGGCCCCCCCTACTCCTCCTAAAGGTCATGCTTCCTCAAACCCCTTAGCCATGCTATGCAGTCTCCTATGAGTAAATCATTCCCTTCCCTGGACAGGTGAACCCCATCATTCAGATACATGTGATCACCCCGAATACACCCGTGAGGAATGCTATGCAACTGCGCAGAGCGAAACAATTTACCAATTTTATTGTTAACCCTCTTCACTGAGTGGTTCAGCGCTGACACTGAAAGACCCCCCCGCCAGACCTTCCTGGGGATCATGTGGGACCAGGCAATCGTGCACCCCGGGACTTTTTTTAGCCAGCCAGCTAACAGCCGACAGGATGTGTTCTAATAACACTCGTCTACCCAGTGTCACCAAGTCTTTGCCCCCAAGGTGTACTATGACTACAGATGGCGGTGACCTTTGCCGCCCTAAAATACCCTCAAAAAACGATTGGAATTGGTCAAAACAGAGCCCGCCCTTCCCATGGAAGGTCACTCTGTACCCGTATTCCCCAGATGTGTGAGTCACGTCACCTGCCTTGAATACGTCCCCGGCGCGCCTCACATATGAGTGGCCCACGACCCATACCACTCTCTCTCCAGTCGGTGATCCTTGACCGCTGGTCTCCTGATGCTGGGTCGACTTCAAATTCCGCCCCGCGTGACATGCTCGCTGTAATTCAAACAAAAGACAAGAAGCGTGAGTGCATGTCAATTAATCTTTACAACATGTGCAATCGCACATGCCTTTTGAAGCAATTCGAGGACCAACGGCCCAGCTGTTTTACTTCCTCCGCACTTTGACCCCTGGCTGTAGCCTCAGTAGCAGCCCCTATCCTAAAGGAGTGGGTCCCAAAATCGCACGGGTCCATGCCCGCGGCAGCGATTGACAGTGCTAGCACCCTCTGAAACTGAAATCTCGTCAGTGGGGTGTCATCCTTGTGCCTAAGCAAACTCCCCCCCCATGTAGCCGTCCTCAGTGCCAAATATTCCTCTAAACACTTTATCGGACACGTGGGGGACCCTCGCGCGCGCTGCACGATAACACTATTTCCCATAGCTCCCTGGTCAGTCTTGGACCTGGCTATCGAGATCACCATCGAATCACCCCTTATTTGGACGTGATCCCTGCCCAAGCCTCCCTCCATATCTTTTTTGTTCCTTGCGACGAGTTCGCTCACCCGCATAGCCCCATGGAATGCCAAGGCGAAAGCCGCCCGGAACAGAACTGCTTCGAAAGGGGAGGAGCACGTCTCATCCAGCTTTGCTACAAGTAGAGACAACCTGTCTAAACCAATCGGGCGCCTCGCATCCTGCTTGCGACCCTCGAGGCGTTGCCAGCCGCGGAGAGCCTTCTTAACCAAAAAGGAACCCGTCGGGTCTCTTATGCCATGCACCTGTGCCATGAATGAAATGGCCGCCCTATGCCTATTGGCCGTTGCCGCTGATCGGCCTTCTCTGTGCAGCGCTACCAGGAATCTCAGGAAGGATTCCTCCTGACCCCAGCTCTGTCTCCCTGTTGGACCCAAAAATGTGCAGTAGGAACGAAACGCTCCTTCGTATGCCTTCCTTGTCCTGGGGGCTAAGCTGGCTGCCACGAGGTCTTGTAATCCGGGGCACCGATTAGCCATAGTGCTTCGGGGAACGGTGCCGCCACTAGGTCCGCTGTGGGTAGATAGCCCCTGAACGCCTGCATATGTGAACGAGATTGTGCATCAGCTGCATGATTCAGTACGCCTGGCACATGTCTTGCCCTGAACTGTACATTCAATCTCATGCAAAGTAATACAATTTCTTTCAACAATCTCAAGATCCACTTGCAGCGGGCTTCCTGCTGGTTAATGCACTCAACCACAGTCATATTATCAGAACAAAACACCACTGAGCGGTTCCTGAAATCGTCTGGCCATGCCATCAGAGCAACCCAAATGGGGAATAGCTCCAAGAACCCAATGTTACCTGTCAGACCGCTGGAGTGCCACCACGTCGGCCATACTTGCGCCGACCATCGGTTACCAAAGATGGCGCCAAATCCCACGCTCCCAGCTGAGTCAGTCCACAGACCTAGTTCATCTGAAGACGCTGGTGGCTTGTTCCACACAACTCGACCGTTGAAGTCCGCAAGAAATGCCAACCAAATGCGCATATCCTGGCGAACCTCTGCCGACAGTCTCGTACGGTGGTGTCCCTCCTTGAGACCAACCATAGCTTGTGCAATAGAGCGTGAGAAGGGGCGGGCCATTGGTATCACCCTCAAAGCAAAGTTAAGCTGACCCACTGTTTGCTGTAACTGGTGCAGGGTCACTTTCTCCTTGCCCAGGCATTGTGTCAAGGAAGCCCTAAACTTGGCCACCTTTTCCATCAGTAAACGGAAACATCCCTCCACAGAATCAAGCTCAATTCCCAGAAACTCCAGTGAAGTAGATGGTCCAACCGTCTTACCTGGTGCCAATGGGACTCCGAACTCCCGCATGAGGATGCAGAAGTCCTGCAGCGCCTGCGCACATTTCGTATCGCCGGCTGCTCCCAAGAACAGGAAGTCATCCAGATAGTGCATAACATGCCTATGCCCTGTGGCCTCGGTGAATGCCCACTCTAAAAAACAGCTGAACATTTCAAAATAGGCACAAGAAATGGAGCAACCCATAGGCATGCATTTATCCATGTAATAACTCCCCTGAAACACAAAACCTAGCAATCGCTGATCTCGGATTCCAGCTCTCTTTTTATAGCAACCGGAATGCCGATTCGATGTCTGATTTCGCCATCAGCGCTCCGGGGCCCAGGTGATTTAACATGGCCACGGCATCGTCGAACGATGCATACCGCACCGAACAAATATCCGAGTCAATGGCTTCGTTCACCGAAGAACCCTTTGGGGCAGACAAGTTGTGAATGAGTCTAAACTCCCCCGGGTCTTTCTTTGGGACCACCCCTAGCGGGGAACACACGAAATCCGCCACCGGCGGGCGATGAAAAGGCCCCGCCACCCGCCCCAAGCTGACTTCTTCGGTAATTTTCCTTGCAGCTACGCTTGGGTTATGTTGGACAGATAACTGATTTTTGCAAAAAGAGTCCCCCCGAAAATCCCCCGCCGGGATGTTGAAGCCATATAGGAATCCATTCCTCAACACCCTGGCGGATACATGATCAGGGTATTTGTTCAACCAAGGAGTCAGCGCCATGATATCGACAGGTGTAGGCAATCGGTTACAAAGCACCACCTCACTCTAGCTTAGACCCCCCTTTTCCTCCCGTTCCGCTGTTTTTTGATCTACAGCTACTCTCCGGGTGTGAGGAGTTCCCACAGCCCGCACACGCATGCCGGAACCTACATGTTCTCTGGGGCCTGCTACAATTGCCTCTATTGAAGCCCCAACACACCCCCGCTTGCCGCCATTCCCGCCGGTCTTGGGCTGATATTCCCCACCGGCGCCCGCTTGAAAGGGCACCGCGGGCTTTTGGCGGCCTGAACCTGACCCGCTCCCGCCCGGCGAGGACGTACCGGCTGCCCCAGGCAAGAGCTGCTTGTGCCATGACACCGAGTCGAGGCAATCCCAGGTCAAAGTTGCATCAAACTCTTTCGCTTTTCGGAATTTCATATCGTATCCTTTCCACTCGTCCCCCTCATACATGGTATAAAAATCCATAATCCTATTCTGATAACAGGTCAACTCGGTCATGACTTCCGGCTTTCGTTCCCACATGACTGCCGTAAATATCGAAAAGGCCTTTACCCAATTTGCTACAGTCTCATCGACCCTAAATTCCGCCATCTTAGCCCGCCATACACTGGGGTGCCATAAATCCTTCTGGGATTTTGCATATTCCATCTCGTGATGGTCAGTCAACAATGAAAACATATTCACATATTTCTCCCCCCATATCCGTTCCTTTGTGGCCGCAGGGATGTGCTGGGCCACCCTTTCGCGCCTTGAAGGTAATGACCCCTCCCCTGCCATTGGCAATGTGTGCTTACCAGGTTCGACCGTCGTGTCTGCCGCCTTTTCCCGGCTCACCGCAGGTCCTCCCAGCGCCACCTGTGGGGGAACAAGAGGAACATTCGCCGTCGCGGCCTCTCTTGATTGCCGTAACTGCTCGATTATTAGTCTAGCCTCCTCGGCCGGGTCTCCCGCGGCCACTGCCCCCCCCGCTTTCTTCTTGAGCCAGGGCAGCACTGCCGCTAACTGGATGGCCAGTTCCGGGGGCATCTCCTCATCATTAACAGGGGTAATTACAACCGGGATTGGTAAACACATATCTGGGTTTGGTACCGGGCTGACCGCCGGTGTAATGGGGGCGACTGGGGGTACCTCGGGAACCGGATCTTCCCCAGAAACCGCCCTCCTCTTAACACGCTTCCCCCTACCCTCAGGGACGACTCCCGGCAAGGCCGGGCCTATTACCTTTTTAGGGCGGCCTGAGCTGTTCTGGGCCGCTAACTGTTTCTTAACTTCGGCCAAACCCCGACCGATCGAGTCAACTTTTCCGAGCTTTCGGTCCATGCTCGCCATTCGGTTCGACAAGTGGCGCAATACCTTCTCCATCTCGGAGCTCTTTCCTGCTTTCTTGCCAGCCATGGCTTCGAGTACTCTGCTCTAGTTGATCTACGAGGTCCTGGATCCTTCGTACTCCAAATAACTGAAAGAGAAACAACAAGATTACAAGTTTTCAAAATTGCCGCTTGTTCCGTCGAGGGCTCACTAGCAACGAGTGGGTGCAGCCTTCAGAGCACAGGAACAAGAGGACGCTTCTTCGGATTCCCGCTCTCTTTATCCATCTGCGGGAGGGCGGGGACCCTCCTCTGGTCCGCCTACTGGGCGTGGTCTTCCGTGCGGGTGTCTAGGACAACCCCTCCTGGGCGGGGAAGGGCGCGCCCCGGCTACGCCACTTCGGGCATACCAGCCGAGCCACGCCTCCCGCCCAAAATGGTTTCCCGGGGGGATCGGGGCACCCAACCATACGTTCGGGGGGACCGAGTGGTCGCCCCTTTCCAATAGTACAACAGGTGGCAAAAACCTAAAAGTAAATAAAGTAAATGAGGAGGTGCAAGAGGACGCAGGGTGGTGCCTTGGAAAGAGGGACGAGAGAGGGGTGGAGGAGTAGGGAAGGAAATAATCTCTCCCATCCATAGCAAAAGAGAAAGGTATGTCATCAGTATTGGAAGAATACATCCTCCAGTCAAAAGATGTGAGAGTTGGTTGGGACAAACACATGACCAATGAGGTAAGACATTGAGTCAAGAGGAGGGAGGTGAGACAGACAACAAAACTATCCAGTCATGTGCAAGGATCTGACCCAAAGCTCACTCTAGGTATATGATATATAATGGAAACAATAGGACTTGCCAACATACAACTGATCTCTGTGAAATTGAGACCTACTATATATATTTTTTTCTGTAAATCACCCACGCCTAACATACACATGAACACGTTTTGGAAAGTGTTACTTTTCTTTCCATTCATCTTTTTTCTATAAGAAAACCTTTACTCATGCACTACTTCCTACATCCATCTTATGAATTTTAAAATGATCACTTCACACCATTTTTTATCACACTTCTGCTAAACATAGCTTGTGCAAATGAAAGCCTTTGTGAATGCCCATAATGTCTACTACTTTGTCGATGTTCACAACATCTTCATTGCGTGCACTTAGCACTACTCTAACATGCTCTCTTTTTCATGGTTACTCCGTTTAGAACTTCATACTAATTATTTTTAAATTACACAAGTAGCTTGTACATTTATCAAAGTCAACTAAAATGTGTATATCTCAAAAATGTGGAATATGTGAATCCAAGACAGGTAGAATTACTTGTTTTCATTTCAAAATATAACTTTACTTCATTATCATTTAAAGTTAGTGTAGAATGTTCAACTGGTGAAAGAAAATCGCAAAAAGTTACATTTTGGGTCAAGTTTAAGGTAATTTTCTTTCGATGAATAAGAATATTTACTTATTTGTGATTCAGATGCAGAATTAAGAGCCTTGTTTAGTGCTGGGCATTAGCAGGACATCTATTACAAATGACAGACAAGTATATTTGCTCTGATTCGGTAAATGAAGATGCAGTGAATGTAGGCCCCTTTTATGTGGCCCTGCACAGGTAGGAAGGTTTACATTTCAAGCGAGTGTGTGTTGTTGTGAAGGGTTTCTGAGAGGTGGGATTTAACTCATTAAGTATGACTGGCTCTGAAACATGCAAGAGTGACATAGAGAACCATGCCCCATGAGTGATTCTATGGAACACTGCTGCAATTTCAAATAGCCAGATCAGCAATGCATCACTGCGTTCTACTGAGAACAGAAAGTAATGGATGGCAACATTCCATTCCATTGTTCTGTGCTCACTCCAGCACTACAGGCAATATGCCTAATGCATCATCTGCCATCAGCCGGGCCACTAAATCTGTAGCACACTAAAGCCAGAAGCCTGATTGATAAGTGCAAAGAAGGTGACAAGAAGTGATGTGTTAAAGCTTGCAGAGTAACTCTGGGCCCAATTCACAGAACTAACTTAAGATAAAATCCTAAACTTACTACCATTTTCGTATTCACAGAAGGCACTTACTCATTTTGGTATTCACAGAAGACACTTACTTATTTCGGTATTCACAGAAGTTAGGAGTCCTAACTTTAGGACTCCTAAATGCCTTCTGTGAATACCGAAAGTCCTAAAGTTAGGATTTTTCTCAGTTTAGGAGTAGTAAGGTTAGGACTCCTAACTGTAGGACTCCTAAATGCCTTCTGTGAATACCGAAAGTCTTAAAATTAGGATTTTTCTCAATTTAGTAGTAGTAAAGTTAGGACTCCTAACTTTAGGACTCCTAAATGCCTTCTGTGAATACCGAACGTCTTAAAATTAGGATTTTTCTCAGTTTAGTAGTAGTAAAGTTGAGAAAAATCCTAATTTTAAGACTTTCGGTATTCACAGAAGGCATTTAGGAGTCCGAAAATTAGGGGTCCTAACTTTACTACTACTAAACTGAGAAAAATCCTAATTTTAAGACTTTCGGTATTCACAGAAGGCATTTAGGAGTCCGAAAGTTAGGAGTCCTAACTTTACTACTACTAAACTGAGAAAAATCCTAATTTTAAGACTTTCGGTATTCACAGAAGGCATTTAGGAGTCCGAAAGTTAGGAGTCCTAACTTTACTACTACTAAACTGAGAAAAATTCAAATTTTAAGACTTTCGGTAATCACAGAAGGCATTTAGGAGTCCGAAAGTTAGGAGTCCTAACTTTATTACTACAAAATTGGAAAGGGGCGACCACTCGGTCCCCCCGAACGTATGGTAGGGGGCCCGGATCCCCCCGGGAAACCATTTTGGGCGGGGGCGTGTCACGGCTGGTATGCCCGAAGCGGCGTAGCCGGGGCGCGCCTTTTTCCCGCCCAAGAGGGGTTGTTCTAGACACCTACACCGTTGGCCACGCCCAGTAGGCGTACCGGAGGAGGGTACACGCCCTTCCGAGGAGGAATAAAGAGAGCTGGAATCCGAAGAAGCATCCTCTTGTTCCTGTGCTTGGAAGCTGCACCCACTCGTTGCACGTGAGCCCTCGACGGAACAAGGAGCAATTTTGAGAACTTGTAATTCTTGTGTTTCTCTTTCAGCGACTTCGAGGCTACGATCCAGGACCGTGTTGAGCAACAAGGATCGACATCCGATAAACAATGCCTGGCAAGAAGGCCGGAAAGAAGTCAGGGACTGACCAGATGCTTCGCATTCTGATAAAAGATATGGCGAGCATGAAGAAACAGATGGCAGCGATGAACAATACGGGTAAACCGAAGAAGGTTATAGGCCCGGCATTGCCGGGAGTAGTCCCCGCAGGGAGGGGTAAAAGGGTCAGGAATAGGGCGGCGGGGGGGGAGGTCCCGGTTCCCGAGTTACCCCCGGCAAGCCCGGTCATTCCAGTCGAGGCCCCGGTACCGATCCCGGACGCGGGCCAACCGATTCCGGTTGTTGTTACGCCCGCCAGCGAGGAGGATATGCCTCCGGAGTTAGCCGCCCAGTTGGCCGCATGGCTCGGCAGAAAAACAGGGGGTGCTACGGCACCGGGAGACACGGCCGAGGAGGCCAAGTTACTAATGGAGCAGTTGCGGCAGTCGCGAGATGCCGCGAAGGCGAATCTCTCTCTTGTCCCCCCACAGGTGACCTCGGAAGGAACAGCAACCGGCGTCGAAAAAGCAGCGGGATCAGCAATAGCGCTGGGTAAGCAGGCATTGCCAATGGCAAGGGAGGGGTCTTTGCCCTCGAGAAGGGAAAAGGTGGTCCAACATATACCGCTGGCCACGAAAGAATTGATTTGGGCTGATAAGTATGTGAATATGTTTTCTCTGCTGACTGACCATCGCGAGATGGAGTATGTTAAGACTCAGAAGGATTTGTGGCACCCGAGTGTGTGGCGAGCCAAAATGGCGGGATTCAGGGTTGATGAGACAATCTCAAATTGGGCCAAGGCCTTTGCGATGTTTACTGCAATTATTGGGGAGCGTAAGCCCGAGGTTTTGACCGAATTGGCCTGCTATCAGGCACGAATAATGGATTTCTATGAGACGTATGAGGGCGATGAGTGGATGGGTTACGATATGAAGTTTCGTAAGGCCAAGGAGTACGATTCATCTCTGACGTGGGATTGTCTCGACTCGATCTCTTGGCAGAAGCAGCTCCTGCCGGGCGCGACAAAGTCATCCTCGCTAGGCGGGAGTGGGTCGGGGCCTTCCCGCCAACAGCCCGCGATGCCCTTTCGAGCAGGCCCCGCTGGCGACCACCAACCAAGGAATGGTGGGAATGGGGGTAAGAAAGGGGTCTGTTGGAACTTTAACAGGGGCAACTGCACAAGGCCACAAGGGACATGTAAGTTCAGACATGTGTGTGCAGGTTGCGGAAATTCTTCACACCCCGAGAGTTTGTGTAGATCCAGGAGTAGTGATACGGGGGTAGAGTCCAGCGGTGGTTGAGAGGAAGATTGCAAAAGAGGTTGCCCTTGGCCGGGTTGCTGGTCCATATAGGCACCCGCCAGTACCTAATTTCATCTGTTCCCCGTTAGGGGTGGTTCCCAAGAAGGACCCTGGGGAATTTAGGCTGATCCATAACTTGTCAGCTCCGAGGGGTCTTTCGGTGAACCATGCGATTGACCCAGGAGTTTGTTCGGTGCGGTACGCATCCTTCGATGATGCCGTCGCCATGTTGAATCGCCTGGGGCCCGGAGCACTGATGGCGAAGTCCGATATCGAGTCAGCGTTCCGGTTGCTCCCGGTACACCCAAGGGATCAGCGTCTGTTAGGCTTTGTGTTCCAGGGTCATTACTACATGGATAAATGTATGCCAATGGGTTGCTCCATCTCTTGTGCCTATTTTGAAAAATTCAGCTGTTTCCTGGAATGGGCATTCACCAAGGCCACTGGCCATAGCCGTGTTATGCATTATCTTGATGATTTTTTATTTTTGGGGGCAGCCAGCGACACAACATGTGCGCAGGCCTTACATGAATTTTGCACTCTCATGAAGGAATTCGGGGTGCCATTGGCACCAGGTAAAACGGTTGGACCATCCACTTCACTCGAGTTTCTGGGAATTGAGCTCGATTCTGTGGAGGGATGTTTCCGTCTGCCAGTGGGGAAAGTACCGAAATTCAGGGCTTCCCTGGAACTGTGCATTAGCAAAGAGAAAGTGACTCTCCACCAGTTACAACAAGCAGTAGGGCAGCTTAACTTTGCTCTAAGAGTGATACCAATGGCCCGCCCCTTTTCCCACTCCATTGCACAAGCCATGGTCGGTCTAAAGGAAGGGCACCACCGCACGAGACTGTCGGCGGAGGTTCGCCAGGACATGAGCATATGGTTGGCGTTCCTGGCGGACTTCAACGGTCGAGTGGTGTGGAACAAGCCGCCAGCGTCTTCGGACGAGCTGGGTTTGTGGACCTACTCGGCGGGGAGCGTGGGATTTGGCGCCATCTTCGGTAATCGATGGTCGGGGCAGACATGGCCGATGTGGTGGCACACCAGCGGCCTCACAGGTAACATTGGGTTCCTCGAGTTGTTCCCCATTTTTGTGGCTCTGAAGGCATGGCCGGATGAGTTCAGAGATCGCTCTGTGGTGTTTTGGTCCGACAATATGACTGTGGTCGAATGTATAAATAGTCAGGCAGCACGCTGTAAGTGGATATTGAGATTACTGAAAGAAATTGTACTGCTTTGCATGAGACTAAACGTGCAATTCAGAGCGAAGCATGTGCCGGGTGTACTGAACCAGGCGGCTGATGCACTCTCTCGTTCACACATGCAGGCTTTCAGGGATTATCTACCTTCCGCAGACCTAGCGGCGGCACCATTTCCCGAAGCACTCTGGTTACTCGGTGCCCCGGATTACAGGACCTCGTGGCAGCAAGCTTAGCCCCCAGGACGAGGAAGGCATACGAAGGAGCGTTTCGTTCCTATTGTACATTTTTGGGTCCGACAGGGGGGGACAATTGGGGTCAGGAGGATAATGTGCTGAAGTTTCTAGTAGCACTGCACAAGGAAGGCCGATCAGCGGCAACGGCCAATAGGCCCGGGCCGCCATTTCTTTCATGGCGCAGGCGCATGGTATCAAGGACCTGACATCGTCCTTTTTGGTAAAGAAAGCCCTTCGTGGTTGGCAACGCCTTGAGGGTCGCAGAGTGGACGAGCGGCGCCCGATTGGGTTAGACAGGTTGTCCCTGCTGATGTCGATGCTCCCCACGACATGTTCCTCCCAGTTCGAGGCAGTGCTGTTCCGGGCCGCTTTCGCATTAGCATTCCATGGGGCTATGCGGGTGAGTGAGCTGGTGGCAAGAAACAAGAAAGATGTGGAGGGAGGTCTGTGTCGGGATTGCATTCTGATTAAGGGTGATTCTATGGTGGTCACAATAGCCAAGTCCAAGACTGATCAGAGTGCTAGGGGAGACAGTATTGTGGTCCAGTGCATGCGCGGGTCCCCCATGTGCCCGGTGAAGTGCATCGAGGAATATTTGGCGCAAAGGGCGGATACATGGGGGTAGCCTGCTGAGACACATCGACGCCACCCCACTGACGGGGTTTCAGTTTCAGAGGGTGCTAACAATGACAATCGCAGCAGCGGCTTGGACCCCGGCGATTTCGGGACCCATTCCTTTCGGATAGGGGCTGCTACAGAGGCTACAGCCAGGGGTCAGAGTGTTGAGAAAGTGAAACAACTGGGACGATGGTCCTCGAACTGTTATAAAAGGTATGTGCGTTTGCACATGTTGTGAAGCCAATGTCATGCACTCACGCTTCTTGTCTTCTGTTTGGTTTTCAGTTTCGCGAGCATACTATGCGGGGCGGACTGTGCAGTCGACCAGGCACCTGGGGTCAAGCGGTCAGAGATCACCGGCTGAGGACAGAGTGGTGTGGGTCGTGGGCCACTCATACGTGAGACGAGCCGGGGACGTATTCAAAGCAGGTGACGTGATTCACGCAGCTGGGGAATACGGGTACAGAGTGACCTTCCACGGAAGGGGCGGGCTCTGTATTGACCAGTTTCAATGTTTTGTCGAGGAACTGTTAGGGCGGCAGAAGTCACCGCCATCTGTAATCATAGTACACCTGGGGGGCAATGACTTGGTGATACTCGGTCGGCGAGTACTACTCAAGCGAGCTCTATCTACTGTTAGCTGGCTGGCGAGAAGGATCCCGGGGTGCACGATAGCATGGTCCCACATGATTCCCAGAAGGGTGTGGCGGGGGGGCCTCTCGGTGCCAGCACTGAACCATTCGGTAAAGAAGGTCAATAACAAACTTAGTAGGTTGCTTCGCTCGGCGCATTTGCACTGTATTCCGCATGGATGTATTCGGGGGGATCACATGTATCTCGATGATGGGGTCCATTTGTCCCGGGAGGGGAATGTCTTACTCATAGGAGACTTCTTAGCATGGTTAAGGGGTTTGTAATAACATGACCTTTGGTAGGAGTTTGTGGGGGGGCCGGATAGCCGGTCAACTATCCGGCCTGTGGCGGTAAGGTCATGATCGTGAGCAGTAATTTCAAGGTCCCTAGAGGGGGGGCGCCACCCAATATGGATGGGAGCGCCCGGGGGGGAGGTGGCCATTGGCCCCTCCCACGGGGAGGCGGCAGCCACTAAGTATGGGTCACCTAAGGGAAGACGGCCATAGGCCCCTTCCAGGGGAGGAGGCGGCTACATGCCCCTCCTACGAATTTCCCGGGGCCCGGATATCCGCGACGGCGGATGTGATAGACAGTGTGGGGTGGGAGGGGGGTCCACGCTGCCTTCTTACAGACACCCCACACGGGTCCTCGGACGACCTTTAAGATGGCGTCGAGTTAAATGGGGGCCCCCGCAAGACAAGGGAAATTGGAGTTGGCACAGAGGGCACAGTCCTCTGCGCGGCCGCCCTCACACCGTGAGGGGGAGAGTTCTGGTAGTAGGGATCTGACACCGGTTGTGACCTTGCCGTTGGCCCGTAATGCTAGGATGTACAATTTTAATTGAGAAAGTATGCATTTGCAGGATGTTAGACTCGGCTAGGAAAACCTTTGTACTAGAGATTTGTTAAGGTTAGCCAAAGAACATGTCTTCATCAAAATGTAATAAATGAAAATTGTACATGATATGAAACTATTATTTTAATGTTTTAATTTTGTTTCATATTTTAATAAATACGGCCGGGGGGGGGTCACTCCCTCCCGCCTTCCAAAAGTTCAGAACTGCGTCCGTCTTCCCATCCTTGGGGATTGTGTTGGGAGGGGGTAACAGGCATCCCGGCCATATGAGAAAAATCCTAATTATAAGACTTTCGGTATTCACAGAATGCATTTAGGAGTCCTAAAGTTAGGACTCCTAACTTCTGTGAATACCGAAATGAGTAAGTGCCTTCTGTGAATACCAAAACGAGTAAGTGCCTTCTGTGAATACCAAAACGAGTAAGTGCCTTCTGTGAATACCAAAATGGTAGTAAGTTTAGGATTTTGTCTTAAGTTAGTTCTGTGAATCGGGTCCATTATATTTGTGATAGGTTGATGATTGGATAAATGTGACACATCAATGCAGGAATTTGAAGTATAGTTAAATTATGCACTGAAAAAGATAATTTCATAATCAGATAGCCAAGCTAAATTATGAACTCATGGGCATTCCTGTCTAAGTGCATCATAGTGGAGTCAGTCTTATAAACTAGGCATTTCTGCTCTTACTTTAACTGTACTCTAACCTTCTTATTGTTGACAGACAGGATGCTGAAAGTATTACATACTTCTCTACTGTCTAGCACAGCTGCCATATTTGGCACAGTTGTCTTTTTTTAGATGGATATCCCAAGAAGCTTTATTGATACATCAATTTCCCCAGCTACAAGTTTTGAAAGCAGTACTAATTCCTGCTAGCTTTATACTTCAAATTTCTCTTTGGCTTTGCCACTGGGTTTTTGTTTTAAAGTTTGATAGCTGGGTACTTGAAGCTATTTCTATTGTGAAAAGTTAATTCATGGGGAAATATCAACAGAGTTTCTGGTTGGCATCAAGCTGTTGTAGAATCAATTGGTTGTACTTGAAAATCTTGTCAAAGATATTCTTTTTTATTTTCTGTGCAATCTTATTCTTGCCGGCGATGATTCTTACTTGATAAGAGGAATGCTAATCACTACCTTTGCCCCTAAGGTGCCATTATCAGTATTCCACTGTTTGACAGGTTTGTATCCCAGTTATGGAAAAGCCAGGGCCAGTCCAGGCCCTGTTATTTTTTACTTAGCCCTACATGGCTCCTCTGAAGAGAAACACTGATAGGCATGGTTAGAGTTGTACACTAAATCCATGCATAACACCCAAGTGAGGTAATAACTTTGATGCAGCTTGTTACCATTGGAGGTAGGTTACACTGCAAACACATACAATACAACATACTATGTAATGTATATGATATTGCTAAACAAGTTATTTGCACAGCTGTCCCTGTCGCAAAATTGATGTAACTCGATGCGTCACAGATCTCAACATTTGTGACAGTGGCAGAAATGTGTTGTTAACTGATTAACACACGTTTCTGTCATTACCATGCTCCTGTAAATAAGGAAATGAGTATGTCCTTGACATTTATGAAGAAGCAAAATCTGAGATGTTAAATAGCAACATTGTAACTTTTAAGCTGTTCTTTCTTTCATCTTATATTACACTATTATGATCATATAACGTGTCTCGCTGTGCACTGCTATGGCTATGTTCAATTACGCCTCAAATATTTACTGCTTTTTTGTCCAAAATGTAATTCTATTGTCGGGATTCCATGAAAAAACTTGCCTGCTGACGTCTTCCACCATACTGACAAGTTTGCTCACAGAATCCAATTATCGAATACAAGGCACAGAAGGTTTCATGCTTGGAACTGACAGCATACAAGACCCCTGATGAAGGCTTTTCCTGACTTGAATAGTGTTATACTAAATGTTTTGAAATTCAGAAAGCAGGTCAGGAGTTAAAACTTAATGCTTATGACTTGGTGTGTGTGAGGAAGCAATACTCCCAGTCCTCTTGTGCTGAGTCCATCTTGGAAGGAAGGGCTGGAGGTGCTCACAAAGTGTAGATGATATCTGGTGCAAGGCTTTTGCATGTGTGGAGAACACACTATGCAAGAGCACCCTGACGATGAACTACATTTCCTAGTAGGCCATGAAATCCCCCATAGTTTGGAAACAGTGACACCTACGTGGATATCTGATGTAACTTCCCAAGTGTTTCACAGTGTCTTTGCTAGGCAATCATTATACAATGTTTCCTCAGCCAGGACCATGACTCCCAGACATTGGATTGCCTTTACAAAAA
This sequence comes from Lissotriton vulgaris, assembly GCF_964263255.1. Classification (NCBI taxonomy): domain Eukaryota; kingdom Metazoa; phylum Chordata; class Amphibia; order Caudata; family Salamandridae; genus Lissotriton; species Lissotriton vulgaris. The sequence continues at coordinate 801,271,697 of NC_141691.1, forward strand.
TTAGTTGCCTTTTTTAACGTTTGTTTGGTGGCTACTTAGGAATATGGAGAAGTATTCTGAAAGCCAAGTTGTGTCGTTAACAGCCTTTAAACTATTATGAACATTTAACTAGAACCTTCCTATATATAGACTTTTAAAGATTTTTTCATTTTAGTTGAGGGTATTCTGTGATGTGATTTTTTTGTCTCTTACCCTATTCCCCTCTCCCCGTCTCTTTCTCTGGACCTCATATTGGTGTGATTATTGGTGGAGGTGGTGAGAGACGGGATACGGGAGAATCCATCACCGAATGTTGGATCCAGAGCAGAGCACATAGTTTGTGCTTTCTGACACAAACATAGCATAAACATGAACATAAAGGAAAGGAATTGCAGATGAATTGATTGGTATAAGATAAAGACCCAATTCACAAAGGTTTTTCCCTGAAAAATTGTAACTTACTCTTGTAGTACCTCTTTATTTGTGAGTTCCAGTAGTAACCCAGCAGTGCTTCTGGCTCACTCAAGGCTTTCAGGAGCAAGCCTGGAGTAGTACATGAGTAATGCACATTACAATATTTGTGATTCAGTCCCAGGATCAAGAAAATAAAGAAACACATCAAATTGCAAATAAAAGATGGAATCCTGTTTTATTCAACGTTATACAAGAAACCATTAAGCAAGCATTTTTAATGCAATAGGGCTCGCATTTGCGAGCGTTTAAGCTATTTTTCATTGTAAATGACAATGCCTTTTATTTATGTGTTTTAAAAGCAACACATATATAAAAGGTATTATTATTTTTTAATGCCAATAGCTCAAACTCTCGCAAATGCGAGACCACTTTAATGGTGGCAGCGCCCCTTTCTTTAGGCGCTGCTCCTGTATGAAGGTTATAGTGAGCAGCGGCTAAAGAAATGGACACAGCCAACATTAAAGTGAAAGCGCGTATGCGGCGCTTTCACCCAAGGTGTACATTTTTTTACATTTTCTTTAGAAAGGTTCTGTAGCGCGGCCGCAAAAGTGAATGCGGTCCACGCTGTTAATTAAATAAATAAATAAGCGCAGCTGCTAATATGAAAGCGTCCCGCACTGTAAGTCAAATAATTAAATAAGCGCGGCTGCTACTGTAAAAGCGGACTGGCCCATAAATTAAATATTTAAATAAGTGCAGCCAGTATAGTTAAAGCGGACCACGCTGTAATTTAAATAAATACATTACTAAAAGTGTGCTGCAATTTCGTGGGTGGAATAGGGGAAGAACATTAAAGAAAATAGTGCTCACCGACTTATAAAGCAGACCGTGTAACAACACAAGTAAAGAGTTCAGTCGTTATGGGAGGTTACAAATGCAGACAAGCCGGCAGTGCTTAATTTTTGCCGGTGCTTTCCGGTGCTTAGCACCTGCATTTATTTATCAGGGCCGGGTCTAGACCTGAGTTCCAACTTACATCAATGACTGCACGTCATGCATCACAAAAATATAATTGACTGCAGTGTTCACAATATACTGGGTCCTCGGTGAAGAGTCCAGCTGAGCTGATAATAAATCCATGCCAATTTGACTTCAGTGAAGTCAGTGTTCCCAGTGGGCGGGCCACTGATTGGGCAAGATTTGGTTCTGATAGGCTGTGGCAGTCGTGACAGCGGCATGCGTGACCATTTTTAAAATTCTACGCTCCAGCGCACACACACATGAGTCGCGACGCACCAGCACTACGCACAACGTCGACAGCACTATTATTTGAAGCAGCCACCGTGTTGTGCAGGCAGTGTACAGCTGCAGGCCTCTTCTTATTAAAGGCAGAAACCCGTAAGTAACCAAACCAACGCTGCTTTTTCTTTAGTTTAGTGTGGTCACCGTGGTGGTTGGTAAACTTGGTATAAACTACCTTCGAGTATGAGGAGCAATCATGCCTTCAGCGCTGGGCACTGTGTGCACTCCCCTTGGTCAGAAGGCTGGAAGGGCATGACCTTAACCCTTTTCTGTCTGTATTCTTGTTCTACCTATTCTTTGACTTGCTTTTTAAGTGCTGTTTTTCCGTGCCATTTCATCTCTTTTGATATAGTTTGGTATTTTAATACTTGTTCTCCCCAGTGGCCCGCTGGAGTGGTCATGTCACTGGTCACCTGTCTCTGCCTGCTCTGCTTCGCTGGCAGTCTCCTCTCCTCCCTGGGGTGGTCCCACATGGTAAGCATCGAGCCCCCCATCGCCATCCGCACAGCTGGTGGGATGGTGAGACCATAGCACCGACTGGCCGCTCTGGTGTAGTGGTGCGCTTGGGGCCCAGAAGCTGAGAGTGTGTGCCAAAGCTGCAAGCAGGATTCATAGTGACCCCGGGCTAGTGGTCAGCATGGAAACGGAGAAGAAGAACATTTGCTTTAGTTGCTTGATAAAACTGCAGGGCGGGATAGGAAATCAGTAATATTGCCCTCCCTTCAACGTCCCCAGTAAAGCAGTTTTGTTGTTTAACCGCACCCTGCAGTGGCATCCCAGAATATGCAGGATACCTTTTCTTCTGTCACCCATTTTGCTGTCGCCCACAGGAGGAAATAAAACCTAATCCCCATAGACCTATTTGAGGTTTTTTACATAACTGCTAAAGTATTGGAGTTGCATGTGTTTTTTGTTTCTAACGTTTGGTTTTAGTTCAATTTAAATTTTTCATGCAGTCAGTGCTAACAGTGCCCTTTATTTACCTAGGACACATTCTCGAGTTTGTTACTTTCTTGGGGCATATTCTGTCGTCTCTATGAGCTTGATAAAGAATATAGAGTATTCAGACCTTCAATTTGTGATGTGACCTGGAAGTTGTGTCCCCATATGACTGCATGGCACTGGGACATCACAATTCCTCTTCAAATTAATGTATTATATGAGTTGTAGACAGTGCACTTAAACTAGATTTCCAAAACCCTGATAAACATGATCTGTTAAAGGGGGGAAAGGTTATATTCCTGTGGAATAACAGTGCTTAATTTGAACAGGGCACCTACTGTTCCTCATTAGATGTTGACAGAGCCGCTTCCGGCGAGAGCAAGCGAGGGGAAAAACACACAAACTGGAAAGGAGAAGTAAAATAAATATGTAAAAAGTAACAAAGGGAGAATGCGGGTACCAACGAAAGTGAGCTAAAGAGGCAGGTAGTGTCTGGGAATAGATTAAAGAGGCCTGGGATGAATTCCTGACTACTTGCATTTGCCTGCGAGTCGTTCTGCTGCTGTAGTCTTATGATCCAGATTGTCCTGGTGTTCTGACACAGTTTATCTTCATTTAAGTTGAATATTGTTTTTTGTTTCCAGCCCAGGATGCACTGCTTAAGCGTCTTTTTTGAACAGTGGGCCTTCTTTCTTGTAACGCCTGGGCACAACATAGAGGGACAAACAACTCCTTTACTAAGCAGTTTACGCTTTATAGATGACTGTGTGTAGAAAATGCATTAACGTTCCCTGTTTTATTACCAGAAAAATGCAGATCTTAGGTTCACCAGCCTCGTTAAATTCTCTTTTCCCTGTTGATGAATGTAGTTTAGACTATGTGGTCACCTCACCTGTGTCAAAAATGGGGGCGGAGGCAGAAAGTTGGACCTTCGCCCCTCCTCTGACAATTAACTACTTATGTATATCCAGATATTGCTTCATGTGCTTGATGGAGCATGTAGAAAATGTAGCCCTATGAAGTCCTGTGGCTTCCTATACTTTTCCTTTTAGTAGAAGTGTCATGAACCAATGTATTTATTATTGAAAAAAGGTAGAGGAACCAGTCTTATGTTGGAAATAGAAGTGCTCCTTTCTATTTTTGTTCACGCTCAGTTAAACATACTTAAGGGAAAGGACTAAGTAAAGGTGTCATCACTTTTTTCTCACTCCTTCACTTGCATTCACCTTGTCATTTTCCTCAAAAAGTGCGATCTTTTGGGATTCCCTTTCCTACTATCTCACTTACATATTTCCTTTTCTGTGTATCAATTTATTGTTAAAAACTCCAGTTGTACACACAGTTGTCTCTGAGACTGCTTCTTTTTCTTTATAATTGCACACCTCCTTCACCTCCTCTTTTTCCTACATCATCACGTTCACTGAATGCATGCCACGGTGTGACACTGTGTTTAACAAGTCAAACATAAGTTACACGCCTGAACTGTGACTGACATCCTTTCATGTGAAGATAGTTCAGTGAGATATGCTCTACCTGTTGAGATGGGTGCATATATGTGTGTATGTGTAATCTTCAAGCTTCACACTTAGTCATTCATCCTTCTGAAGTAGATCCACTAAATAGAAACACTTAGTATTTACAGTGCTTTAAAGTGACAAAGTCCACAGTTAGCAAGCACTATAAAACAAGTTATCACGTTTTATGGTTCTAATATTTAATCCAGTCATAACACTATATGAAGTGAATTGTCTAGGCGCAAATGTTATATTGACTTATTTGCATCAGAGTAGGAAGGCTCCCTTGCTGAAATTCAGATCGGGTATTACATCTGACTTACAGTAGTGCCAGTTGAGGATGTGGGTGGGGCCAATAGAGTAAGTGGGCGGAGCCAGCGGAAGTGGGTGTGGCCTCCAACAAACATTTGAGAACCTGGACTTCAAATTTTACAAATTAAGCACTGCAAGGCGGTACCAAGAAGGTACTACCAAGCCTAATTACAAATGAAAAGAAACGATTTTGCAAGGACAGTAACAGAAGCCAGTTGAAAAGATGGGCGAGAAATGGACGTAGTTTCTATGCCTTACCTCAATATAGCGTGCCTCGCAGAGAAGGCATGCGCTGCCCAGGCTCGGCCTAACACTGTAGTCGTAATTCAACAGCAGTGCACAGGGTGATTAGTTACATAATCAAAATTGTACAATATCTGCGTTTCCTCGTTTATGGAACCTTCACTGCAGGACACAAAATGTTAGCTATTTTTGCCAATACAATTGTCGGACAAACAGTGGGCCCAACACCCATCAACCTTTCCTCCATCTCCCAGCTGTTCTTTAGTTGAAGGTGGTCTGGGTTTGTGTTTATTGAACTTGTAAGTACCAGCAGACTCCCATAAGCCACCCTCTTTTGTTCTTAAACACATCACTAGGCTACGACCAGCCATTTGTTTTATTTATTTATTTATTTTTGCTAATGCTGTTAAGCGTCGGAAACAAACATTCTGTCTGGTTCTTGAAACAACAGCAACACTATTGCAGTGTTGGCTGCTGTTCCACACCAACACATTTCTGACTTCTATTGTTATCACCTGGTACAAAAAACGAATAAAGCTATACTTATGAATAAAACATTAGTAGAGCCGCACTGTGCATGACAGCATGCATTAGATAGTCTGCTCAGGGCAGAAAAGGTGAGCAGCTGACGCTCTCCGTGGTTACATAAAAGGACCTGCACAACCAATCTTCTTTCACTTCTGAATCCTATTGCACTGCTGTTGGAAATGTTCAAAACAAGGGATTTTAATGGGTGGCAAAATATCGACCTGCAACAATATCAGCTCCACAGTGCTCACTATCCACATAATGTCAAGATTCGTGAATGTAAGTATGTTTGGATTTACTAAAGGTTACGTTTCTACGTACCTTGAATGTATATGTATTGTCAAAGTACATGGGTGTGAAATCAAGATTAACAATTCTATACTTGCCTTTTTACTCCCACCTTGATGATGTAGTTGGAGTCGATATTCTGCAACTGCACATTGTTGCTAGTATATATTATACCTCGATATTGTGGTACAACAACAGCACTCTTCAAGTAAGAGTCATTGCCTGTTCATGTTGCCACAGGGGTGTGCAACATGGGAAATGTAAACGCATATCTCATTGTGCTTCACCGAAAACAAATCATAGAAAAAGACAATAGGTTTGCCTTTCGTCTAGTGCATGCCTTACGAGATCAAGACCGCATACGTACATGTATAAACATGGATCATACAGATATGCACATATGTAGGCAGAATAGCACATCTAAAGACATTCAATCACAGAGCAACACACCTACATACATCCAGGCTCACACACTAGCAGTCACCCATGCACACAGGCTTAGTCACTCATGCACACAGACTAACAGATAAGATGCCACTAATGCACACATAGCTCCAGACATCCACTTACCATGTAAACAAAAGTACAATTACATTGCTCACAACCTTGCTGACATAACATGTTTGAATTAAATTGCTGATTTTGTACACACAGAGTTTTTCAGATTATGTGAAATAACTTGATAGGGACATTCTGCCCTGGTGCTCTACTACTATCCAAGCTTATTATTTAGATACTCATCATAACTTAGGGGTCTATTTGGATCGTGGGCGGATCGCCACCGCCTGTCTGGCGATGGCGATCTGCCCGCCATTTTCCACCGTCCGCCTACCATTTCCCCCCCACCAAATTACGATGGCGGTGGGGACCCCGGCGGATGGAAAGACCATCTGCCGGTTTTCCGCTGGTCGGATAGGCGACCGTGCGGAAAAGGGCTTCAATAGGGTGGCGGGGTCTGCAAGACACCGCCATCCATATTAGGATGGGCGGTGGTGCAGGACTTTCCATGGCGGAGACCCTATCATGGAAAGCCAGGCGGAGTTTACTTTCGGGGGCCCTCAAGTGCACCCCGAACCCACCTAAGGGTTGGGGTGGGTTGGGGGTGCACTTGAGGGGTACCCATGGTACCCTCCCTTCGCATGCACAATGTGGCAGGCACCGCACTGTGCCTGCCATGTTGTGCATGCAAAGGCACGACATGCATATATTGCATTGTGGTGGGTGCTGCTTACAACACCGCTTGCCACAATGCAATATATGCGGTGGCATCCTAATTTCCATGGCGGGACCGCTGCACCTATGGCGGTCGGTCCAGTTTCCCGGTACGGTGGCGGGCGGAATCGTAATAGGCCCCTTAGGTATTTCAACTAGTTTTTAAGTCTCACCTACAGACAGCTTTAGTTGTGTGTTGTCAAAAGGCCTCCTATTTATAGCTGCAATATATAAATTCCCAAGAGACTTAAGAAGACTGTGAGATGATTGGAACTGGTGATGGTTCATGATTAACTTCAGGACCAATACGATACATGCAATTTCTGCTCCATTAAAACTCTCATTTGGTAACCGTTCAGTAGTGTTGCCGTTTGTCATTATTTGCTCTCTTAATCATGCTGTCATTTTTTAAATCCCTTGATTCAAAGGACGAAAGTCATATGTCAAATAATCTATCTTTGTCATCATTCTTTAGTTATGATCATAATTATGCTCCAAGAAGCTATTGGATATGATGGGAGAAAATAACCCTCTTTTAATGTAATTGTGGCTAATGTTTCCTTGGTAAAACTTCAGTGCCATGCTTTTACTCCAGTTTTTGTAAACCTCAATTTTTGTTCACTTCCTCCTCAGCAGGGGTACAGTTGCTCCATACCAATGGAGCCTATTGCCATTGTTAATTTTGGCTAATTTACTTCACGATGGAGTGAGCAAATAAGATCTTGAAAGCGGATTTTAAGGAGCATTTACAGAATAGTTACATTTTACCATCTTCATCACCTGCTGAAGCACCTTTATTTTTTGTACCCAAAAAGGACCTAGACTTCTGATCTTGTATTAACTGTAGAAGCTTCAAACACTTTACGATCAAGCAGCATTTTCCCACACTGCAGACCCGCCGACCTTCTGGTGCATCACACCCCGGTCCGGCGCGGGCTCATCCCGTTTGTGTGCAGGGAGATTAGGGCAATTATGGCAACTTTCGGCTGAGAGGGAGGTTGGCGGTCTAGCTGCCTAACCTCTCTCCATAAAACCGGATGCCAGCTAAGACGCACAACAGCCATCGCCAGGAGCCAGGACCCCTGCCAGTTTCAAGTCAGAATGGGCCCTTGTCACAAACTGACCTACTCAAGTAAGTACCTATTAGAGATCAGCAAAGGTCTATCATCCCCATGCTTGCATTACGTATGGAACAGGGCTAGGACTCTCCCAGCTATGGAGGGACCTTTCTCCTGTAACTCATGTCAGTTCCAAAGCATCAAGATAGTAACTGAAACTGAGCTCTGTGATCCTGGTGGCACTCTCCTGACTAAACGATATGATACCTCTAACAAGGCGAACCTCTTTCCTACGGATTTAGAAAAGCCTTTAAATAACCCTGGCCATAGTTGGAAAGGCTCTCTGTGTAATGTTAGATCCCTGCCTAAGCATGTGGTTGAGATATGGAACCTACTCACCTCTGAGAACCCAGACATAGGATTCCTTACGGAAAAATGGCTTAAATCTAGTTCCACCCCAGCCATTACAACAACACTTCCTGAGGGCTACCGGATCCAAAGACTGGACAGACAGCGTAAAGTGGGGGTGGGATAGCCATTGTCCATAAAGACAACATCAAAATATCCATATTGGAACAACAGTGCAATATTATGATTGAAATCTTAGTCTTCCGCCTGCATCTACTCCCACAATACAGTTGGAAGGGTGCCTTAGTCTACCGGCCCCCTGGTTCTATTGCGGACTTCTCTCTTCAACTTATGGAACTGATAGCTCCCTATGTAATTTCTTATTGTTGGGAGACTTCAACATACATAGTGAGAGTACGTCAAATTCAGATTCAGCGTTGCTCCTGCCAGATTTGGCATCTTTAGATCTAGCCAAGATCAATGACGGCCCAACCCATGCAGCAGGTCATACACTGGAAATTATTTTCACTATCTCACCCAGTATGTTATGCGAGTCCCCCATCCACTGATCTGGTCTGAAAATGCATTAATTGATTTCCATATTAAGGACCCTAGGGCGTATGTCGCTCCCTGACCGGCCTCCCACCATCTTAGTAGACAATGGCATAAAATCACTCCGGATCTATTCCAGGCAGCTTTCTCCACTTCATTAAACAGGGAGATCAACAACATTGAGGATGGTCTAGCCTGCTATAATTGTGCTGTAAAATCTGCTATAGACCAGCTCACCTCTCTTAAATTGCTTCCCAATGAGGCCAAGCGCCACCCGATTTTCGCACAGAAAAACACCAGTGCATAAATCTGGAGCGGCGCTCGTGCCGTACCCACGATGGGAAAGATAAGGAGAGATTGCTCTCACTTGCTACCACAAAAATATAAAAGCAGCACGGAAAGCCTTTATCGCATTACAGCTTGATCAGGCAGGGAACGCTCCCAAAGTGCTATTGCAGATCCTCAAATCTTTTACCAACTCTAAGGCCTGTGAAAACGAGGAGACTTCCTCCCAAGCTCCTTGCAATAACATTGCACTGCACTTCTCACAGACAATTGCGTTAATTTATGACAAGAGTACTTTAGTGGGGAGCATGCAGCAGGTTTCCACGCCTCACAGTCAACCGACACTCACAAAGGCACAGCTGTTGGAGAACTTCCCTCCTCTTTGTTGTGTGGACGTGTATTTGTTACAACCTACTGTAAAATCAGGCTCCCCCCTTGACATTATTCCAGCCAAAATCCTCTCTCTACTCTCTAACCAACTTTCCGTGCCCATCTGCTCACTTCTCAATCTTTCTATAAGAGAGGGTCTTCTCCCCATTGAATGGAAGGCGTCTCAGGTAATTCCGATCCGCAAAAACACTAAGGCCCCTATGGAAGACCCGTCCAATTTCCAGCCCATCTCCTTACTTCCTCTCCTGAGCAAGCTACTGGAAAAGTACATAAATAAACATCTGTCTGACCACGTCGAATCTACTGGTGGCCTCGATTCTTCTCAATCCGGATTTAGGCCCAAGCATATCACGGAGTCAGTGTTTGTGGCTGTCACAGACAACATCAGGCTGTCCCTGGACAGCGGACAGCCCACACTACTCGTGCTGCTTGACCTCTCGCCACATTCGACACGGTCTCCCACCAGATCTTGCTCAGGAGACTGGAAGAAATTGGTCTCAGAGGTTTAGCCCTTCAGTGGATGGTGAGCTTTCTCTCCACAAGCTCCCAGACTGTTAACCTAGGCCCATTCCGGTCAAAGACAATGGAGCTGCCTAAAGGTGTGCCTCAGGGCTCATGCTTGAACCCCACCCTGTTTAACATATATGTCACTCCCTTGGTAGACCTCCTTAGGACTTTTGGTTTTATTACAATTACTTATGCTGATGATACTCAGCTTCTTTTTTCTTTCAATGACTCTTCTCCCGCAGCCCAGTCCAGTTTCGCCACAGGTATGGTAGCCATCTCCAAATGGATGAGGAGCAATTTCCTCCACCTTAACGCAGGGAAGACTGAGATCATGCTCTTTGGAGACGCGCCTCCGCTGTGGTCAACAGATTGGTGGCCGGTAGAGCTCGGTGATTCCCCTGTACCCAAGACGGTTGTTAAGAATCTTGACATACGCCTAGACCAGGCATTGACCATGAAGAAACATGTGGCCGTCACGGCTGGTTCCTGTTTTCACATGCTCGGTCTGTTACAACAAGTCTTCCCTTTTCTACCAGTACCCACACAGAAAACTCTCATTCAGGCACTGGTATTAAGCTGTGCAGATTGCAGGTAGTACAGAACACGGCGGTGCACCTGGTCTCCAATGCTCCACCTAGACAGGCTTCTTGTCCCCTTCTCCAACAGCTTCACTGGCTCTCGGTTAAATGAATTTAAAAATCTGCTGCCTCGTCCACAAGGCCGTGTATGACAAGGGTCCCACTTACCTTGCTAAGAAACTTAATCAGTATACCCCTACCAGGGTTTTTTGCTCCGTAACCAATTCCTTAGTCTTGGTTCCCCTGTTTAAAAAATCAAGGATGGGTGGTAAAGCTTTCTCTCACCTTGCTCTGCTTTACTGGAACCAGCTCCCCACCCATCTGAGACAATGCCCTGACCATCTTTTTTTTTAGATGGCTACTCAAAACTGTTCTGTTTTAATTTTGGCCTTCTGTCTGCTTCTTGTTGTAGGTCCGCAGCACAGAGATACCCCTTCGGGGGTGATTCAGGCGCTCTTCAAAACACTTACATAAAGAAATAGATATTTTGCTTCTTACAAGAACATTTTCCATTCAGTCCACGCAGCAGAATTGTTAAAAAAAACTTGATTTAAGAAGTGGAAAACGGCTTTCAGCACAATATTTCAACAATTTGAATGCGGCCATTCCATTTAGAGTGTGCAGTGCTCTTGCCAATTTTCGGAGGCTTATGGATTCAGTATCCAGTGTTCTCAGATTTTTTTAAACAGTTTGTATTGCTCTATTTGGATGACCTCATGCTGTTTTCAGAGGCTCAGAAGGAAAATTTGCAAAATGTACATTTGGGGGTCGATTCCGATTTGGGAAAAAGTGCTCTGAATAGCCGTACGGAGCGTTTTTCCCATACGAATCGTGGTAACTGGACATAATATCGACTACATAATATCGAATGGACAAAATATCGACGGAAAAATATCGACATTAACAAAATATCGACTATAGGAATATCGTAGAAAAAAATATCGACTGCAAAAATGACCCAAAAATATCGAATACAAAAATATCGACTCAAAAATATCGACTAGACAAAATATCGAAATATAGTGAAAGTAAAAAATATCGAGAAAATGTTAGAAAATATTAATTTTATAAAATAATATATATATATTATATAAATAAATAGTACCTAATGTTTAGGAGCGGGTTGTGGGTTTATAGGGGAATAGGGTGGGAAGTAATTTAATAATAATTAATTAGTTAATATATGTTTGGTAATTGTTTTAATTAGATTTTAATTGGTAATTCATTAATATTAATTAGTTAATTGTTTAATTGATTAATTAGAATATAATTTAATTGATTAATTGATTAATTGATTATTAATAATCAATATTTTTAAAAATTAATTTGTATATGATTTTAATTGATACATTGGTTATTAATTAATAATAATTAGTGATTTATTGTATTAAGAATTAGTATATTATTTACATTTATTAATTGCTAACACATTAATTATAATTAGTTAATGATGTAATTAATATATTGCATATCATTTAAATAAATTAATTGGTAATTAATTTATAATAATGACTTAATTACATTAATTGTATACATTTAAATGTAATGTGTTAATTAATGTTGATGTTAATTAATTAATTGGAATTAAACAATATTAATTAATCTAAATTATTATTATAGCTAATGTGATAATATATTTTATAATAGTTTTTTAAAAAATATTAGTTTTTTTTATATATTTATGTTTAATGTTTTGTTCATTATTATTTATAGTGTTCTGGCTTTGTTTCATAGTTTTTGTTATAGGTTAATTTTTTAGGGTTCTGGGTCATTTTTCTAGTCGTGAGTAAAGGTGTATTTAGTGGGATTTGGAAAATTTGTACGTTTGTGGGTAAATGGGTATTTTTTAGGTTGAGGGTCAGTTTTCAGTTCTTGTGTAAAGGGCTATTTGTAGAGTTCAGGGTCAGTTTTCAGTTTGTGGGTAAAGGGGTATTTGTAGGGGTCAGGGTCAGTTTTCAGTTTGTGGGTAAAGGAGTTTTTGGGAGGTTCAGGGTTAGTTTTCAGGTTGTGGGTGTAGGGGTATTTGTAGGGTTCAGGGTCAGTTTTCAGTTTGTGGGTAAAGGGGTATTTGTAGGGTTCAGGGTCAGTTTTCAGTTTGTGGGAAAAGGAGTATTTGTAGGGTTCAGGGTCAGTTTTCAGTTTGTGGGTGAAGGGCTATTTGTAGGGTTCAGGGTCAGTTTTCAGTTTGTGGGTAAAGGGGTATTTGTAGGGTTCAGGGTCAGTTTTCAGTTTGTGGGTAAAGGGGTATTTGTAGAGTTCAGGGTCAGTTTTCAGTTTGTTGGGAAAGGAGTATTTGTAGGGTTCAGGGTCAGTTTTCAGTTTGTGGGTGTTGGGGTATTTGTAGGGTTCAGGGTCAGTTTTCAGTTTGTTGGGAAAGGAGTATTTGTAGGGTTCAGGGTCAGTTTTCAGGTTGTGGGTGTAGGGGTATTTGTAGGGTTCAGGGTCAGTTTTCAGTTTGTGGGTAAAGGGGTATTTGTAGGGTTCAGGGTCAGTTTTCTGTTGTTGGGAAAGGAGTATTTGTAGGGTTCAGGGTCAGTTTTCAGTTTGTGGGTGTAGGGGTATTTGTAGGGTTAAGGGTCAGTTTTCAGTTTGTGGGTAAAGGGGTATTTGTAGGGTTCAGGGTCAGTTTTTAGTTTGTTGGGAAAGGAGTATTTGTAAGGTTCAGGGTCAGTTTTCAGTTTGTTGGGAAAGGAGTATTTGTAGGGTTCAGGGTCAGTTTTCAGTTTGTGGGTAAAGGGGTATTTGTAGGGTTCAGGGTCAGTTTTCAGTTTGTGGGTAAAGGAGTATTTGTAGGGTTCTGGGTCAGTTTTCAGTTTGTGGGTAAAGGGGTATTTGTAGGGTTCAGGGTCAGTTTTCAGTTTGTGGGTGTAGGGGTATTTGTAGGGTTAAGGGTCAGTTTTCAGTTTGTGGGTAAAGGGGTATTTGTAGGGTTCAGGGTCAGTTTTTAGTTTGTTGGGAAAGGAGTATTTGTAAGGTTCAGGGTCAGTTTTCAGTTTGTTGGGAAAGGAGTATTTGTAGGGTTCAGGGTCAGTTTTCAGTTTGTGGGTAAAGGGGTATTTGTAGGGTTCAGGGTCAGTTTTCAGTTTGTGGGTAAAGGAGTATTTGTAGGGTTCTGGGTCAGTTTTTAGTTTGTGGGTAAAGGGGTATTTGTAGGGTTCAGGGTCAGTTTTCAGTTTGTGGGTAAAGGGGTATTTGTAGGGTTCAGGGTCAGTTTTCAGTTTGTGGGTAAAGGGGTATTTGTAGGGTTCAGGGTCAGTTTTCAGTTTGTGGGTAAGGGGTATTTGTAGGGTTCAGGGTCAGTTTTCAGTTTGTTGATAAAGGGGTATTTGTAGGGTTCTGGGTGAGTTTTGGCCTTTAGGGTGAAGGGGTCTTTTTAGTGTTTTGGGACAGTTTTGGGTATTTTAGAGTGCTGATGTATAGTTTAACTTAACAGTGATACATTAAATTTATTACACGAAAATAGCTATTATTATAACTTTACATTAGTACCCTTTATTTAGATAAAAACAATTTATGTATTAGCATGTTTCCAGACAGTAGCTATAGTGGAGTTGGAATTCTAATTATTAATTGGTTGGTGTCCAGCACCATCAGTAATATTATCAACACTCGAGTTGGATTAACAAAAATACATTGGTTAGTCTCCACCACATTTTATGGTATTACCTTGAGTGTAGTAGGAATAGTAAAATAATTTTTGCTACTGTCCTGCAGCTTCTATCATTTTCGATTGACTGGAGTAGTAACAATACATATAAAATTGGTCAGTGTGCAGCACATTTGTATACATTTGTTCATTACTGTATTTTAATAATAAAAAATAATGCAACATAGATGTTTTCAAATTAGTTTATTAAACATTTTTTAATTTTTTTATTGTGTACTACAATAAAATCAAAAACAAATATAACATCACATTTTTTTAAACTTTTTTTATTCACACAATAACATCTTTACATTTATATACATGTGGTCAATGTAAAAAATTATTTGGATTACTAGATTCTTTCAGTAAATTTTACATATTCCCATCAGTCATTTACAATTTAAAGTATTTATATAGAAATACATTAAACAATGATTTGTTATATATTTCCTACATTAATATTTAATAATGTTAATATTAAATATTAATATAATAAAATATATAATACATATTTCTTTTTAACAAGTAACATGAGTATTATTACATTTCTTAGGATAAATTGAAATACAAAAATAAATTTTCTTGGTGTATAATTCACACAATGTTGTTTTTACATAAAACATATAAATCGCTTTGGTTGTAAAGTTTATAATTGTATAGGGAAACAATATGTTTAATTATAATATCTGGTATTTATCAAATTGTAGTAAAGCAATTATATAATTTTGTTATAATTAGAAATAATTATATAATCTTTTTTTTACTAATTAATAAAAATAATAATTATTTTATTAATTATTATTATTATTAATTAATAAACATAAACATTCATTTATTATTAACAAAAATATATACATTCACAGATAAAATAGAGACTTTTTTCAGGCCATTCTTTATATACTAAATGGTTCTACTTGTTATATTAATAACAATAAATAAGTTATATTATTTATCATTATTAATTATTCCCATAAACATTTATAATGTTTTATTAAAATTATACACAAAATTATTCATATAAATATACAGAATAACTAAATATTTACATCTTTTATTCAAAGTTTTACATAATTATTTAATATTATTAATATATAATACATATTATATATTAATTTATATTAAATATATATATTTTTTTAAATAAAGGAAAATTGTCATGAGTATAGTGTATTAATTTGTTACATTATACATGTGTATGTATTATATATTTCATATTTCACATTGTTTATTCTATTATCCCTTTACACAAATGGGTTAAGGGGACTACTTTTTTACCGCGTAAGGTTATTGCGCTCCATTCAGGACTGGAGAAGCTCGCGGTTGGGAGTTGCTTCGCGTGGAGAGAGGTAAGGTTATTTTTAACTACAAATTATAAGTAAGTGGTCATGTTTGAGGGTGTAATCAAACTCTGTAGTGTTTTTTGGTGTATGTATTATTAGTTTAAGTAGCGTTTGGGTGAAAAGTCTCCGTTATAGATGTGTCGTGCTTTTTTTCCTTCAAGTCTAATTTTAAGTGTTCGGAAATGTCTTCTTACATGGTTAATGTTAATTGTTAGTATATTTACAAATGTGAAGGGGGTATTTGTGGGTGGCTTTCGTTATGTATGTTATTTTACAGGTTTCGGTTCCTCGCATGAAAACTACATGGAAGGAAGCGTGTTTTTTAACGGAGAAACAAATGTTTAAGTTATTATGCTTATATTTTGACTTTTATCTCCTATTTTTCGGGTTTGCCAGGACCGGTTTTTTAACTTTTTAAACCTTTTTCGGGTTTTTTGGAGGGTTTCGAATCGGATTGATACATTGATATGCGTGACCGTTTTTTTTAAATAGTGTGTATATAACTTTAAATCCTAACGTGTACACACTACTGTTTTCGGGATTTCCTGGAGCGTTTTTTTACGTTTTACAATTTATTTTCGGGTTTTTGAGGGTTATCCCATATTGGAATAGTAAGATATTGGATTGGATTGTATGGATTGATTTTTCCTTGATTGCGTCTCTCAAGTCCAAAAATTGTAAGTATTTATTTTACAATTTTGATTGGGTGGGAAATGTCGATTTCTAATGTTATGTGTATGTTATAAAAAATTATAAACATTGCATATTTGTTACAAATTTTTTTACATAACTTTTAAAAGTTTGTCAAACAAATATGTTTTATTTATAATTCATTATATATGTTTATGACATGTGAATTTTATTAGTATTGTAAGAAGACATTCGTATATTTACTTGACATTTTTATAGAAGACTTTTTGCTATTATTGCCAGGTATTCTAAACCTCTAGTTGTAGGGTATAATGTGACTTGACTTTGAAGTAGTCGGAACATTTGTTGGGTTTGTTTAGTGAGTTTGGGCCCTATTTGTGACACTGATTGTTCCATTCTTAGTTCCTGATAGCTTTGTTCTTTTTTCAAAGCTTCAAGAAGGTTGTGGAAAGTGGGTTTGCCTCTGTTTGTAGTTGCTTGGAAAGCATTATGCCACCCTTCAACACTATTGTTGGTTTTCGCCTCTTGGTTTAAAGTACTGAGATAGACATTCCACCAAGGGATTTGGAATTTGGGCTGGCGTCGATGTCCTGATCTGTGCAACCTTCCCACCCAAGTGTCTTCAAAATAGTCTAGCAATGGTGTTAGCTTATCCTCATTCCTCTTATAATATGCGCTGTCAATTAATAAATTGTAATGTTCAGCAACATCTGTAACAGGGACGTAGGCCAGGGCTATTAACTTTTTAACTTGATAGGCAAAGGTGCTATCTGTAGAGTATAGTACACTTAAAGTAGATTTTTGGAGATGCCTCCATATACTCTGATTAAAATGATAATAGCAACCCTGGATTGCTGTGTGTGGAAATGTTCTCAAAATGCTATTTATCATAGCTAATTCGAAATCAATAATTATTTTTTCGGGAAAATAATTATTGATTTCCGTTTTGAGAACATTTAAAATTTCGGTGTAGGTTGTTTGCTGTTTGTTGGGTAGCAAACAGTAAATGAAAGGTATGTTAGAATGATGGTATAAACCGTGGATGGAATACAGTTGGTAAAAAGGTTTTGGGCAGGGTTTAAATGTTCCATCCATCATCCATTGGGGACACTGTTGGATTTTTCGTAAATTACTTGCAGTTGCAAACATAATTATTCGGTTTGTACTGCTTTCATTATCAAAAAGAATAAATTTATCTTTATTGTGTGTGATGGCCATTTCGGGTGAAATAATAATTTCTTCAAAACAAGTTGGGTTGGGTTGGGTTGTGCTAGTGAGTCGTTTGGTGCGTGCAATAGTGCGTTTCAGGGAGTCAATAGAGGGTAGTTGCCCTGAAGCATGGGCAGGGATTTTTACCAGTTCTTCTTTAAGTATTTGGGTGGTGGGTTTGTCACTTTGTGTGCCAGCACTTTTAATACTTTCTAAGGCATCTCTAATTTCAATTTCGGTGACATTTGGGGGATGATTATGTTCTCTAGTAAATAGCACATTAGTTTCCTCGGTAGTGGCCCTCCCATAACATTTGTTGGAGTAGTATTTTGTACACTTCCAAAAAACCTTTCTACCACTTTGTCTCTCCTGATTATACACATAACCCATGTAGCATAATAGCAATTTATTTTTCTGAGACATGACAAATTCTGCACCTTCAGTCATTTTGATTTACTTGTTCTAGGAAAGAGTAGAAAGAAACAAAATCAGTACACATTTTTTTACTTATGTGGTGCTAACATCATTAGTGATGCATTTATACTTACAGTTAATCAAAGTAGTAGTCACAGAAGCAGAAATGTCTTTTGAATGATGGTCTTGTATGTATGTCTTTATTTGCTGTTGGTATGAAAATATAGAAAAACAACGTTAATGTTTATATATTACAAACGTATTTCCTACTCAAAAGCAGTTGTCATTTTTGTCTACTAGTGCATTTGATGTAAGCATTACATATACTTACTTGTTTAAATAGTAGAATAGTAGTAATTGGTGGAGTTCATCAATTTAGTACAGGTATGATCTGTAGAGTAGATAGAAGAAATAAAAGCAAAATATTATAATTTTAATACTGAACCGTTTGGAAATGTAACAGATTTAAACGTATACTAACTTCTACATATGTCGTTTTATTTGTTGTAGGTAGAATAGCTGTATGATGTATTCAGAATGTCTGTAGAGGAAATATAAAATGGATAAGATTTTGTTAAGAACATAGACTGTTATTTTCGGCAGTTTTAGAGAAATGATAAATATACTTACATTTTTTACAAGGCTATTCTTCTATATTGGTATATTTTGTGTAGGATGTTTTCATATGATATGTAGAATAGATGTATGATGTTTTCTGAATATCTGTAGAGGCAATTCAAAATAAATAACATGGTGTTAAGAATATAGTTAGCGTTTTTTGTGCCCACATTTTAGCAAATAACAATTATACTTACATTTTTCTGAAGGGTATTCTTGTGTTTTGCTATAGTTGATCTTGGATCTTTCAAATGATCTATAGGGAAGATGTAAAAAGCAAGATATGTTGTTTAAAAATGTGCATTAATGAAATTTGCCGTTTTATAACAAACACATCTATACTTACATGTGTAATTAGGGTAGTTTTATCGTTTTTGCTGTAGAAATAGCACAATTTCTGTATATCTGTAAATATAATGTTAATGAAAAATACATACTTTTGTAAATTAGTGTTTAAAAAAAGCAGTTGCTGTGTAACAGAGAATTATTATATACTTACTATCTGATTTTGCACATGAAGAAATATGACCATGTAATAGGAATTGTGTTGGAGTAGTTTCTATCAGAAAAGTAGGAAGACATGAAAATAAAATAAGTGTAAGACTTAAGAGATGTAAGGAAAATAGTGCACTTCTAATTTAGTTTTCTACAAAAATGCTGTGTTACTTACTTGATTAATTAGCTAGTAAGCTGGATCTTTAAAGATGTTTATTCTGCAACAAAATCTTCAAAGTGTTGGCATCTACTTTCCAGAGAGGTAGCAGCAACAAATGGTAGAATGCATGTAGCCCTTTTATAGTATATGTGTTATGTGTGCTTTGATTTGATTGGTTGTAGGATGTAAGGAAGCATAGTATAGGCTAGTTTGAATTTTTTTAAGTTAATTGGAGTGTTTGTTGATGTGAGAATGGTGGTATGTGGTTGTTCCCGCATTAAAGCAGGTTCGTGTTTAAATGAAATATATTTATATGTCAAAATAAGTAATGAAAATGTTAGTTAAATGCAAAGAATAATAGAAAATCATAAAATGCATGTAATAGAATGTATAGTAAATGTGGTTTAATAGTAATGTTATGTAAGAAACAGGTATTATATGTGAAACGTTTTTTTTAGTGAGAAATGACTTTTATTGATGATAAAGATGGTATTTTATAAAGAAAAGTGTGCAAACATGAACTCGATATTTTTTTTTTAACGATATTGTGGTAGTCTATATTTTTGTAGTCGATATTTTTGTAGTGTTAGGGCTAATTTCATGTCCAACGATATAATTGTAGTCGATATTTTTTTAAGCGATATTTATGTATTCGATATAGTTAGTACTCGATATTTTTTACTCGATATTTTTGTAATTTGTGTAATAGGTATAGTAAGTCGATATTTTTGTCGTCGATAATTTGTCAACGATATTTTGGTAAGTCGATAATGTGTCCGTCGATAATATTTCAGTGATCCACGAATCGTACCCTGCAGCGTCCCCCGTACGTACGACGAAGTACGATTCGTACCAGTAGCTGGACTCCGTACGAATCGTACAGAGACCGTACAAATCAAATCCCCGTACGAATCTCCCTCGGAACCCGCTGTACGCGACATCCGAACGGGTCGCGGCTGCTTTTTCTGACCCGGCAAGTACGATTTGTGTGGGGTACGCACTGTACAACGCTTTTTCTACGGGAGCCGAAAACCTCTGGAGAAGCAGAGTTTGCCTCGTAATAGGTACGGAACGCCCCCCACCCCCCCGGGTACGTTGCGTACACCCCATGATCGCGGGGGTACGGTGCGTACCCCTGCGATCATGGGGTGTACGAACCGTACCCCGCGATCATGGGGTGTACACACTGTACCCCATGTTCGCTGGGTGTACGGTGCATACACCCTGCGATCGCGGGGTATGGTGCGTACACCCCATGATCGCAGGGGTACGGTGCATAGTGCTGCGATCATGGGGTGTACGCACCGTACGGTGTGTATGTGATTGTGTGCTTTTCCATACGAATTGCCCTTATCTGACGTAGACCGTACTAATCCCCGCACAAAATTCAGTGAAGACATCACAGACTTCATCACCCCACACGCGCTCCCCTCCAAAGACTACATCCTTCTGGGAGACCTCAACTTTCACCTTGAAAAGAACAACGACCGCAACACCGCCACCCTCTTAGACAACCTCGCCAACCTCGGACTTAAACAACTAGTCACTTCCCCCACCCACATCGCAGGTCACACACTCGACCCCATCTTCACCTCCAGCAATCATGTCTCCTTCAGCCACACTACGGATCTCCTCTGGACTGTCCACAGCTGCGTTCACTTCACCTACAACAAACCAAAACCCACCAACCACCTCCAACCAACTCTGCAAAGAAACTGGAACAAAATCACCACGGACCAGATCTCCGCATCGCTCCTTCTAAACACCCCAGCCCACTCTTCTAACGCAAACGAAGCCGCCGCCAACCTCACCCTATGGTTATCCAACACCGCCGACACCTTAGCACCACTGAAAAAACGTCAAAGCAAACCTGGCAGCAAAAAGGCCTCATGGTTCAACGATGATCTTAAGAAGTCCAAAAAACTCTGCCGCTCCCTTGAAAAGGCCTGGAAAAAAGACTCAACCACTAGCACCAAGGACGCCTTCAAAAACGCCACCCGCACTCACCACCAACTAATCCGTAAGGCCAAGAAAACAGCATTCAAGGATCGACTTGACAACAACGCCCACAACAGCAAGGAACTTTTCAACATCGTCAAGGAATTTTCCAATCCCTCGGCCAACTCCAACGACATCACCCCCTCTCAAGCCCTCTGCGACTCCCTAGCCTCATTCTTCCACAACAAGATTGCAGACATCCACAACAGCTTCGACAACCAACCCGGAAACCAACCCACCCTACCATTTGCTGAACATTCTCCCCCCGTGAACACCCTTAACGACTGGAACCCAATCTCCACTGAGGACACAATCCGCCTGATGAATTCCATCCACTCAGGATCCCCCACAGACCCATGTCCTCACCACATCTTCAACAAAGCAGACTCCGTCATAGCACCGCACCTCCGAGACGTCATCAACTGCTCCTTCAACTCTGCCACCTTCCCGGAAGACTGGAAACACGCTGAACTCACCGCCCTTCTGAAAAAACCCACAGCGGACCCCACCGAACTCAAAAATTACCGCCCCATCTCGCTCCTTCCATTCCCGGCCAAAGTCATCGAGAAAGCTGTCAACAACCAGCTCGCCGCCTTCCTCGAAGCCAACAAATCCCTCGACTCCTCACAATCTGGCTTCCGAGCAAAACACAGCACTGAGACCGCCCTCATCGCAGCAACAGACGACATTCGAACTCTACTGGACAATGGAGACACAGTCGCCCTCATCCTCCTCGACCTCTCTGCAGCATTCGACACAGTCTGCCACAGCACCCTTTTACAACGCCTCAATAACATCGGAATCCAAGGAAAAGCACTTGAATGGATCACCTCGTTCCTCACCGGAAGAACCCAGAGAGTCCGCCTCCCACCATTCAAGTCCGAGGCCACTGAAGTCATCTGTGGCGTACCACAAGGATCCTCACTCAGCCCCACCCTCTTCAACGTATACATGAGCCCCCTCGCGGCCATCGCCCGCCAACACAACCTCAACATCATCTCTTACGCGGATGACACTCAACTAATCCTTTCTCTCACCAATGACCCCAGCACCGCCAAAACTAACCTACACGAAGGAATGAAAGAAGTTGCCGAATGGATGAAACAAAGCCGTCTGAAACTGAACTCAGACAAAACAGAAGTCCTCATCTTAGGTACATCCCCCTCTGCATGGGACGACTCCTGGTGGCCGGAAGCCCTCGGAAAAGCACCCATCCCGACAGACCACGCACGGAACCTAGGCGTCATCCTGGATTCTTCACTCTCAATGAACAGACAAGTCAGCGCCGTATCCTCTTCCTGCTTCAACATTCTTCGCATGCTCAGAAAAACATTTCGCTGGATCCCCACCGAAACAAGGAAAACAGTCACCCATGCTCTGGTCACGAGCCGACTGGACTACGGAAACACCCTCTACGCAGGCACTACCGCTAAACTCCAGAAGAAACTCCAACGAATCCAAAACGCCTCAGCCAGGATCATATTAGACATCCCACGCAACGAACACATCTCGGGTCACCTTAAAGACCTCCACTGGCTACCCGTCAATAAGAGGATCACTTTCCGACTGCTAACCCACGCACACAAATCACTCTACGACATCGGACCAGAATGCCTCAACTCACGACTGTCCTTCTACACCCCCTCCCGCCAACTACGTTCTTCCAGCCAAGCCCTCGCCACTGTACCTCGCATCAACAAGACCACCATGGGAGGCAGATCCTTCTCATACCTGGCTGCTAAAACATGGAACTCACTCCCCGCTTACCTTCGCCTTACCCAGAACCACCTAGCATTCAGAAAGCAACTTAAAACGTGGATATTTGACAAGTAATCCTCCTCCCCTTTCTAAGCGCCTTGAGACCCTCTGGGTATGTAGTGCGCTATATAAATTCTCTGACTTGACTTGACTTGACATCCTCATACCCCGGTCCGGATCGTACTCGTTGGGTCGTACGGCATGTGTACGAGTCGTACGGTTCACGGTTTCAGCCTTGCAATACGTCCCGATCGCGAAGATTCGGACGGATTGACGAAATACGGATCGTACTACGCGACTCGGACGGACGGGTACGATTTGTACGGAGAGGGCTCCAGATACAAATCGTACTGACTTTTTTTTTCCAGGATCAGAATCGGCCCCTTGGTGTTATCAGGATTTTTGTTGTAATTTATCTTGCAAAGTTGCATAGTGCGAGTTTGAGTAGGAAGATGTTGAGTATCTTTATCATGAAAATGAATGCTTAAATTAATCTGAAAGAATATGATTCAGTCTACTCCATATTTAAATTACAATGAAACACGAGCCTTGGAGTTCAATTCTAAAGTATTGTAAGACCTAGAACTACATAAAATAATGTATATTATGAAGTAACCTTTGTTTTGCTTTACCATTTGCAAGGCAGGCAAAACAATTCAATCAAATGTTCATCAAGTTTTCAGTTGTTTTTGCAAATGATCTATAATTAATGACTTTGTTTCTTACTGGCAAGGTTCTCCCATTTCAGCTATACATATCATGCAAGCCTTGGGATGTAAAGATTATTCTTTCAAATTATCTCAGATATTTTGCTATATGTGCCATGATATAGTTAGAATTTGAGCTAGCAAAAAAGTACACACTGCAACAAATTACAGAGGTATTGTTTGCCTGGTGCACTAAACTATGCATGAATATTCATTCTTAAGATCTTTTTCCCATCTCTACTTGTCTTGTTCAAAGCACGCCTCAGCCTACGTTGTCATTCTCAGATCGGCACTGTGACTTAAAAGATTTCAATATGTTTCCTTTTTGAAAAATATGCTACATTTTTACTAGGACTGTTTTGTCCATTGAGGGACAGAGACTGGAAACATAAACCCTCCATAATTGTAATTAGCAATTAGAGTTTTTATGTGTGCAATGCGAAATACAAAGGTACGTGAACAACCATAAAGAAAATATACTGCTTAAATATGAGAATGCATTTAAAGAATGTTGGAGAAGTGCTTGTTGATGGCTTTTTTTCCAGAACTTTGGTTGGGTACAGAAGGAGAGATATAGGTCAGTAATTGGTGACTTTGGTTGGTTCAACCGAGGGTTACTTTAGGAGGGCATGGATGGCTACATGGTTACATGTTTCTGGGCAGGTGGCAGTACTTTTGGAAGAGTTGAGGACAGGTGTGAGGGCCTCACTGATTGGGATTGATCCTTTGTCGAAGGCATGGTGGGGGCAGGTGTCTGCCAGGGTCCTGGAGTGAATAGTCTTCATGATTGTTGTGGTTTCCTTTGTACTATTGGAGCCCCACATGGTGACTTCCTTCATAAACTAGGAGACTTCTGGAGAGAGCCAGAGGGCCTGGTTGTGGGAGGGGTTGCTGTATATGGTCAGGATTTAGCTCCAGAAGTTCAAGGGGTAATTACACAGATCTTGTGAGTTTCTTTGCTGCTGTTTTAGTTGTGTTTATTAATTCAACTAGGGCTTCTTTCTTGGTTTCTCAAATGAGCTGCTGGTACCTCCTCTGGATGGCTTTGACTGTGTCTGTTTGCACTTCCCCTTTGCTGGTTCTCAATTTCTGTTCCAGTTGTTTGCAGTGGCAGTTAGCCATTTTGAAGTCTTCTGTGTACCAGCTGACTTGTGTTCTGGTTTGTACTGTATTTCTTAATTTTATGGGGGCCAGAGTGTCAGTTGCTGAAGTTCTTGATGTAGTGTGCCAGGAAGCCTGTGAGTTTTTGTTTGTGCTCATGTAGAGTGGTCGTCCAGTTCCCCTATGTTAGGTTGTTCTAGTGTTGGAATGCTGGGCCCACTGTGGGGGCTCTTCTAGGCTGATGGATGTCGATTGTTAAACTGACTGTGGCGTGGTCTGTCCGGGTGACAGGTCTTGGGGTGTTGATTGTAATGTTGTCGAAAGATGTGAAGAGGTGGTCTAGTATGTGTCCGGCATCCTCTGTGGGCTCTGTGACACATTGGATTAGTTCAAGTTTCCCAAAGTTGTCAAGAAGAGCATCTGAAGAGGGAAATTCAGGTCTCCTAGGAGGATAAAAATGATGGTGTCGATGACTGGAGGGAAGGGGGTAGTGGTTCAATGAAGTCTGTGATGTTGTTTGCAAAGTTGGTCCATGGGACCGGGGGCAGTAGACCAAAGTCCCACCCAGAGTGAAATTTGCACACGACACACATCTACTGCTTTAGCTGTGAGCCTAGTAAAATGTTTTCGGTTCATACAAGAATAATATGTTGTTACACTGATATCAGCCTTGCTTGGCGAGCTGTGTCTGTACAGTGAGTGCTGAAACCTTCAAGGATATCTCAACACAGTAGTTGTTATGAGCACTGATCTTCGCACGTCCCTAGACATAACATACATGCAGCTGCAGCCAAGTTCTGGCTTTAGGCGCGTTTTATATTGCTTTGCACAAGAGCATAACACACACTTGATGGTGCTTCGCATGCAGAGAGCTGGTTGCTGATGATGTAATCCCTTACCACTAGGATCTTGAGGTATGGGGCCGCTCTGCTAAAACCCAGAAGAGTCCTTCTTAGATATAATATACTAGCTAGGGAGGGTGAGAATTAGGTTTTGTTAAACCCTATTTATTTTAGCATAATACTATGCTTGCACCGTTTGTGTTCTATGGACTAGTGACTATGCTGATTACTTTGTTTCTTATAATATGTTTGCTTGTATTAGCTAAGATACTGCGCTTGAGAGCACGGCATAGTGAATAAACATTTCAAATATGCACGTGTCCTCTTTTACTCCTTGTTCTGGATTGAAATGATTGTATAACGAAAGAGTATTCATGTGTTCCACGTTACCTGAGGTGTACTAAGTTCATGTTCTGATTTGTCTAAGCATTGGGAGTTTATGATGACCAATGAGACACTGATTGCTAGTCTGGTAGGAGATTTTTGGGTACTAAGGTGAGTTTTGGCACACCCTAATTCACTGAGGTTCCAAGCCTCTATGCACAGTTCTGTCTGAGCACGGAATCCCTGCGACATGGCGCCCGATCGTTGGTGGTCTTATAGCGTGATACTTGAGTAATACATCATTCGGTCCTTAACACCTTCACTATTGTTTCCAGTTAACGGTGGTGTCGGATAAACCTACCTATATTAGTATAGGTCTTTTCAAGCTTGAATCTTTCTAAACGGTTTCCTTGAATTACTACCCAGTTGTGCTACAGGGTTGACTTTGTACCTTTACCTTTTTGTGTCACTATGGCCGCGGTGGACATTCCACAGCATAGTCGCATTGCGGTACGCAATCATTTGCAAAATCATAATGTTCCCGTGGATGGCATAGCGGTCATAATGGTGGTGAGTGCGGAAGCAGCTTACCCATACGAAATTTTTTATTCGTGGGTGACCTTCCCAGCTGTGGACGGTACTTCTGGTGTGTTCCATACGTACACTCCCACTGTTGTACCGAATGAATATACTCCGTATAGGGCACAGGAGGTTCCTATTGATACTTGGCAGCATCGAGTTCGGTTTAATGGTACCCTACCCCATCCGTTAGCAGCTCCGAGGTTGGGTCCTTTGTCCATTTCAGGCGCTACTTGGCCTGTTTTGGCTGGGTTTACCCCTCATCCTCAACATGGAGCATGTTCAGTAGCTGAGTTAAGACGACTATATGTAGTCACAATTAGCGTGATTAGGTCGTTAGTGCAATACATCACCCGCAATCTCCCAGGCGGGGCCCCGGGTGGTGCGGCGCTTCCTGCCGGACGGGGCGGTATGAAGCTCAGTCCCGTTATGGTCAACGCTGTGATGGGCAGGCGTCCCCAGGAACAGGATGATTTTCCTTTCTAGCTTGCCGAGAAGTTTGACCAGCTGGAAGCTGTATTTCCTAACACGTCTCCTGGTGAAAAACACAGGATTCTGACAGTTAGCTTGCCAAATAATTTGATCCCCGAAATCAGTGACTGTGAGTCCTGGGGTAAAACATTTGCGGCGGTCTACGCGAGGTGTTACGGCACTCCGTCTATGACTGTCCTGCCAACGGTCCTTAAACGTGTTCAGGATGACCACGGACCGGAGGCTGCGGTTGAATTGGGTATGCACCTCTGTGGCTCCTTTGATGTTGTTTCCGATCTCATACCTGCTAATGTCAAGGGGGATGTGGCGAACTTTCAGGTTGCCAATACTTTGCAGGCGGTTCCTGATGCCGATAAACCCAGACAGTTGGCGAAAATTATTTTGGCGGCTTATAAAACCGTGGGCCGCAATAGTAGGGGCCTCAAGCCTTTTTCTACTAAACAGAAAAAACAACTCCAAGGGCAGAAGTCGGAAAGCGACGACCAGCCCAAGTCCAAAAAACAAAATTGGCCTAAAAAACAGAAACAGGGAAAACAACAGCAACAGCAGAAACAGGAGTCTCGTCCTGTGTCTCCATTGCCTGCGCCCACAGAACGTGTTTATGACTTGCGCGATCGCCCGATGATAAAGTCACCTGATCGTTTTCAGGTTCCTGACTAACGCTCTCCTCGTTCTTTTCAGGAAACATCGGCCCTTTCGACCGGTGGTGGAGGAGGCGGCAAGGGTCGGGGTGGCCAACAAGGACATGACCCGCCCCGCCCCGCCCGAAAGACGGCAAAGGCAAGCAGGACGATTCTACACCGAAAAGATCCCAGTTTCAGAAGAAGAAAGTCGCTGCTTTGACAGCACACAGATATGCTACAGATAGTGAGAACCCAGCTTCGGATTCAGACATGGGCTCTGACCTTGCTGGACAGCGCAGCGGAGATTACCATAGTGCGAGAGGCCCTGCGTCCACTACTGAAGGTGACAGCGACTGACCGTTATGTTGTTATTGAGACAGCTGACACTAGAGTAGCTCCCCCTGACAGGATCTATGAAATTGTCTTATTCATTGAGGGTGACATTCAACGCACTATAGAAGGGGTATTTTGGGAGAATCTTACGACTACCTATGACATTTTGCTAGCGGAGGCTGACTGGCCCCCACCTTTTGTGCTCGCAGCTCCGAGAGGGGAGGAGGTAATCCTCCCTAGTTTCGCGCACACAGTCTCGAAGGAGCATGCGCTGAATTTTGCAGAAGAGTGGGCTAAGGCCCTTGCGCCGGCTCTGTACCGTACTCACTGTGGATGGGATAAATTTTCCCCTCACCACGAGATTCCTTTGCGGTCTATGCCTCAGCCTCAACCCCAATATCCCTTGAAGCGCAAAGCGAAGGCTTCCGTTGCGGAAATCCTTGAACAATCGGAATATCATGGTGTTATTGAAACTTGTGTGTCACCAATGAATAAATCTCTTTTTACTGTAACCAAGCCTGACGGTTCATATCGTTTCGTATTGGATTACCGGCATTTAAACTCGCATTGCCGTACTTGTGCAGTACAAAATACTCACGGCTCTGCTTTAGTGGATAGTCTCGTGCGTAAGCTGTTTAAAACCACGCTTGACATTTCCAACGGTTTTTATGCCCACCATTTGGATGGTCTTAGTTCCCAATGGACTTCCTTTACTTGCGGCGGTGTCCAAAAACATTTCAAACGCTTACCGATGGGCTACAAGAATAGTCCTGGAGTGTTTGATGCCCGCATAGTCTCTCTCTTAGAGAGAGTTGACCCAGATGCTTGTTCATATGTGGATGACATTTATCTCACGGATGACGAACTGTGGGAGCATCTGTGTCGAGTTGACCGCTTGATTTGTAGCTTTGCGGACTTTGGTTACAAATTCAACTTTGCAAAATCGCACATTGCAGAGTACACAGTGTTGTTCCTGGGCTACGAGCTCAACAATGAAGGTCGAGGATTGGCTCCTCACTTCTTGGAGAAATGCGCACAATTGCGCGCTCCGACAACTCTGAAAATGTTACAATCTTTACTGGGCTTTTTGAATTTCGGAAGGACATACATTCCGGAATATGCTCAGCGTATCAAGCCCTTGTATGCTTTGATACAACCAAATTTTACGAAATCAAACTGGCTGCCTGAGCACTCAGCTATACTGCAGTCTTTGCAGGCTGGTCTGCTCGCTTCTAAATACTTATTGACTTGTGATAATCACCCCAACCTGGTGATAAGAATCATCCCTGGGACGGTGGGTTTCACATACCTTACTTTTATCGAAGGAGATACAGTACCTATTGCTTACAAGTCACACTTGTACACTTCGGCTGAAATGCGATTTTCCACTGTGGAGAAAGTTTTGACGGCTGTGCAGTTGGCGATTCTAAAGGAACGCGCTCTGTCACAGGGAAAACGCATGTTGGTAGTTACCCAGTGTCCTGCTTTGGAGGCAGTTACGAAAGCCAGTGTACCGAATTCTAAAGCTTTGCACCCTCGGTGGATACAATGGGCTGCGTCATTGATGTCTCCGGATGTCACGTTCATTTTTGACGCCTCCTTACGGTCGCAGGAGTTTTTGCAATATGAGTTTGTTCATCCTGCACCTTTAGCTATGCGGCCTTTGGAGGATTTCCATTGCATCATATACACTGATGGTTCGGCGCAGGTTGCGCATGGTTCTAAACACGCCTACGTTTCCGCATGCGCCATTGTGGTAGGTGCCATGGTGAACGATGAGTTCAAGACCAGAGTTGTGCATACGCAGACTCTAGAGGACTGCACCGCACAATTAGCAGAGCTCCGTGCTCTGATGCTTGCATTGGAGTATGCTGATCCTAGTGTGACTACACTGATCGTAAGTGATTCTTACTACTGTGTCCAGTCTTACAATGAAAACTTGTTCTTTTGGATTCAGAATGATTTTCGTGATTCCAAGGGTAGCACAATAAAACATAAAATGATCTGGGTCCGAGTGGCTGAGCTTAAAGAGCAGTTGCCACTCGTGTTTGTAATTCATACTCTCGGTCACCAGCGCGTGGGAGTCCACGCTGTTGGCAACTCGCTTGCTGATGAAGCAGCGAAATCAGCGGTATCGACATATTTGGTTGCAGCAGTCACACGGTCCAAGAGTAAGATTGATAATGATATCTTGGCGGCTGTTGCTGCCACTGAGAAGGGAGATAAATATCCTAAGGGGTTTCCTTCGAAGTACATATACCACTTAAGTCCCGATAAGGTTCCTTATGTGAAAATTCCGGAAGTTGGGGAGAGGTTGATTCCCAACTCTGATCGCAGACATTCACTGATCACAGCGGCCCATGAAGAGGTTGCGTCTGCGCATGCGGGCGTTTCTGCTACTGTGTCTCAGTTACAACAACGTTTTTGGTGGCGGGGACTGTACAAACAGACGCGTGACTATGTCCTTCAATGTGACATTTGCAGGCAGATTAAGCCTTCAACTGCTACGCGTCCACCCCAAACACAGTTGTTCATTTCTAATAAACCGTTTGGTTGTCTTTATTTAGATCACTGTGGTCCTTTTTCTTTTGATACTGCGTACAAGTACATCTTGGTAGCAGTTGATTCATGCACACGCTTTGTTTGGGTCTGGCCTCATCGCAGCGCTGATTCACGGACTGTCATCAGGGATTTGTGTGTCTTTGTAGGGATTTTTGCCTGTGGTACTTTCCATTCGGATCAGGGTCCTGCTTTTGCCTCTAAGGCATATAGGGATGCCATGGCTTCGATGGGGGTCCAAGTCAAGTTTTCGTCTCCATACCGGCCTGAGGGTAATAGTGTTGTGGAACGAATGAACCGTGACTT
Organism: Lissotriton vulgaris; assembly: GCF_964263255.1. Classification (NCBI taxonomy): domain Eukaryota; kingdom Metazoa; phylum Chordata; class Amphibia; order Caudata; family Salamandridae; genus Lissotriton; species Lissotriton vulgaris. The sequence continues at coordinate 801,302,304 of NC_141691.1, forward strand.
AAAGCAATCACTGACAGCTCGAGTTATAGGCACTGGCAGAAACTGGTTGGCCCATCTTAATAGCGTGCAGCGTGCCCTTAATAATCTCCCTAGAAGGTCTCTGGGTGGGCGGACCCCATACGAAATGCTCTTTGGTATCAAGATGTATGTCCAGGACCTTGGTCGTCTAGACGCGGTCGGTTTGGATATCTCCTTTGACGTAGATAAACATTGCAATGTTTTACAGACTCTACAAGAGACCAGAGAATGTCTCGCAAAGGAACACTTGCCCTCCACCCCGGATGATGCCTTGCAGATTCCGGTAGTTGGCTGGCTACCCCAAGTTGGAGAACTAGTTCAGGAGAAGATCGATAAGAAAAAGGAATTTGGTCCCTCATACCGTGCTCCGGTTCCCGTGCTTGGAGTGAAGGGCACAAGAACAGTCATTTTACAACCACTTCCAGGTCGTAAAGAGAACAGGTATATCTCCATTGACAATGTCAAAATACACAGAGTGGCCGATTCTTCTTAGCATGAGACCGGCAGTCTCATGTCCTTCAATGGTGAGAAATTCTGTTTTGGCCACTGCTTCGGATTGTGCACCGGAGGTGGTCCTCGAGATGCCTACAGTTTCCAGTCCTTTATTGAGTGCTTTGCCTGGTGCTCACCTTGATGATACAGATTACACCTACCCAACTGACTTATCGATGCCTGATTTGCAAACTCGTTTAGCCACAGAATCCAGATTTTCATTTGACACTGTTTCACGTACATCAGAGAAGCCCACAAGGCTGAGAGCCTACGGACTTTGTTTAAAAAACATTTTTTGATACCCCCTTGGACTTACATTTGGCTGGGGCTTTTTGCTCTCTATATTTTTATGTCAATTGGTTTTGTGTTTTATTTTTCCCGATTTGTCAATGGACATTATGTCGAGGAGAGAACATGTATTAAACATCTGAATGGAACTTTAGCTCCCCACTCCTCATCACATTCAGCACACAGGTTGAAGAGAGACTTGGCCTTTGTTAACATCACTGCGTGGCCTGTCCTGGATGGAATAGTCTGGGATGCAGTTAAATTTCAAATCCATGGCCCGACTGAAGTTGTTATTGTTCCTATTGTGCTTAGAGTTAATATGGGGGATGTGGTTCAACAAAATATACGTTCTGATGATTGGGAAGTTCGGGCCGTAGAGGCTTTGTTTGCTGATTTGAAATATTATGCTGCCTTTGATGCTGAAGAATTATATTTAGAATCTGCTAATTATGGTGATTTGTTTTGTTACCAACATTTTGACAATCACTACTTGCACAAAACTAATTCTAGGAGGGGTACTGTGAATTATACCCAGTGGGAACATTGCCCAGCTCCTTTGAAAGGCAGCTCAGACACATTTTTGAAAAAGTATACATATTTTACTGATTTTAATCAGTCCAATCCCGCATCATTTTATTTTAAAATGACAGACAAATCCAATTCCAACGTTAGACTTACCAATACTAAGTTACTGTATTCGAAGTCCTTTCTAGACCAACTGGCTGTTGGTGGCTACGAGTTGTGGAAGGAAACTATTGACCTTAAATCAGTTTGGGGTTCTAAAAGTTGGCAGGTACAAGGCACTGAGGCTTTGCACCGTGCATGTTTCATCCCAAAGCATATGTTGTTTTTGAATTCTACTATCTCACAGACAACATGCTTTGGATTGGCTACTTCTAAAAAATTAAATTCTCCTTCCTTCCCAAATTTGGAGGAATATTCAGGTTGGGAAAATTCAACTAAATTTTCAATTAAAGAATTGCAAGCCCATTTGCTGAATTCATCATTTAACATTTCCAGTTTGGATCCCAAGGGTTGTTTAATGTGGCACCGAAGTGCAGAATCGTGCCAGCATCGTTTTTTGGGCCCAGCTGAGGGTTTTACACAAGTCAGAGTAGATCCCCGTTTTGAGAGTGACCATTCTATTACCACTTATTCTGTAGGCATATTATGTCAGCATTGGCTCAAGCACTCTTCATTGGAGTCAGTTAAATTGCATTTATCTAAACTGACCGACGAAGTTGACTTGAATGATTTCATAAAGGGCCCGGCGAACGGTCGATCTAAAAGATGGATCTATGCCATTTATAATGAACTCTGGAAAACATCACAGATTGAAGCGGCTACCCGCCTTAGGGCTATTGACCAAGCTAATTTAGAAAAAGTGCTTGCAGTTGTGGACAACACCTTCCCGAATTTACACATTAGATAACATTGTTTCATCTGTTGTTGAAATTTCACATGATGAGGTGTCTGTTTTGTACCATGGTCAAAATCAACTGCGTTCTGTTATGCAGTTTGCGTGGACCTTACAGATGCTGAAAAATGGTAAAGTGCCTTGGGCCTGTGTTAATGTCCCATCTCTGTTTGCACCTTTTAATTTGACTGAAAAACAACGTTTGCTTTCCATGAGAGATGCTTCTTTTTCAATGTTACACATTGAGCGCTTAGAGTCTTTACCCTTTTCAGTGGCAGAGGCCACGGCTGCAACGTGGCTAATGCATGGATTGATTACTTTACCTTTCGCCCTTTTCCAGTTTTCAAATTGCATGAAGTATTTTACCATAGGCAGATACGAGCGGCTCGGTACCTCCTACTTACATGAAGCCTGGTTGCTCCATTTTACTTTTAGATGCCTTAGAGACGGAAAGGAGGTATATCTGAATGGAGATGAGTGTACAGAAACACCAGATCACTAGTTGATGTGTAGGCACATCCAATTGCATGGTTCATGTAACCAGAACCGCCCTAATTTAGCATGTGTTTTAAAAGGTACACCGGTGCCTACTATAGTCCCGACTTTTATCTTATTAGTTAACGGGAGTTATTTACTTTTAAACAATGAAGATTGTTGTTAGTTATTGAAAGGCATAGCTTACGTTGTAACAGTGAGTGAGCGTGTCGTTTGCTGTAAGAATGTGCTTTATCCACCCCCGCATGGGAACCTGGATGTTTCCATCTGCCAAGAATTCCGGCCTTGAAGTCAGAGTTCAATAAGATGAGCAGAATAAGAGCCTTATTGTCACAAAAAGTTGCCCTGACATCTGCTCGCAAAACATTTGTCCTTCACGTAGCAAACATCCGCACAGAAGTGCATGCCTTATTAAATACTGACCTTCCTTTACATTTTGGTGAGCTGATTCACACAATCTTCAACGCATCCTCCACTTCGGGGTTGGCTAATTTTTTTTAAAGTAGTAAGCGGTGGCTTAGTGACTTCTTTCCAGAAACTATTTGGAGTCGTTCCTGCTTTCCTTCACTCGATATTCTCTGGTCTATTTGTTGCACTTCCTGTTTTGCTGGCACTGGCTGCTGTTTTTTTGTTACTATTTTGTTTATTGCAAAATGGATGTCCGTCCTGTCTTCGCAAACGAGCGGGAGCAGTTAGCACTGTTTCGCAACAGGATGCTTGAATACTATGGTGTGCTGCCACTTGCCACTTTGAGTGCATCATATGGATTATCATTTCGATTTTCCTATTTCACCTGTGTCCAGCCTGTATTTCATTGCCTGAGCTGTGATTTCATGTGGGCCCTGGATTTGTGTCTCTGTGCAATTTGGTGTCTCCTGAAGTGGATTATGATCATCTCCCTTAGTTGCTCATGAATTGCTTTGTTCTGACGGAGGGATTATGGCCTTTGCAGCGATGCATGGAGTTCTGGGTCGTTGGAATATATTCGCAGCGGCGCAAGATTTCTTGGCACACAGCTTCATTGAGAATCCACCGAGTTGTCCTCTGATGGTACTAGAGTCTGCGGTAATTGAAGAGCATGTATGTTCTTTCTCTCTATTAAATTGGATGGCTGAGTTGTTTTCGGATGATAACAGTGACTTTCTTTTGGAAGCGGTTGCTGCTTATTTCGCCTACTCAGTTTTAGGCTGACTCCTATTGAAGCCATTGATGTCATGCTTTTTTCTTCTCTCAAAATTTTTCCAAATTCTTATGGACATTTAAAAAAAAATGCAGACCTATTGGCTTTACAAACAGTGGACATTACAATGTCATGCTGGTGAGATTTTGGATTTTTATGCGGACAAAATGTTTTCCTCACATACTCGATTTCGAACTGAGCGTTTTATTGATCTTATCTTATCTTATCTGATACGTGCTCGGATCAAGGGAGGGTGCTATATGGATAGATGTAGCCTGATTACTGTGTTAAGTTAGCATGAGCTTTTTGTGAGTTTAAACGCCATTTTTCCTTTCTGCTGCTTTTTGCACACGACACACATCTGCTGCTTTAGCTTTGAGCCTAGTAAAATGTTTTCGATTCATACGAGAATAATATGTTGCTACACTGATATCAGCCTTGCTTGGCGAGCTGTGTCTGTACAGTGAGTGCTGAAACCTTCAAGGATATCTCAACACAGTAGTTGTTATGAGCACTGATCTTCGCACGTCCCTAGACATAACATACATGCAGCTGCAGCCAAGTTCTGGCTTTAGGCGCGTTTTATATTGCTTTGCACAAGAGCATAACACACACTTGATGGTGCTTCGCATGCAGAGAGCTGGTTGCTGATGATGTGATCCCTTACCACTAGGATCTTGAGGTATGGGGCCGCTCTACTAAAAACCACAAGAGACCTTCTTAGATATAATATAATATACTAGCTAGGGAGGGTGAGAATTAGGTTTTGTTAAACCCTATTCATTTTAGCATAATACTATGCTTGCACCGTTTGTGTTCTATGGACTAGTGACTATGCTGAATACTTTGTTTCTTATAATATGTTTGCTTGTATTAGCTAAGATACTGCGCTTGAGAGCACGGCATTAGTGAATAAACATTTCAATTATGCACGTGTCCTCTTTTACTCCTTGTTCTGGATTGAAATGATTGTATAACAAAAGAGTATTCATGTGTTCCACGTTACCTGAGGTGTACTAAGTTCATGTTCTGGTTTGTCTAAGCATTGGGAGTTTATGATGACCAATGAGACACTGATTGCTAGTCTGGTAGGGGATTTTTGGGTGCTAAGGTGAGTTTTGGCACACCCTAATTCACTGAGGTTCCAAGCCTCTATGCACAGTTCTGTCTGAGCACGGAATCCCTGCAACAGTACAGTCAGCCATGTTTCCGTGATGAACAGGGAGGCATCTTCCAGCACGTCCTACATATCCATGGTGTGTTTGCTGAGCGAGTGGTTGTTGAGGCGCATACATGCTATAGGTCTGTGGGGGGAAAAGAGAGGTGCAGGTTTGTTTGTTGGTAGGTTTCTGAATATGTGTGGGGGGTGAGTGTAGTGGATATATTCTTGGTTGGTACTGAGGGTGCGGTGGTGCAGGTGAAAGCTCTTTTCATGTTGTGTGGTATACCAGCAGAGGGTGATGGGGCATCTGAGGTTCAAGGTGCAAAGGATAGCGGTGGTGTAGCGGTCGGTCATGGGGGACCAGAGTTTCTGGCATACCGCATAAAGGCATAATGGCACAAAGAGGCAATAGAAATGGAACAGAAAAGTCACAGAAATGGCCAATGAGTCAAAAGAATGAGACACCGACACAGAAAAGTCACAGTAAGAGTGAGAGGAAAATGCACAAAGAAAGAAAGAGAAAAGGCATACAGATTGAGACAGAAGGCATAAAGAGCGAGTAACAAAGGCACAAAAAGACAAACAGTTACAGTTAGAGTGAGAGAAAAGGCAGAAAGAGTGTGTGAAGTGGCACAAAATACACAGAGGGAGGAAGACCAAGACAGAGCGAGAGAGAGAACAAGATGGAGAGATGCAAGGTGGGTGCCCTGATTTGCAGGAGCCAGGTCCCAATGGCCTTGACCGGTCGGAGTTCTGATAGTAGACAAGTCCGGGTGGGCTGGGCCTATGCATCTGCTTAATCACAATTAAGTCAGTAGTTCACTTATTCCACATATGTATCCGGGAGGCTTTTTTCCCCCCTAATGCCAATTCTCTGTTACCTTCTAAGTGGTCTTTTGTCATATGGAAAATTCCACAGATTTTGGATTGATTTTCTTGGATTGATCTAGTGTGTTTGACAAACATTCCCCCAAAGTAGACAATTTTTTATTTTTTAAGGCGCACATGTTTTTTCCACCTCCCTCTTAATTGTCATTTATTGGAGACTACATAGTCTGATTTACATTCGCAAATTATAATGTGAACACAGCATATTGTTTTGAGTTCATTAATTGTGGAATTCTGCATATTTTACCTCTATGAACTTTAAACACTGCTGTCTCTTCCATGACATAAGGACAGCAAACACATGATCACATTTGTCACTGCCCTTTTGAGCCCTAGGTCGTTATTTAAGCACTTGTTTGTATATGTCGGAAATTGATACACTTTAGCATATTATGATTCTAATAACTCTATTTATATCCAAAGTGGCCTTGGGTGAACTTACAATGTGTTGGTTAATGTCCTTATCCAATTTAAAGATTGGCAGATTTCCCTTTTAATATATAAAATACTAGCGGCCCGCCCTGACGTTGTCCGGGGATGAAAATGAAAGTCTAAAAAGTTATTTTTTACCTGTGTAGTCGAGCAGTGCAAATATGGTAACGCTAGGTGTCCATTGCAGCCGAACATGTGCCTCCGCTTGTCCAGCCAGTGTGAGGAAGCGCCACAGTGATAGGTGCCTCTGCAGTGCCAACGTTTAGCGCGTGTGGATGCAGTTTTGCCTCTTGGCCTCACAGTGTCCAACAGCGGTCACGCGATGCTGTGCGTGTGTCACCAACAGTCCGTGACTTTTTTAATAGCGCCCCATCGATGCTTAAGCGCCTCTGCACCTGCAGATGAATGCGCAGAAGTTCCGTCTGTGTGGGCGCTCAGAATCCGTCAATCGTTTGCGCGTTTGCTCTGAAGGCACTGAAGGTGAGCTTGCGCTCTGCGGTTTTGTGTCCTTGCCGCGGGAGGCAAACGTGTGTGTCCGCTCCCGCCGACGCCCCTGATCGGTCCTGGCATGCACAATATGCACTCCACAAACACGGCGTGGTGCACTTAGACGCCACACAGCGCGTCAACGTCAAACGCCCCAAAACGCTATCCCCCCACGCGACACGCCCACTTCAAACAAACGCCCATCGCTTTACAGCACAAGGCCCACGCCCACAACGGACTACTTTGTCCCTAACGGTCTTTTTCCCTTGTAATGTATATGTTGGGCTGATGTTTAGCCTATGTCCATCTGCTTATACTCGCCGTTCCGAATCTGTATGCGGTGTAACGGTTGGCGCTGTGGTTCCGGAGCTTACCCGCCTCAACGGTTTGGGCTCTCTCTTTATAATATTATTAGTATTAGTATGGATCTTATCACTTTCTAATGTATACCTTTTGATGAATCTATTCTCTGCATCAAATCTCTTATGTTTTTGACTGAACTTTTTTCGTCAATCTTGTCTAGACATTGTAGTCTCTCATTATTTTTCCTTATTCGTTGCAGCTTTCTTATATGCTGTTGCTGATTTCTGTCCTAATGTCAATTTCTTTATTATAGTCTTCATTTTTGCTACAGATACTCCTCGCTCTTAATATTTCACTGTAAAGAAAGAAAGAAAGGTTTAGTTAGCTTCTCATTTTCTTCCTTTCCATCACTTGTCAGTTAAGGTTCAATCACGAACAGCAAACTAGAAGCAGTACAAACCTGGCGTAATGAAATGAATTTTGATGACTTCATATCCCAAATTTCCCTGAATGTGAAATCATTGGCTTCACCCTGGTCACTAACCTCACCGTCAAGGAACGCATTGCTCAAAAAACAAAAGCACCCTTATACTAGCTCTCTCCTTTAAAGAAAATGAAATATTTTCTTCTCAAAAGCGACTTCAGAACTTCATCCATGCTGTACAGAAATATGATCACACCACCTCTGTCTTGAAGGAACTCCTTTGGCCCCCCTTGCCAGCCTGAACCACCTTCAAAGGTAGTTTCATTATCTACAAAGCCATCATAACCAGCAGCCTACTTATTTTGCAGACAAACAAACCATCTCTGATAGTTCTTGGCACACCTGCATCAAACTGCTCGCTAGGAAGTGTAAACAAACCAAAAAGGTAGCCTGCCTTTTCTATCCATGCATCCAGGATCTGTAACAACATCTATCTATACAACATAAACACCACATTGCTGCTCCAATTTAGGAAATAGCTCAATAAAGTCACCTTGTTAAGGAACACTACATTACATTTTATTAACTGTCCACAACCCAGCTATCTTTCCTATTTCTCGTTGACGTTATGCTTGTTTTGATCCTGTACAGCATTCCACTGTCTTTTTGCTTGGTTAGTGCTATGGAAATACCATATACATATGATTTTTTGACAACCCACCAGATAAAGTTTGTAGTTTTTCGATTGTAGTTTCCCTATACTTGGCAGATTGATTCTGTTTTTCATTGATCACATTTGAAGCCTCATCCTGACCACCAACGGCCATCTGAACCTACACTTCCATCAATTGCAGTACAAGGGCAGGCTGAATATGAGGTTAAAGAAATGTATGATTCTTTTATGTTTCTGCCCCGTTTTCAGCTCCCGAACAGCTAGAGAGATTATGCCTCTATAGAGTCTTCCTGGGAAGATGCATTGTCACTAAATGCTGCATTTCTATTTTGCAGATTCTTTCAAATGCACCCAAATAAGCCCAGAATCTTGAGAGTATTTATGTTGTATCTCTGCTGAAAACGTAGCCTGGAACAGTTCAGAGCTGCCACATCTGCCAAAAAGAAAGGTACACAGTCTGCATTGACAAGTTCCTTGTTCCGAGATGCTGCACTTGGCCTGCTTCTGAGTGGCTATTCTATCAATTTCATTCCATTCAATTCAATGACTTTATTCGAATGCATGTCATAGCCATAAAAGTACAATTCAAATCAGACAATCTATTACTTTAAAAGGTAATCATGAAACATACAAAACATGACATATAATAATTAAAATACGCCCCAGTCAAAAATGCATAACCTGAATAATCATACATCAGAACTATACCGTAGTCATTGAGCAACGTGCTCTTATAGGTGCTTTGAGACAGGAACCCAGACAAATGTTTTCGTCTTCATATACCTGGTGAAAAAGCACTTCTAATGCATCTTTCAAGTGTCTGACTCCTCTTTTCTTTAAAAAGGGAAACTGAATTCTGAGGAGCCCTGTCTGGCTGGCCTATAGGCAGTGGAGGTGGGTCGGTCAGCTTACCTGGGGCCCTGCTGGTCCGCTAGCCCCGGACGGTGACATTCTCTGGAGCGACCCCGCCCGGGCCGGGCGCCATGACGCGCGACCGCGCAGGAGGTGGCCATATGGGCCGGGATGCCCGCCACCCCTCCCAACACCAATTCTCCATGGGAGGAGACAGACACAGGTTTGAACTTTTGGAAGGCGGGGGGGCCTTACCCCCCCGGACGTATTTATTAAAATATGAAACAAAATTTAAAACTTTAAATTAAAACGTTTCATGAATCATGTACAATTTTAACTTCCATTACATTTTGATGAAGACAAGTTTTTGGCTAACCTTAACAAATCTATAATACAAAGGTTTCCTAGCCGAGTCTAGCATCCTGCAAATGCATAACATTCTAAGATAAAATTGTACAACCTAGCATTAAGGGCCAACGGCAAGGTCTTAACCGGTGTCAGATCCCTACTACCAAATTCCCGCCCTCACGGTGTGAGTGGCGCATGCGCAGAGGACTTTACCCTCGCAGCCAACTGTAACTTCCCTTGTCGTGGGGGGCCCCATTTCACTCAACGCCATCTTAAGGTCGTCCGAGTCCTCGTGCGAGGTATCCGTAAGAAGGACAGCGTGGACTCCCCCCCTTCCCCACACTCTCTTACGCCGGAGCGGATATCCGACCCCCAGGAAATTCGTAGGAGGGGCATATAGCCGTCCCCCCCTAGGAGGGGCCTATGGCCGTCTCCCCCCGGGCGGGTGTCTGGGCCAACCTCTTCTGGGCGGGAGGGGCGTGCTCCGGCTACGCCGCTTCGGGCATACCAGCCGGGACACGCCCCCCGCCCACAATAGTTTCCTGGGGGATCGGGGCACCCATCTATACGTTCGGGGGGACCGAGTGGTCTTCCCTTTCCATTCTAAGCAGGGGACACTAGACAAATTCACTGAAGTGAGCCCGGTGGCTAGTGCCACAGACTTACAGCCTCAAGCTCCAGACAACGCAGCCTTGCTGGCCGCGATTACGCAGTCCGGAGACATGCTAGACCCAAAAATTGGGACAGTGGGTGCTGATGTCACGCTGCTCCGCCAGGACTTGGGGAACGCAGTGGAGAGGATCTCCGGTGCGGAGTCCCGCATCTCCGAGGTGGAAGATGACGTGTCTGCTTTGAAGAAGAAGGTGGCAGCGATGGAGAAAGTTCAGAAGGGCTTAGCCATGCAGGTGGAGGATGCTGAAGGATGGGCACGGCGGAATAACCTACGTTTTGTGGGGTTCCCTGAGGGATGCGAGGGGGACATTGTGGAACGCTTCCTGGCCCAGTGGTTGGAGGGCTGGCTCCCCGCGGATGCCCTTTCCCACTGTTTGGTAGTGGAGCGGGCCCACCGGGCCCTTATGCAGAAACCCCCAGTTGGTTCGCGTCCGAGGCCGCTAATAGCCAAATTCTTGAACTATTCGGACCGGGATGTCATTCTGAGGCAGGCGAGAGCGAAGGCTCCTCTCATGTTTCGCAACGCCACTATCCTCATCTTTCAGGATTATACGAAGATGGTTCAGCAGCAGAGACAATCATTCCTGGCTGCCAAGGCCCGTCTCTGGGGCCTCAAGCTCCAATATGCGTTGCTCTACCTAGCGTGGCTGCGGGTAATATACAAGTCCCGCACGCTGTTCTTCGACTCCCCGGAGGAGGTGTTCCAATGGACAGATGAGACGGTGAAAATCAGAGTTAATGGTCCCCCGGGCGGCGAATCCGATTCTTCCTCGAGTGCAGTGGCCCGTGAGGGTCTGCGGAGTCAGCGGCGGAACAATAGGCGATCAAGATCTGGGTGCAACTCCTGTGCGGGATCGACGTCTCCGCACCCTGGCCCGTAGCAGGAGCAGTCACATGTGGTGAAATGAAGGCTGACACTTTTCCCTTGAACTGTGTGTTTCTATTCATGATGCTCAGTTGCAATGTATTGGGCTGGGTACCTGCCCCATAGGAGTGGGAGGGAAGGGGTGAAGATTCCTTGTTATGGGGTGTTCTCAGGGGATCCATTGGAGGGGGTGGTACTTGGTCCCCCGTTGGGGCCTAGACCGCGATCCGTCCGCTACAGGTGCTTCCATGTTCGGGAGGTGCGGGGTGGGGAGAGGTGGGGGGTGTTGGGGGTTCGGGTTGGGGGTTTTGAGTGCGCTTCTATTGCTGCTGTTTTTGCTCTTCGATCACTGTTGGTCAGGTCATCGAGCTGTATGCTGCCCCTACATTACAACTGTCACATGTCTGCTGTTGAATAGGGAGGGCGGGTAGATCCTGGCACACTACGCATTCTGAGCTGGAATGTGCGGGGGTGTTGGACAAGGTGAAGCAGGGAGCGGTCCTTCGATCTGCTAAGAGAGCTGGGGCAGACTCTCTGTTGCTACAAGAGACTCATCTACTTGGCACTAAAGTGCTATGCCTACAACGCTTTGGGTTTACACACGCCTATCATGCTGGGTTTACGATGGGCTCTAGGGGGGTTGCAATTCTTATACATTGTAAAGTATCCTTTATACATGAGAAGAGTTGGTCTGATCCTCAGGACAGATATATCTTTGTTCAGGGTAGGGTTGGGGGGATAAGGTGACCCTTGGTAGTGTATACGCCCGCGCCACCGCTGCAATGACCCCTAGTGGAGAAAGTGATGTCTCTCTGGAGTGCGATGCCGGATGCCCTCGCAATAGTTGGGGGGACTGGAATGATGTGATGGATGCAAGTGTAGATAGGTGGCGGAAGGGAGCGACTGATGTGGGTGTTGAGGTGGAGGGGCCCACTACCAAACTGCATGCCCTCACCACGGGACTTGACTGGACAGACGCTTGGCGCTACAAGCACAGCACGCGCCGAGAATACACCTACTTCTCCTCGGTGCACGGCTCGTTCTCCAGGCTGGACTATATATTTGTACCCAGGGGACTGGCCTGGAGGATAGTATCAGCTGATATCTTGCCGAGGGCTTGTCTGACCATTCGCCGATCGCCCTCACCTTTAGCATAGGCCGAGCCAGGCAGCCGTTCCGGTGGCGCATGTCGGGATGGCACCTGCTACAGACTGACTACAGGGAACGCATGGCTAGAGAGATTGACTCATACTTAACTACTAACGAATACTCTGTCGATTCCCCGACGGTCCTTTGGTAGGCCCTTAAGCCTACCCTGCGGGGTGGATATCTCCTGGTGTGCGGCGGCTCGTGCGGAGGGACGGCGGGATCTGGTGCAGCGTGAGGCGGAGTTGGAGGTTTTCGAGCGCAGGAGCAGGGATGAGAGTCGTAAATTGATTGGGCGGCAATTGGTCTTGGCTCAGCAACAGTATGCCGCTGTCTTACTTGAGGAGGCTTGACAGGCCTGGCTGGCTACACGTAGTCGGGTGTACCAATGGGGAGACAAGTCCAGTAAGATGCTGCCCGGCTTGTGTCAGGGCGCTCTCCATGCCCAGCCATTGCCCCAGTTGTTAGACTCGCCGGGTTTGCCTATCTTGGAGCCCCCTGCCATCGCAGAGAGCTTTGCAACATACTACGAGGGGCTGTATGCGCCTCAGCAATGCTTGACGGCTGAGATCGTCCAGCGGTTCATAGATGACCTCCTCCCGCGGTCTGTCCCTGACGAGGTGCAGGATCTTTTAGATAAGCCTCTCACGGATGAGGAGTTGGGTACGGCCCTGGGTGAGCTAAATCCGGGTAAGGCGTTAGTCCCCAATGGATTCCCGTGCAAGTTCTTCAAGAGATTCCATGTTCAATTGGGTCCCCGTATGCTCCCAGTGATTGAGGAGGCACGGGAGGGTGAAGTGCTCCCCCCCGACTGGAGACACGCCGAGGTGGTAGTCTTTCTGAAGCCGCGTAGACCCCCGGAGTGCCACGCGTCCTACCGCCCGATATCGCTAACACGGAGGCCAAGGTCCTGGCTAAAGCCCTTGCCAATAGGCTTAGGCCCTACATCGCAGACCTGGTTCATCCGGACCAGGCGGGCTTCATGTCCCGGAGAGCGACCCGGCATAATATCCGCCGCGCCCAGGTGGCGATCTCGGCCTGGAAGACTCGAGCGTCTCCCGAGATCGCGACCTCACCCCGGTTTGGGATCGCGCACGCAAGGACATGAAGGCATGGTCTTGTATGCCACTGACCATATATGGGAGGTCAGCTATATTCAAAAAGGTGGCGCTCCCACAGCTCGTGTACCACCTGCTGAATCATCCATACCCGATTCCGCCTCGCTGGTTCCAGCAGGTCAATTCCGCACTGGGCGGGTTCCTCTGGGAGGGGGGTGCTGTCAGGGTGGCATTGCGGACGTGCTTCCTCTCGACATACTCTGGTGGCCTTGCCACGTCTGATGTACTCTCCTACTATCAAGCAGCGCACCTCTTGGTCCTGAATGATTGGTGGTATGGGGACTGGGGCGATCCAGCCTACGCGGTGGAGCGCCAGTTGATGGGCTCGCATCTGACAATGTCCTTATCGTTTGAATACTGTGTGCACCAGACTCCGGGGTTTCGGAGCTATGCATTCTTTGTATGTGCAGACGAATAAAATTTGTTTAAAAAAAAGGGAAACTGAAAATGTTTACAATACATAAGATAAAACCCATAGAAGATCATAGAATGTGACATAGATCGTCCAGAATTGCCATCACAAGGACGTGGTAGGGAATCCAGGTTACTGTTAAAACTCAAACGAAAACATACCAGATATTTTGCTGTGCCTGCTCTATATCTAAACTGAAAACGTCGTTCCCATTGCCCTTTAACTCTAGTCAGGTACGTTGCCATGTTAACTGGAGGAGTAAACAATGTATAAATTGCCACACTGTTCTTCACAGATTCCTTGTATAGCTATTAGATGATGCCAGCCTGATCGTATAATACCTGGCGCAACTGTTTTTCTTAATGTCTAAGTTTTTGAGTGGATCAGCAAAACTGCACAAAATGTAGATCTTAACGCTGGTAAGCCAGGAAATCTCGAACCCCTTCTCACATTTAAGACAAAGATGAATGATGTTCCTAAATAGACACGCTTTCTCATTTTTCCAAATAGCAAGTCATAGTAACGGCGAGTCTTGATGTAGTCCTCAATATATGGGATGCCTATTTCTCTATGACAAATATAAGTAGAAGACGAGAGGGGAGCCCACAGGGCCTTTCTACAAAATCTCTTTTCCTTCAGCTGGACAGTTACAATTCTGGAATTCCCCAAATACCAGCGCCATATGTGGCCAGTGCAAACAAGTTTTATATATTTGCACTACAGGAGAGAGAGAGCACTCCCGCCCGTAGGTTGCTGTAAAGAAAATGAAGTGGCAATAGATTTTGTAAATATCTTAAGAGCCCTGGTGCCTCTGCACGTACTGCCAGCCAGAGACATATTATTCAAGCTAGTCAGAGTACTGGTTGTGGTTGGTGATGGTGGGATTGCAAAATGCAGCGCTGGTCCAGAAATGTCAAACTCAGGCTTCTTCTTTGTCAATCTGGTGTACACCAGGATTTTCAGAAAGAGGGCATGGTCAAGTCATTTAATCAGCCCTCTCAAAGATGGTAGGTTGCCCATAGAATAATAACAGACGGATTTCTTCTAATGTCAGTTCCGGTTAATATGATATATAAGTAGGAATTTCCAACTGCGGGTTGCTTCACAGCACATTTGTTCCCTTATTTTTGTGTCTCATTCATTGTCTTTTGCTATCATATTTATCCCTGATATTTTGCTTTCAACTGTTTTGGTTTTGACCATCTGGAGCTCTATGCCTGTATTCTACTTGTCTCTTCTCTCCTTCCTGAGGTCAGGTGGAGTTTTGTGCCTTGCCTATTTCTCCAGTAATCCTCATCTTCTAATAAGAGCCACAATATTGCTAAGAATGTTTGTTCTCCTTGCTAGGATTGTCCTCCTAACTGGCACCCTTTGAAAGAGATCTTAATACCCGTCATATATACTGTTCCGTGCCAAGGTTAGCACCGTTGCTACTTAAAAGAGTTGCGGTTTCCTCTGGCAGTTAAAGTGTCTCAACAGACTTTTTAGTGTCCAGTCCTTGACACACTGTCTTGTCTTTGGTCCTTCTTCATTCCTCATTGAATACTAGTTCATATGTCTTGCGAGCTAAGAAATAAAATTATATCAAGAAGGTGGTCTGTCACTCAAACAAACTATTCTCATTGCAGTCATGGACACATATGGTCTTCAGGTTTGGCATGATCTCACTTGGTAAGCCTTCCTCCTCTGTGCATATCTTCTTTGGTAGGCTTATGTTTAATCTGGGCAATGAGGCATTGGAACAGAAATTATTTGTATGCTAAAACTTCAAAAACACCACTGACAGAGCCAATAATATGGGTCTTTCCATGCACCGGGAAGCATTGTCTTCTGAATTAAAACAAGAGGCTCAGGTTTATGTTAGTGGCTTGCCATTTCATACTTACCTTCTTCTTTCAGAAGCTTTTGGGCCTGTAGAGTTTTACTGTTCTGCATCAGTGATATCTACAGCTTCTCCTGGGAGAGGACAGATAGCTCTGGACAGCCAGTCTTAGTCAATCCCAATCAATCCGTCTAATCTTGCAATATTGTGATGGTGGGCTCTTGCTTTCGTTGTCGTTATAGGATGTCCCTTCTATTTGCCATGACTGATTTGTCTCTCCACATAAATTTGCTAGAGTTAAAGGTAGTTTTACTGGGATTATGAACGTACATTTCTCCGCTCAGGAATCTGCTTTACTGATTAGTTCATTCTTTAACTTCATGCCATAGCACCCCATGGCATTAACTAATCATCGAAGCAGAGCATCCGGAAAGAGCAATGAGAGGAGACTAGTTCAGGGTCAATTCACAGAATGAACTTAAGACTAAATCCTAAACTTACTACTATTTGGTATTCACAGAATGCACTTACTACTTTCGGGATTCACAAAGTGAGCTTACTACTTTCGGTATTCACAGAATAGATTTAAGACTACTAACTTTACGTCCGCACTCGGGCCGTAAATTCCGGACGGAGGCGGAGTTTATGGCTTGGGGACGGAGCTTACGGCCCGGAGGCGGAGCTTGCAGCTTGGAGGCGGGCTTCCGGCTCGGAGGTGGGTATTTAGCCATGGCTGAAATCTCCACCTCTGGGCCAGAAGCTCCGCCTCCAAGCCGCAAGCTCTGCCTCCGGCCCGGAAGCTCTGCCTCTGGGCCGTAAGCTCCGCCCCTAAGCCAGAAACTCCGCCTCCGGGCCGGAATTTACACCCCGAGTGCGGACGTAAAGTTAGTAGTCTTAAATCTATTCTGTGAATACCGAAAGTAGTACGTTCATTCTATCAATCCTGAAAGTAGTAAGTTCACTCTGTGAATCCCGAAAGTAGTAAGTGCATTCTGTGAATACCAAATAGTAGTAAGTGTAGGATTTAGTCTTAAGTTCATTCTGTGAATCGGGCCCATTATGTGTCGGATGAAATCGTAAAAATGCTGCTGTGGAAGAATAAAAGCACTTGAACATGTCTATCATACAGTAGCAACACTTTTTTTCCTTGAAACTTATGCCATAGAATTGTCTGCATAGTTGTTAAAGGTAAAACCTCTATGTGCTTTGTGGGTCTGTTGCCACACTGTGTTTTTTGGCTTCTTTTCTAATTTTCCCTTTTCATTTCAGTCAAAAAACTTGTGGTGTCAGCAGGTGGAGACATTCAAATAATGTTGCCTAAGGATGAAGTAGAATTGAATGCCTTTGTTGTGCCTGCACCATCAGAAGGTGAGTTTTCATCATTTTATTCCTGTTTTAATAATGCCAAGCAGGCCATGAAGTAAACATGTTAGATATTGTTGTGCATCAGATTGGAGTGCTAGGGGCATAGATCAAAGCAAAGGTTAGATTTACAGTTTCTACATCGAGTGAAATAATTTTCACCACTTCATAGGGTAGGTTTGGACACATAAACCAATGCAAAGTGAAAGTAAACATTTAAAAATGGGTACCTAATAAAGAAATTAATTTCAGATTCTGTTATTGTAGTTCTGGCCACATTTGAGGATGTCCATACAAAACCATTTGTTCTTTTGTGATTTAAACTATATTGACTAAGTCACAGTGAATTCTGTGATCTGCACCTGTATTAGGTGTTTTTGGAGTTCCTTACTTTTCACAGTTGTGTTTGACTCCTGTTACTGCCTTTGTGTTGTGTATCCTGCTTCTGTTGTTAGTATTACATATGAGTTATTATAATTTCATGGATAATATATGCTGATATACATCAGACCATGGCCCAGAAGGTTTCTTAACATGTTTTACTTTTTGTGTCAAAAAAAGCTTTTAAGGGGACTAAAAGATAACTTGGCAAACATCATCCAGATGAAGATTCACTGCCAAATAATGAAATAATCTGGTTATTTTGAGTAGTTTTAATTCCCATTTGGTATATTAGTATTATAGCTGGGGGACGGAATGCTGCATAGAGAACTACAGGAATCCATGATGTAAGCGTACATCTGCAAAAAGAAAGGATAGGACCATACTCAAAATTCCATGTATCAAATAATTTATTGAAATAAACATTTCAGTTACATATAAGGGAAGAAAGATTATTTTAGCCTCTGTTTCTAGCCAGTACTCAAGTTTCACTGATGGGTGACCTACCATATTTTCCTAATTTAAGGATGAAATAAAATGAATACTTCTCTGGGCAAATCACTCGGGGCCCGATGTAGGTAAATCTACATTTACCACTTCATAAATACCGAATCATACCGAATCGGTATTTATGAAGTGGTAAATTAGAGGGGGGGAGATGTAGGTATTTCAGATTCGGTAAATACCGAATCTGTAAGATTAGGTATTTACCGATTCTGTAAATACCGATTCGGTATCCCCCATTGCTTCCTATGGGCCTTGAAGCCCATAGGAATCAATGGGCACTACCGAATCGGTAATTACCGATTCGGTAATTACCGATTTGTGCAAGGGTGCACGGGGTGTCACTTTGACACCCTCTAGCACCATCAAAACAGGCATGTGAGCCATGTGGCACACAGACATGCCCTAAGGGCATGTCTGTCTGTCACATGGCATAGGTGTGCATGCACACATGTGCATGCACACCTGGATTCGGTATTTTAACACCCAATTGGATTGGGTGTTAAAATACCGAATCTGAAGGGCCTGTGGGACAGAAAGTAGTCCCACCTACATCCCAAATTAAAAAATCGGTAAAATTACCGATTCGGTATTTTTGCGATTCGGTAATTTTACCGAATCGGTAAAATACCGAATCGGACAAAAAAAGGTCCCCTACATCTCAGTAGGCCAAATACCGGTCGGAAACGGCCGAAATCGGCCGTTTCCGACCGGTATTTGGTACCTACATCGGGCCCTATGCTTGTAAGCATTAGGGGCCAGATGTAGGTAAGTAACATTTACCGAATCTTAATTACCGAAAATTACCGAATTTTACCGATTCGGTAATTAAGATTCAGTAAATGTGAGGGGTTGGTATGTAGGGAATCCAGATGTTCCCTTTTACCGAATCGGTAAAATTCGGTATTTACCGATTCGGTAAATACCGACCGGTAATGCCCCATTCATTCCTATGGGCTTTGAAGCCCATAGGAATGAATGGGGCATTACCGGTCGGTATTTACCGAATCGGTAAATACCGATTCTGACAAGGGTGCAGGGGGTGTCACTTTGACACCCTCTAGCACCCCCAAAAAAGCTTCGGGGGCCATGTGGCAGGCATACCTGCCCTAAGGGCAGGTCTGCCTGTCATATGGCACAGGTGTGCATGCACACATGTGCATGCACACCAGAATCGGTATTTTACCATCAAATAATATTTGATGGTAAAATACCGATTCTGTAATGCTTGTGGGACTCAGAAGAGTCCCACCTACATATCAATTTTACCGAATCGGAAAAAATACCGATTCGGTATTTTACAGAATCGGTAAATTTACCGATCGGTAAATTTACCGATTCTGTAAAATACAGGGCCCTACATCTCAAATTGCATTTACCGGTCGGTAACGGCCGAATTCGGCCGTTACCGACCGGTAAATGCCTACCTACATCTGGCCCTAGGTGTAGCGTATGCCCCTTCAGAGCCAAGTGATAATTCAGCTTCAAGATTGATAGTCGGTCTCTTGAATAGCCCTTAGTAGCTTAGAGAGGTAATAGATGCAGCCATATCTGTAAATGCCAAGCTGCAAGCTGTCTAAGCTTTGGAGAAACAAAATGAGACTTCCCTGATTTGGAGTGCCAGAAAGAAGTCACAATTGAAGGGGCAGGTGTGATGGCTAGTTTATTTTCAACTGTACAAGGAAGAGTAAGACTCTTTGCAGTTAAGAATACCAGTCAAGCCATTACTTCAGAAGTATGTCTTGCTCTTTCCCTCAGAATGTAGGTGTACCTGTTTTTTAAAGATCTGGCTAATTGCTGTTTTTTATCTTTATCCATTAGAGACATCATTCAACTATGAGTGGAGTTTGATAACCCACCCTGCTGACTATGAAGGTGAAATTGAGAGTAAGAATGCCAGAACAATGAAACTGTCTCATGTAAGCAAACCATCCATCATATCAGTACATGGTTTTTATTGCTAACTGTTCTGATTTCCATTTAGCAGGTTCTTTGGATCTACTAGACTTCAGTTTTGATCTCTTTGTTAAAATCAAATCTTTCAAACCCTTAGATAGACACACATATAAAAAAAAGAAAGAAGAACCCTTGGTGGACTTTAATTTTAGGTAGAGTAATTTCTACATGAAGCACATCATTCAACCTTGTCACTTCTGATTTGGCTTCCTGAAATACACATATTTTAGGAAAGTCTTTAATGATTGGATTTGTAAAATACCTTTGTGACAAGTCAGGCATTCACAAGACCATTTGCCATTCTTGCCAAAGTAAAATACTTTCCAAGCTCACCTGGAATATAGTAGAGATTGAGTGTTTGGTTTACTAATCAAGCAATAACAATCTCAAAGCAGAATACAAGCTGAACTACATTTTTTAACGTAATTTATCACAGAGTACTTTGTGTAAAAGTTTATGACTATCATCTCATTTGTCCATGTAGGGCACCTGGCTAACGTTATTTAGGGTTGTACCCCACCACATTTTAGGTCTGCGCGCTGCATAGGAAAAATACCTTTAGCAAAGGATTCTGTTTTTCGGTAAAAAATGTGCACGCATTGCTTTGAATGCAACGCATGTACGTTGTTTGGCGATTCCCTTGCGGGAGCGAGCTTTAACATATGGCTCCTGCTCGCTCCCGCAAGGGAAACAGCCGCAGGCCCCCTACTCTCTCACCTCCCCCTGCTGCCTTCTCCTCTCCCATCTCGTTTTTTTTTTTACTTTCAGCGCGAGGCGCACACTGGTTTTTATTTGGTGCCATTTCACAGGGAAGCAACTAAATGAAAGAAGGAAAGAGATGATGTGAACCGTATCTTCAAGTCACGGTTTTCAGTAAGTGAGGTGTTTACTCAAATCCCAGGTTCCAGTGGAGTAGTGGTCTATTTATCTCGCAGGAATTAGGGCCCAAAGCACCTGTGCGGTAGTTGCCACTTGCCACCTAGCTGGCGAATGCGTAATTGACACTCTTCAGGGAAAAGTTGACAACCTAGTTCATCGCTGCAGTTCCCGAATACGTCAGAAACATAAATGCCAATCACTGCCCTGCAGCGACCCCTCCCCCATCCGTACAAGGTACTTGAGGGTGCACGTGCGAGTGGAGACTCCAGGCTGAGCAGACAGCAGAGCGCCAGGCTGTGCTCAGCTGCTTGACTGTTTATATGTAAACTTCCAGGAGGCCCCCGCAAGGAAGTGCCCCGAGGCGGCCATTCAGCAGCATGGCTGGTGCAATTCAAAAACCTTCAATAAATAAGCAGGCTAAATATATTAGGTATTCGTCTCAAATCCTATTTGAATTTGTGTTCAGAATCCTCTGAGGCTTGTTTCATGATTTTAACATCAATCTCGCTTAGTATGTATGCATGTGCCACATTGCATCATGCAGTAAGTGTACAGATTACAAAATTGTAATGTTTAAGCACACATTAAGAAGCGTTTGGATATTGCGGAATAATTAAACTTTGAATTGTTACAACAGTCTAGCAAACACGCCTTTGCACAGGTTATACTGCTTGCATGACATGTAATTGAGTCAGAAGGCACTGTTACCAGTTTTGCCTGTTTGCAGAACTAGGGGAAGCAGATTGTGAAACAAATGCAAAAATATGACACTTAATACTCCGGCAGCAACCACAATCTCTGTCAAGCAAACCCCATACTAAACTGTGCTTAACCCTCTTGTAGCTTGGCACAAAGCAGTCAGGCTTAACTTAGCAGCAATGGGGAAAGTATTTATGTAGCATTTCAAACATTCACCCAGTGAAGACACTACGCCAAAAAGATCCCACAACAGGTCAGAACAATCATTGGCATAGCCAGTAGGTCTCACCTTTCGGACCTTATAGGTGTTTAGCCGCGCAACAGTTGTTGTTGCAACAAGGATATTGTGCTGCATAACTAAATACTTATAAGGTCCCAAAAGCTAAACCTATTGGCTATACCAATGCTTGTTATAGTTTGATGTTAACTATCGATATTTATGTATACTTATGCTTTGAGTATAAGTCTCTCACAATTACTGTTACCCAGTGTTCCTGTGTTTTCGGAAGCAGGTAAATAACAAGGATCAAAAGTTTCTGGAGAATAGCATGCAGGAATTGATGTGTCCATGTCAATTATTGCCTGTTTTCCTCTGGTGTTCTCATATGTGAAACACTAAAACTCAAAATTCCAGTGGGTCCAGAAACTCTTGTTTACCAGGCCCCTCCAAATATACAAGTTAATCATAATTGAGGCTTACCGCATGCTTGGTTTCAGGAGAGAGCATCAAAGCCAACACACAAGATTTTCGACTATATGTAGCACAATACTGACTGTATACCGAGAAGTAACTATACTTGATTGCAGTAACCTGCAATTAGTCTGGTTAAAATATTGAGAGATTTAACATTATGCTACAGTAGGGTTGGCTCTCTGCATTTTATGGAGGGTAAGCAGTCTAGGTCCCCATAACCTGGAAAATTTGTCAGTGCAGGGTTGCCAAATAAATCAGGATAATATATTATTAACATACAGAAACGTTTACAATAAGCTGGTCATTCAGAAACACTTTCTGTTTTGAGCACCATAAAGCATAAACCAGTGTCTTGACCTGAGTTATGCGATTCTGTGTTCTATGTAATTTATTTGAAGAAACATTACATGATTTATTCATTGCCATGTGTACTTCTGCACTTTTCTTTGAATGCATGTGCACTACAAATACATAATTTTTTTCTGCATTGCTTAAGTGCAGTTGATGTAAGAATTTATGTTTCATATTTACACCTTACTGTTCAGATTACATATGTTTTATGAACCGGGCATACATAATGGACATACTTATAGTCATTATTAACATTTCTGCCATTGTTTTACACTAACTATAGCTTCAGCCGCAGGTGTCCTGCCAATGGCGTCTAGCCCGCCGCAACTCCCTAAGTCTTCTTCGGGCGAGCCGGACACACAGGGGTTTGAGGTCAAGTTGGGCCTGGGGAGAGATGGCAAAGTTCCGCACTCCTTAATTTGACTTACCTGCAAGCAGTCAGCACACAAGTATACTGTCCCACAACACCATTCTTTTCCTTGTGGGGCCTTGCATGGAACAGGCCATTGGCTTCTCCTTGTTCCTGGGTAATTCTGGGTCCCATAATTCCCTCTACTGACACATATTTTAGCCTGTCCAAAAATGGCACCTTGCCTTCTTTACTTACCTGAAATCTCCCATTCCAATATGGGGGCATCCTGTTTCTTGTTGCAGTTTCCTGTTCGTGAGGTATGTTAAGGGAGGTAGTCTTTTTTCCCTGTGTCGCAACGCTTTCTAGTGCTATACGTGTGTTCCCCACTCCTAATTCCTTTTCAGTTAAGAGGTTCTTCTATTCCTTTGGCGCCTTCTAGTCCTTCCCCCTGGTCTTCCTGCTTCCAGTACTATGCTGTCATTTTCCGTGATCTTCAACCTACAGCTTCCTCCAATGGTCCGATAGAGTTGGCGCCCTTGGTGGAAGGACCTACAAGGCCTGCCCTATTTAGGGTGCTTAATGTCTTGTTCATATTTTCTGTCCCTCACCGACACACAAAAAACAAATAATTATTGTTGGCCCTTTTTGGCAGGTTCACCCCTGCACTTTTTGCCTGAAGCTCTGACCTGGTGGTGATGGTTTTAGGCCTCTGGGCACTTTAGCACAGTGTAAAGTGTGTGCATTCTCAGTGTACATGTGGTGAGATTGGCCTGCCCTCCCATAGGAAGCCATGGGGGATAAATGTGTCCATGGTAATTCCTGGTATGAGAGGAGTGCAGGGTCGAGTTTAGTATGTATGAACTCGTGAGGATAAATGCTGATCAATGGTGTGCGCAGATATATGATGACTGGTAGAGAAGTGCCACTTTCAGAAGTTGGCATTTCTGTGTGCTATGTGTCTGCCTGCCTGATGTGAATTGCATGTCTGGCTTGTGAGTGACAGGAGCTGAAAGGTGTGGGTGGCTCCAGGAGAGGCATGGTGAGTCAGCTAGGCTGAATGGAACACCTGGGCTAAGAGTAGTGGGAAGGGTAATCCCCTGTCTCTGAATAGGACTGTGCCCAGGCTTTACAATGCTGGCTCCGCCCCCTGTGGTGTGTCTGATCACTGAGCCTGCATCTGACAAAGGGGAAGAGGAGCTTCAAAAACAAAGTGCTCCAAATTCCCCCTGAACCAGTTGCATCTGGTTCCCCCATGCCCTGCACTTTTAGACAAAGGAGTGTGTGATATAAATATAGGGACTGTGACCCCATGAAAATGTACAGTTCTTTGGTGCTAATCCTGCTGAGGCATTCTGCTGCTGGGGTCCCGGGGGGCTGCCAGGAGGGCTTGCCTCCCGGGGCCCTGAATCCCTCATTTAAGGACTTATTCTTTCATCTACTAAGACCTTGGTTTGCTTCTAAGCGCCTTGGGAGAGCTTGACTTTTACATTTAAGAGCACCTGGTTCTTTGCTGCGAGGAGCGAGTAGGCTATTGCAGCATGACGCTGCAGATAGAGAGAGAGAGGAAATCCCCTGGCATAGGGATTCCCCCAGTGATACTGGAAATGGCGAGTGCCCACCCGCATTCTTTTGGTACTTTGCGGGTGCCCATCCCGCTTATACCTTTATTTAATTAGCTGGAGCCCACCCTGCGTTGCCGGCGAGAAATCACCACTGCGGCCTGAAATGCTAAAGAAATCACTTCCGGGCCGCTGCCTAGCGCGACCCGGAAGACAGGCAAGGCTGTACTCTCTGTGGGCGGGGCTTCTGGGAAGGAGGGGAAGCCCCGTGAGTGAGGAGTCTGGCAACGGTGGGGACGCGGGGCTCCCATGAGAGAGGGATCGCCCCGCGGTGGTGGCTGCCAGAAGAGAGAAGTCTTTGGTCCCAGGAGGGGGCCTGGGTGAAGAGCGACAACGCACTCCAGCGCAAGGGAGCCTGAGAGGTGGGGAGTAACCGCTCTTCGTGTTATCGCCTGTCCCTGTGAGCGCTTGGGGGCAGTTTCTTTTTGTGAACGAGAGAGCCCCAGAGTCGTAGGGGCAGATCGAGGCACATTGTCGGTGCCCCGGGCTGCTCCAACAAAGGAGGAATATTTTTACAGCCCCATGGGGGTCCGGAGGGCACAGAGGTGCCGGGCCCGCTATGAAAAGTGCCACAGCTGCGCCGCCCCTGCGCGGGCAGCGGCAGCGAATTGGGCACAATTCATTCAGAGTCCCTGAGTAGGACTGGAGGCACAGAGGTGCCAGGCCTCTACTTGAATCAAGTAGTGGGCAGCTGCAACGTTTAGGCCACAGTTCTTTGGGGGCCTGTTTTGAGAGAGGAGTGAGATGCACTCCTCTGCCCTACGGCACACTTTTGGATTTCGCTGCATTGGCAGCAGCCCTGACATTCTGGACGTAGCCACCCATTGAGATGGCCAGTTGGATCGGTGATTTACATGATATTAGGAAATGGGATGCTTTACTGTGATTCATGCCTCTAAATGCGTTTGGGGATAAAATTATGTGCATAATGTGTTTATGCCAGTGAGATTATTTCCTACTGTGAGTATATCTCTAATGTGAGTGATACTTAGGAGGTTAGGGTCTATAAAGTTAGACTGATGAGGTTGGCGCACCATGGATTTGGCACCTAATGTGATACTGTGCATAATGTGGTTTATGTTAAAGGCTGATGCTGAGTACAGTGGGTAACAGTGATGACTGGTTGTACGTTTATGATATGTCTTACTTGTACTAAGTTCACTTTGTGATGGTTTTGACAGTGGTCCAGTGGGCCCTGCCAGGTGTAAATGATCCCTTGTAGATATGACCTAGTGCCAAATGACACCATGTATATTATGTGAGTATTATTCTAATGTGTTATGAGAATACAAAGGCTATTTTGATATAACCTTGTGTGAAGTTCCTTTTGTGGTGTGCTTGGGATGTTGTTGCTGTGTCTGTGCGTAAACGCTTTACACATTGCCTCTGGGATAAGCCTGACTGCTCGTGTAAAGCTACCAAGGGGGTGAGCAGGGGTTATCTTCGGCATGTAACACCCTCGCCCTGACTAGAGTGGTGGTTTCTGCCTGGCTTTGGCGCAAGCCTTAGCCAACCAGAAATCCCATTTTTAACAATTACCCTCACACCTAGAGAACAAAACTCACTTGGTGCGGCTTCATTTTTGTTTTGTTTTTGAATAACAGACACCTACTTTGGTTGTCTTGTTTTGAATACCAAAACATTTGTAAATGTTTGAAGGATGGCTGTCCAAACTCATAATGTCTGTTGACCAAACCTTTTGTACCATAACAGGATTCAACATCAAGGTATAGAAATCACTGCTGGGTTAGCTGTGGTCTCTAAATTGGGTGGATAGTAGACTGTCCTGATGACAGACCTAATGTCCTCCACCATCCTGATGGATAGAGCACCATCCACCAAACTCCAGACCTGGCCCTAAATCTAGTAACTCAACGCTACTCAAGGGTGGGGATCATGATGGGTCATCTGAAATGCTATTTATCTCAAGGTCCACTTCTCACCTGTAGACAGCAGTGTTAGAGAGGAAGGGAGGTTGGTCCACTGAAACACACCTTATGGGTTCAAAAACCTGGGACCTCTTACACGATAAGTGTGAAAGAGGCCCTGGTCAGCTTCCAAACTGTAAGTTCCCCAAGGGGCTATTGGTATGGAGGCTTCTATGAGGGTTACCAGCTCATGACTCTTATCTCCTTACCCTTCCTATCTCATCTACCGCACACTCTTTACCTTTCAACCAACATTAAATTGATTGCAGCAATGGCTGACTCCAGAGTCATCTGCACAACTGCACACACACATGCTGCAGCCAATCAGACAGTTCACATACCAGACAATGCATGTTCTCTCCCTAGCTGACAAGCCCAGCTTCCATAACATTCTAGAAAATGAAGATTTCATCACATAGCAAAATCATCTTTTTTAAAAGAATTTTATAGAGAATTTTCAGTAAAGGGCCCTTTTTTGGATCTTTACCTAAGTTTCATCAACCAAACTCCTCATCATTAACGAGTGCTACATTAGAATAATATAGTTATGTAAATGTATGTTATGGCACCACTACATTAATAATTTAGGTCTACCTCAGGGATAAAATAAAACAGTGCATACAAAATTGTGCCTGTATGGATTTATTTTAAAACATTATTTAGCACATAAATTACTTAAAATAAGTCACATATTCACCTTAAAGTGATGACAACATGCTTGTTTTTCCCATAGAACGATTCAAATGAAAGCACTGTGAAAGTCTCAATTAGTGCATCTCCAACTTAAATCAAGAAAGACTGATTTTGGGGGCATTGACTGAGTCCAATCCACGCCGTGAGGGAAACGGCACCCTCTGCTTCATTCTACCGCCGTGAGGGGAACGGCCATTCTTCCTTCGCCATGAGGGCAACGGCTGTAGTTCCGTCCTTAAGAACTACATTACCCAGCTACCCCGGGGACCGGCGCACATTCCTGATGCTCCCGACGCGCCCGGAGGCGCTTTAAGGACGCGGAGCGCTTCCGGGGGCATTGACTGAGTCCAATCCACGCCGTGAGGGAAACTGCACCCTCTGCTTCATTCTACTGCCGTGAGGGCAACGGCTGTAGTTCCGTCCTTAAGAACTACATTACCCAGCTACCCCAGGGACCGGCACACATTCCTGACGCTCCCGGCGCGCTCGGAGGCGCTTTAAAAATGCGGAACGCCTCCCGCATCGCGGGACGCGCACGGGTAGCATCGGGAGAAGCCCGGGACAAGGGCGGGACCGGATCACTGACATAATATCGAGGGACAGAATATCGAGTAGCAAAAATATCGATGACAAAATATCGACAGACAGAATATCGATTTTGTATCTACAAACAGGTAAGTACAAAAATATCGAGTACAAAATATCGTTTACAAAAATATAGTTTATAAAAATATCGACTTTATTAAAAACAGTGTTAAATTAAATTAATATTAAAAATTAATTACTAAAATATACTTAAAAATACTTAAATTAACTTATAATAATTAAATAATTAATGAAAGTTATAAAAAAAATGTACTATCATATTTGTTAAAACATATATATATATATAGTAACATTATATAATTAAATAATATCCAATATAATTATCGTATGATAGCAGAAGTGTAAAAAATACTATTCCCACTCCAGAGAGTGCAACAGTAGTGAAAGCGTTGGATAGCGTAGGGGTTAAAATTACTATTCCCACTCCAGTGGGTGCAACAGTAGGGAAAGCGTTGGATAGTGTAGGGGTAAAAATTACTATTCACACTCCAGTGGGTGCAACAGTAGAGAAAGCGTTGGATAGCGTAGGGGTAAAAATTACTATTCCCACTCCAGTGGGTGCAACAGTAGGGAAAGCGTTGGATAGCGTAGGGGTAAAAATTACTATTCCCACTCCAGTGGGTACAACAGTAGGGAAAGCGTTGGATAGCGTAGGGGTAAAAATTACTATTCCAACTCCAAAGAGTGCAACAGTAGGGCAAGCGTTGGATAGCGTAGGGGTTAAAATTACTATTCCCACTCCAGTGGGTGCAACAGTAGGAAAAGCATTGGATAGCGTAGGGGTAAACATTACTATTGCCACTCCAGTGGGTGCAACAGTAGAGAAAGCGTTGGATAGCGTAGGGGTAAAAACTACTATTCCCACTCCAGTGGGTGCAACAGTAGGGAAAGCGTTGGATAGCGAACGAGGTAAAAATTACTATTCCCACTCCAGTGGGTGCAACAGTAGGGAAAGCCTTGGATAGCGTAGGGGTAAAAATTACTATTCCAACTCCAAAGTATGCGACGGTAGGGAAAGCGTTGGATAGCGTAGGGGTAAAAATTACTATTCCCACTCTAAATAGTGCAGCAGTAGGGAAAGCGTTGGATAGCGTAGGGGTTAAAATTACTATTCCCACTCCAAAGAGTGCAACAGTACGGAAAGCGTTGGATAGCGTAGGGGTAAAAATTACTATTCCCACTCCAGTGAGTGCAACAGTAGGGAAAGCGTTGGATAGCGTAGGGGAAAAAATTACTATTCCAACTCCAAAGAGTGCAACAGTAGGGAAAGCGTTGGATAGCGTAGGGGTAAAAATTACTATTCCCACTCCGGTGAGTGCAACAGTAGGGAAAGCCAGTAGGGAAAGCGTTGGATAGCGTAGGGGTAAAAATGTATTAAAAGTAATTACCAATTTAATATAATATAATAATTAATCAATTAAAATTACAAATTAAAATTAATTATTACAATTATTTACCTATTAATACAAATGAATTACTAATTAACAATTATTATTTTTACATTTAAAAATTAATTAACAATTAATTCAAATTAAATACAAATAAACAAATTGATTTATGTAATAAATTATAAATAAATTACTTCCCACCCTATTCCCCTATAAACCCACAACCCACTACATAAAATAAATAAGTAAAATTAACATAATTAGCAATTAATTAATTAAATAAAATTAATTGTCAGTTCAAATTTAATTAATTACCCATAAATAATTAATTAACAATTAATTCTAAAACAATACCAATAAATATTTTAACATATTTCATTAATTAAAAATAAATTACTTCCCACCCAATTCCCCTATAAACCCACAACCTGCTACAGAAATTAAATTATTAAAATTAACATAATTAGCAATTCATCAATTAATTAAAATTAATTGCCAATTAAAATTTAATTAATTACCGAATATAAATTAATTAACAATTAATTAAAAATAAATACCAATAAATAAATTTACATATTTAATTAATTATAATTAAATTACTTCCCACCCTATTCCCCTATACACCCACAACCCGCTACAGAAAATAAATTAGTAAAATTAACATAATTAACAATGAATCAATTAATTAAAATTAATTGCAAAATAAAATTTAATTTATTACCAAATATAAATGAATTAACAAATAATTAAAAATGAATACCAATAAATAAATTTACATATTTAATTAATTATTATTAAATTACTTCCCACCCTAATCCCCTATAAACCCACAACCCGCTACAGAATTAAATTACATAAAAATTAAAAAAACTAATTTCATTAATTAAAATAAATTATAACATAAGCACACACTTTTCACACATATAATAACATAAAAAACACTATAAAATATTCGATATTATTAAAAATTCGATAATTTTAATAACCTATATTATATACTTCGATATTTTAACTGTCTATATATTTTTTTATTTTTTATTTTTTTTTGTTTAGAAAATTTTTATTAATCATTTGAAAAATAATACAAAGGACATGTCATAAATAATTAGGGAAAAGTACATGTGAATATAGTATTAAATGACATAAATCATCATAAAGAAGTGCATGAGAATGAGGGAAAAAATAATAGTGAAAGAGATGATAAGGGAAAGAGGGAGAGAAAAGAAAAGAAAAAAGGAGAAGAATAAAAAGAAAAAGAAAAAAGAAAGAGAAGAGCAAGATGTACTACGTGGGAATAATAGCACGCAATAAAGGAAATATATGCTATAATATATACTTATTTTTTTAATCTATATTTTTAACATTGGATATTACATTACTTACCTTTAAAACGATATTTTTGATGTCTATATTCTGTCCAGTCGATATTTTGTCCAATCTATATTTAAAACTCGATATTATGTCCATTCGATAGTTTGTAGTCGATATTTTGACGAGGCTGGGCTGGGCCACAGATCTTGGTCGTTGCAGATGAGGACACTTAACATCTAATGAAGTGAGACTTAAGACTTAAGAAACCTTTGGTTGTGTATTACTATTTGTATTGTTAAGAAATAGGAACCTTGGTTGAAGTAATTTTTATTTTTTATTATTTCTCAATTTTTTCTTTTGTGATTCATGATAGCTTTTGGACTCTAGCATTCTATACTTAAATATAGGAATTGCTGCTCGATTTAATGATGTCCAAACAGAAAGTTATGAAAACCCCGATAGTGTTAGCCAGTACTACACTAGATAATTATCTAGTTAAAGCAGTTAATACATTAACAATGAAATTGACAAGGCAGAGTATCGATTATCATTAGGCCTGGGCAGTCTCCCTATAGCACCGTCCACATCGTCTACCTCTCTGGCCGTATTAGCCCTGGACGATAGTAGTGAACTTAGTAACCCTGATGTAGTAACAACTGAAGTGTCAGTCCAATTAGCAATAAAGCCGGTTGTACAGGACGTTACCCCCAACACTCCGGGCAGTGCTCCCCGGCTCTTAGAGCACTAAGGGCTTGCAGGAAAGTACAAACAAAATGAGGGGGAAACCGTAATAAAAAAAGAACAGAAAAAAAGGAGTGGAAACACCACCAAAAAGCACTGTAGGTGGTGAAGAGTTATTGGATAATAGTGGCACAGTTAACATGAATACTGAGCAATTTGATCTTCTAGTCAGTATCATGGGTGCCCAGATAGAAAAAAAACATTAAACCCTTGGAGGCTAAATTGGATTTGATCTCTGCAGAAGTTCTAAGATTAGGTGATCTTTTAGTTGCCCACATTGATTTAGCTGGAAGACCTAGGGCTGTTGAGGAGGGTATTGGGGTTAGTAAAGACGTACCAAAGCCATCTAATTTGACAGATGCTGGGAGGATAAGCGTAATAGAAGTAGCTGCGCTTGACCCCCAGCAGATAGTATGTCAGAAAAAACAGGTAACAGTACCAGAGAGCAAGTCGGGGTCGATAGAAGTCAAGAAAAGTCATACTATTAATCTTCCCCCCGACTATGCACCTTATGTGGTCGTTCCAACCAATGTCCCACCCTTTGAAAAATATACGACCCAGTACCATCAGGAATCACATGATTCCCTTAAAAACAAAACTGTGTCCTGGCTTCATAAGCAATGAGGGTTACCAACCTTCTATTCTGATCAAATAATAACTACCAGAAGGGTAAATTTAAATGGTAACTCCAGAAAGAACTTGAGGGGGGACTGTGTTATTGTCAATTTTATACACCCGCAACATGTTGCAACTGTCCTGTTAAGAGCAGCCTCTTTATCTTATGACGAGAATAGTTCATGTGTACGCCCACTTGGTTACTTCTACAGTCATCTTATTAAAGCACCCCCTGATAATAATAGAAGTAGACCTTTTACACCTATCCATTGTCCAGTATTTGAGGTACCAACGCTAAACCGTTACCAAGCCCTAAGTTCCCTAGATGCCAACTATTGTCATACCCAGACCTGTCGGTCTCCCCTAGGCGTGACTCTAAATAGCCTGGTGATTGAAATAAGTGTAAAGCCTATAGATTCTGGGCCAACACCGATGGCTGATTTAAGTCAGGTTAAAGGCAGCGGGGATATATTGAATGGTAACCCTAATACGGGAGATGGCCTAAATGTAAATGAAAATGTAATATATGATGGCATTAGAACAAGGGGTATCAATGGTATAACTATTGTTAGCTGGAACATTGCTGGATCGAAATCTAAGGGCGACTTTCTGGGCTGGACGAACCTTATTAACACTTACGATATATTCTGTTTCCAGGAAACGTAGTGTGTGGAACACGTCAACTATGAGGGGTTTGTTTCATATAACTTATTGGCACAGGGTTCTACATCGGGCAGAGCTAAAGGTGGCCTTTTGATTTTAGTCTCTATTAATCGGCCAACTGTAGTAAAAAGGTACTTGACTGTGGAAGCACACGTGCAGATTCTCTGGCTCTATGAGAATCAAGGCTGTAACATATTACTTGTAAACTATTATAACAATATTTTTGATAACACTAGGACGGCAGTTGTAAATGACTTGGCTATCGTCATGGATAATTTACATGCAGAAACAAATGTGCTTTTGATTTTATTTGGGTGGGTGATTTTAATATCCCATTATGTGAAATGTCTACTCAAAAAGTCTGTGGGGTTCAAAATAATGCTGGCTCGGATGACCTGCATTTTCGACATAATCGTTATGGAGGAATATTAAATAAATTCATGGGCAGCCATGATTTGGAAATTTTGGACTTGCCAAGAGATGATAATGGTCAGACCATTCCTACTTTTAAGAGCCGGCATACCAGTTCAGTTATTGATCATGTAATTGTCTCCTTGAATATTACCCCCTTTTGTGCTGCCCCAAAGGTTGAAGTTACCTCTTTGAGCGAACACAACTGTATCATTTTAGAAACTACCCTTTGGGTGGCAGACCTGTTGGATCGGGGGTCACAGTTACTAACGTGGAACCACACAGACCAAATGGTGTAAGACTAAGATGGAAAGGGGAGAAATCTAATGAACTAATAAGGTCTATTGTCAAAGAGTGTTTGATGGATATTACCCCTATCCTGGACAATAGTGTTGATTCTGAACGGATTTTATTTGTTTTTAATGGCATTAATAAATGTATCGATGCCAGGTTCACCAGACCTGACAGAGTACAGCGTAGAAATGGAGCAGGTTGGTTTGATCACACATGTACTACATTATTAACAGAGTTAAAATACACACTTGCAAAAAACCCTAGGGACACCAATTTAATTACTAAACTAAGACTAGAGTATAAGCACGCCTTGAAACAGAGGAAGGTTGAGTTACAGCAGCAGGCTTGGGACACTCTTAACCAAGCCGCCGAGCTATCTAATAGTACATTATTTTGGGCCACGGTAAACCCCGTTTCCTCAAGGAGGAAAATACGCCGGAGCTAACCTCTAATGTCTCTTGCGATGGATGGGTTTCACATTTTTCTAAAATTTTTAACTCTGATATTTGTACAGATACTAACCCCAGCAAAAGTGGCCTGTTCTACCGCTGGATATCACTGCCAATGAGGTCGAGCTGGGCATACGTGCTGGTAAGGGGGGGGAAAGCCCAAGGACCTGATGGGGTCCCTATTGATGTTTATAAAGCAGCCCCAGAGATGTGAGCCCTCTCCTGGCTATTGTATTCAATGCTGCAATATGTAGCGAGGCCCCCAAAACTTGGGGGAATCCATTATAATACCGATACATAACAAGGGCAACAGGTTAGATGTAAAAAATTATCGCCCAATCTCCCTTCTTGACTCCTCAGTTAAGATCATGAGTAGAGTTATGCTGGCCAGACTAGAAGAGTGGGTTGAGCAAGAAGGCATCTTGGCCGATAGCCAGTTTGGATTTAGGAAGGGTCGGGGCACACTTGACCAGTGTATTAATTTAGACTTACTGATTGGGAAGTACACCTAGGCTAAACATGCCTCATTATATCTCTGCTTCGCAGATTTAAGTAGTGCCTTCGATTTGGTTGATCATTCCATATTATGGCCAACCCTGTTACAGCTTGGGGCGCCGGAGGGCATAATCTTCTTTCTTGCCAGGCTGCACGAAAAGTTACAAACATGCGGCGCTAAGGCACTAAAGGTGAATGTACCCCCAAATTCAGTGTCAAAAGAGGGATCAGACAGGGCTGTGTCCTGGGCCCCCTACTTTTTATTTTATTTATTAATGAAATTGTTGTGATTTAAAAAAATGTAAATGCTGATGC
The DNA here is from genome assembly GCF_964263255.1 of Lissotriton vulgaris. NCBI lineage: Eukaryota > Metazoa > Chordata > Amphibia > Caudata > Salamandridae > Lissotriton > Lissotriton vulgaris. Next base: position 801,336,503 of record NC_141691.1, read on the forward strand.
TCCCCAGATCAAGGGTGTCACTGTGCCAGTGCTATTATACACAGATGAATCCGTGCTGCTCTCAAAAACTCCCCTTGGATTACAGCGTCTGATCAACAGTTTTTCTATAGAAAACTGATCATCAACAAGGGAAAAACGCACACTATGACTTGTGGGGTAAAAAGCAAATCTTCTAATGTCTTTTTTATTGATAGGGAAAAGGTGCAACATGTAGATAAATTTTGTTCTCTTGGTATAACCTTCTCAAAAGACAGAAAGTGGAATTATGAATTTAATAACATCCGTAATAAAATAGCAAAAAATGCTCATGGGGTTTTTAGATTTGCGGCCAAAGTTGGGGATCGACGTACCAGGGATATGCTTAAGATCTATCAAGCCAGATCTGTTTCAACTGCATTGTATGGGGCAGGTGTCTGGGGACACAGTTGTGATTATAGCCTGTAGACGGAGGAAAATTCTTTTTTGAAAAAGCTTTTGTGCTTACCTCCTACCGCTCCCACTGAGCTGATTCGCCGGGAATTGGATATTAATTTTCTAATTGATGTGTTATCCTTAAGGCCTCTTATGATCTGGCGTTCCATCTGGCTACAGGATGAAAAGCTTTTTAATAGATCTATAATAGAGGATTGTCTTTTATTGGACAACCACTTAAAAATCCCCTGGTTGAAATACGTTGCTGATTGTTTTTCTGAACTTTTTTATTTAAATATATTGGCTAACCCAAGTGCCGCATCTCTGATACCTAAAGCAGAGCTGAAAACTTCATTTTTAGCTTTCAAAGTGAGGAAGCGGGCAATAGTTAATGGATCTATGTCCACCATCATGTTTTACAATAGATATACTATTAATGAAGGTTTCCCCTTTTATCTAGTTATGGTGACTAGGCCATCCCATATGTTTGTGCTAACCAGATTGAGGTTTGGAGTAGCACATCATTTAGTGGCTCTCCCGAACCTCAAGAAACATCCGATAGGGCCTTGCCTGTGTGATGGCGTATCAAAGCAGAGCACTTGCAATTGTTATTATTCTGTAAATTGTACAAGAACTTTCGTATTACTTATTTGAAACCTATGTTTGTTAAATATAGCATACGTACAGTTAATCAGGCGATGAGACTAATATTAAATTTGAATTCTGTAGATATCTGCTTTTATATTGCCATGTTTTCAAATCAATCAATTAATGCCCGGAAAAGTATGTTATTTTAAAAATTATGTCTGTATTTCTGTATTTCTTTTTTGAATTCTGTAATATCTGTTATCCAATGTGTTATCTTGTGCGTTTATGGTCATTTTATATGTGCCGAATAAAGCTTTATGAATTGAATTGAATTGAATTGACTGATTTTGTACTGAGAGCATCCGCATATCCTATATTTTATGCAGTACATCACATGACAATAATATCAGATCCACTCCATCAATGTGACCACTACTTGACAATGTAAGTATTGTAGTTGAGTTGTGTGGTTAATAGGGTGAGATAATCGGTATGAAGGTACAAGTAAATAAAAATGGAATTATCATGATGATGTTGCCATTCCTCACACATCCGCTCACTTACTCATAGATATACTAACACATGTACACAGTCACTGACACAAGCACATACTCTCCTATACAACCTCTCTCACACTCACTTACTCACCCATACAGTCTCCCACATACCCATTTACTCACCCATAAGTCAACTACACACGCACTCACTTACCCATGGAGCCACTTACAGACTCTTTCAAACACCCATAGTCACTCTTATACCACGTTACTGACTCATACAGACATTTATGTACCTGCTCAATCACCCATTCAGCTACTCACACACCCTTTCATATACCATTTAAATCCACTGACACACCCACTCACTCACCCATACAAAACCTTACACAGCCACTCACTCATATATACAGTTTCTCACATACCCTGTCACTCTTATATTCACCACCTACACATCCATACAGGCACTCCCACAGCCACGTACCTTAATATATATTTAAAACGAAGTAACTTTTAGAAAACACTCAGAATCATGGGATGCTGTAATTAGTGATGTCCTCAGTAATGTCACCGGCCATGTCATCAGTGATTTTATATATGAGGTCATAAGCAGTGCATTGCAGGGGCGTAAGTTATAGTTAGCTCAGTTAACTATAACTGCTGAAATGATCTGGTTTTGTACGAGTGAAATGTGAGCCTAACTTCCCTGTAATCTTTGTTTTTTTCCAGTGAATTTCTAAAATTATTTAAATTCTATTTTCAAACTTTAACATCCCTGTAACCTTCAGTTTTTTCAGTGATTTTCTAAGATATGTTTAATTCTATTTCCTAACTAATGGAGAAAGGGGCCGGGCCTCGGACCTCCCACAAGCTCTCATCAATCACACTGGGTGAGACTTACTGGAGGTAACAGGAGATGGTCTTGGCCCCCAAGGAACCTCAGCATCCGAGTTGAATTCATCGTCCAGCAAGTAGTGCACCAGGAGGTGCTTTGGCAGAGTGGTGTAGAAAGGCAGAGGGGCCTCCGACAAACTCTCAGCAATCTCGTTGTGTGGGACTTATTGGAGGTAACAGGAGGGGTTGTTTGACCCCGAAAACCCTCATCAGCCAAGGGGACTTCATCCCCCAGTAAGTTGTTCACCAGGAGACCCTTTTGCAGAGTGGTTGAGAAAGGGGGCATGGCCTCCGGCGACATCCCCAGGGCTGGCCGGTTTTTAAAAATCTTTTTTATTATTATTATTTTAGTAATGGGGGAGGGAGGCTGCATGGCCCTCCTCTCTGAGCTGATTTCGGCCTAGGGTCCCCATCCCCTGGGGCCTGCCTTTTTAAAATAAAATATAGCTTTATAAGGGGAGTGGAGCTGCTCAGCCCCCTCTCCCTGGGCTGATTTTGGCCCCGGGGATCCCATTCTCCTGGGGCCGGGCATTACATTTTGGGAAGGAAGGCAGTGGGGCCACCTCCCCTGGCCAATTTTAGCACCTGGCACCCTATACACAGGGCCCAGCCTCTCTTTTCTGAGTGCCCCCGGGTTTGAGGACCATGGAGGGAGCCTCAAGGCCCCCACGGTTCCTGCTGACTCCTTGCCTCCTTATGGAGCAGGCATTGCTATGACAGACAAGGGGCTGCTGAAAGGCAGCACTTTGTCTGTCAGAGCATTGTTTTCATCTGTTTCTCTGCATGCATATTTGTGTACAGAGAGACAGATGAAAGGTTCCACTTTCTACAAGCTGTAGCTGTTTGACAGCTCTGGCTTGCCGAAAGTGGAGTTATGTCAGCTCCCACCAAGCAAAAGCAAACAGCTAGCGCTAGAGGGTGGACACCATGGGAGGTAGCAGGAGCTGATCCTGGGAGGGAGGCGGGGGCAGGGGGTCGCGGTCTCAAGGACCATTTGTGGCTCCAACATAAAAGTGAGCCCCGGGGGAGGTGGTAGTTCCTGGGGCTGGGAGTCTGCAACGGAACCCCTACATTAATGTATTTCAGCCCGAGGGAGGTGGCAGTGCACAGTGATGCGGAGGATCCCTGGTTGTTGCCAGGGCTGCAGGGGGGGCCCCCCACTTCATTTTATAATTAGTCCCAGGGAGGAGGCGATCCCCGGGGCTGCAGGGGAGGCTGTACTTGCAGAATGGATCACAAAACCAGAACTACGCAAAAAACACCAGTGAGAGTTTCATGCATGCTAGTAACTGCAGGCCTAGTCCAGGCTCAAGAGCAAATGGAGAAAATAATTCCCATCAGAAGCCACACTGTACCGCCCTCTTTTTCATCATTTGGGCTCTCCTTACCCAGGAGACAAAACGGCCGGTCTGTTGTTACCGTGACCTATAAATGTGACAAGTGGGTAGTATGTTTTGTACAGAAATTAATTCAAGTGGCTACTGAAAAAAGCAGTGTATGGTGATCAGGGTGAAAAGTGAGGGGTTTTAATAAAATTAGGTGAACCGGGTAGAAAACTGAATTTATTAATATCTCCCAATCCCTAAGATTAAAAGGCAGGTGTAAGTGCGGGTTTGAAATAATAACCGCACTTAATAATGGTCAACATGTTTCTGCATTACATAGAACAGAGTTTCAAATGCATTCTTCAGGACCTAGTTGGAAACACACTACTGCTTTAGTGAATAATAATGAAAAAATATCGCCTGAAGGTCCCAGGTGTACTCAACCGTATACTGTTAATGCATAGTATCCAGTGGCATCGGATCCAGACCGAAAGACAAACAGACAGAAAAACAAAAGAACATGAGTGATTCATACTCAAATAGTTTTTAAATAAAAACCATAATGTGATGGAGACACATTCACTGATACTAGGACATAGGTTCCAGTATACACACTCACCCATATATGATGGTTGAGAGGCTTCACCCCACCTGGCTGCAGCGCAGGTATAAGGAGCACCGCTCTAAAAATAATTTTGAGTCACTTTTAGCGGTGTTTCAACAAAGGAAAAAAGAAGAAATAGAGTTTATACGGAGGCAAAAGGTGACTTGCTACCCCCATTAAGTGCTGCGTGAGTTTATTGCAGGTAACCCGCCGTTGCTATGCCACAACGATCAGAGTGATGGCTAGAAGCAAGTAATAACGCGTATGCTGGTCCGCAAATTGCGTCAAACTAATGCGTGGTCAAAGTTTGGTTAAGAAAGGGGTATGTGGCTTAGCGATAAAATGAAGAGCGAATGCGCTTTCTAATCAATGCTATTTGGATCAAATGCTAGTCTGCAAGCCGCGTTTTAGCACACGCGTTGTCAAAGTTTGGTAAAAGGAATTGTGGCTAAGCGGCAAAGCAGAGAGCGGGTGCGCTTTGAAATTAGCGCTGCTCTCCGCGTGAGTATAAACAGGCTTTCAGCGTGCGCGCCAGCGAGCGCTGTGTCCCGCTTACCTTTCCGTCGGTGTCTCCTGACAGTCATCCGTACTGTCTGGGGGGGCACCGGCGATCGTCAGAGGGACCTGTTTGTAAGTTCGTATTCCGCTCAGACAGCATCACGTGACCAAGTGCGGTCACATGATGCAGGGAATGTTGGGACATGTAGTTCCCAGCGGGATATGTCCAGATAGCTTCACCCCACCTGCGCTGCAGCCAGGTGGGGTGAAGCCTCTCAACCATCATATATGGGTGAGTGTGTATACTGGAACCTATGTCCTAGTATGAGTGAATGTGTCTCCATCACATTATGGTTTTTATTTAAAAACTATTTGAGTATGAATCACTCATGTTCTTTTGTTTTTCTGTCTGTTTGTCTTTCGGCCTGGATCCGATGCCACTGGATACTATGCATTAACAGTATACGGTTGAGTACACCTGGGACCTTCAGGTGATATTTTTTCATTATTATTCACTAAAGCAGTAGTGTGTTTCCAACTAGGTCCTGAAGAATGCATTTGAAACTCTGTTCTATGTAATGCAGAAACATGTTGACCATTATTAAGTGCGGTTATTATTTCAAACCCGCACTTACACCTGCCTTTTAATCTTAGGGATTGGGAGATATTAATAAATTCAGTTTTCTACCCGGTTCACCTAATTTTATTAAAACCCCTCACTTTTCACCCTGATCACCATACACTGCTTTTTTCAGTAGCCACTTGAATTAATTTCTGTACAAAACATACTACCCACTTGTCACATTTATCGGTCACGGTAACAACAGACCGGCCGTTTTGTCACCTGGGTAAGGAGAACCCAAATGATGAAAAAGAGGGCGGTACAGTGTGGCTTCTGATGGGAACTATTTTCTCCATTTGCTCTTGAGCCTGGACTAGGCCTGCAGTTACTAGCATGCATGAAACTCTCACTGGTGTTTTTTGCGTAGTTCTGGTTTTGTGATCCATTCTGTCTGACTTACTATTACTTTGACCCCCAGGTATTATTTATTGTTTTAGCATTGTGTTTGGGGCATATACCTGGTTGGTCGGTAAACCCGCCCTTAGACCCTCCCTCAAGTGTTTGTTGTGTGTGTGAACAGTACAGCTAAGGCTGTGGGTCTTTTTAATAATGGTTGACCACTACGGTCGCCAGCACAATAGAGTTTACTGCGAGGCCTTCCCTACATCTCTTCCATTATAGTGGGTTCCCTGTCGTGTACCTGTTCTGCTACGATCAGCTTTCAGCAATGGCTACTAACTGGGGCCTAGCTTTTGAGAGTGCGGAGGTACAAAATATTCTGGACGAAAATCCTAGTCTTCTAGATAGCATTCCGGTCCCAGCCCAGGTGGCAAATAACGATGATGGTTGGGCCAAGGTTCTAATCCTTAAAAAATCCCATTCTAGGACATCTGTCCATGGTATAATCATGGCACAATACCTTCGAGACAATTGTGCACCTTCGGGCCTCATTGTTAACAACGCACCACGTCTATTTCTTGACGATAAAGAATTCCTCAAGGACTGGTCAATGATAGCCTGGAGGTGTACAAGGGACTGGCTAGTCCTAATCATTAAAACCGCAAAAAGAGTAGCGGACAAAATATTAATTGAGATTCAGGTACTTGAGGGCCAGATAAAAACAACTCTAAAGAGTGGATTATTTAAAAAGGGACAAGATGACAGTGACAAGAATAATAAATACTTCAAAGAATCTATTCTATTCACTAAATTAGAAAAATTTAAGAAAGATTTAGCGAAATTTTCTATGGAGAGAGTATATCCATACACGAGCGACACATATACAGCGCCAACATTCAATCGAGGTGGCAAAAAGGGTGGCTCTACTTATGGCACATCAAGCTCAGATGGAGCCTCTAGTTATTCAGACACCTCACAAACTGGATCTGCTGATCAAACCTTCAGGGGCCGAGGAAATAGAAGAAATTGGAGGAATGGACACCAACCACAGAACTTTAACAACTTTCAACCGTGGTGGCCGGTTAACCCTTGGATGTTGGGACCAAACTGCCCTCCCCAAATGGGTCCTCCCTTTTGTCCCCCTCAAATGCAACAAGGCCCTGGTTCCTTTCCTTTTTTAGGGTTTGGCCAGAGACGAGACAGGGGCAGGAAGAGACAAGGAACAATGCCACAACAGGTCCACTGGAATACGAACACTCCACCACAATCGAGAATGGACCTGCGCAGCGGGAAGAAAGTCCCACAAGACACCGCAGGGACAAGCAACCAGACAGCCTCGTGATGAACCTCAGCTCACATGTACTCTCTCCCAATGAAGAGCGTCTTTTGAACAAAGGCTTGGGTTTTGTGGCAACCCAGAAAGGAGATCCCTTCTTAGCCCAAATCGAATTAGCCAAGCTTTTCAGAAAAATAAGACTGCACTATTTCTTTTCTAAACCAACAAACATGGGAACTGCAATTGAAGACAAAAACACCGGACTGAAGAAGCCATCTACATTTAACCCACCAAGTGCTGCTTTACCTCCCAAGGTTTTGACTTTCGAAACAGCCGTGGAAAATGACATCACACGCCTCTACAAAACAGAGACTAAACCCTTCATGAATCTCTCAAGAGACGAACAGCTGGCCCTGCGTTCACTATCATCTAATGACAGGATTACTATCAAGCCTGCCGATAAAGGCGGTGCTACTGTTATCTTAGATACTGAGACATACAGAAATGAATGCCTTCGGCAGTTGAGTGACCGGAAATCTTACCTACCACTGAGAGTAGATCCCACAGAGAGACTACAATCCAAAATAAGCAACTTGGTAGAGGAAGCAACAACTGAGGGTTGGATAACACCACAGGAAGGACAATACCTAGTTACCAAATACCCTACAATCCCGTATTTTTACTGTCTTCCTAAAGTGCACAAACCACAGAGGCCACCCCCTGGTAGGCCCATTATTTCAGGGATTGGCTCGGTTTTGGAACCTCTTTCGACCTTTGTCGATCACTTCTTGAACCCTATGGTCAAGGCAATGCCCACGTTCCTGCAGGACACGAAAGATGTCCTAAGACTCCTCCCAACAATACAGTTCGACATCGATACCGATATCCTAGTATCGTTTGACGTAGAGTCTTTATATACGTCAATCCCGCAAACCGAAACCCTAGAGGTAGTAGGTGCTTTGTTGGAGCAAAACAACCATCAGTCCATCACTCCAACACACTTCATTATGCATTTAGCGGAGATTGCCATGAAAGAGAATTACTTTCGTTTCGAGGATACCACATACCTGCAAACATCCGGGACCAGTATGGGCAGTGTTTTCGCGCCGAGTCTGGCGAACCTTTACGTCCATAATTTTGAACAGCAAGATGTCCTAACGCCCGCCAACCCATACCTACCATCATTACATGTATGGGAACGTTACATTGACGACATCCTGGTGGTGTGGCGAGGCACGGAAGAAGACCTAGTGTCATTTCACGGATGGTTGAATAGTAAGAACGCTTACCTTAAATTTACCATCGAATACAGCAGGACATCTTTGGCTTTCCTTGACCTGAGGCTACATGCTACTCCAACTGGTATCGAATCAGAGCTTTATCGAAAGCCGATGGCTAAAAACGCATTACTGAGATATGAGAGTTGCCATCCACGAGCCCTGAGGGACAACTTACCCTTTGGCCAGTTCCTCAGGGTGCAAAGAAACTGCTCTAACAAAGAGGCCTTTGAGACCCACTCGAAAAATCTGGAGGTTCAACTGAGAGAGAAAAACTATCCAAAGAAAATTATTCGCCAGTCTAAAAAGAGGGCGTCTAACAATAACAGAGAGTCCCTACTAGAGATACTCCCTCCCAAAGAAAAGACCAATCGTATTGCCTTTGTCAATACTTTCAACAGCCGATCGAACCAAGTACAAAGGTTCATAAGGAAACATTGGTCAATCTTAAAAACCGGAGGTGATGACATCGCTTTACCTATCTTTGCCTTCAAAAGAGGACCTAATCTAAAAGACCAGCTAGTCCACACACGCCCACGTAACAAGGAATCAAGGCAAGTGGGCACCTTATGGGACCTACCTCCTGTTGTCGGTCACCACCCCTGTGGGGCATGTACTGTCTGTCCCCAAACCTGTAAATCCACCGTGGTCGGCATAGGCACCAACCGCCCATGGACACAAAACAAATTCACAAACTGCAACAGCAGTAACCTCATCTACTTGATAACGTGTCCATGCCCATTACGATATGTTGGCATGACGACCAGGAGAATACGAACACGGATACAAGAGCATAAAAGTACAGTGCGATGCCGAAAACAGGCTACCCGCCTCACTGCACACTTTTTGGAGAAAGGACATGGCCCTGAAGACTTCTGCTGGACAGTCCTGGAACAACCGCATATTCCTGACTCGTGTGCTGACATTAGTCGCTTCTTGTTCAAAATTGAACAAAAATGGGTGTATCGCCTGAACAGCGACAAGGAGGGCCTTAACGAGCCAATACCCTGGATGTCCCTCTGAATGGTGTCATTACATCTCTTACTGATACTATGAATCCTGACACGATAATACTCACGTTCATGCTAGGTATTCATAAGAACCAAACAGGCTTAGGCTGATGCTAGTTGTCCAACTCACCTTTAAATCTTAAATCTATGCCTCTGATATAGAAAGATATAGAAAGAAAAGCTCCTAAATAGCCATCACCTTAACAGCAATATGTGCTGGTGATAATAATTAACCTCTGGGCATGTTCCAGCATTATTAACAATTATTGACACATAATAATAGCGTCATCTCTTTGTGCAACGATTGCCCAAGATTAACCTTCCTTATTTTTCCTTTTTTTCCTTGCTATCTGGACATATCCCGCTGGGAACTACATGTCCCAACATTCCCTGCATCATGTGACCGCACTTGGTCACGTGATGCTGTCTGAGCGGAATACGAACTTACAAACAGGTCCCTCTGACGTTCGCCGGTGCCCCCCCAGACAGTACGGATGACTGTCAGGAGACACCGACGGAAAGGTAAGCGGGACACAGCGCTTGCTGGCGCGCACGCTGAAAGCCTGTTTATACTCACGCGGAGAGCAGCGCTAATTTCAAAGCGCACCCGCTCTCTGCTTTGCCGCTTAGCCACAATTCCTTTTACCAAACTTTGACAACGCGTGTGCTAAAACGCGGCTTGCAGACTAGCATTTGATCCAAATAGCATTGATTAGAAAGCGCATTCGCTCTTCATTTTATCGCTAAGCCACATACCCCTTTCTTAACCAAACTTTGACCAGGCATTAGTTTGACGCAATTTGCGGACCAGCATACGCGTTATTACTTGCTTCTAGCCATCACTCTGATCGTTGTGGCATAGCAACGGCGGGTTACCTGCAATAAACTCACGCAGCACTTAATGGGGGTAGCAAGTCACCTTTTGCCTCCGTATAAACTCTATTTCTTCTTTTTTCCTTTGTTGAAACACCGCTAAAAGTGACTCAAAATTATTTTTAGAGCGGTGCTCCTTATACCTGCGCTGCAGCCAGGTGGGGTGAAGCCTCTCAACCATCATATATGGGTGAGTGTGTATACTGGAACCTATGTCCTAGTATGAGTGAATGTGTCTCCATCACATTATGGTTTTTATTTAAAAACTATTTGAGTATGAATCACTCATGTTCTTTTGTTTTTCTGTCTGTTTGTCTTTCGGTCTGGATCCGATGCCACTGGATACTATGCATTAACAGTATACGGTTGAGTACACCTGGGACCTTCAGGTGATATTTTTTCATTATTATTCACTAAAGCAGTAGTGTGTTTCCAACTAGGTCCTGAAGAATGCATTTGAAACTCTGTTCTATGTAATGCAGAAACATGTTGACCATTATTAAGTGCGGTTATTATTTCAAACCCGCACTTACACCTGCCTTTTAATCTTAGGGATTGGGAGATATTAATAAATTCCGTTTTCTACCCGGTTCACCTAATTTTATTAAAACCCCTCACTTTTCACCCTGATCACCATACACTGCTTTTTTCAGTAGCCACTTGAATTAATTTCTGTACAAAACATACTACCCACTTGTCACATTTATCGGTCACGGTAACAACAGACCGGCCATTTTGTCTCCTGGGTAAGGAGAACCCAAATGATGAAAAAGAGGGCGGTACAGTGTGGCTTCTGATGGGAACTATTTTCTCCATTTGCTCTTGAGCCTGGACTAGGCCTGCAGTTACTAGCATGCATGAAACTCTCACTGGTGTTTTTTGCGTAGTTCTGGTTTTGTGATCCATTCTGTCTGACTTACTATTACTTTGACCCCCAGGTATTATTTGTTGTTTTAGCATTGTGTTTGGGGCATATACCTGGTTGGTCGGTAAACCCGCCCTTAGACCCTCCCTCAAGTGTTTGTTGTGTGTGTGAACAGTACAGCTAAGGCTGTGGGTCTTTTTAATACTGGGTGACCACTACGGTCGCCAGCACAATAGAGTTTACTGCGAGGCCTTCCCTACATCTCTCCCATTATAGTGGGTTCCCTGTCGTGTACCTGTTCTGCTACGATCAGCTTTCAGCAATGGCTACTAACTGGGGCCTAGCTTTTGAGAGTGCGGAGGTACAAAATATTCTGGACGAAAATCCTAGTCTTCTAGATAGCATTCCGGTCCCAGCCCAGGTGGCAAATAACGATGATGGTTGGGCCAAGGTTCTAATCCTTAAAAAATCCCATTCTAGGACATCTGTCCATGGTATAATCATGGCACAATACCTTCGAGACAATTGTGCACCTTCGGGCCTCATTGTTAACAACGCACCACGTCTATTTCTTGACGATAAAGAATTCCTCAAGGACTGGTCAATGATAGCCTGGAGGTGTACAAGGGACTGGCTAGTCCTAATCATTAAAACCGCAAAAAGAGTAGCGGACAAAATATTAATTGAGATTCAGGTACTTGAGGGCCAGATAAAAACAACTCTAAAGAGTGGATTATTTAAAAAGGGACAAGATGACAGTGACAAGAATAATAAAGAATTCAAAGAATCTATTCTATTCACTAAATTAGAAAAATTTAAGAAAGATTTAGCGAAATTTTCTATGGAGAGAGTATATCCATACACGAGCGACACATATACAGCGCCAACATTCAATCGAGGTGGCAAAAAGGGTGGCTCTACTTATGGCACATCAAGCTCAGATGGAGCCTCTAGTTATTCAGACACCTCACAAACTGGATCTGCTGATCAAACCTTCAGGGGCCGAGGAAATAGAAGAAATTGGAGGAATGGACACCAACCACAGAACTTTAACAACTTTCAACCGTGGTGGCCAGTTAACCCTTGGATGTTGGGACCAAACTGCCCTCCCCAAATGGGTCCTCCCTTTTGTCCCCCTCAAATGCAACAAGGCCCTGGTTCCTTTCCTTTTTTAGGGTTTGGCCAGAGACGAGGCAGGGGCAGGAAGAGACAGGGAACAATGCCACAACAGGTCCACTGGAATACGAACACTCCACCACAATCGAGAATGGACCTGCGCAGCGGGAAGAAAGTCCCACAAGACACCGCAGGGACAAGCAACCAGACAGCCTCGTGATGAACCTCAGCTCACATGTACTCTCTCCCAATGAAGAGCGTCTTTTGAACAAAGGCTTGGGTTTTGTGGCAACCCAGAAAGGAGATCCCTTCTTAGCCCAAATCGAATTAGCCAAGCTTTTCAGAAAAATAAGACTGCACTATTTCTTTTCTAAACCAACAAACATGGGAACTGCAATTGAAGACAAAAACACCGGACTGAAGAAGCCATCTACATTTAACCCACCAAGTGCTGCTTTACCTCCCAAGGTTTTGACTTTCGAAACAGCCGTGGAAAATGACATCACACGCCTCTACAAAACAGAGACTAAACCCTTCATGAATCTCTCAAGAGACGAACAGCTGGCCCTGCGTTCACTATCATCTAATGACAGGATTACTATCAAGCCTGCCGATAAAGGCGGTGCTACTGTTATCTTAGATACTGAGACATACAGAAATGAATGCCTTCGGCAGTTGAGTGACCGGAAATCTTACCTACCACTGAGAGTAGATCCCACAGAGAGACTACAATCCAAAATAGGCAACTTGGTAGAGGAAGCAACAACTGAGGGTTGGATAACACCACAGGAAGGACAATACCTAGTTACCAAATACCCTACAATCCCGTATTTTTACTGTCTTCCTAAAGTGCACAAACCACAGAGGCCACCCCCTGGTAGGCCCATTATTTCAGGGATTGGCTCGGTTTTGGAACCTCTTTCGACCTTTGTCGATCACTTCTTGAACCCTATGGTCAAGGCAATGCCCACGTTCCTGCAGGACACGAAAGATGTCCTAAGACTCCTCCCAACAATACAGTTCGACATCGATACCGATATCCTAGTATCGTTTGACGTAGAGTCTTTATATACGTCAATCCCGCAAACCGAAACCCTAGAGGTAGTAGGTGCTTTGTTGGAGCAAAACAACCATCAGTCCATCACTCCAACACACTTCATTATGCATTTAGCGGAGATTGCCATGAAAGAGAATTACTTTCGTTTCGAGGATACCACATACCTGCAAACATCCGGGACCAGTATGGGCAGTGTTTTCGCGCCGAGTCTGGCGAACCTTTACGTCCATAATTTTGAACAGCAAGATGTCCTAACGCCCGCCAACCCATACCTACCATCATTACATGTATGGAAACGTTACATTGACGACATCCTGGTGGTGTGGCGAGGCACGGAAGAAGACCTAGTGTCATTTCACGGATGGTTGAATAGTAAGAACGCTTACCTTAAATTTACCATCGAATACAGCAGGACATCTTTGGCTTTCCTTGACCTGAGGCTACATGCTACTCCAACTGGTATCGAATCAGAGCTTTATCGAAAGCCGATGGCTAAAAACGCATTACTGAGATATGAGAGTTGCCATCCACGAGCCCTGAGGGACAACTTACCCTTTGGCCAGTTCCTCAGGGTGCAAAGAAACTGCTCTAACAAAGAGGCCTTTGAGACCCACTCGAAAAATCTGGAGGTTCAACTGAGAGAGAAAAACTATCCAAAGAAAATTATTCGCCAGTCTAAAAAGAGGGCGTCTAACAATAACAGAGAGTCCCTACTAGAGATACTCCCTCCCAAAGAAAAGACCAATCGTATTGCCTTTGTCAATACTTTCAACAGCCGATCGAACCAAGTACAAAGGATCATAAGGAAACATTGGTCAATCTTAAAAACCGGAGGTGATGACATCGCTTTACCTATCTTTGCCTTCAAAAGAGGACCTAATCTAAAAGACCAGCTAGTCCACACTCGCCCACGTAACAAGGAATCAAGGCAAGTGGGCACCTTATGGGACCTACCTCCTGTTGTCGGTCACCACCCCTGTGGGGCATGTACTGTCTGTCCCCAAACCTGTAAATCCACCGTGATCGGCATAGGCACCAACCGCCCATGGACACAAAACAAATTCACAAACTGCAACAGCAGTAACCTCATCTACTTGATAACGTGTCCATGCCCATTACGATATGTTGGCATGACGACCAGGAGAATACGAACATGGATACAAGAGCATAAAAGTACAGTGCGATGCCGAAAACAGGCTACCCGCCTCACTGCACACTTTTTGGAGAAAGGACATGGCCCTGAAGACTTCTGCTGGACAGTCCTGGAACAACCGCATATTCCTGACTCGTGTGCTGACATTAGTCGCTTCTTGTTCAAAATTGAACAAAAATGGGTGTATCGCCTGAACAGCGACAAGGAGGGCCTTAACGAGCCAATACCCTGGATGTCCCTCTGAATGGTGTCATTACATCTCTTACTGATACTATGAATCCTGACACGATAATACTCACGTTCATGCTAGGTATTCATAAGAACCAAACAGGCTTAGGCTGATGCTAGTTGTCCAACTCACCTTTAAATCTTAAATCTATGCCTCTGATATAGAAAGATATAGAAAGAAAAGCTCCTAAATAGCCATCACCTTAACAGCAATATGTGCTGGTGATAATAATTAACCTCTGGGCATGTTCCAGCATTATTAACAATTATTGACACATAATAATAGCGTCATCTCTTTGTGCAACGATTGCCCAAGATTAACCTTCCTTATTTTTCCTTTTTTTCCTTGCTATCTGGACATATCCCGCTGGGAACTACATGTCCCAACATTCCCTGCATCATGTGACCGCACTTGGTCACGTGATGCTGTCTGAGCGGAATACGAACTTACAAACAGGTCCCTCTGACGTTCGCCGGTGCCCCCCCAGACAGTACGGATGACTGTCAGGAGACACCGACGGAAAGGTAAGCGGGACACAGCGCTCGCTGGCGCGCACGCTGAAAGCCTGTTTATACTCACGCGGAGAGCAGCGCTAATTTCAAAGCGCACCCGCTCTCTGCTTTGCCGCTTAGCCACAATTCCTTTTACCAAACTTTGACAACGCGTGTGCTAAAACGCGGCTTGCAGACTAGCATTTGATCCAAATAGCATTGATTAGAAAGCGCATTCGCTCTTCATTTTATCGCTAAGCCACATACCCCTTTCTTAACCAAACTTTGACCACGCATTAGTTTGACGCAATTTGCGGACCAGCATACGCGTTATTACTTGCTTCTAGCCATCACTCTGATCGTTGTGACATAGCAACGGCGGGTTACCTGCAATAAACTCACGCAGCACTTAATGGGGGTAGCAAGTCACCTTTTGCCTCCGTATAAACTCTATTTCTTCTTTTTTCCTTTGTTGAAACACCGCTAAAAGTGACTCAAAATTATTTTTAGAGCGGTGCTCCTTATACCTGCGCTGCAGCCAGGTGGGGTGAAGCCTCTCAATCATCATATATGGGCGAGTGTGTATACTGGAACCTATGTCCTAGTATGAGTGAATATGTCTCCATCACATTATGGTTTTTATTTAAAAACTATTTGAGTATGAATCACTCATGTTCTTTTGTTTTTCTGTCTGTTTGTCTTTCGGTCTGGATCCGATGCCACTGGATACTATGCATTAACAGTATACGGTTGAGTACACCTGGGACCTTCAGGTGATATTTTTTCATTATTATTCACTAAAGCAGTAGTGTGTTTCCAACTAGGTCCTGAAGAATGCATTTGAAACTCTGTTCTATGTAATGCAGAAACATGTTGACCATTATTAAGTGCGGTTATTATTTCAAACCCGCACTTACACCTGCCTTTTAATCTTAGGGATTGGGAGATATTAATAAATTCCGTTTTCTACCCGGTTCACCTAATTTTATTAAAACCCCTCACTTTTCACCCTGATCACCATACACTGCTTTTTTCAGTAGCCACTTGAATTAATTTCTGTACAAAACATACTACCCACTTGTCACATTTATCGGTCACGGTAACAACAGACCGGCCATTTTGTCTCCTGGGTAAGGAGAACCCAAATGATGAAAAAGAGGGCAGTACAGTGTGGCTTCTGATGGGAACTATTTTCTCCATTTGCTCTTGAGCCTGGACTAGGCCTGCAGTTACTAGCATGCATGAAACTCTCACTGGTGTTTTTTGCGTAGTTCTGGTTTTGTGATCCATTCTGTCTGACTTACTATTACTTTGACCCCCAGGTATTATTTGTTGTTTTAGCATTGTGTTTGGGGCATATACCTGGTTGGTCGGTAAACCCGCCCTTAGACCCTCCCTCAAGTGTTTGTTGTGTGTGTGCACAGTACAGCTAAGGCTGTGGGTCTTTTTAATACTGGGTGACCACTACGGTCGCCAGCACAATAGAGTTTACTGCGAGGCCTTCCCTACATCTCTCCCATTATAGTGGGTTCCCTGTCGTGTACCTGTTCTGCTACGATCAGCTTTCAGCAATGGCTACTAACTGGGGCCTAGCTTTTGAGAGTGCGGAGGTACAAAATATTCTGGACGAAAATCCTAGTCTTCTAGATAGCATTCCGGTCCCAGCCCAGGTGGCAAATAACGATGATGGTTGGGCCAAGGTTCTAATCCTTAAAAAATCCCATTCTAGGACATCTGTCCATGGTATAATCATGGCACAATACCTTCGAGACAATTGTGCACCTTCGGGCCTCATTGTTAACAACGCACCACGTCTATTTCTTGACGATAAAGAATTCCTCAAGGACTGGTCAATGATAGCCTGGAGGTGTACAAGGGACTGGCTAGTCCTAATCATTAAAACCGCAAAAAGAGTAGCGGACAAAATATTAATTGAGATTCAGGTACTTGAGGGCCAGATAAAAACAACTCTAAAGAGTGGATTATTTAAAAAGGGACAAGATGACAGTGACAAGAATAATAAAGACTTCAAAGAATCTATTCTATTCACTAAATTAGAAAAATTTAAGAAAGATTTAGCGAAATTTTCTATGGAGAGAGTATATCCATACACGAGCGACACATATACAGCGCCAACATTCAATCGAGGTGGCAAAAAGGGTGGCTCTACTTATGGCACATCAAGCTCAGATGGAGCCTCTAGTTATTCAGACACCTCACAAACTGGATCTGCTGATCAAACCTTCAGGGGCCGAGGAAATAGAAGAAATTGGAGGAATGGACACCAACCACAGAACTTTAACAACTTTCAACCGTGGTGGCCGGTTAACCCTTGGATGTTGGGACCAAACTGCCCTCCCCAAATGGGTCCTCCCTTTTGTCCCCCTCAAATGCAACAAGGCCCTGGTTCCTTTCCTTTTTTAGGGTTTGGCCAGAGACGAGGCAGGGGCAGGAAGAGACAAGGAACAATGCCACAACAGGTCCACTGGAATACGAACATTCCACCACAATCGAGAATGGACCTGCGCAGCGGGAAGAAAGTCCCACAAGACACCGCAGGGACAAGCAACCAGACAGCCTCGTGATGAACCTCAGCTCACATGTACTCTCTCCCAATGAAGAGCGTCTTTTGAACAAAGGCTTGGGTTTTGTGGCAACCCAGAAAGGAGATCCCCTCTTAGCCCAAATCGAATTAGCCAAGCTTTTCAGAAAAATAAGACTGCACTATTTCTTTTCTAAACCAACAAACATGGGAACTGCAATTGAAGACAAAAACACCGGACTGAAGAAGCCATCTACATTTAACCCACCAAGTGCTGCTTTACCTCCCAAGGTTTTGACTTTCGAAACAGCCGTGGAAAATGACATCACACGCCTCTACAAAACAGAGACTAAACCCTTCATGAATCTCTCAAGAGACGAACAGCTGGCCCTGCGTTCACTATCATCTAATGACAGGATTACTATCAAGCCTGCCGATAAAGGCGGGGCTACTGTTATCTTAGATACTGAGACATACAGAAATGAATGCCTTCGGCAGTTGAGTGACCGGAAATCTTACCTACCACTGAGAGTAGATCCCACAGAGAGACTACAATCCAAAATAAGCAACTTGGTAGAGGAAGTAACAACTGAGGGTTGGATAACACCACAGGAAGGACAATACCTAGTTACCAAATACCCTACAATCCCGTATTTTTACTGTCTTCCTAAAGTGCACAAACCACAGAGGCCACCCCCTGGTAGGCCCATTATTTCAGGGATTGGCTCGGTTTTGGAACCTCTTTCGACCTTTGTCGATCACTTCTTGAACCCTATGGTCAAGGCAATGCCCACGTTCCTGCAGGACACGAAAGATGTCCTAAGACTCCTCCCAACAATACAGTTCGACATCGATACCGATATCCTAGTATCGTTTGACGTAGAGTCTTTATATACGTCAATCCCGCAAACCGAAACCCTAGAGGTAGTAGGTGCTTTGTTGGAGCAAAACAACCATCAGTCCATCACTCCAACACACTTCATTATGCATTTAGCGGAGATTGCCATGAAAGAGAATTACTTTCGTTTCGAGGATACCACATACCTGCAAACATCCGGGACCAGTATGGGCAGTGTTTTCGCGCCGAGTCTGGCGAACCTTTACGTCCATAATTTTGAACAGCAAGATGTCCTAACGCCCGCCAACCCATACCTACCATCATTACATGTATGGAAACGTTACATTGACGACATCCTGGTGGTGTGGCGAGGCACGGAAGAAGACCTAGTGTCATTTCACGGATGGTTGAATAGTAAGAACGCTTACCTTAAATTTACCATCGAATACAGCAGGACATCTTTGGCTTTCCTTGACCTGAGGCTACATGCTACTCCAACTGGTATCGAATCAGAGCTTTATCGAAAGCCGATGGCTAAAAACGCATTACTGAGATATGAGAGTTGCCATCCACGAGCCCTGAGGGACAACTTACCCTTTGGCCAGTTCCTCAGGGTGCAAAGAAACTGCTCTAACAAAGAGGCCTTTGAGACCCACTCGAAAAATCTGGAGGTTCAACTGAGAGAGAAAAACTATCCAAAGAAAATTATTCGCCAGTCTAAAAAGAGGGCGTCAAACAATAACAGAGAGTCCCTACTAGAGATACTCCCTCCCAAAGAAAAGACCAATCGTATTGCATTTGTCAATACTTTCAACAGCCGATCGAACCAAGTACAAAGGATCATAAGGAAACATTGGTCAATCTTAAAAACCGGAGGTGATGACATCGCTTTACCTATCTTTGCCTTCAAAAGAGGACCTAATCTAAAAGACCAGCTAGTCTACACACGCCCACGTAACAAGGAATCAAGGCAAGTGGGCACCTTATGGGACCTACCTCCTGTTGTCGGTCACCACCCCTGTGGGGCATGTACTGTCTGTCCCCAAACCTGTAAATCCACCGTGGTCGGCATAGGCACCAACCGCCCATGGACACAAAACAAATTCACAAACTGCAACAGCAGTAACCTCATCTACTTGATAACGTGTCCATGCCCATTACGATATGTTGGCATGACGACCAGTAGAATACGAACACGGATACAAGAGCATAAAAGTACAGTGCGATGCCGAAAACAGGCTACCCGCCTCACTGCACACTTTTTGGAGAAAGGACATGGCCCTGAAGACTTCTGCTGGACAGTCCTGGAACAACCGCATATTCCTGACTCGTGTGCTGACATTAGTCGCTTCTTGTTCAAAATTGAACAAAAATGGGTGTATCGCCTGAACAGCGACAAGGAGGGCCTTAACGAGCCAATACCCTGGATGTCCCTCTGAATGGTGTCATTACATCTCTTACTGATACTATGAATCCTGACACGATAATACTCACGTTCATGCTAGGTATTCATAAGAACCAAACAGGCTTAGGCTGATGCTAGTTGTCCAACTCACCTTTGAATCTTAAATCTATGCCTCTGATATAGAAAGATATAGAAAGAAAAGCTCCTAAATAGCCATCACCTTAACAGCAATATGTGCTGGTGATAATAATTAACCCCTGGGCATGTTCCAGCATTATTAACAATTATTGACACATAATAATAGCGTCATCTCTTTGTGCAACGATTGCCCAAGATTAACCTTCCTTATTTTTCCTTTTTTTCCTTGCTATCTGGACATATCCCGCTGGGAACTACATGTCCCAACATTCCCTGCATCATGTGACCGCACTTGGTCACGTGATGCTGTCTGAGCGGAATACGAACTTACAAACAGGTCCCTCTGACGTTCGCCGGTGCCCCCCCCAGACAGTACGGATGACTGTCAGGAGACACCGACGGAAAGGTAAGCGGGACACAGCGCTCGCTGGCGCGCACGCTGAAAGCCTGTTTATACTCAGGCGGAGAGCAGCGCTAATTTCAAAGCGCACCCGCTCTCTGCTTTGCCGCTTAGCCACAATTCCTTTTACCAAACTTTGACAACGCGTGTGCTAAAACGCGGCTTGCAGACTAGCATTTGATCCAAATAGCATTGATTAGAAAGCGCATTCGCTCTTCATTTTATCGCTAAGCCACATACCCCTTTCTTAACCAAACTTTGACCACGCATTAGTTTGACGCAATTTGCGGACCAGCATACGCGTTATTACTTGCTTCTAGCCATCACTCTGATCGTTGTGGCATAGCAACGGCGGGTTACCTGCAATAAACTCACGCAGCACTTAATGGGGGTAGCAAGTCACCTTTTGCCTCCGTATAAACTCTATTTCTTCTTTTTTCCTTTGTTGAAACACCGCTAAAAGTGACTCAAAATTATTTTTAGAGCGGTGCTCCTTATACCTGCGCTGCAGCCAGGTGGGGTGAAGCCTCTCAACCATCATATATGGGTGAGTGTGTATACTGGAACCTATGTCCTAGTATGAGTGAATGTGTCTCCATCACATTATGGTTTTTATTAAAAAACTATTTGAGTATGAATCACTCATGTTCTTTTGTTTTTCTGTCTGTTTGTCTTTCGGTCTGGATCCGATGCCACTGGATACTATGCATTAACAGTATACGGTTGAGTACACCTGGGACCTTCAGGTGATATTTTTTCATTATTATTCACTAAAGCAGTAGTGTGTTTCCAACTAGGTCCTGAAGAATGCATTTGAAACTCTGTTCTATGTAATGCAGAAACATGTTGACCATTATTAAGTGCGGTTATTATTTCAAACCCGCACTTACACCTGCCTTTTAATCTTAGGGATTGGGAGATATTAATAAATTCCGTTTTCTACCCGGTTCACCTAATTTTATTAAAACCCCTCACTTTTCACCCTGATCACCATACACTGCTTTTTTCAGTAGCCACTTGAATTAATTTCTGTACAAAACATACTACCCACTTGTCACATTTATCGGTCACGGTAACAACAGACCGGCCATTTTGTCTCCTGGGTAAGGAGAACCCAAATGATGAAAAAGAGGGCGGTACAGTGTGGCTTCTGATGGGAACTATTTTCTCCATTTGCTCTTGAGCCTGGACTAGGCCTGCAGTTACTAGCATGCATGAAACTCTCACTGGTGTTTTTTGCGTAGTTCTGGTTTTGTGATCCATTCTGTCTGACTTACTATTACTTTGACCCCCAGGTATTATTTGTTGTTTTAGCATTGTGTTTGGGGCATATACCTGGTTGGTCGGTAAACCCGCCCTTAGACCCTCCCTCAAGTGTTTGTTGTGTGTGTGAGGCTGTACTTGCCCCCACATTAATTTTAAGTTTAGCCCCGGGAAGGTGGTGGATCCTGGGGTTGCGGGGGAGGGGTACCGCATCTTTTAATAAACATTTGCCCCGGAGAGGTGGCGGTCACCCGCATTAGTTATAAACATTTGCCCTGGGGAAGTGGCAGTACCTGGGGCGTGGGGTGTTTTATTTATTTTATAGTTTTATAGAGCGCGAACTAGACCCATGAGGGTATCAGAGCGCTTTACAGGAGTAAGGGGGAGGAATACAAAGCATAAGGATGAGAGGGATCACATTGGGAAAGTTTGGGATACATTGTAAGGGAGGAGCACGCAGTATATACTTCAAACTACAAGTGGGAAAAAATAAAGCAAGTAGATAAAAAATACAAGGGGCTGCATTATACATGAGGTGCAAGCCGTCAAAGGTCCAAGCTACTTGTGGGATCAATATTAAAGTGGTTTAAAAATTAAAGCAGGAAGGTATAACATACACGCAGTCTCAGCTCTTGAGGGGATGCCCCGGAGTGAAGGAAAATGTTTCATTCGTGGAGGCCTTGGATAAGGCCGAGGTGGAGGGAGGAACATGTTGATGAGTCGATTGAAAGGTATTCATTAGATGAGGTATTTTCCTATTAAGAATGTTTTGGTCTCCTTTTTAAAGTGTGCTAAGGACTGAAGTCTTCTAATGGAGGGTGGAAGAGAGTTCCAGATTCTTGGTGCGGCCCCAGAGAGGGCCTGATTGTAGGTTTTTTTCTTCCGGAAGCGTGCCGGTTGCAGCAGCAGGTCTTTGGCAGATCGGGAGTTTCTGGTTCCTCCGGATATTACAAGTTTTTGTGCGAGAAATGAAGGGGAATTGGAGTACAGAGCTTTGTGAGTAATGCAGGTAAGTTTAAATTGTATTCAGGCCTCGCCAGTTCAGTGGTTTGAGGTGGGAAGAGATGTGGTCACATTTTTTTGAGCCTGTTAGGAGTCTGGTGGTGGTATTGAGGCAGGCTTTCAATGGGGACAGAGAGTTCTTGGGTAGCCCTGCAAGAGTAGAGCATCCGTATTCAAGTCTGGAAATGACTAGGGCCTGGGTTGCCGTTTTAAGGTCGGACACATTGAGGAAGGGTTTTAGGTTTCTTAGGTAGCTCAGGTGGAATCTAGCCGTTTTGGCCATAGAGTTAATATGGCCTTTCATATTCAAGCTGCTGTCAAGGGTTATTCCAAGGGATTTTGCTGAGTCAACAATGGTAGGAGTGCAGTTTAGTGTTGTGATGGTCTTGATCCATTCCTGGATGTCTGGATTGGGTTTGGGTGGGGAGATCAGAAGAAATTCGGTTTTATTTGCGTTGAGTTTCAGCTGGTTGGCAGTGAGACACTGGACTGTCAGCTTCAGGGCCTCGTTAAGGGAGAGAATGTCCTCAGGGGAAGAGATTTTTATGTAGACCTGTGTATCGTCGGCGTACATAAAGAAGAAGATGTTGGCGGCACGAAGCACCTCGGTGAGAGGTTCAAGGTAACGTTTGAAGAGGGTGGGCGAGAGGGTTGATCCTTGTGGGACTCCAACAGAAACCGGCGAGGGGACGGATAGATCACCATTTATAAGGACTCTCTGTGAGCGGTTTCGGAGGAAGGGTCTAAACCATTCAAGGACGGTGCTATCCAATCCCATCCTGAGTTTGAGGCGGTCTAGGAGAACTTCGTGGTTCACCGTATCAAAGGCGGACGAAAGGTCTAGAAGAATTAGGAGACAGGTTTTGCCTAGGTTTAGGGCTTGGAGGGCGTCATCCACAATGTGGAGGAGGGTGGTTTCCGTGCTGTGCCCTGGTCTGAAACCTGATTGGAAGTCATCTAGCAGGTGAAAGTTGTTGATGTGTAGACTTAGTTGCTGTTGCACACATTTTTCCAGAACTTTGTCAAGGAGATGTGGGTCTATAGTTCTCAGCGGCAGCAGGGTCTAGCGTGGGCTTTTTTAGGATGGGGACAACTTGGCCAGTCTTGAGCGAATCCGAGATTGAGCCCTGTAGTAGGGAGGCGTTGATTATTGCGGTCCAGGAAGGGATGATAGCCTGAGAGGCGGCAGTTAGAGGGGAGAGGATCATTAAAGTGATTGTTCGGTTTTAAGGAGGCAAGAATTCACACAATAGTGATTGTCATAGACTTTAAAGTTGGACCAGTGTGCTCGGTTTTTTGGTGAGGTTTTTGGAGGACAATGCGGAGAGGGGAGGTGGAACTGGCTGATTTTGATTTTGGTGGTGGGATGCGGATTTTCAAAGAGCAGAGATTTTTTAACAGAAGAAGGTGGAGAATTCCTCGCTTGATATTAGGGGTATAGGTGTTTCTTTAGTGGTTTTCGCTAGTTTGTTGGATTGGTGTTTGACCAAGTCGAACAGCTTGCGAGGTCTATTTTTGGCGTTCTCCAGTTCAGTTCTGAAAAATTATTTTTTAGTGTTAAGGATTTTCTTATTGTAGGCATTTCTGGCCTGTCAAAGAAGTTTAAGATGTGCTGCAAATGGGAGTTGTTTCCAGATTCGTTCCGTCTGTCGAAGGGATCTCCTCTCCTTGTTAAGGGATCCGTTGAACCAGGGATTTCGGTCCTTGATCCGGCTTCTTTTCAACTTTAGAGGTGCCAGGTCATCTAGAATGTCGGTTATGGTGGAGGAATAATGGTCCGCTAGATTGGAGACCGATGTGTACTGTGGGGGGGGGGAACGTCAGACTCCCAACGCGCTGCCAGTTTCTCATGGCCGAGGTCTTGGTGTCCCTAACCTATCATTTGGGAATCACAGGTTGAGGTGTCCATGGTGTATGGGTGCTGGGCAGGAGGAAGGGGATGGCGTGGTGATCAGACCAATCACAAGGATCAATGGAGATAAGTATGACTGCTAATTCCTTAGCAATGATCCAATCTAGGGTGGCGCCTTTCGAATGAGTGGGGAGGGAGCAGGCTTGGGTAAGGGCTTGGTCACCCAAGAAGTCTCTTATGGCATTGACCCGAGGGTCCTTAGGTTCGTTCCAATGCAAGTTAAAATCGCCGAGGAAAATGTCGATAGAGTTTGGAGACACCTTGGCTGTGATGATTTCCATGAGAAGGTCTGTAAAGGTGTCTTTCTTACCAGGGGGGTGGTAAAAGATGTGAAGTTTGCACAGCTGTGAGGTGTTATTGGAACCGGCGAGCGCGAGGTATTCGCAGGAGTCCGAGTGGACCACCGGCAGTTCCGTAACAAGGAGGTTAGAACGGTATATACAGGCCATGCCACCCCCTTTTTTCTTTGAGGGCCGGTCCATCCTTATGATGTTATAGTTGGGCAGGACTAAGAGGTCGAGGTAGGGCGATGAGTAGTCCTTGAGCCAAGATTCAGTCAAGACCGCTAGGTCAGATTTATGACTCAGGATGAGGTCGGCAACATCAGATCCATGTTTTACAGCTGACCGGCAGTTTATTAGGAGGCCGGCTAGGGAGGGGTAAGAGTGGGTGTCGAATGTAGAAGCAGAGGTTGGAACTTTAGTTAGGTTGCTATGGACCACCCCACTGATGCGGAGGGTAGCAGATCTGTTAGGGTTGGTTGCAATCGTGCAGATAGGGTGTTCTACCCTCAGGTTTAAGGGGCATGGGGTTGTCAGGGCTGATAAATGCGAATGATTTGTTATGGATCCCGCACTCCTAGGTAGTTGTTTTGAATTTGGTTGTTAAACTAGTGTAACACTGTCGTTGGTGCAATGGATGGTAATCTTGCTGGGCTTCCAAGATAAAGATATATCACCATAAAAATATGTATCCTGTGAACACAAGATGCATTCCATCCATGCACTCCTTTTCAAACTTTCATAAATTTGCGTGCAAATATTTCTTTGATGTTTGATGATTCATTTATTTATCAATAATATTTTGTTCAAAACATATCATTGTATTCATGACTGTTCAACATATTCCATGTCTCAGAAACATTTTTTCACGTTGTTAGTGTTGCCCAATGCATTTCAAGCGTAACGCCCTTCCTCAGGAGACTTCATAAACTCTAGAAACATTAATCATAAGTCACAATCAGTATCCAAATAAAACAATCTCAATGGAAACACGCTTTTATATCAACATGTTACATAGGTGATACCCCACATGCTGTAGTGAAACTAATAAGGTTCGTGGAAACAATCATAAGTGTATTTTATAAAAAATAGGGTGCTCGTGTTAAGCTGGTGTAAAGACAAAAATAGAGACCCAATGACTGGGCACTGACCTTAATGCATGGAATTTTTCATTCACGATGTTTAGCTGCAACAAGGCAAATGAAATCCGGTTGTAAATACATTACGTGACACGAATGTCTCGTTTCTATGTCAAAAAAGATGCCCATAGTGTCTTACCGGGGTACTGGAACCGTGGAGTTTCCCTCGCTAATCTCGGCGTGCAGCGCTCTATACGGGAGCGCTCTATGGTATATAGGTCGTTCGCTGTGTGTTACCATAGTTACCGTACGTAAGCGGGTGGCGCTCTGTGTACTCTATGGCAGTGAACGGCGCTAAGAAAACGGCATATGTTTACAAAAGTAAACAAGAAAGACGGACTATATCGCTACCCGGGAACTCGGGTGCATATGGATATGAGTGTAGAAATGTAAATAGGAAAACATACAAGTGGGGATGTATCAGTTAAAAAGTAATATTCATACATAATAAACATGTTGTATGTGCATAGCAAAACGTACGTAAAATATCATATTTAACAAAATCTTGTGACTAATTCAGTCTTATAATACGAGCTGAAATACATTGAATTTCAAAACCTGTCCACGTTATAAATAACAATGGAGATCCAATCTTTCATTGAGCCCTTTCGGCTGGAGGGTGCATAAGTGGTCTATCCAGAAGGTTTCTCTGCGCAGTAAGTGGCTGTTGTTATCTCGGCCCGGCAGGGTTGCCACTTTTTCAAGTATGCAGAATTTGAGTTGGCTTACGTTGTGCTTTGCCTCATTAAAATGTACTGCTATGGTAGATTTGTCATTTTTTAGCCGAATGTTACTTTTATGTTCTACAATTCTGGTCTTTATTTTTCTTTGTGTTTTGCCTACGTATGAGAGTCCACAGGGGCATCTCAACAAGTAGATGACATTTGAAGTGTCGCATGTTCCAGATACCTTCAATTTTATAGGCGAACCTTTTGTGGGGTGGTTTATAGTATTTCCTTTTATGATTGCAGAGCAATTACCACAGTTGTGGCATGGTAGAGTTCCTTTGTAAGTGCCATGTTCTGTTGTTTTCATTTCCTTTACCAATTCTTTCAAATTCTTAGTTCTTTCATACGCAAAGATTGGTTGGTGTCTGAATAAGTTTTTGAAATCCTCTTCAAGTGCGAGCATAGGCCAATGTGTTTTGATGGATTTTTTGATCATAGAACTGTTTGTAGAGTACTTGGATACAAATACAGATCTGTGTTCATCAATTTTTTCTTTGGGTTTTAATAGGTGATCTCTTTGTAATATTTCAGCTCTCTGAGAAGCGGAATCCAAGATGGCTTGGGGGTATCCTCGTTTTCTGAATTTTTCCAACATGTCTTCTTTATGTTTTTGATACAATTCCTTTGTGGATGCAATTCTTTTTTTTCTTAGTAATTGTGAAAAGGGTAAATGCTGTTTGAGCGGGGTTTGGTGAAAACTTTTGAAATGGAGTAAATTGTTTCTGTCTGTTTTTTTGGTGAATATGGATGTTGTTATGTTGCCATTTTTATTGGTTAATTGTACATCCAAGAATGATAAGGACTCTTTGTCTATAGTGAAGGTGAATTGTATTCTTTCATCAATTTGGTTTAGTAGATCCAATTCCTTGATTAGATTTGCTTTGCTCCCTTTCCATAACACAAAGATATCATCGATGTATCTCTTGTAGAGGATTAGATTGCTGGCCCATTCTTCTTTGTTCAGTATGTGGTCTAATTCATAGCGGTGCATGAACGTATTAGCATAGGTAGGCGCGGCACAATTGCCCATAGAAGTGCCCGACATTTGTATGTAGAAATGATTCTCCCATTCAAAATAGCTGTGGTATAGCGTAAAGTGTAGTAACTCCATTAGTAGTATCTTGAGTTTTTCTGGTTTATTCTCATGTACGAGAAAACTTTCCACAGCAAATAAGCCTGAATCATGCAGTATGGATGTGTATAATGATTTCACGTCTATACTTGCCATAATCATGTCTGTGGTGAAGTTGCTTTTTTCTGATTCCAAAATATTAAGAAAGTGTGTGGTATCCTTAATATAAGTTGAGCTGTTTTGTACCATATTTTGAAAATGTTTATCCAAATATTTTCCAACTGGCTCATGAATGGATCCAACTGTAGATACGATGGGTCTTAATGGTGGTAATGTTTCATGTTTGTGAATCTTAGGTGTCATGTATATATACGGAGTTGCAGGATTGTTTTTTATAAGGTATTCTTTCTCTTTGAGACCTATAGTACCTTGGTCAACTGCATTCTGTATTATGTTGGTGAGAATTTTGATGAATTCTTTTGTAGGGTCTGAGTTAATACGTGTGTACATGTTAGAATCTTGGACATGTTTCTGTACATTTTCTTTGTAGTAACTTGTGTCCATTATCACCAATGCTCCACCTTTGTCTGCTTGTCTTATCGTGATTTGTTGGTTATTCGCTAATTTTCTTAGGATTTGCTTTTCCTTTAGCGGCATGTTGGAGTGTTTTGGTCTTGGTTTTTTGAATATTTCTTCAAGTTCCGTTAGTATAACTTTTTCAAACGCATCCAAAACTTTGTGGCTCACTGGAGCTATGAATTTACTTTTGGATCTTAAACCCATGAGGGTGTTCTCTTGATTTTGTGTGGTAGTTGCTGTGGGTTCTATCACGTTAGTGAAAAAGTGTCTTAGTCTTAATGATCTGAGAAATTTGTATACACAAACTTTTGTCTCCAGTAGGTTAGAATGGTATGTGGGAACATATGAGGATCCTTTTTGTAATGTCTGTAATTCTTGATTGCTCATTTGGTACTGAGATATGTTTATGACAAGGCTTTCTGACTCCTTGTGCTTTTGGCAACTGGAGCGCTTTCTGTTTGTGCGTTTGCTCCTCCTGGTTCTATTTCCTGTCCAGTGCTTACCTCTAAAAAAGGTGCCGGTGTTTGTTGAACACTAGATGTACTGGCTGTTTGTTTGTCAGTTGTTGTACTTGATTGAGCAGTGCGTGGGTCTTTTGGTTGCCCTGGTTTAGGTCTCCTGTTGTCCCAATGGGGACGTCTTTGTTGCGAATCGTCAGAAGATGTATCATCTGTGGATTTGTCAGTGTTAGGTCTCTGTTGTCGCCGTTTTGCATATATCTCTGCCCATGAGTATACTTCTCCCAATCGGTAATCTGTTGTATCTCTTTTGAATTTTCTTAATTTCCTGTCATTTATTTCTTTGGTGTATTCATCCAGTTTTTTGTTGGTGTCTA
The DNA here is from genome assembly GCF_964263255.1 of Lissotriton vulgaris. Lineage (NCBI taxonomy): Eukaryota > Metazoa > Chordata > Amphibia > Caudata > Salamandridae > Lissotriton > Lissotriton vulgaris. Next base: position 801,365,762 of record NC_141691.1, read on the forward strand.
TCAGAATTTGGTCCCATTCCTCCTTTGTTACTAATTTGTTTAATTCGTCTTTAGTTTGTGCAACTTCTTTTGTCAATTCCTCTATTAATTTCGCTAACTCTTCAATAATCAATAAAATTAAGTCCAATGAACATTTATTTAGGATAGCATGCCATCGTTCTGTGAACCTTGCGTTGTTCTTACATAATGTAGATTTTAAGGATATTCTCAAGCCTCGAGGTATTCTTTGTGCCTTATGATACTTTATCAAAGTACTCGCATGAAGTTTTTGATTTACAATACGTTTTGATATGTACAAAAGTTGTTTCAAGTTTGTTTCTTTAGAGCCAATGCTAGGACTTATGTCTTCTGTTTCTTCTATGAGGGAGTAGATCCGACTAGTGTCATCTTCTGTAAATGCTAGGGTTTCTGCCCTTTGTTCTGTGGTATGTGCTATGTCTGCAAATTGCATTTCTGGTGGTGCCGGGAACCTTTTAGCTCAGAAGGTTATAAATGCGAATGATTTGTTATGGATCCCGCACTCCTAGGTAGTTGTTTTGAATTTGGTTGTTAAACTAGTGTAACACTGTCGTTGGTGCAATGGATGGTAATCTTGCTGGTCTTCCAAGATCAAGATATATCACCATAAAAATATGTATCCTGTGAACACAAGATGCATTCCATCCATGCACTCCTTTTCAAACTTTCATAAATTTGCGTGCAAATCTTTCTTTGATGTTTGATGATTCATTTATTTATCAATAATATTTTGTTCAAAACATATCATTGTATTCATGACTGTTCAACATATTCCATGTCTCAGAAACATTTTTTCACGTTGTTAGTGTTGCCCAATGCATTTCAAGCGTAACGCCCTTCCTCAGGGGACTTCATAAACTCTAGAAACATTAATCATAAGTCACAATCAGTATCCAAATAAAACAATCTCAATGGAAACACGCTTTTATATCAACATGTTACATAGGTGATACCCCACATGCTGTAGTGAAACTAATAAGGTTCGTGGAAACAATCATAAGTGTATTTTATAAAAAATAGGGTGCTCATGTTAAGCTGGTGTAAAGACAAAAATAGAGACCCAATGACTGGGCACTGACCTTAATGCATGGAATTTTTCATTCACGATGTTTAGCTGCAACAAGGCAAATGAAATCCGGTTGTAAATACATTACGTGACACGAATGTCTCGTTTCTATGTCAAAAAAGATGCCCATAGTGTCTTACCGGGGTACTGGAACCGTGGAGTTTCCCTCGCTAATCTCGGCGTGCAGCGCTCTATACGGGAGCGCTCTATGGTATATAGGTCGTTCGCTGTGTGTTACCATAGTTACCGTACGTAAGCGGGTGGCGCTCTGTGTACTCTATGGCAGTGAACGGCGCTAAGAAAACGGCATATGTTTACAAAAGTAAACAAGAAAGATGGACTATATCGCTACCCGGGAACTCGGGTGCACATGGATATGAGTGTAGAAATGTAAATAGGAAAACATACAAGTGGGGATGTATCAGTTAAAAAGTAATATTCATACATAATAAACATGTTGTATGTGCATAGCAAAACGTACGTAAAATATCATATTTAACAAAATCTTGTGACTAATTCAGTCTTATAATACGAGCTGAAATACATTGAATTTCAAAACCTGTCCACGTTATAAATAACAATGGAGATCCAATCTTTCATTGAGCCCTTTCGGCCTATAAAATTGAAGGTATCTGGAACATGCGACACTTCAAATGTCATCTACTTGTTGAGATGCCCCTGTGGACTCTCATACGTAGGCAAAACACAAAGAAAAATAAAGACCAGAATTGTAGAACATAAAAGTAACATTCGGCTAAAAAATGACAAATCTACCATAGCAGTACATTTTAATGAGGCAAAGCACAACGTAAGCCAACTCAAATTCTGCATACTTGAAAAAGTGGCAACCCTGCCGGGCCGAGATAACAACAGCCACTTACTGCGCAGAGAAACCTTCTGGATAGACCACTTATGCACCCTCCAGCCGAAAGGGCTCAATGAAAGATTGGATCTCCATTGTTATTTATAACGTGGACAGGTTTTGAAATTCAATGTATTTCAGCTCGTATTATAAGACTGAATTAGTCACAAGATTTTGTTAAATATGATATTTTACGTACGTTTTGCTATGCACATACAACATGTTTATTATGTATGAATATTACTTTTTAACTGATACATCCCCACTTGTATGTTTTCCTATTTACATTTCTACACTCATATCCATATGCACCCGAGTTCCCGGGTAGCGATATAGTCCGTCTTTCTTGTTTACTTTTGTAAACATATGCCGTTTTCTTAGCGCCGTTCACTGCCATAGAGTACACAGAGCGCCACCCGCTTACGTACGGTAACTATGGTAACACACAGCGAACGACCTATATACCATAGAGCGCTCCCGTATAGAGCGCTGCACGCCGAGATTAGCGAGGGAAACTCCACGGTTCCAGTACCCCGGTAAGACACTATGGGCATCTTTTTTGACATAGAAACGAGACATTCGTGTCACGTAATGTATTTACAACCGGATTTCATTTGCCTTGTTGCAGCTAAACATCGTGAATGAAAAATTCCATGCATTAAGGTCAGTGCCCAGTCATTGGGTCTCTATTTTTGTCTTTACACCAGCTTAACACGAGCACCCTATTTTTTATAAAATACACTTATGATTGTTTCCACGAACCTTATTAGTTTCACTACAGCATGTGGGGTATCACCTATGTAACATGTTGATATAAAAGCGTGTTTCCATTGAGATTGTTTTATTTGGATACTGATTGTGACTTATGATTAATGTTTCTAGAGTTTATGAAGTCCCCTGAAGAAGGGCGTTACGCTTGAAATGCATTGGGCAACACTAACAACGTGAAAAAATGTTTCTGAGACATGGAATATGTTGAACAGTCATGAATACAATGATATGTTTTGAACAAAATATTATTGATAAATAAATGAATCATCAAACATCAAAGAAAGATTTGCACGCAAATTTATGAAAGTTTGAAAAGGAGTGCATGGATGGAATGCATCTTGTGTTCACAGGATACATATTTTTATGTTGTCAGGGCTGAGTCGTAGCTACTGAGGAGGTCAGCCACTTCTTCCTCCGTGAGTTCTGAGGGATTAAGCGTGCCTGGGGTGGGTTTGTAGGTGTGAAGGAGAGCAAGGATTTCCTCGACATAGAAGTGGCAGGGTTGCTTATGAGGGCGCAGGTGTCTCAGGGATAGTGGTAGAGGGTGGAGGCAGGGCATTGTGAGGGGAATGTGGGTGGAATTCTGTGAGAGCCATAATTAGAGAAGGAGAGTTCAGTGATGTGAAGGAGGTGCTTAAGGTCCAGAATTGATTTGTGGATGCTCAGTGTTAACTCAGAGGATCTGCGTTGGAGAATATCAATATCTCTAAGAGAGGTATGTGCTGATAGGCCGGGGTCCCGTTGCCAGGGAGCGGTTCTGATGGTATATGCAGGTAGCCTAGAGGTGGGTTCAGGTGGGCTGAGGGCTGGTAGGAGGCAAGCTGTTGGGATGGCGTGAGGGGGGCTAGGTCGATTTGCATCCCTATGGGAGGGGCCAGCTCGGCCAGAGTTGTGGGCCAAATTAGGCGTTTCCATACCAGAGTTGTGACCCCTAGTGGGTGTTACATTAGGCCGGTAGCAGGAGGTGACAGGTTTGGGGATGCTTCTGATAGCCTGTGCTGGAATCGTGATGGCGGGGCTGGGTGGACATGTGAGGTGGGTCCTAGGGGGAGTTTCGGAGTTCGACAGAGCGGGGATCCCTAGGTGGTCTAGGTTCTGTGGTAAGGGCGCACAGTGGATGGCATGCATGGGTGAGTGGGTGACAGGGCCGGGTCGCACAATGATGAGGTTGCTGGCAGGAGAGGTTGGTGAGGGGCCAGGTATATTTGGCGGAGTGGGCACAAGGAGGAGCGGCGGAAGCGTGAACTGAGATGGGTTGTGAACATGTTTTTAAGGAGGGTGAAAAGGTCTGCAAATCTTATGAGTTTTTTGGGAGGCCTTTGAATCAAGATGGTACCGCTATTGTATAAGGTAATGGTAAGGTCTGCATGCAGATTTGCAGACGGAGTGACTGTGAGTTTTTTCCCATGAGGGATGTTCCTTGTTTCTTGTACTTTGGGGAAGCTCAAGAAGGCATTACACCAGCAAGATGTTTTCCTGGAATGGAAGATGAGGTCGTTGATGACAGTGCCCTGGTTTACGCAGAGCCGATGGTCGGATATCAGCGTCTCTGAATGACTTTTCAGGATGGAGTGTTTAAGGGTTTTGGAGGCAGATTTGGAGAGCTTTGGAGGGTAGATAACGGTGTAATAAGTGGCTCCTGTGGAGGTCAAGCAGGGCTCAGCCATGCTGGGGAGAGTGATGGTGTTGGAGCCCCTGTGGTCGGTTTGGCGAGATGGCTCCGCGGGTCTGCCCTGCAGTCAGGGTTTGCATGCGGAAGATGCCACAGCGACAGGATGGCCTGTCTTAGATGAGTAGCGAAAGGCAAAGTGCAAAGGCAGGTGAGGGCAGTCCCCTTTCACTAGCTAAGAGTAGTGCAAGTGGGTATCCAGAGCAGGAAGTTGGGGGAAAAAACTGCAGAAGAAGCTGTAGAGCTTAGTTCTCTTTCCGTTGTTGTAGGGGCATCTGGCTAAGTCTTCTTTCTGTTGTTGTAGGTGGCTCCTGGCTTAGTCTTCTTTCTGTTGTTGTGGGTGGCTTCTGACTTAGTCCTCTTTCAGTTGTTGTGGGAGGGTTCTGTTAGTCCCCTTTCTGTTTCCGTGGCATCAAAGAGCAGTCCTCCTACATTTTGTATTAGGATGAGGATCAGACCTCTTTCAATGGCTATGAATATGGCAACCCAGGATATCACCAATTTTGAAATTGCAGCAGATTCACCAAACATGCATCAAGTACAAATACAGCCCATATGTTTAGTCCCCTTTCTGTTTCAGTGGAATCAAAGAGCAGTCCTCCTACATTTTCTATTAGGGTGAGGATCAGTCCTCTTTCAATGGCTATGAATATGGCAACACAGGGTATCACCAATTTTGAAATTGCAGCAGATTCACCAAAAATGCATCAAGTAGAAATACAGCCCATATGGCCATCACTATGCCCTCAGACGTAGGGCGTTCACAAAGTAGCGTCTCATAAGTGGCCTAGTCAGGTAAAGCCAAAGAACATGGCGAGGCGCTTACCGCCCCTGGATAATAACCAATGCCCCAGGGAGCTGGCGGTCCCTGTGGCTTTGATAAGCCCTAAGAAGGGGGCTCCATACGCCTCCTTCTATTTTTAATATATGTCCATGGGACCTTGCTGACCCAGGGGTTAATTAAAAACAAGCACAGGAGCCCAAGCTTGTGTTTTTAAAATTGTTTTCACTGCGATTATCATGATTTTACAGTATTTTTTTTACTGTTTTATTAGCCTGTTGTGGTCACTCTGGGACCCCAGGAACAACTTTATAGAGTCAGTGTATTCCAACCCAGCCCCCTTTTATTTCTTTTTTAAACATTTTTGGGGGGACTCGGCTGGCTGCCAACAATTCCTGGTTGAAGTGCTGCCAGCCAATCTGAACTCTGCATTTTCCAGCACAAGCTCGTTATTTTTTTCCAAGTCGTTGCTGCCACAGGTGTCACTCTATTTTCTTTAATTTCTTTACAACCACTGAATTTACACCAAATAAAAGAAGCAGAATTTGGATAACCAAATGTACTGTTCTGTCAAATTTGGTGTAATTTCGTCCAGCAGTCCGGGCTGTAGGGGTGTGCCTCTCCTGCCCATTTGTGACAGTCTTATGAGGCCTTTCACCTCATCTTTGGGCAGTCCGGCTCTACTGGTGCCCCTTCGGGACCCGCAGGGTCGGTTGGGGTCTGTTAGATTAGGAGGTCTCTTGTTGGCACAGGTAGGTACTTGTAACAAATAGGGACCCTCTCCTCTAGTCAGGATAAGGGAATTACACTCCTAAAATAACCCCTGCTCACCCTCGTGGTAGTTTGGCACGAGCAGCAAGGCCTTATCTCAGAGGCGGTGTAAGTTAAGCAGTTGTGACCGCATACAGTAACCCAGTGACAACACTACAAATGGACACCACACACGTTTTATACCAAAAATAAGCAGACTTTATATTGAGTTACCACAAGACTATAAACGACAAAAATACACACTGTGATTACTTTAAGACTAGATTTAAGCTTAGTTCAGTTCAGTTCTTAGATGAGACACTCTGCGTCAATGTACCTTAAGTTGCGTTGCGCTTCCACGACAAGCAATGTCGCAGCGATGGGAAATGTGGCAAAGTTCAGATATAGAAATAAAGATGTGAAGAATTTCCAGATGTGGCACGCTTCTCGGGGATGCGAGAAGCTCTCGGTTCGATGCGTGAACTGCACCGGCGACACCCTTACGGTGCGACTGCAACAGCTCCAGCGGGGACGCTCTTCTCCCATGATGCGTAAAGCTTCCGCTCGATGCGACAACTACAGCGGCGACATCCAAGATGCGACTGCAGCAGCTCCGATGGCGGCGCGCTTCTTGGGGATGCGAGGTGCTCTTTGTCGATGCGGTGCAATGCGACATTTCCAGCAGCGACACCCTCCTTCGGAGTTATGACGGCATGCACAGCGACGCCAACGCGCTCCGACCTCGTTGCGAGATTCTTCTCCTGATGCGGTGCAGGGCGACAACTACAGCAGCGACACCCTCTTTCGGAGTTGCGATGACAGCAGCAGTGACGGCGACACGCTTCCTCTTCATTGCGGCACGCTTCTCTCCTAAGCGGTGCAGTGCGACTGTTCCAGCGGCGACACCCTCATTTGGAGTTGCGACGGCAGGCACAGCGACACGCTTCTTCTTGTTGAGTCGCACTTCCAGCTCCTTGCGACACGCAGTTCCTCAGAAGGCCCAAAACAGCATCAGCCACTTCCAAAGAACTCTGGAGAGCTGGGGGGTGACGTCTGTTGTCCCTGAGACTTCAGCAGGAGGCAAGCTCTTTTCCAAGCCCTTGGAGATCCTTCACAAGTTGAAAGCAAAGTACACAAAGTTCCTTTCTCCTTCATTTGGCAGTAAGGCAACCACTGCAGGCCTATCCCCCAAGCAGCACTTCAGCTTGAGAATAGTCTCTCCTCAGTTTCTTCAGGTTCCTCTCTTCAGTAAAGGTTTCTTCTTGTAGTCCAAAGTGATCTAATTTCATGGGATTAGGGTCCCAATATTTAAACCCCAAAATCCTTTGTTCTCTGAGGGGAGAGGGGCCTTTGCCCAGTCCAAACCAGTTCTGAAGCACTCTGTTTACCAGACTTCTCCTTTCCTTTCACAGTGCAGGGCATGCACATCAGATGCCCCACAGGAGGTGGAGCCAGCATTGTGAAAGGCAAGTACAGTCCTGGAGCACTTTGTTTACAGGACTCCTTCTCTTCTTTCAGTGTGCAGGGCAGAGACATCAGCCGGTCCCCAGGAGGTGGAGCCGGCATTGTGGAAGGCAGGCACAACCTTATTCAAGGTTCAGGTGCAATTCCTCCCTGCCATCTAGATGCAGATCTCTCTATTCACCACCGGGTGACTCAGCCTGTCTCCTGGAATTCCCTAGCCCTGTCACTCACAAAACCAGACATAGGAATACACAACCTAGCAGAGGCAGGTTTGAATGGTTAGACAAGCAAATAACTACTTTCTAAAAGTGGTATTTGCAAACACAGAAGATTAAAACCAACTTCACTAAAAGATGTGTTTTATTATTCTGAGTTCATGCATAATAAACTCGAATTTCTACAATGTTCTCTGAGACAGTTACGATTATAAAACGTAATAACTCTACAGCCCATTCTGGCCTATGGAGAACAGGTAGCCTTGCAATAGTGAAAAACGAAAATGGCTGTAATTCACTATTAGGACATTCCACACACATCAGGGCTTGTCCTACCTTATACTTACAATGCACCCTGCCCTTGGACCTACCATAGGGGTGACTGATATGAAGAAAAGGGAAGGTTTAGGAACTGTCAAGTGGGTGCACCTGCCCAGTCAGCATGACAGTACCAGACTGCACGCAGGCTCTGCAATGGCAGACCTTGGACACATTTTACAAGGCTGCTTCTGTGGGTGGCACAACCAGCGCTGCAGGCCCACCAGCAGCATTTGGATTTACACGCCCTGGGCACACTCAGTGCACTAGACTCAGGTCTGACAAGTAAACCAAATAGCCAAACATGGAACCACTGATTAACACATCAATTTACAAGAGGGAGCACTTGCACTGTGGCACTGGAGAGCAGTTGCACAGTGCCCAAAGCATCTAATACCAGCAGAAATACATGAGGCAACAGCAAAAATGGAAGGGAGACCCTTGCCAATGGTGCCAGGTCTAATAGGGCCTCAGGTGGCTCCTGTCCCGGAGTGCTCACGTGGGACAGTTCTCAGATCCGGGCTGACATCGGTCGATCCCTGCGGTGACTTTCCCGATACCGACTATACTCCCAGTCCGAATCCACTCCATCCATGTCCCTGACTCGGACAGTGAGCCGGAGCGACATCGATACACATCAGTTCCAACACTGGATGGGACTTTTGTCACTGTGTTCATCCCTGGTGTTAATTTTGTACTAGAAGGTGGTGAGGAGGACTGGGAGGAGCAGCTGGACCCTTTAACAGACCAGCTTAAAGACCCCATGGACTTTCAGATGGACGTGGGTGAGGCCAGTGGGTTGGACATTTCTGCTGAAAACTGACTTGCTTTCTCCCTCTACCGTGGCTATGGAGGAGGGAGCATCCTACGCAATGGTGGTGAGAAGGGCAGCCGACGTCCTTGACCTAGAGTTCCCTTCACTGGCTGTCAGGAATAACCTCTTGACAGAGGTACCTCAGCCTGCCGCTTCTACCTCCAAACCTCTTTTGCCTTTTAATTAAGCCCTCACAGATGTCCTTCTGGGCACTGAGGTCATAACAGTCACCCACCACCATGGTCCCGCTCCAGGCGACACATCGTTCCTTACACGACATCCTTCCTATGAGAGCTTGGCTGTTCAAGCCTTCTCTTCCAAAGTCGCATTCCCTTCTGCTCCCCCGATAGGGAATTTAAGAAGCTGAGCCATCTTGGGAAGAGGATGTTTTCTTCCTTAAGGTTGGCATTGCAGTCGGTGAATACTGCTTGCCTATTTGGGCGATACTCCCATACCATCTGGGATATGATTGCACAGGTGCTGCTTTAGTGCCCGGGGAAGATCCTAGCCGTTCTCTCCCAGGCAGCTGCGGACCATTTGTTGTGGGCTGAACCGACTCACTGGGCAGAACGGTTGCCTTGTCAGTGGCATTATGACCCTACGCCTGGTCGAGGACTTCTGGCTTTTCATTGGACGTCCAATCTACTCTGATGGACATGCCCTTTGATGGCACTCGCCTTTTCATCAAGAAGGCACACTTGGCACTTTAGCGCTTCAAGGAATCTTGAGCTACTGGCCAGATCCTTCGGCCTCATGGCTCTAATCTGTCCCCCCTCGGTGTGCCTTTCATCAACTTCGTGGCTAGGGAAGGGGTGCCCAGCTGTCGAGGCCAGCCACCGCGTCATCCAAGCTGTCCAGCCTCTGCGTGGCTGCGGACGTGGGAACCAGCATCCTGAGGGTCAGGAAGCCAGCGGTTGGGCCAGTCTACTCTTTCCGCCCGCCGTTGCCACTGCCTTCCAACCCTCCTAGTCTGACGTTTCAGGCCCATCATTGGCCAGTTGGAAGCAGGATTCGCCATCACCTCTTCCACTAGCAGTCCATCACGTCAGACAGGTGGGTTCTGCAGATAGTCTGAAGGGGTTACTCCCTCCCCTACGAGACTACACCTCCCTCCATGCCACCCTGCTACGACCTTTGATGGCACTCGCCTTTTCATCAAAAAGGCACACTTGGCACTTGAGCGCTTCAAGGAATCTTGGGCTACCTGCCAGATCCTTTGGCCTAATGGCTCCAATCTGTCCCCCTCAGTCAACCTTTCATCACTTTCGTGGCTAGGGAAGGGGTGACCAGCCATGTCCTGTCGAGGGGTTACTCTCTCCTCTTTGACACTGCACCTCCCTCCATGCCACCCTCCTAAGGCCATATGTTGGAGGATCATTTGGCGCTTCTCCTCGAGGAAGTTATTTCTCTCTTGGCCAAGTGGGCCAAAGAGAGGGTCCCTGTTCCAGAAGTAGGATGTGGTTGTTATTCCACCTACTTTCTGAGGACAAAGGACAAAGGCCTGCGTACTATCCTAGACCTCCGGTCGCTTGACTTCTTCCTCCGGAAGGAGAAGTTCAAAATGTTCACTTTGGCCCAGGTTATTTCTGCCCTGGACCCAGGAGACTGGATGGTAGTGTTGGACTTGCAGGATGCTTATTTCCATATTCCCGCCATGCCTTCACACAGACGTTAGTTATGGTTCAGGGTAGGCCACAAGCACTTTCAGTTCACCCTGCTCCCCTTTGGGTTTACCTGTGCCCCTCGGGTGTTCACGAAAGTGATGGCGGTGGTCGCAGCTCATCTGCTCAGATCAGGGATACCAGTCTTCCCCTATCTCAACGGCTGGCTGCTGAAGGCAGGCTCGCCTTAGAAAGTCGTCTCCCACCTCCAGACTACGGTGGCCCTCCTGCACTCACTGGGGTTCACTATCAACATGCCCAAGTAAAACTTGACTCCCTCTCAGACGCTCACTTTCATTGGAGCGATTCTAGACACGGTCCAATTTCGGGCCTATCCTCCCAAACAGCGGATCTGGGATATTTGGGCTTGATACCGATATTTCAGGTTCCTGGATTTATGTGAAAATGACTCTGTGGCTGGTGGGCCTTATGGCCTCTGCATCCTGCTGGTGGATCATGCCAGGTGGCATATGCGGCCATTATAGGTAAATGGTGAACCCAATACAGTCTGTAGGACCTGGGTACAATGCTCATCCATCACTACCGTCAAATCTGGTTGGGAAGGAAGAGGGATTTGCCTTTGACCCATTCTTGATTCGTCAGCCACCACTGGAGTTGCTGAGCAGTTTCCTCTGATATCTGGACATAGACAGAAATTTCCCCTGATACTGCACCCACTGGAAGTTCAGGTCCCATTGCACAGCCCGCATATGCCACCTGCTATAGTATAACAATGGTCCTTAAACCAATAATTCCTTAAAGTAAAAAAAATTTACATTTTCATTTTAAATCTGAGCACATATAGATTCAACGCTCCCAAGGAAAACAATGCTTCCACACAATTTATAATACAGAAATATGTGTAGCCACTGTATTTTTTATGAAAAACACAATATATTTATTATAATTCATAAATTTCAGCCAAGAACGTTATTAAAATTGAGGTTGCTCCCGAGAAGGAACGTGCAAAGGAGAGGAAGTGCTCAAGGTAAAGTCAGTGTGTGGAAAGATAATCCCAAAGTGGAGATGTAGTAGAAAATTGGTGCGCGATTGATTCCAAGTATCAATCTTGAACAACTGGCCCAGCAGTAGTTTTACATGGTCTATTTGACATCATTTCTGTACAATCACAGATTGTATTCTTGCTGCACGTAATAGTGAAGGGGTGGATGGGCCAGGTGTATAGGTATATAGTCGTCGACGTTAAACCAACGGTTTAAAATGAATAGATAATACTTGCCTTGCATCAGTCTTGGGAATAATTTAGCTTGCCTCAAACGCCATAATAGCCATAATGTTCTCCTCTGTAGTCTAGAGGCAACTCGATCGTACCTTGCCTTGCATGCCATAAATGTTATAATGTTCTTTGCCAAAGGCAACTTGATCGTAACTTAAATTGATTCACCCGTTTTAAAAGCCACAACCATCATTGTATGAATAAATACGTTTCTTCAACCATGTTTCTAGCTTAATATTAGCACAATAGGACTAATATGAGACCTTAACCTCCCTATAAAAACTGCACAATTCAATTTTTTCCGGATTGACCCGAAGCCTTCCGAGGCTTATGAATAATCCGTCAAGACAAAGGAATAGCGTGACAGTGAAATCAGTACTCCGACGCTACGTTTTTGAACTGCTACCCCCGCCAGCTCACGAGCGGGTAAGCCCCTACACCCATGTACAGGTGTATCGTATTGGATGTCTTAGCTCATTTAGTGAACTAATAGCCACATTTTCACCACCAGATGAGGTTATCTAACCACCTGTTGGTTGCCTCCGTATCCCTGTCCTGAAGAAGACTTGCAGGCCAAGGTCCTACTACCCTATGTGCCACAAGCCGAGTCGAAACGTCGACGACTATATACCTATACACCTAGACCCATCCACCCCTTCACTATTACATGCAGCAAGAATACAATCTGTGATTGTAAAGAAATTATGTCAAATAGACCATGGGTCAAAGGCAAATCCCTCTTCCTTTCCAACCAGATCTGACGGTGGTGATGGATGCGTCACTCCTGGGATGGGGTGGCTGCCTGTGAGAGGCGGGGAGCAGAGGCTTCTGGTCTCCGGCAGAGTCTGGTCTCCTTATCAACCTTTTGGAGCTCTGGGCGATCAGACTAGCACTGAAGTTATTCCTTCCCTCTCTCAAAGGTAGAGTAGTGCAGGTGTTCATGAACAACACCATTGCCATGTGGCACTGGAACAAACAGGGCAGGGTGAGGTCTTGGACCCTTTGTCAGGATGCTCTCCACCTCTGGACATGGCTGGAGCATCAAGGCATATCCCTTGTGGTTTGCCACCTAGCGGATTCTCTGAACGCCAGAAAAGACAAACTCAGTCGTCGGTGCCTGATTGGTCATGACATGCATCTCCATCCGGAGGTGCCTCAAGGTCTCTTCCAGCAGTGGGGAGAGCCTTGGTTAGATCTGTTCGCGTCCAAAGAGAACGTGCAATGTCAGCACAATTGCGTGTTGAAGTTTCCAAGGCGGCCCACACTTGGTGACACTTTTCTTCGCGAGTTGTGCTTTGCTCTCCTCTATGCCTTTCTACCTATACTACTTCTGCCAAGAGTGCTCAAGAAGATCAAGCACATACAGGCTCAAGGCATTCTTGTGGTTCTGGATTGAGCATGAAGAGTGTGGTATTCTGACATTCTGAGCATGGCCATCGATCCTCCAATCAGACTGCCCCTTTGGGCGGATCTTCTGTTGCAGCAGCAGGGGAGGGTTCTTCACCCGAACCTATCCAGTCTCCACCTCCTTACAAGGAGATAGGGCTGCTGCAGTTGACAACTTTCAACCTTCCACCCGAAGTCTGTGGTGTCATCTTGGCAGCCACGCGTCCCTCAACTAAAACGGTATACGCCTGTAGATGGAACAAATTTGTGGCATGTTGCTGTTGATCCCGTTTTTGCCCCTCTTTCAGAGGTTTTATTGTAATACTTTTGTTGGCCCAGCAGGGTTCTGCTTTATGCACCTTTAACCTTTAAGGGTTATCTTTTGGCTATCTCTGCCTTTCTGGGACTTCCAGAAATCAGCCTTCTTTGTTCAAATCTCCCATTGTCAACAGGTTTCTTAAGGGTCCTAACCACTTGTTTTCTCCATCTCCTTTCATAATGCCTCAATGGGATTTAAATTTGGTCTTGAATTTTCTTATATATGCTCTTTTCAAGCTTCTTCATAATTACAAACTCAGGCTTCTAACTTTTAAGACTGCTTTCTTAATTGCCATCACCTCTGGTCGCAGAGTTAGCAAGCTCCAGGCTCTATCACCCAAGCCTCCCTATCTTTCAGTTCATCCAGATAAAGTGGTGCTTGGAACAAAAGCTTTGTTCCTCCCTAAAGTAGTCATGCGCTTCCATGTGGGGCAATCCATTACTCTGCTGACCTTTCACCTGCCCCGCATCCCTTCAAAGGAAGAGGAGAGACTCCACTGCCTGGACCCAAAAAATGTGTTGTCTTTCTATCTTGATCGTACCAAAGAATTCTGGGTGGGCGATCAACCCTTCATTGGCTACGTGGGTGCCAAGAAAGGTTGGGCAGTGCAGAAAAGGACCATTTTTCGATGGGTTGTCCTCCTCATTAAATTGTCCTACACATTGTCAAAGAAGGAACTTACTGTGGGGTTTTATGTTCATTCTACCAGAGCAACAGCAGCAACCACTGTGTTAGTACGTGAAGTTCAAGTCCTGGATATATGTCAGGCGGCAATGTGGGCATCTCTGCACACATTTACCAGACACTACTGCCTAACAGCCAAGTCCATAGGGACAGGTACTTTGCCTCCAGGACTTCCTCGTGGCATCTAAGTTTGCAGACCCTCCTCTGGGATTGGTATTGCTGGGGTATCTATTCTGAATGTAAGGTATCTGCGACTTGAAGTCTCTATCAGATGAATAAGTTACTTACCTTTGGTAACAATGTAGCTCATAGGGACATTATCTAGGTGTATATTCCTTACCACCCCACCCATCCTCCTAGCTCTGCAAACTGATTTCTATGGGCAGGGACTCCCCTAAAGGGCCCTAGTTTTGCAAACTAATGGTCAGTGTCTTTCATGGCTCTGCGCTTCTGGTGTGGAAAGTCGTGTTAAGAACTGACATCAGCGTGCCCTGGCGGTGTCTGTGTATATCCTGCGATGTGCTTTCCGGCACCTATGTCGTCAACGACGGACGCAGAGTCGACTGTCTCCACCTAATGACGCGCAGGCATACCGCTAATATAAAATCTCTGGATCCATACCGACACCTGGGAGAAATTTTTAAGGTAACAAATCTACAACTAGATTATGTCTCTAACAGACACATCGTTACCGAAGGTAAGTAATTTACTCCTCTTCGTGATTCTGATCAGCTCCTTTCCACTCTATGCCACTCCACGCAACTCTAAACTACTCTACACCTCTCCATGCCTCTCTGTGCCACTCCACTTTCCTCTGTGACACTCTGCTAACTTTTAGCGATGCTGAACAGCAACCATGCTGCTGTGCAACATGGCTAAAAGACATTGGCAAAGCCAATAACTCTACCGGAGGTGAGACCTATTGGCTGGTTTCTTTAGCAAATATCACTTTGCACTTTGGGATATTTTAACCTATAACGTTGATGGAGCAAGGATTTGCATGTGAAGCGACTTGCTCATACTCATGAACCTCGAATAATCAATAACGAAATAACCAACCTGTTTTTCTTACTAATTTACCCCTTCATCTATATTGGGAATCCGAGTGAAGCTTGCTTATGTGTTTTCTAATCCTAATATGCTTGCATCTATAATGGCTGCTGCTATGTGGGAATTTCTACTGCGCATGCGTCTGTCATACCCACGTGACATGACGCACTCGCATCTTTGGAGGGAACCTTGTCGCATCTGCGCACTAGGGCTAAAATGGCTGTTCTGTGTTCTCACATGCGAGAAGCTTGCATTGCTGCTTTCGCTAAGCTGTTCGTTCTGCCTAATCCTCCTTTGTCCAATCAAAATTGGGGATCCTTACACTTGCAACATTGGGGGGGGGGGTGGTACACTGACCTGAAAACAGTACAATTAGTGTAGGTTTAGCTAGAGAAATTGTCCGACTTGTCTGAATAGCTGACCTGTCACTGACCCAACGCACTCAATAGGTGACTGAAAGCAGAGAGCTGCGGAGCACTCTGTTGGAGGGTTCAAGAACCCAATCAGGGTTTTGGGAAGTGAAAGTGCTGGCGAAGCACTTTGCTGATAAAAGTTATAATCCATTCAGGTTTTTGGCAGATTCCTTGCAGAGAGGGAGTAGCGCAGGCGTTGCAACCGAAACTGCGGGTGCTGGTCTTAGCCTTTGGTGAACCGGCCCTGATCCAAATTCTGGGGTTATCCTGTCCTGATTGTCCATGAGCTGCACCTGCTCGCCTACTGGCACTGAAGTCTCTGAGGTTCCTCCTGTCTTTTCCAACTGACCCGTGGTCAGGGTTGGTCTTCACTCTATCCTAGGTAAATATAAGTCTGTGTGGGTGATTGTAAATTAACTTGCATTCCTTTTCTCACCTTCCCGAATTTGCAAAGCTTGATTGCATATGTTCCTTTTCTTTTTCCCGTCCCTTGGTAAATAAGAACTTTCATGTATTATTGACTATTAGAGTGTTCCAATTTTCAACCCACCTTTAGCTAATGCGATATGTTTCTATTGGAGTATATGTTCCTTTTCTCACCCTCCCTTTAAGGAGATAAGCTGAGTTTAATAGTATGTCCCAAATCTTACCTTCCCTATAGTTATTAAGCTAAAAATCGAATTGCATAAGTTGTGTTCTCCTTTTCCAACTGCCAGTGAATTGTGAAAGTCTTTGGGTTTAGTATGTTCCCTTTCTTTACCCTCCTTTAATCAAGTTACGAAAGACTGTTTTTCTAAAATTAGCATGTTCCTTGTTTCTACCTTCCCTTTATTTCTAAGTTTCTAAATGATTAGCATACTCTATCTTATTCATAGCTATACGCTGTTTCTGATTTTGGTTATTGATAGTCTGATTGCGTTTAACTTATGGCTCATGACTTATGATGATGATTATGATTAGATAAAGAGTTTGAACCTACCCTGAGTCTGTGTTTTTTTATATAATTACAAATGTTATAATGTTTTGAGTGCCTTCTTCCTTAACTCAACTCCCTGATCCATTGTGTTTAGGTACCTAGTGTCAAAGATTTGTAGGTTACTGGTATAGGAATTAGAGATAAAATCACAAAATACTGATAGTAGAGCGTGAGTTACCTAAATAAATGTTAAGGTATACGATTTGGAATTAATGGCCCAGGTGAGTATTTGTACAAATTCTAGTTGGGTTACCTAACGCGCTCTAACAGTATAGTTTCTTGGTAGCAGAGCTATGGTTAGGGATTAGTTAGAGTTAGGTAGTCAATTAGTTAGTAGGTTAGGTTCATATTTTATTGATCGATCAAATGTGGTATTATTGAAATTTTTATTTGATGCTGCTATATTGAATGTATTAACCAAAATTGTTCGTATCTGTTTTATGTGTTGTCTGGAATCCCTCGGGGCAGAATAGCGGGTGGTAGGTAGAAGCCACCTCGCGTTGAGGTCACTTACCCTGTAGGAAGTTAGTGCATGGTTGGGCAGAACCGTAAGCACTATTTAGAGTTTTCTGTATAATTGTGTGAATAAATGATAGCAAGGAGTTCGCTAGCAAAACTTTTGTTGTGATATAACATAATAAGGGTCACACGGAAGGAGTAGCAGGTTCGTCTAAGCTTGATTGATAGCAAAGGGTTTCGCTGGTGAAACTTTGGCCTCTGTATATATCCAGGAGTGGATGAGTCTGGAGGAGTTGCAAGTTCTCTAATGCTTGTGTGAAGGGTAGGCGGAAGGGTTCTACTCGTAGTATATGAAAAGTAAACAGAAGGGATTTACTTGCAGTGAAATATTTCTTTCCTATCTAGTCACTCGGGTACAGTGGCGAATGTGTTTCCGTTGTTAAATAATAAAATTTACACTTTAAAATTCAAAAGAACTGAGTTTCGAAATACCTTGTGAAGGAGGGAGTCAGTTGCGGAGCTGCGCTGACGTCACTCAGTGCCGCGCTGGTATTGGTCGAGACAGCGGGTGTGTAGCTGAGATAGCATTGTAAAGGAGGGGTGAGCATAGGAGCGTGGGAACTCATCTCACGAAAAGGACGCACACCCATTGGGTGAAATTATTTGAAACAGCATTGTTGGTTGGTTGTTAAGAAATAAAAGACACGCTAGCATTGGAAGCGAATAGTAAACAGAAAATAAGCATTTTTCGTCCATATTTGAATCTACGAGATATATGTGGTATCCAAGTCATCCAGAATATCAACCTGATCCAAGATATTTAGGGTTTGCTAAGGAACGGATGTTAAGAGGCAGACCTAACAATATGTACGGAAGTAAGAGAAAATTGTCCCTTGTGGATAAAGTTAAAAACTACTTTAAAAAAGACAAGCCGATCAAAACCAGAGAAGGAGTCATTATCCCACCACCGAATACTCTTGCATCATTCATGATGTTTGACAGGGGATACCATTCCTGTGTATGGTTAGAGAACTGGGTGGAGTACACAAAAGATGATGGGCTTCTGGCATTTTTCCCTTAGAAGGTACCTTTAATGGAAGAATTTTGTTTATTTTAAGGACCCGAATGAATGACTTACATCCCAGACCTAGGTTAACGCAATATGAGGCATTAGAAGAATGAAAGATCGAAGCTTTTGAGCGAGACAGACCTAGATTGGAGAAAGGACTGAGTAAATTTTACCCAAAAGTTCCACAGATTCGAAAGAAAAACAAATGAAACAATGGAGACAGAATATGTTAGTGGAAGGGCATTACCCAGTACTAATGGTAGAGGAGCCTGTGGGAGGTAAAGGGACTGAGAAAACTAGACATTTGATGGCTAGTGGTGATTCCGATGATGATTACATGGATGAATTATTAATGATAAATCCACCACCCTAAAACGAAGAAACAAGAATAGTAAATCCGAACAACCCGTTCTTTAGACCACCTTGTAATGAGGGGTCAAGCACATCAAACCCGACTGCCCCTTCTTTAAAGCCACCTTTAATTCCGCAAGTGATACATGAGACCTCCATCGAAAGGGTGTTACAAGAAAGATAAAGAGAAGCTTTAAATAAACAGAGAAGTGAATTAATTCAAGAAATTTCTCAATTAAACACAAGTCCTGGAGCTTTGACAATTCCAGTGACTATTGGCCCAGTCGGTCCTTTGTACGGAGATAAACAAGCTAGTCCAAAGGCTCCCGTTATAACTGCATCAGTAATACCGCCAAGAAAAGAGCCACTGATAGTGGATGATCAGGCAAGTGAATGTGAATCAGTGATATCCTTAATGGATTTACCAATAAGGGAACCTGAAGGTGGTTCAATGAGGAAAAACACTCCTTTAACCTCAAGGGAAGTAAAGATAGAGACTTCCTCAGGTACGAGAAGTGCCACTGTGGTAACACCTGAAGAGATAGACAGATTTACCCGAGAAATAGAGAGATCAAAGACACAGCCCAAGCCACTAGACATATATAAATTGAGGATTGAAATAGAAGTAATGATGGCTGGGAATGTGGGATTGGAGAGATGAAATACCCTCAGTGAGGACATATTACTGTTTGTCTGTAAAAGCATCACTAGAAACACAAAGGTGTTTCACGAAAAATTAATGGACACTGCAGCTAGCATGGGAATCGACATTGGTAAATCTAAAGTATTGCAGAAACCCTACCGAGTAGAATTCTCTGACAAAGATTTAGAAAACATGAACGTGTCAGGGCGAAAAGTACAGATCAGAGAGCTGATGAATTTAATGCAAAACTGGGGCGAATTCGAAAAATGGAAAGCAATATGGGCAAAGAAAAAGGAAGAGATTCGATCAAGGCAAATGGCTTCAGAATATGTTTTAAAAGAAGCCGATAAAGTAGAAAAATTATGTCCCATGCGAGAAGTACCAGGTGGAGGCTATGTGCATGTTCCATGGTCCCGACAGGATATTTGATAATTTACAAATGATTTCCCAAAACTTCGAGAAAAATCTGTAGAATGGTACAGACAGGTTGAGAGATTTGTAAAGGTGTCAAAGTGTCTTTTGAAAGACTTAGATGGCTTATTTGACATTGTAGTTCCCGTAGATTTGTGGACAGAATGCAAAGTAACTGTTGATTGGCCTAGTGATGAGTACCCAAGAGACCCAAAGACAGGAGCACCTTCTGAGGATGTAATGAAGAAATATAATCAGGTAATACTTTACCTGAAAAGAAATGTGCCTGCAAAAGAGACAGATTGGATGAAAATAGATAGAACCATTCAGAATAAAGGCGAAACGGTGCATTCATATTATGAACGTCTACTACAGACCTTTAATCAATACAGTGGATTAGACAACATTGACATGAAGGACATGACACATTTTATTTATCGATTTGTGCTAGGATTGAGACCAGAAATGTCCCAATGGATTAAAGACAATAACATTTGTTGGCAAGCTAAGCCCATAGATGAGGTCCTGAAATATGCAAAATATTGTGAAGATGAGCTAGAATACAAGCGGAAAGAATTGAAAGAAAAGGTTATGTGGGCACAAGTAAAATTAGCGGAGCACCAAGAACAACAGCAGAACCAGATGACTACTAATCAGAGTAAGGGCGATGGAAGTGGTGGTAAGCCCATGGGAAAATTCAATAGGGAAGATGCGAAAAAGAAATTCACCTGTCACGGATGTGGCAAGTTGGGGCACTGGAAGGACGAGTGTAAGGCTGTGCAGAATGGTAATGTGCAAAATAATGATTTAAATCCACAGACGCAGCCTGAAGTGCCGCGGAAGACCCAGCAACAGGCAACACAGAACCAGATTTCCCCGGCGCCTATGCCAAATTATAGGAGGAAAGCACAACAGAATGTAGAGGCTCAGAAATGGGAAGGAAGGGAAAAAAGAGATACATCAACCTCACCGTTTCTTTTGAATGACACATTCTTCTGTGAAGAACCTTACTGACGGTGCCTGAGGGGGATGGACGAGGAGTGCGTGCTTGGCGCCTCCTTGCCGGTAGACCAGTCAGGGCCATACATTGAAGGAAAGGTTGAGGGAAATGATGTCACCTTTCTGTTGGACACCCGCTCAACTGTGAGAACAGGAGACGTTCCAAACATACCCCTCACGGGAGAAGCGATCCAAGTAGTGGACGATTCTAATAAACAAATTAGTTCCCCAGTCACAGAACCATTGGAAGTAAAAATAGAGAATTTTAAAGAAATGCATAGATTCGTAGTCTGTGACTCAAGCCCTGTAAATTTTCTTGGACAAGATTTGTTGTGCAAAATTAATTGCACCATCTTTTGCACTCCAAATGGTGTTGAAATTCAGACCCCAGATGAAGATGGAATTTACAAACTAATGTTAGCAAAACGAGAGACTGACATTGCCAAGATGACAATAAAAGATTTACCAGAAGAACTACAACAGACGGTAAAACCAGAAGTATGGGACTTTACAGGGAAGGATGTAGGATTAATGGCAAATGTTGACCCAATAAAAGTAAAGATAAAAGAAGACGCAGTTTACCCAAACACATGACCGTACAGGATGAATATAGAAATAAAGGCAGGAGTTGCAGTAGAAACAAAGCGGTTGTTGGAAGCAGGAATCTTGGAAGAAGTAATGAGCAGTCCATGTAACTCCCCCATAATTGGGATAAAGAAACCCAGCGGTAAGTACAGAGTAGTACAGGACCTGAGAAAGGTTAATAAGATTGTCGTCCCCTGCTGTCCAGTTGTGCCAAATCCTGCAGTGATTCTGTATCAGATACCGTGGGAAGCTGGATGGTTTACTATCATAGACCTATGCCATGCATTTTTCTCGATCCCATTGCACCCAGATAGCAAATTTCTTTTCTTATTAGAATTCAACAGCCATGTCTATGTTTGGAATCGTGTCCCTCAGGGGTACACAGAGAGCCCCTCAATCTTTAATCATATTGTGAAAAAGTGTCTGGAGTCGCTAGTGCTATCTGGACAGTCAGTCTTGGTTCAGTACATAGACAACCTTTTGGTGGCCTCAAAATCACGAAAAGACTGTGTTGTCGATACCATTGCTCTACTGAATCATCTGGGTGAAGGAGGACATAAAGTGTCCCCAGAGAAATTGCAATTTTGTGACACCTCCGTGAAATATCTGGGACATCAGATAGAGAGAGGTGTCAGGAGAGTTACCACAGAGAGAATCAGATTATTAAAAACATGGATTTGCCAAAGACACAAAAGGAGGTCAGAATGTTTCTTGGAGTCGTAGGATATTGCAGGCAATGGATTGTGGGATTCGCAGTCCTTGCAAAGCCCCTGATACAAATGACAAAGAAAAGAGCCAAAGACTCAGTAGAATGGGATGACGAAAGCATGACTGCTTTTGTGAATTTGAGAAACTGCCTGTGTACAGCTCCAGCATTAGGAATGCCTGACTATTCGAAAGATTTTGCACTATTTTGTGACACACAAGACAATTGTGCACTTTCAGTTTTGACTCAGATTCATGGATTAGTGCAACGACCTGTGGCATACTTTTCGTCCACTTTAGACCCAGTGGCCGCCGCATTACCCGGATGTCTGAAAGCAGTAGCTGCAACTTGCATGAGTCTTGAGCAGAATGAATCCATCATTATGGGACATCCTGTAACTGTATAAGTTCCACATGCAGTTGTAATCTTGCTAACCAGGACTAAGACTCAGTACCTCACACCTAGTCGGCTGACTAAGAACGAGAGAATTCTTGTAGGTGCAGGAAATGTAACCATTGCTAGGTGCAACATTTTGAACTCAGCAACCTTACTGCCAAATTCATACAGTGCAGAACTCAAGGAGGAAGTTGAGCATGACTGCATTGATCTGACTGAATACAGTACAAAGTCAAGGCCAGACATAAGAGAGGAGCCCTTGATTGAGTCAGACTATGAGCTGTTTGTTGACGACTCATGCATGAGACATGAGGAAGGAGGTGTAAGCGCTGCTTACGCAGTGTGTACCTTGGGAGGCCCAGTGGAAGCATCCTATTTACCTGGAGTCAAGTCTGCACAAATTGCCGAATTGGTTGCCCTGGCAAAAGCCTGTAAATTTGGGAAATATTGGTAAGTGACCATATTCACTGACAGCCAGTATGGTTACGGGGTGGTAATTGACTATGGCCAATTATGGATGCAAAGGGAGTTCCTGACTTCTTCAGGCACCCGCATCAGAAATGGTCAATATGTGAAAGATTTACTGGTAGCAATCCAATTGCCAAAAGAAGTGGCTGTGGTCAAGTGTGCTGCTCACAAATCTGGCAATGACAAAGTGACAGCTGGTAATCGATATGCAGACCAGTTAGCCCAACATTGTGCAAAATACAAAATGGCTGTAAACAAAAAGGTTGAGGTGGGCGGCAACAACTGCCAACTTATGTTACTAGATGGTGTGGATACATGGGAAGAAGTGAGAAAATTGCAGAATGCAGCAGAACCAAAGGAAAAGGAACAGTGGAGGAAGTTAGGGTGTAAGAGAAGGGCTGAAGATGGTGTAATTATTTACCTTGACGACACAGTGGTGTTACCCAACTTCCTGCTTGCTCCTATGGCTAGGTTGATTAATGGAGATTCACATCTGGGAAGAGATGCTATGATACGTCTGTTCAGACAAACATGGTTTAATGCGAAATTCAGGAACATAGCAGAAGCACTCTGCCAGAGGTGACTGATTTGTCAGCAAATGAACCCAGGGAAGAGAACAGTGGTATTGCCAGGAAAGATTGGAAAGGGAGAAGGTCCTTTTATCCGATTGCAGATTGATTTCATTCAGTTACCCCCTTCTCGAGGACTAAAGTATGTACTTTTCATTGTCTGCCTGTTTTCAAAATGGGTGGAAGCTTACCCCGCACGTAAGAACAATAGCATCACTGTGGCTAAGCTTCTACTTAGAGAGTTTATCCCACGGTTCGGATTTCCAGTGAAAATTGAATCTGACAGAGATAAACATTTTAACAGTGAAATAATGGGTCTAATTGGTGAAGCATTTCAAATTAAGCAAAAACTGCACTGTGCATACCGCCCACAAGCGTCTGGAGTGGTAGAACAATTGAATGGTACTATAAAATCAAGATTGGGAAAGATGTATGAGTCAACTTGATTGGAGTGGCCAGATGCTTTGCCTCTTGTTCTGATGGGACTTAGAAGTATTCCAGATCGGAATACAGGCTTAAGCCCCCATGAAATACTGATGGGAAGAGCAATGCGGCAAGCATGGGTGCCAGGACACAGACTGCTAAACATATTTGATGATTTAGTACTTGAATACTGCAAAGAACTGGCTGACCAAGTGCGTTCTATCTCTCGCCAGGTTGGGGAAGACGCTGTCACCAGACCAGCAACTCCAGCGCATGACTTGAACCCAGGGGATTGGGTTGTACTTAAGAAACATACTCGTAAATCCTGTCTCAAACACAGGTGGAGTAAACCCCGACAAGTGATTCTGATCACCACCACAGCAGTAAAGTGTGCAGGAGTTCCACACTGTATCCATGTCAGTCATACGAAGAAGGTGACGGAAACTGATGAAACAAAGGCTGAAGGTTGAGCAAGTGAAGGGTCTCAAGAGATCGATCCTGAAGAGGCTGAAGAAGAACAACCGAGCACCAGTCAAGATGATTGGATCCCAATAATCGACATACCAGCAGAATATGTTCGAACAAGAAGTCAAACTCACTTAGACAGACAGAGTGATAGCGAGGATGAGACAGGAGTAGAGCAAGATACTCAGGTCATTGAAATTCATGTCAAAAGTGACTCTGAGCAGGATCAGATAGGGAAAGATCAGGTAATCAATACTCCACCCAGAACTCCTGAATCTGAAAAGTGACAGATAGAAATTAGGGCAGAAACTCAAGCAGAAGAAGATCAAGAGTTCGAAGAGCTTGAGCAGCACCAGGTAGGAATAGACAATTGTGTTCAGGACGCAGAAAGTGAAACAGACAAAAGACAAATCCAACAGATTCCTGAACAAGGCCAGTTTAGTAACCAGGCAGAAGAAACAGAGATAAGACCTGGAACTAGTCACACAGGAAGGGAAGAAGAAGACACTGAAGTCAATGTGCCACAACTGAGCGAGAATAAAAGAACATTCGAAGAGGGCCAGAGCACAGTGCCAGTTAAACGATTCAGAAAAGGCGACAAATGGCCTAGATATGTCAAGAGACTGAGACTGCGTTTAAAGAAGATTAATGAAGAGCCTGAACAAGTGGATGAGGTAACAAGCCAAACTGATCCACCTGTGATACAACCCAGTAGAAGAAGTCCACGACTAAAAAGACATAATAACAAATACAATGGCCCGAGTGGACCTACATTGTTTTGAAAGATTTTGAGAACCTGGAAATAGGTGACGAAACTGATGAAGAATTGATTTCTGATCCAACTACCGAAGAAGTAATACCCACCTGAGTATTACTCAGGGCAAAGACTGTGTAAAAGTTTCAAAGAGGGGTTGATATTCCTTTAGACCAGATTGCGGATTCAACTGTTAATGGAAGACCGAAAAGAAATTGTGTAAGAACATGCTGCAAAGTATGTTTATGTAGTGTAGCACTAGTACTTATACTTTGGATAGGACTAGCCATAACTATTCCTTACATGATGAGTAGAGATACTAATTTATACCCTACTAAGTCAGTGACAATGGACACAGAAGAGCTGCAAACAAAAGATACACCACAAAGAGTAGATACACAAGAGAAAACACTTAGCCTTAGACAAACTAAAATAGACTTAGACGCACCAGATGAGGAAGGACTGCACTATGATAGAATCAAAAACAGAACTCATTTAAATGTATTTGCAAACCTTTTAGTAAAATATGTAGAAGCAATGGAGATAGAAGACTGTTATATCTGCATGAAGCTGCCCACTTCAGTAGCGGAGGGTGTGACATACCATCACTTGCCACTAACATATGGAATATCCTGTTGTATCTTAGCTAGCTTATTTTACAAAAAAAGACCTTTACAGTATTATTATTCTAAATCAGATGTGATATTTTCCAAACTTCTTGTACGTAGAAACCTAAACCCTGTTCACACTACTAGAGATGTAGCACGTTATATGAGTGAATATTTCCTAACCGTAGGGAAAATAGATATAGGTGATGCACACAGAAATAACTTAACATGTCTATTACATGAAAACAAAAAGATATTTCTAAACATGGTAGAAAAGAGAAGAGAGAGTTTCCAAAGAAAAGCAAATGACAAGAATCAGAAAACACCTAAATGGGCTGAGAGTATAGGGAGCACCTCAAATGGTGGAGCTAACGCTGCTATGTTGCTGGATTTCGAAAGGAATGGGAAACTTTGTCTTCACAGAGAAATGACTAGTTATTATAACAACATATTCATTGGTTCCAGTAAATGTGAGCACAATTATAAGGTAATCGGGGTTGGGGTTTCAAAGATGGGGCAGAACCTGTGTTTCCCAGAATTTATTATATATGTAGGAACAAGGCTTATTTCAAATTACCAGCTCACTGGTATGGACGCTGTTATTTTGGTATTGTTTTCCCAAAGATATACCATGTGGATAAAATTACTGGAAACAATGAAGGAACTAACGGATTAGTACGTAGCAAAAGAGAAAGTGTTGGAGAAATAGTAGGTGATATATTTAGTGCATTGATACCTACAGTGGGAGTGGCTCTGAATACACACAGAATCTGCAAATTGTCAACAGTAGTAGATCAGTTATCAACTGACACTGCTGGAGGTTTCCTGATGGTCAATACCGAATTGGTTGCGATCAGATCTATGGTTTTACAAAATCGACTTGCTCCTGACACCCTATTGGCAAAAGAGGGAGGAGTCTGTAGAATGTTGAAAGCGTAACATTGTTGCACTTACATTCCAGACAAAAGTGTTGACATTAAGAAGTATGTGAAAAACATCACTCATTTGGAAAGAGAGCTCAAAGCACTAGAGGTTGATAGTGCCTGGAAGAGGCTGACTGATGGTCTCTCCTCTGTAGGTAGTTGTTTTTCTAATCTAGGTAAAAGTCTTGTGAGTAAAATACTGATGCCAATGGCGGGAGTAGGTTTAATAGTTCTAGGGATAATAATTTACTGCAAATGTCAAACACAAGAAGAAATATTCAAGAACTAGAATTAGAGGAAATGAATAGCCAGATTTATAAAATGATGAAAAATTCTCATCCAATCAGAAATAATGAGAAAAAGCAGAATAGAAAGTTTGAAGAGATTGAAATGGGTGAAATGTGAAATGTTGGCATCTGTTTAATTAATTTGTGATGATATAAAATATCATCAAAGAGGGCTTTGATGGAGCAAGGATTCGCATGTGAAGCGACTTGCTCGTAGTCATGAACCTCGTATAATCAATAACGAAATAACCAACCTGTTTGTCTTACTAATTTACCCCTTCTTCATCTATATTGGGAATCCGAGTGAAGCTTGCTTATGTGTTTTCTAATCCTAATACGCTTGCATCTAAAATGGCTGCTGCTACGCGGGAATTTCTACTGCGCATGCGTCTGTCATACCCACGTGACATGACTCACTCGCAGCTTTGGAGGGAACCTTGTCGCATCTGCGCACTAGTGCTAAAATGGCTGTTCTGTGTTCTCACATGCGAGAAGCTTGCATTGCTGCTTTCGCTAAGCAGTTCGTTCTGCCTAATCCTAATGCTATAGTTTATTTTAAAGTAATTAATATAGAGTAGAGCTTCATGGTATACAATGTAATCATTTATTATTGTGTTCTAAATTGTTTCCTTTTACTTTTCATGTATCGTATTCATTAGGCCTGGGAGGTGCTTACTACTCCATTTTGGAAGTCCTTTCTGCGCATGTCACCCTGCGGAGGAAAAGATGAACTCTGCAGCATTGGAACCCAGCCAGATGGCAGCAACAGCCAAGATGCGCCTGGGAACTCGACCTGCGACCCAGCTAGAGGGAGCTGAACTGTACTGAAATTTGTTACAATTGTATTCAATGTTATATTCACCATTGTTAACCAAAAGGCATATGTCATGAGAAACTGGAATTTAAGGGGCGTAGACAGAATTTGAATAAGGAGTCTGAGAAAGTCTAAAATTTAGGTGGTGTGATGATCTGTTCTCCTCCTTTGTCCAATCAAAATTGGGGATCCTTACACTTGCAACATTGGGGGGGTGGTACACAGACCTGAAAACAGTATAATTAGCGTAGGTTTAGCTAGAGAAATTGTCCGACTTGTCCGAATAGCTGACCTGTCACTGACCCAACGCACTCAATAGGTGACTGAAAGCAGAGAGCTGCGGAGCACTCTGTTGGGAGGTTTGAGAACCCAATCGGGGTTTTGGTAAGTGAAAGACCTGGCAAAGCACTTTGCTGATAAACGTTATAACCCAATCGGGGTTTTGGCAGATTCCTTGCAGAAAGGGAGTAGCGCAGGCGTTGCAACCGAAACTGCGGGTGCTGGTCTTAGCCTTCCTTTTCTCACCTTCCCGAATTTTCAAAGCTTGATTGCATATGTTCCTTTTCTTTTTCCTGTCCCTTGGTAAATAAGAACTTTCATGTATTATTGACTATTAGTGTGTTCCAATTTTCAACCCACCTTTAGGTAATGCGATATGTTTCTATAAGAGTATATGTTCCTTTTCTCACCCTCCCTTTAAGGAGATAAGCTGAATTTAATAGTATGTCCCAAATCTTACCTTCCCTATAGTTATTAAGCTAAAAATCGAATTGCATAAGTTGTGTTCTCCTTTTCCAACTGCCAGGGAATTGCGAAAGTCTTTGGGTTTAGTATGTTCCCTTCCTTTACCCTCCTTTAATCAAGTTACGAAAGACTGTTTTCTCTAAAATTCTAAATTTCTAAATGATTAGCATACTCTATCTTATTCATAGCTATAGGCTGTTTCTGATTTTGGTTATTGATAGTCTGATTGCGTTTAACTTATGGCTCATGACTTATGATGATGATGATGATTAGATAAAGAGTTTGAACCTACCCGGAGTCTGTGGTTATTATATAATTACAAATGTTATAATGTTTTGAGTGCCTTCTTCCTTAACTCAACTCCCTGATCCATTGTGTTTAGGTACCAAGTTTCAAAGATTTGTAGGTTACTGGTATAGGAATTAGGGATAAAATCACAAAATACTGGTAGTAGAGGGTGAGTTACCTAAATAAATGTTAAGGTATACAATTTGGAATTATGGGCCCAAGTGAGTATTTATACAAATATCTAGTTGGGTGACCTAACGCGCTCTATCAATGTTAAAATCGAAACTTCAAATCCCAAAATGCATTGTTCATATTGTTAAAAGCCATGTCCACGTAAAGGTGTCACATATGACATGGTGTAACATGGGAAAATATAGCAGTTAGGTATTCCTTGCTGCTGAGCTTGCACTTAGGGAGGTCCTCATTTTGTCCTCCTCACCTCCCAGGGATATCTCCAGTAACTTTAAATGCAGCAGTGTTTCCTCTGGTGCAGCTATGAATGTGTGCACACGTCTGGGGTGCTCTGTGTGTTCATGGTGCTGTACTGACATGAGCTGCAGGAAGACGGGACTTCTTAACCTTGGTGTTCAATCTGTTCCTTTAAATGCTATACTAATTGAGTATAAGTTATTTTTAACATGGCTGTATTTCGCTCCCGAGGGCACTGCCTCTGCTATCTTTCTCTCCGAGAATGTTTTCCGTCTAAGATATAAAATGCAGAATGTGCGGTTATGTTTTTTTGTAATTTTCAGCCTGCTTGTGTTTATTGATTCACGCATTATTCTGTTTCTTGTTGTAGTTGACACCAGGCTTTTACGTCTTCAAGGTTGCCGTATCAGGTGAAAATGCTTTCGGAGAAGGATTGGTCAATGTGACCGTGAAACCAGGTGATCCAATTTACTTCCAGTATAATTCATAATACTATACTTCACAGATTAGGACACAATACATCAATTTCAATATAAAAAAGAAATATCTGGTGTGCTTTTTTTCATCATGCCACAATTCAAAATTGTATGATGCACATTTGTTGCTCAAAAATACACGTGTAATGGTTTTTGAAACCTAAGGTTATTTGTTATGAATTTAGACTACAATGTCTGTGGTTGTAGATGAAAGCAGAGCAGCACCATTAATAAAAGCGCATTATCAGAGCATGTTTATATATTTTAGATGTTGGTGTGTAGATTTGTGGATGTGTAGAACTCAGTGAATTTTCCAATATGCAATATTTCACTAAGTATGGGGGGTTTGAAAACTAGTTTTAAAAGTTTTTAAAAGTAAAAAAATATTTCGACATGTTAAACACCTATGACAGGTTATGCTAAGCTACAGCTTTATTGCTGTCCACTGCCACCACATGTGAATAGTCAACGAACAAAATAATATAGAGTATAAGTGAGTCACCCAAAAACCTGCATTCATATTTTGGGGCAAAATATTTTTTTATTTGTTCATCACAATTATAAACATACACTAGCCTACTCGCATTGGCTGGCGACGGCAGAACAATCTAAATGGATATCATTTAAAGTATTGGCTCCCAAACTGGGGTCCACGGACCCCCAGGGGTCCATGACACAGTCCCAGGGGGTCCACAGGCAGCAGTTGTAAAAGCATTGCAAAAATCCCTGTATAATCAGCAGTTTTTGGGCAGCAATTAAAGTGTCAAGATAACTCAGGTGATTAATGTACATGCTGGAAAGAGATTGGGTTTTGTCCCGTGGCAGCTTTGACTCATCTAAGGAAGCGTAGATGGTTAATATGCCTGCTGCAAAGAATGTCTACAATGCATTAAAAAACTGTATTTTGTTTTTGCATAGCTCAGTGGGTTACTGCTTTAGCCACAGAGATTATTTTGTTATTGTGCAGTTCACAAGTTCCAATCATAATCTAGCACAGTGAGCTATAAACTGCCATCAAAGAGTTGCATGCATCTGCATGGTACAAGTTAGTAATTTATGCATTTTCCCAGTCTTTCATTATCCCGATGCTGCTAAAAAGGTTTGTTTGGGTAGAAATAAATCCTTATTATTGAAGTCAATGCTAACCTCTGTGTTATTTTCTGAATCCTGAGTTTCTGCTTCTCCAGACCAAGCACTCCTAAAAAATGCCTACCAGTATGGATGACATGTGAATCCTACACCTTGTAGTCCACTTTGCCTTAAGTAACATTTTCTATTCACTGATCTACACATGTATGATTCATTGTCCGTATGTGTGTGAAGTGTTCCGACACCATACAGTGGTATGAGAGGTGCTATAAAATAAATTAAAGACATGTGCTATGGAGAGATGGGATGCCCTGCTGAGGGTAGTAGTGAGGGAATCATTGAAGCTTGTCAAGCATTGAAGATTGACAAAAGGTTGTTGTATCCTGGTGCGTAGTAAGGTAATTATTTACTATGCTTTAAAAGCTCATACAATTCAATATATGATGTCAAATGTCTTGTCAAATGCACCATTTCCCCAAAATTTTCTTGGGGGAGAGCCCCCCATAGCCCCCTTTGCAGTGGTCAGGCTCACTCGCTGCACTTGGTGTGCACTGTACAGAGACTGGTCTGACAACATTTGCCAGAGCAACTTTAGGTTTATAGTCCAGCCTTGGCAGGAGGAGAAGCCGCGGGCAGCAAAGCAAAACCAAACAATGAACCAACAAGTTAGTTGCGAAATGCAGCACTAACCTTCTCATTAAGATTTTTCGACTTTTGCAAATATTTTAATATAAAAATACTAAAATCTTTAGTAATTTAAGTCTAGTTTTTGTTTGATATGCACATGTGTGGGTTTTTTTTTCGAAAACAGTTTTAATGTTTGACATTTAAATCACTTAAATCATAAAAAGTGCTTGGGGGGTCCCCTGCTTCCAGCAGTGACTCAATGGGGGTCCTCAGGAGTAAAAAGTTTGGGAACCACTGATCTAAAGACTAAGGGCCAGATGTATCAAAGGTTTTTACCCATTCTTTGTCTATAGGAAAATGTGTTCATACATAAGGCCCCAACCCGCTGGAATTATCCCCCAGGACCCTCGGACAGGAGCGCAACAGAGGTCCCTGCAGCCCCCAGGGTGCGGAGACGCCCCAGGGTTCCTTGTTTAGGAGGGGCTTCCCTCAGCCCGTAAGCCATTGCATTGCATGCCCATTAACACGCACAGACAGTGCAAGTAATACAAAGGAGACAAGTCAGGTAGATGTGAACGGGGGTGAGGGGGTTGCGAGGAGCAAAGTGGATACATTAGGGCCTGCCACGTTGAGCAGTCCAAGGTAAAGCATTTTACATTGTCAATTACTTCCATATCATTATATTAAGACTTGTAACAGCCACATTTTTAAAAATGTAAACAGTTCAAATATTTATCACATTAAAAGACAGTTGGGTAATAAAGCATGTTAATAGTACAATAGACCAGACTACATTTTAACAATCTGCAGGGGTGGAGATTTGATTCGGTGGGGGGGTTTAAGCGAGTTCCTCACTGGACAGGTCATTTATAATGCATAGGCGGATGTGGGTTTGTCTGAGTCTTTCTGTTGGACTCAGGATGAAAACGGCTCATAGAAGTCTTTGGGACAGGAGCAAAGTGGCATAAGGTCCCAAAACGTAGTCGCCCTCTGGAATATCTAATGTCACAATGTGCCTATTTAGATGAAGCAGGAGGACAATACCATCTCCATCTTGCATGTCTCTTAAAGCTGCATAATTTCTTCAATCCTTTTCTTGCTGCATTTGTGATGTCGAAGTACTAAGTCAAGAGGTATTCAAGGATTGATGCCCAGATATTCTCATAGGGCTCTTGATTATGCTCAAGTAACAAAATGTCTTTCTCTACCCCAGAGGAACCTTAGCATCTGTAGCAAATCTATGAGATCTGTGAATCTGAACTGTCCTCATATGGTGGTCCTAGGCTGCCTGTTGGCTCACAAGGCCAGAAACATTTCCTTCCCCGGCACAGATAAGGAGGATATGTCTGATTGTTTGATAATCCCAAGAGTACATATGCTGGGAATCTATGAATATATTTGTTGAATATAGAGTCAATTGCTTTAACAACAACTTTATAAAAGACGTGGAGTTTCGCCATTGCTAGAGAATGTGCACCAGCATGTCTGGAATTCCACATCTCGTCGGTACTCTTCCAATTTGTGTTCATGCCATTCAAATTTGACGGCCTGAGGCACCAATAGAAAATCATTTTTTATATGGTTTCTCTTCTTGCTGAGCTTTTTGCTTTGGTCTGGATTCTGAAGAAAAACAAATCTATTTTCTTGCTTTTAAACACATGTCCAAGAGATTTCCATGGGATTTCTCCATTTCCAAGTTTTGATGCTGTGCTGTGTTGCATACATTTTTAGTAAATCTTTCCCTTAAAGTTGTTCTGGTTATAGGTGGTGAGTAAAGCCCCCATGCTCTGTGATTTCTTTATAGCGAAGAAGATGTGCTATATCTGTGATATATTTATCCCGCTAATCATCTGATCAATGAATCACCACTGTTTCTTCAGTTCCACCCTCTTTCATTCTACCATAAATTGTAACTATGCTGCCTGGAATTATTTGTGTTTTAAATAACAAGTGGACTCAAATATTTTTGGTCAGGGACCTTTTGGGCGTAGCAGTTTTATATGAACAGTGGCCCCTAACAACAGAAAAAGAGGAAAGGGATAATATAGACATAGAATGAGGTCTATATATATTTTCAGTCCAGCCATACAAAAGAATCTTTTAATGTCTTTATAGAAAAAAAATCACACAAAAAGAACATACAAGTGAGGACACATTTTGTCGTAAAAAATAAAAGTAGGAGAAGAAAGCTCAATTTTCAAAGCAAATACAAAGTGCAACACCATAGTACAATACAATCAACAATTATGAGATTATCCAGGTGTACAGAGTCAACGACGTTTCGATCCCACTTATCTTGATACCGGGATCATCATCAGGACATAAGAATATATGCCTGAGACTAATGCCTGTAAAACGTTCCTTTCAGTATAGCTTATCCTGGATGGAACTGGGAGCAACTGACATGGCAGAGGCAGGGCCGCACGCCGCAAGAAACCCCTAAAGGGTTTTGGTGGGTCCCATAACAATGCAGGTCCTCAGTATTCATCACAAGAGAAGAACGACACAGACTGCACAGTAAAACATAAAGAGTATCTGTTCCCATGAGAACCCCCCCTAAACTCCAGCACTCATAGGCGTGTTGGATTGGACTAGCCATTATTCGGGTGCTTAAATTTTTTGGACATTAAGAACTGGACTACCATTCTTCTCTTGTGACGAATATACCTGTCGAAGGTCATGTGAATTCATTCAGCCATTTTATCACATCTGTTTCAAAAGTCTATGGAAAATGCTTTGGTGGAAAAGCGTGGGTTGGACCCCCCTTTATTCTTTCCACCCTCTTAAATAATCACCACAAACTTAGCATCATCAGCCAATGTAGAAATGAGAATAGGTCTGTAAAGTTTCCTGGAGATTCATCAAGCAGTGACAAAGTAATGTCAAGCAAAAATCTGAGGAATTCCTATCTTTCAGAATCCTAACTATACCTACACAGTGGCTAATGCCACTCTTTAATGACTGTCTATCTATCCGTATGTCTGTCTGTCTGTCTATCTATCTATCTATCTATCTATCTATCTATCTATCTATCTATCTATCTATCTATCTATCTATCTATCTATCTATCTATCTATCTATCTACCTATATACATATATTGCCAACTGGCGTCGCCATTAGGTTGTTATAGTTAGGACAAAGTTTCCATAGGTCTGCTAATTTTGTCCCCATTTAACAAACCGTCACAAAATGTTCCCAAAAAGTTCCCACCTGCTTGTAGTTGTACATGGAAAGTTTCAGGGTGATTCGACAAGCGGGGACGGGGGAAAATGGGAGAGGGGAAGGTGTGTGTTTCCCAATTTAATTCCCTAAGGGATTTTGCATACGACTACAGCCCGAACTGCTGAGCTCTTTTTGTTATTTGCTTTAAATCCGTACAGAAGTTTTGAAGATATTAAAGGAAAAAAAATGTGTATATCAACAAGTGCGGGCCGTGCAAATCCTGCCATTCTTTTGCAGAGATCTGATTGGCTGCCAACACTTCAACCAGGAAGTGTTGACTGCCATCTTGGGCCTCTGACTCAGCCAAGTCCTAAACAAAATTCAAAAAAAGAGATGGGGCAGGGTAGGAATACCCTGACTCCCTAGGCCCCTGGTGGGGGATCCCCCAGGGACCCAGCCAGGGCTAAAAAGCATTTTGTTGAAAAATAAATTGTAGCAGAAATGTTAAAAAAAAGATAAGAGCAGTCTCCCGTGCTTGTTTATCATTCAGCCCCCGGTTAGACCAGGTCCTTGGGGAAAGTGTGAATTCCAGAAAGGAGGAGGGCATGCGGCCACCTCCCCAAGGGCAGTTTTAGCTCTGAGTACCCAGGTATTATTTAAAACAAATGATAGGAGGGGGCTGCAAGGCCCCTCTCCTTTGGCCTCTGAAGGCCCAGGAGACCACCATCTTCCCAGGGCTGTGAGCCTTAAAATGAGGGAGGCTGTGCGGACCCCACTCCAACATCTAAAAATGCCTGAGGACCACTACCTCCCCGAGGTTTATTTAAAAAATATAATAGGAGCGGTGCCGCATGTCCCCTTGCATTTAGCCTCTAAGCCCTGGGGACCACAACGTCCTCAGGGTTGTGACCCTTAAAAAGAGGGAGTCGACACGGACACCCCTTCAACATCTAAAAATGCCCCTGGGACTGCCATCTCCCCAGGGCACAAAACAAGTATGTAGGGGGAGGGGGCCGCTCAGCTCCAGACCACCACCTCCCCATGGCAGATGCTTAATGAATGTGGGGGGGGGGGGACCCTGGGACAACCATCTTCTCGGAGCTGGCCTTGTGAAAAGTAGAGGAGGGGGCGCCACATGGCCCCTTTCCTGGAGCCATTATTGGCCCTGGGGACCACAATCCCCCAGGGCCGGGTCTCTATTCCCACCCTCGGGAGCTAGTAGTTTGCTTTCACGTGGTGGGAGCTTTGACAGATCTTGACAAGCGAGAGCAAACTGTAAGTCTACTTCAGAAGGTGAGTGCAGGAAATCTGCTCCCGCTTGCTGGGAGCTGACTTTTTGGCAGGAAAACAGATGAAAAATTGCTCCCACACACAGGGAGCAGCATACTTGGCTGCTCCCTGCATGCCAGAGCAATGCTGGCTCTCATTGGCGGTGGGAAGCCAGCAGGGACCACGGGTGCCTTGAGTCCCCCCTGCAGTCTGTAGCATTGCACACTAGGTACCCATAATCTGAAGGTCTGTCCCTAGGGAATGGGGTCCTTGGGGCTAAAATCGTCTCGGAGGGCACTCAGGCCACCTCCATGTGTATAATTGGTAATGGGAATACCCCAAATCATCTGCAAGTTCCGCTTGTTTGGCCCTGACCCATTTTCCTTAGTAGTATGCAAAAGTCTTCCTGCCTTTTCCCACTGTTATGGACAGTTTACCAAAAGGCCCATGAACATGCTTCCCATCAAGTTTGGTGAGGCGTTCATAATGCACAGGAATTTTGTGGGCATCTGTAGCAAACAAAGAAGGACTTACTTCATATTGTTGGGAAGAAGTACCCTAGTGTGGTGATGATTTCCCTCTCTGTAGTCTAGTCCTGCTCTGTAGACGAGGATTCATCTTATCACAGATTTGTGAATCAAGATGCTCGAGGAACAATCCCATTGCCGAAATTAGACGCACTCATGGTCACTGGAGACATTTCCTCATGGTCCATTATGCAGCTGTAGTGTAGAATATGCACTAGTTATTACCCAACGAGGTAGTACTTACTAATTAAGCAGTAGAAAGTACTCTAATTTGGTAGATATTTTGTGCAAAACTGTGGACTCTTGTTAGATAATGGGGCAGGTGAAGTTCCATTCTGGCCCAGTAACTCACACAGCTTCTGACACCCACACAGACACACATACCCACTCCTACACTCTCACATATGCTCACAGATCCACACAGCTACTCTTGTTCCCATGCAGCCACTCACACACCCACAAAACCACCACCAAACCCACTCACACACCCATACAATCACTTGCACACCTACTCACTCAACCACATAACAACTCACAATCCCACTCACACATCCAAAAAACTACTCACGCACCCATACAGCCACTCACACACACACACACTTATAGATCTGTACAGCCACTCACACACCCACTTACAGAGCCATACTGCCACTCACACACCCATTCACAGACCCATACAGCTAATCACACACCCACTCAGAGACCCATACAGCTAATTAAAAAAAATGGTCAGATACCCACACTTCTCCTGACACACCCATTCACACACACATACAGTCATTCATACACCCACTCACAGGCCCATACAGCCAGTAGCTCACCCACTCACTGACTTATACAGCCACTCACACATTCACTCTTGAAGGTTACAGGTTACAGTTGGGAAATAAAAAGTAAAAAATCCATAGAAATTAACAAAAAAAATGCCGGCGTACAGGTGACTGGTGAGACCCGCATGGAACAGAGGAAGACTGGTGGATGGTGAAGCGCTGAAGTGGGTCCCCCCCCAAAGCGACTCCCTCTGTGGGACCGCAACGCTATGTACGGAGAAGGTCCAGAGGCTGGGGGTGTCTGAATAACTCGGCACACTTACCATACTATTGGAAATTGGGCTCTGTGAAGGAAGTTGTGCCGATTCAATCAACTGAGATATATTGCGAAGACGACTCTGGGATAGAGATACCTTGACTGCCCCCTTCCCCTGCCAAGTGTGCTGGCTGACGGAGCGCTGCAATGGCGACGGGAGGTAATGGTCCCAGGGGTAACTCCCAATAACAATTGGCAAAATTTGTGTGGTCCAAGGCTGGAGACACAAGCAGTTCCCCAAGATCAGGAAAGGAGCGTGACGCAGCGACATCGACGCAGGACTCGGAGCCCACCCTTTACGATGTTATGGCAGCTATCATTAAAGTGCGGACATCGGTGGACTTGGTTAATGTTGAGGTCTCACTCCTTCGGGCCGATTTCCGAAAGATGGATGAGAGAGTCCAGGAGCTAAAAATAGTCCCTAATGGCTACAGAAGGACACCTCAGAGCTGCAAACACAGATGCTTGAACTGCAAACAAAGCAGGAAAGAATGTCGCAGCAACTCGATGACTACGAAGGCCGGGCCCGCCGTAATAACATTCGCATTTTGGAGGTTCCGGAGAGAACAGAGGGGCCGGCAGTGGACCCATATGTGGTGGCCCTTATAACGAAACACCTTAAACCCAAGACTCTATCCAGCTACTTTTCAATTGAAAGGGCCCAGAGAGTTCCAGGAGGTAAGCCGCGACCTAGAGCGCCACCGAGACCTATTATTGCGCGAGTTTTTAACTACTGCGACAGAGACATTATCTTACAGACAGCTCGCTCCAATCCCCCTCTGAAAATGGATAACTACGAGGTGGCCTTCTTTACGGATTTCACAGCCATGGTGCAGGCCCAAAGGCGCAGCTTCCAGGCGGTAAAAAAGGAACTCAGAGACAGGGAGCTCAGATATGCGATGCTGTTTCCTGCGCGCCTGAGAGTTGAATCTGATGGCAAGTTATGGTTTTTTGACTC
The DNA here is from genome assembly GCF_964263255.1 of Lissotriton vulgaris. NCBI lineage: Eukaryota > Metazoa > Chordata > Amphibia > Caudata > Salamandridae > Lissotriton > Lissotriton vulgaris. The sequence continues at coordinate 801,403,802 of NC_141691.1, forward strand.
CCCGGAGGCAGTCTGGGAATAGATGGACTGCTGGACTATGGTAGGGAGCCAGAGGAGAGGTCTGCGAAGTAAACCGGGCCATCGACATGGAGCTCCAGTGGAGACGATCCAGGGAAGCCCAGCGGATGTTCCTAGCCAGCTTGCGGAACAGGGCTAATGAACAAAGGCGTCGGGAAAGGAGCGCTCAAGCTGAGACAGGAGCAAAAGCGCAAGTAATTGGGTCACGGTAGCGGGCGGTGATGATACTCATTACTGTTTGATCTGTTAATGTAAGGGTCCCTACCAATGTGTCACGTACTATGTTATTATCTAGAAGTGATTAGGGAGGGACACATCTGGCTCATAGTGGATGGCTATAATTCCAATTATTTTGACTTGATTCAATGGGAAGCACTCTGCCAAGTTTGGGGGTGGGTAGTTTTGAATCCACAGGCAGGGGGGCAGGGAGGGGGGACGGGGTGGTTGTTTTAAGGTTGCTTGGTTTATTGCTGTGATGATTGTTTCACCGATATCAGGAAGAGTACTATATGAAGGAACGCATAATAGTTTGCCTTTAGACTTAAAGCAATTAAAGAGCATGAAGGACATATTGATTATTGGACGACAATTGCTAAATGAGTGGGTTTATGCTTTTTCCTACATTGCCATGATCCGTGTAATGGGACGAAGGGCGACACGCAACTATGGGGAAGGATAGTGAGGGGAATAGTGCAACAATACCTGAAGAGGCACTCGCCGGACGTGGTCTTACTGCATGAGACCCATTTGGTAAGCCAGAAATCCAAAACCCTCACTAGATGGGGGTATAAACTTTTAGCACATGCAGACTACACTACAGGCTCAAGGGGTACAGCTATACTGGTGAAAAAGACCACACCACTTATTGTACACAAGACATGGGCGGACGCTGCAGGCCTATTTACGGGGGTTGAGGCCCAATAGGAGGGGAAAGACATTAATATACTTTCGGTCTATCTGTCGCCCGCTCTGGGTAAGACAGCACTGGAAGACCTGGGCAATAAGCTGACTGGACTTTGGGAGGGTGTACTGATTATGAGGGGTGACTACAACATGACACTAGACGATACTGTCTATCGACAGCCACCGAGGCCACAAGACAAATCTAGCGACCTCCTCTTTGGTTTTGATCAGTCGCTGGATCTGGCAGACGTGGGCCAGATACTCCATCCCACTGACACACTGTTTACCTTTTTCTCCAATGCCCACCGTAGTTTGTCACGTATTGATTACTTCTTCACACATTTGTCCTCCATAGGCAACTTTGCCCAATACAGAGTCTTACCTAGAGGGAAATCGGATCACTCTCCAGTCTGGACAGAATACACGCAATGGGAACGCCAACCACCAGCCACGATAATGATTAACCCATGGCTCTTGCACATCCCAGCCCACCGTAGTTTGTCACGTATTGATTACTTCTTCACACATTTGTCCTCCATAGGCAACTTTGCCCAATACAGAGTCTTACCTAGAGGGAAATCGGATCACTCTCCGGTCTGGACAGAATACACGCAATGGGAACGCCAACCACCAGCCACGATAGTGATTAACCCATGGCTCTTACACATCCCAGACATTAGAGACGAACTCCGTACACAAACAGAGAACTATTTTGTTGAAAATCTGGGCTCTGTTGATTCTACATGCACAATCTGGGAGGCATTCATGGTGGTACTTAAGGGGTAGCCCGGTTGTTGAAGTCTGGATATATTGCCAAAAAACAGGAGCTCCTGACCAAAGTGGAAACTGACCTCCTTGAACTAGAGAGGGAGCACTCGCTAGACCCCTCGCCTGACACCAGTCACAGACTTCTCCTGAAACAGGACGAATTTAGAATTAAGACTAGGGAACAGATGGTAGCAAAGCACTGTGCAATTCAGCACAGACTATACGAGCTCGGGGACAGGACGGGCAGGACATTGGCGTGGCTGGAGAGGCGGGAGCAGGGATCTTGGTGGGTTCATAAGCTGACGCCGCCGGAGGAAGACATAGTAGCTCACCTGAAGGACATAGCGGAACTATTCGCTGCTCACTTTGAGAGGGTATACTCCCCCTCTACCCACTATATGGCGGAAGACTCCCGCCAGCTCCCAAGCCTTTCAGAGGTGGATAGGGAAATTATGGAGGCAGACCTTTCGACTGAAGAAATAGGTAAGGCCCTAGGACAACTCAAATCTGCAAAAGCGATGGGGCCTAATGGCGTCCCGGTAGAGTTTCTGAAGGCTACGGCCTCTCTGACTGTGCCACATTTGAAAGCCATGTATGAGGAAAGCTTGGAGGACGGTCGGCTACAAATAGATCAGCAACTAGCTACTATCGTAGTTATTTATAAACAGGGTAAACCGATGGACGTCTGTGGCTCTTATAGGCCGATTTTGTTGATAAATATAGAGGCAAAGGTACTAGCCAAAGGTCTGGCGAATAGATTAGCAACAGTAATCACCTCACTGGTCCACTCTGACCAATCGGGCTTTATGCTAGGGCGCAACACAGCCCTCAACCTCTGTAGAGTACACAATGTGATGACCCGGAGACAATATAGTGAAGAAGATGCAGCCATACTGTCCCTTGATGCCTCTATGATGTTTGACTCCATAGAATGGCCATACTTACTTGAGGTGATACAGAGGGCGGGGTTGGGCCCCAAATATGTGGCCTGGGTAAGACTCCTCTACACTGGAGTACTGGGCCAGGTAAGGGTTAATGGCTTCACATCCCGTACGTTTTAACTCCGTAGGGGCACGAGACAGGGATGCCCACTGTCCCCACTGATCTTCGCCCTGGTACTAGACCCACTTGCGGCCTGGCTACGGAGGAATGTGATGGTTCGTGGCATGCGCTGGGCGGCTGATGTGAAAGACCACATATTGCCTCATGCTTTATTTGGCATCACCCTATAGATCTATCAGTGTGGGCTTGGATATATTCACGAATATAAAATAAAAATTAAATAATAAAAAAAACCTTAGAGTGTCACCGAAACAACAAAGGTTGCAGGGATGTTATAGTTAGGAAATAGAATTTTAAAAAGTTAGAAATTCGCTGGGATGTTATATTTAGGCTCAGATTTCACTCATACAAAACCAGTAAAATTCAGCAGTTATAGTTACCTGAGCTAACGATACCTTACATCCCCACAAAGCACTGCTTATGCCCTCACATGTGTGAGGTCACTGACCATGTCATGAGTGATGTAATATGTTAGGTCCTAACAGTGCATTGCAGGGGGCATGAGTTATAGTTAGCTCAGGTAACCATATCTGCTGAATTACTGGTTTTGTATGAATGAAATCCGAGCCTAACTATAACGTCCCTGTAACCTTTGTATTTTTCAGTGAATATATATATGTATATGTATAAAATATACAAATTAAAGAACAATATACTTACTTTTGTTATTGCGTTGTGATAGTCCATCAATAGTATTACACAGTAATGGAGGAACCCAAAAATCACTGGACCTGCGTTAAATATAGTACAGAAAAAGTGGTCACAGTGGAAACATACATTTTGTCTAAACATATCACCCTGAATGAACCACATTAGCACCTTCACTGCGGTGGCTGTTCCGCCGCAGTGCTAAGGGGGCGGTCGCGTGGCGCGCCCATGCTGGTGACGGAACCACCCACCCGCTCGATGGAACGCCCAGCGCAGGCGCGGAATGTGCGCCGCACAGGCACGGCGAGCGGGCCATGACGGAACCGCTCCGTCATCAGCACAGCGCTACCGCGGCTGATAATGGAGCGGTTCCGTCATCGGCATCGAAGGAGTTAATCAATCAGCGTTCCAATCCAAAAGAAAATGTTATCATTATTTGTCATAAAATGAATAATCAAAAACATTTGTATGAAACGTGCTCCCAAGAAAAGGTGTAAAGAATTGTGTAGGGAGATGTGTTCATGTGAGGTTAGGAGAATTGTGCAATATATACAATGTATTTACAAAGGCCTGTCTGGGAAATACAAAAATCAAAGTCGAAATACACAATAATAATGAGATACAGCCAATGAATCACTGTTATCCAACTGTAGGTACAGAGCCAGTACGGGTAAGTAGGGAACAGTCGACGTTTTGACCCCACAATATAGAGGAGCATTTATTCCTTAGGCTGGGGTCTTCATCAGGACAGGGAGGGGGGGCACTTTGTTCCACAGGAATGATGTTCGTGGAAAAGATCAGATCAATGGGCCAACTGGCTCCAATGTCAGAGGGACGAACCGTCTCCAGATTATTTAAATGTTAATGGTGAGTGTTCATCAGAAAAAGTCAAACATTGAATGAATGATCCCAAGGGCATTGTCAGAGAGAGAGTCTCCTAATTGTAAGAAATCCATCCGTATGCAAATGTATGAAGAAAACTTTATGTGCATCAGGACAATTTTTTTTCTTTTAGGGAACAAGCAATTCTCTTCAGAGATTCTTTATTGGGAATAAAAATCCTTTGTAGAGGAAGCACAACAAACATGGTGCATACTCTGCAAAGGTTGTGTCTTCTGCAGAGCCTCTGAATTGGCAGTTTTTCTGAATGCACATAGAAGCCTCTCAGGAAAGTGAAGGGAATGGTCTCTGCTTACCTGGCAGGCTGCTCACCAAGGTCTGAGTGACCATGTGAGATTGTACATATATATTAAATTACGTCATGTGTTTCTGAGCTCATCTATTCATTTAAGTTCTTACGTGCTTGTTCTGATACATGAAATAAATTAGCAAATGGGTTGAGTTGCTTTTAGCTTCAAGCAATTGAATGATAACAGATAATTGTGACGTCAAATGGATGGTGCAGGTTAAGATGAATCTGAAGAGGTCTTCCTGAAGAATATCTGTAGGGCAGGTACATAGATATTCCTTCAAACCATTGTTTCCCGCTAGACTCAGGAGTCTGATTAAAATGTCATGTCCGCGTATTGCTGGTGTTGCCTGTTTGTTTTGCATTTAAATTCATAAGTCATAATTTTGGTGCATACTCATAATATATTGAAGGACTAAGACAGAAGATTTGGTTACTAGCAACCTCATTTATCTAGTTACAGCTTTCCTGTGCCAGGCCTCCATACCCTACCACACCACAAGAGTGACCTATGGCTTCCCTAGGAAGAGTGGGTAATTACATATGGGGGGGCTTACAAGACACAGTCCTTTGGGATTGTGTCTTTTAAAAATAGTGGTGTGGCTGTATTGAGGTGAAATTAATTTATGACGTAATGTAGGGCACTTAATATGGAGTAGTCCAATTTAGAATGGAGTAATGACATTACCATATTGTACTTGAGACATTATCATTAGTGGAAAGTTTTGAATGGACAGACCTCCTCTTTCTCCATGAACAAACTCAGGATGCTAGTCTCACAGAAAACACAAATAATCCACAGAAGAGCCACTAGAGTGGTCTTTTATCTTTCAACCACTATAAAGATCCTAATTAAATCCGAGTTCAAAAGAGATGTATTTGAGACAATATAAAGCTCCTGCCCACTACTGAGGTACACAGTTAATCCCTCAACAGTGCTCTGTGTAATTGAAGGCAATAGTCAGGCTCGACATTCATTCCAGCATGACATAAAAGAGAGGATTCAAGGACACATCTGGGCCCTCAGCCCCTAGACTTCTTTGTAAGATGTTAGTGGGCGATGTAAAAAACAACAACATTACAGAAGTCTCTTGCTCTCAGGCAGGAGAAAGATCAACTCACTTCTATTTTCATTGGTCAGCGTATCATAGAACATATGGTTTTATCCATTCTGTACTCTCATGACCCCTGCACATCTTTTTGTGTGAGATTCCCCAACTGCCCCCAGGAGCTTCAACAAAATATTCTTCAGCTATGAGATACAAAGTCCATAGAGTGCATGCTGAAATATAAAAGTATTATAATCCATATTTACTTCCCAGTTATGGGGACCAATATAAGCTCATCTATGTGAAATAGTGCCAATTTCCTTTAACTTTACTTTTAATGATGCACATAGGATTTTAATTAGGTTTCAGGCTGCGTATTGTTATCTATTAATAGTATGTGCTGAAAAAATGTCCATATAAATATTTTTTCACTAAAAACATTGTCCACGTAAGTTCAATATTAAATGTCTGTAGAAAAGCACACACAGTTTAAATTTCCTAATATAGTAAATGGCAAACAGGTGTACTTTTTGGCATTGTTGTGAAACCTTCAAAATTGTAGTTTGAGTAGGGTATGACTGCCCACCCCATTTCTCCTGCTGCAGTAATAGTAAAACAACAACTGCAGCATCCGATGTTGTGGTCAGTAGGCTAAGTGGGAAGTACGGGGCGGTCAGTGGGGCAGTTTGGGGTAGAACTTTTCAGAACTTCTCATTATGAGGCGATTGAAAGAATGACTCCTTCCTTTCCTCACTTTTTCCATAAAGTATTTTGCTTGAATAAATTGATGGGAGGAATGGGTATGATAATCCATGGACCATGAGGAGTGGTAATGGAAACCCTACCTGACCCCTTCTTTCTTGGACTATTGACAATAATGTCCTGCCTCTCACTCATAAAAGTTGTCCCAGAAATGTCTAAAGTGTCAGGATGCATAAGGTCCAGCCCGGATTCTTCTCTCCCTGCCTATAGAAAAAAACAGCCATCTTCTCTAGTCCCTCTCAGTCTAATAGACTGTCAAAGGGGCAGAGTGGTGGGGTTGTAAAACAGAGCTGTCATTGAATCAAGTTAGTAACCTTTTCACATTTGACTTTCATATTCTCATTATTAATAATTAACTACATTCATAGTCTGCAAGGTTTTATCCATGGAAATTATTAGCTTATAAATCCAATAGAGTGTTACTGCTACGTTGACTAAAGGTTTATATTACTATTCCTGCTTCTATTTTTCTTGAACAAAATGGTGGTGTCATTAGATAAGAATGCCAAGACAGTTTATATGTAATGTAGACGGTGTGGTCCAATTCAAAAAGTTTTTACAACAGTCTAAAGCACCCATAGCTTATAAAAAAAGCCATATTATAGAAGGCATACATGCCACTTGATTCTTAAAAGTGTAATTTACAACTAACAAAAGGTAAGTTCATCTCTCTTGTTCTATTTTTCTTTCTATCTCTCTCTCTCCCTCTCTCTGTAACTTAGCAGCATCACGCTCTCTTTCTCTCTCTCTCTCTCTCTCTTGTTCTCGCTCACACACACGTACATACATACATTGAACATATGCAGGTTTGAGAAAATGTCACTTGGCCATCATGAAAAATGACTACCATGTGTATTCAAGCAAACTTTATATAACTTGTCTAACTTATCTCATGCATTATTTGTGTAAATATGAGCAGACACACACACCAAGTCATAATCTGTGCACATGTACTTAGTGTCACCCACAGATTTGATACCTTGATAAATCCATTCCCTTGTATTTAATATCCGCCTACTTCCACATACAAAATTCTGCCTATCTGGTGATTTAGAGCCATTTGTTAATGCATTTTCAGTGTGTGATGTAGCGATCCATACTTATAAACTGTTGGAAAATGTAAAGACTTTCTGAATAAAGTACACACATAATATTTTAATAACATTCTTTTGCTATACAGCAGCCAGAGTAAATCAGCCACCAGTGGCAGTCCCTTCTCCGAAGATACAGGAGGTTTCTTTGCCTACAGCATCCACCTTCATCGACGGAAGTGGTACGTACCCATATTTTAATTCCTAGTTTCTTTTTCAAAGAAAACAAATCTCGTATGTATGCTGGGTATTAAGTAATTTGCAAAGGACAGCCTTAATATTAAAAATACAATTTGGGTAGCTGTCCCCAGAATACCAGTATGCCTGGAAGGTGTTCACAAAATGATTTGTCAGAATCCAGAAGCAATGGAAAGTTAGGCCAAAGTTTGTAATCTGCAATGGTGCCCGAAGCCAAGTAATTTGCTCAACCTTGGGTTTCCTCTTTGTCACTATAGCTTGGCCTTCTTCATCAGCATCAGCAGAATTGTAGAAAACGTATACACTCACTTTAGAAGTGAGTAGTGGAATTTTTGTTCTTGCTTTGATCAGTACGTACTCTCATACCAATAGTGTAAACACATCTAAACACAGATGTAATCACTGAGTTCACTAATTTTGAAAAAAAAAGTTTAAAAAGAAATCCTTCTTGGCGGTAGTCAGAATTGTCTGAAAAGGAGGTCAGTTGAGTAGTAGTAATGTATGGTGGAGAATTACAGAAGAATGGAGTGAAGACAAGAAACCTGCGTACAGCTCTTGTTTTACATGTTGTGAATGGAATAGTCAGAAGGCTATATTTAGCTGTGCGTGGGTTCCAAGAAGGTCAGTATCCTTGGGCTTATAAACCAAACAGTGGTGAACCAAATCGTGGAAGCATTCACATGTTAAGCAGAGGATCGAAAACACAGCCCTTTAATCTACTTGTCATCCAGTGTTGCGACAGTGCACATGGTTCTGCTTCTTTGGTCAAAAATATTTGAACCAGCATCAGGCAACCTAAATGGGTATTTGGTATCTTTTGTGCAAGGTGTTTCTATAAATGAGTTTCAGATTGACCAAAGATTCCGTTGACAAAGTAGAGAGAGTGTTGTTGGAAATGGACAGATGCACACTGTGTAATTGCTGTATTTTAGAAAATCCCCCTGAGCCGCATCCCTATTTGTGAACAGATAATTAAGCCTGGATCTTCTAGAGTGCCATATGTTTCGGCTTTGTGAAATACTGAGCATGGTATCCAAATAGAATTTGATGTGGCGAGAAGCAACCAGCTCTCATTAGATGTTTGAGCTTAGAAGCTTGACCTCCATTCTCTTGAAATGTTGCCTAAGGCTATAAAAATACAAAAAACTAAAATCCTTGAACATTGATAACTCTATGTCATTGCTACCAAAAACCAAATAGAACTGGGTTGATCAATAGAGAAAATATAATATATCAGGTCATTCTCATAGTATAAATACTAAGGGTGTCAGAAATACTTTGGAAAGATTACAAAAAGGATAAAAACCAACCACACAACAAGTTGTGTAAAAATAAAATTACATTGTGCCTCAATGAATCTCTAGGGGTGGGGCATACAGCAACAGGATTAAAAGTCAATCATCCTGGCTTTCCATCATATCTGTCACCTAGGCTGTGACCCAAAAGGAGGTAGGGGAGTTATTGTTCATGCTACAACCTACTGCTGGACATAGCTAAAGAATGGGGGTGTGCTACCTGACCGATGTCACTAACAAGTGTCTAAGGGCCTGATTTAGTATTTGGCAGACAGGCTACGCCATTACAAATGGGATGTAGTACCCTGCCCACAAACTCCTTGGCCTGCCTGTTTCATTTAGAAATGGACTTATCTTAAGTATTCCATTGACGGAGCCCCTATAGGCTTCATCACCAGAATACTCCCTCTGACGGCCTGTCCGTTACCACTAGGAAAAATCTAGAACATCTGGGAGATGGATTAGGTGCTCAGCAGGGGATTATCTGTTAGATGAGTATCAATGGAAGGAAGGTTCTAGTTCTGAGAGATACTGGTGCCTTCAAGACTGTGGTTGAGAGGAAGTATCTCAAACCAGAGGGGATTCTCCCTGGTATCATTGGCATTGGCCTGGTAGCAAGGAGGGAAGAATTTGAGTTCCTGTTTGGCAGAATTGAGGCAGATGGCAACAACAAGATGGTCATCATCGATGTAGGAGTTCAATAAAAGCAGGGGGATGGGAGACTGCTGGTCAGTGATCTGATTGCATCTGATCTAGTGCCAGCGGCCTACATGGCCTTGAAAGCATCAGCTTAGTACAGCAGAGCACAAGCTGTACCTCAGCCTTAGAAGAAGACTCGGATCTCCCCTGAAGTGAAGGCTTGGTGGTTGAGAGTAGTGTAGTGCAGACCAGGGTAGGAGGTTTTGAAAAGACATGTGTAGTACCCGTTGCCCCTGCTTGAGACAGAGAGGAGGATGAAGTCCACGAGGCAGATCATGTGATGAAGCTGTCAGATCTATAGTAGTTGATTGCGGCTCAGGGATTGTCGTGTAAGTACTTTCTGAGGATACAGAAAGGTTGTCCTATTTGCATGAAATTACACAAGCTGTAGGAAAAAGTTGTTGCTGGAGTGGTTGGCATGCACAACATGATATGGGTAAATGGGCTGCAGTCCAATTATCCCTTATATCCAGCCACCAAAGCATGAGGTACTCTTAGCAGGTCACCTGGGCATTAAGAAGACCAAGGACAGGAGTGATGAGATGATTTGTTCTACTGGCCAGGTATGGGCTGAATTGTAGCAAGGTTTTGCAGACCCTGTCCAGCTTTTCAAGTGAGTGGTAAACGTGGAGGCTAATACAACGCACCCTTGGTGGTTGGTGTGCCTCTTGTGTGGGCGGGCAAAGGCTTAGTTGGCCTCTTTGATCCTCCCTCTGCATGAGGTAACAAGTATATCTTAGTTGTAGTGGATAACGCCACCAGGTATTTTGAGACAGTATCTCTGACAGGCATGACTACTAAGGAGGTTACGGGGACCATCTACTTAAAGTAGACTGTGGTCTGTGAATGAGGAATCGAAGTGATCACCTCATACATAAGGGTGATTTGGGAGAAAGATGCTCTAATCTGCACATCTCTACCACATACAACCTGCAAACCAATGGGTTGGTGAAGTGCCGCAACAAGACCCCAAAGAGCATTATGAAAACCTCAGGAGGAAATGTGGTATTCTCCTTCTATATCTCTTGTATGTCAACAGTGAAATCCCACAGAATGATGTAGACCTTTTTAAGTATCTGTTTCTGGATCCTGATCACTGATTTTGCTTAAAGAGGACTGGTAAGGTACCTGTGAGTCCTCAAGCCATGGTGTGGTGGACTATGCTCTGGGCTATGAGGAAGGTGAAGAAAAACCTTTAGCGAAGAGGTTAATGAGCTATTGGTGCTCAATCTAGTTTGCCTAGGAGCTTAGCAAGACAAATGGAGGGGTACTTACAAATTGGTTAGGAAGATTTCTGATGCCAGCTACCGAGTTGATACAGGTGCTATACGGAAACCGTAGAAGGCATTCCATGTGATGTGGCTTTAGCCATGTCTCAGAAGAAGTTACACAGATAGCAATCTGTCAATGGCAGAAGATTTTGAAAAGGAGTGTGAGACACTCCGAGATCTGCTCTTCTGATCCCTCAGTACCATCACGAAGACAGATGCCATCCTATTCCCTGTGCTAAGGAACTGGTGGAGAGATTGGCCATAGCTAAGTACCTTAATACTTTCGACTTTAACAATGGTGACTGGCAGTCTCCACTAGCATCTGTTGCCTAGGGAAGGCTGCATTCTCCAACCCAGGAGTCATCTACCTGTTCAAGGTTATGCCTTTTAGGTTAACGAATGCTGTGTCCATCTTGCAGTGCCCGGCCAACTCTTTGTTAGCTGACGTGAAAGAGATCAACTTGGTCTACTTGGACATCATTGCTGTTTTAACAGTTTATGGAAGGACCACATAAAGCACCTGGAACTGTTTCTGGTGAGGATGCAAGCAACTGGTGAAACGGACCTCAAGGCTATAGACTGCCATGTGGCTCATTCTTCTGTGGTTTATCTTGGCCTATAGGTGGAGAATGGAAAGATTTGTCCTTTGGATGCTTGTTTAGAAATCAGATTCAGATTTGGACTTTCTTAGGCTTTAGTGGTCACTGCAGGAAATTTGGGGTCAATTATGGGACTATAGTTGGTCCTTTGACAGCCCTCACCTTCAATAAGCAGCCCAGGAAGGTGAACTCGACCAAGGAATATCGGCAGGCCCTTGATGACCTGAAGGCCCCAGTATGTAATGCATGAGCCTTGAAGGCCTCCGATTGTAGTCAACCATTCATTGGTGCAGACTGAGGCTTCTGAAAAGAGAGTTGGGCATTTATCTGACACAGATTTCTGCCTAAAGAGTAGAACTGAGCTGCAATTGAAAAAGGGCTTTGTGATTGTATGGGGCTTTAGCAGGTTCTGGTCTCGCTTACGTGGCAGCTGGTTTGTAGTCCAGAGAAATCATAAGCCACTCAAGTGGTTGATGGCTATCTTTTCAGAGAACCTGGAGTTGCTACGGTGATAGATCTCTCGTCAGGGATTGGAGTTCACAGTGGAGCACTAGGCAGGTTTACAACATGGGAATGGAGATGGACTCGCCTGGCGGTTTTCCCAATCTGATGAACGTGCTTCTCAAATGGTGTAGTAATCCCAAAGGCATTTGAGTCCGGGGTATCGTCTACTGAGAGAAAAGTACCCTATATAGCTCTGGAGAGCGTGCACCCGTGCCTCCAAGTCTACATAGCAAGCTTTACTATTTTGAACCCCAACTCAGCCTCCATGAAGATCATGTTTATGTTAAGGCCGTTTCATAATTTGAAAGGAGACTAGAGCAGCACTTTATGAGCAGAAGGGTACACCGTTTCCACCTTTGTTTTAAAGAGAGCGCCTACTGCCATGTCACCTTGCTGTATAGGACTGGCAGCGGTGGCAGCAAAGTGGTTATAGTAGTAGGACAGGCAGTGCTTAATTTCTGAACAATTAAGTGTCAGGGTTCAGAGTATCGCTTAGGAAGCCACTGAAGCTTGCACCACCCATTGCTCCTGCCAGTGCGGCATAATGCCAGTAGAAATGGCCTGGACGCACTGCTATTATTATTTTTTAGATAATATATTGAATTTCTAAACTGATGTGCTCTGATGAAAATAGGCAGACACCTCCACCATGCGGTGAACTGCTCGTGTTAAGAAATAAGTGCTGCTGCAGAGCACCTGCAAACACTGACACACATTAAGCACTGTTATAGGCCTTTTCCCTGTTGCCTGTGTGGAAGAGCAGCCAACTCACCTGTACCACAACTTTCAAGTGTTTCAGCCTTTCCTCTATAACGGGGTTCTTCGATCGTCCATATAAAGTATGGATGTTGTGTGCGCATGTGACCCTTTGGCTTTGGGAGAGGCTACCCCACACAGGTAGTGTAAGAGGAGACAAGGGAAACCCTATTCACCTGAAACCAGAGTAAGTATCATTTTTTTTTAAACATATTTTATTAGTTTCACATGTTCATCATACATTATGCATAGTCACTGGCCATCCATATGAATCAACCACCTTAATAGCCTTCCCTCTCCGTGCATCCAATGAACCCGCCAATATTGGCGAGCCCCGTTTTGTTGGGTTGGCCAGCCAAGCGAGCAACGTCCCTGCTTTGTCACCTTCAGTGTTTACTTTCGTGGCATAAGTTTTATGGTCAAAGCAACGCAATCTCTCCAACTCCACCGCCACCCCTTCTTTCGCTGCAATTACCTCTGTTTGAACTTCGGGATGCTCAGGCCTCGCCAGTTCCGCCTCTCTCAGCCTTTTCTCGGCCCTGTCTACGTCTCGTAATTGTACTTTCCGCACCCCACCAGAGTAAGTATCATATAAACAAAAACAGTAGTTCCTGGGGACAATGTAATTGATAATGGTAAAGTTTACCAGCCAAATGACAATAGACACAGAGTTATGGAGGTGTCTGAAGGCGAAGGAGTAACCATATACCACACACTTAAAAAGTAATCATAACAATGTTTAATCTTGAAGCATCAAAGTTATGTTAAAAAACAGTGAAGAGTGTCTCCAGTGAACATGGAACCTACAGAAATTGTGACATATTGTGACCTAAAAACGTGCTTTCCAATAAGAAAAAGTCAACCATTGAAAATTAATATACAATAAACACAGCGTCCTAATTAAGTGATAGGGACTGGCGAATGGTCTGCTTTTATATTTTGTCAACTGTGTTTCAACCCCTTTGAGAATGAGGGGTCTCTTCAGGACCTATTGATGTAGGGATATCTGAGAAAACGACGTATCTGTCAGAGTGACAAAAGTGCTCCACAAGGGAGTGAGAATATGGGAATGGTACTCACATGGGACCCAGCCCGGCACCCAGTGAGGGGGAGGGCTGACAGACTGGAAGATTGCAGTGAGCAGTCGAACCCCTGTGGGAGGGTTTCATGGAAACATGTAAGGTGTCCTGCAGGGACACATTGTCGCAAGCGAAAGAACCCAAAATACCAGGTGGGCTCCAACCGGGGAAGGCAGAATATGATGCAACATATTAAATCTGAATCTGATCAGCACAAAGCAGTCCCAATAACGAGTTACAATAGATAGGTATGGTTCAATGGTCTGGACTATTTTAAAAGTGTTTTCCCCCAAACCGTGAGTTTCATCAGTTCTGTCTGTTCTCTTTGTAGTGATTTACATTCCAAAAACTGGTCTCTCACCCACTTCAGCTCCGAGGTGCGCAGGGAGGGGGTTATGTCAAGGGACAGACAATCGATGAGAGTGAGCCTATTCAAATGAGATTCCTCCCAGGTCCTGATCCTAATCCAACATTATAGAGATCTGAGAGCAATTATGTCTCCTTTGTATTCTACTCCTACCTCTTCATGCACACCGAAAGCCGGACTGCTTTGAGGAACCCGCAACACATGCCTTAAAAACATATTTTCGACAGTCTGGTTAAATCAACTTTCCTGTATCCTCAAACCTCACTAACATATAGAGTCTTGGATGCACATTTAGTCTGGTACACTTTGGTTAGAATTCTTTGGAGCCCAACCTCTGGGCAAAACTAGCCATGGCACCCGTGGACTTAACAAGCTCCACTTTCTTAGCACCATTCAATAGCTTTCAGTTCTTATTGAAATTAAACAAAACCCTGAGATTCGAAAAAAATGGGACTTTGGCCAAGGTATGGTTTCCCACCTTAAATGTTTTTGATCTGAGGACCGTGGGCCAAGTACTCTCACATACAACTTTGTAAAGTTTACTGCGAGGTCCAGACTAGCCATAATGGCAATAAACTTGTTCAGTACAGAGTGGACAGTCAGCCTTAACTTTAGTTATTTACATAAAGGGTCAATTGGAAGGGGGCAAGGATGCACCCCTGATGAACCCCCCTGGTAGTTCTAAAAGATTGGGTGCAAGTTGAACCCTGAGAATGACACACAGAGACTGACGTGTGGGCTTGTAGATGACTTAAAAGGAACACCATAGCCTGGTCCATCCCTATTGCGAGTAACACGCCCCACAAAATCTCACGTTTGACCTTGTCAAAAGCAGATTAATGGTCCTTGAACGCTAGAATACCTGCTAATAATTAAATAAAAACTCAGGCATTGGTCCATTGTTGATCTACCAGGGCTGAAGCCTTATTATACCTCGGAAATTATGTTTTCCTCTGCCCACTGCATCAGCCTATTTAAAAGTACCCTCCCAAGTGGCATCAATCGGGGACATCTGCTGGTAACATTGGAGGGTTGTCTTTGTTCCTCGTCTTAAACACTCGAACAATTACAGCAGTGGACCATGAGGGAGGGGTACCATCCCTCACTGCTGAATTAAGGACCATCGTCAGGGCTGGACTCCAGATCTCAATATAAACCATAAACAGATTTAGGAGAATCCCATCAGACACTGGGGCCTTATTGCGTACTAGCGCCAGTGTTAAATTTTGCGGGTCTCCAGTTGGCACAGGTAGGTATTGTGACAAATAGGGAACCTTGCCTCTAGTCAGGGTAAGGGGGTACACTCCTAAAATAACCCCTGCTCACCCCTTTGGTAGCTTGGCACGAGCAGACAGGCTAATCTCAGAGGCAGTGTGTAAAGCATTTGTGACCTCATACAGTAACCCAGTGACAACACTACAGATGGACACCACACAAGGTTTTATATGAAAAATAAGTATACTTTATATAGATTTACCACAAGACCATAAACGAAAAAAATACACAATACTGTTACTTTGAGATGGTAGATTTAGCTTAGTTCAGTTCAGTTCTTAAGATGCAACACTTTGCGTCAATGTACCTTATAATGCGTTGCACTTCCACGACAAGCAATGTCGCAGCGATGGAAATGCAGCAAAGTTCCGGTGCAAATAAATAAAGACGTGAAGATCTTCCAGATGCAGCACGCTTTCCAGGGATTCGAGAAGGTCTCGGTTCGATGCGTGGACTGCAGGGCGAAACCCTTGTTCAGAAGTGCGATGGCAACAGCTTCAGCTCCGACACTCTTCTCCCACGTTTGTGTGAAGCTTCCGCCCGATGCAACAACTACAGCGGTGAATCCTTGTTCAGAATTGCGACGGCAGCAGCTCTGACGGCGGCACGCTTTTCGGGGGATTCGAGGCGCTTTCCTCGATGCGAGCAATACGTCAGTTCCAGCGGCGACACCCTTGTTCAGAAGTGCAACGGTAGCAGCGGCGACGGCGACACGCTTCCTCTTTGTTACAAGACGCTTCACTTGATGCGGTGCGGTGCGACAACTCCAGTGGCGACACCCTTGTTCAGAAGTACGATGGCAGCAGCAGCGACAGAGACACGCTTCCTCTTTGTTGCGTCACGCTTCCTGCTCCTTGCGACACACAGTTCCTCAGAAGGCCCAAAACAGCAGTAGGCACTTCCAAAAGAACTCTGGGGAGCTGGGGTTGAAGTCTGTTGTCCCTGAGACTTCAGCAGGAGGCAAGCTCTTTTCCAAGCCCTTGGAGATCCTTCACAAGTTGAAAGCAAAGTACACAAAGTTTCTTTCTCCTCTCTTTGCAGGCCAATCCCCTAAGCAGCACTTCAGCTTAGGAATAGTCTCTCCTCAGGTTCTTCAGGTTCCTCTCCTCAGCAGAGGTTACTTCTTGTTTGTCCAAAAGTTATTTAATTTCTTGGGATCAGGGTCCCAATATTTATACCCCAAAATCCTTTGTTCTCTGAGGGGAGAGGGGCCTTTGCCCAGTCCAAACCAGTTCTGAAGCACTCTGCTTGCCAGACTTCTCCTTTCCTTTCACAGTGCAGGGCAGAAACATCAGACACCCCACAGGAGGTGTCTGATGTCACATGGCTGTAATTCACTATTAGGACATGCCACACACACACACACACACACACACACACACACACACACAATGCACCCTGCCCTTGGGCCTACTATAGGGGTGACTGATATGAAGTAAAAGGAAGGTTTAGGGACTGGAAAGTGGCTGCACTTGCACAGTCAGCATGACAGTACCAGACTGCACACAGGCTCTGCAATGGCAGACCAAAGACACATTTTACAAGGCTGCCTCTGTGGGTGGCACAACCAGTGTTGCAAGCCCACCAGCAGCTTTTGGATTTACACGCCCTGGGCACACTCAGTGCACTGTACTAGGGTCTGACAAGTAAACCAAATAGCCAAACATGGAACCACTGATTAATACATCAATTTACAATAGGGAGCACTTGCACTGTGGCACTGGTCAGCAGTGGCACAGTGCCCAAAGCATCTAACACCAGCAAAAAAACATGAGGCAACAGCAAAAATGGAAAGGAGACCCACGCCAATGGTGCCAGGTCTAACAGCCAGGATGCACTGAGTAATTTTGTCTAGTGTGAAAAACATGTTGGCTCCTCCCCGGGACCTTATGACCCCCCACTTAACCCTTAGGTTGAAATCCCTTCAAAATGTTCAATCCACTATTTCTCTGTAATATGGTGTCAGAGAGTGGGCCATTTGTGCTGGTGAAGCAAGGCTGATTTATTATTCGCCAGAACAGGGAACTATCTGTGGTGGGACAGGCATGAGCTAGGTCGTCCCAAGCTCTCTTTCTTACAATCGATTTACAGTTTGCAAATGCCAGATTATGCCTCCTACGACAGACAGCGACAAATTCCTTGTCTCTAGTTATCTGCCTTAGGGCAGTCTTCTTTGGTCGGAGGGTCTTGGAGCAATTGCCATCAAACCATTTTGGTTCCTGTGTCCTATTGTTTGTTGCAGGGGCCTTAAGGAGTGCTATGAGCTTGTGTGAAATATCTTCATATGCGGATAAAATAACCAGCCTCTACGAACATGGTTCCAAACATGTGGAAATCGCTTGGCTGCCCTGTAAAGAAGAGAGACTCTTTAAACAGCTAGGGCTCTACCTGTGACCATCTGAGCCTCCTGCCTTGATCTATGAGAGAGAGCTCAATCTGAGCCTCTGTAGAGGTTCTGGCACCACCATTTAATGCCTATCGCTAAGGTAAAGGGGTTATGGCTGCTGGATGGGCTGTGAACTACTAAAATTGTAAATAAACAAAAATCAAGGAGCTTGCACAAAAACAGTCTATTATGGACGCACAACCCCTCCCTCTAAACATTGGCAAAACACAAGAGTTGATGGTCTTAACTATTTTCTGTACAGAAACAACTAGACTAAAGGTACTTAAAATTGTGTTTAGCTCTGAGCCCTCCCGTGGGACAACCATGCACAGCCCCTTGGCCAACATACATGTGGGCTTACTGTTCCGTAGATCTAGAGGCGGGGAGCAGCCACACAGAACCAGTCACTTTCCTGCGGGCACAGAGGGAGCGCCGGGAGACCCCCAGCTCCGGTGCTGCACAACGCCATCAGGCAGCCGTGAGGGAAACGGCAGGACTTCATCCCCCAGCAGCCTCGGGGACACCGGCGCACACGTGACGTGCAGTCAGCGCCAGGAGGAGATACAAAGCTCAACGCGCCCTCTCGCCCCGCGAGTCGCGCGCGGGAGAAGCCCGGGACAAGGGCGGGCCGTCTGTAGCCGTCCGGGGACGACGAGGGACGGGACGGGCCACCTCCCTCGCGCCCAGGATTCAGGACACAGGAACAAAATGGGTAAGAGAAAACTACCCTACCCTACTGTTGGCGGGATCCCAAAGGTGAAAGTACCCAGGAATTCTAATAGTATTCTATCCTTTCTTACTATGGAGGTGGGGAAACTGACTACAGAAATTGCCAGAACTGAGCGTAAATTGGGACTAGAACCATCGCCGACTAACAAGGGGGGTATTACCCTACCTCAAGCTGTTACTACGCCTATCCCCCTTGAACCTAGGATTGTCATTGTACCACCTAAGGAGACAGTCATACCCACCACTAATAACACCGATGAGACTATTGGGGTGATCCCAAACCCTTCTGGTGCTGTCGGGGTATGCACTGCTGCGCGACCAAAGCAAGCCAAAAGACAGTATAAGAAAAAGAACACGAATAAACCAAAGGGAGGCAAGGGCACCCTGGGTTCAATGGAATGTGCAATTAGAGACATGGTGGAAAAAGCTATCACTGAAAAAGTAGAGTCCACGCTAACAAAAATTGCCACAGACATTATTGATGTTTTACACCAATGCGTTGATGGTATCTTAAGGAAATGTGAGCGCTTGAATGTGTTTAAAATCTGTTGAACCCGCCGCGTTTGTATTCAAAGGGAACACGCCGGTGGCACCAGGACCCCCATGCATACAGCCACCTAGTGGTTGTAAAAGATCTAGAGAAGAGTCCCCAGTAGTTGAGAGTGTGGCTGCCATTTCTTTTAGTGGTTCAGCCACTACTCAGGTAGGCGCCCCCAAAATAGCAGGAGGGAACACTTTGTCCTCCAAATGTGTGACCTTGGTACAACATAAGACACCTAACCTGCCTAGCCTGGCACGCCAACCTATAATTAATTTGCCTCCTGAGGCTGCTCCTTTTGTAGCCATTTTGGTTAATGTTCCCCCACTTAAGCCAGGAGAGAATGAACAATCGTCTCAACTGTTATCCAGGGCAAAGTCATGGTCAAACATGAATTGTTCGGGAGACAACGACATTTCCAGCGCGATTCTTTCAGCACGACGGGTGGGCTGGCTAGGGCACACAAACAAGTCCGTAGAGGGCGATTGTGTGATAATAAATTTTAGCAATCCAGGTGAGGCTCGCAGATTACTATGGGATGCCTCGCCCCTGGAGGGACTAATCGCAGGGCCCCGAGCTGTACCTTTGGGTTTCTTTTACCCTATTACTAGACCTCAATTAACACTTAACAAGGGTTACCTCCAAGGAAAGGAACATGGCAGGAAGGTTCCCCTGCCTATTCAACCAGCTTACATCCCTCAAGAACCTGATCATAGCTGGACCACGAGCAATAGGTCGAACCACTCCAATTCTGGTATGTATATAACGTTGGCCTCAAATAGACCCTTGCCTTTGCACAATAGATTCACGCCTCTGACACGGGCTGTCGATCACAATTGACTCCCAGCCATCAATGAATCTTCGCCAACTCTATCCCCAGTGGATATTCCACTGCCAGGAAACCCTAGTAGACGGCTTAAAATTGTAAGCTGGAACATAGCCGGGTTACGCTCCAAAAGGGAGGACAGTGCATGGCTCAATTTTTTAAATCAACATGACATTATAGCCCTGCAAGAAACCTGGGACTGCAACAGCAACTTCTGGGTCCCTGGGTATACATCCTACTTTGTCCCAGCTGTCACATCTTCTATTGGTAGGGATAAAGGGGGCCTTTTGATCCTGGTTACCGTACACTTGGCGGGAACCGTCAAACAAATAGCCACTTGCTCCCCTAATTTTTTGTGTTTAGAGATCAGTCTAGCAAACGATCTTAACTTTATTTTCATTAATTTTTACAACTCCGTATTAGACGGAGACCCAACTGAGCACCTTCGCTCCTTAGAGCATTTTTGGGCTAATTATACAGAACGTCAAACCACTTTTACGCACACCATAGTTATGGGGGGTTTCAATACTCATCTCTGCAGGTTTTCTTGTCATATAGAAGATGTTGATTGCCCCATTTCAGCCCATCACCAACATTTTGAACACAGCCAAAAAGGTCAAGCACTAGAAAACCTTTTATCTACCATTGATCTTTATGAGCCTGGGTTTAATGACATTAACGATCGTGTCATGACATACTGTGCTAGAAACTCTGAATCAATAATAGACTATATCTTTGTTTCCCCAGGTTTAATAAGTCTGTTTTTTTTCTACAATGCAGCTGTGGCTGCCTTTAGCGATCATAACCCAGTCATCCTTGAGCTCGCTAATTCCGTTGGCCTGCTCAAGGAAGGAACTAACAAAACGGTAGAGTTGGCTGTGCGGTCTAAGGACCAAGGCAGAAGGGTGAAGTGGTGCAAAGTAATCCCTGCAGACTTTCTTAACAATATAACATGTAAATCCCGCAAAGAAATTGATATTTGTCTGGACAGCTCAAAACAGGGGGAGGAAGTGATCCCCGCTTATACTACTATATGTTCACTAGTTTCCGAAGAATTAACTGCCAAATCTTGAAAGAACGTACAGCCACACAAGGGTTGGTTTGACAGAGCCTGTTCAAAAGCACATAGTAGTCTCTTGGTAGAACTTAAAAAATCACCAAGGGATAAGGGGGAAGTGTCCAGATTAAGAAAAGAATACAAAAATATTATTCGTGCACGCAAAGACGCACTTAAAAAGGAAGCTTGGTCCGCACTAATGGAGAAGGCAACGCTAAGAGATAGTGCTAGCTTCTGGGCCATAATAAATAATCCCCTCTTTACCGGTGAGGCCAACGACAATTTGGAGGCCAATATTAGTGAGGAAGATTGGCTAGCACATTTTAAAACTATCTATGGGAGTGATCAAGTATGTGAACCTTCCACCTTTTTTACAACCAATTCTCCCAAGCCGGCCCTTTCCTTCTCCGTGGAAGAAGTTGAAAAGGCCATAATCAGCACCGAAGGGAAAAAAGTCCCAGGCCCGGATGGTGTTCCAGCCGACATGTACACGGCCAATACCCCCTTCTGGGCCAAAATCCTGACTAATACTTTTAACACTGCTTCCAACTATAGTTTGCCTGCCTCCTGGTCACGCGCAACCATTATACCCATTTTTAAAAAAGGTCAACGGGGTGACCCGAGGTGTTATCGCCCCATCTCACTCATTGATTCTTCCTTCAAAATTTTAGGGAAGGTGATATTGGCACGAATCGATGAGTGGGCTGCTAGCAATAACATTCTATCAAATGCCCAATATGGGTTCAGAAGGGGAAGGGGGACTGAGGACCAGTGCCTCAACCTACACCTAATCCTGGGAAAGTATACAGTAGCATCCAGTGGATCAATTTACTTAGGGTTCATGGATCTGTCCACGGCTTTCGACCTGGTCAACAGGTCTAGGCTGTGGGAAATCCTTCTGGACCTGGGGATGGACCATTCCTTGGTATACTTTCTGGCAGAAGCACACCGGGACCTGGAAGCCTCAATTAGGATGACACAGGGGGGAGCTTGCTCCGCTGGTTTTAAGTCCACCAGAGGGGTGCGCCAGGGTTGTATCCTCGCCCCTATGTTATTTACATTGTACATAAACCACCTCGAATCCACCCTGGGTCTGGCGACGATAGACGTCCCGCGTTTTGGAGGGCGGCCCACCCCGGTCCTCCTTTACGCGGATGACGCCGTGCTCATAGCACGAACACCTCTCGGATTACAGAGATTATTGGCGGCTTTTGACGCCTTTATGACCACCCTTGACTTAAAGATAAACACTGACAAGTCACATGTCATGTCAGTGGGTGGGGGGAAGAACAAAAATTCGAACTCCTTTTTTTGTGCCAACACACCAATTTCTAGTGTAAAAACGTTCACCTACTTAGGGGTGGTTTATGACGAAAAGGGCTCCTGGGCACCCCAAATATCAGTAAAAGTTAATGCCATGAAAAGATCTGCGGCAGCAATCTCAGGTTTTGCTAAACGACTGGGTGGTAAACCTATAGAAGCAATGCTAGCAATATATAGAGCTAAATCAATTGCAATAGCAAGGTATGGGGCTTCCATATTGGGCTACACTAACAACGCAGTAGCGATTCAAGTAGAGGAAAACAAATTCCTACGTACGCTCTTAGGTCTGTCACAATCCACGGATACTTTTTCTGTCCATACGGAATTAGGCCAGGGGTACATAAGTGACATCATTAAACAGTCTCCAATCTTGATGTGGCTAAGAACTTGGTTGAACCCTAACCTAACCCTGAATCACGCAATCTTAAGGGATTGCTTACGTCTGGACAATATGAAAAACATTCCGTGGCTAGCATACATTAAAAATACCCTAGGCTCCCTGGGCCGCCCTGATTTATTTTGCAAACCAGAATGTATTGTTAAAGCTGACTTGGAATGGTTCAAATTGACTTTTACTAAATGCAGAGAATTAGAGCGGGAGAGCGGAGAACTTGTGAAACCTACAGTGAGGGAGCACTATATCTCCAAGTCAACTATAGCTATCGAACCGTATTTAACGGTTGTGACAATCCCGTTTCACCGCTGGTTACTAACTAAATTAAGATTTAACCAGATTCATTTTTTGTTAAACGATTCCAAGGTGTGGGCTAAGCCCGAGGATTTGTCCCTTTGTGATTGTGATAGCTACTCATTGCAGGACACTTTACATTTTATATTTTTCTGTAAATTTTATTCTCTGCCCAGGAAAAAATATATTACCCCGTTGCTTAAAAACAAGGGGTTTGTCCAAGCCAAACCAGCTCTCCTTTACTTAAAACAGTTAGACTCCCCACTAATAATGTTTGGTGTTGCAAATTTTTTGGTGGCTGCTTTCCGCCTCAAAAAATGTACCTGGACTAGACAACTTAATAGCACTGGCGATAACTTATGAAATCTTTGAAATACTCTCTTACCTTTTTAAAAAAATGTAAATATTTTAATTGTTCATTTTTAATAGAGTTATCAATTGAATGTAATTGTAGTCCCCTGAACATGTACTTGTGCCTATTGTGTGCTTTTTATGATTTTTACTAATCGAAATAAAGTGGTTTTGAACTACTGTTCCGTAGATCTAGAGGACAATCACTTAAATGAACACTGAAATCACCCGTTAAAATAACCTTCTCCATCCTGTATGTATTCCCAGTCAAAGATTCAATGGCAGAGCTTAAAGTTGAGAGGTTAGATGCCTCATCAAACTTGTCTTTAGCATTATAGTAGTTCATTAATGCAAAATATGAAAAAGCCTGTGAGAGTCAACTTAAACACTTGCAAATGATGGGAGTCCCAAGCAAAGTCCTTGGTTTTCATACGCAGTTTCAGGGAGAAAAAAGTGATCAATCCTCCCTTGGCCCTTCCTTCAATTGATGCCACAGTCTGAGTAAACTAAGTTTTATATCCTTCTAAGAAAAATAGGTTTTGCTCTTCTTATGTTTCTTGTAAATAAATCACATTGTATTTCTTGACAAACTGCCCCAAGTTACAATCATTAAACTTAGATGCTAGGCCTGCAATATTCCAAGAAAATAACAGGAAATCATGAGAGTTACTAGCCAAGATGTCAGAATGGGGATTATGTCTAAGGAAACCGGAGTTGGCAAAGATATAACAGGAGGAGTAAGTCAATCACAAGTATCAAGATTAGTCAAAGGAGCAAATCTGTTACTTGTCCACAAAACTGGGGACACAAGGGGAGCAGGTGATGAGCGGCTCTGAGAGACCTGCCCTTGCGGAACCTGTTTCCATATGGTTGAGTAAACCCTTTCTGGCTTATAAAAACCCAAGGGAGAGGGCCTGAATGCCAGTCTACAAGATCAGATAAATGAGCCTAGCGTGGTCGAAACACATGCAGCTGCTGTTGGTCTATTAAAATTGATCAAAACACAATACTCGGCCCACCTCTTAACATCAGACCCCGACCAGGTCACCCTTTCTATATTGACAGAGCCATATATCTGTGTGCTCAAGTTGGAGTGCAAACCTAACCAATGCAATGAACCACTTTGTTTTTCAGTTCCTCATCAAGGGAGCACCATTCTCCGCGAACACTACACACAGGGCAGCTTCGGGTGGTAAATCTATTACAACACCTGAATTGTGATGGGCTTAATGAGACAGAGGTATCAAAAGTAACATTGTATATCACCCTAGGAGGCTGAGGAATTTCATTGAGAAAGTTTGGCCTAACAATATTCTCCTGCAAGCTCTGAGACTGAGTAGGAAATTGATTATTTGCCGCACCACACAATAAAAGACGAGGTCCAGGCAAAGCTTCTCTGGGATATTTCAAACAGTCTAGAATCTACGACAGTCTGGATACAATATGCGTTATCCTTAAGAAGATTGGTTCTATTTTGGCGTTGAACACATCGTTGAAAACATTGTTAAACTTGCTTGAGTACGCTTCAAACAGGAATCCCCCTCCCCCCCCTACCCCAGGAGGTAGGAGCGTAGCATTAGCTTTGTTTGCGCACCCACATTTCGTGACAGGACCCCTGTTTGGGGGCTGCCTTCTGCTTCCTGTAATTGTTCTTGGGGCTTGAGCTGGGCTGGGTGGGCTCATAGGTAAGGTCAACAGACAAAGGCAGGGCTATTGGCACCGGAGCTGTGCCCTGGCTTCCCTCTAAATGACTGCCCTAATTTGAGTTATGAGATTAGCTATAAACAATGGAATCACCAGGAGACTGGGGAAAACTTGGAAAAGCTAAAGGGTGACCATCCCTATTTAAAGATGGCAGTCGCTCAGCCAGCTTGATCTCCTTTGAGACTACCTCCTCCACCTGTGCCTGAAAGCCATCAATGGTGGTAATATGTGGGGCATTTGTGGGGACAATGGCTATGAGGAGGCTACATTTTTTCCCCATGCTCTGCTGAGGGGGTACAGTGATATATGCACGGTACAACACGCAAAACCAGGAAGACCAAGATAGTGTGTAGCAGTATATGGCAGGTTGCATGGAAACAGGACCTTGCCTCTGCAAGAAGTGCAGCCAAGGAGACAAGCACTTAAACGCGCAACAAAGGGAACCCCCAGCTGGAAATAAAAGCTAGGTTTTCACTCCTGGTGCAGCAGATTAAAGAGTCTCCCAAGGAAAGCCCCACATGACTTAAACCTGGTTCTAAGGCCAAGAGAGTTTGCATAACAGCGTCATATCCCATTAAAAGCTAGGAAAAAAGCGCAGTCAAGGCATAATGGCAACAAGGCAGCAGATAACACCCACGCAGACGGAGGTGATAGGTGCTTTAATAGTGCTCGGCCAGGGTAATTGAAGGAGCCCCTCCTTCTTCTCTCCAGGGGCAATCTGGAAGCACGTGTCCTTGTCACAACGGCAATACTGCAGCACAGAACACCTGCACCGCAAAAGGTGGCAAGTGCTTAATAGCGCCATGTGCGGGTAACTGAAGTAGTTCCTTCTTCATACCATGATCAAACTGGGGCCACGAGTCCCTGGCATAATGGCAATATGGCAGCACAGAACACCCCAGTCATTGTAGTGGAGAAGTGTGGCT